>NC_087264.1:12536147-13736147 GCF_015220805.1 Pogoniulus pusillus | reverse complement strand
TTCCAGTTTTGAGGCTTAGTATCACAGTATTGTTAGGATTGGAAGAGGCCTCACAGATCATCAAGTCCAACCCTTTACCACAGAGCTCAAGGCTAGACCATGGCACCAAGTGCCACGTCCAACCCTGCCTTGAACAGCCCCAGGGTCGGCGACTCCACCACCTCCCCAGGCAGCCCATTCCAGTGTCCAATGACTCTCTCGGTGAAGAACTTTCTCCTCACCTCGAGCCTAAATCTCCCCTGGCGCAGCCTGAGGCTGTGTCCTCTCATTCTGGTGCTGGCCACCTGAGAGAAGAGAGCAACCTCCCCCTGGCCACAGCCACCCCTCAGGTAGTTGTAGACAGCAATAGTGTTGGTGATTAGCCTAGTGTCTTTCCCAGGAAAGTTTCTGGTACTGTTCTGTCTAGGTGGAAGCTTGTATGTCACATAAACTCACAGGACCTTACATAAATTGCCAGAGACAGTTTGCAAAACTCCTGTTTCAGTACCTATTGCACACTTCCAAGATAAGGAAAATCAAATACTTGACAGCTCTGAAAAGTTGTACATGAAATTCCCAAAAGGTAAAGCCTAGTGCTGCATATGGTGGTGACCTCCCCATCACAGGAAAGACACTGACAGACTGGAATGAGTCCAGCAGAGGGTAAACCAGAGACTGAGAGCTGGGCTTGCTTTAGATGGACAAGGGACCACTGAAAGGTAGAGAGGATCCAGTGGCTGCTTCCAGCTTCCTGATAGGTGGTTATGAAAAGATGGAGCCGCTCCCCTTGGAGCTGCAAAGTGAAGGACAAAGGGCAGTGTGTCTCAAGGGAAAGTCCTGGTTAGGTGTGGAGCAAAAATGTTTAACTGTGAGAGTACCCAAACGCTGCCATAGGTGACCAGGTGAACACCTGAACCGTGTACCATACTTTGACACTGACTGACTTGGAGCAGGGGTCTGGACCGGTGGCCTCCAGAGGTTCTTGCCAACCCAAGGTACTTTGAAATGGGATTCAATACTAAGTACTTCTCAGCTAAGACTGTAGGTGGTAAACTGGAGAAGAACAACACTAGAAGAAAAGGCTGTGTCCAGCTTTCTGCTCACCTGGACTAGTCCCCATACTGTGATCAGCAGATCTTCTGTCCAGACAGTCAGTCCACAGTCTGTATCCTTTCAGGGTGTTATTCTGCCCCAGATGTGTGACTTCTAAATTGCCCTTGATAAAAGCTTAAGGAAATCATATTTTAGGATCCAAGTTGTGCTAGTTTGAAGCAGGATAGAATGTTTTGGTGAGAAGAACTAGATCGTAGGCTGTGAAAGGAAAACAGTGGTGATGTCAACTCCCCTCAGAGTCTTGCTGAAGAAGAAACAAAAACATTACGTAACACTCTCACCATTTTGTCTGGCACTCTGCCTTGGGCTTCTGACTGAGCTGCATCTCCCTAACCTCACCTTCCACTCACCTTTGCTTCTTAACCTCTTGGCTGAACCTCTATTCTTCCTTGGGACTGGGGTAAGATTGAGAGGGGCAGGGGGAAGGTGCAGGGGTGGTTGAGAGCCCCTCCTGGGGACTCAGGTTTCTGGGAGGGGAGTTGTGTTTCTGTATTAGCTTTTACCTTGTATATTTCTGTATATAACTGTATATATTGTAAATATCTGCTTGTATATTGTGCTAGCTGTAAATAAATAGCTTCATTCAATTTCCATAGCTGGCTGAGTCTAGTCTGGGTGATTTCCAAAGTGTGTGTGTGGGGGGGGGGGGGGGGCAGAGAACACTCAAACCATCACACGAGTACAACAGGTTGTTATCAATACCTCAGACTTTGTCTAATGTCTGATGATTGTGTTAATGCCCTTGATTTAAGGGGCTGATTTGTTTTATCAGAACTCACACAGCACAGCTCTAAAAGAAGCTTATCAAGGACAGGCTTGGGAAGCGAGTCCTAGTGGTTTTGTGTCAGTTCTAGCTGGTGAATGCATCCCATGGGAAGAGATAAAGTTGTTCCTTCAAAGGTTTGATATGTGTTACTGAGCTAATAGCAAAAAGTAGGACAAATAATGTACTTCTTTGCAAATACATGTTTTCAGATAACATCACATAGTTACCGTATGCCAAACCAAACCCTTGTTTTTTTCATGGCATGTAGTAAGTAACTGGGGCTTCTCATTAGGAGATGAATGTTTTAGGCCTGTTGTAACATCTGCTTTGAGTGCTGATGGGACAGGGGATGGAAAACATCTCTGAGGATTTGTGTGTCGCGTAAGAGGACCCATGAGAGGGACCTGGCTTCATGTGGTTTCTGGAGCTTTTGATAACAGACTACTCATCTGTTATATTTGGACTCTGACACCTTTTTGGAGTCCAGATACAATGGAGAAGCCAAATCGAGACCTAAAAGTTTCTGTTGATGTTGGATAACTTTGTGAAGTGCTTCTTATTTTAAGTGTTTCCCAGTTCCAACAGAAATAAAATAAGAGCTTGCTTTTTTCCCCTATAGCTTGTTTATACTGAAGAATGATAGCATGGCTGGCTGTCTCTCAAACAGAAAACAGATCTCAAGTGCAGCTTGTTTCACTTAGGGAGGAGCTTGGCCAGGTCTTCCTTCAGATGTATACAGAGCTGGTGGGAACTTGCCACTTGCAGCCAAAGGAAGTAATTGATTTCTAACTTCTAATACAAATATTGTGTTAATTAACAGTCGAGATTCAGTCAGGTAAGCAAAGAACAAAGCAGTTCTATGGCAGCTTCCACCCAGATTCAAACATGTTGTGTAATACAGCAGCCAAAAACCACATTGTCCGAAGTCTCTGCACAGGTTTCATGGCTGCAGGAGTGCAGTAGCCTGACCGTCGTTCCCAGTTTACCCACATGAGGGCTGAGATGGGCATAGCTAGGTGGTGCTGTTCTCTTTCTTTCCAAGAAGGGAAAGAAAGCACGACCAAAATTCATATTGCATCATTAAGCAACAAGGATTGCAGTTTATACAAAACCTTTGTGCTGACATTCTCATGACACTCTTTACTTTCATTTTCTGCAGCTTTTTATTTGGACATATGCCAATCTTGTGGAGAATGGTGAAGAAACAGGAGTTTATCCATGATCTCTTTCTGCAGTGGTAAGTTGAGACATCAAATGGGGTAACCTTGTGGCACAAATTAGGAAATCAAGACGCAGAGGCCCTGAATTACATACATAGCATCATCCAGAGGAGCTGGAGACAGACCACTGATCTTTCTCTTTAAAGCTTTGTTCACTGAAGACTGCAGTAGTTCCTAGTACATTCTGCTTTGGTCCTTTGGGAGTATTACTTCTGAACTGCTGTATTTTGGTGGTTTATATGATAATTCACTCCCTTTCTTTTTTCCTTTTTCCCTTCTCTTCTTGTAGGGCAGAGAAATATGGACCTATTGTACGGCTTAATGCCTTTCACAGAGTCTCAGTAATGATTCTGAGTCCTGAAGGAGTGAAGGTATTGCAAAATAAAGCGGGATCGACAGTGGGGATCGGCCCATCCTTCCAGAAAGAGAGAGGTAGTGCCCGATGTTCAAGGCAGTGTGGTGCAGCCAGCCTGTGCCTGAAGAGCAGCTCACCTGATGTGTTTTCTTTCTTGAAAAGTTGATTTACTTTGTTACTTTTGTTTAAATAGCAGATAGAGCAAGCATCCACCACTCCTGAAAAGCAGATTCTCTGCAATAGCTTAATATCTCAAATGAACAAGGCACAAGGGACTGTCTTTCTCTAAATCTTTGCAACAACCAGAGTGAGATTTCAGGTCATTGGGCAAGAAGTGCTAGAGGCATGCAAAACAAGCTAGCAGACGGGAACTGGGGAATCAGGGCACACCAAATAATTCATCTAGTGTTCAGACTCTTGCTACAGGAGGAAAAGAATGAGTGTGTGAGTGGCTTTTTATGTTTTCTGGGAAACAGATCATGATCAGTACTCACTGACCTGAAAGTTGACTTTTTAGGAGTTCTTGATGTCACCACAGTACCCAAAGGATCGGCTGGTGTACGGTCGTATCTTCAACATATTTGGTGAGAGGTAGGTGAAACCCATCTGAAGTCACTGTGAATTGAAGTAAAAGATGCATTGTGACACTTATTTTGACTTAGATGATTTACCTTAGCGTGGGAATGAATGGTTAATTCTGGACATATGTGAACAGCAGATACCTATTAAATTGTATCAAGTCAGATGTCTTCCCAGTCAGGTTTTGGGTTGGGGTTTTTTTTGCCTTAACTATCTATGGATGCTTATCACAGTATCATCAGGGTTGGAAGAGACCTCACAGATCATCAAGTCCAACCCTTTACCACAGAGCTCAAGGCTAGACCATGGCACCAAGTGCCACGTCCAGTCTTGCCTTGAACAGCTCCAGGGATGGCGACTCCACCACCTGCCCAGGCAGCCCATTCCAGTGTCCAATGACTCTCTCAGTGAAGAACTTTCTCCTCACCTCGAGCCTAAATTTCCCCTGGTGCAGCCTGAGGCTGTGTCCTCTTAGTGTGTCTGCTTAGTCTCAGATTAGTTTGCTCAAGACCATCATTAAACTTCTCACATGTTTTAAAGCACTGAATTACTCCTCAGTGTATGACTGTTTCAAGCTCCTAAGTTCAATAACCATTTTTCTCTGTTAGGCTGGAGCTTTAAAAAATATAGTAGTCCAGTTATTGTATTATTTGCATAACAGCTGTAATGAGCCAGCATCTTAACAGACTCAGCAGTCCACACGTATCAGGCAAAACATTTGCAGTTCAATCATTGTCCACAGTGATGCAGCAACGCTGTAATCAAAGCAGCACAGTGCTTCCTACGTGTGGGAAAAAGACAAGCAAGTAAATTTAGAAGAGTTATCTTCTGATTATACAGGGTTCAGCTGGCTCCCTTCCTGAAGATCTTTCCTTTCTTTGTTTTCCTAAATGCTAGGTTTATAGGGAATGGTTTGGTAACTGTTTGCAACCATGAGCACTGGCACAAGCAGCGGAAGATAATGGATCCAGCTTTCAGCCGAACGTAAGGCAAATATCTGAAATGAGATAGCTCGTACTGTATTTTCATTATTTTCTCCCTCATTGAGCCATTATTTGATACTGAGAAAGATAAAAATCCCATTTAGTGTAAATGCTACATTTTTACTTGGACTCCAACACGTGATTTCCATGTTAAGTGCAATTTGACCAGACTTCCTGTGGGGCAGTGACACCCATCAGTGATGGCAGAAAGGTCTCAAGATGGCATATCTAGGAGTGTGGTGATGGGGGCCTTATGCTGTCAGAAAGCAGACCTCAGGGATTTGATGTGGGCAACCCTTATCATTCACCTGAGTGATTCTCTGTGGGAGATATGGCATGATTGATAAGAAGGAGGTTGGTCTGCTTTGCTTGTGTATGCCTTGATGCATTGCAGTTAGGGTCTGAAGATAAAGTCAATTTGATAAGGCATGCACAGGCCCAAGCCTTTCATCCTCACAGCCATTGTTTACATGACAGTATAGAGCAGGGCTGCTGTAAGAACAATTAAGCTCATTTTTCTGATCATTTTTTAAAATACTAAGGCAAATTTATTGTAAATTAAAAAAAACCACAAACTAATGTATACAATTTTCTATGCAAAACAATGAAAGTAATTTAGCATGAGCAAAGATGTCCTCTCAGCCCTCACTGTGCATTTTTATTGATTGTTCAGCTACCTGATTGGTCTGATGGAAACTTTTAATGAAAAAGCAGAGGAGCTGATGGAGAAGCTAGAGGAAAAGGCAGATGGAAAAACAGAGTTTAGCATGCTGACGATGATGAACCGGGTGACCATGGATATCATTGCAAAGGTACCAGCTGTCTGCTTTCTTCTTACCTCTGCAAATGATAGGAAGAAGTGGTACCAGCAGCATCAGGAGGTGGAGCTAGGGAACCACTACCCCAGCAGTGTCAGAAGATATGAAGGACTTAGTATGCCACTTGTATTTGGGCTGAGCCATAGGAAGGAGCAGTTAGGGAAGGATTTGCACAACTCAAGTGTGGCCTGCGGGATAGCAACCCATTACAAAAGCCCTTACAGCCTCATACCTCCCACCTCTCCATACTAAAAGGGGCAGACTAGTGCTCATTCATGTGTGGATGTTGTATTACTAGCATTATATGTCAGTGTGAAGTCTGCCTTATGCTTGCTTTTCCCTTCTCTAAGCAAAAGAGTTTGGGATGAGTGGAGACTAATAGTAAATTATTAATCCCCAACAAGCAAGAAGGAAGCATAATGTAGCTATTACCTTCACAGC
This sequence comes from Pogoniulus pusillus, assembly GCF_015220805.1. Lineage (NCBI taxonomy): Eukaryota > Metazoa > Chordata > Aves > Piciformes > Lybiidae > Pogoniulus > Pogoniulus pusillus. Next base: position 13,729,893 of record NC_087264.1, on the reverse strand, counting down.
CTCCTGCAAGGCAGCATCTAGCTTGAGGCATTTTTAGGGGATAAGTCAGTGGCATGAGGCTGTCCTTCTTGCCTCAGCTCCAGGCAGCCAGGAGGGTGCAGCCAGTTGCCTTTTTTCTCTCCCACTCCTCAGGTAGCCTTCGGCTTGGAATTGCATGCACTGAGCAATGACCAGACACCTTTCCCACGTGCTGTGACTCTGGCTTTGGAGGGAATGACTAAGGCACGCATCCCCTTCATACGGGTCTGTATGCTCCTCACTTCAGTCCTCTCAATTTGAGTCCAGCTGCAGCAGCTGCTCTTGTACAAGTTAGTGGGCTGGAGCTCAGCAAGGCCCATATGTGATGAGGAGAGTCATCAGTAGCTCTTTCCCCACAGCGTGCATCAAGATAAAGTTCACTAGTGATTTAAAACACTTGCAAAATTGACATCTTGTGCTTGCTTCATGTCTTTCTTCACCTCTTTTTCTCTACATCTGTCTTCTCGTATGGCTTTACACTTTCACATCCATCACTGAAGAAACTGAGATTATTTTTTTTTTTTTTGCTATTTGTCCTAAAAGGTTTAGCAGCCTTCACTTGAGCTGAAAGAAATTTGATCATTTTTACCATTAAAAGAAATTAAATAAAAATTGGACCTAAATTAATGTACTAGGAAATGATGGATGTAGTATGAAATATTTAACTTAAAAATCATTCCACATTTTCTCATGGAAGACTTTAAAAACAACTGTTTCCATTTTGGGCCCAGAGGTGAGTTTCTGTATTGCAAGCTGCAGATTACTTGTGTGGAGAAGAGAGGAATGTTGCTCATAGTGCCCAAAACATCACCTCTGACAAAGCAGGATGTGATTGTGCACAGAGTGAAATGTTTTTGTGACAAATGCCGTTTAGCAGTAAACAAGGGAACTCAATCGAAAAGTAACACTGCAGTGCTTTTTACCAGCAAAAGAAATAAAATGACTGAAGAAATTCTGTATTCAGTACATGCCAGGGAAACAGAAGCTGGTAAAGGAGGTCAAGGAGAGCTTGAGGCTTCTGCGGCGTGTTGGGAAGGAGTGCATTGACCAGAGGAGAGAGGCCATGCGGAATGGGAAGGAAGCCACACTGGATATTCTTACACAGATACTGAAAGGAGATGGTAGGCATGCCTTGGTGTTTGAATGAATTCTTCCATTGCATGTTTTGCCATGAGATTCAGGAGAGGGTCATTTTGGGCATCTGAACTTTCATCCTCCTTTGACTTTTTTTCACATTGAAGATACTACAGATTGCTTTGAAAATTCTTTCTTTGTGTTGCATCAAGTAATGGTCAGAGGTCACTGCTGAGTTGGCTCACCTCTCTTGGTGCCATCTCAGAAAAAAAATCACAACAAGGCAGAGTATTCTGGCTGTTCCAGCCAGGGCACGGTGGTGTTTTCTAATCTCATCTTCTCTTTTGACAGCTCTGGAGGAAACTAGAGATGATGACAACATTGTGGATAACTTCATCACTTTCTTTGTTGCAGGTTGGTAGCTATTTTAATGCTCTGCTGTGTCATGTGGGAAGCTGTACTCAGACCATCTATAGGATCATGGTTAATGTCCCAGCTCACTTTGCGTGATGTCATTTGGTTGAAGACAGCAGTTTTACACTGGTGTAAGGCCAGCTGAACAATGTCTGAAGAGATATCTTGGTGTTCTTCTAGATTAATTATATGGTATTCTTGTTCAGGCATATCAACAGCCAGTGGTTTCCAGCCTGCAGTGCAGAGGGGCAGCACTGATCACTGGGCTGAATGGCCATTACTCATGGGGTTTTGATCCTTCCTCCTAGACCCTGCTAAACCCCACTCAAAGCATCTTTAATATAGTCCTTGGGTCTTCATGTCACCTCACCCATATGATTAAATGTCATTATTACCTTAAGAATGTTTGTCAACAAATGGTAGGAGATGGACACTGTCAAGCCTATTAGAAAAAGCAGAACTTGAGATAAGTGAGGTAAGTAACACTGAAAGATTGATCTGGTAAGTCAGTAGGATTTAGACTGCTAAGAAGGTGAGGTTGAAACACTTCTTTCAAGAAAGATGTTATTGCAACAAATACACCTTTGCAGAAGTCTGTTTTCTGTCATGATAAGAAAGTAATACATATGTGTATCAATGAACAAAAATAGACTATCCACTTAGATATTTCAGAGAAGGATAGTTAGAAGCTCTGTTTTCCTTCAAACCCACTGAATACTTGCTTCTCAGCAAAACTCTGTATGTTCCATAATATCACTCAGTAAATGTTGAACCTTACTGGCCTTTCTGTTGGGGAGCTCATAACCAGTAGATGCTGTATGCAGTCACTGAAGCTTTGAATTGAGCAAGACAGCCTGTATTTCCACCAATTATGTCTTGTTCTTGTCAGTCTTGAAAGTTCCTCATGTAGAAATTGCATCCCTTTTAGCATTTCCTTTATTTTCTGGCATTTTAAGTACTCAGAGCCATATGTTTAAAGTTTCCTCTTCACAATCACACCAGTAAACTATGTTTGTATCATACTAATTTTGTACTTATTTCATACTAATCTTTAAACTGTTTTTTTTGGCGGTGTTAGGTCATGAAACCACTGCTAATCAGTTGTCATTTACTGTAATGGCACTGGCTCAGCATCCTGAAATACTGGAAAGGTATGTGCACTGCAGTTTGTAAACCCAGCTTGCTGTTAATTTCAAGGTGAACTTATTAATGAGGATTAATAAAATTCTAGGATAAACTCCCAGTAAATTCTGTCCTCCCTTCCAAAGTAGAGAGTTACATAGTCAAAATACATTCAGATTTTTTAAAAGCTGAAGATTAATTAATTCCATCTAAATTATTTTTTTTTCAAAGCCTTTATACAAAGCTGGTCCTGAGTCCTGCCTGATTCAGCTGCACTGTATGCACATTGCTCCATCCTGATGAAAAGGCAGAAGTTTAGGCAGGCTGGTTGGGAATCAGGAGGCATTTTGCATGAGGATGGGAGTCAAAGTCCAACTCAGTGTCTGAAAAGTAAAAAACCGTAATTTGTCAACTTGTCTAGCAAGAAATGGTTGTCTGCAACTAATATTTTTAAACTGCAGGGTTCAGGCTGAAGTAGATGAAGTTCTTGGTGCCAAAAGAGACATTGACTATGAGGATCTTGGCAAGCTCACCTACTTATCACAGGTACTGTCAGCATGAGGTAAAGTAACAGTCAGCTGTTTGGTAGCACTCCTGCCATCTTACAGGGCTGCCAATAGGGACCCTGCATTTCTAATGTTGTAAAAGTAACACAAATATGTGGTCATGGTGGTGCCTGTCCCCAGAGTCAGGAAGCAGGTGGTGTGACCTGTTTGCAGCAGACCAGCCTTATTGGGAGGGATGGGCCTTGAATTTCTTTCTAAAATCCCACACAGTTCTTTCACTGCTTGCTTTAATTATTACCAAACTGGGAGCTGGAGCAGAGTTGCTTAACTCCCACCTGTTTGAGCTATAACTGTAGCCGTATTCTAAGAAGGGTTTGCAACTTCAAGCCAAACCCATGTGTGAATCCTACACACTTCCCAAACTCACATCTCTATTTTTGTTTCATTATCACTAAAGCATTTCCAGCTATGATTTCACCATGCACCATAAACTCAGCAGAGTTTGAGGACATCCAAAAATAATGGCAAAGTTTTGTAATTTCTGTTTTGTATTATTCAGTCTGAAATGCTCTTGAATCACTTTGGGAGCAGGGGGAGAAGTAGAGTTTGGTCTTAAAAGAGATCTTGTGTATAGAGATGCCACTTGATAATGAACTGCAAAGCCAGGACTTGGCTGCTTACCAGTGTTTGTGGTATGTATCCTTTTTTACAAGATGGGGGACACCAACAGCCCTCAACAGAGGCTGGGTCACAGTCCTGGCTTAACTTTCTTCTGCTTAAATTTGTTTGTGATTTTAGTAGTCTATTGTGATTGCTTTTCTCTTAAACTGCCCTGCCAAGGTTGATTTTACCATTTGCTGTACTATCTATATGGAAAATGCATCTCTCTGTAATTTCAAAAACAGCAGGTTTACTCAGGCTTCTACAAACACTATCACTATTATACCTCTTCAATTAGGATGAGGTGTCTAAGCCTTTCAGTTTTAAGGCAGATCACACGAGAGCCTGTCAAAGCAGACCGTTTCTTTAAGAGAACAAACTCATACAACCAAAAAGAGCAGTAACCCTTGGCCAGAACTGGTCAGTCACTGAAGCAGGTGACCACAGGACTCTCCTGTCACTCAGGCAATTCTGAATCCTTTTGTCTTTACTTCTTTTTCATCCATCTACTTGTGCATACACACCATTAATTGCATTTGCAGTGCAATGCTAATATGCACTGTTCATTAGGTTTCACTTTGATAAAGGAAGCCATTCTTACAGCTCCCTGCAACTGAAAGAAATGGTCTGGTTTCACTTTTTCTCACTATTCCCTATTTGTTTTCCTTTGCCAGGTTGTTTTTTGTCATTTTGGTGCTCTGACTTGGCTCAATTCCCCAAGCAGCAGAAGCAGGACAGAGGCAGAAGTGAGAGCACAGTAGTGAGAGTGGGAAGGAGGTGGGAGCAACCACTCACCCTCACGACATCTGTCACCAAGGAAAGCTCATCAGGGACATGAGACTTCACTCTTAGATGTTACCTTGGAATTTGCCTCCCAGTACTTTTTCACTTAGTTGTTGACCTGACTTGAAGTGTTAGATGTGTTCAGTACCTGCAGTCTCTTGTGTTTTTTGCTACTTAGTCACTGTATCTTAGCAGTTGTAAATGAGAGCCAAACCTGAAGGAGTTGACTTAGACATATATTTTGCCCACAGGAGTCCCAGGCAGATACACCAGCATCTGTTCCACAAGTCAAAAGCTCCTGTTTAGCCAAAGTGAAAGGCCATAGGGAGGTAATTAAATGTCCTTTTGTGCTTTTTGTGGATGTAGGTTTTGAAAGAATCACTGCGGCTGTACCCGCCCGTCCCAGGGACCATTCGCTGGCTGAAGAAGGAGCAGGTCGTCAACGGCATCCGAATTCCCGGAAAGACAGCTCTTGTTGTGAGTCCCATTCACCATCAGCAGTTTTTAGCTGCTGCAGTTGATCCAAGTGTAATAGATCTGTGTATCAGAGGGTAAGAATTCTCTGTGGTCATATTTCTATAAAATTGTCTGAAATTTAAGTCAAAACTGGGGTATGAATTGGGACTCTGAGTTTTGCCTGGGGAATGAGAGAAAGGTGGTAATGGTTTTGTACCTGTGACAGTGAAGAGCCATTTCCAGTGTGTTGCTCCTGACTAACACAAATAAAACTTTCTTGACAGTTCAGCACTTACATAATGGGAAGAATGGAAAAGTTTTTCAAGGATCCCCTCAGTTTCAATCCAGATCGATTTAGCAAAGATGCACCTAAGTGAGTTTCTTCTTACTCTCAAGTTATTAAATATGTAAAAAGGAACCATTATAGGAAGAGATTTTAAAGGGAAAAAAGTAGATTAAAATTGTTTTTCCACTTTGGTATGTATAACACTAAAGTCCTTATTCAAATGCAAGTAGCAGCTTTTGTTTAGAAGCTTTTTAGCCCATGTGATACCTTGCAAAACCAATATCAATATAGTAATGTTATTTAATGTTTATATTGAAGCAAAAGTTTTGTGCTGAAACCAGGTTGAATATTTTCCTTAGTGCAATACAGACATTTAATGCACGGCAGCCCTGGCCCCAGGATGCTTGAAGTGTCTCCACATTAAGAGATGGGATGAGTCTGGGGGACAGAAGATGCTGTTTAGACATGTGGGTAGGCAACAGGCAGCTTGAATCTAATCAGTAGATGGAAGTACAATAGAAAGGACTGGTGACCTAAACAGTTGGTGCTGAACTCTGCATCTAAGTGGTGAGTCAGGGGTTTTACTTCAGCCAGGGTTAGTCTGATCTCCTCAACTAAACGCTCCTTGTTTACATGGTGCAGAGCTGCCCAAAGGAGCAATAATTGGGTGGATCACTACATCCTCTTGGTAAGCTGAAGAGAATCAAGAGTGTGCTTGACATTCAGCTTTGAAGTAAAGTGTGTGTGCATTAGAACTGCTCTTTGAGTAGAGCCATATAAAAATGTTACTTTGTAGATGGTCTTAAAAAGTCAGCTAGGTTAGGTGGCATTTACACCACATGATGAAATATTTCCTTGTTTCCTTACAATCAGTCTGTCAGAGTGACAGTTTTGAACGTTTTTATTTGCAGGCCATATTACTGCTATTTCCCATTCTCCCTGGGCCCCCGATCCTGCATCGGGCAGGTGTTTGCACAGGTAAGCAGAGGCCTGGAACAATGCTTCATTAGTGAGCACTAGGCTAGCTCAGTGTGTACTGGCCATGGCTGGTCAGGGGAGACCAAAGGCCACACTGATGGAGCACTGACCCTCTTCTGCTCTAGAGGGAAGATTCCTACCATGCCCACAACAAAGTATGTGTCTCAAATGCTATCACATGAGCAGACTGTAGACTGGTCCCGTGTCACCCATGCACACATGTAGCCACGGTGTCTGCAGAGGAGGGAGCAGCATGTTTGCTCTTTCTCTGAACTGTCCTGGGTCACCCCACTTGAATCCAGGCCCCTTCATGGCAATCACAGTCAACATTTCTCTGCCAGCCAAGGTCAAACACACAGGGGGTATGCAGGGGCTTTTAGGGACCATCACATAGCTGGAGCTGGCAGAGTCAAAGCAAGAAAAACATCAGCTGGTGAAAGCCAGAATGCACAATGAAAAGGCAAGGAGGGGACTTTGGATGGGCGGAACACTTTAATGAAGTATATGAGCATGATAAGAAACATGTCAGGGCAGTAGGAGGGCCAGTTCCTTGGGTCTGTGAATCACATAAGCAGCAGTACTCAAAATCATCAGGTTAGAGTGCTGAATTTTACACTCTGATTTCCAAAACGTTAAAGCATAAACACAAGCCCTATTTATGTACATATCAATTGTTTTCAAATCCAGGAAACCCCAGGTGACACTGTTCTTGCTTACCAAACTCAGCTAGCTGCACTGAGAGGAACTTTGAACTTCAAAATCCCTATAGTGACAAAGCATCATGATGTAATGCACTGAGTTTAAGCAGCTGTATTTGCTGTCACTAACGATGAGTTTGTTTTTCTTCTTAACAGATGGAGGCAAAAGTGGTGATGGCAAAACTATTGCAGAGGTTTGAATTCCAGCTGGTACCAGGGCAGAGCTTCAAGCTCTTGGATGCTGGAACCATTAGGCCACTAGATGGCGTAATGTGCACATTAAAGCCAAGGAGCCCTGCAAGAGGCTGCCAGGCGTGACTGTTTAGGAGAGGAGCATGACAAGGTAGTGGTGGTGTTTCTCTGTTAAGAGCTTCACACTAATCAAAGGTTAGATTTTGAAGGGCTCTTTAGAGAATTACCAGACTGATTTTTTTTCCTAGCCTTCCTTACCAAAGAAAGCCTTGAGAAGTCACTGTAGACCTAGTTGAGCATCTTTGATCTGCAAGCGTACCTGGAATTGCAAAACCTGTTATTTTCCTGGGGGACAACTTGGGTCTGACCAGACTTGGAGAAGAATATCCTTTCACTGGAGTATTCCTGGAGCTTCACATAAACTTACTCTCAAATCCCACCTGATAGTTTGCACTAACTCCATACATGGTCTAAATAAGCCCTCGTTTGGGGAGTTTCATAGCAGAGCTGTGAAACCATGGCTAGACTTGGGAAAAAAGTTCAGAGCTATTCTCTTGGTCAAAGCAATTTTCCCATTCTTTCTCTAAATGAGAAGAATGATCCAAAACAACAATCTGAAACAAAAGAGGCTGTGGCCACTACTTTCCCCTATTGCTTCTCTCTTGCTTTTCCTTCGGTATCTCCTACTTTCAATACTTTTCAGTGTATATTCCCAATCCATGCTGTAGAAGAGACTCTTCTGCTTCCTCCTATCCTTCCCCACAGCCTGTGTTCATTCTCACGCTGTTCCTTTCAACCCAGTTCATTTTCTCCATCTGACTCATCATAGTGCAACATGAATGCTTGAACTAGATGACCTGGTAGGTTGGCAGGGTTGGAAGTAAATGTCTGGAAGTCTGGAACTAAAAGCTGCTTTTTAATATTGCTACTGAAGAAACACCTGCAACTTGAGCTGGAGTCAAGAGAAGGTCCTTCACCCACTTTTTCTGTAGCTGTGTTAAAACTTTCTTGCTGCATGCAGCCTGGCTCCACTAATGAAAAAAATGATTGTGTGAAAGTGCCACCTCCTAGAAATAAGTGGGTATGTAACATCCACAGTTTGGGGCCCGAAATACAGGAATTTCAAGACATTTGGAGCTTCACACCAGAAGAGTAATATCCCAGAACTTTCTGTGATTTTGCTGCAGTTGTGCTCCATCTCAGTGCAATGGTGGAATAACAGACCAATCAGGTGGATGTGGCTTTTGATAACATAAGCAATATTATATGGTATATTAATATGACTTATACCTGGAGGTAACAATACTGGTATTGCTGGGGAAAATTTACTCCATCTGTTGGTAGCTCTGCAATCTCTTATGGTGGAGATCTGATTATATCTTCCTAGACATTAATAAAGTCTGATTGGGAAAACTGAGGACTCCAGTTGGTTATGTGTTTGTAGGAATTGATGTGGTTTATAGCAGGACGGTTGATGAAAGTCAGGCTAGGTGTGCTGGTGAGAATATGACAAAGGGAGGAATGTATCTCAGTAGTGCAGCGAGTGGTGAGGGAAGCTATGAACAGCATACAGCTTGTCAATCGTGCTGGTAAACTGTACTGCAGAGATGCAAGATGCAACCATGCCAGCTCACTACTTTGCTCTACAAATGAATGAGTTGAGATGCATTAGTTGCATAAGCAGGTGTTCCCCTCATCTACTTCTGCAGTGGGGATGGGGACCTCCAAAGAGGGGTCAAGAGGAGCAGCAGCATGTTAAAACCGTGCAGTGCGTTTTGCCATACCTCACTTGACTGAGACTGGTACTTCCTTCTCTGGGTGGATGCTCTTCCTACTCTGTCTTCAAGCCCAAATGCCGTCTCCTGGGCCTGCTGACGGGCTTTTGTTCTGTCCCTGTCTGCACCCAAGAGCTCGTCAGACTTGTCTGTCAGTGCCCATAGCCTGCCAGCAGATGGCAAACTCTTCTCGTCGATGCATCCAGCAGCAGCAGCTTTCCTCAGCTTTGACAGCTCCCTGCTCTCGGGAGACAAGCTGTCTTGGCTTTTCCAGGCCGTCACACTACATGAATAGATGGTGCTCTGTGAGGCTGTGCAAATTTCCTGCAGTGCTCTCATGGTTTCATCCTGCACCCTTGGTCAGAAGATGATCTGACTTAAAAAAAAAATCTTGACAAGAGAAGGAGAAGGTTCCTGGGATCTGTTCCTCGAAGCCCTGGCTGCCAACCATGTACCAGCACAGGCTCTGCCAAACCCTTTTGAGAAACATCAGGCCAGAAGTGCTAAAGGAGCCACAGCTGTGTCTGCCGTGGGCTATGTAGAGACCTGGGAGATGCAGCTTTCTTGAACGTCACAGAAAAGGACAGTTTCTCTTTACTCTGGGGGAGAGAAACCCATTCTTTCACATATGAGGCAATAATCATCTCTATCACACACCCTGCAAGGGATCATGGCTGGTAAGACAAGAAAGCAGGACAAGATCAGTGTGTGCTCTTCCCAGTTGCTTGTAGGGAAGAATTATACCTGCAGCTACTTTCCTTGTTATCCTTTTCCTGGCTCTTGGGCTAAGCAAATAAAAATCTGGAAATAGCTGATGGGGTGATTTTTTTTCCTGGTTGCCACCCAGGCAGGGCTCAGCACAGCCCTATGTAGTATGTCTGGAGGCTGGATGCAAAAAGCATTCTCAGTTTACATGGAACTACAAACCAGCTCAGGATGGCTCCTGCTCGGGGACCCTGCAGGTAAATGCCTGCCCCCCCCATCAGCTCCTCTTACTTTTACCCTGCCCCAGATGTGCATGCTCACAGACACACTCTTTGTAGGCAGCCAGAAGCTCATCTGGCAGGATTCAAGGTAAGCAGTTGCCCCCAAAGGAGAAGCCACTGGTGGTGGCTCTTATTTCCAAGAGTCTTTATTAGAGGTGTCTAAGTCTTCCTCCTGTTCTGACAGATGGCTGATGCAGGTTTCTTTGATCCCATTTCCAGACCTATAAACCTTTTGTCTTCCTCTTCTGGAATGATGCCCAGGACTTTCATGTATGTACTCACAGTCAGGACCTTCCCTCCTGGATTTCTCCCTAGGGCTTTGATACTAACCCAAGATCTGAATCATATCCCTTTTAGATCAGTGTTAAAGACAAGAAACAGGGAAAACGTTGCTGCCTAGACATCTTGGGACAGGAGGCAAACAGTTAGGGGGAAATACACCCAGAGAAGTCTCTGTCTTCCCTAACTGCTTCACTGCTGGCATGGGGGAAGGGGATGCTTTCTCACCCCAGCTAGTCTGGAACGCAGTTGACTCCCAACTTTGCATCTATACCTCATCTACAGGCTCCCCTGCATTTTCAGGGAGGAGCCCAACTAGCAGTGCCAGCAGGGAAGTGAAGAAAAAAAAGTCAGAATTTTGTGTGACAGGAATCTCCTACCAGCCCTTTCAGGAAGGCAGGAGAACCTCAGAAGCACAGGATTCAATTGCAGTCACTGCAATTACAGCACAGCCTGGTATTTTCTGAACACTGGACAGACTTCTACTCCATCTGTAACCTCTGAGAGAATGAATGTGCATAAAAAAGTGTAAGATACTGTCCTCTATTGCTGAAGGCAGCTATGCAGAGTATATTTTGTTCCCTTTCAGGCCCATCCATCTAGCCATGACCAGCTCCTAGTTGCTTTCTTCACTGCAGCATCTGCAGAGTGCTGTGCTAAGTGTATGTAGCACTTCTAATCACCTTATCTTCAGAAAACCTGGTGGTCCTAGAATGTGGCGAGCCTAATGCAAGCACACAGGTTAACACAGATGCAGTTTGCACTTGATCTGGTTATACAACGAGAGCTGCAATAGGAGATAATCCCTGGATCTAACAATGTCTGCTGTTGAGAAAAGATGATCACAAGGTAGGTGTCCACGGCACGTACCCAACCCATCTCCTCTACACAGCACTCACGTGCTGGCAAAGGCAATAAAGTCAGGTAGAAACTTCCTTCTGCTGCGTTACAAGAGAGGGAGAGGAGGGAATGGGACAAGGAAGGATGGTATGTATTTGGTCTGGCAGAGCTGCTGTGCCTCCTCATTTTTGCCCCAAATTACATCTTGTATTCTGGACTTGGAGACAAAGGAATCATTTTCAGAGGAAGAATAACGGTTCTTCTCTGAGGCAGTGGGTATGTTATTCTTCGCTCCTTCAGTGATATAAGGGACAAGGGAGACAAGAGTAGTGTGGGGGAATTGCCTGACCCAGGACTACTACAGTCCAGGCAGCATCTCAGTTTCTCCATCTTACTGCCTATGCCAATGCTTTGGTCCACTCTGAAGAATATTCTATGGCATTTTTTGGAATTAATCACTGCCTGTCTGTTTTGTGTTAAGGTTTAAAGGTTGCTCTTGGGTGACACTGAAACCTAAGAGGCTCTTCAGCCTGTTCTGCTCCCTGTGAGGTCAGCATCTTGCTGTAGTTCTGCAACCCTGACACAAGTATTTCCCATTCAAGCCTTGAAGTGTCTCCTGGCCTTGTCCTGCTCCACTATCTCAGCAGGCACTGAGGGGTGTGTGGGGGTGTGTGTGTGTGTGGTCAAAGCACAGATAGCTTTTCACTGCAGGGAGTAGCTGGACCCCTCTGATGGGAATTTGCTTTCTCTATGGTTGGCACTTCTTTGCTTCCTCCTGGAGCCTACAACATATACAAGCTCTGCTTTGAACTTCTCCAATGGTTTCATACATTCAGAACAAACTATCTTTTGATCCTCCTTCTGGTTTACCCAGCATAGGTGCCCAGCGCTCCTGGGAATGAAGCAGTACTCGGGATCAGGACCACCTTCTCTTCTCAAGGACTGGTACTGTTTCCTGTTCTCTCTTCCACTTAAATGGCACCTTTCACAAAGGAAATATAGTCCAGAGTTTTTCCTGGCACTGAGGTGGTCTAGCACAGAACAGCCAAGTCTGTTGAGCTCTTTTCTCCTTCAAAATACCATGGTCATTGTGATCCTGTGATCCTGATCCTGTGAACCTGTGTACTAGGAATGGTCTCTGACATGTCTTGAGTCCCAGATCATACCAAGACTTGCAAGGAGAGTACCAGTGGCTAGGGGCTGCTTTATCGGGAAAGATCAAATGTCAGTGCCTAGGAATGTACTCAACACTTCAACTTTTCCAGCCCATACTAGTCTGAAGGCCATACCAGCAGGCTTACCCAGCTAGCAGATTCTTTTATTCTAATACTGAACTTCTGTCATTCATCCTTCTTCAGCTCCATGTTCTCCTTCTCTCATCAACTATGCTTTCCACACATCTCTTTCCTGTTGTAATTACATCATGACACTGATGTCTCACATTCCAGCTTCCTTTCTCTTCTTTGATCCATCTATAGGATTTTCTTCCTATCTCACACCTTCACACCAAGAGCCAGATGAAGACCTTGTACTGTCACCCTGTGCTAGTATCCTCACTGGACTGGTGCAGAAGTTGTTCTTCCAGTACAGACCTGTTGTAAAATCATTAAGGAACTGCTTCCTTCTTTCAAATTATCTTAATCTAATTAGTTTTGCTCTCACTTCCATTCTTCAGAAGAGCGCAGCACTGTAAGCTACAAGCAGATATTGAAGCATCTCCAGTGCCTGAGGCATCAGCTGCATCCAGTAAGAGACTACGCTGCATCCACTGTGAGGATCCTAGTAGAGGATACCAGTGCCAGGGACTGGGAAGACTCCAGCTCTGTAGGGTCTTTTCAGTTCTACTGACAAAGGTTGGTCCTTGTCTTACTCACCCTCACCTTCCACATCTTCTCTCATTACCTCCTCTCCCTTCTTTCATTGCACAAGCCCTCGAAGGAACTAAAAGACACCACAGGCTTTGCTGCATACTTGCTGTGTTTCCCATTCAAGGTGTCAGCTCCATCACGCAAGGCCACTGCTTGTGCCGTTATCTGCAAGAAGCTTTGCACAGCAAAGCCATGACCTCAGCAGGAGTCCTTAACGGCTACCATAAAGCAAATAAATAACCAATCATTATTATATTTGTGTATTGGTGAGTCTTCTCTGATAGGTCTCAACATTATCAAAGTACTGAGGGCAGGCTGAGATCAGATAGCACTACACTCAGCTGGCATTTATTCCCTTTGAAACAGGTTAAAATGCACTTAATAGTTCTCTGGTGACAATGAATATTCATTAATACGACAGGGACATATAGTTGATTTGAGAATAAAGACAGTAATTAAAGAGCTATTAAGGTTAAAAAGCAATGAAGGAAACTCAGCAACCGTAACAGCTGTTCTGGGATCACCTGCTAATTATCCATGCATGGATAAGCAAAGGTGGCCGGAGATGTTCTACTGTATTTTACATACTGGTGCACTGCAGGGTCTGCCTTCTCTCCCAAACTCTGTCATATGAAAATGTCCTCATGAATTCAGAGTTCATTTTCCCTCCTATCTTACAGGGCAGCTGTGCGCCAGTGTGGGGCTGCTGCTCATGCCCTAACTCACAGACTGTCCCAGTGACTTCGAACCAGGGAGAAGGAGAGGAAACTTTCTGTGGGGTTTTGAGAAGGCAGCTATTTATAAGCAATCTCTTATATTAATTATTATTTCTATTAACATAGTCTTGAGATCACTGGCTGTGATAGCTGCTCACTGTAATCTCTGAAAACCTCCGTCCCAAAGGCTGCGATATCAAAGCTGAACTACTCTCGGAGGTTCCTTTGCAGGTTTGGCTTCAAGCAGCCACCCTGAGCAGTGTGTGCTCAATGTCATGTGAGTGAGCCAGGGGAGAAGCAACAGCATCGCTGTAGGTGGAGGGACAAAGGAGGGGCAGGTGTGTCCAAAGACAGCAGCAACACTGCAGGGCCAAGTGTTTCCACTGCTTGTGCATGGTCAGGTCAGACTATGAAATTTCACTGTCTCTCACTGGTCTCCTCCTGGTGCAGACAGAAACCACAGGTTCTCAGCAGAGCAGTGTCCTCCAGGAACAAGTCAGCAGTAGAACCCAACAGCCACTCCAGCTAGAATAGGAAAAGTGAGACCTGCATCCTCCAGACCCAGGAGGAGGCTGTTTTGCACCATGCTATGCACCATAGTGCTTGCTCTGTGGGGAGGGTCTCCTGGGTTAATCATACCCCCAAAGAAATGAGGCAAACCAGGCAACAAGGCAAGAGCATCATTTTAGCTTTAACTCAGGAGCATAAAGGTAATTTTAAAAGCGTGTCAGCCCACTGGGCTGGTGTTCAAGGACACTTGTTGAGGAGAGTTCACTGCATGTCCCCTGAAGTAGCAGACAAACTCCACCTGCCTTTGCCCTGCGCTAACCGAACCAACTGTGCAGTGGTGCCAGGAGCAGGGGCTCGTTTAAAGCGGGTGATGGAGCTGAGGCACATTGCCACCCCACTCCCTCGCAGAGGCCTTGGCAACACTGTCCTTACCCTTCGCAGCAACGTGTGTCACAGCACACAGGACCACAGAATGGCAGGGGTTGGAAGGAACCTCCAGAGATCACCTAGTGCACCTAAAGCAGTTTTGCCTGGCTGTGCATCACCGAGCTTCACAAACCCACAATGAAGTTGTGGAGGACTTTTCCTGGGGTCTGTCCGTTTGTTTTCAAGAACCTTTAGGCAATGTCTTGCCCTTCCACCCTAACGGGGTGCACCTTCTGATAAGGCAGACTGCCTGCGTTTGCTTTTCGTAGAAACCTAACGCGAGGCCTGTCAGAGGCTGCGTTCTGCGGTAGCTTTAGCGGGACTGACGGCATTCACGCCCACCGGATCAGCCCATATTGCTAGCAACAGGCGCCCTGGAATAACGGGGCGGGCGCCCTTCGGGACGTGCCGCTCGCTCCCGGCAGCTCCGATTCCCAGCCCACGCCCGATTCTGTCGGCACTGCTTCGGCTCCACCGCCGCCCGTCCTGCCGCCACCGTGCGCCCACGGAGGCCCGTCGGGCAGCAGCTGTCCCGCAGGGCCGGGCCGATAGCGGTGGGTGGGTGCGCCCGGCGGCGAGGATCCCGCCCGCCCGCCCCGCCCCGGCGGCAGCTCTCGCTTCTCGGCGCTGCGGGCGGCAGAGCGGCTGGAGTCTGCTGCGGCGTAGTCCCGCGTCCCATGACGGTGGCGGTGACTGGGGAGATGCGGCGGGGCGCCCGGCTGGGCGCGGTGGTGCTGCTGGCGTTGCTGCTGGCGCTGGCGCTGCTGGCATTGCCGGCCGGCCGCCGCGGTGGCGGTGGGGAGCAGCCGGGGTCCCCGCCGCCGCCGCTGCAGCTCCCGCCGGGCTTGCGGGAGGAACTGTGGCAGAGGCGACGCGATCTGCAGCGCCTGGCAGCGGCGGCGGGCGGCGGGGAGGCTCTGTCGGGCGGGCTGAGCTGTGGCGACCTGAGCCTGGCGACGGAAGTCAGCGTGCTAGGCTGGGGCTTCACCAAAGTGGTGGCGCGGGCGGCGCTGGCGGGCGGCGGGGCTGTGGCCCTCAAGTCGGTGCACGGGGCGGGCCGGGAGGTGCGGCAGTGCGTGCAGCGCTACGGGGCGCCGGCGGGCTGCCGCCGCCTGGCCGCCTACAAGCTGCTGAAGGAGGTGACGCTGCTGCAGCGCCTGCAGCATCCCGGCATCGTGCAGGTACGGCGGGGCGCGCCCGGGCAGAAGGGCTGCGGGATCTGCTGCTCTCTTAGGGGGGTTTCTTGGGAAGGAAGCGCGGCGGCCTGGTGCCGAGGCGGAGCCGACCCGCCTGTACTGTCCCCGGGCCGCCCTGGCGGCCCGGGCCTGCTGGCACTGGCACTGGCACCGGCATCGTTCTGACAATCGCTCCTTCCCTCCTGGCAGCTGCACGGTCAATGCTACGATAATAGCAGAGATCCTGAAGTGGGGGTCACAGCTATGTTGGAGCTGGGATCGCCCCTGGAGATGATTCAGCTTCTTCAGACCCCCTGGGAGGAGAGATTTAAAGTAAGAAAACAAAGCAAAGGGAGTTCTGTCAGTTGCTTTTAGAACACAAACTGAGTAAAGGCGAAGAGCCCGCGGTGACCGCTGGGCCAGACGGAGTTGTCGTGATGACATTCTGTTTTCTTCCGCAAATTCTCCTTAAATCGCTTTGCTTTCATTCCTTTAAAATCCCATGAAAACAGCCCTTGCCTGGCGTCTCGCTGTTAAGTCCCTGGTCTCTGAAGCGGTGTTCACGGAGTGCAGCTGAGAGGAAATGGCCACAGAATGCTTCTGGGGGCTGGGACGGTGTTTGGTACCTGGGATTCCGCTCCATTCCTAGTTTTCCTTCTCTAGGCTCCACTCCACAGAGGCGCTTTGGTAGCAGACTGGGTCTGAACTGGGTCTGAAGGCCATCTGTCCACCCAAAGAATGGGTTGTTTCTGTGTATTACCTGTTCTGGGCACCAAGCTGAGCAGCCCGTTACTCAGTTGTTTGTGTGTTTCTGTTCTTACCTCTTTCTGTACTTGCTGTGCTCCAAACGCTGCTAACTTACTTCCTCCCGCTTTAGGTGCTAGGGTTGCTTCCCTGTTAGTGAGACCTGTCTTGTCTCCTAAGCATCTGGCATAGGAGCTCTTAATCTTCCCAGAAACACAAGTGATTTCTGACATGGCACTCACTTCGGTTGTAGCTTATATTACAGTTTGCCTCAAGGTCTCAGTTAGGGGTTCACTTGTTTGGTTCTCAAGAGGAAAGAGGATCAAGTGGAAGATGGAGAACCTTAATGTCAATAAGAAATGCTTTGGCTAAAATAGAAATATAACAAAAGTCCCAAAATAAAATCCCTGTCTGCATGTGATCTGCGATCCAAGCCGAAGGGGTGTCGCAAACTCTCTGCATTGAGCTGCAGTACGTGAAGCTGGGATTCTTGTGATTGCTGCACTCATCAAGTCAAAATAGCATCAGAGCTTCCAAAGTAATTTAACCTAGCCTGTGGAGTTTCACTTTACCTTGCAAGCTATTTCATATCTTCTCAAACGTGCAAAAATCTCTGCAGAGCTAGAAAGTCATGATGCTGGATTATTTGGTGGTGAGGTCTAGTATGATGGCATTAAGATTTTCATAATCTTTTCACTGATTAAGATACTAATTCAGAACTTAACACTGGCACTGTTTAGTCCTGTTTCTTAATTAGGGCATTTAAATGGATGGGATTCCCCTGTGATGAGCCACATCAGATAGCAGTGATTCTCCAACTGTTCCAAGTGAACAAACCATTGCGCCTGCACAGATTTCTATCAGAGGCAGTGAGGGGTGGCGTGGGTCTGCCTGGCACACCTAGCTGACAATACAGATTGTTTGATGCCAGGGCTCTCCATACTAAATGAAAACAGCTGAAAAAAGCTACTTGAACAAAGTGCTGGTGCAGCATAAATGCATTTTTCTAGTTCTAGTTTGCTCAAAAATCATTTGGCAAGCTTTCTGCTGGGTCAGGTCTTGTCTGACCTTTCCCTGCTGCCAGAAAGTTGACATAAACACAAAAAAGCTGTCCATATGTACATTGAATGATTTAGCTAATTCATGAGAAGCACAATTGTGTGCCCAAATTCATATTGCTGAATGATCTAGCAAGATATGAATCTGCTATTAATGACCATGGAGCCTCAGTCTTTATGGAGCAGAATGGGGGAAGGGAGGGAAATATGTTAATTCTATACCAGAGTGAGAAAAGAACATTCTGATTTAGTTAACAAATATATATAGTTCCTGAAACGTGAAGGCTGCTATTGTTTTTTTCACAGCTTTCTTGTCTAGTTTTTCTAACTGCAAATTTCTCGTTCTGTGTACACACATCTTTTAAAAATGCTGCTAAACTACTTACCAGTCAAATCCTGTGGCAAGGTTGATAATAAATTTAGTAGCATACATATAATTACCTTTTAAGTACTATACTTCCCCCCTCCCCCCTTAATTTCATTGAATGCCCTCCCCTTTGTTCTACTTCCAGTTTAATAGCTGGTTTTCATCTGTTTTCCCCATGCATATTCATCTTCTCTTTTTCAGATTTGCCTGAGTCTTGTGAAATTGCTGTTTTACTTGGCACATTCCCCCCTGGGTTCAATAGTCCTCTTGGATTTCCAGCCGAGGCAGTTTGTTATGGTGGATGGAAACCTAAAAGTGACAGACTTGGATGATGCCAGCACCGAGGAACTGTCATGCAAGGAAGATAATGACTGCACACTTGACTTCCCTATGAAAAGCTTCCCTCTCAAATGCTCTGCAGTGGGGAAATGTGAAGGAATAAATGAAAAGAAGAATCTTTTCAATGCATATCGGTGTGTCCAGTGAGATGGGGGAAGAATGGGAGCTCACACACTGCCACATAGGCTCTAGCACCTTGTATTTCTTCTATGCAGTGATTCCCCCTCACTTCTGTTAAAGGGTAGTTAAGGATCACTTTGAAGCAAGTTTATTTTCCTTATAAGGAAGGAAAATGGTGTAGTTAGGTGAGAAAGAAGACCTCTTTCTTCTGCTCCCTTTCCCCAAAGCCCTCTAGAAACTTGCCTCAAAGGTTGCACCTGTGAATTTATTGTTTGCCAAACGGCCCTGGGATTTGACATCTGTTTGCTGAAAGCAGTGGCAGTGTGGGCTACCTGCCGAGGCCCACCAGTTTTGAGCCCCCATTGTTTGAAATAGGCTGGCTAGCAATTCACCCTGAGTCTCCCTGTGGAGACTGTGGGCACCTGTGGAAGGATGATGAAACAAGTAAGAGGTAGTGGCCTGAGGCTGCTGCAGCACTTCTTGTAGGCCATCAGGTGAAAGCCTGAGAACTTCCGCTTAGCACTGACGCTTGGCAGGTCAAGCATAAGTCTTGGCAGCTAGACTGCAATGTATTAAAATTCAGTTAGGCAGCCTGAATTTTCAGGACTTCATGTTGAAGGACGAATTCTGTACAGATTATTGCAGCCTTGCAGTCATTTACTTGTCTCTTGTAGAACAGGAGTTTTCTGGAAGGCTCAGGGAATGAGTTGTCCTGGCTTTCCAGACATAAGAAGAACACAAAATGTTTTCAGGCCAAGGGAAAGATCTTGCATGAGCGTTTTATACAGGTGTCTTTTTTTTTTCTTGATGGGAATTGGATTGTTTAGTCTATAAAAATGTGTGAGTCTTTGCAAGGTAGATTTCACACGCTGTGCTGCTTTCAGCCCAACTCAGGAATGACCTATGAGATGCTAAAGAAATGCTTAAGCATAACTTAATAACCAAAGCAGACTTGCTAGTTGCATATGGATAACCAAGTTAGGGGAAAATGTAGATAACTTAATTACTAGGGAAATTAAGCGAGTGTATTCTAATCAATCTGTGGGATTTTTTGCAGGTACTTTTTCACCTACCTTTTGCCGTACTCTGCACCTCCAGCTTTGCAGCCCTTCTTGAGTGACATTCTGAATGCAACAGGTACTGGCTAAAATGCAGAAATTTCTTTATTCTCTATAGTCTCTAAGCAGTATTTCATGGAATTACTCATCTTCATAGTTTTTTTTTTCTTTGAATGCAGGTGATTTACGATATGGAATAAATGAGACTCTGAAAGTGTTTGAAAAGGTTTTACATCTGTACAAGTCTGGGCTCTATCTGCAAAAAAGACCTCTACTTTTAAAAGGTACTGGATTTTGAATGCTTTAAGTAATGTAATTACTGAGGGAGTGATGAAATTGGTGACTGGCCAAATTCTGATCTCCCATACTTTCAGGCAGGGTACAGTCACTAGGAAAAGCATTAAAAGTGTCCTTTTTTGAGCAGCCTTTTTCTCTTTTTTTCATGGGAGCTATACGTGATTTTATTGTTTTGCAAAGTACATGCAGTGCAGACAAATCTGGCCTACATATGGACATATGTTTGCACTGCTTCTAAATACTCTAAATGCAGATTGGTTTTTCAAGTGAATATATATGAATATAAGCAACTAGAACAGAGCAGCAAACTGAGTGTCTCCTGTCTGTCATTGAGGCATCTTGAGCTATGATCTGACAGGTCAGTTTTCCAGGCTGATACTGAAACTTCCTATTTCACACAGTATCACAGTATTATTAGGATTGGAAGAGACCTCACAGATCATCAAGTCCAACCCTTTACCACAGAGCTCAAGGCTAGACCATGGCACCAAGTGCCACGTCCAATCCTGCCTTGAACAGCCTCAGGGACGGCGACTCCACCACCTCCCCAGGCAGCCCATTCCAGTGTTAGTGAAGAACTTTCTCCTTACCTCAAGCCTAAATCTCCCCTGGCATAGCTTGAGGCTGTGTCCTCTCGTTCTGGTGCTGGCCACCTGAGAGAAGAGAGCAACCTCCCCCTGGCCACAACCACCCCTCAGGTAGTTGTAGACAGCAATAAGGTCACCCCTGAGCCTCCTCTTCTCCAGGCTAAACAATCCCAGCTCCCTCAGCCTCTCCTCGTAGGGCTGTGCTCAAGGCCTCTCACCAGCCTCGTCGCCCTTCTCTGGATACGCTCAAGCATCTCAGTGTCCTTCCTAAACTGGGGGGCCCAGAACTGAACACAGTACTCAAGGTGTGGTCTAACCAGTGCAGAGTACAGGGGCAGAATGACCTCCCTGCTCCTGCTGACCACACCATTCCTGATGCAGGCCAGGATGCCATTGGCTCTCTTGGCCACCTGGGCACACTGCTGGCTCATGTTCAGGCAGGTATCAATCAGTACCCCCAGATCCCTCTCTGTCTGGCTGCTCTCCAGCCACTCCGACCCCAGCCTGTATCTCTGCATGGGGTTGTTGTGGCCAAAGTGCAGCACCCTGCACTTGGAGCTATTGAACCCCATCCCATTGGACTCTGCCCATCTGTGCAGACGGTCAAGGTCCCGCTGCAGAGCCCTTCTGCCCTCCAACCCAGCCACATCTGCCCCCAGCTTAGTGTTATCTGCAAACTTGCTGATGACTGACTCGATGCCCTCATCCAGATCATCAGTGAAGATGTTAAAGAGGATGGGGCCCAGCACTGATCCCTGAGGGACACCACTGGTGACTGGCCGCCAGCTGGATGTGGCACCATTCACCACCACTCTCTGGGTCCGGCCCTCCAGCCAGTTCCTAACCCAGCACAGAGTGTTGCCATCCAAGCCATGGGCTGATAGCTTAGCCAGCAGTTTGCTGTGGGGGACACAGCACTTGGTGGCTTTTGGCTGCTGAGCACAGGTTATTATACGAACCTCTAGTGGGGACTTGACAATGCTGAGATGAGTGCTACAGAGTAGCTTTAGTAGGTCTAAATTTGTTTATTTGTTTGCTTTTCCCGAAGACCATCCTATTTGACCTGTGGATAAATAGATGAGCTTTTATCAGATAGATTTATCTGAAAAGGATCCACTTAGTGGTAGAAATGAGATTAATCGAAAGGAAGGCTTCAAAAATGTAATAGTCACTGAGCATATGTAAATGTAAGCACATTTTCCTGAGTGTTCAGTTGAGATGGTGAGGTGGTGATGGTGGCTAGCTGAAGGGTGTCTTTTTCTGTGTGGAAGAACTGGAATTTGCAACGTGATGGACAAAAATACCTGGTCATTTACACTGGAGAACCAGCAGCTTCAACAGGAATTGCTAGTATTTTCCAACATCACCTATCTATTGGCTTCACAGCAGCCCCGATAGCAACATGCCAAAATCATCACCATCCTAGAAGTGTGGGAAGGTGAGCAGGAAATCTTAGCCATCAGTGAACAATAGCCTGAACATCATCTGCTCAGACTTGTCAAGGTCTTTTGTGTCCCTGGAGCAGGATCTGGCCTCTCCCTTTCGCTACTGGGGATCCTGTGCTTGTGAGTGGCACTATGATGGAGGCAGCACCTGCACCATGTAGCTTGGTGCTGGATCTGTGATGAACTGGTTCTGCTATTGGGGCTGAGGTATAGGAGACGTTATTGTCAGGTTGGCTTCTCTGGAGAAGAAGCAGAGGGTCTGTGGGTCTGCACAGCAGCCTCCTCTCACCTGACACCTGCAGTTCCTGTCCTGTCCCTTCACCATCTCTTATATCCATCAGGAAATACATGTCCTGTGCTTCGTAGAGGAACCAAAAGCCAGAATTTCAATTTATTTTACATTTTACAGCCCCACTCTCTCCATTTAAGTGTGTCAGTTCAGTCTGTCACTGCCACATTTCCTTCAAGAGTTCCATTGAAGTGCAACATACTAAGCACACAGTATAACTAGGCTCTGAAAGTGCACTTACAGGTTTTCCCTAAACGTCCTCTTTCTGTTCACAGATTACATCTCTGTGAAGGGCTTTGGAATAATGAAAGGAGGGGACTACAAGTGCTGGCCCTCCTACAGCTACCTGGGATGCCTGCTCTCTGTTCACAGTGCCGAGGAAGCTGCTGCAATTTGCAACTCCCAATCCCAGTGTCAGGGTTTTATCATCACCCAGCAGAGGACGTGGACAGGTGAGTTTGACAGATGTGACAGGACATTGCCACATGGTGCCTCTGCTTCCGTGGCCATAAGTGGGGTTGATGCTGCTGCCCTCCTCTGTAAGTGCCTTAAGTCTATGAATGACTATTAAAAGCTGCCTTCCTTATTCTCAAGGAATAATTCTCTGCTATGGTGAGCATCCTAGGATCTCCTGAGTTTTAGTAAGTAGGCATGAGGGGAATTATTTTCTACTTCTGCACCTTATTCTTTTACTTCTCTACAAATTTTGCATAGGACTGCTACGTATAGTTAAACAATGACACATTGCATGCAGAGATGGTTTCACTCTGGTTTTAGGTTAAGCAATTCCTGTGGTATGTATAGCTTGCAAGAAGCTGTGAGGCTTTTTGAGGTGAAAGAAGTGGTGTGAAAGAAGGTGGTTACTATTGCTACAATTAAATGAATTGTAGCTTACAAGTTGTTATTCTCTTTATCAACACTAATGCCCTAAACCAATGGATTTTTGAAATATCCCTGTAATTAGCTCTGATTATAGCCTCTTGTAGTTATCATGTTTTCAGGATTAGTATAAATTACCTCCTTTAACTGACACTTCAGTTGTGGGCTAAATTGTTACTTATAAAGTTGAAATACTTAATGAAGTAAATGAATGTTTTCACTCACAATGGTGCTGAAGAGTCACGTCTTGTCAGCTGACATGACACTGGGAAAAATAACCACACAAAAAACCACCAAAACTACAGTTTTTCTGTAGCTTCATGTGCAGTTGGCATGTGGCTATCTAATGACTTAAGAACACTTATGCTGGTGCAACATAAATCTTTTTGAGCCATTTTTATACCAGCAATGGATTGTGTGAGTTGTGCCTAACACATCACATCCAGCTTCTTTATCACTAAGCTATTAGTTACTGTGTTTGTTGCCTACCTGGAAGGAACCCTGCTTAAAACAGTGTTAGGGATGCAGAAGCACATGGAACAGAAGACCCTTTCTGCAGTGCCTGTCTCAGATGCTGATACCTGCCATTCTGCACTGTGCCTGTGGTCTGTTAATGTTTCCCTTTCTGACAGTTTGGTTCCTTGCATTTTTAGAGCTTATCTTTGCAGCCCAATGATGCCAACAGTGTGCGTCTGAAAAGCTGACCACCTTACTTTGCCAGCTGAATTAATGAGACCTGTGGGAACATGCTAATCCCTCTTAGGACAGCTTGATAAAGCAAAGCAAGACATAAAAGCCTCTGGGGCTCAATTGTACCCTCCTTGTGCACACTCACTGAGCATCTGGCATTTACTGGGAGTGTAAAGCACTTCTATGGCAGAGTGGAATGACCCTTTGCCAAGAAACCAATGTGTTCCTGTGTTTTTGCAATAAATAGAATAGGTAAAGGTAAATTTGTCTTCCCTATTAAACTTGCATGTTTATTTCCTTTCCAGGACGCCCTCTTGCCTCGTTTCAGAGCAACTTGACTAATCTAATACCGGATGCTAATGCTGTAGTGTATATTAAACGATCATCTTCCTCAGGAGAAAGGCTTTAAAGACAGTAGGATCATGTAAAAAAATCCTGAGAGGAGCAACCCACCAGGTAGAACTTCATCTGCTGAAAAGAATGATGCTTTTATTTTGGTTTTGGATGGGATCTCCTTGCCAGCTCAGATTGAGTCACATGCTGCAATCTTCTTGGTCAAATCTCAGATTTCTCTCTGCAACCCTACTAGTGCCTTTATCTGTTTCCACACTGCTGTTCCACATAAATGCTTCCCATTGAGGTCAAATGTCACTAGACTGCAATACCTAGCCATGCTGCTTTGGTAACCAGCTTGTCAGCCAAGAAATAGAAATAGCTGCAAGGTATCCTGCTTGGGTAGTGCTTAGTTAGTTCAGTCATCTCCCTAAACCTGTAGATAAACACACCTTGGAGAAGGCAATGGCTGCTGCAGCTGCTGACCAAGATTTCATACCACTGCAAAAGTAAAGGACTGGATTTCAGCAACGAGCCAGCATTGCATGGTTGGGATCCATAACCAGAGGTTGATGATGGGGTAGTCTTCCAAGGAGGGTCCTGATGCCATTACTTCCAGGGCAGAGGAGAGAGATGGTATGTAGATCAACTCTGGAACCAGATATTCCAAGTTTGGATGTAGGATCTGAGTTTGTCCCTATGTGATTTGTAATGCCAGCTCCCATGTATCAACCTTGAAGGTTTTTCTCTGTTACTTTCTGTGAAAGAGCTAGACATTCAAGTTATTTATACGTAAGGCACAACTGCATATGATAAAGAATGACCATTTGTTATAAACATACTGTGAAAACATTTTTCTCTTTGAAGTCTACTGCAACAAAGTGAACAAATCCAAGTGTTTCCCCCTTTCATTTCACCTAGCATAATTATTCACTCCTATGTGTTCTCTAAGCAGTATATGCCAGTGTTTGTGCTGTGTTTTTCATGATCTGGTCCTGTGCTTCCTGCTGCAGGATCTCATCTTTCAACTCATTTGGACACAGCAATGTCATTGCATGGGGGCTTTCTCATGCACTGTAACCCCTGCTGCTAATTCTGAGGCTCTGGAACCCTGATAGTGGCATCAATTAATGAGAATTCCTAGTTAGCACAACAAAAAGGCTGTTCTTAGTGATGGCTACACTGCAGGCTTTTTGAAGGGAAGGCTTTTTCAATGGACAGCCACAAACTGCACTCTGGGTCCTGTGGAAGTTGAAGGAAAAGTCCTGCCAGGGTTCTGCAATTGTTCTACATTGACCCCACTGAGCAGGGCTTCAGGCATCTGCTGTGTGATGCTTTACATTAGCAAGTGGTAATGAGAGTTTATTCGGTATCTCTTAGCCTCCTGAGATACAAATCAGAAGTACATTCACCAAAGCAAGGGCAAGGGCCAGCCTGGGGTCATCTCAGAGAGGAAGAAACAGAATGCAAAAGTGATTCCTGTTTGTGTGAGAAAGATCTTCCTGTCTTAAAAATCTCTCTTGGTAAAAAGAGTTGTCTGATGATTCTTTCATGTTGCAGATTTTTCCATCAAGTTTTTGTTCCATGATTGCCTGCCAGGCAGGCAGGTCCAGCTCCTTGGTAGATGGTGCAAGGTATGACAGGATCACTTGTATAAATGTAGGTTTCAGCATCAAACTTTCAGTTTGAGCCTGGGAACAGAGACTCTTATTACGTTGCCTTGAAAGTTTTGAGTACAGGGTGCTTAACAAATAATAATTAAATCCTGATCAAATAATAGTAGTAATAAAAAAAAGGGAAGGCAAGCTTCCAAGAGTCCCATTGCTTGGTCTGTTGTTGCCACAGTGCATGGCTATTGTAGGGTGTTTTGAGCATCCCCTGCAAATGAGTAGGTCCATCCTTAGAGCCCGGATCCCCGTGAACAGATTCATTGTGCTAGCACAGACAAAGAACTAAGGCACAGGTATACATTTAGGTCCAATGTTGTTCGTGTGCTAGAGACTTGGAAGATGCAGCAAATCTGCTGGTGAAAGTTATATACTGATTCTCTTCCTGCTTCTCTGCAGCTCTCCATGGCACCTAATGGGCATGCCAGCTTTAGTCTGATTTGAAGTGACATCCTATTGCAGCCCAGTGGTGCCCAGGGAATGCTGGATGAGTGAAAATATTAGATCACTCTGCTGCATCTAGAGCTGTAGTTTGACATGCATTTGAGGAAACAGTCCCTGGAAAAACCAGTCCCCATCCCACTTTTTCCCATCTTCTTGCCGTTACTATTTGCTAAGAAGCCTTTTCCAGTGGCCATCCTAGTTTAAAAGCATGTAGAATCAATTCTCTGCTAGCTTGCAGTGAGTAGGGCTTGTGACCCCTAAACTTGAGGCAGCTCATGAGCAGCTCAGCTGCAACTTCTGCAGCAGGTCTGTGTGGATCACCCAGGCTAATACAGCCTAAAGGGGAAGCTACAGAAGAGAGTTATCTTCCATACAGCTTTTGGACCCATGTGGCTGTTTTGTAGTGTTTTAATCTTTATGGCCCATCTCATTCAGTCAGTCTTTATTCATTCTAACCTTTTGTTAAATTATAACTGCCTCGAGCAACTTTAGACTTTCAATGCCAGTGGAAATTTCAGCGCAGAGATAAAAGCTCTATTTCAGTAACTACGGTACATACAAAACTCAGATATAAACATTTGTTGCCCTTAAACTCCCAGTTGCTGGAGTCAGTTTGTCTCTGCTATCGTTGATCAGTATTTCAGCCACCATTGTGGAATATGTAACAGAGGAAAGTGCTTGGAAGGAAACAGCAGGAGATCAATTACAATGGAAACCATGTGTGCTGGAGGAATAGTATTTACCTAAATGTATCTATCACATCTTCCCAAAGGATGCTGCCGTTAGGAGAGAATGGATATGAAAATGTTGCCTCCATAGATAAAACTTAGGAATATAATTTTTTAAACACAAACTTTAATGTTCTTAATTAATTCCATATTATACTAAGAGAGATAAAGCCACATACATGAAGGATAATACCATGTATTCCAAAGACATAAACCACAGTTTAATAAATAGCAACAGATGCTGCATGACTCATGTTCAGCATGTTTGCATAGGCATTTGCATGACTGGTGACTTCATGACAGAATGAGGAGCAGAGCAAGAGAGACAGAGCCCAGAGAGGAAAATGCAACTCCTGGTGCACCAAACAAGGTTTAAATAACAACGAAAATCATACCTAAATTCTTACATGACCTAGTCTGCAAACTTTGGTGATGTTCTAAGCAATACTCATCTATTTGAGTTTTCATGTTATTTTGGGAGAACCCAGGAATTTATCACAGGCAGCTGTAGCCCCAAATGTCACATCTGAGTAACATTAATTTCTGCAAGGTGTCTGGTAAATTCATGTACCAAGCAATAATCTCTGTGGCTAGAAGTAAGAGCACTTTGGCTTGAAAGAACTGGTTTGACGTCCAATTTGAAGAGTTAGTGAAATGTAGTATCCAGAACAGTCCATCACTTCAGAGATAATCTTCACCCCCTACCTATACCAGTTACAGCAATCTTTCTCCTTGTTTGTCCCAGGGTAACAAAGTGCCACCAACAGCAGCATGGAAAAGAGGGTAGCGAGGGAAAATTCACAGAAGATTGCTTTATGAGAGGGAACCATGAGCCACTCTCACTCCTCTGTAGCGTGTACTTAGTCCAGGAATGTGAATTTGCCCTGAATGATAGTTCTTGGCTAATTGGAAATTGTATCAGATTACATCAAACATGTCTGCATGCACCAAGGACAGGTGATAGCTGGAGGGATGAGCTGCCAGACTGTGATTGAAATTCAGCTCCTGTCTTTGTGTGAGAGCTCCAAGCAAGGGATTGAGAGCCTTTGGACCTTCAGTCTCCTGGACAACCTGGATGGCAAAAGTTCTGGGTTTGCTGGCAGGGGAGAGCTCTCAGCATAACTTTGGAGAAGATAGTGATGCTGATGGCTTTTTAAGAAAAGCCTTTCTTGGCACCAAATTATGTGACTGCATTGCATCTGCTACCACTACTGCCCTATCCTTCACCCCCAAATCTGTACCTGAGGGTTGCAGGATGAGGTTTCTCCCTCTCGTTTACTCACCCTCTAATCCCCATGTGCCATCCCAGCCGATCACAGAATCATAGAATCAACCAGGTAGGAAGAGACCTCCAAGATCATCCAGTCCAACCTATCCCCCAGGCCTGTCCAGTCAACCAGATCTACTTCTTAACTCCTTGTAGACTCACACCCTCAACATTCATACACAGCCCCACAGCTTCTTACCCTTGCAACCGATGCTTAAGTGGTAGTATGACTGACGAGCCCTTATTTCTGTACTGTTAGGGGTGAAATAGCCCTCCATGTGGTGGGAGACCACATCTGATAGGTGTAACGATAAGATCAGCCTGCATTTGATTTGTAATCTCTATTTTCATTTACCATCAATGATTTCTACATTAGTGAGTGCTAAATACAATGTAGTAATAGCCTCCTGCAAACAACCAGGGTTAAAGGTGTGCGTTAAACCCACAGTGCCTTAACCAAATTGTGTTATTCATATGGTGCCTCACACCCAAATCTGAGCCTAGACAAGGCTTAAGAAAATACAAATTCCTGCATTACATTATGTTTATCAGTATTTATCCTCAAAATGCACAAAAATTAATAGCAATCTCTCTAGTACTTTTTGGCTGAAATCTATTGCCTTGTTTACAGTAAGACGTAACTTAAATTTCAGTGACTCTCAAAATTACAAAGTAAACACCCAAATTTCCAGATCCTTGCATCTGTAAGCTGTATTTCCCATGTAATGTCTTTAGCAAGTAAATCAGTTTTCTTTACAGGGGAAAACCCTGCTCTAAATTCCCTCACTACTTCATGTAACAGATCAGAGTTCAGGTTTAGAGTAAAAGCTTGATAATGAAAGCTGGGGACACAAGTTAATCATCACATTGGGTAGCAGGAGAGGCAGTTTATGAATGTCTTGGGGACACTGGGGTGTAAAGGAAATTCTCTATGACCTCAGATGGAAAATGCCAGGAAACATTTCATCACTGCTGCTGCTGTGTCTCATCCAGTGCCATCTCTTATTCACTTGGAGAGGGAGTAGTGAACTCCCACTCCTAATTAATCTCTTCCTTACTCGTTTTTTTTTCTGATTCTTTAAATACACAAGAAACAACCTTCCCTTCTAGTGAAGTTAATGCCATGGTTTGTATTTTTCACTTTGTCTAGCAAAGCTGTTGTTGCATGCCTGTGATGATTAGCATGACCTCTGAAACAAAGCAGCAGCACCTTCCCAAATTCACTTGTACTCTAAAGCAGTGTCAACGCCCTAAGTTTTCCTGGCACAGCCTAAGACCAGTTCAATACATACTCTGGAAATTGTTTAAACAGTGCCAGTTGGCTGATTTGTTCACTTGCTGTATGGTAACAACTATTAAAGCCTCCACTGAGACCCTTAGAAATCAGCAAAATATTCTTTGCTTCACCCAGTGTATCTTAGGCAGAAGCTGCTTTTCTTTTATCTCTCCTCTCCTCTCCTCTCCTCTCCTCTCCTCTCCTCTCCTCTCCTCTCCTCTCCTCTCCTCTCCTCTCCTCTCCTCTCCTCTCCTCTCCTTTCTTTTCCTTTTCTTCTTGTTTGTTTGTTTTGAGTTTTGTTTTTTTTTTTTTTTAACTGAGTAGTTCATCTTTGAAAGAAATCTGTGATGTGTTACTTCAACAGTGCTTCCTTCATCTTACTAAGATAACACGGGAGCATAAGGATCAGTCTCTCATCCTCACCTTCTTTGTTTTCCTGCTGATAGTGGCTGTCATTCAGCACTAATGGAAAAGCCCACATGCACATGCTGGGTGATGCTACCACGGTCTGCAAAGTCTCACTTTGAAGGACCCTGCAGGATGTCACCAAGACTGTCAAGGGAGCTGCCACCCCTAAGCAGGGGAGGTGGAGATGGCATCCTCCTTGCCACAGCACCTTGCTATGTCACCCTGACACTGCTCCACCAGGTGGTAAGGTGGTGGCTGTGGCAGTGGCCAGTTTCTGGAGGCCTGTGCAGAGCTATGCAGCAGACTGGCGGCACCCAGG
Source organism: Pogoniulus pusillus (assembly GCF_015220805.1). Classification (NCBI taxonomy): domain Eukaryota; kingdom Metazoa; phylum Chordata; class Aves; order Piciformes; family Lybiidae; genus Pogoniulus; species Pogoniulus pusillus. Next base: position 13,699,816 of record NC_087264.1, on the reverse strand, counting down.
TGCTGCCAGGCTGTACCTACCCATGGGAGGAGGTTGGAGGCACTGCATAGAGATTAATTGCCCCTTCTCTGCTGTCTCTGACAGTGTCCATGCACAGAGATAGAGTTCCAGCACCCATAGGCCCAAACTGGACCAGCTCCCAGTGTTTTGTCATCTTTCATCCATGGTCTAAAATGTTGCCATCCTAGAGATGGATCTGATGACTATTTGCTAAGAAGAGCAGTGGCCAATGTGCACAGATATCAGGAATTCTTTGTTTGGAGCCATTGTTTAGCAAAGGAGCTTCAGTCCTGCCAGTTTGTAGATGAGCTATGTTGGGAAAGGGGAACTGTTCCTGTGCCAGGAACCAAATCAAAGTTATGCCTTCATCCTTAGAAGTGCAGTTTTACCTTGCTTGACCCTCCCATCCTCCAGAGGACCCTGAACGTGAGAGGATGGGCTTTGCACGTTCATGTACAGGAAGAGAATAGGGAGAACAAACAAAACACCCCACCCTCTTCCACTTATGTAAGATCAGAAAGAGAGTGTAGGCTAAGCCCAGAGGACTGGATTTATGGATTCAGAAGAACCTAGTTATTAAAATGTTATGAAAGTTTTCCTCTCCTTTAAATGCATAAATATGCAGATGAAAAGAGCCATGTGACCTGGCCAGTGGCCATGCTGCTGCAGGCTCAGCCTAATTATCAGCTGCCAGCTCGGCTGCTTTTTAAGTGGTGAACATGATTAAAGATGCACAGACAATTGAAGTTAGATCAGTTCTTACAAGGCCTGCTTCTATTTTATAACCACATGGCAGCTTGGCTTTGAGACTGAATCTGCCCTTACAAGCTGAGAGAGAAACGTTCTGCTGATCAGACGGTTTCTTTTCAACCACAAGCTCCACATGCTCTTGAATTCATCATTTTCGTAGCAAGCTATTTACCAAAGCAAACTGATTTCTTGCCCCCCACAGAGAAAAATGTGGCTCTGAAGGAGGGGAAGGAGGCAGGCAGGACCAGGTGAGGACTGTGGCCTGAATATTCAGACTCTCCCAACCACAGAGGTGCTAACTGGTTTCAAATGCGTTGTGAAAGCAGCATTTGCTGGAGCTTCTCCTTGCCTTGGGATGGAAATATTACCAAGAAACCTAGATGGTTTCATGCATTTGAGGGATGGCCACAGTCCTGTGGGCAGGACAAAGAACTGGAACTCCTCTTCTAGAGCAACCAGGCTTCAAGTAGTGTGTCGTTGCCGTTGCAGTGACAGCAAGGCCAGTCTGGCAGCGTCTATCCTTTTGTCATCTGTATTTGCCAGAGGATGGAGCCTGGCTCTGTGAAGTGACAGACCCATCAAGTCTCACATGCTGGCTATGAGTCTCCCACCCTGGGTTTTTGCCTCAATGCTTCCTACAGCTGCAGCTGGGTCTTGTGCTTTCTTGGAGCCTCTTCCCAGTCCCAGGGCTCAGGACTGTTTGGCTCTGCCTGGAAGCCACGGTTAAGATGTACCATGCCCAAGGGCTTGGAAAGTGGCAGTGTTCCAAGTAGCTTGTTTTACTGTTGTTTCACGGCTCTCCAGAAGGACGTGTCTCTTCAAAAGACAAAGATTTGGCTGGCTTTAGCACCACTTTAGAGTGCGGCAGCTTGCTGGTATCCTCCTGGGAGTGAGTTGGTATCTGTATGACAGTCATGAGAACCTGTCTCCAGCCTGCTTGGAGTCACAGCACATCTGCACATCCTTTGGATGAGCACAACAGCTCCACAGCACCTTGGTCTTCTGGGGCTGTTCATGGCAGAGCAGTGGCTGTGCATTCATCACCTCCAGAGAAGGGTGTTTCTTAAGCTGGCCAGGTAGCAACATGTGCTGTGTCTTGCTGCAAGTCAGGAAATCATGAATGTTCTCCTACTGCTTCAGCAGAGTCCCAGTTTCAGATGGGATTTCAAGATGCCTTGGATATGTGTTGGCCACCTGTACACACAGCAGATTCACTAAAGAAACACCTTTCTCCAGGGCATGAGATATGTCACAGCTTATAGTCAGTCCAGTCAGCTCCCATACCACTGCTTGGATGGCAGACATTTGCTGGGGTGCCAGTGCTCTGTGCCCTGAGGCACTGCCACCTCTGCTATGGAGCTGTGGTTCTCTACAGCCAAGTGGCTGTGGCCCCATGCTGCATCAGGGCCAAGCCACCACCAGCACATGGGATGTTGTACCCAAACACCTCTGCCACAGGGGTGAGGTATTGTCCAACGTTTCATGCATAGCTACAGCAGAGGCAGCAGTCTCAGCATTCTTTGTAAGCAACAGAAATCAGCTCTTTCTAGGGCAATGCATTTGACCTCTGTTAAATATCTACTTCTACATGGGATAAATTACATCCTTGAAGCACCTATTGACTGTAGAAAGACCCCAGGGTGACCAGTTCAGATGCTGGAAATGTGACTCTGTCCTTCTGCCAAGCTGAGCTCTTCATGTCAGAGGCTAGGAAACGGGGAGCCAGCGTGTCTCCCAGCTCCTCTGATTTATGAGCTAGATACTCATCACAGAGTCACTTCATCCTTTGAAAATGAGCAGCACACAAATGAACGTAGCTCTATCTTCCCAAGATTAGGGACTCCACCAATTTCTTGCTGATTTAAACATGTTCCAGTGCATAAATCAATGGGACACAAAGCTGGAAGATAAACTTGTTTATTATGTCTCATATCTGGGTAACCCCCATGGTCCTCTGCTGTACTGTCCTGGCTTTGATTTTTTAGCCTCATGTCATATTATGTTTATCACAACGTCATCCAGTTAAACAAACACAGCTCATCTCTGTCAAAGTTACACCTTTGAAAGCCCCACTGTAATTTTGTGTTTCCCTCAAATGTTGCCTGTTTCACTGGTGAGACTGCAGCATCACAGCTGATCCCTAAAGATCCCCAATCACAATTACAGATTTGCTGAGGTGGAGAGTTGCATTTTCTCTGTTACATTTGCTGTGCACTCCTTCCCAGATCAGGCTCTCTCTTTTAAGAGTAAAGTAGTGTTGGGCACTAACTGCTTATTAAAAGCTATTTCAAAACATAATCTTTTTCACTGTTTGACAAAACATGTCTCATAGAAGAGTTTATTCCATAGCAAAAGATAAGCAAAATGGGCCAGTTATCTGTGCTAATTATCCTATAAAGGCAATGCCATACTGATCCAATATATACACTCAGGCCACAGAAGCCTGCTTTTCCTAAAGCATTAATAATGCATCATCATGCTGCTCTTCCTAGTCTCAGCCAGATGCCTCTGTATTATAAGCCCACTCTCACTAATATATTCTCTGGTAGAGGAAAAGAAGATTAATCATATTCAGGGAACAGCAGGAATAGTTATATTGAAATAATTCTCTGTTTTATGTTCTTGGCATTTGTTTGCATTTAAGCATGAGGGATGGGATGGGAAAGGGCTGTCTGTCAGCCTGCTGGCTCTTCTCTCTGCTCCTGCAGGGTTGCTCCAGAGGTTCTGTAAAGCTGGATGAGAGGATTTCTGAGATCCTGCAACTGGGTGCTCTGAAGTTAACTGTTATCTGTAGATTTGCATCTCAACCCTGTTATCGGCTCACTATTTATCCACACTCTAGCTATAGAATACCATTCTTTTTGGGCTACTGATCTGTTAAATGGATTGGTTCAGTGGCTAGGTAAAAAAAGATATATATGATTACATTTACAAGCCCAGTTCACATAGCCTTTAAAAAAAATCTATTTTTATCAGTAAAGTACAGAAAAGAATGCAAATAATTAAACTGGAGAATGAGAACAAACAGAAGAGTCTAACTCTGGCTCTGTCAAGCCAAAGTAGCATCTCACCACAGTCAAAAGAGTCTCATGATCACTGTGCCAGTTCCTGCCTCCATGCTACCTGCTACCTGGAAAGCCAATTAAAATGGCAAAAAAAACCTTCCCAAGCAAATATATGAAAATAAGTATGTGAGGTTAGAAAGAAAAAGATGTCTGAATAAGTGCCAGAGGAAGGGGCAAGTTGCTGAGGAGTTAGCATACATTCGCAAAAAAGGCTGGAGAAGGGACAGGGGACATGGAAAGGACAGGAGAAAGGGCAGAGCGGTGGCAAGCATGGCTCAGGGCACCATGGCACAGGATCATTGCCTGTGTGGTTTCATGCTCTGGTAAAGCAAATGCAAATCCGTGTTTCTGGAAAAGGTTTTGCACCGCTTCCCTTGCACCATCCCCTACCAGCAGTGCTGCTTCACAGCCAGACAGCCTGACAGGCACTGGAGAGCCAGGAACTAACCTGAAAAATATGTTAGTGTAAAGTCAAGGGAGCTCTGTGATCTGAAGTGTGTGGGTGCATGTGGATGTGGTCAGGAGGCCAGAGAGGCAAGGAGAACATGGCTGGGAACCACACAACCCACTTTTCCCTTAATCACCAGTGCAGACCAAGGCTGACCCATGTTAACTAACAAACTGCATACTGGGGATCCACCCCATCAGCTGGGGCATCCTGCCCTGAAGCTTCTGTGCTTACAGCTGCTTCTGAACTATATTTGATGGGACAGAATCACAGAATGGCTGAGGTTGGAAGAGAGCTCTGGAGGTCATTGTGTCTGTCCTACACAACAGCTACCTATAGCATGGATCTGTGTCTTGATCTCTGAGAAGAGAGACTCCACAACCTCCTCAGACAACTTATATGCAAATACAATGTGAACAACACAAGCACATATGCAGGGTCTCTTCTGCAAAAGATTTCAGAGAAGATGTCAGATTTTGACATTAGGGATACTCCATTTCATCACCATGTCTGGATTCTATGACAGGGCAACAAAACCTGCTCTGACTCGTCATTTTATTACTTCAGTTAGCTCTGGTATGCTCCCCCTCTCCCTAGATGAAGATATCTCTTCCACACCCTGAAGGGCATGCCCATCTCTCTAACCCTGCAATAAACCAGAGCAGGAGCTTACCTCACAGAAAGCATTTCTGGGTTTTTTTTGCCATGTCAGTTTTCTGTCAGTTTACTTTCCTGAGCTGACTTACTCCATGGTCAGATAAGGATCGGTGTCCGCAACCAGGCAGTCAGGAGGGACTGGTAAAGCACACCAGATAAAACACTCAGTTTGGTGCCTTTCACTATTGTGTAACCACAGCTTGCACTATTCAAGTGACTACTAGTAAAGCTCTTGGGCCACAAACATTCCAAATTTCCAGATCAAATACTGCACAAAGGGTTTCCACAGACCCATGAACTTGTATGTTGAAAGCATGGTGAGGAAGGTCAGGACGATATTTTGCATGATCCTGTCTATAAGAGATTACATTCATCTTCTCTATACTGGCTCACAGCCTGGTTACAGATGCCAACAATCTGCTCTCTCACAACAGCAGCAAAGGCAAACATGCTTTTCCTTAGCTTTCCTGGCTGAGCAGGGTCTCTGCCCAATTGAGGTGATGGCTCCTGGGGAAGGGACTGTCATCTGCTGTCCTTGGTGAAGTCCCAAAGAAGATCCCTTGGATGCTTCATGTGCTAGTTACTGTATTGCTCCATGTTGTTGAGAGTTTCTGAAGAAGAGCTGTGAAAACAGCTTAGTGAAAAGAGCCAGGTGTATGGCTTCCACAAGCACGAGACTCCTTTTGACTTGTTTCATCCCTGTTATCTCTGCTGTTGGTGGATGGCAGGCAGCTTTTTCACTATGGAAATTCTTCCAAAACCTACTCTCCATAGAACTGGCGTGCTCAGTGTTACACACAAAGGATTTTGTTTCCTGGCAAGCCATTCACAATTTGGCCTGTGTGACACACAGTAAATTGTAAAGGGATAGATGCATGACTGGTATAAATGATTTTGATCACCCACACTTCTACCAGAGATGCTACCCCTCATCTGTGAAAAGAGTCTGCAGCCATGACTCAAACACAGAACAAAAAATTGTGAAGGAAATATTCAGCAGTTTAAACAGGCAAAACTCCAGGTCCCACTTAATGCCTGAAAAAAACCCCAAAACCCAAAACAAAAAAACCAAACCACTAGATCATAGAATCATAGAATCAGCCAAGGTGGAAGAGACCTCCAAGATCATCCACTCCAACCTATCACCCAGCCCTGTCCAGTCAACTAGACCATGGCACTAAGTGCCTCATCCAGGCTTTTCTTGAACACCTCCAGGGACGGTGACTCCACCACTTCCCTGGGCAGCCCATTCCAATGGCAAATCTCTGGGAAGAACTTCCTCCTAATATCCAGCCTATACCTCACCCCATACAAATTGAGACTGTGTCCCCCTGTTCTGTTGCTGGTTGCCTGGGAGAAGAGACCGACCCCCACCTGGCTACAGTCTCCCTTCAGGGACCTCAGCAATGAAGTCACCCCTGAGCCTCCTCTTCTCCAGACTACACAGCCCAGCTCCCTCAGCCTCTCCTCACAGGGCTGTGTTCCAGGCCTCTCACCAGCTTTGACACCCTTCTCTGAATATGTATCTCAATATCTCTCTTAAATCAAGGAGCCCAGAACTGGACACAATACTCAAGGTGTGGCCTGACCAGTGTTGAGTACAGGGGAAGAATAACCTCCCTTGTCCTACTGGCCACACTGTTCCTGATTCAGGCCAGGATGCCATTGGCTTTCCTGCCCACCTGGGCACACTGCTGGCTCATCTTCAGCTACTACCTACCAGTACCCCCAGGTCCCTTTCTTCCTGGCTGCTCTCAGCCACTCTGTCCCCAGCCTGTAGCGCTGCTTAGGGTTGTTGTGGCCAAAGAGTAGAACCCTGCACCTGGCCTTGTTAAATCTCATTCCAGGTCATCACCAGGTGATGCCATGGCAGCAGTGTACTAATGCTGGTGGACCAGCTAAGACCTGGCTGGTAAGCAAACAGCAGAATTCTAAACCTGAAAATAATGTTCTGTGCAAATGAGGGAAATGGGTGTTGGTGATGTATGTATGGCAAAAAGGCACTGTGCGCCCTGCTTCATAGCCTGCCTTGCGAGTAGAGGCAGCAGGCTTCCTTTCAGTGGTGATGAAAAATTTTGATGTTCCTTTCATGTTAGCAAGGGACATCTTCCAGAACAACTTGAAGAAGCCTTGCTGGAATTTCTGAGCTCTCCTTCTGGTGCTTCTAGTGGAGACGATGACCCTGAGTTGCATGACTGTGGGCCTGAACGGCTCAGCCCCAACTCAGCAGAGCTGGATGGAGCTATGCTGGCTTTGTGTTCTACTGTTGCCTACACAAGGGAAACAGTGCCTGGTATGAACTGATTTTAAGCTGATATAATTAAGCTGATACCAATCTTGCAAATGTAAACACAAAACAAGACAAAAATGCATCTCTGCTTTAAATCCTGAGCCAAGTAGCAAAACAAAAGACTGACGGGAAGGTGAGCTGGCTTGTGTCCATTTAAATTTGAAGGCTCCATTTAGTGTTAGAGGTAGGCAATGTGAGCTGCTGCCCATCACTTACAGAAGGTAGGACAGCCACAATTAAAAAAAAATGCAATAGTGAAAATATTCTTATTATTCCTGTTGAAACTGGCAAAAATTAAATTCTCAGTGACTGTTAGCATGAAATGAGGAAATTACCTGGAAAAGATGAGTGACGAAAAGAAGATGGTGCCTGTGCTGATTTGACTAAATTATCCCCAACCTGAGGAACACAGAGAGGGTGGCATAGGAAAAAGTCTGTGGAGGATGAGTTGCTGTGGAGCAGGAGCTGGAAGGAGGCAGGAGAAGCAAAGGCAGGACAGCACTGGTAATGCTGTGGGTAAAGGCGAGGCTGCCTCAGCTCGGTATGAGGTGCAGTATTGCCAACTGGAAGGATGTGGTGAGAATTGCTGTTATAGATCCATCTTGGGGCAGGCCAGACTCTTAGAATCACTTCTCATCTTGGCCTCAGGTGCTGGACTAGGAAAATATTTTGGATATGTAAAGTGTCTTTCTGCAGCTTCCCTGAGAGCATGGGGATTCCAGTATGCAGAAGTGGAAAGCTGATATAGATTTTTCCTGCACTGTCTGTGATGAAGTATTGTGGGAAGTAACCACATCTTGATCCTCGAAGACCATCTGCTGTGCTCTCTGGTCTCCTCATGCCAAATGCCCCATATGGAAGATTGATTCATCAACCAGACATGCTGGAGAATAGGAGAGGCTGCAGGATGGGCTTCCCTGTAAGCGCTGAGGTCAGATTGTGTGAGGTGTGGAAGTATGCAGCAGGTTGAGTCTGCAGGATAAATTGAGTCTGTTTGGTCAACAGACTTTGCTGCTGTTCGTCAAACTGAACTAATTCATAGTGCTCATTACTTCTTCAGGTACTGAAGATACACTGACCTTGCATTTGCTGGCTCTTCCATGCCATGTCTATAGTGCAGCTCTGGAGGAGGAAGAGGGAGGGATTCCCAAGGGGATATGCTGCAGACTCCTGGCACTCAATAGCTCCATCTTTCTTTTGAAGGCGATGCTTGCATGATCCATTGCCTGGCCATATTATTAATGCCCAAGATGGAACTACAATGTGCACTTCTCACCATGATAAACCTTCTCTGATTCAGTGGATGAAGTGATGCCTCCTAACCTTATTTTCAAGATATAGCCACCACATTACTATCAGTTTGTGACATACTCATATGAAAATCCAGAATCAGAAATAAGTTGCTGCATAGTCCAAGCAATGAGAAAAGGGGGGAACTTGGGGGCACTTTGTTTAATTGCTGCAGTGAATGCAATATTAGGAACTCAAAATTTACTAATTCAGATTATCCTATCTTGTCTAGCCAGCCAGAAAAACTGAGGCAGCTACCGACCATCATCCACTGAGTTTGTAGCAGAGCTAGATACAAAACAATAAATGCCTGAAGGTGTTTTTGCTGGTGTTTCCCAGGCTGATTATGAAAATAGTTTATTAACTTCAGCACAGAAATAGTGTAGTGGCTGTTTAGCTCCTGACTGGAACTCACTTTATATCTGTGCAACTTGAATATATACTCTGTGGCATGGGGAGAAGACATCCATGAAAAAAAATAAGGGTAGATATGACAGATTTCGTGTCTTAACCCTTATCTGTTAATTTAGGTTTTATTCCCATTATAGGTGAGGTGTTCAGAGGACCCTGATATTTTTTGTAAACTAAAACTTGAACGTGCACTATCATAAGTGGTGATGATAGAGAAGAATCATAATACCTTATCCTGCAGTAAAATATGAAGACAGCATGCACACTGGGGAAGTCATATGCGTACTTAAAGTCTACACAGAAGCACATCAGAGGAGTCATGCAATTAAATGATTTCACTCTTTCTACCTTCCATTTAGCAATCAATGAAAGCTCTCCCTCCAGGAAAATGCTAGATGAGGGGGTAGTGCTGGGCCCATTGTTTTGCCTGAGGTGACAAAAAGAAATACATCATGATTTATATGTTAATGAGCAATTCTCGTTAGGCAATGCATTCTGCAAGGTGTTGCAATGGGGGACTGGGAGGTTGATCTGTCAGAGGAAATTAATTCATCATCAAAGCCAAACAGGGAGCTCCCTGGTGAGAGCTCTAAATAGGACACTGGGAAAGTGACAGAGTGCTGGGTGGCATGTCCCCCCATTAGCGTGCCCATTGACAGCCCCAACACTGCCTGCTCTCAGGCTCCAGCTCATGCACATTACTTATAGAGCATTTCACATTCCTGGTCGGTATCCAGTTCATGTTCGTTTCAATTAGAATAAATGCTTATTGATTGAGAGGAGAAGGCTGATTAGCTCCTTGGGAAGTGGAGCACGATTGGCAGAGAGCAGGCAGAGCTCCTGGCAGAGGCAAAAGTGCATGGGGCTCTGAAAACCTGTCATGAAGGAGAAGTCTTCTAGACTAATTCTTTGAAGAGTCCATCTAATAAAGGTAAATGGCTAACTTCATTAGTGAAATAATGACAGGTGTGATTAAACCCCCAGTGGGAGTCCTGTTCACTTCAGCAAGCCTCGGATCCAGCCCAATATTTGCCTTGAAACAGTGGTTCCCGACCTTTGTTTAGGCTATTGAAAGATACGTGCCTACAACCACACAGTAATCAGACACACCATGCCTGTCCTTGAGCTATGGATGGAAAACCAAGCACAAACCTGCTTCTCCTTCCAAAAACAAAACAAAACAAAACCCTACAAGCATCTTTATTTATATTAACGAGGAAACATATTTTTGTAGATACTCTGGAGAAGAATCTTAGCTGGATACGTGTTCTAGGAGCATGAGACCACGGCACATTTTTCCTTCCCCGGTCCTGTATGCATTATCATGAGTAGAGCAAGGTCTTGATGCCGTGATTGATTTTGCTGCATGTTTGGGCATCTGAAACACTTAACTCGCTAATCGTCTCATGATATGTATGACACACACCGCTGATCTGATTACACACACTTCTCTTTCTCGGAATAATAGTAGCGAGTTGCCTGCATTTATTCAACTCATTTGCAGATGGTTAAGCTGTTCGGATCGTTACCGCTGTGCCATCACGGACTCAGGGGTCAGTACCTGGCCAGCCCCGGCCGGCGGCTTGCTCTTTCCTTCACCCCTTGCAACCTTTTCCCAAGGGCGGCTCTAGGGGTGCAACCGAAGCCTCCTGCCGTGCCCTAGCCGCGGTGAAGGGCTTGGGGGAACACTCTGTTTCCTTAAGGAGTAACCGGGAAAAGCATTTGCTGCGTGCTGCAGCGTTCCCCTCCTGTGGCCGCGACCCGCCGGTGCAGGCAGAGCTGCGGTCACCGGGGCTGCGCAGGGCGGCGCCAGGCAGGGCAAGCAGGGAGCACAGGCAGGGCAGGTGGGCAGGGGAGCTGCAGGTAGCAGGGGAAGCAGTCTAGACCCCGGGGCAATACTGGGCTGTATGTGCTGGGGATATGAGGGGGAGGTTCTGCGGAGCTAGGGGGCTGCACCCTACACTGCGAGGAGGACTAGGACAGAGAGGGAGAAAGGGAGACGGGCCGGGAAGGCAGTAGAGAGGGGTGTGCTGAGGAGACAACACTGAGAGGTGGTAGCTAGAGAAACAGCTACAGTTTTAGCCACCTCCCTCCCTCCCTCCCTCCCTCCCTCCCTCCCCCCCTCCCTCCCTCCCTCCCTCCCTCCCTCCCTCCCTCCCTCCCTCCCTCCCTCCCTCCCTCCCTTCCTTCCTTCCTTCCTTCCTTCCTTCCTTCCTTCCTTCCTTCCTTCCTTCCTTCCTCCCTCCCTCCCTCCCTCCCTCCCTCCCTCCCTTCCTTCCTTCCTTCCTTCCTTCCTTCCTTCCTTCCTTCCTTCCTTCCTTCCTTCCTTCCTTCCTTCCTTCCTTCCTTCCTTCCTTCCTTCCTTCCTTCCTTCCTTCCTTCCTTCCTTCCTTCCTTCCTTCCTTCCTTCCTTCCTTCCTTCCTTTTCTTCCTTTCACATTTTCTCCTGTTACTTGTAGAGTTCGTGTCCTTTTGGGTTCACAGCCAGTCTGTACTTGGAACAGTGCTGTGATTTGCAAGCTGTACCAGGGATGCCATAATGGCTGTCAAACCTTCCTCTCTGTGATGAAGTCATCCTCATCCCAGGGACAGTGTGACCTTGCTGAGCACAAGATGCAAATGCTCAGTGGAATCAAAAGAGAAAGACTCTAGTGCAAGTCTCTAATACTGATGAATCCACAGGAACAGCAATTCTGTAAATGATTAATGAGTCCCTTCATTATTCATGCTTGTGTCAGGTGCTGCCAGGGGAGGTCCCATTGCAGTGTGCCATTGCCTGTGTGCGGCCTCACCAGAGCCGCTGCTGCCACATGTGCAGGTGCTTGTGGGATGTGGCTTCTGTGCAGTTTCACTTTGCCAACTGCCAGGTGAAACCTCAGTGGAACAAAGATGCTGCTGTGACACCACTGACATTCTATGGATTTTTTTGACCATCTATTACTTGCTAGTTTTCAAGGTTTAATAGAATGAAGACATTTAGTGTTAGCCATTTGTGTTGTAAGTCATGCAGCATGTTATGCAGAAGAATAGACCAAAAGATGGAAATTATATTTTCTAGTGGCTAAGATCCAGCAAAAGCCTTATCTAATATTCTGTCTGCAGCCAGCAATAAGGAAGAAAATTCTCTTAGTCCACACATGCAGAGGAGCAGAAGTCAAATCATCTGAGCTTGATTTTCCTTCAATCCTAGAATTTTCATGTCTGGCCTAAGCCTCTGGAAGTGAAACTGGGCTGTTCTGCCTAGGAAGGACGTTCAGAGCTGACCTCTGTGGCTCTCATGCCCTGCAGCCAGAGTTCTAATTACCCACATCATTATCACAGTCTGCCCTGTTGGAAACGTTACCAAGGAGTATGGGGATTCACTAGGAACACTCCTTCCAGTGCAGGACAATGTAATTATTATTGTCAGAGAAGGGAATAACTAATAAGGGCCTTCAGAGAGCGTTTCGATCATCCTTTGCTCAATGGCTTCAAAGACAACTTTAAAAGGCATAATTAAGTAGCTCAAGTGCTAAACCTGCCTTGGCTCTTTTAGTTAATTTTTTTCCAATATCAAGACATGAAGTGGACAATAATTTCCCAGCAGGCCAACATCTCCATCTTTAATGAGCTAGTGGAGCTTACGTCTGTCTACCTTCCCATTCCGTTCTTGATTAGCATTTCTATCTGTTGCTTACTTTTTTCCCTGCTGATTCCAGTGATACTGCCCAGAACAGGTGACTGCCTCATTTCCATCATACTCCAGCATCTCTTTGCAGAATGCTTTTTTTTTTTTGTAATGACCATCTGCATCTGCATGAATTATTAGCCTGATTTGGCAAGAGACTTGAAAAGGCCATTGTGTTTACCACTCATCATTGGATTTTTTTGTGTCACGAGTCTGGTAGGGCATGGGATGTTTTTCAGTCCTCTTTTTTTGGCTGCAGAGGGAAAAAAATGTACATCAGTAGTAGAAATTGCTGTTATTATCTTGACCAACCATCCTTGATGTGACCCTGCAAACTCACACATGTTGCACAGGCTCCTTTGCTTACAACATTTCCACACAACAGAGAATTGGATATTTTTTGTTTTCCTGTGAGGATGACTAAAATAAGGAGAAATCCTATGTAACATATTCATCAGGCTATCAGACCATGATCACTGTGGCCTGTTTCTTCCCAGCTCCATCAGGTGACACCAAGGAGCTTTCCCAGCAGACCACATGTGGGTGAAAGGAGGGAAAAGGCTGCATCTGCTCTCTCATCCCATGGGTTGCAGCATCTCTGACTATTAATTGAGAAAGAATAACTGCAGCTCATCTTTGCTTCTCCTAGTGCATTTTTCTTTGTAGTCCCTGTAGTATCAATGTTAATTTTTTAAAAATCACAATTAAACCTAAGACACAGCCAGGCCTCTAATGCTCATTGAATTAAGTGCTTTCTAGTATGAAATTTAAAACATGATACACTTTTCCATTAAGGAAATCCACTTCACGTTCTTTCTTCTGAGAAATGACTTGAAATGAGTTATTATAAAATAATTTTAGAAGGTTAAAAAAATGAGAATGTTTCAATAAACCCAGAGATGCTTTTTATGACCTTTCTCAATTGAATTCAGCTTTCAAAAATAGAAAAGCAGGTGTTTGGAATTCCTTTTTACCTCTGTGTGTTAAGGGAGGCTGTTAAAATTAGTGGAGTAATACCAACATAAAAGAGGGATGATGGATTTGATTACATTTTATTACTTCCCTCAGTGCTACTGCTCGCTGGAGGTGTTGCAAGCCACTTTCAGGCGTATAAAGACCTCAGCAAATGTAATACTGAATATGAGGCAAACCTAATGAGCTTCCTAAATGATTAACTACACATCCTCTTTCCCACACTTGAGACTAATTATCAGCAGCAGACATTTCTATAGGGTAGCCAAAACTAGGCCAGACAGTTCGATTTGAGGCATAAACTCAACCTTTCTGCTCCACAACTGGAAGCAAGTGAGCTGTGCTGCCATAAGATGTTACACTCTAGCTTCTGCCTTGCTCCTCCATGATCCAGTAACAGTCCTGTTTTAAAGTGGGAATCTGTGATATCTGTTCCTTGATGCTGCAAGGCACAGCCCAGTGGCAACAGCAGTGGTCAGCGCAGTATTGGTCACCAACGAGCATTAGGTTGAACCCATGGCGATCCCACCCTGGTAGCAGCAGCAGAATTGCCCAGAAGAAAAGCTTAGTAGTCATTGCTAGGATTAATGTAGAGGTGAGAGAGGGAGTGTAGCTTAGAGATGAGTGTGTCTGCACTGGTTATGAAAATGCTTTTCAGTAACTCTCCTAAGATGATAATATTTATAGCCCAAAACCCAAAAAGGGCAGGTGTATCTATACCGCATGAAGAGTAGGTAAATCAGTTATAGCCGTGTACGTAGAACTGCAGAAGATTCAGGTATATGTGCCTTTGGCTCGTATGTATGTATGGCTGTCTATGCTACATACGTTGTGTACAGATTATATACGTGTGTAACATACGTGTGATGTACGAGATACAGCAAAGGATTCCTTTCCGTAGGGCTGATGCTCAGCCGGTGGGAAGAACTCAGTAGCAGCTGCATCACCTTCCAGGAGAGGGCAGTCACACATGTCCACAGGGTTCTTAAGCGCCTTACAAATTCGGGGCACCCAGAGCGAAAGGAGCCGGATAATGAGCAAAAAAGTTTATTTCTGCCTGCAGGAATCTACTGACTGCAGCGCTGCTCTCAGACTAAAACACGATCCAGAACTTTCTGAACCATCAATACGGGGTCAAAAGTACTCTCGCTAATGCTACAGCCAAAGTTTTCACAGACCATCTGAACCAAGTCTCAAGAAGCAGCTGACATCTATCAAAGCACTGTTTACAGTTTAATGCGAGTACAGGTGGTCAGTGGACATTTCTCCTTAGCCTTGCTTCTCCGGAAAGCGTTGTGCTTGTGGAAGGACTGCGTAGCACCTTCCCCGCAACCCAAGCATCCCAGCAGCAAGCCAGTAAGAGTCCAAAGAGCAGCTACATCACTGGGAATCATCTGAAAGCTGCTATTAGTCTCTTTTGTTATGCTAATGCGAGGTGGAAGTCAACACAAGTATTGATTGCAGACCTATTCAGTCGACGGGCTTTGAGCTAAGCAGACATCTAATACAGCTGAGAAGCTTTGTGGTTTATTTTAATTAACTCAACAAGAAAGGCAATTGGAATGAAATGTTTTCAGTTGTGTTCTCCGGTGCTAATCAGCAGCTCATTATCTTTAATCACACCTGCTAAGGACCGAGCGGAGAGTGTGATGGTGTGTGCTGAAGGTGGGGTGAGTGGGGGAAGAAATGAAGTGCTCACTTGGAGAGAGTTGAGCCGCGTCATCAGGTCCGCTGTCGCTGGTACCCACCAAATGAGCTGTTTTCCTGCCATTTCAGCAGCCTGTGCTGCAGTGGTGTTGGGCTGCATGGTGAAAGTAATCCAGAAGCTTGCATGGGGCTGTGCTGCCACCAGAAAGGTAAATGTTGGCTCTCCTTCTCCCCCTTCATCCTTACAAGGCTTTGTTGACCTGATTGGTGACACTGCACTCATAGAGATGTTCAGAATCTAATGCACAGTTGCAAATGGATACCTTTCCTTTGTTTGCCTTGGACTGCCTCCCTAAGGGCCAGTGAATGCAAAAATCAATCAACAGTGGTAACCAGGGAGGTGATGGCAGTGCTAGGGCTCTCTCGAGGCTGTAGCCTGGTCCAAGGGGCCTCTGCCACTCTATGCACCATATAGGGGATGTCCTTGCCTCTCCAACTGTAAAGCCATCACCCTTGGGCTGACCAGAGACAGCACTCACTTATCTATAAAAAATGTGAGATTTTGAATTCTTCAGAAAGGATTCGTAGCTTGCAGCTGCCTCCAGATAATTGTTTCCTGCATCTACCTTTCTCAGCATTACGAGGTGGTTGACTGGGAGAATTACATCTCTGTTAGACCTTGCATCTCTTGATAACTTTTGTATCTTGGTTTCTGTAGTTTTGCTTCTCTGTCATCTAAGATCACCACGTTCAATATTGATGTGTCTGTCTCCTTTATGAGTGCTTCATTACCAACTTGTGCCACCTGACAGGCTGTATTTGTGCTCATGTTTTGGCAACAACAAGCATCTATGCGAATGTCAGCATTTCAAGGCTTCCTAGTTTCCCTCATTCTTGTACACTGACAACCTTTTGACACTTAATACTGAGAAATTCAATGCTGCTACACATAAAAGGACTATTTCTAGGGCTGTAAATATAAGCATGAAGCAGTATTTTGCAGTGTTATATAATGAGAGAATGTAAGTAGTAGACCATGAGCTGTAGATAAATGACACAAAAGAATGAAATCCTTGTTTAGGAAATCCAAAAGCCAGATGAAACTCAGATGCAGTCTAGAAACAGAGCCAAAGAGAAAAGTCAGGTTTGGCTGTGGTTTTGTAAAACATTTTGCAATAGATTGAGTTTGCAGAGCCATCCCACCTCTGAGAGTTTATATATCTGAATCACTGATAATAAGAGTTGGCATTATTAGCTATTGCCAGATTCTAGATGCAATAATTCAGTATGGAGTACATACAGATGATCAACAGGGTAAACCTTTGACTTTCAGGTTTTAAAAGTGCTTAGGAGAATGGTCAAGGTCTGTAACCAAGCTGTATTATGTACTATGGGACATTGGCCTGCTACCTGAAAAGCTAATGGCAAAGATCCCACTGGCTTCAGGACTGCTGAAGCAGGTGCTGTGAGCTGCCTGGCCCCCGAGCGAGCAGGAGCAGAGACTGTGCAAACAATCTGTGCCAAGCCTGGAAACAATCCCTGACACTATGGCATGTGTCTCTGTGGAGGGCTGATGGGACTGCAGCACATCATCTCTCCTCAAACAGAGAGACAAGGCTCAGCAGCCTCAACTTTTACACACTAAGTAGCAAAACCTAAATTCTACCCTGCTTGCAGCCTAAAATGCATAACTCAGTGAAAGCCTTTGGGACCCTCTGGGCCATACCACCTCAGTTCTTCCCAGAGACGATACCTGTGCATTTCTATCCTGCTGCAAGCTGATTTGCTTTGTGATGGATTCAGTGCACATTGTATGAGTGTGTGCTACATCAAGCAGATCCTGCAGAAAGGTTACCACTTCTTTTTTTTCTTCCTTTTCCATTTGAACTGGCTAGAAAAAAAATACAGTTCCTGCAGTGTTTAATTGTTTTATTGTTCCTTATTATTTTCCAGGGTCTCTGTAATCTTTACATAAAGATGAAGAACCACTGTAGATATGAAAAGAGCAGAGGTAAATGGTCACCAGAAATAGTTATTTGGGCTGACAAAGGCTCGAGATCTAACTAGCTAGGTGCCTTAGAGCACCAGTCACAACCAAAACACCCAGGCTTGGATGTGTGTGGTATCCTTCAAGTTTCCTGGACATACTGTTAGATGCCATGTAATGCAGTTCACTCTGGTGTAGATTCAGTGATTTGGTAATGGTCTGCCTTTGGGTTACTGGTGCTGCACCAGGGACTTGTTTGGCCTATGGTATTCAATTTCAGTCGCGCTTGGTTTGAATTAGCATCGGTTATTTTACACACAGCAGGCAGGCTTTACAGACTGGAGTTTTCTTTTCACCTGCTGTGTGTGTCCCAGTGCATCCTCTTCTGTCTTTGAAAAATTATTCTCTTTAGTCCTACTCTATCTAAGGGAAGTTCATCAATGGAGAGACAAATGTGGATCAGTCCCACATCTGCTCACCTCTCCATTAAGGAGCAGAATGAAGCTGAGGAGGAGTTTCACCGAGGGAAACAGTAGCAGAGAGCACTGTTAACATAGAAGTAAAAAGTCTGCCCTGAGGACAGCTTGTCAAATGAAGCCTCCTGTGCTACTAATTACAGTTCTAAGGAGCAGATGAAATATGTATGTGATTGAAGAGGTTTGATTTTTAATGTATTATTTGAGCTATTTTTTTAAGAGACAGCATCAAGCCAAGACTTTAGCTCATACATAGCAGCTTTTCTTTTCTTGTTGCTTGCTCATTTGGCTACCAAAACAACACAGACAGTACCTCTGGTTACATTTCCAAAGGCTGACTTTTTCCCTGGGGAACTTAAGACTCCCTGGGCTGGAGGTCCCTTCCAACTCGGACTTAGTGCTGGGTTGGAAGGGACCTCTAGAGGTCATCTAGCCCAACACCCCCTGCAGTAAACAGAGACATCCCAAACTAGGTTTGATTGCTCAGAGCTCCATCAAGCCTGCCTTAAAAGAATGACTCCAAGGATGGGGCCTCCACCACATCCCTGGGCAACCCATTCCAGAGTTTCAGCACCCCCACAGTAAAGATTTTCTTCCTGATGGGCAATCTAAATCTACCTTTCTCTAGTTTAAAACTACTGTCCCTTGTCCTAGTGCTATGTGCACTGTTAACAGTCTCTCTCCAGCTTTCTTGTAGGCCCACTTCATATACAGGATGGCTGCAGTAAGGTGTCCCCAGAGCCTTCTTTCTTCCAGGCTGAACAACCCCAACTCTCTAAGCCTCTCTTTGTAAGAGAGGTGCTCCAGCCCTCTGATCATTTCTGTGACCCCCCTCTGGACCCTCTCCATTGCATCCATGTGCTTCTTGTGTTGAGGACTGGACACAGAGCCCCAGGTGAGGTCTGAGCAGAGCAGAGTGGCAAAATCACCTCTCTATTTCTTGGTCACACTTCTGAGGCAATTCAGGATGCTATTTGCCTTCTGGGCTGCAGGTGTTCATTGCTGGCTCATATCCAGCTTTCACACCACTGAAGACTGACAAACTCATCAGCTCTCAAAATCAATATCTAGAACTGCAAGAGCATCCCAGAGTAATTTTACTTGTTAGGGAATTGCTATCTAAATGGAACTCAAAAAAAAAGAAAAAAAGAGAAAAAAATTATATCTGAAGCAGGGAGAAATTTAACCTTTGATTAGTGTCACAGAGACGATCCTTAGCAGAGTCAGAAACTAAACTTAGCCTGCTGAGTCTTGGCGGCAGCAGCCATTTCCCCAGGACAGGCTGCATTCCTCCCCTGAATACCACTGAGCAATAAATAGCAGTGAGTGGGGAGAGCTGGGGGCTTTCTGCTGAGGTTGGTGGTGACCTGGCAAAGCAGTGAAGTGGCCAAGGAGGATTGGCAGCTGGTGAAGCAACGACTCTTGCCTCTTGAGCCATGTGGTGGGGAAGTGGGTAGCGAAGACGGGAAGGTCAAGGAGGATAGTGAAGGTGATGAAGATGATGCTGATGCAAGAGAATTTTAGAAACAAAAGTGATGTTTTCAGCATCCTCCTGAAAGGGATGAGCCCTTTGGGGATGGCACTGAGGCCAAGCACAGTCCTGCTGGGTGCAAGGAGTCAGCTGGCAGTGCGCCCTGGGCAGGTTGCCTTCAGGGATGGGAAGAACCCCTGCATCACTGATAGATGCTAGCCTGATGTAAAGTTTTTGTCCTCCCTATTTTTGCAGTGATGCACGTTTTCCCTCTGGGTTATTTGCAGCACCTCATCACATGACAACACTCTCCAGGCTCCACTTTCAGATCAGCTGGTTTCTTCCTTTGTCCCCATAAATCTGCCTGTGCCAACAGAAGGGATGGAGGTGGCACGCTGGGGCCAGCTTTGGGATGTTGTGTGTGCTTCATGGCTGGCCTGCACAAACACTGTCTAATTCACAGTGCCAGCCTGTCTCTAAGTCATACAGCCTTAAACTAGAAGCATAGAATTAGTCAGGGTTGGAAGGGACAACAAGGATCATCTAGTCCCAACCCACCTGCCATGGGCAGGGACACCCTACCCTAGATTAGGCTGGCCAGAGCCCCATCCAGCCTGACCTTAAACACCTCCAGCCATGGGGCCTCAACCACCTCCCTGGGCAACCCATTCCAGGCTCTCACCACTCTCATGCTGAACAACTTCCTCCTCACGTCCAGTCTGAACCTACTCACCTCCAGCTTTGCTCCATTCCCCCTAGTCCTGTCACTACCTGATAGCCTGAAAAGTCTCTCCCCAGTTTTTCATAGAATTAACCAGGTTGGAAGAGACCTCCAAGATCATCCAGTCCAACCTATCACCCAGCCCTATCCAGTCAACTAGACCATGGCACTAAGTGCCTCAGCCAGGCTTTTCTTGAACATCTCCAGGGACAGTGACTCCACCACCTCCCTGGGCAGCCCATTCCAATGCCAATCACTCTCTCTGTAGGCCCCCTTCAGATACTGGAAGGCCACAATAAGGTCACCTGGGAGCCTCCTCTTCTCCAAGTTGAGCAGCCCTAACTCCCTCAGTCTGTGCTCATAGGAGAGCTGCTCCAGTCCTCTGATCATCCTCGTGGTCCTTCTCTGGACACACTCCAGCATATCCACATCCCTCTTGTAACAAGGACTCCAGAACTGGATGCAGTACTCCAGGTGGGGTCTCGTCAGAGCGGAGTAGAGGCAGAGAACCACCTCCCTCCACCTGCTGGCCACAATTCTGATGCAGCCCGGGATCTGATTTGCCCTCCAGGCTGCAAGTACACGCTGCTGGCTCATATTGAGCTTCTCATCCACCAGCACCCCCAAGTCCTTCTCCTCAGGGCTGCACTCCAGCCAATCTCTCCCCCTTAACAGAGTTCCAGATGTTTTCTGGAAGCTGCAGGAACTTCAATGCCTTTTGGACTTTGTTGTGGTTGGAACTAACTAGTGGATTTGTTATTGAAGGTACTGTGCAAACCTTGTTTCTTGAAGAAATAGCAATGAAAAGGAACATTAAACTGGCAAGAAAGTTGATAGGCGGATGGGAGTCACCAAGACTCCCATCCAAAGTAAGCCTTTCCAAGGGCTTACTTTAATTTCAGGAGCCTCACGGAAGGAAAAAGGAGACCTTAGGAAGAGAGGAAGTGGGCAGAGGTGTGACTGGCTAGGCTGTGCTCATGAGGAGGAGCAGGAAAAGGAGCCATAACCTCGTGAAAGTGAGCAGCCAAGTTTCTGAGTGTATGTATGCTGAAAGTATTTATTTTCTCTTCCTCTCTTCCCCTGCTAAAAAAATTGACTTGAAGGGGAAAAAAAAAAAAATCTCTCCAAATGGAAATGAGTTTGCCACATTGCCCTTTGCTGAAGAAACAACTTGACATTTTGCCATAGGTGGAATTTCCTTAGATGTGGGCTCTGCTGTGAGACAGATTTCTCTTAGGCTTCTGCTGCTTTCTAAATCAGAAGAAAAAAATATATCAATGGTGGTTTAATTTTCAGCTCTGCAGCCTTTGGGCTTCTCTGGCTTATTCCACACAACTTTAACACTTCAGCATTAATAAGAGTTTGTAACTTTTAAGTATCACTTTGTGATAAGCTGTAACTAGTTATACCTTGATGCTGTACTTAATGCCAGGATCCCTGATCAGCCCACATTAGCTGTTGCAGTGGTGATCTAGGGATGGCAGCTCAGCACATCTGACTCCATACTGTATAACATAATGGTGATGTTTTTAGAGGTCTGTGTTAGCTGTGTTCCAGTATTTCAGAGGAAAGCATTCACCTGCTACTACTAATTCAAGTAATTTCTGTGGATTAAGGGATGGGTGAGAAATAGATCCAGGACACAGCAAGAAACTGACTTAGATTTGTGCTTGGGTTGTGTAAAGGTGAGTAAAAGGCACAGTGTGAACAAGGCAACACTCTTGAGAACTGCAAGAGGCAGCCCCAGGGGATGTTGAAAGGTAGCAGCCACACTGGTTCCACCCTGAGATGTGAGCTTGTGGCTTTAACTACATGTGGAAATGCTGCTCCCCTGCTCCACTCCAGTAAGAGTAGGACGTGTGTGCAGAAATGGCAGTGGGAGAAATTCAGTCCACAGATTAGACCTGGATGGGAACTAGAGAGTGAGAAGGAAGGAGCAGCTTCATGCACCAAACTAGGAAATTGCAGGGAAGCTTGTACTTACATTTTAAAGGCATAAAGTGTTTGATTTGTGTTTCCTGAATGCTTCCAGCTCCCATGGCAGCTGGGACATTTGCTTGTATATTGGAAAAAGCACTTGTTGCTAGACTATTGAACACATCAAGAATGGTCATAAGATATTTCAGTCACAGGGGTGATTGTAGCTTACCAGTTCACCAAGCTAGATGAACACCAAGCAAGACACAAAACTACCACCACTTTGGGGCAATGCAGCTAGGTGCAGCCAGGCTGGTTAATGTAAAAAGGCATCATCTGGCCATCTGCATCACTTCAATACACTGAGGCAGCAGTTTTGTTTAAGTGAAAGGATGTCACATATTTATAGCCCCTTTTCCGACAGTTCTGCAGCAGCTGCTCCTAATGAAAACCCCCAAGAGCAGTGCCAGGCACACCATCAGCCTCCTAGGCAAAATAGTTTTCTATTTATTAAGACTTAAGAAAAATAAAGGTTCTTACATGTTTTGTTAGCGCCCAATGGAAACAGACTTCTCTCTCTTTTCTCCCCTTCCTCCCCCACCCTTTTTTTTTCCCCCCTTTTCCCCCCTTTTTCATGATAAGAAAACAATATTTATTGAGATTTTTGTGTTTGCAAGCAACCTCCAATTTGACAACTTGATTTAGCAAATTCTCTTGTTTGCCTTTTGCTCACAGTGGAGTAGGCACCAGACTTCCCTGGCACCATGCCATGGTCCTGTGGAGTGACCCTAGGAAAGCCACTTCACCCCTTCTAGATTTTTTTCTGCTTCATCCTGGCAGGAAGGACTTTGATTCCCCAACAAGGGTCTTAGTACCTGTTACCCTGCATTGCCTGGCTCAGCAACAAGGTGCTACAGTCCTCACTTTCTTAGCCCAGGCTTCCCTCCTCCAGAGCTGAGAGTCTAACCACACCAAGGCAGTCTTGATGTTTCTCTTTGAAGCAGCTGGAAGTGCCTGTAGTCAAAACCACAAACACTGGAGAACCTAAAACAAATCCAATCTTGCTTTTAACAAAATCTGCTTGGAAAGATGACTTCTGTACTATCAAAGCAGTCATAAGCAAGATACATCACCCCCAATGTGACTTCCAGAAGTCACTTACATGTAATAATCTGCTTTATTCACTATTCCCAAGGATTTTTGTCCTCTTTGCAGAAACTGCCAACAAGGTCACTGCTTCCGTTAGTTGTGCCTGTGTTTATTGTAAGACAGAGCTGGCTTCAAATGAGTAAGAGTGAAAAACTCCTCCCAGATCATTCCTGCTGTCAAACACCAATGATGAACTATTCACAAAGAAGCAAATGAAATTGAGTTGTGAAGTGCATCACATTATAAACTGATAGATATCCTAATGAATAATTTTCCCTGCTGTTCAACTCAGATTCCATTAGCAATTCCTTAATTAATTTTGTTTCCTAGCACATTAAACCACTCAGTTTAGTGGAGACTGCAGTTGTTTTGGCACAGAAGATCAGCTGGAGAGATGATTATCTGGAGGATTTTGTAAGATCTCTCTGCTGTTCTTTTTCGACAGTTCTGTGTCGAGACAGTGCTGCTCCCCTACAAGCATCCAACTCAGCCAGGTACTTAAGCTCATTGTAAGTGATTAGAAAGAAGCAGTTAAACAGAGAGGAGCTCAGCCTAAGTAAGGAGGCTCAGGCAGAACCAATGGGTGACATCAGAGTAACCATCAAGCCTATTCCTCTGTAACCGGGGGGCCAACCAGGCCCCCCGGCCTTTAGATCCCCTCCACCATTCACCCAGAGTGCACCATGGATACTCACCAGTGATGACAGGAGGAGGATCTCTCTGCCCAGATGGGCAAACTTAGGACTTCTGCCTTTCCTGGGGCTGCTTATAAAGGGGAGTGAGCAGGGAGGGCAAAGTGGTCACACCTGGGGTGGGAGGAGACTGCAACAAAGCCAGGTGCTCTGGGTTTAGGGGAAAGAAGGGGAAAATGTGGGGTGGGGTGGGAAAGGGCCAGGTGTGATGGAAAAGGGGAGGTAGTGCTAAAAGGAAGAAGATGGAAAAGGATGGAGATGGTGATGAAAAGAGGAAGATGGGGGAAAGGAAAGGGATGGAGAAGAAAGGAGGAAGATGGGGGGAAACGGGAAGGTGGAAAGGAAGGAACAGGAAGGAAAAGGAGGGAAATGGGAGGAAATAGATGTAGAGGAAAGGAAGGAGATAGGGGAGAAGGGGGATAAAAATATAACAAAAAAGAAAACTGGACTGTGAAAAATCCAAAATGTAATCCTGCTTTGCAGGGGAGTTGGACTGGATGATCTTTTGAGGTCTCTTCCAGCCCCTAACATTCTATGATTCTATGTTCCATTTCCAAAAGTGTAGTTTGCTCCTGCTCTAAATTTGGGATGAAACCCTGATATTTTGGTACCTGCTGTAGCTAACCCTTGCCAGGGACTGTTTTAATGATGCATTTTCAGTTTGGGAAAACTTCATTCTGTGCTTGACAGAACACTGAGCAGAGAGAAAGTCCTGGAGAGGAGAATGGCAATGAGGTGTAATTTATCTGAAAGTAGGACTAAGTGTGGCTGTTCTAAGCATTCTGCATTAGTAACATGCTGTCCTGCCCTGGTTTTAATAAAGGCTGAAGGCAGGTGAAGGCATGGTCGTTCTCTAACCTGTGGTGGAAAGAGGAGGCTTTCACTCCCTCAAAACACGTTTCAGTCTTGTCAGGATGAGCCAATAATTCAGAGTGTCTGACACCTCACCTTCCTTTATCACCAACTGGTACCCTCGATCGTGGATGGCTGCAATTAGTCCCCAGAGCACTGATAGTACATGACAAATGCTGTGGCTTTTGCCTTTCAAAAAAGACAATACTGCACCTCTGTAATTCCTCTTGGGACTTTTAAGCTCTGAAGTTCTTTTTCAGCTAACCTTGGATGTATAAGCTGTCTAGGAAAGTTATTGATTCCTCTCATCTCCACCTCCCTACCAGATAAGCTGATTTATAGGAGTTTCAGTAGGAATTACTAAAAACCTGGCAGGGCTCATTAATGTGTGGATCGTTTAAAGACTTCCCTCATTGCAGAGAACATCTGTTTGCCTGAGTACTATTTTTGCAGCTGTCAGATCAGGTCTGCAAGATTCTCACCTTCTCAAACCCATCACTTGACACTAATATTTACATTCAGGGCTCCACACTCTTTTCTTCTACCAGATCTGTGCAAAGCACATCCAGCTACACTCAGCTGTGCGAGACTCACTCTTCATCCCAATGAAATAAACATCAATAACACTAATTGAAACAGAAGCAGCAAATTCAGATTGAAACATATAATTTTTCTTAAGCTTTTTTATATTCACTGAAAGACTATTCAGTAACACCTGGAACATTTGTGGAGGGAACTGCCATTAGCACTAATTGCAGCTGCATATGAAACCCTGCCATGTTTCTATGGGAAACTAACCTCAGCCTGTGTCCTCCTGTAGAGGAGAGCCTGTAATCTAGCTCTTCTCACCAAAACATTCTAGCTAGCTTCAGGCTAGCACACTCCTGCAGAGCCTGCCAGCGAAGAGCCACTTGTGTTTATCAGCAGATGCTGAAAGTTAGCCTCACACTCTTGTGCTTACCTTCTCTCCATTCTTGTGTAAATGCATTCCACTTGAGAGCTAGGGCAGGCTCATTTTCATACCTGGTGTGTCAGGAGACATTGCCAGCAACAGCTGCACAGCTCAAAACCCGCTTTTATCTTTTGGATGTAGGGGTTTTTTTTTTCATTTCCTCATGTGATTTCATTGACCCTTCATAACACCTCCCCAGAGAACGCAACCACTTAGAAATTAGATGAGACTAAAATGTCACTGAGATTGAGACTATTGGCTCGCATCTTCTTTAAGATAAAACCTCTTCCAAGTCTTTGATCTTATTTATTTACTGTATAGCTGCATGCTTGCATAAAATGTTTGTGAGCCAGTATTTATCACTGGCTAAGGTTCATGTGTTTTCAAGAGAGATGGATTTTTCTCCCCCATTTTCTCTTCGAATGTGCAGAATTATTTTCCCTGCCATCAGATTGGCATCACTCGACAGTTAATCTTCTCTCTGGGGTGACATCAGAGGAGATGATGGAGATGATTCCTTACTTTTTGAATACAAGGCTCAGATTCAGTTGTGACTAGTGAAAATTTTGTTGAGAACATTAAAAAAAATACAGACTAATGTAAAATGGTGACATATCTAGTCATTTTGAGGGACTGCTATGCTTCTTGTTATTTCACAGAGGACTCTTCTAGCTTTCATCTCTACCTTGCCTTTTTTTCCACTTGCTTTCCCATCACTGGATGCACCTGCATGAAATCTTGTCAATGTATCAGCTTCTCTTGTGACTGCATTATTACACTTCCCATCCAGCAAGTTGAAAAGTGAACAGACTGTGTCAGAAAACAATAATGAAATAAAATCTCAAATATAGAGACTTAATGGGTGCTTAAATTCTAGTCCAAGCTTAGCTGCTTCCCTCAGGGCAGGCTTCTGCTGGTTGCCATGCAGAGGTTCAGGCCTCTCTGACCAGCAGCTCTGGAGTAGTTTTTCTCCACATGTGCACATGGCACAACATAGATTCACAGAATGATTAGGTTGGAAGGGACCTTGAGGATCATCTAGTTCCTTCTGCTAGACCAGGCTGCTGAAGGTCCCATCCAATTTGTCCTTAAACACCTCCAGGGAGGGGGCATTCACGGCCTCCCTGGGCAACCTATTCCAGTGTATGTCTCACCACCCCCACTGTAAAGAATTTCTTCCTGATATCTAGTCTAGTTCTACACTCCTCAAGCTTCAATCCATTCTGTCTCATCCTATTGACCTCATTGCTGTCTACAACTAGCTGAGAGGAGGCTGTAGCCAGGTGGGGGTTGGTCTCTTCTCCCTGACAACCAGCAACAGAACAAGGGGACACAGTCTCAAGTTATGTGCCGTGGGAGGTATAGCCTGGATGTTAGGAGGAAGTTCTTCACAGAGGGAGTGATTGGCATTGGAATGGGCTGCCCAGGGAGGTGGTGGAGTTGCCATCCCTGGAGGTATTAAAAAAAAGCCTGGCTGAGACACTTAGTGCCATGGTCTAGCTAACTGGATAGGGCTGGGGGATAGTTTGGAGTGGATGATCTTGGAGGTCTCTTCCAACCTGGTTGATTCTATTACTACAAGCCCTTGCAAAAAGTCCTTACCCAGATTTCTTGTAGACCCCCTTCAGTTACTGGAAGGCTGCTATAAGGTTCTCCCTGGAGCCCACCAGAACAGGATGCAGTACTCCACGTGAGGTCTCACAAGTGCAGAGTAGAAGGGGAGAATCACCTCCCTTATCCTGCTGGTCATGCTTCTTTTGATCCAACCTAGGACACAGCTGGCCTTGCCTTCTGAGCTGCAAGTGGATATTGCTGCTTTGTGTTGAGTTTACCATCCGCTGACACCCCCAAGTCTTTCTCCTTGAGACTGCTCTTGAGCCACTCCTTGCCCAGCCTGTATTTGTGCTTGTGTACCCACACGTAGGACCTTGCATTCGGCCTTGCTGAACTTCATGAGGTTGGCTTAGGCCCACCTCCCAAGCCTGCCCAGGTGCCTCTGGATGGCATCCCTTCCCTGCAATGTGTCAAGTAGATGACACAGCTTGGTGTGATACACAGGCTTGCTGAGTGTGCACTCAGTCTCACTGTCCATACTGCCAATAAACATCCTAAACAGCACTGGTCCCAGGACAGATCCCTGAGGGATGCATCCCATGGACCCTTCCCAAAGGTACATCTAGGACTGCATTAAGGCCCTGTAGGGCTGGCAGTGGGGTAGATGGTGGCTGGTCAGCATGGTCTCCTCTTGCTTCTCTGCACTTTTGGTGCAATTCAAAAGCTGTGGTTAATTTTACCTCTTGCACTAGAAGACAGAATGGTTCATGCTCCTCTCACCAGCCACAGAACTTTTCAGGGTGAAGAAGTCTTTGCTAGCAAGTACCTGTCCATAACTTCCAAAGGAAACAGCATTATGAGGAAAAGATTTAAAACACATGCTGAGTTTATTCATCTTGTCTGTCTGTGGCAGGAATGTTTAGTTTACTGAACACCAGTTGGAACCATCTTGGTGCCTGGGGACTGTCCCCTACTACAAGACTGCATTTCGGGTGCCTCACTGCTCTGAGAGAAGCTCACTCGTGTCCTGATGCCAACCTGCTTATATCAGCCTGCAGTTTCTCTTTTAGCCCTATTCCTCCCCTCCCCCTGCCCAGGCAGTGAATCCTCCTACACCCAATAGGCAGAAATCTCTTCCCATGAAGGAAAAATCCCAAAGGAATTTGCATAAATTAGAAAGGAGAAGCACATTTCATTCAGTCTCTATTTAAACTGTGTGGAAATCATGCTAATGGGAGATAGAAATGCCTGCTGAAGCAGGCAGTAAGGCACTTGCTTCAATCTCATGGAAAATTGCAGATTTAATAATCAGATCTGACTTGGTTAGCTAAAGAAATAATTTTTCCTCCTTGTGATTTCCTTTTGAAGGGTAGAGAAAGTCAGAGAGAAGGAAAACAATTCATCTGTGCTCCTGCAGCAACGCAGAGCTCAGCAAAGCCCTTCCACCACTAAAGTCAGCAGGCAGCCAGTGTCAGCCTGGGCCTGAGATCCCACGGTGAGAAGTAGAGGTCCTTGCTTTTCCTGTGAGGTTTGGATGAGGCTGGCTGCATCTGTGGCACACTGAGAGGTGAGTCAATAATAGCAAAAGCCTGGTCCAGCTGGGAGTTTTCAGGTGCATCTGGCTTTTTGAACAGTTAGATGGCTTAGCCCTTCTAGTTGTGGGGAAAATTATGACCCCTGCCATGGGATTTCAAATCTTAAAGATCAATTTTTCCATTTAGGTCCTTAGATCAGGAGTATAAAGCACAAAGTTATCCACAGTGTCAAAAATTGAACAAATGAGACCTAATTCTTACAATAGGAAGAAGTTTTTGACAGAGACAGTGATTGGCATTGGAATGGGCTGCCCAGGGAGGTGGTGGAGTCACCGTCCCTGGAGGTGTTCAAGAAAAGCCTGGCTGAGGCACTTAGTGCCATGGTCTAGTTGACTGGCTAGGGCTGGGTGCTAGGTTAGTCTGGATGGTCTTGGAGGTCTCTTCCAATCTCATTGATTCTATGATTCTGTGTAAATATCTAGGCTAGACACCAAGTCTTGCTTTGTGCCTTACTCATGTAGGTGACAGTACCTGGACATAAAGGTGACTGTGTACTTGTACCATTGTAGGTGCCCTGCTCTGAGGTTTGCCCACACATGTCCTCTTTCACCAGGCATATCAGCAGCTCAGCTTCAGGTTCTCAGCACCTCAAAAACCCTTTACATGGCCCAAACTGTGAATTATCTGCAGTATTTGGGGGATAAACATCAAACAAGAAAATTCTGTTTCTTCATGGAAAGCTCTTGAGCAGGATATGGTCACTCAAGTGCTTTAGTATGTATCAGGGTGATGCAGCTGTCTTCCACAGGAGACTAAACGAATCCAGGCAAGCCTTCTTTAGGTCATGCACCAGGGACTTCCTTCCATACATTGTATTTATCACTCCATGTATGGTATTTGTGATGGATTTTATGCAGAAGACTGTCTGTCAGATAACAGTATGAAGCAGGCAGATTCAAGACCAGTTCTCATTGTGTGTTAAGGGATAAGGATCCTTCAGGTTCCTTGGAAAGCCCATGTGAGAGCAGTTATTGACAGATATTTTGTACATTTTCCATGTTAGATTAATATCTCTGAAAATAATGCATGCTCTACATCTCACCTTTTATTGTTTAGTTCTAGGTCCAGCTTTTTAATATATTGCCATGACAGACATCAGGCTTATTCATAAGTTCCCCAAACTTTCTCATTTCAGATTTACATTTTCCATGCTTGGCCTTTCTCCAGGAACTAGCATAGCTCTTTTCAGGCTGAGAAACAGAGGAAGTTAAAAGAAATGCTCTGTTTGACTTTAAAGAAATGAAGTCTTGTAACTTCTCAAAAAACAACAGTATGACTAAGGCACTGAGGGATCAAACCACAGGTAAATTTTTACTTGGAGTAGTCCTCATCAAAGGAAGGTGTTTGTGAGTGTTATTAGAATCATAGACTCAACCAGGTTGGAAGAAACCTCCAAGACCATCCAGTCCAACCCATCACCCAGCCCTATCCAATCAACTAGACCATGGCACTAAGTGCCTCAGCCAGGCTTTTTTTGAATACCTCCAGGGATGGCAACTCCACCACCTCCCTGGGCAGCCCATTCCAATGGCAAATCACTCTCTCTGGCAAGAACTTCCTCCTATTGTAAGAATTAGGTCTCATTTGTTCAACTTTTGACATTGTGGATAACTTTGTGCTTTAGTATTTCACTGATGAGCTCTCCCAAGGCCAGATCCTAATAACAGCTCTGGCAAGAGAGGTCTTGCCAACTTTGCTGTAATAGTTTAAGATGCATTTGCCCTCCCTGCTCAGTCTTCTCTGCTGGCTTCTCTGCCCCTCTTCCAGAAGATGCTGACCTCCTGTAGCAGTCTTGGCCGAGGACAACATAATGGGGGTGACCAAGGAAAAGGTTTCCTAAATTGCTCTTGAAGACAAGTTAGAGCTGTCAAGTTAGAGCCTGTGATTTGGCATGCCTTCACTGTAGGCACTCAGCCAGTTCTGCTGGAGGGCTCTAACCTTCGGCAGAGGAGCACCAGCACACAGCTGTGAGAGGTAACTTCAAAATCAGCTGCAGCTGTTTGCTCTGTGAACACAGGCAAAAATGGCGAGCCCTTGATCCTGCAAATACTTACACATGTGCTTCATTTTATAGCTGTGAGTAGTTCCAGGAACTTCAGTAGAGACTGAAGTTAAATTGGCATGTAAATGCTTGCAGAGTTGGGAGCCTGCATTTGCACAGGGTCAAGCTGAGAAAGCTTTGATTCACCATTGGAGAAATGTTGCTGCAGTGAAATTGCACTGGAAGAAAACTTCTGCAGTCTGGTTTAGGCCTTCTTCCTTTCCCAGATGCGTACTGAGATTAAGACCAGACACCTCTGTATCGCTGTACCTTCCAGAACAGCTAGAGATTGCTCCTTGAGTCTGTAGATTGCAGCAGAATGAAGAGGATAAGCATCCTGCTCTTTGGAAAGAAGGACAGTCTGAAGCTCTGTTTCTCCCCAGAGCTGCCATCCAGGTGAGCCTTGCACCAGTGAATATCCCTGTGCTGTTGCATGAGCAGACCTGGAAGCAGCCATGGAGAAGGGCTGCCCTGTCTGAATGGTGCCAACAGATCTTGATTCTGGCAAACCCTGGTGGCCGTTGGACACCCTCAGCCTTGCTTGCTCAGGCCCATGCAGGCAACCCCCAGGAATAGTTTTGGGAACATGTAAGGGTCCACATTTGCAGCTATTTTAGCTCCTTAGTCACTTGTCTGACATCCTGGATTGAATCCATGGCTAGCTCTGCTGCTGAGTAACCAGCAGAGTACTAAAAGGCTTCTCTTCAGGGAGAAAGCAGGTAGAGCCTGCTGGCCGTGTCAGCCTTTGGCCTCTTAGACTGAAGCATTTAGAGGCTTCAGTAAAACCAGCCCAAAATTTTCAGAGGTCCTGAGCACACTGAGCTCTTAGTATCCTTCATGTAAATTAAGCCTTTTCTTCAAGGCATTTTGAAAAACCGTACCCCCTGGAACTGCTGCCTCATTTCCCCGAGGGGCTGTATGTTGCCCCAGGGTCTGGAGGCACCTCCCAGAGCCTTCCCCTCACCCCTGCCCCCCTTCCCCCCACCCCCGAGAGTCTCCTTTGCATCTCACTCCTCCCAGCCCTCACACTAACTTTAGATCTGAAATCCAGCCATTTGTGAAGGGCTCAGACACTAGAGATCAGTGTTGGGTGAAGCTCAGTCTGTCCTTGACTCTTCCTGAGAGAAAAAGCATCAGCAAACTACCCACTCAGGTGCTGAGGGCATCCACTGGGTCCTGCACATCTCTCTGCCAAGCCTACCACGGCCAGAGCTGTCACCTGCACTCCATGAAAGTGCCTAATGAACACAACGAAGGTTCTCTCTACCTACTGTCCCACTTTGGAAATCTCATACCAAGCAAATTCCACATGAATATTTCCAAAGATTTAAAAAAAAAGTTGTAGGAGCAGTCATAAAATGCTTTACTAAGGCAGCGTTTAAGTGGCATATTTTAAACAAGTAGAAGTCATGAAGTTACAGAGAAATCTGTGCTCACGACAGTATTATACACCACCAAACAGCCTTTAGTAAGAGCTTTGCAAAAACTGGTTCTCAGATAGTACAGTAAAAATAGAAGATAGTTGTTTTCCTTCCCCCTTAAACAGACACATCCTGGCTCCTGCCCCCTCTTCTGCTTGGACCTTTATTTAACCTGCGGATGGAGAAGGTAGAGAGCAAGATGTCAGCCCATATCCCTGAGCCTACCAGCTCCCCTTGCAGCCCCCCCGGGGAGCAGGAGTGCTCCCACCACCAACCTCCCCACAAAGCAATTAGCTGGTTCTGCAGTGCAGATTTGCAGCTTAGCTCTTAAAAGCCGTTTCATAAATATTCGATGGCCTTTCCGACAGGGTAATGTGCCTCTGTGACATTAAAGAGGAAACTCTGCGAAGGGGAGGGATGACAACAAATTTATCCACCAATAGCACACTCTTTTGGCACAAAAGCACATTCTTATCTTTACATCCCATAATGAGAAGGCAGGGACGGGACTGTTGCTACAGCTCTCTGGGTGGGTAGATGTACAGTGTAAGAGAAGGGTGGCTGTAAATTGGCTCTTTTTTCCTCCCCTTACCTTTGCAAGCAGAAGGACCCGTGCCTGTGCTCCTGCTGCGGCTCTCCTAAGCCCCCGGGGAGGAGGACTTCTCACACGATGTCAGACTGCGAGGGACTGCCTGTGGGTAAGCGCCAGATTTATATTTACCCCGGTGTCCTGCCGACTAGTTCACATTCTCAGATTGCAAAGTCACACGCAAAGCCGCTTGCTTTCAAAGGGAGCTGGAGCCACAGCAGGGAGAGGCGAAACTCCCTGTAGCCACTGCAGATCCTGGTGCAGTTCCTTACGAGTCCGTGGTGGAGGGGCTGGCACGGGCGGCAGTGCTTAAGTTCCCCTAAAGGCACAGGGGCTGCACAGGAGGAAGGGTTTGGTAGTCAAAGGCGGTCTTAAATGTCTGTGTCTCGAGAGATGACAGTATCAATGTGTGTGTAGTCTTGAGCTTGCAAAGCAGAGTTTCTGGGGATGGGTCCTGCAGGACCAAGCGTGCTGCGTGCATGTCCTGTTCATGCTTTGATAAACCTTCCCAGGCAATAACGGCCACAGGAAGGGCAGATAAATGTAACACAAAGAGTTTATTCGCTGAAAGGAAGTAGAAATGTACCTTATTTTCAAAATAAGTGCCTGACATGTTTTGCCTATATCTGGGAAGGAGTCCTTCAGTAGCACTTCAGGCTGTGTATGTCAAACTTCAGCGAGCAGCAGAGCATGCCAGCAAGGAGCATGTTTCTCAGACGGGTGTTTAACTTCTATAGGAATTGTAAACAGTCACCAGACTGCCTGCACAAAAGGGACTTTGTCAAAACGTTAGAGTAATTCTCTGACAAGGCATTTTACTACTAGATGGAGCATTGGAACATCTTCCTGCTCCCCCTCCTCCTTTTTTTTTTTTAATCTTTGGTCATAGCAAGCATTTATCCTTTCATATATGTTCATATACATGTGCACATTGGGTAGCTTGTGTTTTCCTGCTCTCTGAAGGCTGTGCATCAGAGATGAGGATCTGGCCTAAAAAAAGTGGGGCTGAAGAAGGAGAAGGCTGCTGCAGTGGTTTCTCTTTCTTCCTCTCTCTGCATTCATTTTACAAGACCAATCCCAAGTCCAAAAATGTGCACTCAAAACCAGAGTGCACATATTAATTATGTATATGGTGCAGAGCGAACTGCGCCATACGCAATTCCCCGTGCTGTTGATGCTGTTGGAGAGATGAAGATGAGCACTTGCTGCTTACCTTCTCAAGGGTCTGATCTCTTAACCAGCAAAGCTTCCCTTCTTCAGGCTTTGATTTTAAGGGCCGGTCTTTGGCTTGCTTGTTAAGCACTCTGAGTTGAGGATGGGATATTTCAGGGTGACAGTGACAGTATTTAGCTGGCATTTGATATTAATTATGAAACTGATATTGAGTGTGCATGGCATGTTGAGTGCATGAGTTACTGATATCTCAATTACCTTTGCTGCTGAAAAGACCTAGAAGGTTTCCTCCAGAAAAGTGTGTGTTAGGTATGTAATTTGAGGGAAGGAAGCTGCCTGTTTATGCAGGAATGAAAGACAAACTGATGTCTACATGTGGACATGGATCAGAAATGTGCCAGAATAAGCAAAGGAAAGGTTTCTTTTCTCTCTGTTCCCCCAATAATCCTCCCGCATCACCCAGACAGAGCTGGCCCTGACTGCAGCCCAGCTCCCTGGCAGCCAGGCTTACCCTGCCCCACACTAGGCATAAATAACCAGTGACAGTCAAATGGTCACTTGCAACACGGTCCCCTCATAATGTTATGGTTCTTGTATAGATAGGGATGTGTGTGTGCATATATGTGTACACAAATACACACAAAACTAGCACTGGAAATAGCAATGACAGAACTCCTGCAGGTGTTCAGTAATTTTAATGAACCTATTGCTGACAGCTTGCTTTTCATGTCAAGGTATTTTGAAGTCAAATGATTATCTTTGTGGTAATTAGTCCTTCACTAGCTACTTCAGACTTAAAAACTTTAGCAGTAAAAACTCCACTGCAAAAAGATCAGCGTCAAACTTTCTAAAATAATTAGTGTCTGCTAGTGCAGAAACACCACTTTCCTGAAGCAATGAGTGCAGTAAGGCTGGTGTTGTACTTTAAAAATCCTTAGTTTTCAATGCAGCCAGATAATATAGCTGGAAAAAGTTGTTGCAGTGACAGATATCATTAGCACTGCAATGTGGCTGGAGTCCAGAGCCCTGCTTATAACACAAACCATACAGACGTATGCATGTGTCCGAGTATCCACATGCATGCAACTATAAATAAGCTTAGCCAAAGCACAATGTTACTGTCAAGTGTATGGATTGCTTCACCAACCTCTTTGCAAATAGTATGCCTCAGGAACAAACTGGAGAACTGCAGTTTGTAGTTCCAGAACATTAATGCCAGGATTTTTAGACTGCTTTCAGCCTACACAAGAATGCAGCAAGAACAGCTGCACAATTGTTCCCTCAGACAAGGAACTCAGGAGCGAAGTGCTGAATGCAGTCTTTGGATTAAATAGCTAGCTATGGATGGGTCAATATAACAATAATTTTTCAACAAGAAGGTTTATTCCATGAGAGCATCCTACATCTGTGCAGGAAAAGGTTATGCAATTTTTCAGGGTGAAAGCACTGGATGTCTTTAAATCTCTGTTTTATGTTAAATTCCAGTGTGGCTGCACCCTTTCACTGATGTGGAATGGAAAACTAAACATGTGATGCAAACAAAGTTTTGTTTTGTTGATTGAACGGAGCACAGAAGACATTAATGAAGGATCCTAAATGTCAGATTCAATATAAGCAAGTGTACAGTCACTTTGGACTGAATTCATACCAGAAAGGGCATTTGAAAGCACTGCTATTGAAATGATCTATTAGTGAGTAGAATTCTAAACTTGACACTATTAATTTCCCATTGTAACATGGGGAGATAAAGAAGAAAGAAAGATCAGTCACTTCAGGACAAATGCACAGTTTCTTTCTTATTAGCAATTATTGACATACTGATGCTATCCATTAGTGCAGTTGCATAGATTTTCTGCCATCCCTACACGCAGATAAAAGGAAATCACACCAATTATTTAAGTGCTTCCTCTTGTGTGCATTATTTTTCTCTTGTAAGTACATACAGTTCAGTCTCCATATGACTGAGCAACTTTTCACCCAGACAGCATTTTGATTAGGAATGTGTGACTCATGATGGCTCTGTTTTTCAACACAGTCCTTCTGACTTCAGAAAAACCTCTGAAGTCACGCAAAGCTTCTTAAAGTGCCTCTTTGCTTATTTTCTTTCTTCATCCACAGAGGGAGTTTAAATGATATGGGTAAGTTTTTGTGGATAACATCACTGTTACAGTAACAGAAGGTGTTCAGCCACAGTAGACAAAGATGATTTTGCTGAAGGAGTAGCTATTCAGAGGCTGGGAGTCTCATAAATGCATGCTTTCTCTGCTATTTACTGTAACAGGGCTACAAAGGGAAGAAACAGAATTGCTGCAGCTTGCTCTGCAGCAGGTGGCATGCAAATCAATCTGAATTTCCTTAGAATTCCTCCCAAATTTTTACTTGCCTCATTTCAATAGAGAAGGCAACAAGACCTTTAATTTGAAGTGTTATCCTGACTCTTTAGCTGAATACTTCCTTTGAAAGCTAAAATTACACATTTCAAACATGTCTTTGAGACAAATTGGAGTCAATTTGCTAAAATTGGTGTTTTCATGTACAGGATATCCCAGAAACCTACAGGAATTGTTCTTTCCTGAAATTCAGCACATAGTCTGCACTGTCACAAGGAGTCTGTTCAGCTCAGCTAGACAGGCTGCTAGTGAGCAAGACCTTCATTTTTTCCAAGCTGGGCTGTCTCTAAAGAGCTGCTGGGATTAAAATATGACACAGATATACTTTTGTGACAAAAAACCCCACAACCAATTAGAAAGGACTCATCACATGTATGAGTAGTACTCCTGTCAAACAAAAATGCCCTACTCTCACATATTCAGAATGGGATGTTGCTTTAAATTAATCTTTCATCAGAATTGGTAAAAAATGTCTAACCTTTTGCAGATAACTCTATGCCTCCCTTAGGGCTAGAGCACCAGTTCTGCTTTGCAGTCTAGACCTTAGAGAAAAAGTCTTGACTCAGACACTGATGTTGTTATGTGAGTGGTCCTACTGAATACTACCATTCGCATGCTGAAACCCTGCGTAAAAGGCAACACACAACTTGTGAATTGCTGTGCAGACTTCATTTAGTGCCCTGGGGTAAGGAAGGAAGTGGCAAGATTTTTTTCAGAGCATCAACCCAGCTATCTGCTGCAGGTTAGAAAGATCCACTTTCATGAAGCTCCACCTGGATGAGTATTGTGTCCAGCTCTGGAAACCCCAACACAAGAAGGATATGGAACTGTTAGAGCTAGTCCAGAGGAAGGCCACAAAGATAATCAGAGGGATGGAGCACCTCTCCTATGAAAACAGGCTAAGAGAGTTGGGCTTGTTCAATCTGGAGAAGAGAAAGCTCCAGGGAGACCTTATAGCAGCCTTCCTGTTAATGACTACCACACTGCCATGGAAGCTGTGCACCTTTGATGAAGTTGCTGGAGTTAGCTGCCACTGAAGACTGCTTCAGGTTTGTCTGGGGATTTCATCTAAAGGTCTGTGACTCCAGTCTTGCTCTTGGCTAACTTTCTACATGCCACAGCCAAGTCAAGATGCTCTGCAGCTGCAATAGACATTGCTGAGTCAAATGTCCCAGATAGAAGGTAAAAATATCTGACAGTCAGGAAAAGTCCTTGATAAAGAAGCATTTCTGAATGCCAGCATTTACTCCATTCAGATTCACAGAATTGTTTAGGTTAGAAAATACCTTTAAGGTTATCCAGTCCAACCGTGAAGCTGACACTGCCAAGTCTACCACTAGCCCATGTCACTAACCACCACATCTACACATTCTTAAAAGTATCTCCAGGAATGGTGACTCCACCACTTCCCTGTGCAGTCCGTTCTGACTCCTGACAACTATTTCAATGAATACATTTTAAGACAGGCCCATGATCCAAAATATTCAGACAACAGCCCATAAAGTGTTAAAGTTCCCTACATGCAGTCTTTACCCACTTCACAGGCTAGTGGGAGCTGAGCCTTGGTTAAATACCTCCCTGCTGAGGAGACACTGCCAGGTTCAAACACAGCTCTCAAAGACATGATGCTGTAGTAGCAGCAAGAGACCAGCCATGGCCTCTTGTCATTCATTTTCTTAGACCTTTTGTTGGGGAAAAAAGTGCTTTTGTGTTTGGGAAAAATCTGAGGTTTCCCAAATCTGTGAGGCAATTGCTTCAGTGCTGGAAAAGGAAGAGAGATCTTGGGGCAACTTGGCATTTGCACTTGAGTACCACACCACAGATGGCAAAGTTTCTTGTTTGTCACCACCTTTGCTCATGAAGAGAGAAGCTGCTCTCTGTTGCAGGCAGGCTTGTTCTCAAACATACCAGTACACAGGTGTGTAGCACAAGCCCCTTTTGCTACTCATAAAGTTATTTTTTAAAATGAGGGTCAAAGTTTGCAGCCTCTGGAAATAGGGGGAAACTCTGCTGGTTTTGGCTGTGGTAGAGTTGATTTTCTTCATAGTAGCTAGCATGAGGCTGTGTTTGGGACTTGTGCTGGAAACAGTGCTGATAATTCAGTGATGTTTTCCTTATTGGTGAGCAGTGATTACACAGAGTCAAGGTCTTCTCTGCTCCTTACATCACCCCATCAGCAAGTAGGACAGGTGTGCACAAGGAGCTGGGAGGTGACACGACTGGGACAGCTGACCCCAGCTGACCAAAGGGATATTCCATACCATATGACGTCATGATCAGCCTATAAACCTGGGAGGGGAAGAAGGAAGGAGGAGACATTCAGAGTGATGGTGTTTGACTTCCCAAGTAACTGTTACACACAAAGTGGAATGCTGAAGAAGCAGAGCTCTTTCAGGTAGTCAGGTGGGATGCTAGTTAAGTATCTAGTTAAAGCAACATTGAGAATGCCACATAGGTCCCAAGTGCTCCTTTTCCTCTCCCCCCCAACTCTGACAAGAGGATTTCGCTTTTCTGTAGAAATACTTGGAAGCTGCAGTTTGTCTCATGGTCTGAGAGCAAGAATGCTTGCACAGGCTGTGCAGCACATTTCTAAACAGTCTTATTCCATGATGCTTACAGTAACTTAAGGCATGCAAAAAACAACCAGTGTGGTTTTTCCCCTCCTCTCCATGCCTCACAACATCTGCAGCATTTCCAACATAGTCTGTGTTAAGCCATTGGCATTTAGAAGCCATAATTACATGCAACATTTGCTTCTTGCTGTCTGGAGCCCTTGCTACAGACCTATTTTACAGATAGGTGGGGCACCCTTCCCATATTTTGTTATTCAGACTCCAAACTAAATCCTCAGTTTCCTCTCCCTGCAGCCCAGTGAGTGCCCAGTCACTTATCTGCCTATTCAGTTGCTTCTCGGTCCCTGTAATTTCTTTCCTTACTGTTTGTGATCAGCTCCCTCATCATACAGTAATGGTTTCCACAGTTAAATTTATAGCATTCAGGATTCCCTTAGATCTCAAACCTTCTCTAAAACTCACCTAAAAGATGTGAAAGAGCCTCCAAATGTTTTCTACCTTGTGGGAAAGAAACTGGGGCCGGGGAATGGGCTCTTGGGAAATGCCCAGCAGTGGGCACAGACTTGTTGATAGCGCCCAGGATCAGTTCTCCAAATGAGTCCTGAGTTTCATGGAGCAACTGGAGTCACTGTTGAGTCAGCAGGGCACGTGGGAACTGGTCAGAGCTGCTGTTTAGTTCTGCACACAGTCTGTCAATCATAGAAACTGCTTTTTGTGGAAATGCTTGTCTCTGCAAGCCTTCACTCAAATGACTCCAAACCAGACTCAGTAAATTTGCTATGGCCTTTAAGGAGCCACAACAAATTCCAAGACGATTTAGGAAAGTACAGTGCTGTCTGCATCACAGATAAGAGTGGGCATTTCTGAGAGGTGCCAGTAGCTTGCTCCTCTCAGACAGCTCCTCTCCACTGCTGAGCAGGAACCCCCAGCACTCCGCCACCACTCAGCACTGTTTGCACTCTTCATGTTTCCATCACTTCAGTCCTCCTTGAGAGAGAGCAAAGGCTTTCTCTCACACCAGCTAGTGTGAAGGTATGAAATGAGGAGTTTAGAGACATGTTGGAAAGGTTTAGGTCCAGAATCCCCCTCCCCAAAATCCACAGATGCTACTTGCCAGACTCCGCATTTCACATGGCTTCCATCTATGGAGCTATGTTTTGCAGGTAAATACATTTATTTGCTGCCTGCATAACACTGGTGCACACATCCTTTGTGATGTGCTCTTTGTGGAGCTGCAGGATATGCTATGGCTTTGCCAGCCCTTCTTAACCATCCAGAACACTTCTCAGTGACTAATAAAGCTGCTGTGAAAATGGTAAAGTTCTCTCCAGTGGGAGGGAAGCCCCAGGGACGTTGGCTGGAGAGTATTTGTGTGTGTAGCAGCTTTCCTAGTTGACTCGGATGGCCGGGGTGATTGCTGCTTCTCCCCACAAGCTCTGAGGAAAGAATGACCCCTGTATTTCAGCAGCTCCACGTGTTGCAAAAATGTGTCAAACCCCAGCAGGCAGCCAGCTACCCAGGCAAGCAGTCTGCAGGCTGGTGCAGGGGTTGGGTGAAAACTCCTCTGGCTGGAAAGCTTGCCTGAAGAGGCCTTGCTGATGCATCAAAGGAATGAAAGCACACACACACACATGAATAAACTGTGTGCGACATAGGAGCACATAAGTGCTATCCACAGGCACTCACAAGCCTACAAAAGTGACAGTAAGCTGAGGGTCTCAGGTTGTGCTTGATCATAGTGCAGGAATTAATAAGGACCTAGCTCCAGGTTACAGTTAAAATTTCTGCAACTTCTGCTCTGTGTGGGAGGGAAGAGCTTTAGGAGCCTGATCTGTACCCCCTAGAATGAAAAGGAGTCTTTTATTCACTCCAGTGACCCATAAGTACTGACCGTGTCAGGGTCAGCTTGATGAGTCTTAAGACAGGGCAGTCTGAGCTCTGTGCTGTTTGGCTGGTGAGGTTTGCTGGGTGAGACCTTACCAGCAAGCACTCTTCTGGTGTGTGGGTAGCACCATGCATTAGTCATTCTTTGTCCCAGCATGATTGCTCAGAGGAACATATTTATATTTGCAACTAATTAAAACTCAGTGCATGTTTCATATTTCCCCTGTTGAAACATTGCAAGATATGACTCAGCAATAAGTCACAGCCATGCATGCAGTCTTACTCTGTGTTTATACATAAGGGACTGAGACACATCAAGATTAAGCCAAAACCAGTCCCCGCTGATGTGGGCATCTACTTGGAGATGCTGAGGAGCACTTCTTTCAGAGCACCTAGCACAGCACCATATTTCATATGTTCAAACTTCACTGGCAGCTCTGAGTGTTCAACATGTCTGCAAATAAGTTTCAAGGTCTCTTGTCTGGTATGAGGTGATGAGGAAGACATCATCAGTGATCTGTCAGCTTGATACCATAGAATCAACCAGGTTGGAAGAGACCTCCAAGATCATCCAGTCCAACTACCACCCAGCCCTGTCCAATCAACTAGATCATGGCACTAAGTGCCTCATTCAGGCTTTTTTTTTTTTAACACCTCCAGGGATGGCAACTCC
Organism: Pogoniulus pusillus; assembly: GCF_015220805.1. Taxonomy (NCBI): domain Eukaryota; kingdom Metazoa; phylum Chordata; class Aves; order Piciformes; family Lybiidae; genus Pogoniulus; species Pogoniulus pusillus. The sequence goes on along the minus strand of NC_087264.1, from coordinate 13,658,509 downwards.
ACCACCTCCCTGGGCAGCCCATTCCAATGGCAAATCACTCCCTCTGTGTAGAACTTCCTCCTGACATCCAGCCTATACCTCCCCAGCACAGCTATTCTCCTTTTGAGAGATGCTCTGCAGCTGAGACATAGATGTAATCTAGTTCCCAGTAATACTTTTCAAGTTGAGACAGCCTGAAATTGTCCTTGATCTTCCTGGAATTGCATTCTTACCTTGTTCAAGGTGGCCAGTAGGATAAGGGAGGTTATTCTTTCCCTGTACTCAACACTGGTCAGGCCACACCTTGAGTACTCAGTTCAAGAGAGATGTTGAGGTGCTGGAACGTGTCCAGAGAAGGGCGACACAGCTGGCGAGAGGCCTGGAAGACAAACCCTATGAGGAGAGGCTGAGGGAGCTGGGGGTGTGCAGCCTGGAGAGAAGGAGGCTCAGGGAGACCTCATTGCTGTCTACAACTACCTGAAGGGAGGTTGTAGCCAGGTGGGGGTTGGTCTCTTCTCCCAGGCAACCAGCAACAGAACAAGGGGACACAGTCTCAAGCTGTGCCAGGGGAGGTCTAGGCTGGATGTTAGGAGGAAGTTCTTGCCAGAGAGAGTGATTGGCATTGGAATGGGCTGCCCAGGGAGGTGGTGGAGTTGCTGTCCCTGGAGGTGTTCAAGAAAAGCCTGGATGAGGCACTCGGTGCCATGGTCTGGTTGACTGGCTAGGGCTGGGTGCTAGGTTGGACTGGATGATCTTGGAGGTCTCTTCCAACCTGGATGATTCTATGAATATCTCCAACAGGTGAAGCTGTGGTGTTATTATGATCAATTTATTAGAACCACATATGCAGTAAGATACAAAATACTCCAACACCTCATATCTAAATCATTAGCAGTAAGTATACTTGTTATAATTATAACCTGACATTTGTTATTGTTGTTTGGAGATACTCTGGAGTGCTAATAACCTAGTACTCTGGCACCATTGATATAGGCAGCTTGTCCCTAGGGCTCAAAACCTGTCATTTCTACAGCTCCCCTACCCCAAATCAGGGGTTCACAGGTTCATCCTGTTGTTACAAGAGTCAGTCTCCTCACAGCCTGCTGACTTAGGCATGAGATTGTAATCGGTTTGTGCTGCAGGCATATGGACCTCATGCGGAAAGGATTTTGAGAAGGGAACTATTATTTCCTGCGTCTATCCTAAATTCCAAATGGTATATTCAGACATAACTGAAAACAAACAGTACATTGATGAAATGGAAACATTTCTCTGGGAAATTTCACCAAATCTGATTCATTTTGGTGCCTTGTAAGATCTCCTTTACTTTTTTTTCCTCCCTAAAGCCATGTTTCTTGGGTCATGAGTTTCTGGTGGTTCTCTTTATGTCTATGTACCACTTGTTTTCACCCAGTCAGCAACATGTGGGGAGTCCTATACCACTGGAGAGTGAGCATTTTTTCTTTTTCAAAAATACATTGGTCAGGTACTTAAACATCTGAGGCACAGGGAGGAGCATCATGTGGGAAAGTGTGAGAGAATGTGCACTGTCTGGAACAGACATGGCAGGCTGAAGTACACAGTGCTCATATGTGTAGGCTGGAGAACAATAATTCTCTAACAAAAACTCTTTTTAAATACCAACCACATTTTTGCATGCGTTCATTTTAAGTCATTTAATGAAAAAACTTGGAAAACTCCAGGGAAAGCATTCAGTCTGCTTGCAGTTTTTCACAGGGGGAGTGTTTGTTTTCTCAGCAAACGCCTCTCCTACAATTATTTGGGTTCTTCAGATCTTCAGGGAGCCTCCCTGCAAACAAAGTAGCTTCAGTATTTTTTCTGTTCTTAACTGCTTTCTGCCTACTCTGTTGTTTTATAAAGGGTGGGGAGTAAGAAGACAGCTCTTCCCTGTTTTCCCACTGCACTGAAAGGAATCTACCACTGAACAGTGAACAGATAGCACATTTTTCTTTGAGGCACGATGAATATCCTCTCCTTACTGTAGGAACCTCACTGCTCAGACCAGTCACAGTATCACAGTATCATCAGGGTTGGAAGAGACCTCACAGATCATCAAGTCCAACCCTTTACCACAGAGCTCAAGCCTAGACCATGGCACCAAGTGCCACGTCCAACCTTGCCTTGAAGTGCCCCAGGGACGGCGACTCCACCACCTCCCCGGGCAGCCCATTCCAGTGTCCAATGACTCTCTCAAACATAGCAGACACCATTAAGGCTTCAGTAGCATTTTGGTTTGTGGGGATGCAGCAGGACGACCAGACCCCGAGTGTGAGCATCTCCCAGCTTCTCGCTGCCGTGGGGATCTCAGCAGGACAAAGCCACTTCCCACAGCAGCACATGTGCTCCTGCATCACATCCCTCACTCCCGTGTTCAAGTGTCCCTGCAGAAGAGGTGAGGCAGGGTAGCACCCCCAAGGTGCATGAGAACACTCACTGCTCTATGGTTATGAGATCCGATGCTAGCCGGGAGCTGAATGCCTCCGCTTTGTCCAAGGGGGAGATGTAGGCTCAGAAAATACTCGGTTCTCCTGAACTGGTTTTCTCTTCTCCAACAGAAATGTGCCTCAAAGTGGAGTGCCCGTTTAGCATTGGCTTCCTTTGCCTAACGAAGCTCAGCAGCTGGGTTAGCCTAGATAATGGTACCACATCTTAAAAGATTTGCTTCTTCCGAGGCGATTGCCCAATCGACAATCTGCCTTGTTCATTAAGCTGCCTTCAGGGACAAAGAAGAACTGGAGGCGACTGGATGCCTTAATGAATTGAAGCAAAGGGCAAGACGAGATTGTAGCAGGAGTCCATCCCAGCACAGCCCCAAGCCTGCCCCAACAGCTGCGCTTCGCCACTCGGAGCGCCTGCGTTCTCGGGAGCCAACTCAAATGGAGTCGTGTGGAGGGAGGAGCCAGCACAGGGAGATCAAGTTTACTTTCCACTACTCGTTGCACTGCCTTGCTGCAGGCCACCAGCTTGTTTACAACACTGAGGAGAGCTTGCAGCTGGGCCAGCACTCTCTAGTACAGCTTCTCCAGGCTTGGGTTTGTTCCTGTATGTGAAACCGCTCCTTACTGGCAACAAGTGCCAGACCTCTCCTCTCAGCGGTTAGTAGCATCTGCTGAGCCTACCTGCTCACATCCCTGTGTGTTCGGCCAGCATCAGCCACTTAAAAAAGGTGTGAAAAATCAACAGAATGCTAATTCTTCACTGAGCTCTCTCTATGGTCAGAGATAGCCCTAGGCTTCTACCCAGAGCTGGAGGTTAACTTCAGCTTATTAAAAGGTTCTTAGCTCCTTCTTTCTGCTTCCATTATTTCCCAAAAGCCACTTAGCAAAACTGATTTATCTGTCTTGTCAAAATTCTTTGGCTGCTGCTGCTGCTCCTTGGCTGCCTTCTCTGCATTTTCAAGACCATATGCTAAATTTAGACTAGGAGGAGAGATTTCTCCTCCGGACTTTCATTTTGTGGGTTACCCTTTGACTGCTGTGAGCAGAACGTGATCTAAAAATCCCGTTTGCTTCACAGCCAAGTGGCTTTGGGCTAGTAAGACTGATTTATTTTTGCCACCTGCCTGAGCTCCTCATGTGAAGGGAACATGCCCTGTGCCTGGAAGGATGTTTCCACAGGTTTCCAAATACTTAGGACTGTGCCTTCCTTTGTTATGCATTAACCAGGTGAAGTACTTCTTAAAAATTATATCTCCTCAACTTCGTGTGGGGCTCTCAAGAGATCCTAAATAAGTGATGTTTCTGCTGCAAGCACAGTGCTGTCTAGAGAAACAGGGCCTGAGACCTCTTTGGCTCTTTCTCAGTTTTTCCAGTTCTGCCCATCTGCTGCTGCCTTCCTTGTTCTATTCAGCAGCAAGTCCTGGGAAAATACCTTCATTTTATCCAGAGAGAGAATAGGAAGCATCAAAATCCCTCTCATAAGAATGTATAGAAGTGTTTTGCATCCAAATACTCATGAAGTAGAAAAGTTATTTTGGGGTTGGAGTGACATTAGAAGAAATTTGTTTGCATTTACTGGGCCAAAGTATCCTCTATTACCTTCACAGCTGTAATAAAGGATAGTTTCTCCAATTCTTCTGCAATAGAGGAGGAATTCTACCAAGTATCTGATGATAACCCAAACCACCATAATGAAATATGAGCCACTTGCTCATGTCATTGAAATCTCAGAAGGGAATTACAGCTTTTAGCAAGGTTCATTTGAGGTATACTACTTAAGGTAATAGGACTGGACAATCTCATTAAGATTTATTTCCACCCTATTTAAACATGGGTTCAAAAGTACAGCTAGATCTGTTCTGGCTTTATCTTTGGCTTACAGAAGAGATTGGAAAAAGAAGTAAACAGAAAACACAATTTGGTTGCTCTATTGGCTGGCTCAGGAGACTGCAGTACACAGCAGACACAGCCAACACAGCCTTGTGCCCAGCAGGACTGGAGACTGAGGAGATCATGACAAACTTATATCCTTATTACACTGCATAGACCCAGTTTTATTTTTTTCCTCACTTTTCTCTCTCCTCCTACTGAATTTAAAAGGTATTTCATCATTCCAGAGGGAGGTGTAACACAAAGCAATTGCTTCTGCTTTCCCTCCATGCTCACTAGACTTGTTCCAGAACCAAAATTGTCCATAGTCATTTAAGAAATGCATGGCTCAGGAAAAATGCACTTCCAAACATATTTTCTCATACTTCAACTTCCCTTAGTAGTCTGAGATGTTTACAAAAACTTCCAGCCATTGGACTTGCCCTCCCCCAGAAAATAAGATGTAGCAATAGTAATCCTTCTTTCACACTCTAAGTGCTTGCTCTTGCTTCTTTTGAAGTCATCCAGACTGTGAGATATTTGGAAGCATTTTCTCTGCTTCTTCAGTATAAAAGACAGAGAGGATCTTTCCACCTGGGAGAGGAGATTTTGCTAGACAGCAGGTGCAGAAGCCCACTAAATTTGCTGCACTATCATTCTGGTAAGCGGGAATAGATACACTTGGATGCTTAAGAGACTCGTGGTGCTCATGGCCTGAAGCCCAAGGGCTTTGGGGATCAGACACTCTGTAAATAGGCCAAGCTCAGACTGCCAACACAGTCCAAGTTCTCTTAAAGCAGGCAGCAGCAGGATCATTCTAGGTCTCACCCTCACAGGAGGGTGGGCTACAGGGCCAGCACCAAGATGGGCTTCAGCAGGAAGATGATGCAAATAGCAGAGGGCATGACTTCAACTATGCCTTTGGTGTTGCTTCCATGTGGCAACTTACCTGAGTCCTTCAGTCTGTAAATTAATTTTCTTGATTGGTCAAGACCCATTGCACTCTGACCATTCTCACCTTTGGACCATCCTTTGAGGTTTACCGAGACCCAAGATAAATTAACACATCTGGAGTTCCCTGGAGATACTAAAGCAGGCAGATGCATTTGGCCCCTTCCCACACCTTTTCTAGGAGACTCATCTGGGAAGTAGATCCAGCATTGCTATTCTCCAAGTATGATTTCCTTGGCACTTGTTTAATGCATAAAAACACACAATCAACACTGCCATGTAGGGCAGGACTAAGATCTGCATGTTTGGAAGAGAACTAAAAGATTGAACAGAAAGAAAAATGGAGTTGACAGTGCTAAGGACACATCACCATAGTATCAAACCACTATTTACAAAACTTCCTTATGAAGAAGTTTCCACAGGCTCATTCCTTCAATTTTCGTTAAACTCAACATAGTCATTGCTCTGGATTTAAACTCTTCTCCTAAAGGCCTGTAATCTAAACATGGAAATATTTAAGTCATGTTCTAAAATGAGAAAATGAAGCTGCACAGCACAATCCAGTAATGTGTGAGGACCCCTGGGCTGGTCCTGGTTTGCAAATTCCTTTAGTAGTCTGAGACGTTTACAAGGCTTCCAGTTGGACTGGCAGTGGCTTTGTTGTGTAGAATGGCACCCAGGGAAAAGCCTCATGCATGTCCCAGAAGAAACCCTTGTGCAAAGCCCAGACCTGCTGTCCTTGGATTAAAACTCTTATGCCATCTCCAGAGTTACCGTGCTGGGGGGGGGGGGGAACCTTCGGGCAAGTCTCAGAGCTGCTATCCTGGGGTCAAATCCTCTTGCTAGGTATAGTGCTGCCATCCCAAGAGCCTAAGGCTGAGCCAAAGCTAACAAAAGCCTGGCAGCCTTGCCAGCCAGGGCATAACAGGTCCTACTACAGCTCTACAGCTGCCTCTCAGTGCTGCCTGAGGTGTCTGAGTGCTGTCCTGGCTCCTATGATGTAGGTGTGCTTTCACTCGAAAGGAGTAAAATAACCCCCCATCTGGTTTTGGTGGTTGAATTGTGTGGGATATGGTTCAGATCCTGGCACAAAGGGGGAAAAAATAATTTGGTATTCAAACTTGATTCTGTTTTAATCTGGAACTATTAAGGATGTTTGTATTTTTTAACACAATGTTTAACTCGACAGCATCCCATTAGAATGCTTTTTCTAAGCTCATTAGAAGCTTCTGTGCTGTACCATGCTTACTGCAATTAGCAAATATTCGTGGATCAGCCAAACTGCAAGATTTTTTTTTTTCTCTCTTGTGCTTCTTTTGTTCCTCTACCTCCTGCCTGTCATAACCTAAACATAGCTTAGATTAGACACATGAGTATTTCTCTTTGGTAAGTCCTAAGGAAGGAGACATAGAAAAAGGAAAAGAAATAGAAAATTAACCATTAGGAGCCTCTGAGAAGTCAGAAGAGCCTCTAAATTAAGTCTCTTACTAGTGTCGAGGTTAGTAGCAGTGCCAGAGGCATTAGTAGCACTAAATCACTTAATTCCAGTATGATTCAGAATCATTTGTAGTTATCAGCTTATTTGGAGTAAATCCTCTTCCTCCCAGGTCTTTTGTTTGCTGTGTCTTGACAAGCTACATTGCATATAAATGAACTTGTAAGATATGTGAAGGAGGGAATATATTTTCATTTGGACTGAAGTTTCATGCATGCAAATGCTGGTGCAGAAATGCTGCTTGTGAATTGTATGAGTAGTTAAGTGAATCCAACCTTTATTTTGGTTTTTGAGCCCTTACTCAGATACAAAATATGTCAAATGAAAGGGAGGTTTCCCTGAATAAGGGCAGAGATCCATTTTCAGAGATACTTAGACTTTGCTTCAGTCAGTGGTAAAGGGTGTCCCAGCTGGCCCATGTCCCAATCTGGACATCGTGGGATGGCTGGAATTAAGCCTTTGAGGTCTTTCATGGTTTGTGAATGACTCATAGGCCTGCTAAATATCCTCAAGCCCACAGAGAGCTTGTGTTCTTAAGAAGGAGCAAAAGTTTGGATACCCATGTCTCACAGTGGGAGTGCCAGGCCTCTAATGCAAGTAGTGGTTCAGACCTTTTGGCCCAACTTGCCACTTCTGTTTGTACCCGCAGATGCCAGAGTCCTGACACTGCTGAGCAGATAAGTACTCATGCTTATCCTACAGCTTCCTGAGAGGATTCGAATCCTCTATCAGAGAGTGTTCTAAGTGGGCTGGGATATTGTGACAGGAAGCAGTGTAGAAATTGGTATTTGACTCTTAGAATCATAGAATCAGCCAGGTTGGAAGAGACCTCCAAGATCATCCAGTCCAACCTAGCACCCAGCCCTAGCCAGTCAACTAGACCATGGCACTAAGTGCCTCATCCAGTCTCTTCTTGAACACCTCCAGGGACGGTGACTCCACCACCTCCCTGGGCAGCCCATTCCAATGCCAATCACTCTCTCTGGGAAGAACTTCCTCCTAACATCCAGCCTATAACTTCCCCCGGCACAACTTCAGACTGTGTCCCCTTGTTCTGTTGCCATAACAGACCTCAGCCTTTTCTCTACTGATGCCATGTGGTGGCACAGGGGAAGGACTGCTGGTCCTCTGTCAGGATCCAGCCTTACTTGGTTTGTTAGCAGTACTTGAAGCTAATGCACCTTCTGCCCTGAATGCTAGCCTGTGCTGCTGAGTTCATAGGATCACAGGATGTTAGGGGTTGGAAGGGACCCAAAGAGATCATTGAGTCCAACCCTCCTGCTGGAGCAGGACCATACTAACACAGATCACAGAGGAACACATCCAGACAGGCCTTGAAAGTTTGATGGTAGCTCGAAAAAAGCCTGACTTTTACAAGTCTGTTAGAGTAGTTTTCTCTTCTTTGTTTTTATTAGTTTGGTTTTGGTTTTCTGGAAAGGGAGGGAATAAATGTGGCCACGAAGCTCATTTATTCACTTAACAACTGTATAAAAATGCATCAAACAGTTGTCTTATTGGCAAAGAACTTACTGCAAAAGTGCCAGACATGGAACAGCAATCAGAAAAATTGTTTTTTGTTTACCATAAATATCAGAAGCATCACTTGAGGTCCAGAGATCAAAGTTTGGAGAGTTCATTTGGGAGATGTGGACAATGGAGTGCATGTTTAAAGAAGAACCACTCTGCAGCTATTAATAATCTAGATTTAAGGATCCAATTCACAGATGTTTTCTACTCCTGTTCTTTGATATTGGAATTGCTTGGGTCTCTATTTCTTTTCTTCAAAATTGGTCCATTGGAGATGAAACCAGTTACAGCACTACACACTAGACTCTGTGTTCCAGTTATGTTAGCTGTGTTGACAACATATGAGATATGAAAAAGAGAATAAATATTGTCTAAAGCTTCCATTGCCAAAGAAAATATAAGTGGTATTATTTTCAGCTGCTTACTCATTCAGAGGGAGTCACAGCATATGATTCTTGTTGTGCTTTTTGGCTCTGGAATCCAGCAACTTTCCTCTTTGAGTGTGGAACTGCGTATGCCTGGCTCTTGAGTGAAACCAGGGATAAATCACAAGTTTGCTGATGTTGTCACACTGATGTGTTTAAGCATGTGCAGCAGTATGGATTCTGAAAGTGCCATTGGAGGGGGAAATGTTTGGGGAAAGTTTTACAAATGGAAAGACAAATATGCTGGTATCTCATGTGCTCCACTAAGCACACATAGTATTATGTGCAGACTGCCTAAAGAAATAACTACCTGAGCCTATGGTAATGTTTTCCTAAAAAAGACAGATTGTGTCTACAGAGAAAAATATAAAGAAAGGTGATTGCTAAATTGGCAGTGAATATATAAAGAGAATGCTATTTCATTACCAAAAAAACACATTAAAATCTGCTTATGTGATGTGCCTAAACTGAAGATACCAAAGATTCAGTAACTAAGTATTGTTATCCAAAGGCTTTATATATTATTCTCCAGTTATCTATCCTATTGCAACTTAACCCTCCCAAAATGACCCACATAAGCAACAATGAACATCAGAAGGAAATAATCATTAATCACAGCATCCCAGATTTGTTCCCTCTGGAGCCAGCATTCGTAGGCACTCGAAATAGCTGGTGATGGTTTCAATCTTGGGAAAGACCTGACTGACTCACATGCAGCTGAAGGCACACTCCAAAAGAAATGCAAGTTTTGGGTCCTCTGTGTCAGTATCATCTGCTCTTTGCTCTGCTCTTTCAGGTAAGCCATCTCTGATTTATGTGCCGTTCACAGAGCCAGCAGTGTGCCCAGGTGGCCAAGAGAGCCAATGGCATCCTGGCCTGCATCAGGAACAGTGTGGCCAGTAGGGCAAGGGAGGTTATTCTGCCCCTGTACTCAGCACTGGTCAGGCCACACCTTGAGTACTGTGTCCAGTTCTGGGTCCCTCAATTCAAGAGAGATGTTGAGGTACTGGAACATGTCCAGAGAAGGGCAACCAAGCTGGTGAGAGGCCTGGAACACAGCCCTGTGAGGAGAAGCTGAGGGAGCTGGGGGTGTGCAGCCTGGAGAGGAGGAGGCTCAGGGATGACCTCATTGCTGTCTACAACTCCCTGAAGGGAGGCTGTAGCCAGGTGGGGTTGGTCTCTTCTGCCAGGCAACCAGCAACAGAACAAGGGGGGACAGTCTCAAGCTGTGCCAGTGAAGGTCTAGGCTGGATGTTAGGAAGGAGTTCTTGCCAGAGAGAGTGATTTGCCATTGGAATGGGCTGCCCAGGGAGGTGGTGGAGCTGCTGTCCCTGAAGGTGTTCAAGAAAAGCCTGGATGAGGCACTCGGTGCCATGGTCTGGTTGACTGGATAGGGCTGGGTGCTAGGTTGGAGTGGATGATCTTGGCGGGCTCTTCCAGCCTGGTTGATTCTATGATTCTATGACATAAAGAAGCCCATAGTGCAACTGAAGAAGCATCTTGTTCCCTCATTCTCCTTGTGGGTTGTTAGTGATAGGTAAAGCTTGAGTACAAAACACATGGGATAGTTCCAGAAACATAGTAATGCTGTAACAGGCAATAAACCCCCCAACAGCTCCAAAGAGAGCCCATTTCAGCTTGAAAATCCTATCAATACGCTCAGTTCACGTTCAGTCATTTGCACTATGAAGATGTCACCAAAGGGCCCACTTTCATCTTCCCCCAGTCTACAGCACAGGACAGTGATTTAAAACCTGGTCATCACCCTGAGTGTGCATGTTTGGGGGATGGGGAGTTAAATTATCCACTGCTTGCTTTCTCACACACAGCCTTCTTTAGCTGTTCCTCAAGAAGCCATTCAGTGCAATTATTTATTACTCACATAAATCAGAAGAATGCAAAAAGGTCTGCTGGTGAAGTTTAGGGGCATATTCCTGTTTCTGTTATTGTTCCAACATATTTAACCAGAGAAAGGGATCATTTCCTGGTTTTGTTAGTTACCTTTTTTAAAGTTTATTTACTTGGTTTTTGTATTTTTGTAATGCTATATGATCCCAGGGTAATAGTAGACAGTGATTTATTTGTGAAATTCCTAGAGCAGGAGGAAGTCATGCTTGAGTTTTGCTGCCATGGAAGGAGATAAATAGGCTCTTCTAATATATATAGCTAAAGAAGATTATAACCCATAGGAAAACAGACTGAGCAAGACTGGTGAGACATACACAAGCTGGCATGGGAGATACTGAGCCAGAGAACAGACTGTTTAGACAGAGGCACTTATGGGTACTCCCCACCAAGAAATGCATCATCAAGGGCATAGCTGGCTATTTTTAGCAGCAGTGCCTAAGCTTCTTTTGTCTTTACCTGAAGAAAACTGAAGAACTGCATACGAGCCACTAAAAATCCATAGGGAGCAGTGCTGGGCTTCCTTCTGTGTATGGGCAGGGTGCAAAATGCCCTTGACTGGACTGTGCAGCAGGGCCCACAGACAGTTATATATGGGGAGAGGGAGTGCCCGTGCAGGAATGGTTAATTTTCCCAACATCCATTTCACATGGTGGGTAGAATGGGGTGCTCAGGCAACCTTTGCTCTTCCAACTCCTGTTCCACGTTTCCCCTCAGCTCTTCTGCAGGGATCACTGAGCCTGCGTCTTCTGATATCATAATCCTCGCTCTGGCCAAAATCCTTCAGCTCTGGGGATCATGATTTAATCCAATAATTTAGCCAATAATGGAAACCAGTGAGTCACACAATATTTGGTTTTATCATTCCATTCACCATTTGAAAGTAACAGGCTGCAAACCCTTTATGATTTGTGACAGATCATCCCACTACTAATGCACCCATAAAAAACCCGAAGAGATGCTTATTGACAGCATTTAACAGTTTTCTCTATTTCTTTGATGACTATTCCCTTTGAATGGAAAGTGCTTTTCCACACCATTGAAGCACAGCTAGTACATAACCTCCAAGCACTCAGAAGCGCTGAGGTGCTACAAGAAAGAAGGCTTAAGAGAGCCCATCCACTCTTTGTCACGCACTGCCTGGCGTCAGTGCCGGTGCAGCTCCCTGGCTGCGGTGCTGCTCTATCACACGCAAGTCGGGATGAGATGTGCCCCGTGGCATCAGGAGTGGATTGGAAAGATTTCATCTGCCTTCCGGTTTTGCATGATTACCAAGTGGATTTTAGGTTCTATTCCTTGTATGAAATTGGTGGTAAAACCTAGACAGGTCTAAGCTTGTTTCATAAGCTTTTATTGGGTAGCAGAAACAGAGTGTACTTGGCTGGCAGCAGGGGATATAGAGGCTGTAAATTGAGAGACTGATGTTCAAATCTGACAGATCAGCATAAAGCCCTCAAGATATTATTTTTGCTGCAATTACAAGTAACAGCTACCAGGAAAGAAAGGGTAGAAGACTGCCATGTAGTGAATGGAAATGTTTCTCTTCGGTTGTTTGTATGACTACTGCAGACAAAGATAAATAGTTGTTACTGTAAAGTTCTCAGTGACAAATTGATCCCCATCTGTGCCTCTAGCTTTTCCTTCTGGGAGACAGTGGTGGGTCATCAGTGTGGTCGTTTTAAGCTTGGTAAAAATAACCCAAACCCAAACAAAACAACAAAACAAAGTGGTGCTGATTTAAGAGTCTCCTTGTGTGACCTTTGCTTATATTCATAAGTGTTTCTCACACAAACAGCCCCACTTGTCTTGATGCTAATAGGTAGATAGATGGCAGAGAGGATTTCACTGTGACTGCTAGAGACTGGTGACTAGGAACAAAAGCTCCATTCTGAGAGCTGCCCATCCATCTTGAATGCTCTGACTCACTTCACCTCGTGTGGGACTGACTGCTTAGAAAAACCAACAGTGCCATCTTTTTACCACGTTTACAGGATCACAGCCTTAGGATACACAAAGCATTACTCACTCCAGCTGATGCCATTAATGCTAAAGACACAGGCTTGCACTTACTCTGTGCGAGCTGTAGAAAAGGCTTCTGTATGAGAGGATTATTGCTACAGTTCAGATGCTCAACATTTCCTAGTCGGAATATTTGACAATGAAGCAATAGCATCGTTAAGAACTTCCAAAGTATCAGCATCTGCTTCATTTCTTCTGTTAGAGTCTCTGTACATTTTCTCTCTTTTTTTTTTTTTTCTTCTTCAGGGCTCTGAAGAAAGTCTTTCTGTTCTTGACTTTTGCAAAAGTAGTTATTTAGGACAAAAAGAAAAAAGGTCTCAGTCTCAGTTATATGACATAATTAAGCTACCAATGCAAAATGGCAAGGCACTGCTATGTCAGTGATAAACTGAGTTGCCTGTCATGCCTATTTGAGCATGCTTGTATACAAACACAAGCTTAGTCTGGCATAAATTATATGAACTATCTTATCTTGCATAAAAATTATTTCCCAGTTCCATGTGTTTCCTAATGTATCTAATTTATGCATTTCTGAGTATATGATGTGTGTTGCTCGCAGCTGAAGCAGGTGTATCAGCTCCTTGCTTCTTTAAAACAGAGTTGCTCTTGGATATTTCAGCAGATAGAAAAAGTACTTCTCCAGGTGGTGCTCAGTTTAAAAACCAAGTGGTTTGACGAGTGCACACAAGGCATCAAACACAAGACCTCCAAATTACATTTTTTTTTAATTGCAGGACATGTACTCTCCCTTTCCACTGACCTTGCCATCCTAAGCAGGTTCTTATGACATCACCTTAATGCTGTGGCTTAAAACCAGCTTAATTAATTTAGTGTCTATGCATTGCTGTCTGCTGCCATTGTAACCTTCACATAAATAAAAAGATACAGCATCCAGCTGCCTCTCATGCAGAGCCCTTTGAGTCCTGGACACAGCCCACCATCTGCTCCAGGGGCATCACTGAGGAACATGAAGTCCATCCCCGAGGAACCGGCCCAGGCAGACCACAGTGGAGCACCAGAGTTCTGTGCAGGTCACTTGTTTCTTCCATTACTTAATTTCACGTTGTCATTCACATGAGGATTACCTTGCATTTTATAACAGCTGGGATTTTGACTCCATCTACAAAGTAATTGATTTTCCTTAAGTGTGATGGTGGCTTGGTGTTAAGTAGTAAGTAGACAAGGTAAATGTAATGATGTTTTCTGTGGTCTGGATGTGACATTGCAAGAAAGTGTCTGTTTCTGTGTTGTCTGGTTTTAAATACCACACTACAGCAAGAAAAATCGTCCTGCCTCAGTGCTGAGCTCTGGATATCTTATAGACTTGTTTCTTTTTAAGGATTACCTATTCATGGTGAGTGTTTTATTGTGAATTTAGAACAGAAAATAGCTTTCCTTTTCCCTTGGTACAGTTTGGGAAGTAGACAGATGGCAGTAAAAAAGGGACTACACGTCTAAAGCAAGCTATAATGCCATTAATGGTTTAAGTTACTTTAATAAGAAAGGATTTATTGCTTACTAGGTTGAGATTATACATGCTATACTTTCAGACAGTACAAAAAAACAATCAAAATACCTGATTCTAAATACATTTCATTTTCCTAGGTAGTAGACTTGTGGATCTTTTATATGTTGCTCATTATCTAACAAAAGTAATCTCCATCCTGAGATCTAGCCAAGAAAAAACTGTGATTAAAGTTCAGGCAGAAACTAAACTATACAGATTAAATAGCTGTATTGTCTTTATGGATGTATTGTGCAGCTTGGCAGCACACCCTAACACCAAAACAGGATTTGAAAGAGAAGAGTGTGTTTCTGCCCAGCCCCAGAAACACCAGCTCTCTCATACCAGGGTACACAGTATGCTGTTTGCACATGGCAGTGACTTTGTGGTCTGCAGGTAATCCCAGGAGGTGCTGTCAGTGATTGCTGCACACTGCCAACACCCTCAGCAGTCCTTCTATTCACAGTGCTCGATCCCACAAAGCTGCAGTTGGCATCACAGCAGCAAAGGGTGCTCTCTGAATTATGCATGTCTCAGACCTGGGCTCTACACGGTTGGAACATCTTCAAATCTCCTTCTGGCAGCCCCATCACTGCATTATATAGCATGTGACTCATTAGCTGTGAGCAGCTGAGACGGCTCAGGTAGAAAGGTGCTTTGGGAGCTGGCTGCTTTGTTCAGAGAGAGCTTTCCAAAGATGTTGTGCTTGCTCTTGTGAAATAGGCTCATGCACAGTGAAGACAGAGAGATCCATTAAGGATCCAAGACACTTCATCCCAGCACAAGCTAAGTGTAGGACTGTGTCAGACATCCAGGAGCTATTGAAAGATAGAAGTACAGGTTGATCTCTGTGGCTACCTGAAAATATCCAGCTTTGAGGCTGAGTGCCAGGGTTTGTGGAAGAGCAGATATTTTTCCTTTCTAACAAAGACCTTTGAGAAGATCCTGCATGATGTATGCCAGTAGTCTATAAGTGATTGAATGAGGAATCAATCCTCATAGGTTCTTCTTTGTTCAATATAAAGAGGTAACATAGCTAGATGTGGATAAATGATACTACTTTCATCATACTGTTTGAGTTCCTGTGGCCTAGCACATGCTGGAAGTGAACCCCCAGCTTGTCAAGCATGTGGGGGTAGTTGGTGATGGTGGCCTTTAGTGGTTACTGTGAAGCTGTACAGGGAACAGCCATTCTGGGTCACCTCTTGCATGTGTTCTGGTATTGACATTGAGGGATGCATGCCTCTGGGGGCAGTTCTCTGGCTGTTACTGCGTACTGATCTTCTCCTGCTGTGTGTCAATCTCAAGATGTTTTTCCATCTCCTTTAATCCGATTAACCAGATGCTCATGCTCTCAGTACGCTAACTCCGTGGGATGTGTTTCAGACCTTGGTCTGTCTCCCCTTCATATTTATCCTTTCAATGGTTGTGTGCTTGAAGCAAGGAGATTGTGTCCAATTTGACTTGCTGGAGCACCTATATTCTTTTCTCTGGGAGAAGGCCTCTTTAAGTCCCCTTGGACATGCTGCACTGCATCTGTGAATGGGACTTAAGGTGGTACCTTCCCTGAAGAGATGACAAGGGACAGATCTGTATCATAGAATCACAGAATTAACCAGGTTGGAAAAGACCCCCAAGATAATCAAGTTTAACTTATTACCCAACACCATCTAATCAACTAAACTATGGCACTAAGCGTCATACCCTCACTCTCTTTTTAAATACTTCTAGGGATGGTGACTCCACCACCTCCCTGGGCAGCCCATTCCAGTGGCCAATCATTCTGTGAAGAATTTTTTCCTATGACCTAGCCTAAACCTGTCCTGATGCAGCTTGACACTGCTCTGGTCCTCTTGTTCTGTCACTGGTTGCCTGGGAGAAGAGACCAACTCCCACCTTGCTGCAACTTCCTTTCAGGTAGTTGTAGAGAGCAATAAGGTCTCCCCTGAGCATCCTCTTCTCCAGGCTAAACAACACCAGCTCCCTCAGGCACTCTTCATAGAGCTTGTGCTGTACCATGTGTTTCACATAGTATCATCTTCCAGAGCATTTTAAAGGATGCTTGTCAGTAGAAAAGAGGTTTTTAAGTCCCTCATGGTGACACTGAGCACTGTGGGATCATAGCATGTGATTGGTTTAGTATTTCTGACAAGGACAAGCTGCCAGCACAGTTGAAGCTTCTGCATTTTAGCAAAGACAGGGTGAGTAGCTAATGTCCTGTCCATTTGCTGTAAATACATTAAAAAATAGTATAAAAAAGTATGTGAAAATGACCATACTTACATGGAGTCTGTTCTCTTACTTTGATTTTATGATATCCAGTAATGGAAGCCAATTTTTTTCATTCATTCACAATCCATATATAGCACTAAATGTGTACACAAACCAGCAAATAAATGTTTCCATTATTGTGTTTGTAGCCTGGAAAAAAGGACTACTCTGAATAGTATTAAATATATCCAGATTAGAACATAAAAGGCCTTCCCATGCATATATGAATTTTGAGATGTCTGTTACTCTGTTCTTAAAGCAGAACTGTAGCTAATTTCCAATGATATCAGCAGTCTCTGTACCAATCAGATGATCAGCAAACAGCTAGCACAACGTTTACAGGACAAAGTCTGAGCTTCACTGTGCTCCACAGCACCAAGAAGCAGGTATCACTACTAGTCTTACTGTTATTCTCCCCTACCTTCCAGTTTTACTGCAAAGCAGTAATTACTATGAATATGTATATATCTTCCCTCATAGTTTTCATATTGGCTTGTTTGCATGAAGCTAATGCTCATGACCCTCTGTCGATTGCTGTATTGTTTCTACAACAAACATAAGCTGCAGAAGATGAGATAAGATACCTGTGCTCAACTCCTAACCTGGTCATACCAGAGCTGAAAACTGGTTTACAGTTGCTGTACTTGTTCTGCATAGTTTTGGCACAGTTTTACACGTGCTGTCTGATTTCTCCTAGCTTTGCACGTGCAGCACTGTGCTGTAGGTGCATCTGCACGTTAGAAAAGCTGGATATATGGTGACATAGTCCCTACCCATTTGCCCTCGTCACTATGATGAAGCTGGTCTATTGTTCAAAGGGAAAACTGGCATTAAGCTAGTTGTCTACATTTAGAACTTTCTTTTTGCCTAGAAATTATAATGTTCAATACAATAGCTACTTGGGGGGGGGGGGAAGTGTATTTTTATCCTCTAATAATTACAAAATATGGTTATCAGAAACAAATAGTGAGACAAAGCCACTGTCATTTTAGTTTGAAAGGCCTTCTGGAAGCAGACTCATGTGGGAGCATTTCTCAGGGTAATTCTTTAGATCCATTTGCCAATGGACATTTGTCAGTGTTTTTTCTATATTATGAGCCTATTTTGACAGCTTTTCTTAAGCACATTTCTTGTTATTTTCCTTGAACTTCTGAAACGTAGGTGATACTATGTGGGAGCAGTCTTGGTACATTTATTTCCTACTTTCCATATCACAATTTCTAGGTTTATGAGCACTGGTATTTAGAAGTACTGGCTTCTAAGTGTATTTAAGCTGACACACTATTGGCACTGACTCAGAGACATTTCCACTCCACTCAGCTTTCTATATTCAAGACACCCTTTAAAAGTCCTTTTATTTTATGTTCTGCTGAGGTTCTTACTCCTTGTCTCTTTTTAGCAACCTCAGTCCATGGATGCATGTGGCAATGTGTCATTACATTCCTAAAAAGTGCTTAGTTGACTGGAGTGGGGAGGATGCTGCACATCCCTGCCCCACAAATCCGTGCTTCTCTGCTTCAGTACAAGGGAGCCATACCATCAGCCTGAGCATGTCACCTCATTTGAACTCCTCCATTATATAAAATGAGGAAAGAGGTTTTAATTTATCCAAGAACATCCCCGTGAAAGAAGTTTTATGTCATTTCACCAGTTATGAAATCCCAGCCATGAAACTCTTATTCAGGCAGAGCTATTGATGGGAAGATCCCTATTACAAATGGAATATTTTTTTCTCCTAATAACAATGAAAAACCTGCTACATATTATTACATTTTGAATGAGGGCTTCTATGCAGTAGGGTTTTAATGATCTCATTGTTGCCAAGTTTTGCTTTCAAAATCCCAGTGGAACATTTTCACCAGGCCTATTAGGTAATGCACACAACTTTTGGGCACAAAATCACTACCTCCTATTCAGTATCCTCCCGCTAGACCTTGCCAATGACACAGATGTTCTCTTTCCGTAAATTCCATCAACCATGGTCTGGATGCGGTAGTTTTCGTTGTTCTGTTCATCTCTGCTTTGTATGCATTTGTTCTAGCTGGTCATTACCCTTTGACAAATAACTTTCTGTCTAATTTAGCTTCTAGTTGAAATAAAATTTCAGAGGCAAACAGAAAAAAACCCCAAGAAAGATCATTTTCTGCTGTGGGCCAGTTTTAACCCTATTGCAAGCATCAGAAACATAATTGCTTGAGATGGGAATTTTTGTATTGTCCCAACTGATGAATAAGGAAATATTCATTTCCAAATTTTGGAAAATGGTATTTTTACAGATTTTGCAACACCTGCTTCTTATATACTGATTTCTAATGGGGTAGTTCACATTTTGTCAGACTAGAAGTGGAAGTATTAAAATTTATGAATCATTCCAGTACTACTTTCCCTAGGGCATTAACCACTTCATATTTTCCAAAGACTTAATAAATCAATTTGAGTCCAAATCAGTTTCGTGGAAGTCTTGCCCTAAGAAAAGATGTAAGCCTCATCAGTGACTAAAATCTGGGCCAGCTCTTCATGTCTCAAATAAATGATTCCCATAGAGCATCTCACTTGGGATGGATGCCTGAGGGAACATCAGAGCTGCTGTCACTCTTTTAAAGGCTCCTCCTGTGAATCCTCTGCTGAGGAATGGGCAATTCATATGTTTTAGTGGATCCTTTGGTCATTTCTGTTCTATGGCCTGTCTTTCGATGTTGCTTAAGAAACAGTTCTATACTAACCAGAAGATTAATGACATCACCTAATTGGTTTTGCTGTCCTTAGAGATGATGGGCCAAATTAATCCCTGTTAGAGCTCCATTAATCTTTATGGATTTACACCCAAGATTAATTTGTCCCCATGATACTAATCACTTGCTGTGTGGTCTATGGAAAATCACTTTGCGTGTGAGTTTTCCATCCCAGCTGGAAAATGGAGACAATAACTCCGAGTTCAGTGAGGACAAATAATTCAAACACTCCTAGGACTGGTTACAATGGAAGATGCTTTTTGATAACACGCACATTTCATTTCTGAATGTTAATTTCAGTTTGCATTTGTTTTCTCACTTGTGCTAGTTTGAGGCAGGCTAGAATGTTTTGGTGAGAAGAACTAGATTACAGGGTGCAAAAGGAAAGCAATGGTGATGTCTACTTCGCTCATAGGCTTGCTGAGATGTATAGGAACAAGAAATAAAAACATACATAACCACTCTTGCTGGGGCTGCTGGCTGAGCTGCATCTTACTCTCTAACCTCACCCTCCATTTTGGCCTAATCCACTTTGCTTCCTAATCCCCTGGCCAACCCTCCATTCTTCCTTGGGACTCGGGTAAGGTTGAGAGGGGTAGGGGGAAGGTGCAGGGGTGGTTGAGAGCCCCTCCTGGGGACTCAGGTTTCTGGGAGGGGAGTTGTGTTTCTGTATTACCTTTTACCTTGTATGTTTCTGTCTATAACTGTATATACTGTAAATATCTGCTTGTATATTGTGCCAGCAGTAAATAATAAGCTTCATTCACATTCCCAGAGCCAGCTGAGTCTAGTCTGGATGATTTTCCAAAGTGTGGGGGGGCAGGGAACACCAAAACCATCACATCACTTCTTAGTGAAACTTGGATAGAACCATTGCTCTATGGGGCTATGAAGACTCTGGGTGTTCATACAGAATAAAGTCTGGGTACTGTAGGGCTTGGTGGGAATTTCTGTGCTGATTATCCCAGGCTTGGTGTCACAGGTTTTACAGAAATCACATGCTCACACCCAGAGGCAGAATTTGGCCTTTCTTATTTCTGCTTCATTTAGGCCAATTTCTACAGCCCTTCCCCAGTGACAATCTCACTGAAGATAGCAGGAATTTTGCTTAAGTAAGGATTACAGGACTAATCCCTCTATCTCCGCTCATGTTTATTTTGGCAGTCATTTAGATTGGAGATCTCTGGAGCTCTCTAGCTCATGTTCTCTCTATTCTGCTCTCAAGATACGCATCTGAATGCACCTCTCATAGATTAAAACAGCAATTGCATTTACCAAGAGTCTTCTGTATTTTCAGAAAAATGTCCTGGCAATGCTACCAATTAGTTAAAACTGAGACTTCCTGCAGATAATAGAAAAGCATCTATTGGTAAGGATTGCAGCAATTTATTTTAGCTGGCACCCATGCTAGAGGTGAATAACAAGCAATCCATCAGTTAGATGACAAAAAGTATGCTTGAGTTTTCCAACTCATTCCCTTTTCATAACCCCAGGCACTGTTACTCAACCAGAAAATATATATGTTGAGATCTGTTCTTCTCTATTTATGCATATTTGATGTGTTCAATTGCCTATATTAGTAAATATATATATATATATATATATATATATATATGTATAGTCTCATGAGGAGAGGCTGAGGAAGCTGGGGTTCTTCGACCTGGAGAAGAGGAGACTTAGAGGGGACCTTATCACTTTCTACAACTACCTGAAAGGAAGTTGTAGTCAGGTGGGAGTCAGGCTCTTCTCCCAGGCAACCAGTGACAGAAGAGGAGGGCATGGTCTGAAGCTGCACTGGTGGAGTTTTAGGTTGGATATTAGGAAGCACTTCCACATAGAAAGGGTGATATAGTCACTGGAATGGATTGCCCAGGGAGGTGGTGGAATCACCATCCCTGGAGGCTTTTAAGATAAGATTGGATGTGGCACTTGGTAACATGGTTTAGCTGATGTCATAGTGTTGGGTTATAGGCTGGACTTGATGATCTCAAAGGTCTTTTCCAGCCTAAATGATTCTGTGATTCTGTGATAAAACAAAGTTGTTAAAGGATGAGTTGTTGTAATCTTTTCTAGCAGGAAACTATACAATCAGATTTAATGTTCTTTGCAGAAAAGTTGAAAAAAATAATTACAGGATTTTGATCTGTATTTGATACAGCACCTTTGAGTAATTTTAGAAATCACTATGTAAGCACTTTTCAGCCATGCATTTTATTTTACAGCCAGTATTAGTTATTTCTTCTTCATTCCAGATGGACAAGAATTATAGACCTACTTGCTGGAATTCCAATGGACATGCTTAATATATACTGAAATCTTTGTCAATTATTTATTTGGATTGGCAAGGAAAAATATTTTTAAAGTTTAATGAAGCCAGCAGTGATACATGGTTTCATGTTGCTGAGCAACAATACTGGTGGCCAGCATTTTTAAGGTAAAAGAATACAGTATAATCATGTTGATGCCTCAGGGCTTCATTGTACCTCCCACAGTAAAACACAGGGGAGCAGGATCAAAGGGTGCAGCAGACTGCTTCAGCTCACTGAATTTCTCATGAAGAAGCATCTGTTTGCAGGTCGGGAGGAGAAGCTTGGGGACAGCCCCAAAACTCCACTGGTCCCAGAAGCCCACGATGAAGGAAGCTCTCACCTCCTTCAGGGCAGAAACAATTGACGTATTTGAGTAAATTGAAAGGGATGCTTGAGAGGTGTGTAGGAAAGAACTGAACTCTGTATAGAGAGTAGTTAATCTGGTGTTTCTCAGAGTTCAAGGATAAAGAAACATTAAGTGGAGTAAAAGGCAGAATGTGAACTTGATTGAAAGAAAGGCATTTGCACACTGCATAACTGATCCATGGGACTGTGTCAGAGTGCTACTGAGGCCAAATGCATAAAGGATTCAGCAAGTGACAGGCCATATAATCTTCATAGGCTGCATGATGCAGATGTTTTTGTTTTTAATAGAGAAAACATGTGTATATGTGTATATGTGTGTGTGTATATATTTGTGATGGTTTGGGTGTTTCCCCCCCCCCGCCCCCTACTTTAGAAATCACCCAGACTAGACTCAGCCAGCTCTGGAAATATGAGTGAAGCTTATATTTACAGCTGGCACAATATGCAAGCAGATATTTACAGTATATACAGTTATATACAGAAACATACAAGGTAAAAGGTAATACAGAAACACAACAGCCCTCCCAGAAACCTGAGTCCCCAGGAGGGGCTCTCAACCACCCCTACACCTTCCCCCTACCCCTCTCAACCTTACCCCAGTCCCAAGGAAGAATAGAGGTTCGTCCAGGGGGTTAGTAAGCAAAATGGATTAGTCCAAAATTGAGGGTGAGGTTAGAGAGATGCAGCTCAGCCAGCAGCCCAGTGAGAGTGGTGCCAAGTGATTATCTAATGTTTGAGATGCAGCTAAGAGCTCGCCAGCAGTAGAAGTGACCTTATCTACGTTTTGACTTAGATTCTTATATATTCTCAGCAAGGCTGTGAGCGAAGTAGACCTCACCATTGTTTTCCTTTTACAGCCTGTAATCTAGCTCTTCCCACCAAAACATTCTAGCCTGCTTCAAACTAGCACAATATTCATTCTTTCTGAGAGTACATAACTAAATAGCAAAACTGGGGAGAAGATTCTTCTGAGGACAAGCTATTTTTTTAAATACCAGTCGAGTGGCAAGCTGAAGACCACATGGTACTGGGTCAGCCAGAGCAGAAGTCTGGGTTATTCTGATAGTTCTTGTACACACAATCTTCTGTAGGGATGTCTTCCCTTGGGATGGCTCTCACCTTGGGCTGCTTCCTTTTGATTTATCCAAATCTAAATTTGGTAAGACTGGTGTCCATCAGGTGGGAGACTTCGTACAGGGCTTCCCACATGCCTCTGTGGCTTCACAAGTGCAAGGTGAAGCCTTCACACTTGGAAAGGCCATGGAAGTTGCATGCTGATTTGACCGAGCCTGTCCAAACATGTCCGTTAGTGATAAATGCAGTTCCAGCTGCAGGGCGGTCCCCCAGTGAAAGGTGAAGGGCTGGAAGGAGCAGAACTGAGTGCCGCCGTTTCCTTCAACGCCAGCTTCTGTTTCCCGCTGATAACAGAGGGCTGAAAGCATGCAGCACTTCAGCTCCGTATTTATTAACCACATTCCCCAATTAACACATGGGTGCAAAGCAATGTCAGATTATCCTTCTCAGTTTGTGTGTATTTTTGCAGTGTACTCTCTGCCTACTGGGAATTATGTTTCTGAGTGTTCCTTTTTCTGTACTGTCTTAGTCATGTTCCCACCATTCCTATACCCCACAATATTTTCCCATTGCCATAGTAACTGCCTCTGAAGAAGGCACAGCCAAGGAACTTCAGGTTTTTACTGAACCCAAATTGCCTACCAGACTGGACCTGTGCAGTTTGAATTAAATAGTGCTTTTTTATTTTCAACAGAATCACAGTTATTTTCTGACACAGAGGTGATATGGTCACCTGTCTGGTCTAAAAGTCCTCCTGCCAAACTGTCCCAGTCGGTCTGATTTTAAGCCTTGCAGTGATTTCATGTCTGTACTCTCACAGAGTAAATGACTTTGACTTGGAATAGTAAAATATATGTTGCTCGCTTGTGTTTGTGTGTGCACCTCCCTCCCCCCAACCCCACCCACCTTCTGCTGAATTCCTTAAACTTGGAAAGAGTTTGGACCAAATCCACATTTGTGAGCACCTCCCTCTGTTGGACACAGATTCATGTGTCAAAGTTTATTCCAACGTCACACTGTTAGTTTTAAAGCAGGATAGCAAATCTGAATCTCCTAACTGTGAAGATACCATTTACAACTTTGTGGTTTCATTTCTGGAGTCTACTATTAACAAAGTCATAAATCCTATTAATTTAAATGCCTATCTCAGATAATGTGAAAGTCAAGTTTCTCATGTGCAAACTACTTTTGTTAGCACTGTGAAGGGTGAGTCTGGAAAACAAATTGTTTAGCCTTGAAGGTTAATGATCATTCTCAATGCCTTTTTAGGAGATTGTGCTCGTAAGAAATATTAGCTTATTACTCTTCTGTGGGGGGAAGGGAGGACAGTTTGTCAGAATCCTTTTACATATAGGCATTTGTGAATGAAAGGAGAGGCATAAATGTCTTTCACTTAATACAAGAGAATAATATAAACATACCCAAAGATTCAATTCTGTCCCTAGCAGTACTTTGTGACATGAAGATTAATACAAGCTAGGCTTACTTGAAAGTATTTTCAGATGTGCTGATCTGCTTAGGAGCATCATGCCCAGAGAGAGCTTTCCTATCCATACACGTTTGCCTATTAGAGAACAATTAGACTCTTCATCTGAAAGCAAATAGCGCAGTCAGTGTGCACAGCCTTTTTACTTCGTCAGTTTGTACATATTAAAGGAGTGGATCAAAAAATAAAAGTGAAAAAATGAAATCCCAGACATCCCATATGTTGTTTTGGAGGCAGAGAATGAGGACTCCTCAGCCCTAACGTCTGCTCAGGGTTTTGACATTTCACTGTTGCAACTGTGATAGTGATTTTTTGGCCATGTTTTGCCAAGCTTTGTACCATCTGATAAGAGGGAAAGGGGCATTAGCTCATTATATAACGAGCACTAGCTAACTGCTTCATATTGACCTGGCCTGACACATACCCATGGCTGTGAGAAGAAAGCCTGATTGTCCATCACTAGCCCCCAGAATAGTAGCACCATATCACAGGATCACAGGTTATTAGGGGTTGGAAGGCACCCAAGGAGATCACCGAGTCCAACCCCTTTGCCAGAGCAGGACAATACAATCTAACACAGATCACAGAGGAACACATCCAGACAGGCTTTGAAAGTCTGCAGAGAAGGAGACTCCACAACCTCTCTGAGAAGCCTGTGCCTTACAGTAAAGAAGTTCCCCTTGTGTAGAGGCAGAAGCTCTTGTGCTGCAACTTACACCCATTGCTCCTTGTCCTATCACAGAGAGCAAGTGAGCAGAGCCTGTCCCCCCACCTCCTGGCCAGCCTTCAGATGTTTATAAACACTTATCAAATCCCCTCTAAGTCTTCTTCCAGGCCAAAAAGCCCCAGATCCCTCAGCCTCTCCTCATAAGCCATGCCCTCCAGTTCCCTAATCGTCCTCGTAGCCCTTCACTGGACCCTCTCCAGCAGATCCCTGTCCCTCTTAAACTGGGGAGCCCAAAACTGAACACAGTATTCAAGATGAGGTCTCACCAGGGCAGAGTAGAGGGAGAGGACAACCTCCCTTGATCTGCTGGACACACTCTTCCTAATACACCCCAGGATCCCATTGGCCTTCTTGGCCACAGGGGCACATTGCTGTCCCATGGATAACTTGTTATCCACCAAGACCCCCAGGTCTCTCTCCACAGGGCTGCTTTCCAGCAGATCACCTCCCAGCCTGTACTGGTGAAGTTTGTTATTCCTCTCCAGATGCAGGACTCTGCACTTGTCCTTGTTGAACTTCACCTGGTTCCTCTGTGCCCAGCTCTCAGTCTGTCCAGGTCTCTCTGGATGGCCACACAGCCTTCAGCTGGATCAGCCAAGCCTCCCAGCTTGGTGTCATCAGCAAACTTGCTGAGCAGACACTCTGTGCCCTCATCAATGTCACTGATGAAGATGTTGAACAGGACTTGCCCCTGGGGGACACCACTAGTCACAGCTCTCCAGCTGGACCTGGCACCATTGATCACCACCCTCTGAACTCTATCTTGCAACCAGTTCCTAACACACCTCACTGTCTGCTCTTCCACCCCACACTTCCTCAGCTTGCTCACTAAAATGTCATGGGAGATGGTGTCAAAGGTCTTGCTAAGGTCAAGGTAGACTACATCCTCTGATTTCCCTGAATCTCCTCATTCAGTTATGGCATCATAAAATGTTCTCAGGTCAGTCAAGCATGACTTCCCCTTGGTAAATCCATGCTGACCACTCCTGATAACCTTCTTCTCTTCCAAGTGCCTCGAGATGCCCTCCAACAGGAGCCGCTCCACCATTTTTCCAGGGATGGAGGTGAGGCTGACTGGTCTGTAGTTTCCTGGAACCTCTTTCTTGCCCTTTTTGAAGGCTGGAGTGACATTGGCTCTCCTCCAGTCCTATGGCACCTCTCCTGTCTGCCATGATTTGGCAAAGACTATGGAGAGTGGTAGAGTGATGACATCAGCCAGTTCTCTCAGCACCCTTGGGTGCATCTCATCAGGGCCCATGGACTTGTTAATGTTTAATTTGTGTAACTGGTCCCTAGCCCAATCTGCACTAACCAGTGGGGAGTGTTCCCTCCTCCAGGCTTCCTCTCCTTCATCCAGGGTCTGGAGTACATAGGGAAGTTCAGCCTTAGGTGTAAAGACTGAAGCAAAGAAGGCATTCAGCAACTCTGCCTTCTCTGCATCCTCAGTTATCAAGGCTGCCTCCTCGTTCAGTAGTGCCCCCACACCTTCCCTGTTCCTCCTTTTTCTACTGATGTATTTGAAGAAGCCCTTCTTGTTCTGTTTTGCTTCCTTTGCCAGCTTCAGTTCCAAGAGGGCTTTGGCCTTCCTTGTTGCCTTCCTGCAAGCCCTGACTATTTCTCTATAGTTCTTCCAAGTGGCCAATCACTTCTTCCATGAAGATTCCTTCTTCCCTGAGATTTCTTTCAGGAGCTCCTCAGTCAACCATGCAGGTCTCCTAGCATGTCTACCTGATTTTTTCCTCAGCTTGGGCTTGGAGGAAGTGGTCTTTAAAAATCAGCCAACTTTCTTGGGCTCCTTTACCCTCCAGAGCATTAGCCCATGGGATTTCTGCAAGCATGTCCCTGAAGAGCACAAAGAGAGCTCTGCAGAAGTCCAGAGATGCAATTCTACTTGTTGCTCTGATTCTACCCTTTAGAATACTAAACTCCACCATGTCATGATCACTGTCCCCAAGGCTGTCCCCAACCTCAATGTCCTCAACCAGTCTCTCTTTATTAGTTAATACAAGGTCCAGCAATGCACCTCTCCTTGTTGGTTCCTCCACTACCTGCAGTAAGAAGTTATAATTGATACACTGCAAGAGCCTTTTGGGCTGTCTGTGCCTGGTTGTGTGATCTTCCCAGCAAATATCAGAGTGATTGAAGTCTTCCATGAGTACCTAGGAGTTTGCTCTAGAGGCTACCTCCACCTGTCTGTAGAAGGCTCAGGGGTGACCTTATTGCTGTCTACAACTCCCTGAAGGGAGGCTGTAGCCAGGTGGGGGTTGGTCTCTTCTCCCAGGCAACCAGCAACAGAACAAGGGGACACAGTCTCAAGCTGTGCCAGGGGAGGTCTAGGCTGGATGTTAGGAGGAAGTTCTTGCCAGAGAGAGTGATTTGCCATTGGAATGGGCTGCCCAGGGAGGTGGTGGAGTCACCATCCCTGGATGTGTTCAAGAAAAGACTGGATGAGGCACTTAGTGCCATGGTCTAGTTGACTGGATAGGGCTGGGTGCTAGGTTGGACTGAATGATCTTGGAGGTCTCTTCCAACCTGGTTGATTGTATGAAGGCCTCATCAACATCTTCCTCTTGGTCTGGTGGTATATAGTAGATGCCTACAACAATTTCATCTCCTTTTCCACATCCCCTAATTCTTACCCACAAGCTTTCAACCTGTTCTGCCCCCTGCCTTGGACAGAACTCAGTGCATTTCAGTTGCTCTCACACATAGAGGTCAACTCCCCCACCCCATCTTGCTGGTCTATCCTTCCTGAACAGTACATAGCCATCCATGACAACATCCCAGTTGTGGGAGCTGTCCCACCATGTTTCAGTGACGAAACATGAAACATATGCATGACTTGGTTTTTTTTTTAATGTAGACTTTATTTTCTGGTAAGACATTAACTAAACTGTTTTCTTCATCAGCTGCTCTTGGGGGATGGTGGGAGTATATTGCCAGTGACTTAAATGTTGACAAGACTTGATCTCCTCAGAACAGAAAAACAGAGCAATGTCCTAATTGCTATTACTCCAGATTGAGAGTAACTGAAGTAAAGTGGGATTATTTGAAACAGTCCAGCCAATTACTTGTGAACCTCATGTGAGAGGAACACCACCAAGATGCCCATAAATGTGGACTTGTGGTTATCATTCTCCAGAAATCTTAATGGGCTGGACAATAACTTGGTGAGGTGGATCACAGATAACGTAGTTTGGAAAAGACAGTGAGAGTTCATTTAGTCAATATGACCCAAGGCATATTGCATCTAATAGACACATATTTGTCTAAGATTATCTTAGACAAATGGATGCTCTGTAACTTCCTCGTTCACTAATCCCAGTGCTTTACTGCCCTTATAGTTGGAAAGATCTTTTTTATTCTAATGTCTAAGCCAAATGAGAATCTTCCCTGATACAACAATTTAAACTGGACTTAATGCTTCAGTACAGGTGTTGTTAATGCTGAAAAGGCCAGAAGGATTTCTTCATACATTTTTTCAGGATTATTTATCCATCACAGTAAGATATTTGTCTTTTTCAGTCTGCACAACATAGCTGACTCAATGTTTGTTTTGTGATCTACCCTTGGTCAAGCTATTTCCTAAACAGTTATTATCCATATTCCAGCAGATAATTCCTGTCTAAGTGTAGTCCTTTGCACTGGTCCTCAGTACATTTTATCTTGCTTTTACAATAGTTCCTTCAAGCTGCCAAGATCTTTCTAAATTTAAATCTGCCTGTTGACTGGCATACTTGCAGAGCTCCCAAGCTCCTTTACTGTGAAAGTCTTCCGCTGCCTTTTTCAGTCACTAATGGAAATGTGGATTATAATGAGACTAAGGACAAAAAAAATCCTTCTTTTTTTTTTTCTTTTGTAAATTTTTAGGTAGAATTACCTGTACAGTCTTAAATTTTTCAGAACAGGTGTTGCAGAGTTCAGGAAGGCTGCATTTCCTTGTTTACTTATGAGAGTATCATGAGTCTACAAAAAGTCTTACTGCGGTTGAGGTTTATGACACCAACAGCCTTTCCCCTCTCCACAGCACAATGCAGTCATAGAAAGAACTAGACCACATTGACAGACTTTGTTCTTACAACCAAAGCTGAACACTGCCCACTTCTCCTTTATTTTCTATGCACACCTCAAGATTTTTTTTTTTTCCCAGACAACCTTAGATTTTGGGGCAGGAATTGAGTTTAACCCCCTCCCCCCCCCCCAGCCCCCACCCCATTTTAAAGATAAGTGTCATGCTTTTCTATTTCTGGCCCTCTGACACCATATACATCTGGCTACTCAGAGACAGTAAGAAGCCATCCTGGGATCAGTCTGCCCTTTGAATATCACAGGATGAAGTAAACATGCCTAGCTATTTGGAAAAAAAAAATCTCTGTACAGTGCAGCCTTGAGATGACTCAAACTGCAGAACTAATTGATCCAAGTAACAACCATCTATCTGCTAGCTTAATTTTCAGCTGGACCATTTCCCCATTCAGATCTCTGTACGCCCTTTACAAGTCATTGTGGCAGCTGGATGAAGGAAGGCATCGAGAAGGTGGGGATGGAGTGGAGCAAGAGTGGTATAACTATATTTTCCAGCAACAGCACTGGCTTAAGACATTTGTTGAAGTACAGATTTAATAAAGACAGAGACAAAAAAACAAAAAAAAAAGGCATTAAGAACTTGCACATTTCCTGCATCGTAGCTGTCTTGCATCCCTCAGTGACCAGAACACTCCTGGCTTTCTTCATATACTCATGTAGAACAGTATCTTCTTACCTCACTGATCCTGCTTACATTTTACTTTGTGCTTTTGTCTTTCTGATTTTACCTCAACATACTCTTGTCATTAATTTATACTTACTCTGAAGCATTCAGCCTGTTTTCATATACTTTCTTCCAGTCAGGTCAGAAAGGAGCTTGTGATGAAGCCAGGGACTTTATTACTATATTTCCTCTCCTTCTACTACACTGGGGTGACTTGTGTTTCTGAGCTCCAAAGGAAAACATGCAGGAATGGAAAAAAATCCTGAGTTTCAGTCTTCATATGCCATATTTCCTAATTTCATGTGGAAGAAAATGGTGAATGAATGGAAGAGCAAACAGTCTTCACCAGATGAATGGAAAAAGTACAAAATGCTAAATTATGTCAAGACTCTCCCCTATAAAAGCAATAGCTTCTATACAGTAGAACTCCAAGCAGGACACAGCCCATGGAGCACACAAGCAAGAGAAAAAAGGCCTTTTTTTCTGCAGCTCTCCAGCAGTTCTGATCTGCTGGGCAGAGCTGAATGTAAACAAAAATTTGCTCTGCCTCCAGTCTCTAATTGCATCATTTTCCACAAGTTCACATGTATTACAGCTGAAAATCATGAGTCACATCTATTCTTTTCCAGCATAAAGTATTATTTGCTCCTTACTCTTGGATAATCACCAAATGACATTTGGAAGAGAGAAGCTAGCAAAATGACTTTTTGCAGTGTCTCATACAGATTTTTCTCTTTAAAAGACCCTACTGGTACAAAACAAATGCCATTAACTTCTTTGAAATACACTTTTTCCCCATTGGTCATATGACTAAATTGACTCTATGTTGCTGAACTTTTTCCCTCTGGTGAAATTATTGCTGAGTAAGAAAATAGCTTGAAATAAAAGATGTCATGAAGGAGTGGAGAGATATTATAGGTATGTAAATGTGAAAAATCTGAATCCAGGGTTTTAACTTTGCCAAAAAATGCATAGTTGAATGAAGCCTCTGATGAGCATTAAGCACTTAGCTGAATTATTTGCTGTGATCTTGGTACATAGTACTATAAAGCATAAACATTTTCTTCTAACAAATAAAAAACAATGAAATCAAGACTCAACTGAAACTCATAGTCCTCTTGCAAGGTCAGAGCAGATAAGATTTGGACCTTGGCCTATTCTACTCACCCCTTAGTTTAGGGGGACTCATTCACCTCCATATGGGAATATTTAACTGAAGAGATCATTTGGGGAAAGGGTGCAAAGTTCTTCATTGCAAGATTTCTCAAACATCTGTAAAACATACCCTGAGGTGGTTATGGCCAAAACACTCATTAAACAGCTACTGATATATAAAAGAGCTGTTTAAGAAGAAGAATGTGAAGGAAAATGCAGTAAGCCCCTGCATGACAGGGCTGCAGGATGATGTTTAGAGCAAGACCCTAGTTTGGGCTGCACAGTGGTCATGCAGTATCCCTTGGCAACTTCCAGGCCTTCATCAGGCAATGCACACTGCAGGGGTTTTATGTTCTTAATTCTTCTGTTCATGGCTGCATCTGCTTGTGTAATTTATGGCACACAATACATATTTTTCTTTTGAGATACATTCTGTTCTTTATTTCTGCCAGAAAGCGGTGGGACAAGGAGGGGTTATTGGGCATCAGAAGTTGAAAAGACCTTGTATTCCTGCCTTTTCTCCCCCTTGAATTATGACTGCACTAATGACAAAATCCTTTTAGTCTCCCTTCTTTCCCTTATCCATAGCTCTGGCTTTCTCTTGCTTCTTTGAAAGCTTGAGAGAGAAATGTCAGGTGGTGAAATACTTAAGAATTAAAAGGCTGCATCAGGAAGTGTTTTTAAAATTAGGTGACTTGGTATTCGAAACAAATGCACGATTGTTCTTCATGCTTGGATGGCTGGCAGCCAGGCATCGGGGCCTGGGCTATTTCTCAGGGCTTCATTCAGAGACTGTCATTATTGCCCCTATTACTTTTTTCCTCTGTCTAGGGCTCCCTTGAATACTACCACCAAAGTAAAGAATGCCATGCATGGCTTCTCTTGAGGAGGATTAGTAATCCTACACCTTGCAATGGCTGGCAGAGGTGTTTTAAGAACAACCAGTGTTCCCTCCTCAAAAGTCAAATATTTCATTACTGTATGGACCTGATTCTATGATTTAAAGCCCAATACCTATTCATGTTCCTGGGAAAGTCAGTGAAAGCTTCTTTGGTTCAACCATTTGCTTTATTGTATTTTATCTCTCAGCTTTTACATGTCAAAAAGAGGTGAAATGTGGAATTTATGTAAATTTCTGGATATACTTGCTAAAAATAAAAATAAACTACTTTGAAAAACACATGTCATGCAAAATTGCTTTTGAGCACAATATGGGGCTTGAGTGATTGCACAGACTTGAACAATAAATTCTCTTCCAAGCCAAATTCTATTCCAAAGTAAATAAAAGAGTTTAATTTAAAAGAAACCTATAGTTATCCACAAAAACAAAAGCTATGACCCATGCTGGAAATGAGTGTAAAGTAATGCTGAAAACTGTAGGAAAGTATTATTCCCTATTGCTTTTATCATGAGCCAGAGAAGTTAGGATTAGCTGATGATTTAACTGTTTTCTTCCATCCCTAGGTTGTGTCTTGGGGTCTTGTACTAGGAAAGCAGAAATGGGCTGAGGCAGCAAAAGCAGTGGAGAGATGAAGGTCTCAATGTAGGTGGTCTTGCGTTCTGGCAGATATCAGAGGAATCTGTGACTGGAGTGGGCTGAATTTCCCACGTATCCCTTGTAGGTCATCCTGCCTTCCACCCTCTTGCACTTCTACCCGCCCTGGAAAAGCTCACAGAAATTCAATGATAAGTAAAACATTAAGATAGGTTAGCCGAGGTGGTAAATGGGCATGTGAGATGTCAGAAGTTTAGATTACAGGTTAATTCTGCAACATCTTTCTGTAACTTGTTTAGTCACACAGATTAGCTTTCCCAATAAACTCCTAACTAAAAGCAAGTACAACATAAAATTACAAAAGAAATGCCATATTTTCCCAGTTATCTCTCAAGATGCTTGCTGTAGTTTAGTTATATCTGGCCAAATTTCCAGTAACATAAATCACTAATTTCAGTTTGTACTGCAAATGGAGAAAGTGATGTAAATGAGATTGGCTAGCCCTTTTTAACATTAACATATTGAACACCTTACACATGTATTTTTATGTGTGCTTTGTTATTTACATGGCTGACAGTACATTTTCTTAGTACACATTAGTTCCCAAGAGATGCCCTTAATGGTGCTGGATCCTGGAAACAGTGAAACAATGTCATGAGAGTGAGAAACTGCAAATACCAGGTTTAATAAGGCACAAGATGCTTGAGTGTGTCCAGGTGACGAGGCTGGTGAGAGGCCTTGAGCACAGCCCTACGAGGAGAGGCTGAGGGAGCTGGGATTGTTTAGCCTGGAGAAGAGGAGGCTCAGGGGAGACCTTATTGCTGTCTACAACTACCTGAGGGGAGGTTGTAGCCAGGAGGAGGTTGCTCTCTTCTCTCAGGTGGCCAGTGCCAGAATGAGAGGACACAGCCTCAAGCTATGCCAGGGGGAAATTAGGCTTGAGGTGAGGAGAAAGTTCTTCACTGAGAGAGTCATTGGACACTGGAATGGGCTGTCTGGGGAGGTGGTGGAGTCGCCATCCCTGGAGCTGTTCAAGGCAGGACTGGACATGGCACTTGGTGCCATGGTCTAGCCTTGAGCTCTGTGGTAAAGGGTTGGACTTGATGATCTATGAGGTCTCTTCCAACCTTGGTGATACTGTGATACAAGTTTAAACCACCTTTCTGCTAAGAAATGCAAGAAACGGAGACGCCTCTTTCTGTTCACAAATGCTGTGAGTATCTGTCTGCAGAGTAAAGAGACATCTCTCACAGTGTAGCTGACATATATCCTTTGGATATATATCCTGTTTTCTGCTTCTGGGTTTTCCATATTTTTCTAAATTGCCATGGTCAAATCAAAATTCACAGTCTATAACTGGAATTGAATGACTGTATTAGCACCATCTTGTTAAAAATGTGGTGGGGTTTAGGTATACCTTAAATGATCAATTGGTTATATTACTATTTAATTACCCTGTACAAAAAAATCTGCATTACAGTTTCCTCTAGTCTTTTTCTTCTGTAATACAATCCAGGAGGCACAGATTTATATTGTTGTGGCTAAGTCTAAACCAGATATTAAATTCCAACAAGATATGACACAAATGTATGCATAAAATAGAATATTTATTCTGTTTATCCAATTCCATTTATTTCCAGGTCTGAAATATTTATTATAATAGTAACATCTTCATAATCATAAGAGAGAAACTAAAAGGAAAATAAATCTATGGTGTCAGCCATATGCAGGAGGAGGGTCTGTGTGCTGCTAGAAAAACAAAAACACCCCTTTGCCATTCTCACCTGAAAGCATTCCTCAATGCCTACATGCCTGAGGCTTCCTCAGGTTTCAGTTAGTGCAGGAGAGATCCTTCTGCTGGGAGTGAATTCTCTGTGGAGAGTGACACAGACCTGTAGGAATGACCTTCTGGTGCCTTGGCAGATGAACTGGTGAACTTGTGCCAAAACCATTGTACATGAAACCAGAGAAGCAACTCTATCAGGATGTAGGATTCTTCCCCCTGAACGCATCTTAAAGAGCTCTGCTACTGGAAGCTTTCAGCCCCCATCTAGAACTGAAACCACCAAAAATAGTGTGGTAAAGCTGAGATAGAATTGGAAATTTTATAGGAATAATTTTCAAGAGTGCAGAGATCACTTCCTTGTGATGATATCCATCATTGTACCTCTTTGTATCAATCTCTCAGAGCACCAGTATCTCAGAAATGCTATTCCCATCAGCACAGATTGTGCAGAGGTGGAAAAGGAGTTGTGTTCCATGTATATCTGTAGTATATTTTGCTTCTCATCAGTTTAGTATCATAATGTTGTACATGAGAATGTAAGAAGTCTGCAGCTGGTCATTATGGACACTGAAGGGTATTGAAGCCAACTTGTCATGGGACCTTACAAAAATAAGGGTATTTCTACTGCAGGCACTATGCTTGCAAGCATTTCATAATAAACTGTACAAGTAATAGTTTCAGTCTTTGCACACAGGATAGTCCAATAGTTAGTGTACTCCACTAGGGGTTATTCTGGTTTGATTTTGTCCCTGGCTTCCCGGCATGACTTCAGCTGTGTCATATTTTCCCTCTCATTTTCCAAATAAGTAAAATAAAGGCTACATTTAGTTCAGAAAGGTGGTGCAAGTCTGAAAGCACCACTGTTTGCTGAGCAGCCTCTCCTCTTTGAATCGGGAGAGTCACAGATGTGCAGAGCATTATTCTTTTCATCTTCAAAGCCTTCTCTTTGTATTTACAAATTAATCAATCTGTAAAGCAATTTTTCTTTGTCCTGGGCAGTATGATTAAGAATATTCACATTAATTATAGGGAAAATTCCATAGTTCCAATACATGTCATTCAAAACAACATGATGTATACAGACATATTGCAACATATTTCCATTTGGATTGTAAAACATGCATACCTTTGATGGTTTCATCCCACATTTGTTATATTGTATTTTTAATGTGCTCAGACTGTGCTGGCATAATGGTGATCTTCCCCTTATGCCCCATCTTTCCCACATGCATGAAGCATGCTTTGTAGTGACATTCATGAAGCCCCCTGCTGTGGCTGAAATGCTGGAGTCCTGCTATTTAGAATGAACAATTATTCCAGCGGTTGAAGTGTTTTCACAAAGGAGACTGGGCGGCAAGGCACTTCTTCCTTTCCCACCCCACAGGAGGAAAGAAAATCCTTATTTGAGCTTGTGTTAGGGCCCTGACAGAGAACTCCACTCTAAATCCTAGAGATAGTCTAGTGGTGAGGAAAAGCCACTCTGAAGAATGAATACAATTATTCACCACATGAAATTCTCTTAAAAAAAACCAACCAAACATCTTTGCTGCTGCTTGCTGAAGTGAAAGGGCAAACAAAACCAACTAAATCTAAATTAGGATTTCATCAGACTTTAGGCAGCTATATAAAAAACTTAACCCCAGAGCCCCTCTCTGTTAAGTGTTGATCTCATCCTGCAAGTGCCTAAATTCCAGGCACTGACTCTCCCTTCCCTAAGGCTGACACAGTGCACAGCCTGCTGCTGCTGGGCACCACCACTGCCCAGTGCTGAGCCCTGCTCTGCTGAAGCACCGAGTCCACCAGCGTTGAGGCAGAGCACCGTGCCGTGAAATGTGTCTGTGCTCTGATGCCAGCTTCCTCCCAAAGCTGGTGATGAATGTCTGGAAGAGATGCCCATTTCTTCTGCTTTACAACAGAGATAGACAACGCAGAAAGAAGCACACACGTGGTACTTTGTGCTGTGGATTGTAGTTTGTGGCCAGGCACTTGCTGTTGCAGTGCTTCAGCTTTTTAATGGGTAAAACCTCTACCAATAGAGGAAAGGCAAAACTTGAACAAACACACAACTTAAAACCTTTCAGGCTCAGGCAGAGTCTGACTGCAGCACTAAGACTGTAAATAGTGACATGAACTCTGAGGTCTTAAGTGGAAATACAGTTGAGCTACGGAACTGAGCTCAGCTCTCTTTGATCATGCTGCAGTAAATGTGACCTATCAGATGATTGCTGAAGAGCTCAAGAGGCTCTTCAGAAGTTAGTCATGGTAAAATATATGCTATAATTATATCCACTGATAAAGTTTAGCAAAACCAGCACATTTGCTGATGTTACTAGATGCTTTGGCCATTGAAGATATCTCTAGCTACAAAATTTGTTCAGTATGCATAGCAGCCATCCAAGATTTCCTGATCTATTCAGCAGAGATACATTGCACTGACCTGAAGGAAGAACCTTCCAGCTTCTGTGGTGAACTGAGCCTTCAACTCCTGGGAACTGCAAGGAAGGGCCCATTACACCTGATGTCATTAGCAGCTCTCCACAGTAGGTTTTGCCACTGACATCCACATCTCAGAGCCCTTTGCTTACCAAGTGACTTCATCTCACCAGCCACGGAAATGACCCAGATGGGAAAGTTCCTCTTCAAAAGTCCTCCTCTACCAGCCAGGCAAAGCAGGCTTGTATTGGGTGTTTTCTCTCAGCATTACTGCTAAATGTAGGCACAACAGGGGTGATATTTATATCATCAATGTCTGCTATTTTAGTGGATTTTAAGAGGACAATGTAACTCAGATTTCTTTGTTTCATTTTGACATGGTGACTCAACAGCTCACTCTTGACTTTTGAACATCATTAGCTACAACAGAATTCTGTACTGCTGAAAGTTATGAACTAGAATACTTCTGATATGAAGCTGCTGCAAGGTGATGTTTAAAAATGTATTTATTAGTAATGCAAATAAAATGGAAGTTTAAAAGCAATAGGGATGCACAAAACACCAACATTATTTCACTGTAGCCTTTTAACAGGGAGTGAAAGTAAGGCTTCTTTGTCCTGAAGCTGGAATACAAACTCCTGAAAATTCAGTTAGGGACAGGTAAAAGCTGTATTGTTCTTAGTTAGAAAACAGTCATTTGTATTACACTACTTAATACAAAAGAAATTCAAATCATTAGTTACAAAATACAGATTCAAAAAATGTAAGGCAATACAGAGTTTCTGACACTGCCAACAATAGCATGCACAAGCATACAGTGGCAACACCCCTCCAGGTGCACCAGTCTCACTGTATTATTGCTCAGGATGCCACATTCCCACCTATATGATTTCTGATTTTCTCATGCACTGTCTTTGATCTGTACAAATGATCAAAGCTACAGTTCACTGGAAAATGGATAATAAAAAGAAGTGTTTTCATTGTTTTGCCGTAACAGCATAATTTCCAGAGACATATTAGTGCATCCTTCTGATCCATTGTCCCACTGTTCCCACAGCCAGACAGAATTTCTTTTTTGCTTTGTGTTGTAAGATGCAGTTTAGCATAACAAGATTGTAACAGGTCTCAAAATCCTT
Source organism: Pogoniulus pusillus (assembly GCF_015220805.1). Classification (NCBI taxonomy): domain Eukaryota; kingdom Metazoa; phylum Chordata; class Aves; order Piciformes; family Lybiidae; genus Pogoniulus; species Pogoniulus pusillus. The sequence continues at coordinate 13,620,656 of NC_087264.1, read as the reverse complement.
GCAATTAAATTATGAAACTGTTTTCCTTTTCTAACCCTTGCCCTCAGAATATAATGGAATCATAACAGTGCCTAGAGACTGGAGATGACATCATTTTCTGTCACATCATTGAGCTGATTTGCAGCATGGCGAGCTGGTAGGCTTCCCTGACACCCTCACAACTGGTTTTGGTGGCTAATCTGTTGTGAAGTTTCAGATGTTGTATCTTCCTTTAACACTGCTGCGTTCAGATCAGGTTTAGACTTGAGTTTATAAGTAACTTCTAATTTCCGCTCTCCAAAACAGAGCTACATTGCTCCTTTTTGTCCTTCCTTCTGCTTTAGTAGGTGTTGTAAAAGTTTACTGCTTTTATCTATGTGACACTCTCACTAACAACACACTTTTTACTACCAATATAATACTTTTAGATAGCACAGACTTCAGAGATCTATTTGCCAAACTTGCACCTCTGAAGGTACAGGTTAAGCTAACATTGACATCTTATGGCATGCACACTACTTGTGCTGAAACTGTCTCTAGCTGGTGGAAAATCACCACATTAAAACACTTCTCAATCGCAGAAAGAATAACCTGATCATGGATGGCAACAATCTTGATAAAAATGTATATGAGCTTATTTTTTCTGTTAACTTCTGACAAAAATCACATGCACATATATGTTTCTGTGTATCACTTTATAGAACAATGTGGCATCTTTGAAAAGTTTGATGGCTTACAAATGAAAAAGCCATAAGAAAACCTAAGGGTTCTGAGTTAAAGATTGGAAAGAATCATGGCTCATTTAAAATACTATGAAAATCTATAGTATTTAGTATTTTTGAAGTGATTTTTTTCCTCCTTGCTTGTTTCTTTAAGATATATAAACTATGACAAATTGCTGTTATTTCATAGTCCACAGCTATAAAACACAGTTGTTTTTGTCAGATATAAGCTAAGCACCACTAGGCTAGGTAAGTATCTGTGTTGCAGATGACTTCATCTCTGCTGTTGGCACTGGCAATTCCAGAGGGAGCACCTTTCGCTCTGCTTTAATATGTAACTGATATCTCTGCCTAGTTTTAATGCATATTTTTGTGTTAGCACTACCATGGTTTAGTGGTTAGTGAAAAGACTCATCTACTGAACCTATGTCTGTAAATGGATCCACATGATGGAACTGCCCCTGAAAGGTCTGAGACCTGAAGATAGGCTTTGTTCAATGTTTTGGCATTTTTTCAAGTTGAAAGGTTGGTATAGATATGGAGTGCACTATTTTCCTTGTGTCCTTTGTGGAGCTTAAAATAAAAACGCTATTCAGCATCCCTAGCATGGAAATGGAAGCTCATAAGGTATAAAATAATTTTACAGCATTACTAGCCAGAAGTTTTGTATCACTACCCTCATCTCACCATAGGCACTATAAATACACCTACCAAAAAAAAAATAAAAGGTTAGAATTATTTTAGTATCTCATGTTGGAAAGGTGTATAATATTCTTCCAACCAAATAGTTAAACCTATATAAAACAGCATAACAAAATAGAGTATATGTCTTCTGTTGTTGTTAGTGTACCAATTGCAATACGGAGGAGTTTGTCCCGTAGCCTGTGGTTGAATCGCCGCTGCAACCAGCGGAGGACATAAGGTGTGATCACACGCAGGCTGTTTATTCAGTGGAGGAAGCCAGAGCAGCGCCAGCCAAGCCAGCAGCGAGCGGCGTTACGGCAGCAAGGAGGGATGCCGGGACTGGGCGCTGCGCTCTCCAGTCGGCAGCCTGCCTCAGCAGCAACTACACAACTTCTGCCTCCGATTCAGAGAGGCTGCGATCTGCAGCTCCTCGCCCGGCCGTAGGGCTAGCTTGTCCCGAGCCCTCGCCGGGTACTTCCGCACGCAGGCAGCAGAGGTGGCTCTGTTCCGCCTCGCCCCGATCAGGACACCCCGGCTCACTGGGTCCCACGGTCAGGCGGGAGGCAGGGCCCCTCGCCGCGGCATGGGCAACGGGGAGTAGCCTCTCTTTCAAATGACGGCCTGGCTTCAGCGGCGCAGGGGCCCGGCTCATCCGTTGAAGAGAAATGGCCGCGCTGGCCGAAAGACGCGGCTCCTCGTTCACCTCGCCGCACCGGGGTCCCCTCCGCCTCTCCCCACCAGAGCGAGTGGTGCCCTGACCATCCCACCCAGCAGCTCTCTTTCCGCAAGATCCCGTGCTCCAGCAGGGATCAGCCACCGGCGCGGCGCCGGAATCTACCGTCTGCCTGCAAGCGCCCGGGGGTAGGCTGCGCGGCGCGCCACAGAGCCGCCGGGCGAACCGCCGGCACTAACCCTGCGGCCAATAAGACACATCCACAGACCCCCTCTCCGCCGCCGCGCAGTGACGGCGTCCCGCCCCGCCCCGCGGGTCTCCCCCCTCGCCTCAGCGGCGGAGAAGAGCGGCCGCCGCCCCAACCACGGCGGAGTGAATGGGTTGCCATGGCAACTGAGTGAGGCAGGCAGCAGGCCGCCGCGGCCCCAGCCGCCTCCGCAACTCAGCGTGTGGGCGAGGAGGCAGCGGGCGGCCGCCGGGACAGCCGAGGGGAGGCCGGGAGCACAGCGGCAGGATGGAGGACGGCTTCTCCAGCTACAGCAGCCTCTACGACACCTCCTCGCTGCTCCAGTTCTGCAACGGTAAGGGCGGGGACCGCCTCCCGCGGCCGCCCTCGGCGAGCAGCGGGGTCCCGGCGCCCCGGCGGGGCGGAGACGGAGGCCAGCGCGGGGAAGTCAGCCCCGGGAGCGGGCCTGCCGGAGGCTGCCGGCGGCGTGTCCGCCGGGTAGGGCCGCTTAGCTCTGCAGCGTAACTCGGGGAGAGGAGGAGGAGAAGGGAGGAAACTTCATCTCCCTCAACCTCCCCCGCTATACAGCGGGAAACCTTCCAGTCCGCAAAGCGGGGGTGCTTCTGTGAGGAACTTCACAGGAATATGTGTAGATATGTGTGCGTACGTGTATATGTGTATGTGATAGATACGTGTATATGTATCTGCCTGTCGGGCAGATCTGGTAGCCCAGGCGGTCACCCAGCGCTGCATGTCTCCACCGAGCGTACGCCCGAGCGGTGGGCGCACGGCTGCGACTCAGACTCGCAGTGACACGCAGCGGCGGCCAGCGCCGTCCCCGCGGCGCAGAGGGGCAGGTGTCCTTCCGCCCCCGTGGCCTTCCCCGGCGAGCCCACCCAGCGGCTCTTCGCAGCAGTGAGGGACAGTGCGAAGGTGTCAGATGCTTGTGTGGAGTTAAGGTAGTTGGCCTGCAGTAACTCATTTTTGTTCCTGTTATTTTTTAAGGTAGGGATTACTGGTGTGGTGGCGTCACCTGGGTGGCAGTGTGACGGGGAGCTGCTGGGCTTAAGTGACAGGTAGTAAAAAAGGAAGGTGAGGAACTGCTGGTATCCTCAGAGGAGGTATTTGGAGATCAGCTCGCAGGGTATTGGGTATTATTCAGCAAACTGGTCTTTGCTGTTATTTAGGGGGAAAGAAATGCGATGCCCTCAATGTTACGCAGAGCTCTTCATGGTAAATATTAAGCTCAAAATACCCTATTTTGATTCTAGTTATTGCTTTCCAGTGGCAGAACTGTGAGCATTCATAAACTGGATTTCACTGAAAATTCATTTTGTGAAGCTCATATTTTTTCTGGACTTTAGCAGTGATCTGGCTTTATGCTGCTCTCTGAACAGCTGGAGTCAGGTTCATGACAGCAACTGCATCAGGCATAGCTGCCTCCTCTTGGAAGCAATGAAGATAAACACTACATGGTTTTCTTCATGGTGTGATGCAAGAGAGGGACGAGTTAGCAGAGAACTCTAATGCACGTGGCCCCTGAGGTTGTGGGTGCAGTTTTTCAGGACATGAGTTGCATGTGTGGGCTTTGTGAGGTGATGCTATATTCTCAGAGCTCTTCAGGAGACGAAACTATGATTGTGTACAGAGGTTGTATGCTAATAGCTGATGTCTGCTTTGCCTAAACTTAAATATTTCATGGTAAGCAGTTCTAGAAAGAATGCATAGAGCAATGTATTTCAAAGTTTGTACTCTAAGCCAGTGACAAGCAAACTGCCTTCCAAAATCCCTGGGCTTTGCTCCTGCCCCCCCACACATGCTAATTCCATGGACACTGAAAGAGAAGTGGCAGCACTTTCTGAACAGTTTGAATAGAGTGGCTTGTTTCTGAGAACTGTTACTCCCATCTGAGCACCTCTGACAGAAATAAGCTGTGTGTATTTATGCTGTACACAGGTTTAAAAATCTTAGTTAATGATTAAGTATTATATTCTAGAATGTATTAGTGATGGGATTGCTTGTCTAGCTGTCATCTCATTATAGAGAATGAATTCAAGGGCTCTTGTACACAGCTATTATTCTGTGTTTATGAGAGAATGTGATTGAATTTTGAAGCCTTTTATGAGTGGGACCATGTTAGATGAGGTGAGAAAGACAAGAGAATCAGGCTTTTCAATTCTACCTTGAGATGATCAGATCCTTCACACAGACACACATGACCCATAAGAAAAAAAAATGCAGATGGGGGATGCTCATGAGGATTTTGAGGTTGAAAAGGGAATTTTTTTTCAGAGGGAAGTGGAAGGCCCTTGCAATATAATGGTTAGTATGAAATGTAATATGAAGTTGGGAGTGAGGCAGGCATAAAGAAGAACTACATAGCTCAAACAAGTGGTGGTAGCATGAAGGAAAATGTGATTTTGATGCAGAGTAAAGTAAAATACAGAAATGGCCAGTGAGCATTTTACCAATAAAGACATGATGGAATTGTTTGATGGCATCAGACTGAGGAAACTGTTAAAAACTGTCTGTATAGGTCATGCTTGGAAAGATCAGGATACGAAGCCTGTGCTTGGGAAAAAGTAACCTGTCATCGGTAGGTTAGCAAATGAGCTCTAGCCTGAGGCCAAGGACTGCTCCAGCTGCTTCTTCCCTGTCCCTTCCTTCTGCTTGGATGGGGAGGAAGGAAGCAATGGCAGGCAAGAGACTGTGATGGAGATAATGGAGTAGCATCTTGGCTGTTGGAGGTCCTGATCAGAGAGGAAAGGAGTAGTATGAGGGCAAACTTAACTCCAAGCCTCCCTTTCTCTCTAGCAATTACTCCCTTTCTCTCTAGAAGGGGTGCTGTGTTCAGAAGCAGAAATTTATCCCCAGCCCCCTTTACTCACATGCAGTTATAGCCTGTGTCATTGTCTAGCAACGTGTTTTTATGGCTTGCGACATGTAAGAAATTCGGTAAATGGAGAAGGGAGAGAAGAAAGAGGTGAGGAAAACATACTAATTTTGAGCTTCATGTCTCAAATCTAGGCCAAATATTTAGTACAGCTAGTTCAAAGATGCCTACTTTCGTCAACTTTTTACAGAACAGTAAGGGTAAGCTCGCTTTTGAGAAACATTGTTAATGAATACAAGTGTCAGCATCAAAGCAAGAAATACAAACTTGCAATCTGATTTTAGGCAAGCTGTTTCATTCTTACTGCCTTAGTTTCCTTAGGTGTAAACACGGAGGAAAGGACGTGCATACTTTGTAGGAAATTACTGCATTTATTTAAAATCTGTCTCTTGATTTTCAGAGGACAGTCTCTTCAGATGCAAAAAATGTTCTGCTAGTTGTGTTTGTTCTGTTTGTTCTACAAGTCACAGAGTAACTCCTCTTGATGCCTATCTAAGGACAGTTCTCAGCTTATATCTCACTTTCCAGGTTGTAAGGAGCACTGATAGTTTAATTTGCATGTTGAAAAGTAAAATTTGGCTAATGTTAATTTTTGCCTGGTTATAGATACCTTCCTTGGTATTGATGTAACTTTTATGTAGTTCTTGGGTAGGAAACCATTATTTTTATCTATCAAGGTGTTAGTAATGTATTATTTAGATGAAGATAAAAGTAGTGATAAGTGATAAGGCAGGATAATGTCAAGGTTTTTAGCATCTGCTTAAAAACTGATGGAGTGAACTGTGCTGAACTCTAGAGAGCAAGGCATGTACTGGAATTACAGTGTTCATCTTGCCTTCAACTGATATGTTGAGCTGCAGAAGTGATCGGTACTAGTTCTTAGAAAGTGGGGGAGGAACATAGGATGTGGGCAGAGGTTTGTGGGTCCTCTGACGGCAATCCCTATCCACTAATATCCATAACAATGACCTAATAAATATGGCCTTCAATGGCTGTGAACAGGATTTTTAGGCATGTAGAATGGAAAGTGTGAAACCTGTGGTTCCTGTGCTGTACAAAATGCTTGTGTGAACTTAGAGAAGGAAGTGAGAATTTATCCTTGATTTATTTACAACTTGTAGCATCGTTTTAACATCCTTCACTTGGCTATTGGGAAATTTATAGCTGTCAAATGGACATTTCAACCACAGATACCTTGTTGGACAGAAACATCAAGTTTAGAGTATCTGAGTAATGCAGTAAAAAAAAAAGTGTAATTTTTTTCTTAATGAAATTGATTTATTTGGCAAGGGATTCCATAATATTAATCACAGTTCCATTTAACTGATTACCCAGAGTGTAATTGCTAGTAGAAATATTTAGAGTTTGAAAAAATTTTGAAGTGATACCAACTATATTAACATTTTTTGGAGGAAAGAAAAAAAAAAAAAAAAGGCAGACTAATAAACCCCCCAAACCTCTTTAAAAGTAACATTTCTTTTTTGCTTCCTGTCTTATCTCAACATTACTAAATCATCTTATTGAGATTTTTGACAGGTAACAGTTTTGGTAAGCGTCACTCATAATTTCTTTTAAGTCATGAAAAGCAAATGGAATGAGTCTGTCCGTATACTGTTTTTGGTCAGTTTATTTCCCATTGGAGTCTTCTCTTTCTGTAATTACTCACCACTTATGACAATAGATTGAATTTATGTACCTTTTCTCTCTGACTCATGCATCTGCAAGAGGAGTGATGCCCTGTCAGTGAGGAAGTGAATTCTGCAAACAGGAAACCTTTCTGGACAATGTTGTTCTGACAGCCTGCTCCTCTTTCCTATTTGATTCTCACCCTTCTTCCCTCTGAGCTTCTAAGTACCCTCTTCCTACAGATGGACCAAAACCACACAACACTGTATGAGGGAAGGAACAATGGTAAGCTGAGCCTTACAGCTTTTAGACTACTTCTCAGTTCAAATTTGTTAAGGGTTGGAAAAGCCTGTGTTTTGTTTTGCTGTGATCACTTCTTAGGAATAATGCAGAGAGAAACTGAATTTAATTTGGTTCTCACTGGGCAGATTCACACACTGTGTGTATGAAAAGATGTTGGAAGCATGTTAAAAAAGATGTTGCAAACATGCTAATAGCATTATTCATGTTTGCTGCTTTTCTCAGAAGCCTGTAACTACAGAGACGCAGACAAACCAGGCTTTTTGACATTTCTTTTCTAGGCCTGTTGTCTCCAGGGCAGCAACATATTCTGAACTCAGGAGTGGAGGAGATACTCTACATGAAGTTTTGTAGGACAGCAGAAGGTTTTATTATCAGAATTGCTTGGATAGCATTTGCTTGTTTTTTTTCCTTCAACTGAGACTTGTTCTGGAAGAGTTATTCCAGTTCAACTCATAAATGTAATGCTGAGTTGGACTCTATGTTAAGTGTCTCTTTCACACATTTTAGAGTAGTACAAAATGTGAGTTGATTACTTTTGATCAACTTGCTTCTAGAACTTTCTATGTCTATCCTGCAATAAAGGAGAGGGGTGCCATACAGAAACACATATTTTGGTGTGTGCAGCAATTGAATGCATAATAAATCAGAACATTATGAAATAAAAATAACTTGCTGTATGGATGCTTTCACAATATATATTGTCAGCCTATTAAAACTCAAACTACTGCATTTAATAAGACACTGTAGAAGTAAAATTATTTTGTTGTTAATTAGGCACTTATTTCCAAATCATGCATTGCTAAAGCTCATTTTTGTCATGGATAGCATTAATTGCAGTTATTGGATTTTTTTTTTTAACTTAGCTTTCAAAACCAAATGAAATTGTAGACCAGCCATGAGAGAATCCTTTGGTGACAGTCAAACGTGCATAGAGAATCTGTGTCAGTGTTGCATTATGGAGAGAAACTACAAGTATCAAGTACTTTATCATGAATAAAACAACATACAGAATTGCAAATTAAAGCATTGAGCTCTCTGCAGAAAAACATACTTTATCTGATCTTCCAGGAGTTGTTAGAAAATATAATAGTACTTTACAGAGCTGATAAAACACGTGTTTTAAGTTCTAATTAAAAATAGCAAAAATCAGATTATTTTATTGAAGCTTAAACCATATGCAAACAATCCAAATAAGGATTAACATTGTATGAGAAGCACATTATTAAGAAGTGAGCACGTGAGGAAGCAGTGAGAGAGTATGCCAGTCGGTGACATAAATTTTAATAGGTTTTATCCTGACTTCCCTCCTGTTTCTCCTTTCCTTAGAAATTTAAGGTGAAGATTTTAAATTTGATGCTACAGTTGTTTTGTCACGAGAAAGTTTGTGAAGCTGTAATGAAGAACCTGTCTTTTGATCATTAAAATGTTGAGGAAGATGTGAGAGAATAAGTAGTAAGTTTGTGTGAAATGTTGTAATGACTGGAGTGCTTGCTGTTTGTAAATGACACTAATTGGATGACCAAAAGGAGTTGTGAAAGCTTGGAGGGAGTGCAGAAGGAACTATGGGTGATGCTATTTTTCTGTGACAAATGATTTTAAATGTTCATCCATTCCATAATTAAAATGTGGAAGTGGCTCCTGAGGTTTCTTAGGGAGATGGGGTGGGGATAATGATATGTTAACGTAATTTCACTAAATTAATTATTTGGAAAGTAATTAAGTGAGCATGCCCACACTACATTACTTCCAAAGAGTAAAATCTGACATGGTCCATCATTTTCTTGTCTTGCTTTGAAATGACTGATTATTGAATAAATATAATAGACTGTCTTGAAAGCTAATATTGGAGGTCTTTAATAGTATTTTTAAGATATTGTGGAGCATAGTAGCTGGTTGCCTTTTTGGAGTAAAAATCTGAACATATTGTCATAAAAATGGTTTGCATTTCTTAGTAGCATAGACCCTGTATTTAATTTGAAGCAGGAAAGAAGAGATATTCTCTGGGTTTTAATGTAGCTTCTATGATCTGTTGCTGGTCAACCTAAGAAACATTCCTACTGGCTTGTAGTCATCTGAAAATTCTGTGTGAACATGAGCCCAGACTAAGCTTTATCATGTGAGGTTCCTAAGATACAGAATAGGTGAGCACATTTTGATATGTAGATAGAAAAGAAACAGTCATTGTTTCAAGCTAGGAAAGGCAAGTATTTTTTAATGAAAGCTTTGTAAAAACTTTGTATTTCATGAAAACTGTATGTTTTTTTTCTTACAATTGTGATAAAACCCACAACAAACAGAAGCAGCTTTTGACATCTCTCACTTCAGCTCCTGTACTGGACAGTGATGTCTAGAATTTCCCTGAGGCTGTGGAAGGTTTTTGCACTGTGAAATCAGCATCATTAGGAGCAGCTTATTTATTTTCCCCCTTGGGGGAAAAAATAAAATCCTGAAATCTGAGGAGGATGCTAACAGTCAATTTGATATTTATTTTATGTTCACTAAAACCACATTACCACTCTGCTACTTCCTCTCCCCTTCCCTGCCCAGCATTTCCCAAACCATTTCACGCAGACCTGCTGTTGCCTAGAAAGAATCTTTCCATCTCCCAGATGAAGATTCTGCTTTAAGCAGCTTGCAGGGTCCAACAGGTGGGTCCTCCTCCTGACCGTGAAGTAAGCACATCATGTTAAATGTGTTACATGACATGGTCTTACCACTCAGAGTCTGATGAATTGCATGCCTGTGGAGGATGGCTTCTTGGAGGTGAGCGAGGTCTGCGGCTAGATGGGTGGTCTGGAAAGACTGGCTGGGCCACAGGGGGCAACGGGGTCTTTATCTTAAGTGATAAAAACCTGACAGGCATTAGCATATCCTGAGACTCAGACCAGTCTTTATTGAAACCAGTGTCTGCACTTCTGCTTTTTTGCTTTTCAGCTTCCAAATATAGGCCAAAATAATAGGGCAGTGACAGACAGGACTACACTCAAGCGATCTGAAAAAATCAGACCATCTTTTTAAGGTTCCTATCTGTGACCATAAAATCGAATTTTGAATTTAAAATGAAAATTTAAGGAGCTCATGCCCATAAATTGAGGCATGGCTATAAAGTGTATTTAAAAGAGCTCAGCGTAACACAGTAAACAATCACTAATGTGGTCTAGGGTAAGAGATGAAGGCCTGAACTGTGACAGTGAAAGGAGTTTGGCTGTGGACTGCAATAGTGCCACAGTTTCAAGCTTTGAAAACAGTCATGGCACCATCCAGTTGAAATGAAATGCAAATTCTTAGCTATTTTGGTTCTCACAGTAGAATATGTATAGCACTGTAATTTAGATAACTCTCTATAGTGTCATGAACAGAGGGAGGTGTGTGGGCAGGTTTTTCCTTTTTTCTTTCTTTTCTGCTAGAGAGCATGTCTATGTGTGTGTGGTCCCTGTGGTGGCTGTATTTCAGTTTGGAAATAAGTAATTTCCTCTGTGATCAGATGTTTTAATGAACTAATTAAGAATCCTTTGGGACAAAAGATTTTATACATACAAATTTTAAGTTAAGCATTTATATTTTGCAAGGCTTGAGGCTTTTCTCTACTGAGAAGTGAGAAAAGATCTGCTTTTAAAATTTGGGATTTTGGTAGGTGGTCTGGCAGATGTGTAGGCTAGAATCAGCTCCAGGTAGCATACAGAGAACCTTTTCTTGATTGCAAGAATTGCAACCAAAGGACAGAATACTTTAAAAAAGATATATGTTCAAGATGCTGCATTTTAGCTCTGTGGCTACATTAGCAGGAAATGCGAGACGACAGGTGGGAGCGAGGGCACAGGTATCTGTACATCTATCTCAGCATTTACCTTAGACCAGCTGATGCCATGCACCAAGAACACATCAGCACTCAAGTGCTCATGATTTGCTACTGCAGAGTGCTTCCAAGACTCTATGTATAATATAGATAAAAAACAGATGAGTGGTGGTGATCAAGTGAGCACCCTCTGTGTCAAAACTGAAATATGCAGAAGGAGCATTGTGAACAAGTCACTATGGTACTCTCAGAGTCATAGAAGAGTTAAGGTTGGAAAATATCTATAATATCATAGTGTTCAATTGTTAACCTCACACTGCCAAGTTCACTGCTAAATCATGTCCCTAAGCACCACACCTGATGGTAACTCAACTACTTTCCTGGGCAGCCTGGTCCAATGCTTGACAATTCTTTTCTGTGAATTTTTTTTTTTTTTTTTTTTGTTGTTTTTGTTTAATAATACCTAATCTGAAGCACCCTTGGCACAACTTGAGGCTTCTTTTTCTCATCCTATTGCTTGTTACTTGAAAAGAGACTGACAGACACCTCACTACAACCTCCTTCCAGGTAGCATTATAAGATCTCTCCTCAGCCTCTTTTTCTCTGGGCTAAACAACCCCAGTTCCCTCAGCTGTTCCTCATAAGACTTGTGCTGTCTTGAGCTTGAGCTGCACTTCTGTAGGTCTAAAGATTTTTTTTCCACAGTTGTTTATCAGAAAGATTATTGCAGACTGAAAATTAAAAACTAAACTTTTTTCAGCAAAGTTTAATCAATTGGACAGAACTAAAATCAAGGCTTTGCATTTACAACAGTTCAGTTTCGTTGAATGATCTAAGCTCAGTTATTTTAAAGCCCAGTAATTTCTACTTTCCTCCTTCCTTCTATCCATTTCTCATTTTATCTGCATCTTCTCACAAAATGTGCCTTGTTTCTGATGCGCATTGATGTAATAAAATCATTCTAACTACTAACTCTGAAGATGAATAACATTGTGATAATGTTTCTTTTTTTTTTTTCCAATGAAGAGAAAGAATACACTGTGACATGGGTGGGGAGACTGAATAAGGGATATTTGGTCCTTCAGATGTTACGTGATAAGAAAGTGTACAGGGTTGCTTAGGAGTAAAGGTTAACAAGTCAGAGAGCTGTGAGAGCTGGAAGGCAGTATAACATGTAGGAGCCTGAGGTTAAGTGGATTCCAGTCTTGGGCACAAGCCTGATGCCCCCTTGCCCCCAGCCATCCATTCCCACTTTCAGCCTCCAATAGCGTGGGCAGATAAGCTAACATATACCATGCAGCAGCTTTAGAGGAAAGTCTTGCTCCCCCTTCTCTCTCTTGCTCTCTGTGATTTTACCCACTTAACACTGGACAAACTACTTGTGAGTTAGTTTAACATGCTATCCTGACAGAAAAACCTGCACAGTGTTTGTATGTGGTACTTTGGTGTTGCTTTTGTTAAGTTAGTTTTCTGCAAGGTTGGAGAATGAAATAATCTTTCAGAAGCAGCAGAAGATAAATTACTGAAGTAGTGGGTGCTGCAGGCAGACTGGGGACTTCTAGATTGGCCATTGTGTCTTGTGGAACTGGACCCTTGCTTTTGTCATTGCAGTTGCTTGTGACACCATGTGTTGCACAATATCAATAAATTAAACCAAGGTAGAAGTGTTACCCATCTGTTTTGTAACGTAGCAGGTAGATGTGATCCCCTTTACCCTGCATTGTGCCAAGTGTTGTGGTAGTAGGCGAAGTTTTAAAACAATGTGTAAGGCAATACAGCAGAGAGGCACGCAGCAGCTAGAAGACTGTAATAATGAGGAAGAGTACTGACTGCTGCAGTACAATCTGTAATTGAATTGAAAGTTTATAGAGGTAGAAAATGACATATGCATTGTAAATTTCATTTTCTGTCTAGTTGCCCATTCAAAACAGAGTGGACTAAGACCTATTTTTATTGAGATTCCTGCATTTCTGTGATGGATGTTTAGCTTACATTGAACATAAGGCAAAGTCTGGTGTAAGGTGGGAAGAAGGCAGAAGGGTGGTTGGGAGCCCCTCCTGGGGACTCTGGTTTCTGAGAGGGCTGTTGTGTTTCTGTGTTACTTTTTAACTTGTATGTTTTTGTCTATAGCTGTAGAGATTGTAAATATCTACTTGTATATTGTGTATTAGGTTGGACTGGATGATCTTGGAGGTCTCTTCCAACCTGGTTGATTCTATGATTCTATGTGTGTTTCTGTCAGGGGTTTGGTGGTGGTTTTGTTTTGTTGGTGTTTTTTCCCCCCTCTCCTATGAAGCTATGAATCTCTATTTTTTTTTTCTTTGTAGAACAGAACATCACATTTGATTAAAAAAGTATCATAATTAGCCCCAGGCACATGGGTGTACTCACAATATTTTGTACACTGAAATTTTAATTCTGAGGTGTTTTTCATATACATTTTTTCCTCACACTTGAAAGCTTTGTAACTACATATTTCTTAGAACTTTTGTAATTTGAGAGTGAAGTAAAATTTCAATCAGAAGAACAATTATCTTTCTTACATTGTCTTCCTTTGGGAACATGGTAGTTTCAGGGACACATTGATCAGGTTATTCCACAGCTTTGGGGGAAAAGGCATGCCCTAAACCAAGAATTAATCAATAACGAATGTCATCAACGTGATCCTTCTACTCTGGTCTCCTTGATTCTAATCAAATCTATCTGACTACATCTGTAGCATTTCTTTTGATTACAGCAGACTCATTGCAAGTGGAAGGGAAAGATCCACAAGATCTCTGTGCATTGTGGAATTTAAACAAAAATACTCTTGCTGTCACCTTCTGTGGTCCTGTGTAGGAAAGCCTTAATTAAGGCTCTTTCACTGGAGAGAGAAGTTGTGTGTCCTGTTTATACTTATTTGCTTCCAGATAGATTGAAGAAAGCCTAAAGCAGCTCTTTTGATTCCTGTATGGCTATGCAGGGATAGAGGAAAAAAAAAAGCCTAGAAACCACTGGGTTGATGCTAGGTTGTTAACTCTGGTAGCTGTGACTCAGAAATTTACGAGGGATTTGTGTGCACATTGTTCCAGGAGGAACAGGGATTTCCCTCCTTTCTAGCTTTTATTTTTGCACTTTTAATGTAAGAAAGTTTTAGCCTTAGGGAGCCCTCTAAGCCTTTTACTGCCTCCTGAATTTGGCAGTTGCTTTTCTTGGTCAAAGTCTCTAGGCACAGGCAGTGTGAAGCTTTGAAGTGGCTGCTGCCTGACTGAAGGCTCTCTAGGGACAGACAGAAGGATAAAGAAGTTTATGCTCCTGACATTTTCTTTCTTTTCAGCACACACATATAAGTACAAGAAAAAATGAAAAAGCTGATATTTATTAAAGACCCTACAATTATGGAATTACACAGACCATCTTTTTTGTTTGGTTTTATTTTGGAACTGTTGCTAAGGTTAGTGATGGTGAAAATCATATATACTTTTTAAAGAGTTTTAATATCTAGGTTAGGAAATGGTTAATCTATTTAAGAGGTGGAACATAGCACCCAATGGGAAGATACTTATTTACAGCCTAGTGTTCTTAGATGATGCCCCATGGACCACTGACAAGTAAATGAAAAGGTGAGAAAAGATATTTGAGAAAACAACACAAGCTTTTGCATCTTCATAATTCTGATTCTACACATTGCCTACCAGTCCTATATTCAGCTCAGTGTGCAAGCATTTGCAATTTCCATGGCAGTTATATCTCTACAGCAAGCATGGGAAAATCTTCTCTGTCTTCACCTTTCCTAGCAAGGCTTTTCAGATGTTATCTCAGCACTGCTCATGTGCTTCCCCCAAGAAGAAGACATGTATAGGCCACCTTCTGGCTATTCCTAACTCTATCCGATCTGGCTTCCTTAAACAGAAGTGTCTTGAGGGAGTGGCTTAGTAGTAGGACAAATACATCCGGGAAAAAAATCATTTGAAACATCTTGACTGTGGCAGGTGCAGGTTTTTCCGTTTGGGTGTATCCAGCTGTGACACAGAGCACTTCTTGCACTATACAGGTTAGTGTTAACTAACATTACTGGATTTAGTTTTGACTAAAATATCCAAGGTGTTTTTAAAACATACTTATATATTTACACATACATTTCTCAGTTTACCAGGCTGTCTGAGTTTGTCTATTGCAGAGACCCAGGAAGCACAGAGTGCCATTTCAGCTGCAGTCTAGGGCACAAATCCTGTGCAACAAAGGGGAGTGTGCCCCATGGTGCTCTGTAGAGGAAGCAATGTTGCTCAGACCTCAGTTTTAATTAATTTGAATCATTTGGTTCTGGGCTGAATGAGACAGCTTGTTTCGGTTCTGGATCAAAGTTGTTTAATTAGCCTTTACTATTCCCTGATGTTCAAATGTGAAACCTCATTTTGCAAGATGAAGTACAATAACTGTTTTTGTTGTGGAGACTTCTGTGCACTGTGGAAGCTTCATCACTACTGTAAATTTAGTAAGGGTTTTTAGTGGAAACTTCCATCTATCTTAAAACAATAGTGTAAATGACCTGGTTTTATTTGCAGTTTATTGTAATGCCTTTTGTCCTGCTGCATAGACATGAATTCAGTTTCTCGAAGTACTGTTTGTTGCACTAAAATGATATGTTAGACCTCTATAAAAAGTTAAAGTCCTTCTGTGCTGGAAGCAGCAATTCTGTGACTCCCTTGACAAGTCAGTAACTTGAACCATTGTGAAATCTTTCCTCTTTTTTCCAGTTACAACCAGGAAGAATTGACATTGACTGTTGCTTTTATGAGTCCTTGTTACCTGTCCTTTAGTGAGCTGCGGATAAGAGCTGCATACTAAACTTCAGTTATCATATGATGCAATCTGTGTGTGCTGAATTCCCACTTCCACAGCTGTAGGAGTGGAAACGTGAGGCAGTGAAATAACCTCAGTCCTTCAAGGCTCCTCCCAAGGTGGCTGGCACAGGGTGTGGTGAAATTCCAATCTTTTGTTGGCAGAAACCACGGGAAACAAATGAGCATTGTTAAAGTGACTACGTCTTTCAGAATTTGTAATTTTTTTTCCTTATGATAAAAGCAGCTTAAAAAAGAAGCTTTTGACACTTCTGACAGGTTTCCACATGATAATTAGTTAGTGGAAAGAAAGTGTAGGTTGGCAAGGTATTAGATATGAATGATGTGGAAGGTGGAACTCTCAGTTGTGTAAAGCAGGGGGCTTAAGGTGAAAATTAGTTGTATACACATGAAATAATTCAGGAGAAGCTGGAGAAACCTACTGGTGCTCTCATTTCTATTTCTGAATAATTTCTTTGTCTAGGTAATACAACATATTATGGGTATAGTCCTAGAACTATGTGTGCAATAGCTTCCAGTAACACCCAGTGTCTTATTTATTCACTTTCAAACTCACTCTCTAGAACAAGAGCTTTTTGCTTGCACTGTATATTCTGCGCATTACTCCTCCTGCCATTGCATTATGTTGAGGGTGCAGTCAGGAGCGATTGAAGGAAAAGATGTTTTTTGTACCAAGGAGGAGGAGGCACAAATAGAGGGAAGAAAAATGAAGTAGGATGTCGTCACACCTACAGCATAGAAAATTTTTGTGATTCCACAAGAAATCGGATTATGAAGAGGTATGAATTAGATGGAAGGTACAGTGCATTTAGTAATTCTACAGGGTTTGGAGACATGCAACTTAATTTGGGAAGCTATCATCAGGAGGTCATGGCTAGTGGCAGCAGCAGAATTTGGTTTGGGTGGTGGCAGCTGCACATTCTCCTTGTTCTGTGTCTAACTGCATGCATTGAATATTGTTCCTCTTGTGGATACTGTGCCTGCTAGGAGCCTAATTCCATACTTTCCACCTGCACGCTGGATCCCAACTGCTTCCTGTGACAAACAGGAATCCAGTCCTGCCTGCTGAAGCCCCCTGAGCTCCTGGCTTCAAAACAGTGCCAGCTCTTTGCAGTAACTATTACTGGTGGAAGGCATTTGCTGCACTCCCTGGGACGGACTCC
Source organism: Pogoniulus pusillus (assembly GCF_015220805.1). Taxonomy (NCBI): domain Eukaryota; kingdom Metazoa; phylum Chordata; class Aves; order Piciformes; family Lybiidae; genus Pogoniulus; species Pogoniulus pusillus. Next base: position 13,603,750 of record NC_087264.1, on the reverse strand, counting down.
TCAGTGCAGATCACAGAGCTGATTGCATCCCTGCATGTACTAACTTGAGATGTTGGGCAAACTCCTCCATAAAGTTAGTAGCAGTGACAGCTGCCTACATTGCAGAGACTTGCCTATTGGAAGGCAGTTGTGAAGGCAGCAACTCGCTGCTGGCACCACATACGTGTATGGGCAACATCTAGACCCTTGGGCTTAGAGTATGGGTCCTTGAATTAGTTGGGACAATTAACAAGGCAGGAATTATAAAATATGTAATTATTTTATTTCCAAAAAGCCCCACCTACAAACTATATTGCTGTCTAGAACTACCTGAAGGGAGATTGTAGCCAGCTGGGGGTTGGTCTCTTCTCCCAGACAACCAGCAACAGAACAAGGGGACACAGTCTCAAGTTGTGCTGGGGGACATATAGGCTGGATGTTAGGAGGAAGTTTTCACAGAGAGAGTGATTGGCATTGGAATGGGCTGCCCAGGGAGGTGGTGGAATCGCTATCCCTGGAGGTCTTCAAGAAAAGACTGGATGAGGCACTTGGTGCCATGGTCTAGTTGATTGAATAGGGCTGGGTGCTAGGTTGGACTGGATGATCTTGGAGGTCTCTTCCAACCTGGTTGATTCTATGACGCTATGAACACGGCACAGAGTCCAATGCAGGTAAACCCGTGAAAGTCCAGAGTGACTGGAGACACATCTTCCACCAGGCAAAGATCGTGGGCAGTGCAGAGAAAAGCTGGGCTGCCCTGGCAATGTTCCTATGAATGGCAGTGGTTTATGGTGGAGGCAAGTCCCTCCATCAGGAAGTGGTGATCTGAAAGTGGGGGATGCACTTTCTCTTCACCCTTCTTCCAGATGCTCCTCAAGATCCCTCTCAAGGCAGTGAGGCAATGTCCCTTCTGGTAAACCTCAAGAACTTAATTTTCCAGGTAGTTCCAAGCCCAAAACATCAGGGCTAAGCTGGTCTGAAGCACAAGGCAGAGCAGAGCATAGAGCAGAGCGCATTGCTTGCAATTTAGCTCCATTTATATTATTTACCCGAGTGTAATGGCTTCTTTGGCCACAGAGATTCACCAACCAGAATGGCACTTTGCCAAAACTGACCATATTAGGTGAAACCTAGGACTTGCTTACTCTTATTTGGGCAAGACACTCACAAGTGCATAAATACCTGTGGGTACTTGTTTATCACTTAGGGAGGAGACATAATGGCCCAAGCTTTTGTTTCCCTCCAGCCCTTGTTTCCCATGTCAGCAGAAGGGTGGGGCAAGCCAGGGTGTGTTTTAGGCCTATTAGCCTTCCAGGACAGTCCTACACACAGATGTGTTTCTTGGAGTCCTTTTCATAGGCAGTTTCAAATCACTCTGACCTTTCTCAAAACAGTGTTGAGGGGAAAATAGTTCATACAGCCAGCTTTTGGGATACTATTTCCTTTGCAAATTTATAGCACCCTTTTGCTTTTTTGAGAGATGGCCAGGCTGAGTTCTGGAGGACTAAGCACTTTTCTTACCACGCTGCTGCTCTGTCCCATGTGCCAGGCTGTTGCTTTATTGAGGGATGGCCAGGCTGAGTTCTGAAGGACTAAGCACTTTTCCTACCACACCTCTGCTCTGTCCCATTTGCCAGGCTGCAAGTTATTCAGAAATTATGTTTTGTAGCAGAGATATGAACTGTTAAAATAATGGGTGATGTATCTGCTGTCGTCTCTTTTAGCGCTGATGTCCATCAGGTTTCACACACAGGTCTTGGTAGCACAAATCAATGTCATCGAGCCCTTTTTCCACTTGTCTGTGTAGCCGTTAGCCCTGCAGAACAGCAAAAAAAGATCCTGACTGAGGACTGCAGGGGTAGAGCTGGGCAGATTTAATGATGAGAAACAAAGAATCACAGAAAATACACAGTTGAAAGAGACCTCAAAGATCCTCCACTCCAACCTTGGACCCAGCACTGAAGTGTCAATACAAAGCCATATCCCTAAGGATCAGGCTGGTGAGAGGCCTTGAGCACAAGCCCTATGAGGAGAGGCTGAGGGAGCTGGGATTGGTTAGCCTGGAGAAGAGGAGGCTCAGGGGTGACCTTATTGCTGTCTACAACTACCTGAGGGGTGGTTGTGGCCAGGAGGAGGTTGCTCTCTTCTCTCAGGTGGCCAGCACCAGAACGAGAGGACACAGCCTCAAGCTACACCAGGGGAAATTTAGGCTGGAGGTGAGGAGAAAGTTCTCCACTGAGAGAGTCATTGGATACCCGAATGGACTGCCCGGGGAGGTGGTGGAGTCGCCGTCCCTGGAGCTGTTCAAGGCAGGATTGGACGTGGCACTTGGTGCCATGGTCTAGCCTTGAGCTCTGTGGTAAAGAGTTGGACTTGATGATCTGTGAGGTCTCTTCCAACCTTGGTGATACTGTGATATGTTGCTTAAACACCTCCAGGGATGGTAACTTCACCTCTGCCCCAGGCAGACCATTCCAGTGTTTGATAACCCTCTCTGTGAAGAAGTATTTCCTATAATCCAACCTGAACCTCCCCTGGCATGACTTGTAACCATTTCCCTAGTCCTGTCACTTGCACAGGGAACATCTTCCTCACAACTGTTTTATTCATGCGCTGCAAGCTTTTTTTTAATTACTTCATCACTCTTTAATTTTCGTAGGAATTGTTTCTCATTCATTCCACAGACTTTCCATGAATCCAGAAAGCCCAGTATATATATTTAATCCAGTAAATATAAAGCCAGCAAATTTGATAGCAAATTGAAAAGCCATCCAAGTATTTGCAATGCAGGAAATGTGTATGTGCTATTCTAATGTATAGGCAATTGTGAAGTAAGAACTATCACGTTGTGAATGACTGATAAAAAATATGCTTTTAAGTAAAGTACTTGGAGTTTGTGGGCTTTGTTTGTTCATTTTTGTGTTGTTGTAGTTTAGGTTGTTTTTTTGTTGTTTGTGTCTTGGGTTTTTTGGGGGGCTGTTTGTTTTGTTTTTTTCCTTGTGTGTGTTTGTTTGTGGTTTTGTTTTAAACTTGATGGTGTGCTTAAGAAGCTGTCTTGTTTCCATTAAAAAATATGTGAACAGACTACAGGAGTGTGTAACTCCTTTGCCTTGGAGGCAGTCACTTCTACACTGGTTGCCCATTGGCTTGAAGGTGCCTGATCAGACAGATCATTTTTAATTTCTCTTCCATTTTTGACTTTGAAAATAGGATGTGCTTGGGTTTGCTAGAAATAAAACCACTGAGTGTGAGGACTTGAGTGACTGATGCAGGGAGGTTGTAGTTCTGGGGGTGAGACTTCTCTACCGTGGAGAGAGCCTGATATCTTGCAGTCATTGAAAGAGGTGATGTAAAATGTTTGGAATATGACCTTAAGATCTGTATGTCTTAATATGAGATTATTATGCTTATGTTTTTACATAACTAAATATTATCATGCTGAAGTTTTTTGTACCAGTCTTTACTCTTGTATGTATTCTGCTAAACCAAAGGGTGTTTTGAAAAAAGGCATCTTGTGCTTTCCTTGTCTGGCTTTAAAAATTGATGTGCTGTAGGGAGATACTGCTTTTTGAACTGTCACTTCAGTGCAGCAGGGAGAAATGTTTCCTAGTCAGTTTCAGCCTTTTTTCCACCTCTCACAAATCCAGTGATTTCCAAGGTCAGTATGTTGCTGAGTTTACTGCCCATGTGTGGTGGTTTGAGCTTGATTTCTAGCTCAGACATAAAAATATTTGGAACAGAGAAACTTAGAAGTAGAAGCTCTGAGTGGAGAGGTGAACATATAATGGCAACAGTGGATAAGTTAATATAATTTCATTGGAGTATCAAGAGCTTTATGTCTGGAAGCACAGCTTGTACCTTCCCCTTGCTGCTTCTGCTGCACCCACTGCTATCTCCCCCTGCCACTGTTTTGCTGCTTCGGCACTTCGGCACCGCTTGACCCATCTGTGTTAAGGTTATTATATTTCTGTAGTAGCTTCTTCTCCTTATACTGTTAGATTTAAACTATAAGAAATACAATTTCATTGTCCCCTGACTTTCCAAAAATTGGTGTTGTAGTGAGTTTATTCTACCGGGGGAGGGATCCACCCTAACCCCGGGACACCATGGAAATCACTGTTCTGTGTGGTGCTGAGGAAGTTTACTATACCAAGTGCCATTTGGGGCAAATCTTACTCTGGGGTAATCTTTGCTTACTTGGAGTCTACTAATGTGTTTTCAGGACTGCTTTAAAAAAATGTATCTGTTTGAATTGTAAAGAGTGTAACATTAAATGGTGTCCCAGCATCCTTTCAATTTGACTTCTGAAGTTGCAGCCTATAAAAAAAAAAAAAGAGGTAGGTAAGTAAATAAATAAAATCCAGGATCGCAGATGAGAGCCCTGGAAGTATTACATTAATTTAGTTCAGACACTGTGCTTGTCCTACCTTGTGTCTGTTCTTAGGGCCACAGAAACCTGGTTTATGTGAGTTCCACCCACATCCAGAGTTAAGAAAGCATAACAGAACTTTTGCTCTACAGCTCTATGGTCATATTACTCTCACAGGTTTGTCTTTGCTGGTAGGTTCTAACTTAGGAAGATTGAGCTCAGATGCTTGATAATCAAGGGACTACAAGAGCTTTATCAGCCAGGTTTTCTACAGTCTCTGTTGGAACTAGTACTTCAGCTCAGTGCCATTAGGAGATGGCTTCTGGAAAAGGACTTGCGCTGCCCAGCCTTTGACCTTCTAATCTCTCAGGTGAAACTCATACAGGAGAAGTACCAACTGCCGCCAGAAGCAAATCAGTCCCAGGAGGTCCTCGAGGGAGACGAATGGTCATGAGCCAGGCTGTGCTTGGACCTTGTTCCCTGCCAAGGGCAGATCAGGCATCTGCTGGCTCTGTCCCCCTTCACTAAGGACTTTCTGTGTAGCCTTGGGGAGATATAAACTGCATTAGTTGATCCAAGCATAATTGTAAACTTATTTGACAAACATGAAAGCTATAAATGAGATTGTCTTCTCCTTCATCTCCTCCTCTGAAAACCTGAATTTCTTTTAAAAATAGGCCATGAGTGCGTTGTTGTACCATTGCCAAATGCTGTGGAGGATGGGGCAAGCCGTGGAGTACAACTCCTTCACTCTCACAGCGGGGCAGGACCACAGTTGCATAATGTGCTGGGAATGGCATTGCAGCTGGGTGAAATTTGTGACAATGCTATGCACCCCACTGTGCTAAAAATAAGAATATGGTATCATGCTAGGGAATCCAGTTAGAAATAAAACAAATGCAGAGGAGTTGAATTTTAAACCAAAGAATGTTTTATATTATGTATGCTTCTCTGTTTGCTGAAACAAACCCAAAATATGAATGATAGAGAATAGAGGGATTGTCTTCCTTCTTGGTATCCTACGAAGTCCTAAAGCAGTCCTCTTCCTGGTTGTATCTAGGACACTTAGAACTCTGTCAAATGTAGTATCTCTCTCTGTATTCAAGGCCTTGGTAAGGGCAGTTTGTTCTTACTGCATTATTTTCAATACAGTTTGGGTTTTTTTAGGTGTATTACTTTTATTCCTGGAGAGTAGAATAGAATCATGGAATCAACCAGGTTGGAAGATCATCCAGTCCAACCTATCCCCCAGCCCTAGCTAGTCAACTAGACCATGGCACTAAGTGCCTTATCCAGTCTTTCCTTGAACACCTCTAGGGACGGTGCCTCCACCACCTCCCTGGGCAGCCCATTCCAATGGCAAATCACTCTCTCTGGGAAGAACTTCCTCCTAACATCCAGCCTATACTTCCCCTGGCACAACTTGAGACTGTGTCCCCTTGTTCTGTTGGTGGTTGCCTAGAAAAATATGATCTGAAGATTTTAGAACAAAAAGCTATATAAACAGTAATCATATTATTATATTTTTAAGACTTAAATGAAAGGAAGACTTAACCCTAATTTAACAGTATTGGAAAAATTTCAGCCTGTCATAGTCATCCTATGTGCTTTTTTAAATCTCTCATCCAAACAAGGCTGTCACTAGTTAATTTAAATACTGGCAAAAGTGGAAAAAAAAGAGATAGTACTGAAAAGATAAGTTTTAAAAGAGGACTTAAAATAGTTTTATAAATTTGAAATAATTTTTCCTTTAAATATTTAGGTAGTGATTTGTCTTTGTAGTGAAATCTAATGTTCTGCTGTATTCATTTCAAATACTAAAATATTCACAAGGTACAGAGTTCTGAAGAAAAGTCAGACCACTGCTGGAAGTGAAGGCATTGCTGAGAACAAGTAACCAGAGTGTGCAAAAGTGATAAATCTTCTTTTGGCATCAGTAAGGCCTTCTGCAGGTGCAGGGGGAATATGCTATGTATTTGTTTGTTTCTATTATGTCACTTAGTTTAATTCTACAGAAAACAATTAAAAAAGCTGGTAAATCTTTAAGAAATGCAAATGCAGAATGCTTGTTTGTTTTTTAAAATCTTATGAATTAATAGCAATTGATCAGAGGCTGAGATTTTCCAGGTTTTAATTCTCAAAGGATACACTTATGAAATAAGACAAAAGACAAATTGTTTCAAATCAGTAACTATGGATTATTTCCTATTGATGTAGCCTCAGTTTTACTAAATCTTTGATTTCTCAAATGGTAAAAGTGTTTTCCTTATCTATTTCTGAAGTTTAATAGTGTTTTCAAATTGATTTTCAGAACTATATTCATAAATTACTGTAATTTTCATGAAAATGTAGATGATGAGAAATTATAGGTAAAAAGTTTATGGCTCAAGTACATTTGAGTTTAGTGCTGTTCTTGTATTTATAGAATCACAGAATCAGTCAGGGTTGGAAGGGACCACAAGGATCATCTAGTTCCAACCCCCCTGCCATGGGCAGGGACATATGGAAGTTAAAAAATGAAAAAATGTATGGTAATGTAAGTAGTTTCTTAAGTGTTTATGTACTGCTGTCTTTAATGTAACTTAAAGGGTGCATTTAATTGCAGATCACCCAGTGGCTGCTATGTCTTAGGGGTTTCTTGCTATTTTTTCTTCAACTTTTCTCTAGAAAAATAACAAGTACTTAAAAAAGAAGATAAAATATAATTGGTTTGCGGTGCATTATCATGGTTGAACAACAGTAACTTTAAAAAAGACGTTTTGAATCACTTTTCTTGTATTTTAAATCTATCCTGACTGCAAGTATATGTAAATCCTTTGTCTTTACATGAATATGGTAGAGTTGAAAAATCTGGTGGAGAGACCCCATTTTTTTAATGTTAGTGGAACCATACTAAAGTAGGTCTTCTAAGTACTTTTCCAAAAGAAAATACACTGTCCTTAACTATGTGTGCTGTTTATTCACACGTGGTTTAAAACGTATTTAGGAGATGCAAATTTTGCTTCTAGGTGGCTTCTTTTTGTTACTAAATGGATTGATGCTTGAAGAGAGTAGATTCGGGTTAGATATTAGAAATAAATTCTTTACAGTAAAGGTGGTGAGACAGTGGAAGAGGTTGCCCAAGGAAATTGTGGATGCCCCCTGCTTGGAGGTGTTCAAGGCCAGGCTGGATGAGACCTGAAGCAATCTGTTCTAGTGGAGGGTGTCCCTGTTCATGGCAGAGGGTTTGGAACTAGATGATCTTTAAGGTACCTTCCAACTCAAACCAGTCTATGAATCTAAAAGTCTTACTAATTTATATCATGTGGTGAATCTGAATTCATCCCTTGCTAGCTTTTGTAGGATGACTTGGATGTTGAGTTACAGCTGTGAAATAGGGATGAAAGTTGTCATAAATGGTCTCCTGTGTTCCACAATGTGCTTTTCTCTTGTTCTTAAGGGTGTTATATGGGCACAGCTTAGCGTCTCTGCCCAGATACACCTATATAAGTAACCCTACCAGTTCATTTCTTTACAAGTTCATTTTAGACTGTATCTTCAACTTATTAATTAGACAGATTCCATATCACTTCTTTCAAACTACTATCCTTGCATTAATATTGTGCTACAGAAAGTTGTTGTTACTCTCTTGGCTTTTTAATCAATGTTAGTGGGTTTTTTGTTTGTTTTATTTTTGTTTGGGTTTTTTTGGTGTTTTGTTTTTTTGTTTGTTTTTTTTTTTGAGGGGGGGGTCCCTCCTTCATGGCACAGACTGATGCGAGCATAATGTGGAAGAATGGTAATTTGTTAAAGTGATTTTGGTGGGTTTCTGCGCTCAGCAGAGCCAGTAAAGTAACTCTGAACTCTAAAGCATTTATTTTGATAGACATCTTCTTGGAAAAATTCCTTCGATTTGTTGATATGTCAAATTTTTTCCCCCATCTTTCACTTAAGCACTATCAGAGAAGGTAATTTTTAACTGGTTGACTTCCGAGTAGAAGTTCGTCTATCAACTGCTGGGGTAAAAACAGTAAGCTGCTGGTTATAGCTTGAGAGCTACAGGTAGGTCAAGGGCACATACTTATGATTTTGCTGACAATGTTCTGCTAAGAACATTTTATTCTCTCCCATTTTGTTAATGAATACAGTACACCCAGCTGTGAAGCTCTGAGTGATGATTGATATTACGGATTTATCCTTTCAGATTCTGTTTCTAATTTTAGGAAGTTATAATCCTTGTCTTAAGCTTGTAGTGGTAAAACTGTAAAAGGACAAGTTTTTCCTCAGTGAACATTGTGAAATGCAGTAATAAGATTTTATAAATACTGGACTGCAACAGCTAGCAATCTTAGATGAGGGAAAGTACTGTCCACAAAAATAACTAGCCTTCCATATATAACAGATGAGCAAATACTTGGATTACAATTTTTTTTTATTAGAATGATTTAGAAGTAGTGAGTTGTCACAAGATGATGCTTTACATTACTGTTCCTGTGATCTCTTTTAGTTCACCTATCTCTTGAGTTCCCAGTGCAGTCCAGAGTATAGCATTAGGTGGATGTGTGGGACAGAGCTGTCTTCTTCCCCTTTCCGCCTACACATACATACCTTCTGAAGATATGGAAAAACTAATCTGGTCTGTTCAAGTTACTTGCTGTTAGATGTACCTGATTGTACCGAACTAGGACATCTCCTTGAAATGCTAAGCACTCTTAAGTACATGCATTAGAATAGGGATTGAACTGAAAAGTCGTCCTACCTGTTCAGAGATTGTATGCATATATGTGTATTCAAGCTTATAGGTAGGCATAGTGGTGATCCTATAGCTACTGGATTTAAAGATCAGATGTGATTTCTTGCTCCTCAGAATTAAAGTTTTCCAGCTAAAAACCATCTGAAATGTTTACACTTTTATCCTATTACACTTTGTATTAAAAAACACAGTTAAAGGATTTGACATGATAAAAGCCATTCCTTTAGTGTTCATCAGGCAACTGGTTTTGATTTACAAAGCTTCAGACAAAGGAACGTGTATTGACGCTTTTAACTGTAGTTAAAAATTTGTCTGTCTTCTCCCTAACCACACAAAATAACAAGATTAAATAGGATAACATTATTTTGGGCTTTAAATCCACTCGCTTCTCACAAGCGGAAAGCTCTAATCTGGTCAAATCAGGGTCTAGCAGACCAGTCCAGTGTATACGAGACTTTGTGATAATCTCTTGCCCATATGTGTTGTCATTGTTCACAGGAGACAAGCCTGAAAAGCTTCTGCTGTATTTCAGATACTGTACAATGTTTTGCATTAGAAGAGTGGATGGAGGAAAGATATGTAGTCTGAAATACTGTCAACACTAATCTTCTAAACAAAGGAGCTTGGCGTGGCATTGTCAAAGGAAACTAAACCTGCTGTTTTATTTTCCCATTGTTCTCTTGCACAGAGAGTCTTTTGGTCTACAAACAACTGCTGACATTAAGCCACAGAAATTGCTACAAGAAGAATATATGGTACTTCCATCTAAGTCTGGCAATGTTGTGGTGGCTCCATTCCATTGTTTATGTGCTGCAGTGAATTGATTGCGTTCATTTAAAGAGATGTTTGACTTTAAACCTTGGATGGTTGTCTCTTTCTAACTCTCCTTTTCTCTCTGTTGCTGTCAGTTCAGATAGGCTGTATCTATTGAGTAGGTTTTCTGGCTGACTTCTGTGCCCTAGACTCAGAGATGCATGAAATGAACCAAAAAGGGAGGACAACATTTTGAAGACACAGGAGAGAGGCCTGCCACGGAAGGATGCTTTTATGCTCTGTTGGAGTTTCAAGCTAAACAGATGGCATTTAGAGAGGTGAAATCAAGAGGTCATTTCAAAGTTAGTGGTAGTGTGACTCCTTGGGAGCTTGAAGAAAACAGTTACTTGCCTGTGATCTCAGTGATGGTATGGGCAGGAGAAGAGGGGTTCCAAATGTGTACCAAATGACATGAGTTTTGCAGAGTTAGTGGAGTCTGAAAAATGTGAGCCTTTACAGGTGGAAAAATGTTTCTGGAAATGTGTGTAGCATGCTCAGTGTTCTCATCTGCTTGCTGATGTGCTGTGTCAAATCCAATTTGTAGTTCTTCCTATCTAACTTCAGCTGCTAGATTTGGTTTCTTTCTTTGCTTATTTTTTAATCAACGCTGTTTGTAACTTTCTCCTCTTTGGTGTCACAGGCATTTGCAGTCACTGCTGTGTTCTGCCATACAGGTGGCTTTGTGCTGGGGTACAGAATTCCTTTCTGTCTATGTTCCATGTTTTGCAAGGCTCTAGTCGCAATCATGAAGTTCATAGCAATTTCCAAGGAATGTAAATATTTATACCAATTAATTTCAGAAGTGTGGAGCACGATATACTTAGCAATATCTCTCAGTGACAGAAAGTATTCCAACCAGTTAAGTTCAATTTAGACTTGTTGGCACAAACTGCCTTTATGCTAAAGGTTATCTGTGTGCAGGTAATACTACCTATTCACTGCCATCCTTTGCTGTTTTCTGTTTACTGGATTATCTTTAACTTTTGCCAGAGACTACTGCTGAGATTTCTTATTCCCAGAAGGCTTAAATTTTAGTTTCTAATATTCCACAGACCATCTAAATTCAGGGACAACTCTGATGAAGTCTTTAAGATGCTGCTTTTAAAATGTCATACAAGACTGTATAGTTGCAACACTCCTATTGTACTGGGTACTTGGGAAAAATATAATGCACACAGTATATCCTGAAAAGATTGGAAGTACTTTGTGTACAATTCAATCCTGTTAATTGGTGCACCAAGGAAACCATGTAGATTGCTAGGCTTTTGAGAATCTCATCTTAATCAACTGTCATGTTCTGAGCTGGGCAAGAGAATCTCAAAACTATATAAGGCAAAGTTACAATATCTTTAGTGAAGTAGTTCTTTGAGGGGAGGGAATGCCAAGTCTGTTTTGGTACAGATTATTTCCTACATTTTCCATGTACAGTTTAGAGTTAGGTATTCCAGCAGGTAAAATCTAAAAAGAAAATAGCATGTGTTTGAATATGCTTCCTTCTAACTAATAGCATAAATATGTAATTTTGCTTTAGCCAATATATAATGAAATAATATTGAAATAATTCTTGTAAACAGCCTACATATCCTGTTGTTGGCTTTGCTTCAGATGTTTCTTCACATTTGGCTAAGTTCAAGTAATAAATGGATGAAAAAACTGGAAGATGATTTGGAACCAGATTAATCATCTGATTCAGTATTGTTTTTTTACTTTGCTACAAGAAATCTTTCCAATCTATGAGATCATGGATTAGCTGGTTGGAAAATTTAGAGAGAGGCATGAAGTACATTTGCCCTCTTTTTTTTTTTTCTGACTTCTCTTTGGAACCTGCAGAATTTCAGCAAAATATAAATCATAGAAGCAACCAGGTTGGAAGAGACCTCCAAGATCATCCAGTCCAACCTAGCACCCAGCCCTATCCAGTCATCTAGACCATGGCACTAAGTGCCTCATCCAGGCTTTTCTTGAACATCTCCAGGAACAGTGACTCCACCACCTCCCTGGGCAGCCCATTCCAATGGCAAATCACTCTCTCTGGGAAGAACTTCCTCCTAACATCCAGCCTATACCCACCCCGGCAGAACTTGAGACTGTGTCCCCTTGTTCTTCAAGCTTTACCACAAATATTCATTATAATGGAAATTCACTCATCCAAACTAGTACCTCCTCATTTTATCTATTTTTGAATATCATAGCTGGCATTTATCTCACGAGGTGTAGATTTACATGTTTGAGACAGTGATTTAGGCTTGCATTACAGTCCATGAAAACAAATGAACACTTGTAGAAAGTGATTCACTTAAGATTTCTGAAAACCAGCTGCCTAAATTTCACTTTAAAAGTCCATGTTCATCCTACTGATGAAAAAGAGGCAGTGTGTGATTCTGACATGTTGTTGATGCTGCCTATGTAGATGATGCAATCTCTGTCCTACCTGTCTGGGCAGAAGTAATTGTAGTGACCATTAAGTAGACCTAATGCTCCAAGGCAAATTGTTTGGATTTACAGTCTCTTTCATATGCCTGTCAAGATAGTGAATCTCTGTTGGGTTTGTGACAGCTGGATTGTGAAAAGGTCACCAAATCTAAATGTATTAACACTCTTAAAGATTTGTTCATGTTGTTGAATTTAGTGTTACAAAAAGTAACATGTTTTTACATAATGGTGTTCTCACTATATTGTACCACTCCAGTAAGGTTTGTCTACTGTTACGGCTTTTGACTTTGTTGGATTAAAGTGTTTTGAGGAACTTTGTATCATAACTGTAAAGCCCTTTGCTCTCAGTTGCTGTCACTCTACAGCCAAGGCACATTTGTAACCCAGAGGAGGGCATGTGCGGACTCTGAAGGAAAATTTAGCTCCAGACACAGCAGTTGGTTGCCTCTTGGCACCCCACAGCTAACTTCCTCCAAATTCCCTGTCCTCCACTCTCAGTCCACTTTATGTGAGTTTTTGAAGATAAGCTTTATCCATAAGAAAACATGGAACTAGGTGCTGTAAAATGTACAGTACTTAAAATTTAAAGTTGGCTTGGGAACAATAATAATAAGATGTTGTCTAAATTGCTACACAAACGTGTGCTAAAAATTTGCTTGCAAATGTTCTTTGCTGTGTGAATGAGCTGTAAACTGCAGAGGCAGATCACAAGTCTGGTTAACAATACAATTGGTTTTGCTCTTCTGTGCAGAGTAGATGACATCTGTAGTGACTTTTTAATGGTTGCTTGGTTAGTTTATATCATGAATTATTTCCTCCTCTGACACCCTACCATTTTGCTCATTTGGCTGTGCTGAAGTTGCAACTTTATTGCTCAACATACTTGGATGTAATAATCTCAACAGCAAGAACATTCCATCCTCTACTTGCATAAGAAACAGGTTATGCTTATTTTATAATGGAACTTTGTATTCTTCAGAAAACTTAGTTTAGTTTTATTTTGTCTCTTTTTTTTGTTTATGCATGCAAAGGGGAAGCAAAGTGAAGTATGACTGGACTCTAAGAAACCTTGTCTTCAGTTTCACTTACTGAAAGTTGTTATAAATTCAATTATTTTCTGCACCCTTGGAAGGGAACCACATCCAGTGGGGTAACCATCGTAAAAAGAACACATTGTAGGTTGCAGCAAAGATGAAGGTTACTTTCCCGAGGGCCAGAAAGAACAATGATGCAGGGGAAAGGGGCAGCTATACTGTGTCCAGAGGAAGGGTTTGCCAGTGCCTGTTGGTCAGTGGGGATTTGAGGGGAAGTGCCACAGTGGCATCTAGGAGAAGGGGAGAGAAGAGACAGAGAAATACATCTGAGTAGTTATTAGTGGGAGTGATTTCTTACAGGACTGTGTACATGCCAGTGCCACTGATTTACTACTTGATGATTTACATTTGGGCAGAATTACTGTTTCTGCGCACTTAGAACTAATGAAATTGATACTTCAATGAAGATGTTTTCCTTTGTAAAAAGGGCTAGATCATTTTAACACCAGCAAATTTCTCCCTGGATTTCCTTCTCTGCCCTGAATCTGGGAGTTTCTTGATGACTGAATTCAGAAGAAAACTGTGCCCTGTCATATTGAATTTGGCAGAATGGCTAAAGTTTGAATTTGGTTTGTATTGGTTAAATCAAGCTTTTGATTTGGTTGCCTATTGTCCAGTATGCTAATCCATGTTATTTCCAGCTGAGTTAAAGTGTAAAGTCGTTAGAGCAGCGTGGGCTTTTTGTTTGTACAAGGAAAGGTTAAGTTCTGCAGGCAGCTCATACTGCTGCCAGCAGGGCTGCAGATCTGAATGTGGGGATTAATTACCTGTAACAGCTGCAGGACAGAGTCCTGTGCTGAGCCCAAGTCTGATTAGGCTGAGGTCTGGAAAGCTTTATCTTGGGGAAATGTTTGGACCATTTTTCAGGAGCTTGAGTTCTAACTTGTTCAGAACTGGGTACCTAGATTACCACAATGTTCAGCCTAATAATATCCTAATGTTGATATTTTAATTATGCTGTGGAAATCCTGTAACAGAATTAACAATCAGTTTAAAGTGTATTAGCCTGTAGCTATTTATAGGCTGACAATATTGTTATAGTCTTACAGTCTTTGTTTCTGTATTGTTTCTAATTTAGATTTTGGTAACCACAGTTAGCTGTTGAAGGTGTAAGGGGTAAGAAGGCCAAAACTCACCTTTCAAACATATTTCTAAACCAATTTGTATTGGGATGGCTTGGAGATGAATAGATTAAAAAAAAAATCATTATTTTAAATACAATTTTTGCCCAGACCATTCTGATTAGAAGATAGCATGTATTAACCTTTGTGGACATGCTTCTAAGCTGTTGTGTTCCTGTTTGAAACGCTCATTTGTTTTAAAATTCAACACTGGTTATTATGCACAAGTCATTTAATTGCCATTTTACACCCTTGTACCAAACAAGTGGAAAACTCTGTTTTGGAATGGAGGAGAATTAAGTACACAAGAAAGGAAAACAAATACCAGATTCTTCACAATGAGAAATTTGCTTAGACAAAAGAAGTATGTGCTGTGGGCATACATTAGGAATGAGAGAGAAGTCAGATGATTGTAGGTAGTAGCATAAATATCAATTTTTGCTGAAGAATAACTTTCATTATAGTTTTCTAATGAAAACTATAATCCAATCATCACTTGACTAGCATTACTTAAAATTATCCAGTAATATAATATGTAATTTTTTTTTAATGTTTCAGATCCACTTACTTAAATAAAACCTTGCAATTTTCTTTAAAAACTCACTTTCCCCCTTCTAATACTGACTTGGACTTATTTGCATTACTTTTGTATTCCTTTCTTCTTCTTTTTCCTAACTTAGTATTGTAAGTAGTTACAATGTTTCTGTGTGGTAGGAATTGCAGTGGAATTAAAGTTCTCATTAGGAAAAATACTCTTATTATTAGTTTTGGGTGGAAAGAATGAGTAGTTCTCATCAGGGAGTTGCAGCCTTTAAGCTTCTGTGGTTTATTTCCAAATAATGGGTGAGTTGTATGCAAAATAATGACCCTTTCAGATTTTTCAGGCTAAGAGTACAATTACTGAGTAATTTTGAATTTAATGTTTCTATTTCAGTCAGAGGGAATGTTCTCATAAAGCTGCTGGTATAAATTAGGAGTTAGCAGATGGAGTTAATTTCTGTTTTTTCAGTCAGTGGACAATAACTAGACAAAGTGTAAGCCAGTCTGTTGTTTATATATGCCTAATGTGTACATGCTATCACATATGTGATAAAGAAAAATCTGGAAAGGTGTGTAGCATGTCATATAGGGCATCTTTCTATCTGAATGCCTGCCAGGGCTGAAAACATGTTTTGAGCAGAACAGTGAAGGAGGATGGTTGATCACTCTGGTTCAGGCATGTAGATGAATGATTGTGGAGCTAAATTAACAGTAAGTAGCCCCGCAGTCAACCTCATCCTCACATTTTACTTAAATACTCCTCCTTTTTATTGATCTTTTATTTTCATCTCTTCCTTTTTACTACTTAAAAATCTTTCTTCCTCAAGAGATCACTAGATCTGAGAAAAAAATTGGTTTTAACTGGAGCCAGTTACGTAAGGTATTCCTTGATGGTTAAACGTTGTTGATAATGTGTCTTTTTCTTCTGTTTTACTTAGATGACAGTGCCTCTGCTGCAAGCAGTATGGAGGTAACAGATCGTATTGCCTCTCTGGAGCAACGTGTCCAGATGCAGGAAGATGACATCCAGCTGCTCAAATCTGCCCTTGCTGACGTGGTTCGACGCTTGAATATTACAGAGGAACAGCAGGCCATGCAGAACAAGAAAGGACCTACCAAAGGTTTGCATTTCAGATATATGTAAAATAGGCAGTGTAATTCAATTAATATTTAACATGTATTAAAACAGATGATATTTTAGATCTTTGATATATTTAAAATCAACAAATTAACCCCAAAATAAAGTTCACTGGAAATTTAACCCTCTGGAGAGAACACATAAAAATCAAAGTAGGAGTTTTCTACACTTCCCATGAACCAGAAAAGCATTTGGATATTTACATTTAAACTTGGCTGCCACTTCCTGGGTTTGGTCAAGATTATTTTATAAACTCTTTAGGAATACTTTCCCCCTTCCAATAATTAATTAATTTTAATTAACATATAATTTTAACTAAAATAGGAGTATCTTTGTTATGTTTGGTTGATGCAGAGCTCTGAGCTAGCACAGAGGTGACATGACCAATGACATGGTGCAACATCAGCTGCTCAGCTACAAAGGAGATGCAGTTGGTGCCTGTCCCTTGTTCCAGAGCAGCAGGTTCAGAGCCAGTGAGGTGGTGGGTATGAAGGACACTGCCACCCATGTGGTGCAGCATTCTCTCTTGTGATTCCTGCTCTGCCAGAATGGGTTTGTCTGTACACAAATCAGAAAAGCTGGAACTGGACATCCATCACTTTGCAGTAGTAGAGGACTATTAGAAACCAATCAGTGTGAATTACTGTAGTCTGTCAGGCAACAAAAACCTGAGAAATTGCCTTGGCAGAAATGCACAAAGCATTTTTCATTAGTTTTAGATAAGTTAAATGCTACTAAAGATAGCCTCCACTGTGATAAAGTATTCCACCAAATCTGGTTGTACAAGGGATTAAGAGGCCCTGTGTTGCCCATAAAATAGATACTATCTGATGCATGAAGGAGATAAAGTCTAGTGATTAGTACTGAGTCGTAACCAAATCAGTTCTTGCTTTCTGGCTTTCCTTAGCAAAATACAGACCAGATTCTCATGTATTCTGTAAGCAGAGTTGAGCTCTAAATCAGGAGATGCTTTCTTGGTTGTGGCAGACTGTTAAAGCCATAGATCAATGTATGTTAAAGAAAAGCTGCTGTAAACCTTTTTTTGTTGTTTCTTTGTTTGTTTTTTATCTTTGGCTTTTTTGTTTGTTTGCAGGTTTGGTGTTTTTTTTGTTTTGGTTTGTTTGTTTATACATGCATATATTAAATGAATACTTGTTGATATATGTGTGAAATGACAGTGTAAGAAGTTTTACTGTGATAATGCAAATGGAGGACTGCAAATGCCAATTGCACTTCCATTGCAAATTACTGAAACGCAACCTGATAATTGCCATATAAGTCCATCTGATTTCTGGAGATAATTGCTACTGTTCTATGCAAAGAACTTTAATTTTACTACAAATCAGCTGTCTCACTAGTGTATGGTCAGCCTTATTAAACAAACTCTATAAGATGAAACAATCTGAGGTATCTTAGGAATTTGTATCTTCCAGCTGTTTTGTCAAATGTGATGCATTTCACATGATGGCATGTTTTGCCTATAGTAGACATTACTACTTTATAATTAATTGTATGCAGTTTCTTAGTGTAAGATTAAGTTGGATTTCAGGATTTGCTTAGACTTGGGTGATGCTGAAGTTGTGACTTCTCATGTTTTACCACTTGGGCAGCATGGATTCAGTCTGCTTTGCTTCTGATTATCATTTAATGACTAATTCCACATTTAGAATTGTATAAAGCAGAATTTGTTCTCACAAGACGTCACAAAAATGTTGTCTGTGCAAACTGAGATTTGAGGAATATTATATGGTGAGTCTTTCATTTGATCTATAGATGAATTAGATCAGGATTAAAATCATTTGAGTGTCAGGGAGAGGTTTGTGCTTTTGGAAAATGAAGATCCCTTATGTGTTTTTTTAAAGTCTGGCACAAGAAGCTTCATGGGACAGGAGACTACATTTTTCTTAGATCTTTGGATTTTAAAGTTATTTAAAAATTTAAAATTTCAGTCTTTTAAGCCTATAATGGAAAAACTTGAGCTTGTTTTCAGTTTTGTGTGTATTCTTTGTCTGGACTTGAGCAAGGCAGCTGAAAAGCAGCGTACATCATGGAAAGTGCGCTTCTTGTCCATTTGTAGAGCTCCTTCACTGATATGGGGTTTGGTTTGTTTTTTTTTTTTTGTGGTGTTTTGGTTTTGTTTTCTTTTCCTCCCCACTTTCCTTATTTAATTCAGCTACTGGTGGAGTTCAGTATGGCTTCCTGTCTTTGTTTTACTTGTGTTTGTTGTTGTTTCCTTTTGCAATTATTGGTTTGTTTATAAACTTAACAGCCCTATTAATCCGTAGATCAGAGTATGATTAAAAAAGCTGCTGCTGAGGCTGATAAACATGTCAGTCCTACTACCACAGGTAAGATTTTGAAGCAACAGAACTTCTAACAAAGCAATAATACCAATGTGTTTGAATTATTGACTTCTAACAGCAATGACCTGTTTGGGGTTAACTGCTATGGCGGTTATCACTGGTGTGATCTAGCTGTTGTAAATAAAACTAAATAGCACCAGAATAAATAGTGGATGAATTGAATAATATAGAGTTTTAATGTGTGTGGTTGTAAGCATGGTGTTGCTTTGTAGTCTAGCCTACCACAGGGCTAGATCTTTAAATCTCTGGCTCCAGAAGTGTCGATTCTGGGTTGGTGCTGGACTTGCGGCAAAACCTCAGTTAAAGATTGTAGTGTTTACTCCAGGCTGCTGCTAGTTTCAGTTTCATAAGGTTAATAGAGTAAACAGACTCCAGCTAGTTCACTTCAGCTACTTTTTAATAGGCATTTTAATATATAACTATAAAGGAGGAAAATATGTTAATCATTGGTTTATTTAACTTTAATTGTTGCTCTAATTTGCGATCTCAAAGTCTCATTAAAGTTTTATGAGCCACAGAAATTTTGTTGGGAAATGAGTCCACAAATGCTCAACTGTAGCTATCTGTGATTCTGTAGTATGTGGCAGAATCAGTTTCATACTTGCAGATTAATTACAGCAATTAGTCAGGAAAGAAGCATCCAGCCCAAAACTGTAGAAATAATTTAATTTGGAAGAATGAATACCGTAGAAGTAAATAGGATCATGATATCTTTATCCCTTAAAAAGGAAAAAAAAAGCATGAGAAGCCAAAATACAGTCAAATTTAGATGTTTTGTATAAGCTCTAGCCTGTTAATATAGATCATGAAGGCTAGGACTGGAGGGCACCATGAATGCATTTGAGTCTTGTTTAGTCTTTCATTAAAGCTTCCCATAAAATCAAAGAGCTTTTGCTCCTACTAGAATTGGTAGGGATGATATGTCTCACGCTATCAATTTTCTGTGGTCATATGATCTTGGATTTTCAGTGAGCCTGGAGGTGGTTTTTTTTTCTTCACTGACATAACTTCATCTCATCCTTCAGTCTTCTAAGCCAAATAAACCTCATTTGCAGAATCATAGAAGGTCAGGGACTGGAAGGGACCTTGAAAGATCATTGAGTCCAACCCCCCCCCACCAGTATTTTCTTATAGGTGGTTTTATGAATTTCTGTCTCTGCATAAGTGCTGAATAATGACATATACATAACAAAGTTTCAGCATAAACTTTGTCTTGCATTCTCAAGTAGATTGTAATTCCTTACTTAGTTTTCCCAAGGCACAGATAGACTTTCAGATCTGTCCTCTTTTGTTCAATATACGAAAACTTAAGGTGAAGAAGGTGCTTGCTCTTAGTGATAGAGTTGCAAGTTAAGGTAGCCTAGGACTGTATACAATTGTTAATGTTTCCATTTAGCCTTTTATGTTATTTATCCTCAGCATGGGTTATTTTGTTTTCAAGTGCATTTCAGAAGTATTCTCTCTGCTGTCCTCTCAATTCAGTGAAATTTTATCTTATGCTCCTTAGGTGACCTGTGACTCCTTCCTTCTCTCAGGTGTTATTTTTCTGAGCCCAGAGATCCATGACATCTTTGCAAAGCTGGCTCATGATACAAAGTTCTGTCAAATTTCAAGTGACTTAAGCTTTCTTCCCTGCTCTAGAGAGAGCACTGGTCATGTTTGTGTCTGTGTTTTCAGGCTGTGGCCCGCTGTAGTTTTCATACACTCAGTGCATGCAGTTTTAACCACTGTTTTTGCAACTAATTTCTAATGTATTTGAATAAGACTTTTCTGTTATTCTAATGCTAGTTACAGGTATGACATGAGCTAAAGATTTGATCAGAACATAGTTAGATAACAATATAATAATAATAATAATAGCTGGGAGTTTTGAATATGAGAGAGGCCATAGAATTGTGTGCTTAAGCTATATGCCGATGATTTTACTTGATAATAATAATTCCTCCTTGTAAAAACCCTGATCTATGGTGAATTTGACAATAGTGAAACAGAAATGGCATGCTACACGGATACTTCTAATTATTCTGATGTTATTTGCTGGAGAAAGAAGAAAATCAAATGAAAATGATGTCTTAATCTTATATTTGTTTTACAGCAAGACCCCTGGTGCAAACCCTGCCTTTAAGGACTACTGTTAATAACGGAACTGTGTTACCAAAGAAACCAAGTGGCTCTTTACCTTCCCCATCAGGAACCAGAAAGGAAACGGTGTCACCAGCAGCAAAAAGGTATGTATCTTATCAGAAACCTTAAAATTGCAAAGTTGAAACTATGGTGTATCTCCTCTCTTAAGCTTCTAGATCTGTAGCTTTTCTTACTTGCAAAGCACGGTGTAAATATTTAGAAAGAACAGTGTAAATATTTAGTTTGGAAAGGAAAGGAGAGATGGATTTCATTCTAAGAGGCTTTAAGCTCATTTGTTCTGATTAGAATTAAGGTTATTACCATGAACATTGAAAGAATTCACGATGCTTGTTCTACTGATTTGTGCTACTTTCTTGCTACTACAGTCTAGCATACACAGAATAAAGCATTTCTACTGTGTTGTGTTGCACAACATGACATGAAAAGTAGTGCAAGGATTTTTCTGGTAGCTAGTAGGCAATAGATAGTCTGTAGAGAAACTGCTGTCATTACCCATCAGTGTGTTACCTTTGGTGATTTTCTCCCAAGGAAAATTATCATAGAAAATGCATGTGCAATGTTAGAAGTGTCTCAAGGAGGTGAATAATTCTATGCCTAGCACATATTTATGCAAATGAAAACATCCATCTTTAGTTATCTTACCATTAGCATATATTTAACTCCTTTTAAGGATTATTGCTCTGTCTCAATTTGCTTTGTGTGTGTGTAGCTGTTTTTAAGTGGTCTACATGTTTGATACGTCTATGTTATAAGAAATTAAATGGATTGGGTGCAGCAAGTTCAGGTTACACGTGACAGTTCTTGTGGTGATAATCTGCTATATGGCTTGCCTGTAAAAGATAATAGTGTGGTGATGGTGGTTCAGTTTTATTGTGTGTGTGTGGTTTTTTGTTTTCTTTTCTTTTCTTTTGTTGTTAGGGGTTTTTTTTTCCTTTTTGTTTGGATTTTTTTTCCTCCTTATGTTTCTTTTGTTGTGTGTCATCCTCAGCTTTTTTTAGTGATGATGCTGTCAACTCTGAGGAGGGCAAGCTGTGGAGATAAGAGCATTAACCTGCTAAGATCTGAGGTCTCTTTTGTAAAGAGAATTCTTCTTACAGGGGAGATGGTGTCTGGGTATATGCCACTCTTTGTTACTGTGATGAAGGGCACTGATTTTCCAGGAAACTCCAGGTTCTGTTATTGTAGAAAAGAAAGAAGCTATGCTGTGCACAATTGACATTGGAAATGATTAAGTCTGTTTATGTTGCACAAATAAACTCCTTTGAGGTCCTATGAACTGGGACTTGCAGCAGCCCAAGGTTTTAGCCTGAACCAGCTCTTTAGATGAGGAAGGCAAATACTGTATAAACTGTTCCACTATCAGAATTATATTATTGGAATTTTCAAAACGTGTGAAAGAACTTGCTTCTACAAACAGAAAATGGATTACTGTTTAAAAGAGAGTACTCTTTCGTATGTGCTGCATTTAAAAAGAAATCTGTTCTTACAAATTATTTTATCATAATAACTTTCTGAGTTTCATACTAAAAGTTTCAAATGCTAATTATAAAACTCATCAAAGAGCACAGGCTTCACTTGTGTACAGAGTATGTAATTATTGAGTCTCAACACCCTTCTGTAAGGCTGAGTGCTGAAGACTAGGGTGGATGAAATGCAGGTCAAGAACTCTCTCTGAGAGTCTTTTGGGTAATTCAGGTAGTCCATCAGGTTTTACCTGCAGCCTGTAGGCATTAGCCTAGCTCAAGGTTCCTGTAGATAAGTGACACCCTATAGCTCTTCCACCTGACCTGTCTGTGGTGAGGATACCCAGAGTGCCAGTGGGAAGGTCTGTAGGGAGCATATTTAGGGAGCGTTGTTTTGCTGCTTTGGTTCCTCCATAATATATGGATTTAATGTCTTTTTATTACAGTTTCCCCAGTCTCTTTGTTGACAGACTAGACTGAAGATGCTTTAAATATGCAATATGAAAATGTAACTTCAGGTTTGGAAAAGAAAAAGTACACATGGGCAGTTTTTCTGAGATAGAGGGGCACTTAAGAGAGCAGGGTTATTCCATATCCTGAGAAAAAAAGAAAGTTATAAATCCAGGTGCTCTGGAATAGCTGCTCCTTTCAAATGCTCTAGGATATACTTCAAGAGAAAGAGTGAAACTGTAAGGACCCCATCAATGAATTACTGTACAAAACATTTTTTGGTAAATTATTCTCTACTCTTATCACTTGATAATGAACCTTAAAATAACTGATAGTATTTCATGTTTTTATAGTAAATTGTGCTCCAAGTATTCAGCATTAGCATGTGATGTATTAAGTGTTCCAAATAGCTTTCTTGCAAATAGTCAAGTAAATTAATTCATTATGCAGTCATTAAGATGAGTTCGTTCAGACTTTGTATTTATGCTGGAACCTTTTGCCTTCAGGAAGTCTATGTGTGTATGCATAAAACTGTAATGGAAATACATCAGCAAGATCAAAGAGCTTCCCTTTTTTTTTAAGGGGTAGGACTTGTTTGTGTTAGAAGCTGCACTTAGTGTTGAATAGTTTATAGATGGTGTGCAATTGTGAATTTTTAGTTATGTTTTCTTCTAAGCAGTCATGTTTTTATAGTGCTCTTTTCATTTAAACTGATTCCAAAACTACTCCTGCTTTGGTATTCTTTTAGTCCAAAACATGGTAATGTGATGTAGCAGCTCTAATTAGTATTAAGAGTTTGCAGATGTTTTAAAATATGCTTGGATACTTTTAATCATTTTCCTATATGACATAAGCATAGCATTGAAAATTTTGATTTTTTTTTCAAAATATGAAAAAAAATATTTTGAAAGGGGAAAGAGAAGTGGAAAAAAAGATAATTAAAAAAAGGGGATTTTTTTATTTCTGAGTCATCTAAATCTTTGGTCTGCTTTTGGTAATTGCAAATATCTGCTGAGATTACTAGAATAATCTCATCAGATAGCATCTTCATTTTTTTTAATCTGTTAATGTAGTTACAAGAGAGGCAAACATCCCAAATGTCTTACTGAACAGCATTATGAAAATGGGATTGCAAACAAATAGCTTCTGGTTCCCCCATTCTCTGATATTGTCACCATTTAGATAAGAAAGTGTATGATGGCCAATTGAAATGACATCAGTCTGTCCTTTGAAAGAGAGTGTCATGCATATTTATATAAAGACATGCAAATAAACTCCGTGGGGACCAATTGTGCATCCACACATTCCACTGCTTAGAAAGAGCTGTGCTCACTGCCGTGTCTGCAGACACAATCCCATTTCATACAATAGCTGTATTTATATGTGCTGGTTAAGTCATTTGAACCCACAGGTTGGTATATGGCTTATCTGCCTTGCTGGATTACCAAGGAGATACAGTTCAGAGTTCACTACATTTTCTGATTTCCCATTTAATATTTGAAATGGAAATTACTTTTCCTGTCAGGAATATAAAATTGGAGGTAATAGAAAAGGCTCAAGGCTGAAAGGGAGGAACTAGAAGGCTTTTGAGTTCTGCCACATATTCTCTCAATGACCTTATGCAAATCATTTAACCTCTATGCATATTAGTTTTACATATGTAAAACGTGTATCACTGGGTATCAGTAGGTTGTTATAGGGCCTTATGTGATAATTAGGTCCAGATACTGCAAAGTGTTGGGTAACCTCAACTGACTCTGACTTCAATTAGTATCGAGGGCATCAAACCCCCCTTTAGCATTCAGATCTCGTATAGTCAATACCCAATTATCCAAGTTCAGGAAGGAGTGGAATAACCTGAATAGAACAAAAGCACAAATCCGAAACATACATTGATTGGATTATAGAAGTATAGGTTTGTAATACTATGCAAGATAGAAAGCCTGGCCTGGTGGTGCTGGAACCAAAAATTCTGGTCTGGCACCAAGAGGTGCTACTGCAATCAGGTGATGGAGGTGCCTATGAACTAGTGATAGGATACCTTGCAGCTGCCAGCTGCAAGCCAGCTAATACTGAGCTGAAGTGATTTTGCCATGGGCTGAATAATCATCTGGCACAGATAGTCAAGAATTGCTGGCCTTTGTAAAGTGTTTCCAAGTCACTTCCACAAAAAGTCTTTACTCAGAGGATTTCATACTAACTTTAACGGATTTACTGCTTTCATACTGTACATGTGTATAAGGTATTTGAGTACCAGGTTTTCTGAATGCTGACATATGTTTATTCTGAACTTTGGGATTAGAATAATTATTAGCAGTTTTCACTCAGAATAAGATAAATCTGGTGCATTGTGTGCAAAACCTTCCCTTCCCCCTGCATTTGCCCTTTTGCATGTATTGTGGCTTGAAGTTCGCTGTTTAACACTAAATTTGTCTTTGGAACTCGGCCAGCACACAGTAGAAATGTTTTGTTTTCCCTATTAAAGTCTAGGGGTTTGTGACTCATCCAGGATAGCTTTGTTTCTGAGAGTTCAGGGGGAAAAGGGGGGAAAAACGTATGTAAGGGAGGCAAATGCAGACAGTACCTCTCCCAGTAGGGATGCTGCTGCAGGCTGCAGGCTAGCACATACTTTGCCTTTCAAAAGGAGACAATCAGTCATTCTTTCTCCCCCAGCAGATTGAAAAGTATGACAATGGTGCAAAACTCTGACAATGGAGATCAAAAGGAAGAAGCCGGAACAAAGAAAACATAAAGAGCTTTGTTTGTTGGGAGAATAAAATACTTTAATATGATAAATTCCTGTTCTTCTAAACCCCAAACACATGGCCCCTGGGAAATTGTTCAGTAGCCTGGAATTAATGCTCTGCATTCTGTTCTGGGGGCAGCGATAGTTTGTAACCGGCACATGCACAAACTCGGTATCGAACCTTCAATTAAGTCTTCTATTACCACATGACTCTCAAAGAAAATGTTTAAAAATCAACAGAATATAAGTTTAAAATGAAATCCCTCTCCATTGAATGTGGACTAGCAAAACTATTGTGCCACTTTGCTGTATCTCTAACAATTAAAGCTCTTAGTGCGTTTTGCTCAAAGGCATAATGAAATTCAAGTCATATGTTATTTTTTCATTTATTCTAATTGATTTAAATGAAGATCAGAAAGAGTGCTAGGGAAGTTTCAAAATGTTATCAGTGTCTTCAGTTACTGTCTTAAGAGCACTGTGCACTATTTTGAACATTTATTTTATTCAGAAACCTCTTATATTAAAAAAAAAAGGGGGGGTGAAAAAAGGAAAGAAGGTAAAGTATTTGAGTGCTTTTAACTCCAAGCAGATTTGCTCACCACAGTTCAGTAACGCAACCACCCAAAACATTCATGCTATGCAGTGTTACATGTATGTATACATGAGGATTTGTTTTCTTCTCTTTACTGTTGCTTTTTTAATAGTCTTTGTCTTCTAGCTGGATCATCTGTCTTGTTTCTTCAGAAAGCCTCTTTGATTTTCTTCTTTTTATTTTATTTCTTTTTTAATTTGAGTTGCTTTACCAAGGGTCAGTGTATTGGAGCATTGCTGAGATTTTTGTCATTCAAAGCTACATTGCTGTTCTGAAATGTATGGTTTGAAATGATCAAACATCTGAGTCAATAGACAGTGTGTCGTTTAATCTTGCATGTGACTTCACACCTTGAGAGCATGCAATTATGTCTTTTAATGTAAGCTTATTTTAAATGTCTTGTTTCCACATTTTACTGTTGCATTCACTTTTTATTCTGCTTTGTTTACGCACCTCTCAATCTGGATTAAGCAGGTCTGTGAATCTTCTCAATGCATGCAAACTGAAAAAGCCTGCTCTAAGGTGAGGGATCCTTAATAGCTTTGTAGTGTTGAAGCTCTGTCATTTTTCCTTTCTGCTTTGATTCAACACATAAAAAGTATCTGTTTTAATACAAGCTTGAATATAGTAGAACTGTAGTTTTTATGCCCATTTTAAACAATTTCAGGAGTACATGTTTAAAACTTTCTCATGCAAAATTTAGAGAGTAATAATTTCAGTTATGATATTTGCATAACCTTGTCCTAACATCATTTTTTATTATAGAGATGTTTCATTATACTGCATTGCTGTCTTAAGTTAAAAATTGTGTTACCAAATACTATCATTCTAAAGAATTGAAAATGCTCTCCTTTTGTATCACTAATATGGAAGCCACATTCTGGAATTCAGTTATACTCTTATGAATCAGTAAGTTGAATAAATATTTCCTCTATTTTGAATTCCTCCTGAGATGACAGGGTAGCTACTGCTGCCATGGATATAATCACTAATATTTAACTCTATGGTTTCCAAAATGTGTATATGCTAAAACTGAGCTAATATAATTAAGTCATAATTCTCTTTTCCAGCCACCTGCTAATACTTCTCACTAAGCTTTTGTTGATGTCTCTAGAAGCTTAAAGTAAAATTTGTCCAAAGATAGCATTGCTAATTAGTTTAAGCAGTAATGGACATAAGCCAAAAGAGTTAAAAAGGAAATTATTCATGTGACAAAAGTATTTTTTATACTGATAGGAGAATTTATTATTCAGAAAGAAGATAGCATTACACTTTTAAGCTTTAGTCCCACCCATTCGTTTTTTATCCACCACTTCATCTTTCCAGTGTTGATAGCTATAACACCCCAAGCAACATTAAAATTAGTTTAAAATGGCTTCTGTAACTTAACATTTTATTTCCCCTAACATTAATATAGTTTGGTGATTTCCTTAATTTAATTTCAGTGCAGGCTGATAATACTGTTTCTTTTCCTTAACCAGGAAAAGATGTGAGGGAAAAAAAAAAGAGGCTTGATCCTGCAAAATCACACAAAGAGGATTTTTTTGCAAGTACTTTATATAAGGTAGTGGAAGGGATCATGCTAATTAAGCTATTTTATTTTGAGTATCAAGGCTTTATTTTTTTTTAACTGAAGCAGTATTAAATTGGATAATATAAGATGCAGGGAGAACAGTTAAATAATAACAGTATATAATTTAATTTACTAGGAGAGGTTTTTTTCCTGCCTTTGGCATTGACATGACTTGGATAATGTTTGGCTAGTTAGGATAGTTATTTCTGAAATTAAGACAAAATTAAATTATATTTACTGCCTTTTCCCTCCTTCTATGAAAGCATTTTGTTCTGTGCCTCTGTGTAATTTTGCATTCTGGTTATTCACTTACATAGCTCTCCACTGCAACAGTACTTTTAAAGTTTCATTTTAATAATTTGAATTGTGCTTGTTTTAATAAAAAAAACAAAACACAACAGCACTAAACATCTGCCCTACCACTGCATGTGCCAAAATGTCTTTTGTCAAGCTACCTAAGGTGCATCTTAACATGCCTATGCTTTACTGAGCTTTCCTTGGATAGGTGTTTCCTTTCAGGACAGTGGCTTTACAGAAAGACTCCAGTTAATTCATCTAACTGAGCCTCAGCTAAAGTGTTGAAACATTCCTCTCCTCACTAGTAAAAAGACACAAGGGAGTAGAAATATATATATGTATTTTTTCTATGTGTGTCATTGAGGATGTACAGTCAATAGACTGATATTTTTTGACTAGACAGGTCTATCTCATTTCCTTTGGTCCAATGCTTCTCTTATCCATGCACAAAGCGGGAGAGAGCCTGAGGAGCTGACTGAGATCACAGGGTAGGGGTAGTTGTTAAAGGCTGATGGGAAAGTTTCGAAATAGTCTTCAAGGATGCTTGAGATGAACCTTAAGGTAAGCAGAGCATCTCTGGAAATGTACAGAGCTCAGGGGGGCACTGGTTTGGGATGGTAAAAGCGGTGACTGGAATGCGGCTGAGTCTCCAAGGAACAAGAACAAAAGGAACCTATGTCTTAACAAAGGAAGGGAACTTGTGGTTAGGACTTGGATAAAGAGATGTGAGCTTGGAAGCAGTTATTAATGTTCATGTCTTCTGGGGTGATAGAGCTGCCAAAGGTGTCTGTTTAGTTATAGCTAAAGGGGATCTTTCTGTTATGCTCTTTGGAGGGGAGAAAACAGCACAGGACTGGGGTGTGTGTGTGGGGAAAGAGACCCTGATGCCTAGTCCTGTCCTTCAGTTCCTGTCTTGTGGGTGATTCCTGCCTCAGTCTGGGTGACACTGCTTACAACTCAGAGTGTGCAGCAAAGTGAGAAGCATCACTCAGCTCACAACCTCACCCTTAACATTTCCTTCTGCTATGAAGCACTGCTTTTGGAAGAAGTGCTTTGGACTAACAAATAACCACAATATGTCTCCTTTTAGTTGCAAACTCTGAGTGTGTCTCTCAGCTTACTAAGTGATACTGCTTGTGTTTTGGCTCACATTTTCCTATTAAAAAGAGCTGGATATCTAAAGGGTGCCTTAAAGACATATAAACGCTCCCTGGTAGCTATCTTAGCAGGAAAGATGTTGGAAGAATGAGACAGTAAGGCAAACTTTAAACCTTTGAGAAACCCCATGTCAGGAGATGTGAAGAATGTAATCTATTTATACATGTAAGTAGGAAGCAAACATTTTGACAAGCTAATGAAAAAAAAAATGAAGGCTAGCTCACCATTAATTGCACTTTGGGGTATGCTAAACATATCTTTGATCCCCAGAATAACTGGGGAATGGAGGTGCAAAGTTAGATTGCTGATACTCAAATATTGACCTACTTTTGGCATTCTCTGTAGTCTGACTGGAGGTATCAGGTAATATGCTTTCTCTTTAAATCTTTCACTTATTTAAGAGAATCCAAAAGTCCAAAAGTGTGGATTGGCAAAGATTTGAAATGTAACCTAGAAAAGTGATATTGCATCTTCTACTTTGTGATTATGGACAAAGTTTATTTGTCTCTGTTGCAGTAAGTACTCAATAAAACTCTTATGTAGGCTGTTTAACAGCTCAAGTTGTGAGTGAAGTCTAAGTTATATTTATCTTTAGGGCCAGCATTCTGGTTGATGCAGTTTTCAGAAATATTTGTAGAGATAGGTGCTTTTATGCCTGCCACTGTAAAACTTGCTCCTTCTTTTATCAGCACCATTAAGAGAACCAGTTCAGCTGAGCGTGTGTCCCCAGGTGGTCGAAGGGAAAGCTATGGAGATTCCAAAGGGAGCCGCAACCGTACTGGATCCACCAGCAGTTCATCCAGTGGTAAAAAGAATAGTGAAAGGTAATGTCATCAATGTCATCTAAATATCTATCTTTTTTCTCCGCCTACTGTCCTAATAATCAAATTAATTTCTTCTGTGAAGTTAATTTCTGTAGTTCAGCAAACTTGGGGAGCTTTTTAAAATAAATGAATCTCCAACAGTTAGACAAAAATATGTTAAAATGTTTTCAAATAAAACAGCTTTTTGAATTTAGATGAAATTTATTTGCCTTACTTCCAAACCACAAACAACTTGAAAACATTGAGTTGCCATAAATAGTTTGTTGTTATTAAACATGCATTTTCCATTGTCTTAGTGGTTTCCCTTGGTCTTCGAGTTCTTGAGGCATGCTTCTTCAGGTTCCTGGTTGTGGTGCACTGACCCCAGCTAGCAGATGAGCACCACACTCATCTGCTCTTGCTTGGTGAGATAGAGGAAGAAAATAGGAAGAATAAAAGTAAGGATATTCACAGGTTGAAGTAAAGGAAGTTCAATAAGTGAAGGAAAGAAGAAGAAAATAACAACAGGAAAAAGGGTGGAAAGCAATCATTTGTCATCTTTCATATGCAGATTAATTTCCAGCCTGTCTCTGCACAATAGTTGGCTTGATCTGAGAGACAGAATAAAGAGAAATAGAGGGAGAAGCTTACAAGCAAGTGCTATCCAAAGAAGTGGAATAAAGTCATGCTTGTCTCTGTATCTCTAGTGGTGCTTCTCTGTGCTGCTGGCAGTCCAAAGAAAGGAGAATGTCATGTCCAAGGGTTTCAGACTTAGGATGACCTTGAGTAATAGCTGATTCATTAACAAGTGTCACTGTTGTCAGTATTGACCAATGGGTTCTTTCCTGTATTTCTTAGACAGATTTTAGTTTTGCCTGGTTTACCTGATTGTCCTAGTCTAGTTTTGTATGGTGTTGGTACAGTTTCATTGTCTCACAGATGATCTGACCATAGAAAAACAATGGTAATGAAGATCCCATAATAATCTGAGTTATTTGCTCTGCCACTGGGCTGCTTAAGAGCCCATGGTGTGGCATAATATGTCCCCTCCTTTTCCTCTTGTTGGTGTCCACACTTGATATAAGGGGTGATTGAGGTTGCTGTGGACTAATGGATAATCACATAATTATAGGTTATTACTTCATTAATAGTTCATTTTCTGACTTAACATTTTCAGCTATGGAGGACAGCAAGTGTGCAAAGTTTATGAAACTTGTAAAGGCTTATAAAATTATGGGAATAATGAGAAAATTAAGAATGCCATCAGACAAAAGGTTATAAAACCAAGGAGATACAATACTTACACAAGCTACACATTTAGCCACCCTACAGTCTTCTCAGAATCGTGCATCTATACATGTGAATGAGGTTTTTATAACCTGGTAGAACTCTGCAGGACAGGACTTTCTGGTCCTTACAGAGATTTGACTTTATCTTAGGAGATGGGATTTTTCCTTAAATGTTTTCATAAAGTAATGATAAGCAACAGATAATGAAATGAATCTCAGTAGACTTGTTTAAGGAATATGATCAGGAATAGTTCACCTACTAGTGGTGCATGTCAGTGCTTTTCCAATTTATTGCAGTAATCTACTGTGATTTTTGGAAAAAAAGTTTTAACAAAGTTATGATGATCCTGCAGTGTCCTTTCTCTGTGTGTTTTATTGTGTATAAAAAAATTCATTAGATCAGGTCCCTCAAAGTTCAATTCTGTGTGTGTTGTGCAGTAGAAGATACAACTTTCTTAATCTAAATACGGTAGTTTTCAAAGTCTGATTTTTGAAGGTATCTCTGAGTTCCTGCTACCTAAGTAAGGTGATAACTATCTGAAATCAGTTGTATGTTACAGCTACTAAAGCAATAAGGTGAAACTGTTAATTAGATTGTGACTTCTAACAGCTAGATAAAGGTATACCCTGTTGTAGAGAGTTATACTTGAAAAACGGATTCCAAAACACCTGAGAAATAAAAACATTCTGACATAATTAATGGTTATCTGCAAAACTGTTTCTGCTCTAAAGCTGATCGTTGTACTTGAGAGATACTTGTCGTCTGTTCATACCATTCTAAGAGAAACCCGGTGGCTATGTCATTCTGCAGTTACTGGGCCACAAAGGGCTGAGTAACAGCATTGATCAGGAATTACTTGCTTTGACTCAGGGTATCCAGGACTCCAGCACACAAGTGTGCAGGGTATCCTAAGGAACTAATAGAGCATGCCTTAGATTATCTTAGCTGGAGCTAATGATGTTGATGCCACTATGAGAACAATCATTGTATGGTTAGAGAGTTTTGTCTAACTTGTGTCACTTGCAGCCTGAGGGTCTTTAGCACCACAGCTTTCACCTCCTTGGGGAGTGTCCTTATCCTGTGGAAGAGGCTAGCTAAAGACTTGCCTCATGCTTCCTGTTGAAGCTGGGCCACTGTGCAAAATATAAAGCAAGTTTTGTGAGACTGGAAGGAAAATGAGCATGATTCTGTATGCTGAGGGCTAAGTCTGTCCTCCTAAAGCTAACTGTATGTGGGAAACAGTGAGGAAGAGGATGTCACATAACTACTCACAGTCTTATTCTTTGTATCATTGATCCTTATGGGTCCCTTCCAAACTGAGGTATTCTATGGTTCTGTGTCTGGTCTGTATACAAAGCCTAAAGCTGAATGCATGTCAGGAATCTAAAAAGTGAATTGTGAAATTATTTTCAAAGTATATAGAGTTGTAGACTGTTATGCAAAAACAATGCTATAGAAAGCTTTAAGAAGCTTTAAGCATAAGGAGATGACCGTAATCTCCTGTGCTGCTATGGGGTGTCCTAGCTCCTATGGCTATGAATTAAGGGTAAGTCTTCCTAAGGGTTAGTTAAGTAGGAAGTGATTCAAAGTTATGAAAAAGAAAGAGTAGTCAGAGCTCCAAGCTCTTGTGTGCTAAGGGCTTGTATAATTGGAAAGTACACATGATTTGCTTTATTACTGTCATGAATCAGCCTTTCACATTAGCTTGAATAAGTCAGCATGGTCTGTTCTGAGCTAGACTCTTTTGTCTCTAATGTGGCACCATTTCTGAGTAGTGCTCCATCCATTAAAGTTTTTATTTTCTAAAAATATCTTCATTCATAAGAGAAAATATTAATCTTGGTGCTAACAGTGCCAACACTTCACACTATTGATATAGATGAGGTTGGCTGTGCGTGCCTGCTTGAAACATGAATTTTGATTCAAAGCTGATATTATGAAGAGCTGCTAAACCAATTGGGTTAGGATCAGTAGAATTCTTTTGTTTTGTATCATTAAGTAGATGTAATATTCTTAATATAACTGCCAAAGCTTGACAGGAGGAAAAATGCCATAATATTATCTCTCTACAACCTTTATTGTAGTGAGAAAGAAGCTTTTATGCTTAGGGAAAAAAATGTTTGTTTTTTTGTTTCTCTTTATCTGCCAACTGCAGTCTAGCAATGGAGATGGCATTGCAGTTTTAGGGATACTTTATGCTTCAGCATTTCTCCATCATAGTGACAGGGCTTCCAACGCTTTTGGGATCACTGTAAGAAGTGTGCAACAGCAGTTTAATATTTCAAAAGTTTTACAGGATAGAAACAAAATTAAACTGGGAGAAAAAAAAAACACATAAGATAACTTTATGTCACTTTCATGTTTCATCAAAAGCAACACCCTCAAGTCAGATTATATAGAGGAAAAGGGCAAAAAAACCCAAGTGACTAGCATTTCTTGATAAATATTGTTTGTTTCTGGTCACAGAAGTACTATCCAGAGAGCTCCTCAGCTTTGTTGCCTCTTCTTTTCTACATCCTTCATGTATTTTCCTCTTAAGTTTCGCTAAATATTTTCTCAAGACAAAAAGGGAAAAACAATTTAAGGTTATCTCCCAGGCAGCAATGCAATGGGAAAGAGATTTTAATCTCAATGGATATGTACTTTATTGGTTTTACCAAGTAACACAGAAACAGTTGGGCAGTTCCATACCTTACTTTGCAGAAGAGGAGAATTTGTTAGCTAGCAAAAGAAAGTCTATAGTTCTGAGAAGGTAAGGAGAACTGAATGTGAAAGTTTTAACATCTGCCTTCAAAGAGCCACAATGTATACTGATTTTAACTGTGTCTGGAGATTTACCTTGTGAATAATGGAATTTAAAAACTTATTTACATGAAAAAAAAAAGTATTTATATCCTTAATTTTATATTTATATCTTTATATGTGCAGACTGTGAGTGCATGCATTTTAAAACAGAAATTTCTGTATTGTTTTCACAGCAAACCCAAGGAACCAATGTTCAGTGCAGGTAGGAAATGTTAAGAATTTAACATTTTAAAGCAAATAACTGTGACAAGATAATAGATTTTTTTGTTTTGTTTTTTTTTGGTTGTTAAACGTGGATGCCCAGAAACAGGTATTGGGAATCTAAATATGATAAAGGCTGCTGATGGCAAAATACCTTTTTTTAAAAGCTGATCAGTTTGCTTTAGGTTTTATTGTCTCAGTGGCTTAATTTTACAGTTAGGATTCTTTGTAAGGAGAAAAAGGCTGTGTCTTCTTACACCAAACATGTCTTCCATTTCTAAGAAGTATCAAGCTTTTGTTAATTAAAGTATATGCCAAGCTCCAACTATGATGTTGTCATGTTAATTTATGCATAAAAGGGAGCCCTTGACTACTGTTAAAGAATGTCACATCTGTCCCAATGCATTTTATAATAAAATTGAAAATAAAATGGTGTTTTGTTACTATGGTTTTGGAAGTCTGAAAATAACTTTTTTCCCCTCCCCAACTTATGTATTAAATCTGAAATTAAAATAGTAGGTATAAGTGAAAGCAGAGTCTGTCCATGTTGTTAGACAGAAAATTTGATCTCAATGAAGATATTAATCTGAATAGTATATATAACTATGTTTTTTGTTCTGAAAAACCAAGGACAACTAAAACAAAAGCTTTCTTTTAACAAAATAAGGAAGGAATAAAACCCTGTTCATGTATCTCATATATCATATTGCTTTTGTATATGGTTTCATGCTGGTAATCACGCATTAGGCTGAAAAAGTAGAAAAGCTTCTATTTGCAGTGCTGATTGATCAGCATCCAACAAAGCTCTTAAGCCATACTTCAAGGGTAGTGTAATAATTTTGAGCATCTTAGTATGTAAAATTGAGTAAGCACTTAAGTCTCTTGGGACAATACAATCATGGTTCATGTCCCTTTCGTGAAAACTGTTGGTTTAGAAAAACAGAACTTCTGATTTGCAGAGAAGATACTGATCCTGCATAATATTTTTCCTTCTCTTGCACCATGGAAGTGGAAGTATACTGAATAATATTTATTCTGACAATTTCCCCATAGACAAAGCTCAGTGACTGAACAGGTGTGGCACTGTTTTTACTCTCCTTACCTGGACAAAATTTCTACTGAAGTTAATGATTTTTTTAAAGACAGTTATACTAGATATTTTATTTACTTTAACCATATAGTTGCATAATAGAGCTTAAGCTTGGGTTTTGTTGATAGAAAAACTGAACAGAGCCCCTAGCTGGAGGAAAAGGATTTAGACTGTAATTACACAACATATGGTATGGAGTATAGCTCAGTGTTTTGTCAAGTGCCAGGTTAGCCTCCAGCAGAATACGAACGGACAGCCTGTAGAGCAGGTATTTAGTGAGTTTATTGTATTCAAACACATCTTTATCCAGCCCTTCTGTCTCTGTCTCTGTAATCACAAGGGAAACGCCGTGTGACACACTGCAAAGGTAGGCTTCACTTCCAAAACCTCATAGCTCTCGAAGCAAAATGGTACTGGTGGGATAAAAGCTTGATGTGTAAACAGCTGTTTTCTAACTTGTGCACATTTTGCAATATTAAAACTTCACCAGTTCTTTTGAATGAAACAAAAATGTCCTATCTATTATACAATGTGCTGAATTATAACCCTCTGGTGCACTTCAATAATAAGGGGTTATAATTTAGATTCCTGTGGACTTTTTTAGAAGAGTTTGAATTAGAAAAAAATATGTTGAGAGAGCTATATGGCAACACCTTGATGTTCACTGTGTTTGAAATGGTGTTCTGCACTTTGGCTAAAATTCATATAGAATTTACCCTTTTATTGGCTGTTTGGCTGTTAGCCTAACATGATTATAGAAGCCTTGGTTTTCCCCTGCTTTCTCTTACTGAGTAGATTGTAGATTTTTCTGAATGTTAAGTAAAGAGATCTAGGCCTCCAACTAATTTCTCAGTGCTTTTTGCTCAGTGTTGTAAAGCAGAGTTACATTTGGTAAACACACCATATTGTTTTCTAGAGCTTTAGCTAAATGGTAGTGTAAATATGCACATTTTGATGCATGTTTATATCTGTGATGTAATCGCAGATTTTTGTCTTGCTTTTTAGAAATAGCTAAATCCTAACAGTTTTCCCACTAATCAGCATCTTTCAGCTTTGCAGCAAATCTAAAATTTCACAAAGAATGTTTGTTCTCAAGTCAAAGTCTTTTAGAAAGTCTCTAACTTTGTGTATTATTACAGTTTTATGAGTGCAATCAGTAGTGGTCTCCTTTGCAGATCCTACTAGCATTCACATGCCTTCTTGTTTCAGTTCAGTAACTACTATTTTTTTGCAGTTACTTTCAACAACAGTTTCAAATTTACAGATGTAAAAGATACATTTGTCTTTAAGTTTCACCATTGGTCTCTGTTTGTAGTTTGATCACTGTCTGTCCTTACATCCATATCTTTGCATTTAGAACTCTGCTGTCTTAAAAATTAGTAGTAAAAAATGCAAGGAAAGGGATGTAGATTGGTTATGTAGATAATGTGTTTGGCTTGCTAAGAAAATCAGTACAGATGGAATTAATATCACCAAAAGTTAGAAATAAATCCACAGTATTAATTTATTCTGTGCCTGACTCAAGTCATCTTTAGTTCCTTTTTATAGTTCATAGAGAGAGGCATTCTATATATATTTGCAATTATTTACAATGCATAGTTTACTTGGTATAATTTACTATGCTTGCTTTTGGACAATTGCCTTAACATGTGGTTAATTTGCCCAGAAATATATGTTTCTTCCTATTTACTCTAAAAAGGAATTTTGGGTGACTAGATACTCCCA
Organism: Pogoniulus pusillus; assembly: GCF_015220805.1. NCBI lineage: Eukaryota > Metazoa > Chordata > Aves > Piciformes > Lybiidae > Pogoniulus > Pogoniulus pusillus. Next base: position 13,566,830 of record NC_087264.1, on the reverse strand, counting down.
CTGTAAATGGCTAAATGCCATCCATCGACATGTATTTTGTGTGTCCTTTAAGTTTCAGGTGAGAAAAGCAGATCAGCAAATTAAACTTTCATTCATTCTCAGCCTTTGATAAGTCAGGTGATTCTCAGTCAGGTGTTGCCACTGCTGAAAACCTATTGACTTCCAGTGCACCAGTATCAGTAGCATTGGCATGTGTTGCAAGCTCATTAAATAGATGCTGCATGCGCATACATATAGTGCTGTAATGCTCTGCTATTTAATGCCCTATCCTCTATCATTTATTTTCTGATACAGATCTATTGGAGAAGATTATTTTTTTTTTAAGTTTTCCCATATTGCAGCATTTTAACTGGCATCTTAAGCTCCAACTATCCATCACCATTATTTCACCATTCTTATTGCTCCTTTTTAGCATTCTTTTTTCTGTTGTTTTCACTGTACGTATGAATTCTGTAACTGAAGCTAGAGAACCCTTGCTGTAACTTTACTGTGACAGATCAAATAGATATTTTTTCCCAAATGAATTTGTCTAAAGACAAAATAAATGTATTTTTAGGTAATAAAGCATAGCTGTGATGATTATTTGTTCAAATCAATGATTTTTATTAATTGAGTCAAGTTTGGTAGAGTATGCATATTTCCAATTAAAATAAAGCCTTAGTTTTCAAATTAACAAAAAACAAACTTATTTAGTTGTAATGATACTTAACAATTCATAGCATAATTTTAACAGTCCTAAATTGTATATTTTTTTTTCATTTACATGATTTTGTTACTTCTGCCCTTCCATTTCCTCTGTGCCCATGATTATTCTGTCTAGTAACTCTACAGATGTCACTGACTCCAAAACTGCTTGATTCGCATGAGAACAAGGCTGAACTCCTTGATCTGCCGATGAAGCAGCAAGAGCCAGCACGTTCTGGATCTGGACAAACTTCATCAGAAGTTCACAGGAAACCCACTTTGGCCTTGCCAGTTCCTAAAAGTCCTAGTCAGACCTTCATGGCATTTCCCAGATCTCCTAGTTTTATAAGCCCCATGAAGTCCCCAAGTCAGTACTTCCAGATCTGTTATTAATCCCTGCTTCTCTTCCCCCCTCAGAATTTCTTACCAGTTGGAAAGATTAATTTTAGTACTTTCTTCTAGAAATGTTTACTTCTGTCAGACAGTTCAGTTTTTGTAGCTTCTTTCCTGTATGTCATTCTCCTTTCTTTTAATGTGCTGTCAATGTTGTCATTTCCTTTTTCAATGTTTAGTAATTCTTAAGGCACATCTTTTCTGCATGTACATCAGCATGATTGCTTTTACTAATTGTTTGTGTTCCTTATTTCGAATGTATCTCTAACACTGTATCAAGTGTAAAGCTTATCTTTACACTGAGATGCAAAGAATGCAATTGAGTGTTGGAAAATACTTTAGGTGCTGATGCTCAACTGTAAATATTGATTAAAAAATAAAATTAATTTTAAGTGGCACTTCTGCGTTAATTGTAATCTTTGATGTTTTCCCCTTTGTTTAAAAAGCATATTAAAAAATGTAATATTGTAACATTTTTCACCAAAAAAAAAAGTTTTTATCTCAATTCTCTCAGTTTTGTAGTTTTTCATGACATTGCTTAATTGTGATTCTGCTGCTCAAAATATTAAGAGGAAAAAGGGACCTTGTATGTCTAGAAAAAAAAATCCTAGTGATTATTATTTAGGGAAAAAAAACCAAACCCAAAGCAAACAAACCCAAAAACATGTAAACATGTTTAATTTCTAATTTTGAGATGGCATGTCATTCCTTAATTGTAATGCACCAAACTATTAAGTGGGAAAGGATGGAGGAGCACTGGAGTTCTCCACTAATGTTTTTGGTTTTGTTTTTGGGTTTATTTTATGTAACATGAAACATTTCTGACCTTTTATAGAGGAAGGATACGTTAAAATGTTTCTCCGTGGACGTCCTGTTACCATGTACATGCCCAAAGAACAAGTGGAATCTTACAATTTGGAGGCAAAAGTTGAGCTGCCAGCCAAGAGACTTAAACTGGAATGGGTGTATCCTTTCTGTGCTGGAGATTAATCATTGCTTAATGATTTGTTTTAAAGAATTGTTTGATCTAAAGTGTATCAAAATTAAGATCATCAGGTTAATTTTGTTATAGTGACATTCCATTAAAAATAGGTGTTAATTTCTGGAGGCTGCTGTTCTGCATCATGTGAACTAATGGATAGCAGTTTAAAGATTTTGCTTAAATGTTGCCTGAAGGTTAAGTCTGAAACTTGCTAATTAGCTAAAGATTAAACTAGCCATATTGTAAGAATGTAGTGAGCTGTGATTATTAATTATAGAGTGCATGAAATAAGCTCAGATTTTTCTGCTGATTCCCAGCAGTAATTTATAATTTTAAACTACTTTTTTTTTTAAATGTGCACCATTGTCCTTTAGAGGATGCTATCACCAACTTCAGTGCTTGAATAAGCCCTGAATTGAACAGTGCTTAGTAATGGATAGGTGCTTAGCAATAAAATGAATGAGATATTGTATATAAAATATTGTTTGAATTCAGATCCTAAACCGTGTCAGCACTGTAAATATGGAACAAACAGAGTTTTCTACTGACTTCTATGAGTGCACATGATTACAGAATTCTAACTTAAGAAAAAATCCAAGTGTTTCTTTACATAGAGAAACTTCCACATTTTGCTTCTAACTATGAGAAAAGATACTCTATTGAAAACAGAAATTACATTTCATTTTTGGGTAATCTTAGTATATCTAATAGATGATTTGAGATAAAATTACAAACACAACAAGATCTGTTTGCAATATCCACCGTCTTTAGAGAGATGAAGTCTTCATAAGGGTTTCTATTTTAGGAAAAAGGCTGGCTTTTGGTCCCAAGCAGTGCAAATAGGAAATTGCTTTGTCTTCGTAAAAAAGAAGAAAGGGTGCATATAGTCTTTTTCAAAGTTGTATAAATAGAACTGCATGTGGTTTCAGAATGCACACAGTTTCCAAAAGTCTCATTGTATTCACAAGAGATTAATGACAGATTTAGTAACCATTTTTATTGTTTCTAGTGCAGCTGAGCCTGTGGGTTCTACCCCATTCCACTAAGAACTGCATAGATATTATATACAGAAAGGACTAAATATGAATTAAAAACAACCCAAAAAATCCCACAAAATTAGTGGGAAAAACAAAACAAAACAAAACAAAACCCCAAACCTGCATAGATTAGTGTAATAAATACTTCTTGCAGCATTTTACTTTCTATTTGCTGTACAGGCTTTCACCAAGTATTGTAACAATTAGAAGATGTCTTTTTATGCTTGTAAAGTGCTCAGGAAGCCTAGGCACGATACAGGACAAAGTGTCAAGATGCTTGCAACAACAAAAATCCCAACCACAGAATAAACCAGGCTGTCATTAGCAGTGTGTATGTGGAAACTGAAGATAATATTGCAGACTCTTAGAAGAAGTGATGATTTGAGTAGGTCATGATTTCAGTCTCATTAGTGTCTCACTTAAGCTTACTTAAGTGACTGAATATTTGCCAGATGGAATATTATTTTTAGTGTGACTGTTCATGCATTCTTCCAGGTGTGTGTCTCTATACCTATCAGAATCCTATATATAAAGATTGTCTGTGAATAGAAAAGGTGTGGATTAATAAAATTATCTAACTAATCTTAAATAATTACTGAAGAGAATGCATATTTTTCAAAAAATACTGAGCTTTTTCAGAGTTTGCAGTTAAACACAATCATGATATTCACACTTAAGTTACACCAATTGCTAGGTCTATGAAAAACTTCAATTAAAAAAAAAGGAGAGAAGATAATGGCCATTTAAACAGTATAATGATGAGGAGAAAAGCTGGGGGCAAGAGCATAAAATAATTTAAGGAGAAAGATGAAGAGAGCAGAGAACTAACCAATATTGCAGACATTCATTCCAGTTAAGTGGGAGAAGCTGAGCTGTTTCATTGTAGGATAATACAAACTGAAATAGGAGAAAGCATCTTTGTAGTGGACAAATCAGCTTGGATGTGGGATTACAGCTAGAAAGTATTTTTAATGGAATGAATAGCAAGATATCAGAGGTGAGATGGGCAAGTGGAAAGGACAAAACAGACTATAACGAGAAACAGGAGGAAGAAAATCTAACGTGTGTAGATTTCAGGGCATACGTTAACCATAAATGTGTTTTGCAGTCATGTTACCAGATATCTGAATATGCCAAGGATGGTTCAGACCATGCCAGGTATATCTAGACATAAAAGGCAGAAATGCTTTGTGATGAAGTGTGAGGGAGAGGTGGAGCAGAGATGGTAAAAACTGGGAGCCTCATGGTAGGAGTGTTGGTCTGCAAGCAGGAAGTTTGAAACAAAAGCTGCAGGCCAAGTTAAAAGAGAAGGTCTAGATAACATTCCCTAAAATGTCTACTCACCAAATCCAAGTTGAAGCCACTGAATCTGCATGTGGGAGAGAGCGAGGAGAGGGAGAAATCAAGCCCAGGAGTTTACATCTGAGTTAAAAAAGGTGATAGAATGAACTGGAGTGTTTGACAACAGCAGTCACGCAAAGAGTTGAACGCAGCAACGTTCTCCACAGGAAGAATCATAAAGGGGATTTTTCCCCTAAAGAATGTAATCTTTCTCATTTAATAGTTATATTTTTCCACTGAGATTTGTACTTTGTGAAAGTCTGTGTGATGGTTTTACATCACTTTTAAAGAAAGTTCAATTCCCTACGCAGACTTTAACTGCTAGTTCATTGTAACTTGATTATATATCATTGAACTGGAGAAATTCTGTTCTGGCTTCAGTTAATAGTGGCACCTGGCCTCATAGAGAAAAGAAAATTAAACAAAAAAAGCAAATTGTCCAGTCCATCAATCTATAGTGTTAACTCTAACCTTCACTGAGAGATTCCAAATCATAGAATCACAAAATCATAGAATGGTCTGGGTTGGAAGGGACCTCTGAAGCTCATCCAGTCCAACCCCCTCTGCAGCCAGCAGGGACATCCTCAATTAGATCAGTAATAAATGCCTTATCAGTTGAAGATATTGGTTGTTTTCATGTCTTCAGATTTTGATATCTTTAACTTGAAGGAAGCTTGGCAGAAGTATTTAGTTTTGGGAGTCTAGAAGCTGTGTTTTTGAGTGTACATTTTGATGGCTAGATATGCAGCATTTTTTCTATTGGTTTTATGCTTTTAAAAAAGGCAAGTTATTACTTGCAAGACAGGAATTTAAGTAAGAAAGCTATCATCTTTACTTCTTGGATACATGTTAGTGTGAGTTTTTGAGTATGACTGGGTTATTATTGACCACAGAGAATAATGCATGGATATCTTTTAATGTCCTATAATTGAGGTTTCAGTACCTTTCCATATGTTTATCATAGCCAGTTTCTCCATATTGACTGAATTAGAATACTCTTCTGTTTTGCCAAGATTTTGCTAATGCTGTTACTCTCTGTTCCCATAAAACAGGAAAGCCAAAATAGTTGTAGTCCCTAATGGCTCTTCAGAAGAATAAAACTGCATAATTTGGCTAAATTAACATTCTGTCTAAATTAGATTATTTCTTGATTAATTCCAGTTATTTAATTGGATTAATTTTAGATTACTGTTGATGTGACCAGCATCAGAATCTGGGCCACTGCCTTTTCAATACTACAAAAATAAATTGCAATGGATGATGTAACCCTTTTATGGTTTCATATCCATCTGGCTGGTAATGCCCAGAATAATGAAGTCAATCAACCTGCACAAAGGGTAATGCAATCAATCTTAATGTAATGCAGGAAGATATACTGAAAGACTTTATTGGTGTTTTTAACGGGTCTGAATTTTAGTTTTAATTAGTCAACCAGTGTAAATAGCAAACACACTAGGGACAAAATTAATATTGCCTTAGTCTGGCATTTAGCAAATTCCAGAGGATACTAAAGGAATAGTATGTCACAAATCCTGTCATCTTTACTGTGTATTTTCTGTAGGATCTGTTGGTTTTCAGTCAACTCTTACTGCAGTGAAGGAGAAAGTTCTGAAGGCTGCCAAATGATAAAGCTATACTCAAGCCAAGAGATGCTAACTTTTGAAAATACAGAGGGCCAGAGAATCCATTTTGGTTTTCCTTATTTTTAATATTCATCATTGGTGGATAATGTTAATGCAACTTGACAATCATGCTAGCTACGGATATAGGGGTCGAGACTGTCGCAGTAATCTCTATCTTCTTCCAACGGGCGAAACTGTGTATTTCATTGCATCTGTAGTTGTGCTATTCAATGTTGAAGAACAACTTCAGAGACATTACACTGGTCATAATGATGATGTGAAGTGGTAAGTCACCTTATAACGTTCTTTTTTTCTTCATAAAAAGAAAGTACTTGGGAGGTAATATTTTGCCTCTTTAACATAGTTCTGAAAATTTAACTTCCAAGTCCTTTATGCTTTGGGTCTTTATGCTTTAGAGTGCAACTGCACTATCAGATGTCATGGTAAGGATGACAAATGCCTATTATAGCTCTTTCTAGTCAGCACATGGAGTGACTGCTGTCGGGGTGTAATGACACAGACCCAAGGATATACAAATAAGTCCCTAACAGAGCCTGAGTTTACTTGAAGTCTGTGCTGCCATATGTTCTGTGCGGCCTCACATGGATGTGTCTATATGCAATTGCTGTATTGATGTTCTCTAAGTTACTGCTTGTTTCTCTGTTGCTAACAATTCCTCTTCATTGTAACTTGACAAAATGTATTTTCAGTACATATACTATTTATACTGAGAATACAGAAAAGCAGAAATTTGACCCAATCTATAGATCCACCCATTTTTCATTACTTTGTTTACAGGATGATTTGACGTTAGCTGCTTCTTTAGACTCCACACCTTTCGCTTTTTAAGTTGAATTGCTCTCTGCATTTGGGTCCCACACTCAGATGCTTTAGGCTCAGTAAAACCAATGAAACACTTTTAACCTCATCTGCAGTCTTCCTGGTAGTTTTCAGTCATACCTACATCATAGCAGATACTCTGCAAACTAATCCTGAGCACCCTGGCTTGTCTGCTTCCATGCAGGCATGCCAGCTTGGACTTCGAAGTGGTATAGCTGTGCTCAGGCTTAGAGGAGACCAGTTAGCAGGAAATACCAATATCACTGACATTCCTTCTTTAGCTTAATCATTATGAAGCACCTGTTGTCCCTTGAAGCCAAAAAGAGACCTGATAATCAAATCTGGTTGCATTGTGAGCACGTTTAATAAAATTGAATTACTTATATAATCTGTTTGTTTTACAAGGAGTTTTTTAACTTGGATCTGTTTCATCTCAGCTCTTTCTTTCAGATTTTTGACTCTTTAGATATTTGAAAGCTTTCAGATTTATTAGAAAGAGGATAGCTTGTTACATTATAAAGTTAAATACCGTACTGCCAGAGTTCATTTTGCAGGGCACATTGACTCTTGAACTGCATGCAGAACAGCTGCACTGATAAAAAGCAAAAGGAGACTCTACTCCAGGCTTTAATAGAAATTTTAGGTTGCCTTTTTTTTCCCTTAAAGTTGGTCATAGTCTTTAAAATCTCAGTTTTAATTTTAGAATCAGAATTTCTAATTTCTGTATCCTAAATTCTTTCTAAAGGACTTTTTTTTTCCTTTTACCTTTTGAAAAATACTAGAAAGAAGTTAGTATACACATGTAAGAGTTGCTGAGTGTCTGCTCAATGCAGAGTGAAGACATGCGTGAGGTTGCCCTGAAGGACCGTTGCTAGACAGCATTGCCTGTACAGACCAGGTCTCTACAACCTCTAATTAGAGATACCTGAAGTTCAATAGGTAGCACAAATTGAAAACTCATTTAAAATAATTTTGAATCTAGGTGAGATGAATCCTAGCAGAAATTAGACTGGGCTTGTTTGATACATGTTTTGCAGAATTTGAGCTTAAGCAAATCACTGCCACATTCACAAGGGAATATTTTTTTCAGTCAAAGCATAAAAATTCTTTTGTCAGTTCTGTGGTTATGTTTTTGAAATGTTTACATGTATCATATGTGTCTTCTATGGCTAAAATAAGGTTATTTATTACAGGCTTAAGTAAAAGATTAAATAGGTAATAAATAGCTTTAAATTTGGCCTCTCTTTCTTTCTATAGCCTGGCTGTCCATCCTGATAGGATCACTATAGCAACAGGTCAAGTTGCAGGGACATCCAAGGATGGAAAAGTGAGTGAACTCTTTGCTGACGTGTAATTCCTTGTATGTCACAAGAATAGGATGTCAAGAAGATGCATGTTATGTTCTTTTCATGGTGCAGTTAAACTAGACTTAGATTTTAGGATGGAACGCAAGCAAAACTTTGAGATTGCCTATTGCACACTATCAAAGTTACACACTACCATTATCAAGGTGCTTTCTACAATGAAGGCTGAGGCTACAAAGGAGACCTGAGAGGGCAGATGGAGGAGCAGCGGAGGTTAAATTGTAGGCTACACAAGTTCATTGCTGACCGTGGCTGCCAAAAACAAAGTACAAGTAAGAATAGCCTGTGTCGTTTGCTGGGGTGGAGGGGGAATTAAAAACACCTCACTCTTTCCATTATCTGAACAAGAATGTTTTTCTTTCTCGTTATCCATATTACCATAAAGTTTAGCTGTAGGCCAGGAATTGATTTGAAAAGACTAAGATGAGCATTGCTCCAAAGAGTTAAGACAAGAATGGGTACAAGCAGAGGCAAGAAGCGCACAAGAAAAAAGTCCCTCAGCAGAATGTGCAGCTGATGTCCCAGCCAAACTATTGCAAAATTTCTGGTAGTTGTCAAAGAAGATTTTTAGGATAAAACCAGATTCTCAATATGCTAATTGATAACAAAATCCCAGTTATGCAAGGTAAGGTTTACGTAAAGATAACTTAGTTGAGTAACATCAGCTGTTGACTTTTTTGATTATGTGTTGGAAAAAAAAATCTGGTATTATTTTTTAAATTTCTTTTCATCACTGCAATTCCTCACTGCTGTATTTGTGGAAGAAGACCTAAAGATCTGCTGCCCATGCTTGAGGGCAAAGTCGTATATGGGTAGGCTTAATAGAAAAGCCATTTGTCTAACGAATGAGGTGGCCTTGATCTGTACCTTTTGTTTGTTTTTAAGGGCAATGCTAATGCTACTTAGCAATGCAGACTGCCGGCCGTCGCTTTCTTGTCGGCTGATGCGGTAACCGAACCGGCTGGCTGTGTCAGAACGGTCGGGGCGAGGGGCGGCTCGAACGCGGGGCTGCAGGGGGCCGGGCTCCTGCCGGCCCTTTCGGAAACCGACCGCACCGCTTTTCCTGGGGCGCCCCCTGGCGGAAGCAGGAGGCGCTGCTGGCCCTGCCGCGCCGGACTCCCAGAGCAGCAGCAGCCAAAATGAGTGGCGGGGAGCGGGAGAACAACCTCCCAGTTTCCACAGGGGCTGCATCTTGGGCCACGATGTACACCTTGAATTTTACGTAGAGAAATGGTTCTGTACATAATTTTATGTGCAGAAATGTTTCTGACTGTAGGTGTACAGTTCTCTTTTATGGCCGTTTTTATAGCACTGAAATTAATGACATTTTAGATGTATTTTTTTTCTCTTGCTGTTTGTTGCTGCCCAGAATTATCTTAGCTGATGCCTTTTAAACTGAGCCTTCCAGTAGGTCCCATGTTGTAAGGTCATAGTCGATTTACACTTATTGATGGATGCCTCGGTGCCCATTAACCTCTGTTGAACTAACTGAGATCAGTGAGACCTGACATGCTGTGTGCCCTGGAGACCCAATCTCAGCTATTGATTCTAGGCATAGTAATCAGCATATCTGCTTACATAGGTGACTCTAGAGAAAATCTCCTCATTTTCAGACCTTCATTTGTATTAATTTTTTTATGCATTCTTGTTTCTTTTGAATCTTGTTGGTTTTTGGTTTTTTTTTTTGACACTGTTTTTTCAGCTCTTATTTCTGTGTCTTGTTTTGTAGCAATTGCCCCCACATGTACGTGTTTGGGATTCTGTGACTCTGAATACACTGCATGTCATCGGAATGGGTTTTTTTGACCGAGCTGTAACTTGCATTGCCTTTTCTAAATCTGTAAGTAAAGTAAATGAGTAGTTATGGTAACATTGTTTGCTGAACAAGTCTTTGAAGTCTTTTAAATTTAGCTTCCTTGCCCAAAACAGCCTTCCAAACTGCCTTTTCTCCCAGCTTCTCTTGCAACCCAGTTGTTTCCAGCAGCTTATGTTGGTATTTAAGTTAGAAGTATTTCAGCAGTCTCAGATATCTACCTTATGCTTACTTAAATACAATCTCTTCAGGGACAAGCAGTTGCAGAAGTACTAGAAATTTCAGTATCCTTACCTCCTCTGTTTAATCATCCCGTTGTGTTTCTCCTTGTGTAAGAAAGTTAGTCTCTCTGCATCATTTAACTTCCCTCACTGTGCAAAAGAATGACAAATTAAAGGCTTTTGCAAAGGCCTGTACCTCTAATTCTGGATTTAAAGAATGTGAGCACCTGTAGGAGAAGAATATTTTCTACCTGAAAGCAGAAAAGGCATATGGATAAAGGGTTGTAAAGAATGAGAATCCTGTTGTTAGCCTGTTGGCACCATTGTTTGAACTCTAGTCTATACTGCACACAGGCAGCACTCAAATCCCACGTAAAAAAATTAGTTTGACCTGACACATGCAAGTCTAGAAACCCTCCATGTAGAGTAGAACTTGTAAGCACAGCATGTGGTGGCATCTTGGTTGTCTCAGCAGCATTTTAAAAAAGAGAGGACTAAACAGTGTATTGCCTAGGCAAAATATACATGAGTGGAAGTTTCCACAAAGACTTCAAATCTAATGATGATGACTTTATGGAAAGTACAAAAGAGAGGAGTATGTTTGGACAGTTGGCTAAGAGCACAAAGGAGAAAGTCAACGCAGTTCAAGATCTTCTTTGAAGCAGATATAAAAAGGAATGGCAAGCAAACACTCTGTAAATATCTCTCTCAAGGCAAAAAAAAAAAGTGCTTAGTAATGGAGGGTTGCTGTTGGCAGATGTCAGGAGAAAGCAAGTGTTTCATGTTTGCTTTATGCTGTGATTTCATGGCCATAGTGCAGCATGTTTTTGAGCATCGTTTCCCATCCCATAGCAGTACTGCAGGATACTCAGTCATGTTTCATCTTTTCACAGTATCACAGTATTATTAGGATTGGAAGAGACCTCACAGATCTTCAAATCCAACCCTTTACCACAGAGCCCAAGGCTAGACCATGGCACCAAGTGCCACGTCCAATCTTGTCTTGAACAGCCCCAGGGACAGCGACTCCACCACCTCCCCGGGCAGCCCATTCCAGTGTCCAATGACTCTCTCAGTGAAGAACTTACTCCTCACCTTGAGCCTAAATCTCCCCTGGCACAGCCTGAGGCTGTGTCCTCTCGTTCTGGTGCTGGCCACCTGAGAGAAGAGAGCAACCTCCTCCTGGCCACAACCACCCCTCAGGTAGTTGTAGACAGCAATAAGGTCACCCCTGAGCCTCCTCTTCTCCAGGCTAACCAATCCCAGCTCCCTCAGCCTCTCCTCGTAGGGCTGTGCTCAAGGCCTCTCACCAGCCTTGTCGCCCTTCTCTGGACACGCTCAAGCGTCTCAATGTCCCTCCTAAACTGGGGGGCCCAGAACTGAACACAGTACTCAAGGTGTGGTCTAACCAGTGCAGAGTACAGGGGCAGAATGACCTCCCTGCTCCTGCTGACCACACCATTCCTGATGCAGGCCAGGATGCCACTGGCTCTCTTGGCCACCTGGGCACACTGCTGGCTCATGTTCAGGCGGGTATCAATCAGCACCCCCAGATCCCTCTCTGTGTGGCTGCTCTCTTTTGAGTTGCCCTGGCACCGTTATTTTAGTAGCTGTGTCTTGAGACGTGTTAGGGGCCTGATTCACCAGGAAAACAGCCAAGCAACCTCATATATAAACAAAACAAATCAGAGTTTGCTTAGGTCTTCTTTTTCCCTCAAAATGGATCTGTTCTCCAAACAGGCTTACAGAATGGTAGGGTTCAGAAGGAACCTCTGAAGGTCATCTAGTCAAATTCCTTCTTGCTAAAGCAGGTTCCCCTAGAGTAGGTTGCACAGGATCACATCCAGGTAGCTTTTGAATATCTCCAGAGAGGGAGACTCCACAACCTTCCTGGGCATCCTGTTCTAGTGCTCCATCACTCTCAAAATAATGAAATTTTCCTCATGTTCATATAGAACCTCCTGTGTTTCAATTTGTGCCCATTGCCTTCTGTCCTGTCACTGGACACCACTGAAAGTGGTCTGGCCCCATACTCTTGACCCTTTAGATATTTACAAGCATTTATAAGATACTCTCCTTAGTCTTCTCTTCTTCAGGCTAAACAACCTGAAGTCTTTCAGCTTTTACTCATTAGAGAGATGCTCCAGCCTACTAATCATCTTTGTAGCCTCCACTGGACTCTCTCTAGTAGTCCCTTGTTTCTCTTGAACTGGACAGCCCAAAACTGGACAGAATACTTCAGATTCAGTGTCACTAGGGTAGAGTAGAGTGGGACAATAACTTTCCTTGACCTGGTAGCTACACTCTTGTTAATGTACCCCAGAATACCATTTGCCTTCTTGGCCAAAAGAGCACACTGCTGGCTCATAGCTGACTTGTTAATCACCAGGACTCCCATGTCCTTCTCCACAGAGCTACTTCCAGGTCAACCCCAAACCTGTACTGGTGCATGGGGTTATTCCTCTGTAGGTGCAAGACCCTACCCTTGTCCTTGTTGAATTTCATGAGGTTTCTCTCTGCTCAACTCTCTAGTCTGTCCAGGTCTCACTGAATTGCAGCACAGCCTTCTGGTCTGCCAGTCACTCCTCTCAGATTTTTGTTCCCAGTAAACTTGCTGAGGGTGCGCTCTGTCCCTTCGTTGATGAATTTGTTAAACAAGGCTGAACTCAGTACTGAGCACACTGGTAGCAACAGACCATAGCAGCAAAGAGTGAAGCAAAGAAGGCATTCCATAAATTCACCTTCTCTGTGTCCTTCACCACAAGGCACCTTCCTCATTCTAGAATTGGGCTCACATTTTCCCTACTCTTTCTTTTGCTACTGCTGTACTTAAGATGCCCATTTTTTCATCTTTTACATCTTCTGTCAGCTTTAATTCCAAGAGGACTTCAGTCTTCCTCATTGTATCCATGCACACGCTTCTAGATGACTTTTTAGTCATTTAAGTATAGCAATTGCAATTAAAGTGTAAATTTTGCTTAATCATTTTGAATGTGTATTTGTTTCTCCTGATGGTTGGGTGATGCATTAATATTTTCCTTGTTTGGCCTCAGAATGGAGGAAGCAGCCTCTGCTCTGTGGATGACTCAAATGACCACGTGCTCTCCGTGTGGGACTGGCAGAAAGAAGAAAGGCTGGCAGATGTCAAGGTGTTGCAATAAGATATTTTGTAGTGCTTTGCTTGGATGTAGTTCTGAATTTCTTGTCATAAAGTGTCTTCCTATATTTAACTTCTTGTGCCTTTTTAACACTTTGACTTTATAAAAAGCAAAGGACACGGAGAAAGGGAATAATTTTCTCCCTGCTGAGATGATCCTAGTAGTTTGTTGGTTTGGTTTTAATTTTGTTATTGCTGTCATTCTAGAATTGATTTAAAAGTCTAGGCAGCAGTGACAGGAGCAAGTGCAGAACTTAAATGTCTTAAACTTCTGTGCAGAATTTCTCATTACCTGACATGGTTTTGAGGGATAATTTTTGAGACTAACTTAAAAAAACAGAACATCCTTTGACTTCAAAATATTCAACCAAACCATTCCAGAATACATTAATAAGTGAATAGGTTAGAATTTTTCTTAGAACATGAATATCAGTTTAACTAGAGAACCATTTCATACTGTTTTGTTTCCTTTGAATTTTAAATTTTGATACATTTTTTCTTCTTTTTCCTTTCAAGTGCTCTAATGAGGCTGTATTTGCTGCAGATTTTCACCCTACTGATACAAATATAATAGTTACATGTGGAAAATCACATCTTTATTTCTGGACACTAGAAGGGAATTCTCTTATTAAAAAGCAAGGATTGTTTGAGGTAAAATAAAATATTTCATTTATTTAGTATATATGTTAATGATACAGTGATAGAGAACTAAAGGCTAATAAGGTTCGTGTAAATCAAATCAACTGCTCATTATTGAGCTTGAAACTTGTCAGAATCTTGAGTAGCATTTGTGGTGAGGCATAGGGAGCATTTCCATGAGTAAAACTTCCACAATGAAGTTTTGAAATGCTCCTTTTTGCTCCTTGCATTCTTATTCCTGTATTCTCTGTGCTATGCTTCACACCCTACCCTCCACCAACAACCCCCCTCCCCCAAAGAATTTTATCCTAAAATTACCTCAGGTTAGAAACAACATAAAGAACGATGTAAAATGGTATTTTTTGTTCATTTTTGTCAGAGAAAACACTTGCAAACCCCCATTAATGATATGAATATGAATATTTTTCCCTTTTTCCTGTCCAATGCATACACATATGCAACTCAAATACTGTGTAAGTTATATGGAGCATTGAGCTGGCCACTGTTTGGCAAATATAATGTTCGTTTCAAAGTATGATTTTGTTTTATTCTTAAACCCAGACTAAGCTCTACAGCAGTTGCATCTTGGAAATGCAAGATGTTTGCAGTGACAAAGTGACAAGTCCAACAGGGCCTAGTTAACTCCTCATGGAGTTGTGGCTCACAAGTGTACTCAAAACAACTATTTTGCACTATCACTTAATGTATTTGTGTGGAAGCAGGAGGAGATGCTGAGGTTGTGTTTAAATTTTGTTACATTTTATTTTTCATTTCTCTTTTTACTCCAAAGCTACTTTGGGTGCATTTCTACCTCTGTTAGGCTCTGCTATTCTCATTGCTTGTTGCAGATAGAGAAGTGCTGTAACCCTAGTTGTAAACAGTTCTTAGTTTGAGGGAGGAAAAGGCTGTACACACTGACAGTCAGCAAACACTGTAAAATATGTGTTTAGAAGCAGCTAGTTAGTGAATTCTTTCACCTTGCACCTTTCACTGCTTTGTTGCAACCTGTATCTTAAATGCAGGATCTCAAAGCAACATTTCCATCACTCCACCTTAAGATTCTTTGAAGAGATGATTTCTTAATGTTTAGACTGCAGACAAACCTTTAGTAATATTTTTCTCCTAGAAAATCTGAAGTTAAAAATTACAGTAATAAATGTTGATTGTGTTCTTGGCCATTGTAGAGCCTTTGGGATTATGTGGGACTTGGGAATTCAGTTTATCTGAGAGAATTAATGACCTTCAGTTAGAAGTTGTTAGGCCTTATCACTCACTCTGTCCTCAATTTGTAATTAAAGGGTGCAGGACCGAGTCACCTCAACTGCTGCATCTTTTGCCCTTGCACAGGTGAACTGTTTAGACTGCAGGAACATCTTGAACTCCTGTATAGATATTCAAGTAATGATAGAGATGTATAAACCAAAACTAAACCATTCAAATGCATGTAGTTAAAATGAATGGGTTGTGTGTTGCTGTGAGTGTATGTTTTTCATAACCATGCAGAAACAAGAGAAGCCAAAGTTTGTCCTGTGTGTGACCTTTTCTGAAAATGGTGATACTATTACAGGAGACTCAAGCGGAAACATTTTGGTTTGGGGGAAAGGTAAGACAAGATTGAAGTTAATAGTGAAACCTTAATATGAAAGACTCTGA
This sequence comes from Pogoniulus pusillus, assembly GCF_015220805.1. NCBI lineage: Eukaryota > Metazoa > Chordata > Aves > Piciformes > Lybiidae > Pogoniulus > Pogoniulus pusillus. Next base: position 13,551,084 of record NC_087264.1, on the reverse strand, counting down.
ATTTTTACATGAGTGTAGCCTCATTTTAAGAAGAATAGATTTTATTTTTCTTGATTTTTTTTTCTCAAGATAAATCCATCAGGTTATGTCTGGATTCTTCCTTATGAGCACCTAAAGAATATGTATACCTGACTGCTAGAGCACAAAATTCTATAGAATGCATTCCCTATGGTCAGAGGTTGAATCAGAGCTATGCCAGCATGGATAGCTTTTACTGATGTAAGAAATCATAGAATCAACCAGGTTGAAAGAGACCTCCAAGGTCATCCAGTCCAACCTAGCACCCAGCCCTATCCAGTCATCTAGACCATGGCACTAAGTGCCTCATCCAGGCTTTTCTTCAACACCTCCAGGGATGGTGACTCCACTACCTCCCTGGACAGCCCATTCCAATAATAAATCACTCTTTGTCAAGAACTTCCTCCTAACATCCAGCCTATACTTCCCCCTGGAAAATGGCAAGAAGAATTCCTTTTCTTTATCAATGCTATAGTAAGAAACGCTGATAATGTAACTGGTGATCTCTAGTCCTCTATGCTGCCCCTTGTAGTGTTTGTAAAAATTATGCCTACTGACATACACATTTTAGAAGACAACAACCAAATAGCTTTATGTATTTTCCTAGGAAGCCAAGCTAAAATATATGCAGGTCTAATTGAATTCCTCAGCTTTACTTCAAAAGAACAGATGGATAGGACAAACTTCTTAAAAAGCTTTTGCTACTAAGAAAGGACTTTTTAGGCAGCAGAAAGCAATGCCTGCCAGAAGGCAAACAGCAGCAACATCCTAAATGTTTACTTAGTATGTGAGATGCCATGCATAGGAATAAAGACAATTCCCTAAAGGAGGCCTTATTAGTAAAGGAAGAGGGGATATGGATGACAGCTGCTCTTTATTTACTTAGTACCTTTCCCAAGATACTCAAAAGATATAAGACCCAGGAAGCAACATGGTGAACCAGTTACAGAGTTGAGGTGTTCTCCTAAGCTTTTGTGCATCCAGTTGTCTCCTTGTACTTTTGATGGATACGCTACTGTTGAAACGGCTGGGTATAGTGTCTGTAACTCAGCTCCACTTTTATTTCCCTTTTCTTCTTGCTATGATAATTTAAAGCAAGACAGTTTAACACTTTTCCTTTCCAAACAGTGTTCAGAAATTGCATAGTCCCATCTGCTTCCTGTTCTTGGTTGCTATTTTGAAGTGCCAACAGGGAGGGGAGACAGTGGCAGCTGCTGGTATGGCAGGGTCAGTGCACTGCTGAGGGAATGGTTTGCCTTCATGCCGGCAGGCTAGTTTCTGCTTTGACTGCAAGCAGCCTCTTCTGCTCTTTCTCTCAGGAATGAAAGGGAATTCTTTGTTTTCTGCAAGATTTCCTCACCTCTGCCAGTCCTTCTGCGCTGGACAAAAATGTTGTTCTTGTTTTTCTGCCTTGGTACAGTGTGATTTCTCTGTCTTCACTACTTTTAACTCAGAGCTCTGTGTTCAAGTGAGGGTTGCTTCTGCCAGGTCAGAATACCCTTAGCAAAAACTTGTCTCAATAGAAATCACTTGTAACTGGCACATTATATCATAGGTGTGGATAGAAGGATTTATAAAGGAGAAAGTTGTTCCTAACTTGCATCAGCCACTCTCTAGGGTTAAACCCAGAGTTAATCAAGCTTTAATGTGAGGTGTACGCTTCAGTGACAGAAGTGCTAGGAACCATTTTTGTATACTTCATGATAATAATGGTTCATCCCATCAGAGATATTTAATCTAATTTGGGTGATTTGTAATGTGCTTTCAGTCTAAGAAGGTACTTGAACAAACCAACTTCATCAATAAAAAAGTACTGGCTCTTTCAGGAAATGATTTAGTGCCTTCTCTCAGATATGTAAAGACCTCTAGCTTTGTCATGTTTTGGTGCCAGTTCACTGTCTGGAGGCTGTGGAATGTCCTTGGAGGATAACAAGTGACTGGATTATGGTTTCTTTGTTTATGAAGTGTGTAGTGCTACTGCAGGTCAGATGTGATGTCAATTGGTTTAGCTTAAACCCTCATGAAAGTTTTAAATGAATTGATTTTTACTTTGTATTTGAACTAGACCATGTGAGTATGGATACTTTTCCCTTTTTTGAGATGGAAGGAATATGTTCTAAAGATGTACTAATTCAATCTCTTCTGTGAGGCTGTGCATTTTGGTGCAGCACTCCATGCCTGCCTTTGTCATTGTTCAGATATAATCTTTGAAAAGTAAGTAGAGACATGGGGGGCGGGAGGGGGGAGGGAAGGGGGAATGGGGAAAAAGAAGCTCTTAGGCAGAGTATTTCAATAGTAATGTCTTATCTGCTTCTATCCAGGTACCAACAGAATAAGCCATGCAGTTCAAGGGGCACACGAGGGTGGAATATTTGCACTCTGTATGCTGCGAGATGGCACATTAGTGTCAGGAGGTGGAAAAGACAGAAAACTGATATCTTGGAATGGAAATTACCAAAAACTTCACAAAACTGAGGTGATACCACCTAGCATGAAACTACTCTGCTACTGAAAATGAAATTTTAACCTGTGTTCTGGACAGAGCTTTTGAAAGATTTTTGTTTTAATGGATGTGTATTCTGTGGGAGAGCAAATCAGTGGCAAAATGAAACATCATTTGAGTCATCAGGTCACAGAAACAGAGACCTCAAAGATCATCCAGTCCACCCTTCAACCCAACACTGAAGGGTCAACCTTAAAGTATGTCCCTAAGCTCCAGGTCCTCAGGGCTCTTGAACACCCCCGGGGATGGTGGCTCCACCACTTCCCTGGGCAGACCATTCCAATGTTTAATAACCCTTTCAATGAAGAAGTATTTCCTAATATCCAACCAAAACCTCTCCTGGCACGGCCTGAAACCATTTCCTCTAGTCCTGTTGCTTGCCATCAAGGAGAAGAGGCTGGCATCCTCCTCTATTCCTTCAGGTCATTTCTGTGATAGCCTATTTGTTAACAAAATATTTCCTTTTAAAGATCTGTGGCAATTGGAAGATTATACTTCTTTATTGTGTTTACACCCCACCCCCTTTCTTTGCAATTAATAAATTGAGGTGATTTCCCACTTAATTTTAATATGGAATTATTAAATTGTTTTTCTACTTTCCTCTTTTCCAAAATTATCTGAAGATGGGGGTGGAAGGTTGTTTACTTAGGAAAGAAATTCCAAACATTAATTCAGTTGCTATGTTCAGTCTTAAAAGATTAATGCAGAGCTTGTTTGGACAGAACAGTGTAACTGTTTACATACTAAATTTAAGAGAAGAATCAGTAAAGAACTCTGAGGAAGGTTTTAAACTCTACTATATATTAGTAAAGGTTTCAAACATATATGCAGCTGGATTGGCTTATCTGTATTGGTAATTCAGTTTTAATGCAGCACAGGATAAACACTTAGAATCATAGAATCAACCAGGTTGGAAGAGACCTCCAAGATCATCCAGTCCAACCTAGCACCCAGCCCTATCCAGGCAACTAGATCATGGCACCGAGTGCCCCATCCAGTCTTTTCTTGAGCAGCTCCAGGGGTGGCGACTCCACCACCTCCCTGGGCAGCCCATTCCAATGCCAATCACTCTCTCTGGGAAGAACTTCCTCCTAACATCCAGCCTATACTTTCCCTGGCACAACTTGAGACTATGTCCCCTTGTTCTATTGCTGGTTGCCTGGGAGAAGAGACCAACTCCCACCTGGCTGCAATGTCCCTTCAGGTAGTTGTAGACAGCAATGAGGTCCCCCCTCAGCCTCCTCTTCTCTAGGCTAAACAACCCCAACTCCCTCAACCTCTCCTCATAGGGTTTGTGTTCCAGGCCCCTCACCAGCTTTGTTGTCCTTCTCTGGACACGTTCCATCACCTCAACATCTCTTTTGAATTGAGGAGCCCAGAACTGGACACAGTACTCAAGGTGTGGCCTGACCAGTGTTGAGTACAGGCTTGTGCCGTTTCTAATCACGATGTCTTCTTTTTCCTCTTGTTCATACAGGGGTAATCCTTGCTATCTTAAAATTTTACATTTGGTGATTTGCACCGACTTTCAGACCCTATGCTGCCATTAAAGAAACATAACCTGCAAGAAAGTACTAGTGATACAATGCCTGACACCATCTCAGAGCAAAAATGCTTAGCCTGCTACCACAACTGCAAATAAAACATGACTGAGTTAACACAGCATGAAGGAACCTTTTCTGATTGTTGGTGTAGTTGGTTTATCTGTACAAATGGATGCTTCTGGGGATGTCTGTTCTTGTTGTAGTGTTATAAAGACAGTTACTGAGTTGATGGAAGTTGTTACAGACTTTTGAAAGCCAGGCATATGTATTCATCCATTTCATTGCTTCTCTGAGCAAGATATATTTAAATGCATTTTTCTAGGCCATATATCTTCAAAAATAACACTGCTTGGCAAATTGTCTGAATTATCTCTTTGTCTCTTATGCCCACAGATTCCAGAGCAGTTTGGTCCAATAAGAACAGTAGCAGAGGGAAAAGGGGACGTTGTATTGATAGGAACCACCAGAAACTTTGTCCTACAGGGCACGCTGTCAGGAGATTTTTTCCCAATTACCCAGGTGAGCTGTTACCTTACAAGAATATGTTTAAGTGTGTAATAGCAGTATAGATATTGCTTGAAGTTAACTTTCATAAATATGTATCTGTTTGATTTATTATTGTTTTTAAGATTCTTTTGGCTACAAGTATGCATCTGTATAAGCCAGTGTGTTTTTGCAGTGCTTTAATATGTAGTTGAGTCATTTTAATCCTGTTTAAAAATGTTTAGTTTTGATAGCTCTGTCCTCCTTTTCAAGAAACATTTCTGCTTGTGCAGGGTCACACTGATGAGCTTTGGGGACTTGCAGTCCATTCCTCTAAACCTCAGTTCTTCACTTGTGGACATGACAAACACATTACCCTCTGGGATGCTACCACCCATCGTCCTATCTGGAACAAGATTATAGAGGTATAATTTGTATTAAACCTAAGTCACTTTGTCTTAACTTCTCAAGATTATCAACTTAAAATATCTTAAAGTATAAACTTGAGGAAAAAAAGAGAGAATCAAAATTTCTCTTTCTAAATATGGATATAAAATCATTAAAACCAAGAATTTAAAACCCTAGGTTATATGAATCTATATGCTGTGTCATATAGAGGTATACAGTTCTGGTGACATTCATGGTTTTTTACTAGGAAGAAACCCACAAACACAAAGCTAGGAAATATTTATCCTTTCAAAGTAGTTCTGATCAGTATCATTGCTACTACCACTATCCAGAGCATGATTGTCAGAATTCAGAAGGCAAACATTTTTGTGCATGCCTTTTTCTGGTGGTCTTAATGTATTTTTCTATAATGTATTGGTATACTTACACATCCTGTTCAGAAAGAAACAAATGTGTGGTTTAGGATTTCCCTTCCTATCTCTGATATGAGACTTGGTGCTTGTATACCAAAGGAAAGCTGAGTTTTATACTGTACTTAGGCACTCGATTGTACATTGTAGACTCTTCATGGCTTTGTAATGTGATCTTAACTACTGTGTACATCATTAGGAACTGATTTTTAAAGTATGTTTTTTGACACCTGAACACCCTTCTAATTGCTTATCCATATGAAGGCTTTGGGTTGTCTCCTAGAGAGAACAGTGATGCTTTAATCTGTTTTGAGATGCCGCTATCACATTGTTTTCAGTCTTCTCTTTGTGTTTGTTTTGGTTTTTTTAATAGATGTGACATCATGATGCTTAGTTGGAGATGCATATACTGATCAAGTATATAATCAAGTTATTACTCAGCAATAACTAAGTTATTACTCAGTATTTTTCTCTGCTGTCTATACAGTGAAAAAGTTCCAAAATCATGTCAGGAAGAAGAAAACAGCATCTGGTGTAGATATATATACTTAGGTTTGCAAACCAAAGTGTAGCCAGTAACCAGATGACCCTCATGTTGCTGTCTAAGGTATTTCCTGGTGACATAGTAAATAATCCTTTTATTAGTTTACATGAAGTTTTAAAAATCTTAATTATGCAACTTTTTGCATAAAAAGTATAGTTAATTTTCAAACCTAGATAACACTTTATATTAATGATAACTTTAATAAGACCTCTTAAATACAGTGCATCCCATATGTGTATGCCATTGCACCAGACTGAAACAGTCTTAACAGAACAGCGTTTGCTAGGTTGTCTCTCATAGTATGCCACTTCAGTTGTATGCACTTGTTAAATCATGCTTGCTTGGTGAGTGTCAAAATTGGAATTTATTCCATCTAACCAAGGTCGTTTCTTCTAAGGTCCATATTTTTCCTGCTCTCTAAGTTGTGCAACTAAGTCACCACCCCTGGAGGTGTTAAAAAAAAGACTGCATGAGGCACTTAGTGCCATGGTCTCTTCATGGCTTTGTAATGTGATCTTAACTACTGTGTACATCATTAGGAACTGATTTTTAAAGTGTGTTTTTTGACACCTGAACACCTGGATAGGGCTGGGTGCTAGGTTGGACTGGATGATCTTGGAGGTCTCTTCCAACCTGGTTGATTCTATGATTCTAAGTTAATTGGAGAGAACAAATCAAGAGTTTCACTGCCCCAGAGATTTTCTCAGTTCAGTGCCTCAGTTATAAAGACAGATTGGCCTGTAGTGTAAGAAATGAAAATAACAGTAATTCTTTAAATAAATAAATAAATAAGCCCCAAACAAACGTAAACGAAACCCAAATGTTATTAAGGACTTGGCCTGAGAAGCAAGCAGATAATTGCATTTTCCTGCCTCCTAATCATTTTAGGATTTAAGATACGTTAACAGGATTTGCTTTGAAAATAAGTTCTTTCTCCTTCTGCCTTTAGGAATACTGCAGTTGGGCATCAGGTAAATGAGCAAACCTTAAAACATAGTAAAATCTTACTGTGCTTGCAAATACTTTGATCTGCTACCAAGATGCCAAGTGCAAGAAAGAAATAAAACCCAACACACTCAGCCTATGAATTTCAACAATAGAATGTGTTTTTAAAAAATCAAGAAGCAGTTGTAAATCAAACTTTCCTGGATCTGCCTTGGTAGGCTGCAAGAAAATATGAACTTGTGCCTCCTTTTATTTTGAAGTACAGTAATAGAAGTGTACTGTATTGTATGATAGGGAATATGAACATGCTAGACTGCAGAAATCCCTCACATTCAAAGTGATTTGAACAATGACACAACTAGAAACTTTTACATAGACCTTTCTGGTCCTCAGCTGTGATGGTTTGGATGTTCCCCGCCCCCCCACACTTTAGAAATCACCCAGACTAGACTCAGTCGGCTCTGGGAATATAAATGAAGCTATTTATTTACAGCTGGCACAATATACAAGCAGATATTTACAATACATACAGTTATATACAGAAATATACAAGGTAAAAGCTAATACAGAATAACACAACTCCCCTCCCAGAAACCTGAGTCCCCAGGAGGGGCTCTCAACCACCCCTTCACCTTCCCCCTGCCCTTCTCAACCTTACCCCAGTCCGAAAGAAGAATGGAGGTTCAGCCAAGAGGTTAAGAAGCAAAGGTGAGTGAAAGATGAGGTTAGGGAGATGCAGCTCAGTCAGAAGCCCAAGGCAGAGTGCCAGACAAAATGGCAAGAGTGTTGTCTAATGTTTTCATTTCTTCTTCAGCAAGACTCTGAGGGGAGGAGACATCACCATTGTTTCCCTTTCACAGCCTATGATCTAGTTCTTCTCACCAAAACATTCTACCCTGCTTCAAACTAGCACATCAGCATAGGGGGGGTGTTTGTTTTTTTTTGTGGAGACTTAGTTTGGTTATTTAGAAATGGTGCATGACTGGTTTTATGCAAGCCTTATTTATAAATATCCTAAAGTGGAGAATATAATCGTGGGTACCATTTTTTATGCTTTCCTTTTCTGTCAGGCTAAAAAAACCCAAAATATTGTTTAGTTCAATTGAAGGTACTAATGTGGTCCTGCTCAGTGAAAAGGTGCAAATGTTTCTGTACACTTTTGAAAATGCTGTGAGAAGTTAGTAGTTCTGATTTCTCACAACAGGAGTGATATATTGAGGAGGGCCTATAAGTCTTGAAGAGAAGTGCAAAATTTGACACTTTGTTCTTTTGAAGTCTAAGGAAAAGGGCATTTAGAAATTTGAGTTGATAGTCAAATGTTTTTAGTGGAGATAAGTACAATATGGAGAGCAGGAACAAATCTATTAATCACATAGGCTGCTATCTCAGAAATAATGTTACTTAAAGATAGCATCGACTCAACAAGGACGTTGTTTCCATTGTCAAACCCTTTGAGTCCTCTGAAAGAGAGAATTAGATCTTAGGTGATGGTGACTTACAGCAAGCTTCAATAACTATTTAGCTCTGGTTTTGCACATATAAGGCACTCTCTAAGAAACTGTGTTAACAAAGCATTTAATAAACTGCTTTATTTACCTTGATTCTTTTGACAAGATTGATGGCCACAGCTTTGGGACTATTTTATTAGATTGATTTTTTGTCCCTCTGAGTACACACTGCTTCATTAAGACAATATTTCTGTTGCCAGACTTGACAATAATCTCCTATTAGCCACTTGAAATGACTGAGACTATTTCATATATCAGTGACTGATTATCTAGAGTAAATAAATCATTTCATGTTAACCTATTTTTGTCATAGAGATCTGTGTAAAAGCTTTTTAATGTAGTTACGAGTTACAGCTCAGATTAAATTCCCTGTTTGAACCTCTAGTTTATTCAAGAGAATATTTTAACATTCACCATGAAATTACACTTACAAAAAAATAGGCAAATCTTCCTTTCTGGACTTTTTGAAATAAGTTACTTGCTTAAAAGTAATGAGAGCATCTCTTACTTCCAGCTTCTAAGACAATAGCTCCAAGTGCAGGGTGCTGCACTTTGGCCACAACAACCCCATGCAGAGATACAGGCTGGGGTCGGAGTGGCTGGAGAGCAGACAGACAGAGAGGGATCTGGGGGTGCTGATTGATACCTGCCTGAACATGAGCCAGCAGTGTGCCCAGGTGGCCAAGAGAGCCAATGGCATCCTGGCCTGCATCAGGAATGGTGTGGTCAGCAGGAGCAGGGAGGACATTCTGCCCCTGTACTCTGCACTGGTTAGATCACACCTTGAGTACTGTGTTCAGTTCTGGGCGCCCCAATTTAGGAGGGACATTGAGATGCTTGAGCGTGTCCAGAGAAGGGCGACGAGGCTGGGGAGAGGCCTTGAGCACAGCCCTACGAGGAGAGGCTGAGGGAGCTGGGATTGTTTAGCCTGGAGAAGAGGAGGCTCAGGGGTGACCTTATTGCTGTCTACAACTACCTGAGGGGTGGTTGTGGCCAGGGGGAGGTTGCTCTCTTCTCTCGGGCGGCCAGCACCAGAATGAGAAGACACAGCCTCAGGCTGCGCCAGGGGAGATTTAGGCTGGAGGTGAGGAGAAAGTTCTTCACTGAGAGAGTCATTGGACACTGGAATGGGCTGCCTGGGGAGGTGGTGGAGTCGCTGTCCCTGGGGCTGTTCAAGGCAAGATTGGACGTGGCACTTGGTGCCATGGTCTAGCCTTGAGCTCTGTGGTAAAGGGTTGGACTTGATGATCTGTGAGGTCTCTTCCAACCCTGATGATACTGTGATACTGTGTGATACTAGTAATTACAAATTGCTAAAAATATGACAAAGTTTGCTCAAATGGCTACAATGTGATATGGTTTTAGAGTATAAAAAAATCAAGGATATAGGCATTTCTGTGAGATGTTGCTGGATTGTTTTCTTTTTCCTTACATTTTAGAATTATTTTGGACAGGTATTAGAAAAAGAAAACAAAGGGGGGAAAAAGATATTTCTTTGGGGATTTTCTGCTATAAGCTGAAGATTTTTAGAGATCATTCTTTGCAACGGAGCAAGGGGAAAAAAATATATTTCTTTGGGCATTTTTTGCTATAAGCTGAAGATTTTTAGAGCTCATTCTTTGCAACAGAGCAAGGGAAAAAAAGATATTTCTTTTGGCATTTTCTTCTATAAGCTGAAGATTTTTAGAGATCATTCTTTGTAACGGAGCAAGGGGAAAAAAGAAAGCACTCATATTGTGTTTGAGATGTGCTTAAATTGCAAGACACTGCTTCTCTACCTGCCTCCATAATACTACACTATACAAAGTGTTTTAAAATTCCAGATTAGAATAAGAAACCAAATGTATGCCCTTAATTTCCCAGTAAGCTACAACTGGCAAGTGGTGAAAAAGGATTTGGTGTATGTGGAAGTTAAGCATTATTCCTGCATTCACAGTGAATGGAGGAATTCTGTTGAAGGAGGTACTTGCTTGTGCTTTTAACAGTGGGTAAACTGCAGCTCTGATACTTAATTCTTAGGTCAGTTCTAATTTAATAAGGTTTTTTTATGTCCCTTGTTTGTGGTTTGTTGAGAAGCTGCCTTTGCCAGTGTTATTGTTATGAAATCACTTGCCAAGTTATTTTTAGATAGTGAAGAAAAGAGAACAGTGGCCTTGTATAGAGGAAAAAAAAAATCTATTGAGTAATATTTCAACCAGTGAAAAAATGGAATGTTTTTTTTTTCCTTCAAGTTCACATTTAAATAAAAAAAATCCAAACAACTCAAAAGACAAGAGAGATGTACTCTGTTCCCAAGGCAGGTAATTGAGCTGTGCTTTTGTTGTAACTTGGACTGGTTAAAAAGTGTGCTTCCTTCTGAAACATTTTAGGATCCAGCACAGTCTTCTGGTTTTCATCCTTCAGCATCTGTTGTTGCAGTAGGGACGCTGACTGGCAGGTAAGATGCACAGAGCTGCACCTCGGGCAACTACAAACAGTACATGATTTTACCAGCTCACCTCCAAGTTCAGGTTTTGCAGATGCATGCATGACATGTATCCATCCTCTATTGATTTCTATTGAATTTCAGAGTGAAATTCATTTGTATTGCTTTAGTGCCTGGCAACTCTATGCTTAGAGCAATGTTAGCTGAGCATTGCATGATCATGGAAGGAAGAGATGTTCTCTGTGCTGAGCAGCAATCTAAGATCAGTGGGAGGAGGAGGATTTAGATAGGGCAAGAAGTCTAGGTCAGCAGTGAGACTATATCAAAGATGATTTAAATGTCCAGAAGGGCAAAGGAGAGGCAAAAGGAGTTTTAGACGTTAGTTAACTTTGCAGATGTGTACAGAGAGCTCTGAGTCCTATAGGGCAATGTAGAGGAGATCACAGAGAAAAAGGTTGCCTGCTAGAAAATGTGACAAGTGGTTTATTATCACTAATGAGTGACAACCAGAGGCTTTAACAAAAATGTGGCAAATGTTCCACTGTGCTAGACATGGTGTCAAATTGCATATTAAGAGACTTGTTCTGCTTGAAGAATGTAAGGCATAAATAAGACAGACAAAAACTAAGGTGAAAGATAGTGTGTCCATTTTACAGGGCACGTGAAACCCTTGGTAACATAGAGGGTCAATAGCAAAGCGTGTGTGATGGTTTGGGTGTTCCCTGCCCTCCCACACTTTAGAAATTACCCAGACTAGTCTCAGCCAGCTCTGGGAATATAAATGAAGCTGTTTATTTACAGCACCACAATATACAAGCAGATATTTACAGTATATACAGTTATATACAGAAATATACAAGGTAAAAGGTAATACAGAAACACAACTCCCCTCCCAGAAACCTGAGTCCCCAGGAGGGGCTCTCAACCACCCCTGCACCTTCCCCCTGCCCCTCTCAACCTTCCCCCAGTCCTAAGGAAAGAATAGAGGTTCAGCCAAGAGGTTAAGAAGCGAAGGTTAGTCCAAATGGAAAATGAGGTTAGGGAGTAATATGTTGCTCAGCCAGCAGCCCAAGGCAGAGTGTGTGAAAATGGCGAGAGCGTTATCTAATGTTTTCATTTCTTCTTCCCAAACTCCTTAGCAAGACTTCTGAGGGAAGCAGACATCATAGACATCATAATTGTTTTCCTTTCGCAGCCTAAACTCTACTTTTTCTCACCAAAACATTCTAGCTTGCTTCAAACTAGCACAGTGTGGGTTTAACCTTGGCTGTCTTTCATAGGAAGAAGGAGTGTCTTAGCCATAAGTTCATCCTCTCCTTTAATGTCACTTGAGGGCAGACTTTGCTGTTAGCTTTGAAAGCAGTTCCACTTCACTGAAGACTATAGGATGTTTATAGGTTATAAGTCAAGACTATTTCAAATTGTATATCAATCCTAAATGAAAGATTTGCTTTAGTTACTACATTTACTTTATTTGCTAAATAAAGTGAATCAAAAGAAGAAGCTTTGAGATAAAACTTTACTTTGTCCTTAATAATTTAAGTATTGAAGTGCAAATTTTATCTTTGTCCTTTCTACACATTTGCACATTGAATTAAATTAAATTTAAAATAAGAGCTTAACTTTGAAAGAAGTTAATGAATAAAGCTAATCCTTCTGTCAAAATAGAATGGTCCTGTTTCTTGCTTATGTTTTCCTTTGCTCTAGGATTTAATGTGTCAATTTAAACATCAGCACAGAACAGGGTCATTAAAAGAGAAGGATCATTGTGTGTGATATTTATTTTATTCTAATGTGTAACACAGTAAAACAGATTTAAATCTGAAGATTGATATCAGGGTCAATATCAGATTATTTTTCTAGTTAAAAAAAAACAGAGAAAGATTTCTGTTAAAATAAAGACTAGAAAAACGAAACAAAACCCAACACAAACCCCAAACCAACCATGTAGCAGTTGCTGTTTTAATTTTCTTGGTACAAAACTTATGATATTTTGACAGAAGAAAATTTGGTTAAGATTACAGTAGATTTTAAATCCTTACAGGATGATTTATTTGCCTCTTTCTGTATTTACAACAGGTGGTTTGTGTTTGACACAGAAACAAAAGACTTGGTCACTGTACACACAGATGGAAATGAACAGCTGTCTGTAATGCGTTACTCACCAGGTTTGAGAGTGCTTATTTACTGGTTTGAAAACACTGCTGATTTTTTCTTAATTAGTATTAATTTTGTAGTTGGGTTGTTTTCAAGTAATTCCACAATTGCCATACTGAGATTGAAAACTTTGAAAGACTGGCAACACTGAATTGGTGTTGCCTTAAATCCTAGTTTTCTTTTCCCTCCCTCCCTCTCTCCCCCTCTCCCTCCCTCCCTCCATTCCTCCCTCCCTAGTTTTCTTTTCCCTCCCTCCTTTCCTCTCTTCCTTCCTCCCTCCCTCTCTCCACCTCTCCCTCCCTCCCTCTTTTCCTCCCTCCCTAGTTTTCTTTTCCCTCCCTCCTTTCCTCCCTCCCTCCCTTGCTCCCTCCCTCCCTCCCTTCCTCCTTCCCTCCCTCCCTCCCTTCCTCCTTCCCTCCTTCCCTCCCTCCCTCCTTCCCTTCCTCCTTCCCTCCCCCCCTCCCTCCCTCTCTTCCCCCTTCCCTCCCTCCCTTCCTCCCTCCCTCCTTTCCTTCCTCCCTCCCTCCTTTCCCCACATGCCCATTATGGCCTCACTGAGAAGAAGGAAGCCAAATGAGACTTAACTATGCAGTCTGTTGCAGTCAGATTAGCCCTAAATGGACTTTAGCTACATCCAGAAGTGTGATTCATTTTTACAGTAGTAATTGCTGTACTTTGCTAAACTTGCTGTTTTGTAATGTTGAAAAGCAAGCATCAATATGCATCTGAAAAAGAAGAAATAGAATTTTATTTGTTCATTTGTTGCTATCAAGGCCTTCAAGAAGAGCTCCTCTTGTCTGTGGCACACTAACTTTTCAAAATTAGCCTAAATTCTTTCTTACAGGAATAATTACAGTTCACTTTTGTGTTTATAGATGGAAACTTCTTGGCAATAGGTTCCCATGACAACTGTATTTATATATATGGTGTAAGTGAAAATGGAAGAAAGTACACTAGAATTGGCAAATGTTCAGTAAGTAACTCTGCTTTCTTCTGCTTCATTATTAACAACTTCAGTATCTTTTGTAGCTGGTGAAGGGCCTGGAACACAAACCCTATGAGGAGAGGCTGAGGGAGCTGGGGGTGTTTAGCCTGGAGAAGAGGAGGCTCAGGGGTGACCTCATTGCTGTCTACAACTACCTGAAGGGAGGTTGTAGCCAGGTGGGGGGTGGCCTCTTCTCCCAGGCAATCAGCAATAGAACAAGGGGACACAGTCTCAAGTTGTGCCAGGGGAAGTATAGGCTGGATGTTAGGAGGAAGTTGTTCCCAGAGAGAGTGATTGGCATTGGAATGGGCTGCCCAGGGAGGTGGTGGAGTCACCACCCCTAGAGGTGTTCAAGAAAAGACTGGATGAGGCACTTAGTGCCATGGTCTAGTTGATTGGACAGGGCTGGGTGCTAGGTTGGACTGGATGATCTTGGAGGTCTCTTCCAACCTGGTTGATTCTATGATTCTATGATTCTATGATTCTATGGTCTAGTTGCCTGGCTAGGGCTGGGTGCTAGGTTGGACTGGATGATGTTGGAGGTCTCTTCCAACCTGGTTGATTCTATGATTAGTACTGTTACACTGAGAGACACTGTTAGTGCAGCTAATACAATATTTTTCCCTTTCTAGGGTCATTCCAGCTTCATTACTCATCTAGATTGGTCTGTTAATTCACAGTATCTTGTGTCTAATTCGGGAGACTATGAAATCTTATACTGTGAGTAAGAATTATCTTTAATCCTTTTGTGCAATGTTCAGGCAATTTGATAGAGATTTAAATTTCGAATGAGACCATACAACTGCCAAGAGAGACCATATGTTTTAATTCATTTGCTGCAATCCAAAATGGATACAGTTTGAGAATTAAAAATGTTATCATGTGGTTTGGGTTGTGTGGGATTTTTTTTTTTCTTTTGTAGGGATCCCCTCTGCTTGTAAACAAGTCGTGAGCGTTGAAACAACTAGAGATATAGAATGGGCCACTTACACCTGTACTTTAGGATTCCATGTTTTTGGTAAGTATCTTTCCTCTTACAAGCTCTTAACCATTCTTGTTATTAACAAACACTTAGATTGCCAGCATTTTCTCATGAAACATGACTATTCATATTTCAGTGAAAAATACAGAACTTCTGTTATGTCATTTTTATTACAATCTGTCTTCTTATTTCAATCCAGAAAGAATCTGGTTTAGTATTCTTGTTAGTTTCAAGTACCGATGTTAAATTACAACATAAGTGGCAAACAAAGAAGAAATCACACCCTGCCCTTCCTGTCACACTGCTCCTTGCAATTTTTAATTTGAAGTACCAGTTCTATGGCAATATCATTTGTTTAGGCAGCTGCTGGGCCAAATCCTTTACCAGGACCATTTGCATTAGTTTACTGTGCAAACACAAAATGGATGGCAATCTCTGTCATCAAGTACTTCTAATGAACTTTAATACAATATTGTTGTTTAGCCTGGAGAAGAGGAGGCTCAGGGGTGAGCTCATTGCTGTCTACAACTACCTGAAGGGACATTGTAGCCAGGTGGGGGTTGGTCTCTTCTCCCAGGCAACCAGCAACAGAACAAGGGGACACAGTCTCAAGTTGTGCCAGGGGAGGTATAGGCTGGATGTTAGGAGGAAGTTGTTGACACAGAGAGTGATTTGCCATTGGAATGGGCTGCCCAGGGAGGTGGTGGAGTCACCACCCCTAGAGGTGCTCAAGAAAAGACTGGATGAGGCACTTAGTGCCATGGTCTAGTTGACTGGCTAGGGCTGGATGCTAGGTTGGACTGGATGATCTTGGAGGTCTCCTCCAACCTGGTTGATTCTATGATTCTATGAATATGTGGCAATTCCATTAGGTGTAAGGAAGGCAAGAAGAAAACGTTGAACTTTTCTTCTGCTAGTTTTGAAGAAGCTGCTTTCCCCAGTGTACTCTGAAGCTTTGTATTTGTTTCTCAACACATTCATAACTAGACAGATCATTACAAATCTGAGTATGAGAAACTTCAAATTTTTGAATCCACAAGAAAAAACAGGAAGCTGTAATAGAAGTTCAGAGAGGAGTGAGGTTTAGTATAAGCAGTAAGCAAGGTTTTTACCCATGTTTCAAGTAGAATAAATGTAGTGTTTGCAGTTAGAAAGGGCATGTTTCTGGAGCCTAGAGATGGGATGGCAGTAGCAATATGCTGAGAAGACATATTCAAATTTTGTATACTTTAACTGACAAGCAGCATTTAGGTATCACTACAACATGCAGATTTAGTAAAGAGAGGAAAACATAGAAGGTTTGCTACAAGTTGGCACAATGTGTTTCTCATATGAGGGATTAAGACCCTTCTAGAGCTACAAACATATTCATAGAATCAGCTAGGTTGGAAGAGACCTCCAAGATCACCCAGTCCTAGCTACCACACGGCCCTGTCCAATCAGCTAGACCATGGCACTAAGTGCCTCATCCACTCTTTTCTTGAAGATCTCCAGGGACGGAGCCTTCACCACCTCCCTGGGCAGAACATGGTGCCATATATACTGAAGAAAATACTAGACTTCAGGAAGACAAATTGCAAAAATCCAAAGCCCTAGATAGGAAAGAACAGAAGTTGGAGAAAAGGGAAAATGTGGTAACTCCTTAGGTGGTATGAAACTGCACAAATTCCTCCAGCCCAAAGAAAGGACAGGAGTGGCAGCTGACCAGAACTAGGGGTATTTTCTCACTCTAGTAGAACCACATCAAAATCACAACTTGTGTGCATAGCACTTGCAGACCAACATAACCAACACAGAGGGGGGAATGAATACTGCTCTGTTGAACACATGTCTTCCAGTATGGGAACAGATTAGTCAGCCTGGAAATGTTTAGGGCTGATTCAACTAAAAATCAACAGTAAAGAAGTGTGTTCAAGGGAGGATATTTCAGTGATACAAACACACATAAATGTGAAAGACTAAAGACTTGAAAACATTTACTGATCTGTATGCTTTTGCAAGAGCCATGTGCTGCTGGATATGCAATGAAGGTATCAACTCATACTACATGTCTAGTATTGGAAAAAAACAGTATTTAAGGTGAAGGACATCAACAAAAGAAATCTAAGATGCTATGCATGAATCCTGCCAACATTGCCAGCAGAGCTCAAGACTGGTTGGATTCAAAACTGACTGAAAGGCTGTACACTCAGTATTGTATTTCTTTGAATGTATTTATTGATAGTATGGATGACAAAACAGCATGGAGTAGGGAGATGATTGTACTCTGCTCTGGTAAAGTCACATCTATTCCATTCAGTTTTGGACACCTCATTACAAGAGGGATATGGAGGTGCTGGAGCCAGTGCAGAGAAGAGCAATGAAGCTGGGGAAGGGCCTGGAGAATAAATCTTATTAGCAACTGAGGGAGCTGGAGCTGTTTAGTTTGAGAAATAGGAGGTCGAGGGGAGACCTCATCATTGTCTACAGCTGCCTGAAAGGATATTGTGGAGAGGTTGGTCCTGGTCTCTTCTTGCAGGTAGTGATAAAAGAAGAGGGAACGGCCTCAAGTTGCAACTGGGTAGGTTTAGGCTAGATATTAGGAAAAAAAAATCACAGAGGCATTGGAATGGGCTGCTCAGGGAGGTGGTGGAGTCATCAACCCTGAATGTGTTTAAAAGTCATTTAGATGCAGTGCTTTGGATGTAGAACAGGGTTATTGGTTGGACTTGGTGATCCTGAAGGTCTTTTTCAACCAGAATATTTCTGTCATTCTGCAAGCTGTCCTGAGAAACAGAAGAATGGTATGGAAAAAGGAGGCAAATCAGTAGAGACAAATAGGAGATTACACACTTGAATGACAGAACCCAGTTGCAGAAATAGAGATTGGAGGAGAGCAGGCAAGAGAGCAGATCTGCACAGAAAGATCAGATTACTCTTGAATACAAACTGAACATGAATCAACAGCATTATGCTGTTGTGAGGAAGGCAGGCACATTAGTTTGTGTGTAATGAAAAGGACACTGTGTGAAATGTGATGTAACTGTCCATTTATCAGTATCTGCTTCAGCCACAGCTGGAATAGCTGCCTCTGGTTTTTGCATGTTGGAGCAACAGATAATGTGCTGACTAGCAAGAATAATTGTCCATTTAAATATTGTTCCTGAAGAAAAGATTTAATTAATGAATTTTAAAGAAGAAAAACACCTGGCATGAATCTTCACAGGAGAGAAAGGAAACGATCTCTTTCCATATCTGCAAAGGGTGGGGGGGAATGGACTAATTTTTCAGCAAAGGGGATTCAGTTAGAGATGCAGAAAAAATGACAGTGGGGCACGAGAATGAATTTTGAAAGAGCACAGAGTCTTAGAGCCTGATATGATCTTTTCCCCATTTCAAAATGTCAGTCTTGTTTCTTAAATCATTTCCTTCAGGCCTTATTTCCAGCTTGTCAGAGTGACCACTTGTAAAGACTCTTGCCTCTTTTTAGCTAGCATTTGATATTCATGCAAACTCTTCTGAGTCAAAGCAGTTATTTAAAACAGCTTTTCTGTCTCTTCATTCTACATGTTCATTATTCCATGAGTAGCACTTACCATTTCTTCTTTGTACCTTCCTTTTCTTTAAGATTCTTTTTTCTTATCTAGCAAAAAGCTATATCCACACACACCAGGAAAGTCAGGGGTAGTCCACAAATCGGTTTTTCATTTGACTCACAACAATTCATAACCCCTTACAAACACATGGAATCACTTCCTCTTAGTGCTTTGGAACGGCTGTGCAGTGACGCCGTGTTTGGGCAGAATTCCATGCAGATTGAAGATTAGCTGTTTCCGTAGTGCAGGACAAGTGCCCACTTAGGTGTTATCCGGAGCTCAAAGAAAGGAAGCTGGAGTGTGCCTGCCATGCCCTTAGGCGTAGGCATCCTTCCAGGAGAGGGGAGGGTAAGCACAGGGAGCAGCAACTGTCTCATCCTGACCGGTATAATAAGAGTGAAGGAAGAGCATGCACTGGAGAGAAAGGACTCCGGGGGGAAAACTGCAGAAAATATGTGACATAGTGATGGAGATTGAAAATCATAATGCCAGGACAAGGCCTCTTTTTCTTCCAAATTGAAATGTCAGAGCACACATTATAGCACCACAGTATAGGAGGGACACTGAGGTGCTGGAGTGCGTGCAGAGAAGGGCGACAAGGCTGACGAGAGGTCTGGAAAACATGACCTATGAGGAGCAGCTGAGGGAACTGGGGTTGTTTAGTCTGGGGAAGAGGAGGCTGAGAGGGGACCTTATTGCCCTCTACAACTACCTAAAAGGAGGTTGTAGTGAGGCTGGAGCTGGTCTCTTCTCCTGAATTACTAATGATAGAACAAGAGGAAATGGCCTCAAGTTGCATCAGGGGAGGCTTAGGTTGGATGATTGGAGCAAGTTCTTTCCTGAGTGGGTGGTCAGGCACTGGAGCAGGCTGCCCAGGGAGGTGGTGCAGTTGCCATCCCTGGAGATGTTTAAAAAAAAAGAGTGGATGTGGCACTTGAGGCTATGGTCTGGTGATTAAGGATGCTGGAATGAAGGTTGGACTGGATGATCCTGGTGGTCCTTTCCAACCATAGCGATTTGTAGTTATTAGAATCATAGAATCATAGAATCAACCAGGTTGGAAGAGACCTCCAAGATCATCCAGTCCAACCTAGCACCCAGCCCTAGCCAGGCAACTAAACCATGTCACCGAGTGCCTCATCCAGGCTTTTCTTGTATTAGACGTTGTGCTGAGGGATTTGGTTTAGTCAAGGACTTGTCAGTGTGAAACTAATTGATGATCTTGAAGGTCTTTTCCAATACAAGAAATTCTGTGATTAAGTTGATGGTCTCTGAAAGTTAGATATAATTTATGCTGAGCAGGGATTAGATAAAACCATGCTCCCCTGCCCTGCAGTACTGCATGCCAATACCTAACTAAGATTTTAGTAACTGGTTGGGTTTTATGAAAATTACAATTTAATACAGACAGCTATTCAGAGGCTTTAAAGATGTGGTGCATAGATTTGGTCTTGGCATTGGTGAGCCTGCAGTTTAATTTTAGAACAGCACTTTGTACAAGAACAGCAAGGAGCAGAGTATGTGAGGAAGGAGAATTGCATACAGTGAAACAAAAGCATGTAAAATGTTACAGTAGCTTCAGATTCATCTTGAGGGATGTTTTAATTACCAAATAACATTTTTAGCTATGTAATTTTCGGTTTCCTAAGTTTTTACACTTTAATAATGTGAAGACAGTATGTTGGATGATACATAGGTACTTTTCTTTAGACTACAGTAGAACAAAGGAAGTATGTTAGCTCATACATATGCAGTAGGAAAATAAAAGCAGTAACTGCTATTTTTCTGCATAAAAATATTAAAACTCTTTTAGGCTCAGACATTTGAACTTAATTCAGCAGAATTTGTTGTATCAGAGTAAAAAGCACTTTACTGACTAGAGGAAATACACAGTATTTATTTATGTGCTTGGTTTCCTATTAGAATGTGGTCTTTTCCTGGGACTGATATATGCACACTGATTCAACTGCTGTTATTTTTATAGATTTGAGAATCTTTTTTTTTTTCTCTCTCTTTTTTTTTTTCAAACAAGTAATCCTTTGTTAATATTTTAACAAAAACCTACACTTCTATTTCCATTATAAAAAAACTTTTAATTGGTCTCTCTGTGTTTCAGGTGTATGGCCCGAAGGTTCTGATGGAACAGATATCAATGCTGTCTGTCGATCACATGAGAGAAAACTGCTATCAACAGGGGATGATTTTGGCAAAGTACATCTCTTCTCATATCCATGTTCCCAGTTTAGGGTAAGTTATTTAAAAAAAAAATTAACCCTTGTAACTTGCACAAATGCATTAATTGTTGTTTTCCTGTGTACAAAAAAAAGAAAAGAATAATGAAAAAAAAAAGAAGTAGTAAAAAAAAGGAAGCTGGAAGGAAAAAAAGAAAGAATGGTCTTTTTAGGCTGTCAGGTAGTGCCAGGACTAGGGGAAATGTAGGAAAGCTGGAGGTGGGTAGGTTCAGGCTGGACACGAGGAGAAAGTTCTGAGCAAGTTCTTCACCGTGAGAGTGGTGAGAGCTTGGAATGGGCTGCCCAGGGAGGTGGTTGAGGCTCCATCCCTGAAGGTGTTTAAGGCCAGGCTGGATGAGGCTCTGGCCAGCCTGATCTAGGGTAGAGTAGGGTGTCCCTGCCTATGGCAGGGGAGTTGGAACTAGATGATCCTTATGGTCCCTTCCAACCCTGACTGATTCTATGGTTGTAAATTCATTTCTGCCTAAGGGATTTACTTAGCTATAGCCTGACATTTAAACTTTAATACTAAAAGACTTTAAAAGAAATGACGTGATGCCTCAGTTTCATTGCTGTGTGAATGTTCTGTTTTAGTGATCTGTTTTTATGACAGTTTATATTCTCACTTAATATGGTGTTTTCTAGGCTCCAAGCCATGTGTATGGTGGGCACAGTAGTCATGTAACTAATGTAGATTTTCTCTGTGAAGACACTCACCTCATCTCCACGGGCGGAAAGGACACAAGTATTATGCAGTGGAGAGTCATTTAAAGGAAACAGCAGTGTGAACTTACACAGTTGAGTCAACCATGCACAGAACTTATGTATAAACTGTATATTTAAAACTTAACAGTATGTTTGCAGTTTAGCCTGGTCACTGTGATTTTTTTTTTGTTTAAAAAATTCTTACAAACCTCAGGAAAATGAAGCCCTGTGCTGGTTACCTTACTCAGTCTAGTGATCTTCTTTCTTTGTTTTTTTTTTCTTTTCCTCCATTGTGTCACACCTTAAGAATGACTGTTTTCTGTTGTACAATATACAATGCAGTACAAGTTTCATATAAGAAATGTGGCTTGACAGTTTGCAATACAGTGGTGTCAGCAGAATGTGACTATCTTACACGTTTTCTAGAAACACTGCTAAAATGGTCACAAAAATGCCTTTCAAAGACTGTATATATGTGCTTATTTGTCTCACTATCTACACTTGGTACTGTATATCTACTCATTTAGAAAAATCTATGGCAATGTCAAGGTACTGAACTGTTTCTGATGGAGGATGATGAAGAGATATGAAAACTATAAACTGTAAGATGCAAAAAAAATAGTGTTATAGACCTGAAAATGTGAATGCTGGTAAACTTGCATTCTCTTGGGAATAGCATACCTTGGATATCACCCGTGAAGACTTAGGCTCTCTTTCAAGTGAATCAGCAGGTTGTGCCCCAGTTTGACCTGTTTCAGCAAGAGTTACAGACATCTGTGTGCTTCAGGTATTCCATATGAGTTCAAATGAAAAATATTTTTACTTGTATATGAACAATTTCTTTTTGAAAACAAGACAAAAAAAAAAGCTTGGCCACATCCCCATTATTGGTTGATATATTTAACTAATATGTATATTAATCAGCATGATGCTATATTGTACATGTATAAGATTTTAGCAGTTCATAACAAATGGTAAGGCAATCTAGCTTTACTTTTTTATGCTTATGGATATTGTATATTTGTATTTTAAGACCAAGTAGACCAAGTCTAAAGATATCTTTTTAAGTGTACCATAAACCTGCAGAGGGTTAAGGAAGTCTTGGAAGCCCACATATGACATTAATGTGTAACTTCTAGCCCCTGTGTTTTGTGCATGGATGGATATTTATAGTATGAAATAAGATTGTGTTTTGCAACAAAGTAACAGTGGAGGTGGCATAAAATCATTAAGAAGGCCTTATCAATGTTGATTGTGACACAGATTGAAATGTATTGTTTACTTTGAGGAATGTATCTGAAAAATTTTAAGAGAGAGGAGTTCTAAGTGGACTCATAAAAGGTAATATTAAAATTTTGCTTGTAATGGACAGTGAAGGTTAATTCTCTGAACTCTAAAGCACTGGTTGTTTAGAGTTATTTAAAAGAAATGGAATCAATAAACTTTGAAACTTTTTTATTACATCTCCAACCTCCTACACTGAAAGTGCAGGACACCAATAAACATGTATTAAAGTGAATGTTCAGTTCATTCATCCTGTTTAGTAAAATGTCTTTGGTTTAATGTGAAATGTTTCTAGAAGAGACAAGCGTTTACTTAATGAGCTATTTCTGATTTCTTGATGAGAGCTACATTTGGGAATCAAATCTAGATTTGGGGGTTCATAGTTTTGTGTGCGAGCGTGACCCTGGGGTGTAATCCCTAACGTACCTCTAGAGATTGAAGCTCCAGGAGAGGGAAGGAGAGCACACTGCATGCTTCCGCCTACAAACTGCCTTGGGTCTGCCACCTAGTACTCATGACTGCTGAGCCCTCAGCTGCTGGAGTGGCATTCTGCTGCACAGGGTTATGCTCATGGCAGGAGCCCCTGACAATTTCTCTGTGTTAGCCAAGACTTTTGAAGGCTAGGGTTTCAGGGTCACTTTAGGTTGACATCTGAGATTGTCACTAAAAAAAAAAGAGGCTTTGTCTTCCACTGCTTCTTCCTATCCTGCATAGCAGGACAAGAGTTACTGTGGTCATAGGGAGAACCCAGCTGGGAGGTGGATCCAGGTTCAAAAAAAATCAGAAGCACAGGGGAGAAAAAAATGTCATCCAAGCAAGCAAAGAACAAGTGCTACAAAAGAGAAAAGCCATTTCCTTAGTTTCCTCATCTGCCTTAGCTGTGCAACTTGTAGTGAGCTTGTACAGAGGAAGGTACAATGTGGAGAAGAAAAATAAATGGACAGAGGAGCACTGGAACAACTTCTTTTGTTGGCGATGTCAATATGCCTATGCTTGAAGTGTGTGAATCTAAGGCATAATATCCATGCCCTTTCTAGGGTTAATCCATCCTAGGAGGTCATAATACACAAGTTCTTATCTTATCTAAATACTTGGCTGATTATGCCATGGTACCTTCTGTTTGCTTTTACAAGTGGAGTGCTTTCAGGTTTTCTACTTTGAGAATTGCAGTGAGTTTGTCATTTCAACAGAGAAAACAGGAGCTGCAAATTGGCTTTTCTCACTCCCTTTTCATCCTTCTCCCATGGTGCTGCTCTTAGGATGTAATAACGTATTTCTGATCCCTTTAAATTTAAACTATTATGCTTTACAAGAAATAGATGAGGAATCCTGCAAGTTCATCCCTAAGGTTACTGATCAAAGGAGATGTTCAACGATCCCATCCCATCTGTGCCTCTGCTGTTCCTCTGTTCCTAGCTTTGCTGTTAAATGTGTCTTTGTTCCTCTATGAAAACCTGATGAATGTATTCACTAAACTGGCAAAGGGTAGGTAACATCTTGAGCCAAAGAGCCGTTTGATGACTGTTAAAGTGATTCTTCTTTCTTTATCCAGGGAACTCGACACAATTTTGCCATTGTTATATATAATCCTCAGCTTTCCCCACTTCCACCCTGGCTGCTTGGTTCTTTATTTATTTCCTCAGGAGTGTACTTTTTTTTTTTTGTTTTGTTTTCCTCTCTTTAAAAGAACTAAAAATATGTGAAGAAAGAATTATTCCTGAACTTTGTGTATTTCATTCCCTCAGCATCACCCAGCGCTCCTGCACCTGTTTCCTTTACCTGATAGCTCTGTGCGTAGCAGTTGTCTTTTCCTGCCCTTCCATGGTTTTGCTTGTACTCCTCTGATCTTGGCTGCAGCAAGTTGCTCAAAAAGGAGCTTGTGCTCTTTGTCTTTTGTGTACTGCTGTTGTCTACCAAGCATTCAGCTGCACCCTTTCAACTTTTTTTTTGTTTGTTTCAATTCCTGTTTCTTGCTTTTCTCCCCTTTATTTCTGGAATTGCTCTTCTGTGACCTTCAGCTTCCAAGGCTGCATCCATCTTAGTCCTTACTGGCACATGGTACTACCCATAGCTGCTTATAAAACCAATGGCTCTAACTTTCTGATTATTTTGGAGCTGAACTTCTGTTTTCTGACTGTATGCATGCTCCTTCTCTGACTTGCACTTAACCATTATCAGTATCTGCTTTTAGCCCCTTCCTCCCTGCCCTCCTTGTATGAATTTACCAGGGTGATCAACACTGTCTTGCTTCTTGACTGTCTTCCATCTGTCTGTAGGCAGCCCTGTATAGCACATACAAAGGTTTTTAAAGATTTTTAGGGTAGGATTTTTTTCCCCTCTGTTGTTGCATGGCATTTATGAATGGGATTTTGTGACCCTACACTCACTACAAGAGTTTGACTCTCACATTTGCCCAAAACGATGAAGATGTGTATTCAGATAGTACTTCAGTGTTGAGATGTTCAAAGGGATCAGCTACTGAAGTTGATAATATCTATTCTCTAGGTCTTGTGTTATTTTATAAATCAATATGCTTTCAGAAGATTTTTTCCTTGCTCTCCTATATGCTTGGCTGGATGTTAGGAGGAAGTTCTTCCCAGAGAGAGTGATTTGCCATTGGAATGGGCTGCCCAGGGAGGTGGTGGAGTCACCATCCCCAGAGGTGTTCAAGTAAAGACTGGATGAGGCACTTAGTGCCATGGTCTAGTTGACTGGCTAGGGCTGGGTGCTAGGTTGGACTGGGTGATCTTGGAAGTCTCTTCCAACCTGGTTGATTCTATGATTCTATGAAACATAGACTCAGTCTGGTTTCTAGGATTGTTGCCAGGCAACCACCAATAGAACAAGGGGACACAGTCTCAAGTTGTGACAGGGGAAGTATAGGCTGGATGTTAGGAGGAAGTTCTTGACAGAGAGAGTGATTTGTCATTGGAATGGGCTGCCCAGGGAGGTGGTGGAGTCACTGTCCCTGGAGGTCTTCAGGAAAAGATTGGATGAGGCACTTAGTGCCATGGTCTAGTTGACTGGATAGGGCTGGGTGCTAGATTGGACTGGATGATCTTAGAGGTCTCTTCCAACCAGGTTGATTCTATGATTCTATGATTGCATATGTACCAAAAGCTTGCAAGGGCTAACAGTCTGTTTTTTTTTTTCACAAGGGTTGGCATTTTTCATTTCTTCAGGTTTTTCTCATAGAAGAAAGAAGTCTTTTTGTTGTCTTCTCCATCCCTGGAATTAGGGTTGTTGACAGATCACATCACTGTATCCTCAAAAATACTACAGATGGCAGAGAAAATGTCACTTTAATTACAAGTGAAAAGAATAGACTTACAAGAAGCCTAAACAGAAATCTTTTTTTCCCATTACTGTCCGGGATTCTTAGCCATGCTGGAGCACTCTGATCGCTGCTATGCCATTCTGGCTGCAGTGGGCTGCTCTTCAGATGAGGTGCCCCAAACCAGAGTATCTCCTAGCCCAAAAGATGGGAAATGAGGATCCAACTCCTGAGACAGAATCACAAAATTAACCAGGTTGGAAAAGACCTCTAAGATCATCGAGTCCAACTTATCACCTAACCCTTCTAATTAACTAAAACATGGCACTAAGTGACTAATCCAGCCTCCTGTTACACACCTCTAGGGATGATGACTCCACCAGCTCCCACCTCCCTGGCAGTCCATTCCAATGGCCAATCACTCTTTCTGTGAAGAAATTCTTCCTAATGTCCAGCCTAAACCTGCCTGGCACAGTTTGAGACTATGTCCTCTTGTTCTGTCACTGGTTGTCTGGGAGAAGAGACCAACCCCCACCTGGCTACAATGTCCCTTCAGGTAGTTGTAGACAGCAATGAGGTCTCCCCTTAGCCTCCTCTTTTCCAGGCTAAACACCCCCAGCTCCCTCAGCCTCTCCTCGTAGGGTTTGTGTTCCAGGCCCCTCACCAGTTTTGTTGCCCTTCTCTGGACATGTTCCAGCACCTCAACATCTCTCTTGAATTGAGGGGCCCAGAACTGGACACAGTACTCAAGGTGTGGCCTGAACAGTGTTGAGTACAGGGGAAGAATAACCTCTCCTGTCCTACTGGCCACACTGTTCCTGATACAGGCCAGGATGCCATTAGCCTTCTTGGTCACCTGGGCACACTGCTGGCTTGTGTTCAGTCACCTGTTAACCAGTACCCCCAGGACCCTCTCTGCCTGGCTGCTCTCCAGCCACTCTGTCTCCAGCCTGTAGCACTGCTTGGGGTTGTTGTGGCCAAAGTGCAGAACCCAGCACTTGGACTTGTTAAAACTCATCATCACACCTGGATCTGTCTGCTCCTGGATGGAGGCTGCTGGCTGCCAGATGAGTGAGTACATACAGTGCATGCTCTTGCCGGGAAAGATTTCAGTGTCTCCTTAGTTATGCAGTTCTGCAGCAATCCCATTTTCCTAAATGGAACAATTCTGCCTCCTGAATTAATTAAACAGAAGATTAAATTATAATCTACATAGAGGTATTGATGACAGTTCAGCCAAAGCTGCCAAGTGTTTGGTAGGCCTTGCTTCTGGCAGTGGTGATTCTGATGAGCTCATCTGTGAAAGCCATTTGTGGGACCTTTGTCAGTTAAGGTGTTTCACAGGGTTGTGGGTTCCCCTTGGTCTCCTGCTGTGCTAGTTTGAAGCTAGCTAGAATGTTTTGGTGAGAAGAAGTAGATTACAGGCTGTGAAAGGAAAACAGTGGTGATGTCTACTTCTCTCAGTGTGGAAGCATAAGAAGGTGCCTCCTTTTGACACTTTGCTGTTAGTGTCAGCAGACACTGTAGGCACTTCTTTGGACTTTGCATTCTGTCTAGCTTGTTACAAAAGCCTGAGCTCTTGCACTACATGAAAAGTGGTTCCTTCCCATTATCTCCAGAATCTCAGCTTAGCACAGGTTTGTTTTTAACATCTTTTCATGGAGTCATAGAGTCATAGAATCAACCAGGTTGGAAGAGACCGCCAAGATCATCCAGTCCAACCTAGCACCCAGCCCTAGCCAGTCAACTAGACCATGGCACTAAGTGCCTCATCCAGGCTTTTCCTGAAGACCTCCAGGGATGGTGACTCCACCACCTCCCTGGGCAGCCCATTCCAATGCCAATCACTCTCTCTGTGAATAACTTCCTCCTAACATCCAGCCTATACTTCCCCCGGCACAACTTGAGACTGTGTCCCCTTGTTCTGTTGCTGGTTGCTTGGGAGAAGAGGCCACCCCCCACCTGGCTATCTACAAACTACATGAATTTAACTTATACATTTCCATTCATTTGTAGGGGATGTATCTGTACCTTAAAGACTGCCCTTAGGATCTAGTTTGGGGTGCTGAGGTTTTAACAATGATAATGGTGACCTGATTTCTGGGTCTTGAAGCAACTGAATGGGCTTTTAGCAGGCATTTTTAAGAGGTTGATGTTTTTAAAATCTGACCCATGGAATTACCTGGAATAAGTATGTAGCCCGAGGGAAGCAGATTCAGATGCTCTGTAGATTCTGTCAGCTCAACGTGAGCTAACTTTGCTCCAGATTCCAGTTTGTAGGCTAAGGAAATCTCCTTCAGGCTGTTCAGTCATTATGGTTAGAAAGTGAAAATCAAAAAGGTTGGATAAATTCTGCAGCCATATTAGATTATTGTAACTTGTCATTGCTTTGCATTGCCTTCACACCGCAGGGATGTGCTGAAGAGGTAACTGCTTGAGGCAGCCTGAAGAGAACAGAGAATGCCTCCCTACAAAATCAGTTGCCCTGGCTGTTCATTCTGGATTCAGTTTCTCATTAAGATAAATGTTGACATTTTAGGGCTCCTTCCTTCCCAGCTTCTCCTTCACAGCAGCTTCCATTGACATCATAATTCCAAATTTGTGACATCAGTGTATAACCACAGGGGAAGTCATTACGCCAGAGGTTCAAGTGTTTTGGCCTTCTTACAGCACCTAAAAAGAGCAGATGAGAGAGCTCTGAGCGTCTCTGTCTACGGCTTGAACAGCTGGAGAGGGAGCTGACAGGAGGCTCAGTTTAAGTGAAAAGCCCTCTGGCATTTCCCGTATGCACAGCTCCTGTTCAGCAGAAAATCTGGCCACACGCAGCTCGCAGCCTAGACAGTCCCAACTGTCTCTGACTTCATGAGCACAGCTGTGCCTCTGTGCTGAGGTTTTTCAGACTAGTTTTGGGTGAGAACATCATTGTTTTTGTTATCCAACTGTGATGAGCCCGGCCTCTGTTTAAAAGTTCAAGCTCAGACAATCTTGACCTTGCAAGAGCAGGACCAAGGAGATTTTAATAATGATAAAACAAACAAAATGAAGCAGCTCCTGGCCTGGCTCAGTGCAGCTTTCTCTGCAAGAGAAACAAAGATACAGGCTGTTCTCTGAGGACACTGTGTTATGCCCTGATATGGAATATGCTGTATCAAAACAGGCTTTGGTACTGCTCAGATGGGGCTAAACCATAAGATGAAGCAGTAGTTCATAGAATGGTTTGCTTAGAAAAGACCTCTAAGATCACTGAGTCAAATCATTATCTAACTCTGCTTCTGGTGCTAAACCGTGTCCCTTAGTACCACATCTATGTGCTTTTTAAACACCTACAGGGATGATGATTCAGCTGCCTCCCTGGTGAGTCTATTCCAGTGTTTGAGAACTCTTCCAGTGAAGAAGTTTCTTTAATCTAGATCTCCCCTGGCTCAATTTGAGGCCATTTCCTCTTGTCCTATCACTTGTTACTAGGGAGCAGAGACCAACACCCACCTTGTTACAACCTCCTTTCACATAGTTGCAGAGAGCCTCCTTTTCTGCAGACTAAACAACTCCACTTCCCTCAGTCACTCCTCATAAGACCCATTCTCCAGAGACTTCATCAGCTTCGTTGTCCTTCTCTGGACCTGCTCCAGCATCTCAATGTCTTGTATTTAGGGCCCCAAAACTGAGCTCAGTACTCAGTGTGTGGCCTCACTACTGCTGTGTACAGGCACACAGTCATTTCCATAGTCTAACTGGTCACACTAGGCTTGAACAGGCCAGGATGCTGTTAGCCTAGGCCATGTCAGCACACTGCTGGCTCATATTCAGCTGGCTATTGATGAGCACACCCAGGTCTTCCTCTACTGGGCAGCTTTCCAGCAACTCTGTCCAGAACTTGTATCACTGTGTGGGGTCGTTATGGCATGAGTGCAGGACCTGCCACGTGACCTTACTGAACCTCATACAGTTAGCCTTGGCCCATCAATCAATCCAGCCTATGCAGGTTGCTCTGTAGAGGCTTTGTACCCTCAAGTTGATCAACACTGCCTCCCAGACTTAGGAACTTACTGAGGGTGCACTCAGTCCAGGTGATTGATACAGTCATAGAATCATTGACTCAGTCAGGTTGGAGGAGACCTCCAAGATCATCCAGTCCAACCTAGCACCCAGCCCTAGCCAGTCAACCAGACCATGGCACTAAGTGCCTCAGCCAGGCTTTTGTTCAATATCTCCAGGGATGGCGACTCCATCAGGATTTGCCACACAGATTTCACCCAGGAAAGATGTGATCCTAGCGATAGTAGTTTTCTTGGGCATGCAATTAGGGAAAGGTGCAAGTGGGAGCAGTGAGGCCAGAGGGATGGAGATACACCCTGGAGGGTCAGGCTTTCTCCCTTGGCAAATGGCAGGTGAATTGACAAGACTCCAGTCTGAGGTGATACATGTGTTCATACAAATGAGCAGCTTTAAGTATCTTTGAAGACATGCATTTCTGATAGCAATGTAGTGCAAGAGTTGTCACAGCAAAATAATTATTACATGATTCAGTCATGTCTTTCAATCAATACAATGATCTGGTGAACACTTGAACCATGAATATTGATGAAGAAGCCTCATGGGTTCTGATACAGCACAGATTTTTAACACTGCTCTCCTATTTTTGTGCCAGCAGACAGTCCAGCATCTGTAACAGTAAATAAAATGTCACCTCCTTTTCTCTATTGCCTCTTTATATAAGAATAAATAGAACAGCAAATATATTCAGCTGGTAACCTCACATACTCTGCATTTCTGCATCACTTCTCAAACCACCTCATGAGCAATTATGCCTCCCAGCCCTTTGTATGGGTAAACATTGCACAAGTTTACAACCAGTGAGGTGTTGCAACTTGCCCAAGGACAGCATCTTTCCTCATGAGACAGTGCAGGTACTGAGCTGCCAGTGGTGAAAACGACCTCTGTGCCCTACCCAGTTGTTTGCAGTCCCTTCTGGGTAACTGGTGGGGGCTGGATGTGTCAGTCCTATGGCATGCAGTGGTTGTAGCTTCAGCTCTTTGTAAAGACTCATGAGTCTCTCTGCAACATCAGGTGCCCCTTTATGCTGTGCAGCCTACATGCCCAGATAAAAGTCTTTGCAGAAGATGTTCTCACTTAGTCTACTTTTATATCTTAAACATGGCATGATTAATGTACATTTTTCCTATTTGATTTGTGCCTGTTACAAAGCTATCTTAATGAAACTGCACTTTTCAAAAAGCAGTGAACTCACGTATAGATTTGCTTTTTAAGTGATGCTGCAAGTTGTAGTACAATTAACACAAAACTTCCTAGTTTTATAAGCATCCTCCTTGCCTTATTGTGGTCTCCTGTATGTTGCATGAGCTGGTCAGTGACCCACACTCTAAAGGATTAGTCAGATGATAGTAATAAGAAAATAGGTTTTATTTTTGCTCATTATTTCTTCATAAGCTTGCTGCCCTCATCAACCCTAGCAAAAGTTATGTGAGTGAGTTTCTCCGAGCCACTGTCACTCAGGGGAGACCACATATCAGATCTGTGACATAGTTGTTTCTTTACACAAAAAAAAATATATTGTGCCTTCTAGAAAGTTAAGATAAATGCTTACAAGAAAGAAGTGTAAGCTTTGGCTTCAAACAAATTAGGATGCCCTTTAATAATAGGGGAACTTCTGCTTTACGAAGCACATTCTCTGTCTGAAGTTCGCTTAAAATAATTGGCAAGGTGGTGACTTGGGAAAAGGATGGCAGACCTGCTATAGGACAGAGAAGGAATCATAGAATCATAGAATCAACCAGGTTGGAAGAGACCTCCAAGATCACCCAGTCCAACCTAGCACCCAGCCCTAGACAGTCAACTAGACCATGGCACTAAGTGCCTCAGCCAGGCTTTTCTTGAACACCTCCAGGGACAGTGCCTCCACCACCTCCCTGGGCAGCCCATTCCAATGCCAATCACTCTCTCTGGGAAGAATTTCCTCCTAACATCCAGCCTATACTTCCCCTGGCACAACTTGAGACTGTGTCCCCTTGTTCTGTTGCTGGTTGTCTGGGAGAAGAGACCAACCCCCACCTGGCTGCAACCTCGCTTCAGGTAGTTGTAGACAGCAATGAGGTCATCCCTGAGCCTCCTCTTCTCCAGGCTAAACAACCCCAGCTCCCTCAGCCTCTCCTCATAGGGTTTGTGTTCCAGGCCTTTCACCAGCTTCATCACCCTTCTCTGGACACGCTTCAGCACCTCAACATCTCTCTCGAATTGAGGAGCCCAGAACTGGACACAGTACTCAAGGTGTGGCCTGACCAGAGTTGAGTACAGGGGAAGAATAATGAGCTGGGGTCTGTGTTAATGAGACACAGGACAGGGAGAGGTTTCCTTCTCCTGGCCCTTCAGGGCCTCTCTGTCCCCAATTACTGTTTTAACATCATTGAAAACTGCAATTATCAGATATGCACTAGCTACCAAGAAACAAGCATGGCCTTGAATAAAAACCTTGCATGTTATTACTACCACAGGTTTTGATGCTGTCACATTACTGCTGATGTTTTTGTCGCAGCAGATTTCTGTGTGGTATGGAGCTACAGCAGGCAGCAGCAAGGTTGACAAGCCACTGGGCAGACAGGCCTCTGGGGTGTGAAATCCATGGGCTTGATTTTTTAAACATTTGTTCCAGTGGCATAGGCTGTTTTTACAGCAAAAACAAGGGTTGTATTGGCTTGAATAGACAAAACCTTAGCTGTTCAGAGAAGCAGAAATGAAAATGTATTTACATTAAAAATGGGCCCCACTTCACTGCTCTCTACCTCCTGCACAGATTGTGCCATGTCCGATTGCCTCCAGCAGGGTCCTGCAAGTCTGCTTTGCCCTGTACCACAAGCATGTTCCCTTGAGACGTCATACAGCTTTCCAGCCATGCCTGCTGCCCTGCAGACCAGCTGCCCTTGCTACATTGCCTGCACCTGCTTAAAACTGCCCCTGCCCAAAGGGAGAGGGACTTCACCTTTCTAGCGCTTCACAGCGCATGTGGCTGAAGGTGGGTCTGAGGGAGCAGTCGGAGTGGTGTTAAATGAGACACAGACACACAGGCTCAGGGAGAGGGCCAGCCCCCAGTTCTCTTCCAGACATAATGTGCATGCACACACACACTGGCTGACTCAAAACCCACTGCTTGCTGTGGCAGTACACAGCTGGGGATTTTTTGTGTCCAAATCCAATGGTGCAGAACTGGGAGAGATCAGTGGGAGATGGATCCACAGAATGTCAGCTTGAAGAGCAAAACTCTTGAGAAGTGTCAATTACGTCATGGAAACCTGAGAGACAACTGCAATATTTGGTCTCGGATTGTGACAGATCCTTATGGATATCCAAGCAATGACACTTTCAATACAATCTTTTTTTCTAGCAGGTGGTCAGTGGGAAGAGGCAATGAGCTGTGTAGAGGAGCAGGGGAAGTTCCAAGCTCTGGGCCTGCAAGGGAACTCTTTCCTCTGGTGAGGATCATCACTATGCCAGCTTGGGCTGCATGGAAAGCTGGTAGGAGGCAACTCAAAGGAGAAGAGCAGAAGGCAGTGGAGAACTGGGATGTGGAGTGGGGAGGAGAGGTGGATAGGGAGAAGCAGCAGGGCTCGGAGGCAGCCCAGGGCACACTGGTGTGGGTGGGCAAGGTGGGTGCTGAGGAGGGATAGGGCTGGCAGCAGGATTGCGGAGCTGGCAGAGACTCAATTCTGGCAGCTGGAAAAGGGGAAGGGACGCAAACCACAGTCCCTGCGGCGCAACCCGAAATACTGTTTCTGCCCTTGCTTCCATCCGCAGCAGCAGCGGTTTTTAACGATGGCGAACGAACCCCTGTAGCAGTTCGCAGAGGTCTGCAGCCGCAGCGCTACCTCTGCTCCAAAGGTAGCGGTTCGGGGGCGCGGCATGGCCGATTCACCGGGCCCCCGCCCCTGCCCCCGCCGAGGAGCCCGGACGAGATCCGAGCCGCCGAGCCGTGCTGCGGCCGGTCCGCGCCGCCCCTGCCCGCCTCACCTGCGCTGCCCACGGCGGGCAGGGCTGTCCCCCCCTCGCCGTTCCCCCGGCAGAGGCTGCGCGGGGCGGGGCTGCGCGGGGCGGGGAGGGCGGTGCGGCCCCGCCGCGCGTGGGAGCAGGGCGGGCGGCGGCAGCAGCGCTTTGTCCTGCCCACACACACGGGCACACGCAGACACACGCTGCGCAGCCGGGCGGGAGCCGGCAACATGGCCGGGACGGCGGAGGGGCTGCCCGCCGCCGCGCTGCCCGGATAGCGCCGCGGGGCCCGGCGCTGCGAGTGGGGCGGCGCCGCCACCGGAGTCCCCGCCGCCGCCAGCTGCTGGCATCGGCCGCGGCCGCCGCCGCGCCCCGCCGGGAAGATGAGGTGAGTGCGGATGGCTGGGGGATGCGCAGCGCCGGGCGCCGCAGGCAGGCACCCGCCGAGCCTGTCTGCCTGCGGGGGCGGGGGGTTGTCCGCGGTTCCCCCGTGATGGTGTCACGCCGTGGTGGGGGATTTCCTGTGCGAGTGGAGGGCGGAGGAGAGGTTAAGCAATGCGACGCTTCCTCGTCCTCCACCGGATGGATAATGCGAGTGGGTGGTGACATTTCTGGCACGTTTGCCTGTCGGTGCCTAAATCCATATGACAGATTATCTCGGCGCTTACAAAAGGCTGCGAAAGCGCTTTGGAACCGTGCTGCGGTGTAGAGCCGGGGCTCTGCCCAGGGCCGTGCTGCCTCCTGCTGCCCGAGGGCGCAGCGGGGCAAGCCCCGGGCTCTGCACCCCCGGCTGGCGGTGAGGACAGGGTGCGGGGCTGATGGAGAGGGGTTCATAGAGACGTGGAGGTGGGATTT
This sequence comes from Pogoniulus pusillus, assembly GCF_015220805.1. NCBI lineage: Eukaryota > Metazoa > Chordata > Aves > Piciformes > Lybiidae > Pogoniulus > Pogoniulus pusillus. The sequence continues at coordinate 13,516,253 of NC_087264.1, read as the reverse complement.
CTTCTGGGAATCTGCCACAGGTCGCGCCTGAGCTCCGGAGTCTCTCTCTCGTCAGCGAGGCTCGTAGTTTTTCCCTAGGTCAGTTTCCCTATTGTGAATATAAAGAGCAATAAATAAATAAATAACCCACATTTTTTTTTCTGAAGCCAGGTAAGTGCCTGATGGTGAAAGGAAGGAAGACATTATTTGGTTTTGTTCAGTCTCTTCCAGACTGCTCTCTTTCCCTGTTTATTGAAGAGTTCACTTGAGCTGTCAGTATCTCAGAGCAGCCCAGCTTCTGATTCGCTTTCTAATAGTAGTAATGCTCTCCACTTGATTTTTATCTTTAGCAAAGTGAAACCGATTTGGGAAACCTTAAAGATGGAAATAACTGTTTGAAGCCAGGTGCCTTTCTGGGATGCCTCATACCTGAATCTCAAGGTTGTCATTGCTCCTAGGAAGTACGGTGGAAGTCTAAAATCCTTCACCTGTTTTTACAATTACATTTACTCCTAACACTAGTGTCTGTATTGAAGACTTGAAACTGCCTCGGTTTATGTAGTTATTCATATTGCCATTAGTTTTCTTCACTCATTTAAAATTATGTTCTTGAGGAGTGCCAGAAGCACACAAGCCTGCAGTGTCATGTGGCTGGTGGCCTAAAACCTCCCTGGTCTCCACACAAAAGAATTATCTGCATCACTCTCACCTGGACCGGTCATGTTGTTGCTCAGAGACTTCCAGCAGTAAGTCATCAAACACAACAGATGGCAGTGAAATGTTTCATTGCACTTTTCCATTCAGCTGGTAGCCCAGTTAGGAGAGCTCTCTCTCATGAAGAAGGAAAGCTGCCTTGCTGACTCAGAAGCACCTCTTTCATCCCCAGGGAAGTACTATGGGGCTAGGTACAAGGCTGCAACTGTTCTAATTTTCTCCTGCTGAAGGCACCCTGCTCCATGTGAACTGCAGTTGGTGGTTGTGTTTTTTGTTGGAAAAGGTAGCAGAGAGAGAGAGCCGTGCAAAGACAGTGTTTGTTAGGGGACAATAATGCACCCAAAGTAATCCACACTGTAAGATCCAAGGCACTCTTGGGGAAGGTGTGAGTTATAGTGCGTTTTGGAAGGCAAAAGTAGCTTAACTCCGGGAGAGTCTGCAGGACTTCCTCATATCCCCACTTTTGGTGATGATGAATGGGGTCCTTTTTTTAGGTTGGGCACCTAATGCTAGGCTGTGTCTGGTTAAGGTGGGGGAGCCAACACCCAAAGTTGGTCTGTGTGTGCTGCTGGGCACTTTGTACATCTGTCCTCTCCTATATTCCCCATGTGATGGTTGGTATCTGCAGGTATATCACATTTAGCATAGTCTGTTTGTATTAATACCACTTTTAAAGTTAAACATATATGCTTGGGAGGTTTTGATTTTCTTTTGTTTTTAACGTTTTTGAAGGTTTCCATTGCTGATTTGTTTCCTTGTATATCCAGACATTACTGAATAGCTGATATTATATCAGTAAATCTACATCTGCAAATCACCAAAACCCTTTTCCAGTAACAATTCTTGTTTAACAAATATTGGCTATATAATTCCCAAATGCCATGCCAGGCTATACAATCATTTAATAAAAACCTTCTTGAAACATTTGCCTAGACATGTGTGTTTTATTTATATTGCTTTTTGTAGTGAATAGATTACAGTGCTATTCTTTGCACAACTGCATTTATGTGATGATTTCATTTTTTTCTTAATTTCTTTATGTCTTTGCTTCAAAGGTATAAAGTGTGTGTGATGGATGTGCCACACATCTTAGCAATAAACCAGACTATAATAGATGTTATGTCTCAAAAGTGGGTTAGGATCCCTGGGTGGAAAATACTGAAGTGCTGTGGTGTTATTATTTCCTAATATATAAAAATATTGCTTTAGTACAACAAATGTTGATGTTATTCCACAGCAGATAGTAATTTATTCCTGGAAGTAACAGAACTAGCTCATATTTGGGAAAATGTCTATGAATATTACTGTAGATGACAATAAGATTTTTGCATTCTGTTGACAGAGGTGTAACCTTGTTTTTCTTAGTCCTACATGAAGCTTATAAGGCATCTGGGTTTTAGTATTCACTGTTCTTAAAAATAAAAAACAGATACTGAATTTTGGGTGTATCCCTGAAAAAATTCTTCAGTGTCTCTCTTTTTACCATGACTGTGGTGAGTGTAAGTTCTCTCTCTGTGCTGTGCTTCCAAGGCAGCAACTTGGGGGAGAACCTCCTGCTTCAAGCATTTTGTTTTTTTTGTAAACAGAACATACAGTGAATATTCATAGATGGAAACAACATCTAAACAGGATAATTCAGATTAAAATGACCCCTCCTTGCTCCTTTGTGGTAACACACACTTTAATTCAATCCAAGGTAGTGAGTTCAGTAGACAGTTTACTGGGGAAAATTATGTCCCTCAGTACCATAATGATTGTAGGGTTCTCCAGCTAAGGTCAATCTTTTTAGTGCTGACATTTCTATATAGCTGCTAACTGGAAATGCTAAAAAGTTACTGTATTTAGCCCTAATTTAAAGGGATGGAGCAACACCCTGAGGAAAAGAGAACAGAATATTCATAGTTTAATGCTATTCTAACAACAGGAAGTGTATGTGCATAATTCTTAGTAAACCTTTGTTTTCAGACAAGCAACCAAAGTCTTTACATTTGTTGCAGTAAACACAGAGCATTTCAATGTTTTCTGTTCATTAAGCAGATCAGGAGATCACTCATTTTGCCAATGCTTTTAATGTCCTTAGAGGATAACAGGAGCTGTACATGTGCAGTGTTATTTACCAAGTTCTCTTTTTCTTTGCTGTTTCTGTTCTGTAACAAGTTAGAATGTGTTACTTGCATTTATAACGTGATCAGAATTGAGATTCCTGACATCACTGGATTAGTGGTGTGTGGCCCAGTGTCAGATCTTCTGCAGGAAGGTAGCATCTCCTGAGATGGATAATAAAATAACCTTTAAAGTTTAATTTAACTTTGTCACTTAGTAATTGGCTTGTTAAGCTGTAGCAATACACCTGTAACTTAGATAACTTTTGTTTAATTTGAGAACTCTGTCCTGTCAGACTCGTACTGTGTGTCTTGGTGCTACAGTGTGTGTGGTGGAGAGTTCATGAGGATGCTCGAGAGTTGTCACACCACCTTCTGCACTCGTGCCTCTGGGTACCTTTAGGACTGCAGCCTTTCAGGCCAAATCTCTGCTTCACGGTTCTGCCAGTGGCACTCGATGAGAAAACATCCAGCACTTTGGCTGTCATGGTTTCATCAGCAAAATCCCAAGTGTGGATGCTGTGCTGCTGACAGAAAATTGCTTTTGCTAGCTCAGCTTAGATCTTCACAGGAATAGTTTAGCTCTAGTTTAGACACAGTCTTTTGTCAGCAAATTTTGGACCTCAGCTGAAGGTTACACCACACTGCAGCCACACAAAGGCAGTGGCCATGGCTCATCAGGAGCAGAGCAATGCTGGATTTCCTTCAGTGTACCCTCCTGTGGGAACGTGTGAACAGGCAGGCCAGCTGTACTTCTTTTACACTAATTTTTGTTCTGCATACTTACAAAGAATAAACTTATTTCCCCCTCTTCAAAATTAGGCATAAACTCTGGACATCTTTTTGTGCTTTGCTGCTTTTTTGAGTATTTTGTCCTGTATTCTTATAGTGGTAAAATTGTGGCTGAAGGTTGTCTTGCAACTGTTTGCAGGTCTGTTTAACTCTATTGTGGGATTGCATAGCATTTTGCTTCTGTTCTTTCCTGGTTCACTCAGACTGTCAGACAGCAAACACTCTAATGCAGAGCAGCTCCATTAGAAGTGTGTTGTGATTAAAGGTGTCTGCATAGTCTTCCTTTGTAATTGGCTAGGTACTTGCTCTCGACAGTACAATGCTTCTTTCTTTTTAAGCAGTTCAATATTTGTAAGCATCTTTTGGTAAGAAATCATCAAAATCTTTCCCACAGTTCAGGCTCACATAATTTCCCATCTCTTGCAAGTTAGCAATTTTGTGACTTTTCTCCTCCCCCATCGTAGTTTCTCTCGGTTCTGGGTACTGTGTATGAAGCAATACTGAACCTCTTTAGAAAAGGCTTGTAAAGATTCTGCCAAAGTAAAATGAATCTCTTCAGTCTCAGTAAGGATGGAATTAGAATCATAGAATCAGTCACGGTTGGAAGGGACCACAAGGATCATCTAGTTCCACCCCCCCTGTCATGGGCAGGGACACCCTACCCTAGATCAGGCTGCCCACAGCCCCATCCAGCCTGGCCTTAAACACCTCCATGGATGGGGTCTCAGCCACCTCCCTGGGCAACCCATTCCAGGCTCTCACCACTCTCATGCTGAACAACTTCCTCCTCACATCCAGCCTGAACCTACCTGTCTCCAGCTTCACTCCATTCCTCCTAGTCCTGTCCTAGACCTGATATCCTAAAAAGTCCCTCCCCAGCTTTTTTGTAGGCCACAATAAGTCACCTGGGAGCCTCCTCTTCTCCAAACTGAACAGCCCCAACTCTTTCAGTCTGTCCTCATAGGAGAAGTGCTCCAGCCCTCTGATCATCCCAGTGGCCCCTCTCTGGACAGCATGTCCACATCCTTCTTGTAATAGGAGCTCCAGAACCGGATGCAGTACTCCAGGTGGGGTCTCAGCAGAGCAGAGCAGAGGGGGAGAATCGCCTCCCTCAAATGAAAGTGGATAGGCCATAGATTTTCTTTACCTGAGAAGGTTATTGCAGGTATTGCAAGTTTCTTTGCTGAATCTGGATATTATCACACCTGCTTTGGATTTACATTAAACAGAACTGGCTAATGTTTTGGTATTGTCTATCATCGCAATAGATGAGCATTAAATACTGGTCCAGTGTCCATTGCTATGACTCCTACAAGAGGATGGAGAGGTTTGGGATGTATTTTCTGCTTTCTTCACTGCCAGTGCAGAACACTAGAGATCCACAGTGCTTCCCTTCTTTTTAACTTTTTCTCAGTCTTGTGCCTAGGTTCAGTTTCTCATGAGCAGGAAGGAGACATAGAGTAGCTGTGCCACTGTTTCACCGTCTCATCCTGTTTGCCTTTAGGCGAATTTCATCTGCAGTCACCTACCCAAGACTTCCATTTCATCTGCATTTTGATCTAATGCACTGTAATGAGAGGAGGTGACTGAAAGCTGCCTCACTACAGCTCAGATGTGTTTGAATCACACACCAGTAACACTTCCGTCCCTGCAGGAGTACAGCCCAGGGAGAAGACACCAGACCTCCAGACAGGCTTGCCATGAGGCACCCAGGGTGTAAGTCGTGGTAGCACACAGACTTGCTTGGGTTAATCTACCTTGCTGCTGGCTAATGAGTCCGTGGGGAGCTTTGCAGTACAAGGATAGGCTGTTTGCCAGGATCTGGGCTAGCAGAAACGTTTCTAGCCTGCACTGCAGGAAGCGGAGTAGCCTGATGGTTCTGACACGTTCTCCTAGTGATGTGTGCATGGGTGTCTGCACACATCATCCAGTGACACTCAAAGTCTGTTTCGATGTAGATTGTGACTATGTGAAGTTGCAGACAGTTTAAATTTGATTTTTTTTTCCTTTTCTTTTTCATTTCTGTGTTATTTAGCACTGCAGAACATTTCTTCCCACAAGACTTGACATATTTGTGTTGAGCAAACACTCAGAATAGTATCGATGATCTTGAATACCATTGACAGTCTTTCCAAAACTATTCTTTACGTGAGAATTACAAAAGCATTAAGAATAGCTATTTTTATTAATGAGAGGAGACAGGCTGGGCAGGTTCTTACCAAAATCTGAGCCTGGAAACTGCCTTCACATTTCTGACTATCCAAAGTGCTCTTCTGTCACATCACAGCAGCAAGTGAAGCATTGCATTTCAATGGATATTTCACGGTCCTGGAGTGGAAGACATGTATGGGGCCAGAAACTTTTGATTTTTGCTTTTTTAGTGTAGGCATTCAAGCCTTACACCAGTTTCTAGTTCAGTATTAGTTTACATAATTCCTCTGATTCTTATTGCTTGCTTCCCTCAGCTGTGCGAACTTAGCCATTTGTGGTTTGATAGTGAGCTGGATCATGAAGTCTTTACAAATTAAATACTATTAACTGTGCTCCCTGTCAAAAAAATGTATTTTTTTGCCTGAGTTCATGATGGAGATTTTTTTACCCCTGATATCCTGCTGACCAGTAACTCAACACCTTTCTTCACGTAACTAAACCTGCTTCCCTTCTTGAATTTCTGACAGCCTTGCGTGTGATCAGCCTGATAGCCACCGGCAAGACTTGTTCACAGGGTGATAGTCAGAAGTTGGAAGAGACCTTTAAAGATCATCTATTTCAAGTGCCCATGCTGTGGGCTGAGACATCTTTGACTAGGTCAGGTTGCTCAAAGTCCCATCCAGGAATGAAACATTCACAACTTTTTTTTAGTCAACTTTTCAGTGTCTCACCACTCTCATCATAAAAAGAATAAACCTTCCTTATGTCTAATCTGAACCTACCCTTTTTTAGTTTAAAACTGTTGCTCTTTGTCCTGGTGTTACATGTTCTAGTAAAAAAGTCTCCATCTTTTTCTAAGTCCCCTCTAAGTACTGTGTTAAGGTACTCCTAGAGCTTTTTATTCTCTAGGCAACTCCCTTAGCCTTCTTTCACAGGAGAGGTATTCCATCTCGCTGATCATTTTTGTGGCACTCCTCTGGACCCATTCCAATGGGTCTGCATCTTTGTTTTGCTGAGGATTCCAAAGTTGGCACAGTAGTCCAGGTGAGGTCTTGCCAGAGTGGAGCAGAATTACCTCACTCAACCTGCTGACCACACTTCTTTTGGTGTAGCCCACGGCATGGTAGGCTGTGAGTGCACATTACCATCTCATGTCCTCCTGCTGGTTTATTCTGTAAGAGTCCTGCCATTGAATGCCTATCTCATTTAGGTGAGCAGTTCATTTCTTAGGCAGTAGGTGTCATTCCTGCAACTTAAGATCTCAGTTTTCTTCTTTCTTCAGCTTCATGTAGGTGCTAGGATGGACAGACTTTATTTTCTCTGAGTTAGTGGGGGAAAAAACCCACAAAACAAATGCTATGTAGAGCAACTCAGCTTCCTGTAGTGCTATGAATCGTAGTATGCTGCAAGTTCAACCATGGGTAGATGTTCCAACAAGGAGAACATAACATTTTGGGTCTGAATTTGCAGTGATTCTGTTCAGGTACGGACCTCGTGACTGTGAGGAGCTCCATGGTGAAGATACACTGTGCTTCCTTGGCTGAATTGCAGCTTCTAAATCTTTTAACCTTTTTGGTTCCATTTATTTGCCTGCTGGAGGACAAGAAAACTTACCTGAGAGAGAATTAAGATGATTAAGTAGCTATATCTCAGTCTAGCTCCTGATTTAAGGGTATGCTTAAGTTTGGTCTTGTTAAAGTCTTTGCTTTCCAATCCTTGCTGGAATTGTTCCATTCCAAAAGCATTTCTGAGGGTGACAAATGTATTTATACTAAATGCTAAACATAGTGAAGTTCCTTGTGTATTGCTGTGCACTCCTTCCTCTTCTTTCTGTTGCCTTTTCCATGATTCATGGCTTCTTCATAGTCAGTGTGTGTGTTCACAGCATCATAGAATCAACCAGGTTGGAAGAGACCTCCAAGATCATCCAGGCCAACCTATCCCCTAGCCCTAGCCAGTCAACTAGACCATGGCACTGAGTGCTTTATCCAGTCTTTTCTTCAACACCTCCAGGGACGGTGACTCCAACACCTCCCTGGGCAGCCCATTCCAATGCCAATCACTCTCTCTGGCAACAACTTCCTCCTAACATCCAGCCTATGCTTCCCCCTGCACAACTTGAGACTGTGCCCCTTGTTCTGTTGCTGGTTGTCTGGGAGAAGAGACCAACCCCCACCTGGCTACAACCTCCCTTCAGGTAGTTGTAGACAGCAATGAGGTCACCCCTGAGCCTCCTCTTCTCCAGGCTAAACAGGCCCAGCTCCCTCAGCCTCTCCTCATAGGGTTTGTGTTCCAGGCCCCTCACCAGCTTTGTTGCCCTTCTCTGGACACCTTCCAGCACCTCAACATCACTCTTGAATTGAGGAGCCCAGAACTGGACACAGTACTCAAGGTGTGGCCTGACCAGTGCTGAGTACAGGGGCAGAATAACCTCCCTTGTCCTACTGGCCACACTGTTCCTGATGCAGGCCAGGATGCCATTGGCTCTCTTGGCCACCTGGGCACTGCTGGCTCATCTTCAGCCTACTATCTATCAGTACCCTCAGGTCCCTCTCCTCTTGGCTGCTTTCCAGCCACTCAGTCCCCAGCCTGTAGTGCTGCTTGGGGTTGTTGTGGCCAAAGTGCAGAACCCTGCACTTGGCCTTGTTAAATGTAATCCCATTGGCCTCTGCCCACCTATCCAGCCTGTCCAGGTCCCACCAGGGACCTTCCTGTGCTTTCTTCCTTTATCCCTCATCAGTAAGCCACTCCCTCAATACCAAGAGAATCTAGAAAATACACTGAAATGGTATTAGCAAGAAGTAGGGCCATGGTCACCATAATCCCTTTAATAGCACACCATGTCCTTTTTTGGGAGCTGTACACAGATCAGAAAATTGACTGCAGTGGAGTTTCATGGCTGCATGTTTTCATGTGGCTGGAATAGCTGAACAGAAGCAAGACTGTTGAATGCCCATGATAAAAGGTTAGTTTAAATAAGTAAATTCGAGTGAAAAACTGTAATTGGAATCAAATCTGTTGTATGTGCATTGGATGACTAGGAATATGTCTTCAACACTGAACAGACCAATGCTACTCGTGGTTTGTGGTCCAGAGGGAGTCAAAAGAGAGTTAAAAAATGTCTTAAAAAGAGAAAACCAAAGAAGTTAAAATCATCCACGTATGCACATATTTCCCTACAGTTGGTATGTATAGAATCATAGAATCAACCAGGTTGGAAGAGACCTCCAAGATCATCCAATCCAACCTAGCACCCAGCCCTAGCCAGTCAACTAGACCATGGCACTAAGTGCCTCATCCAGTCTTTTCTTGAAGACCCCCAGGGACGGTGCCTCCACCACCTCCCTGGGCAGCCCATTCCAATGGGAAATCACTCTCCATGTCCATTAGCTCCTTACTGTGCTTATTACCAAGTGAAAATGCTTTTTGATACTAAATTATTTTATTCAATGACTCTGTTTTGTCTGTTGCTCTAGTTCTCACCTGCCAAATAGTGCTGGGATTTGAGATAATCTGTGAATTCCTTTTTGGAAAGGATTTGTGATTTAAAATGGGAAAAATACTGGGCTAGCATATTTTGACAGAATGAGGTAACTTCAATATTCTGACTTTGTCATGAATTCGTGTTGAGTGCTGCAATATATTTGCATGCTAATCTTTCTATTAAATAACTAAATACATCATCTAGGTGAATCAAAGTCAATTTTTTGATCCCACAGCTGTTACATTGAGAACTGAGGGCTTGAATCATCCAAATAGCAGCCTTGCTATGCCTAGGCAATTAATTTGAGTAGTGAGAGATAAGTAGAAGACATATATTCACTTTACCTGTACATTTAATAAAGTGTCCTATATCTGTCCCTGTTTGCTGTTTCAATTGCCTGGTGGTAAGAACCATCTGTGGGTAGGTAAAATGAGGAGTTATGTCTCTTTAACGTGCTTTGACAAGCGCAGTGTTTTCCATTAGAGGAGTTCACTGAAGTTCTGCTTTGTCAGCTGCTGCTAAAGTGATCCATAACTTGCAATGCTGTCTTGTGACTCAGTCAGTAGCCTTGTGGTGGATCCTCCAAGAGCCTGACCTGCTGACTCTTGTCTAGTTCGCAGCATATGAACCATGTACCAAGATTGCCATGGTGCACGGTGATCCCCAGAACCATCTGGCTCATTACACACCCAGGAGCAGTTCAGAGCAGTGCCTTGCTCAACCTTCAAGTCAGCCTGGAGAGATGACTATCCTCCTCCATCTTCATGGGCTTCAGCTGGCCACATCCAATACTGGAGGCAGGAGGAAAATTAGCCAATGCTATGGCATTAGGGTCCTACTTGAACAGTTGGTATGCATTGTTGACCTTATCATTGGGAACAGCATCCTTGATGCTTGTGAACCTAATGACCATTCTAATAAGACCACCAACCATAATACATTTAAGTACATGGGCAAGTATTGTCAGGATTGGGATCTGGTGGAGCAGTGAAGGCTTGTTTCTGCTTTTGAGGACAGAGCTCAGTATGTGATATTTTGTGGCTTTTGAGAAGGGACCCAAAAGCTACGCAATTTCTGCCCTGTGTGTAAGTCATCAGTTTTAACATGCAAGTAGGGACATAATGATCTTATGTTTTAAAAGTTCCTTCTCAAATGAACAATTAAAACCTGTAATTAAATCATGAACAATTTCTGCCCCAAGGAAGCAGAGAAGGCAGGTGGGTGGTATGAGTAGGTTTGCTGAGAAGTGGTGAGGAGGACTGGGGCTGGTGGATCTGCCCTGGTGAAGCAGATGTGGTGAGTCCTTCCCTTTTGGAGTTTCATGGGAAAAAGTGGAAATAAGTGAATATCTGGGCAGAGTGTTTCATGTAACTGAGGAGTGTGTGTGTGTATGTAGCAGGGCATACCAATGGGCTTGTCCTGTTGACCCCAGAGAATGCTCCCTCATTTTGTGGTTCCCAGAATGTTGCCCAAAGATGAGCTTCAAGGGCATGCTTGTTTCTTCTGTCCTGTCTTTCTAAACAGAAATAGTGCCAGAACTGCATGACTGCAACCCTTTGCAGGATCTCAAAAAACCTGAGCCAGCATACTCTTTTAAAATGTCATGGTATTAAATATGAGTGTGACAGAAATAGCAGAGGAGAGACGGAGCCAGGCAGGAAACTAATTAAGATGGAAACAAGTCTGTAAGAGGAATAGATGCACACAGGGGTATGTCTGGAGATATGAAGCTTGTTGTGAGCCTCATGTATTATATGCCACCAGTGTCCCAAGCTTGGTGGGGGGAATCTGGAATCAATACTGGCACGGGTCTCGTTCATTCAGTGCTCTCAGTCTGAAATCGAAGCAGCATTGATTTCAGCTGGCTCCATCCCCTGAAGCAGTTCACCATGGAGCTGTGTAGTAAATGCCTGTCAGCATCATGGTAAGGGTGCTGCAGGGAGCAGGAGGTGAGGCCTGGGCACATTGGAACAGCCCAAGTGGAAATGATGCGTCCTGGCTGACCCTTCTCTCAGCAGTGACTTCATGCTTCCAGGAGATCAAATTTAAATCACTGCATGGCCTGATTAACCCAGTGGTTTGCTAAGGATTTCCATGCAAAATTGCTAAAACAATAGTCCTTCTTTATTCAGGAATGCTTGCTGTGGCTTCTTATTCTTGACACTACTCTCTAGCCTTTGTACTCTTGTCTTTTTGGTCCAAGTCTGTCAATGCAGACTTAGATGCCCCCTGATACCATCTGTCATCTGTTATTGCCATCAGAGTCTGTTCATCATCCTTTTGCTTTGGAGGTTTGGACACCTCTTGTGACCCTTAAAGATGATAATCCTGAGTGTACACTGCAAAACAAACACAGCTAAAGGTTCCATGAACAAACCTTTTAGAGGCATCATTGGGTATTAGAGGCTACAGTTATGTCTGACCTTGCTAGAGTCCTTGTCTTCTATTTGAATGCAGTGGGATTATAATCTAATATCAATTTCCCTCTCTGATTCCCCAACACCCAGGTCAATATGATAGTCCTGAGCTGCAGTTCAGCTTCACAGATGGTACCTGCTTTGCAGAAAATGCTAGGTGACCAGTGCCCTAAATACGAGAGAGTACATTTGTCTACACATCTGTGTCTACAGGAAAAAAACCTCTTTAATGGTAAAAAGCACAGTCACTTAAGAGGAATTTGAGGGGTGTTTGTTAGAAGACTCAGTGGTGACTTTTTGAGTGTTGGAGCAGCATAAGCAAAATTTGAGTAGAACCTGAAAAATCTAAATAATCATGACAAGTGACTTCAACTCCCTAAAGAAGCTGGTTTTGGTATTTTTGTGATGTTATTAAAAGCAACAACTTTGTTAACTGCTGCATTTTCCTAATAATACAAAACATGTCAAATATTTTAATGACCTGCTCTTTAAAAAATAAGCACATTAAATGTTTCACTTTCCTTGAGGATTCTCTCAGTTTCTTTTTGGGACACGAATTTCTTATGACCCATCAACATGTGTTTGGGTATTGCAAATGCAGAGTCTGAGCATCTTCTCTCCAGCCTCTGGGCTCCAGAGGAACTCTCATAAAGGTGGAGGGACAAGAGGAGAGCCTTCGTGGAGACTTAGCATGAAGCAGCCTTGTTGGTGTGTCCTCAGCAGGATATGCAGCTTTGAGTACCACTTTCCTAGGGAATTAATTAATTGATGGTTCAAAACTGTTGATTCCAGGGGAAGGTTTCCAATTTTCCAATGTCTCTTCTGTTCTCTGCTGCTTCTTTCTCTTCTAAAGTAGTTTGCATGAGGATGTAAAGGAAAATTAATCAAAATCACCTAAAATGTGAATGTAAAGTAAATTAGGTAAACTAAATTAAAGCGTTGTATATATTCTCTGATTCAGTGTTTAAATGGCCTTAATTTGATTAAACTTAATTCACATCAAAATAAATTATACTAAATATGAAATAGGGTTGATTTAATTAATAATGAGTGTGTCTGCAGGGATCTAATGTGGTTTGATTCATTACAGAAACGTTAATTCAGATTACCTTTCTAGAGTTTTCTCATGTAGATAAGCCCTGCAGGACAGTTTTTTAGTTATGCCTAGACTGCTATCATTGTGTGTTTATTCCCCCTGGCTCTAGAAGGACCTTCTCACCGCTTCCTGTGGGACTTACTCAGCATTCTGTTGTGGGATGCCTTGTTAATTCAGTAATGCAGACAAAGAAAAGTCATCAACTGCTGTCTACAACTACCTGAAGGGAGGATGTAGCCAGGTGGGGGTTGGCCTCTTTTCCCAGGCAACCAGCAGCAGAACAAGGGGACACAGTCTCAAGTTGTGCCAGGGGAATTATAGGCTGGATGTTAGGAGGAAGCTCTTCGCAGAGAGTGATTTGCCATTGGAATGAGCTGCCCAGGGAGGTGGTGGAGGCACCATCCCTGGAGGTGTTCAAGAAAAGCCTGGATGAGGCACTTAGTGCCATGGTCTAGTTGACTGGCTAGGGCTGGGTGCTAGGTTGGACTGGATGATCTTGGAGGTCTCTTCCAACCTGGCTGATTCTATGATTCTCTGATCAGTTTTCTATTGCATTAGCTGGCTTTTCACCTGGTGTTTGGCTGTATGGTGTTGCTCCACATGGTGTGACTGTGTAATCAAGGTGGAGACAGTGAGGATTTGTTTCACCTCATGTCAACCCTTTGTGCAGGGGACACCCTTCTTCCAGCAGTATCCATATGCTGGAAGTGCAGTGTCAGCTGGATTATGTAGCACATGGTCTAGAAGAAGCTGTAAAACATGCTGGAGTTGCTTAAAGTCAAGTTCGACTTGCTTGGTGTTTAGATGCAGCTGTCATGTGTTACATATCCCTGGCTCCTGCTGTTTTCCTTTGGCTTTTCCTTTGTGCCTGTTTAATTCTACAGCCCATACTTGCTCAGTAGTGATCACCTAAGTACCATATGCCTTTAATAGACACAAGTTCTACTGAACCCCTTTCTTACTGTTGTTCTTCCCCTTCTGTCCATGGCTTTAAAGTCCTGCAAGTGTATGTGTGTGTATATGAGGAGAGGCTGAGGGAGCTGGGGTTGTTTAGCCTAGAAGAGGGGAGGCTCAGGGGTGAGCTTATTGCTGTCTACAGCTACCTGAAGGGAGGTTCTAGCCGGATGGGGGTTGATCTCTTCTCCCAGGCAACCAGCAACAGAACAAGGGGACACAGACTCAAGTTGTGCCAGGTTGGATGTTAGGAGGAAGTTGTTGCCAGAGAGAGTGATTGGCATTGGAATGGGCTGCCCAGGGAGGTGGTGGAGGCACCATCCCTGGAGGTGTTGAAGAAAAGCCTGGCTGAGGCACTTAGTGCCGTGGTCTGGTTGACTGGCTAGGGCTGGGTGCTAGGTTGGCCTGGATGATCTTGGAGGTCTCTTCCAACCTGGTTGATTCTACATATATATGTATATTAAAAAAAATACATCTGTTTCCAATGTGATTGCAACAGGAACAGGCATATTCTACTTGCAAAGATAGAAACTGAAATGGCTGAGACCTGCAGGTTTTTACTGGAGGTATTTTTTTAAGGATTTGGGTTTTTTCCCAAAGGATTGTGAAAATTTTATTATGCTGTGCTTCAAATATGAAATAAGTAGCATATGTGAAGTACCTAATAGTTCCCAACAACTCTCCAAGATGAAACTATTGGAGAAGCTTCAGGAGAAGAGTGAATAATACATATGAGCTAGATAAACCAAAATTGGTCTAATTCCATATCAGCTTTTTCTTCTTTTTCTGAAGGTGAGTAAACTGGTATTTGGAAAATAGAGAAATTACCTGAAGCCTGGCCTGAACCTTAACTTTGTTCAGGCAAAAGTCTCTGAACTTAGGGAGGCTGGGAGGAATAGAGGATTGTGCCTCAGAGTTTGCTTGAAATCAGTCCCCAGAGTGCTAAGAAATGCTGGCTGTCCCTCTTAGCATCTTTACACCTAGTTTCAGCTTGCACAAGGAATCACTCCAATTTCAATGGCTGAAGAGGTCCTGTCAGCCTCTAGAAGCTTTCTGTGATTATGTAGTTCATTCTGTCTGGAAACCAGGCTTTGAAACCACTGAGCTGCACCCATCTCACCCTGTTTTAATATCAGCACACTCAGGCACATAAACAATGTTCTTCTTCATGAGGCGATGAAAATCAATGAGGCTTTGAAAAGACAGGCTCTTTAAAGTCATGGCCTTATTTGGGAAGTTGCAAGAAGCTTGGCTGTCACAAGAGAATATTTTGGCTCTATGACAGTTTCTTTTATACAGTTCTTCAGTAAAGAATCTCCTGTATTTGTGCAGCGATAAGTTGGAAGTGTTCTGTGCTTTTTTTTCCGCCTCCTCAGGAATATATGCTGGAGTGGAACCAAATACATTGGTCAAAAGAGGCCAAAGAGCCCTTGATTTTGTGCAGAGTATGCAGAGAAAACACGTTTTCAAAGGTAAAACAAAAAATTCCTGGTTATTCAGTATCCCTGGGCAGATTCACAAATGTTTTTATTATAATTACTTTTCTATGCCCATTTATTTTCCACTAATCAGTTGCTGAATACTAACTTTTGTTTATGTAAGTATGGGATTGTTTAGCAATAACCCAGCCTGCCATCACTGTTTTGCCCATTATGGTCCTTGGGAATGTTTCCTTTGTGTTCCTGACCCCTTGAGAACTGTGATGGGATGAAAGAGCCTGCATGGTAAAGATAAATAATAAACTGAAGAGAAGGTGTCAGAGACAGAAGTGTTTTAGACTTGGAGTGATATGGGAAGAGCAAGAGAGGAGAAAGATTATCTCTGGTTTCAGAAGAGAAAGAGAGATTAGAGAAGAAAGTTGTGATTGTAAGCTAAAAATTACTGTGGCTGTTGCTGAATCCCTTGTCCATGTGATAAAACAATGGGATAGGAAAATGTTGGAGAGGCTTAAGCCACACAACTTAGCAAAGTCCTGGGGGAAGAGGACCTTCTGGCTATAGTTATGTTGGAGATCTGGGACACAATGATGATCAACACCATATGGACCTATCATGATGCTGATGCATGGACATATTTGAGCATCAGGAGTACTGTTAAACAGCAACAAGTTTTGGAGAGGTTTGAGTAATCAAGAGGGACAGAGGGTACGGTCAGCAGATGCTGTCCTCTGTACTAACCCAACATATGTTTTAGCTGTGTTTTGCTCTGCCCAGTGCCTTTCTACTAGTGAGGAAGTGAGTAGCCAGCTGCGCAGGCTTATCTCTGTCCCCAGCCCTATACCACTGCAGTACCAATGGTGATACTTAGCTAGTGCTGATATGTCTTCTGAGGAGAAGCAAGTGGAGAGTGTGGTGAGCGTGAAGCAGAGGCAGCCTGAGAGTCCAGCACTGGTGATGTTTCCCAGGCCCAAACACTGTCTGGTAACATTAATGTCACTTAATATCTTGCTCATCTAATAGCACTCTGAGGTAGCAAAATATGGTAGTGTCATTGACAGTGGGTGGGAGAGCAAGGCACTTGTAACTTAGGAGACCTCAAACTATTTAGAGCTGGTGTGGGGAATGCAACCAGGAATATGAAGCTGGAAAGAGCAGGCACCAGGTTAATCAGATCTGTGGTGCCTTGAGATAGAAATATAAGTTCAAAATGTGGAACAATAGCAATGCCTGTCTGTGGCTGGAAACTTAGCAGGGAATTCTGAGAGCAAAATTAATGCTTTTTGGATAGTATTTGAGATTTTGTGATGGTCTCTTATTCTATGAGTCACAGAAATTCATTTACAGAGCCTTGCTAATTCTGTCTTCCCTTTCAAGGTCACTGACTGCTCTGTAGTTCATTCATTCACTGCATATTAGCTAAGCCAGAGTTTAACTGGGATGTTTATCTGTGATGACCTGACCATTTCCTTCAGGAAGTTATTCATACTTGGAAAGACAAATGTATCTCATGTTAGAGGACAGGTCATGCTTAGCTTTCTTTGCCTCCAAAGAAGAGAGAAGTAGAATTTGGCTCACTAATAAATATTTAATACATGAGTCAATTATCTAAACTATATTGGTGCCCAGTTCCATTTCAGAGTAGGTCAAGTTTTGTTTAAGATGAAGCAAGAGAATGGGATCATTCCATTGGGAAGTGCTAAGCCATGAAATTATAGCTGGACAGGTAGCATGTATGCATGACCTCTTACTCTGCCCTTCCTTCTGAGTCTTCTTTCTCCTGACTGCAAGAAACATCACTGGGCCTTGAACAGTACTGGTGGATGGTCAGGGCTCTGGGGCCACTGGAGTCAGTTGCAGTTATGACTTGATTTTTCAGAGTCCTTAGCTTAGACTGTGCATTGAACAGAGAGGTCTGGGAGGTGGAAGAGCCTAAATGAGAATTCAGACTTTGCCAGTAAGTTTGCTACTCAGTCCTGAAGGAGATGGTGTGGCTTCCCTCATTGATTCATTCCCTACCTCAGTAGTCCAGATCTTACTAGATCAGTCACAGGAAAATTATGAGAGCTATGGAAAATTATTGATGTAGAAAGAAAAGCAAAGTGCCTCAAACATGGGATCTGTGTAACTCTTTTGTATATTTATGAGTGTTAGTGTATGTCCTTTTGTTAAGAAACCAAATCTCATCCTCACTACCACTGGAAACTGAAGAACTAGTGATATTCAGAGGATGTAGTGTCCTGAAAACTGCCCAGTTTCATGGATTGTGTGAAGGCTATTGCTCTGATGCTGTTTTGGTTTGCTTTTTAAATTTAAACAAATTTCACTCTAAAATAAAATATGCAGCTTATGTAAAAGTGATGGGATGGACTTAATTTTGACACCTTCTGTAATTAAATAGACCTGCAGATGACACCAAGCTAGGAGCAGGTGTTGATCTGTTGGAAGGTAGGAGAGCCCTGCAGAGGGACCTAGACAGGCTGGATAGGTGGGCAGAGGTCAATGGGATGAGATTTAACAAGGCCAAGTGCAGGGTTCTGCACTTTGGCCACAACAACCCCAAGCAGTGCTATAGGCTGGGGACAGAGTGGCTGGAAAGCAGCCAGGAGGAAAGGGACCTGGGGGTACTGATAGATAGTAGCTGAAGATGAGCCAGCAGTGTGCCAAGGTGGCCAAGAGAGCCAATGGCATCCTGGCCTGCATCAGGAGCAGTGTGGCCAGTAGGACAAGGGAGGTTATTCTTCCCCTGTACTCAACACTGTTCAGGCCACACCTTGAGTACTGTGTCCAGTTTTGGGCCCCTCAATTCAAGAGAGATGTTGAGGTGCTGGAACATGTCCAGAGAAGGGCAACAAAGCTGGTGAGGGGCCTGGAACACAAACCCTATGAGGAGAGGCTGAGGGAGCTGAGGGTGTCTAGCCTAGAGAAGAGGAGGCTCAGGGGTGATCTCATTGCTGTCTACAACTACCTGAAGGGAGGCTGTAGCCAGGTGGGGGGTGGCCCCTTCTCTTAGGCAACCAGCAACAGAACAAGGGGACACAGACTCAAGTTGTGCCAGGTTGGATGTTAGGAGGAAGTTCTTGCCAGAGAGAGTGATTGGCATTGGAATGGGCTGCCCAGGGAGGTGGATGAGGCATTTAGTGCCATGGTCTAGTTGATTGGATAGGGCAAGGTGATAGGTTGGCCTGGATGATCTTGGAGGTCTCTTCCAACCTGGTTGATTCTATGAAAAAAAAAAAAAAGGTGGTGGAGGCACCATCTGTGGAGGTGTTCAAGAAAAGCCTGGATGAGGCACTTAGTGCCATGGTCTAGTTGACTGGATGGGGATGGGGGCTGGGTTGGACTGGATGATGTTGGAGGTCTCTTCCAACCTGGTTGATTCTATGAAGAAATCAGTGGATCCTCTCCAAGGTGTCCTGCAGGAGCAGCAACAAGCAGCAGTTGAGGTATTTCTCAGGTTCTTCACAAAATAAATCTGTTTTTTCAATCTTTAGCCTTTCTTTATGTGAATTGCAAATAAGGGACACAAACATAACGTGCAATACATATGATTTTGCCATGATTTGGGTTTGATATGATGTGTCATAAAGCACATCTCCTTTCTTTTCCTGTCTCAAAAATATTTAGTCTTGCTGATGTCCTGCAAAAAAATTGGTAGAGCTGGCAGAAACTCACACATTCACAGTGTCACAGTATTGCAGTATTATCAGGGTTGGAAGAGACCTCACAGATCATCAAGTCCAACCCTTTACCACAGAGCTCAAGGCTAGACCATGGCACCAAGTGCCACGTCCAATCCTGCCTTGAACAGCTCCAGGGACAGTGACTCCACCACCTCCCCGGGCAGCCCATTCCAGTGTCCAATGACTCTCTCAGTGAAGAACTTTCTCCTCACCTCCAGCCTAAATTTCCCCTGGTGCAGCCTGAGGCTGTGTCCTCTCGTTGTGGTGCTGGCCACCTGAGAGAAGAGAGCAACCTCCTCCTGGCCACAACCACCCCTCAGGTAGTTGTAGCCAGCAATAAGGTCACCCCTGAGCCTCCTCTTCTCCAGGCTAAACAATCCCAGCTCCCTCAGCCTCTCCTCGTAGGGCTGTGCTCAGGGCCTCTCACCAGCCTCGTCGCCCTTCTCTGGACATGCTCAGGCATCTCAATGTCCCTCCTAAACTGGGGGGCCCAGAACTGAACGCAGTACTCAAGGTGTGGTCTAACCAGTGCAGAGTACAGAGGCAGAATGACCTCCCTGCTCCTGCTGACCACACCATTCCTGATGCAGGCCAGGATGCCACTGGCTCTCTTGGCCACCTGGGCACACTGCTGGCTCATGTTCAGGCGGGTATCAATCAGCACCCTCAGATCCCTCTCTGTTTGGCTGCTCTCCAGCCACTCTGCCCCCAGCCTGTATCTCTGCATGGGGTTGTTGTGGCCAAAGTGCAGCACCCTGCACTTGGAGCTATTGAACCCCATCCCATTGGACTGCACTGACCCTTTGGAGAGTGCAATGTGATCAAGCCATGTGCATTTCAGAGAAAGAAGGGCATACCTGATTTGTCTCCTGCGCTGTGGAATGTATTGATGGCCTCTTGTAACTCTTCTCCAGCCTTACGGAAGAAGGTAGCATTCACTCTCAAAACTGTAGTCTGAATGTGTAGGTGGTTCTTATTAAAGATTATGTGTAACCCTTCCTCCACGATGGGTGCTTTCCGTAGGGAGCATACATTGGCAATCAGTAAATTCCATGTGAGATGAGTTATCACAAAGGGAAGAGGTTGTGGGAATGACCTGCTGTTTCTTCTGCAGCAGCTGCTGTAGCAGCTAGGCACACTTTGGGAGCAAGCTGGGCTATGCCCAAGGGATTAGAAGGTCCTGCTCACAGAATAGCACGGAGCTGTGTAGATTGGCAGGGACATCTGGAGATCACGTACATCCGGCTTAGGACATTGTCCAGTTGTGTTTTGAGTATCTGTGTCCCGAGATGGTAATGCCACAGCCTCCCTGGATAGCCTGTGCACGTTTGAGCACTGTCAGGGCAGAAAAGTTTCTTCTTATGTTTGAAGTGGGTTTCCTTTATTTCGAAGTTTGTGCCCAGTGCCTCTTGCCCTGCCTGAGAAGAGTCTGACTGTCTTCTGTGCTCTCCCATCATGTGTTTTTACACAGTGATGAATGTCTGTAAGGTGTGATGGGAGACACTGTCAAAAGCTTTACTGGAGTCAAGACTTGTGAATACAGAGTAGGCCAGAACCTGACCAGTGTGATGATGATGTCTTCCTTCTCTAGGCAGAAGCATAGCTCCAGTAGCAGCACACCACTAGCATCTCCCCCATGTCAGCAAGGTCGTATGGGTTAGTGTATAAAGCTACTGATGGGTTCTAGACTGTCCTGAAGCCTTGGAAGAATCAAACCTTTATTTTCTCATAGGAGTGAGAAAATGTTGTTCTAGAATTGCCACAGTTTATGTCTAGTGCTGCTGTCAGAAGCTGTTTCTGAACAAAGAATTCCACAGTATGTAATGAATAATTCCTTCTCACATTTATTCTGACATCTTTTGCATGAGTTGCAGGGAAAATAAAAGTTTGTTCTTTATTTGCTGGAAGCAGGGGCATGATCTTAATGTGACAGCAATGCAACTAAGTTTTGGCAAATTCCTTGCTGTCAGAGCTTTACACTGGATAATTGTTACATGTCTTGGATGAAATTCTGGGCCACAATATGATCTGAGCTTTGACATTGTGTTTATGTAAAATCCCTGTAAGATAATAAATAGTTTCTAAGACCTTAGTGCTGTAATCATTGATTGCATAGAGCTTACTCAACAGCTCCATGATACTTATGGAGTTTTACCAAATGCAGTGAAGTTACTTTTTGAAGCAAGAAGCAGAAGTATATAACTTAGCCCTGATTTTCATCTTGTCTGTGTCCTACCATTTAACAAAGGAGTGTAGAGTTGTTACAGATTCACTTGTTACTAGGACTACTCATCTAATGTTTACCAGGGGAGGTGTCAAGTAGACGCTGATATTTTCCATGCAGAATAACTTCTGGCTTGCCAATGTACTTGATAATGAGTCCGCAGTTCAGTAGGCATTAACGTGCACGTCTGTGTGTGGGACGTTGCTTGGTGCGTCTTGGCTGCTAGTTTTGACTACAAACACACCACTGTATAATTTAAATGCTTCTAAGATCTAGGCCATTTGCTTTCTTGAAAATGGCAAGAAGTCAGAGTGTTTATAGTGGTATGTGAATACCTGTATCTCTCTGTTCATGGCTAAAGTACACAGGTTCGTGTTTGTTGGTAAATGATAAATACAACCCATGTAAATGTCCAAATGTTTTATTGTCACCACATGCTTCAGTGGATGATGGTGTTTTCTTCAGATACTGTTTTTACATCCATTGACATTTCATTTGATACTGGTGATAATGCAAGTCTGGTTTTAGCTTCCCACTTTTCTTTTTTTCCCGGTTAATTTCTCGTGACTTGGAAAAAATCACATTGTCTAGTTATAACTAGCTTGAAGGAAGTTTCCAAATGGAAGCCTACAGTGATTTTTATTTCCTCTGAAAAGATCCTCCATGTCTTCTGCTCTATGCTTGCGCAGCCAGGTGGGGGGTGGCCTCTTCTTCCAGGCAACCACCAACAGAGCAAGGGGACACAGTCTCAAGTTGTGCCAGGGGAAGTATAGGCTGGATGTTAGGAGGAAGTTCTTGCCAGAAAGAGTGATTTGCCTTTGGAATGGGCTGCCCAGGGAGGTGGTAGAGTCACCATCCCTGGAGGTGCTCAAGAAAAGCCTGGCTGAGGCACTTAGTGCCATGGTCTAGTTGAGTGGCTAGGGCTGGGTGCTAGGTTGGACTGGATGATCTTGGAGGTCTCTTCCAACCTGGTGATTCTATGAAATTCTATGAAAATACTCATCAGCAAATATTAGGTATAAGATCCTGTGGCTGTCAAGTGAATATTGAGGCAGAGTAATTCCTGATTGCTAAGGAGACTTCTGTGTGCAGCATGACTCAAATTAATGTGTGCTGCACTGAAGAAGCTACGGTTGATAATTGTTTATCTAGGAATAAATAATGCATTAATGCCTTGCACTTCAAATTCATACAGCCCCAAACGTTTTCTTGGAAGGGAGTTTGTATGGTTTTAAATCAGTTTTCATAAGCATGCAGCAATACCCAAGTCTTGGCCATATCAACTAACATTTGAAATCTGTATAAACTGAATTTTAATTTTCAGATGTTCAGTGGTTTGATGATACTTCTTCTACTACTAATTTGACATTTATCTCAAATATCCTTGTCTGTTACTGGCTGTTATGGCTATGTAAACTGCTCTTCCATTTCCAGCTTTATATGTCAGTCAGCACCACACAGCCTTAGACTTGATTAGATATTTCAATTAATGGTCAATAGCTTCATAACCTCTATGGAGCTTTTAGTTTTCACCCAAATTGGCTCAGTTCTCTTGGATTTTAAGTTGTGGTTTTGTGCCATCCCCAAGACATGATTAGGAAACCAGGAAGAGTCCCATTCTCTCTAGTTCACTCCAGTGTATCTTCCCTTAAGCATAGCATAAGGCAGATGGGACTGTATTTGGGAAAACATCCCATTTTGGCTATGTGAGGTGCTCTGTGCTTGACTGCATCTGGTGCAGAGTATCTGTTAATGAAAATGATGTGCTACTTCCAATATGATAAGAGGAAAGCATGAAGAAGAACTCACAGCAGCTGTCCTGTGGTCAGGCCAAGCCTCAAGATTTGCAAAGCAAGAGGCATAATTCAGGCTAAATCTAGCAGGGAGAAAAGTGATTTTTGCTGTGCAAATATTCATGTGCTGTGGTAATTTCAAGCTATATATATGAGGTAGGACTTTTTTTGGATGAAGTTTAACATCACAGAATCAAACTTCAGTGGTCAGATGAAAGACCAGAGAGTGAAAGGAGCAGTCTGAACTATAGAAGAGACTGTTCCTGTGCAGCAAAATTCACACAGTATTTTAATAGCAATCACATTGATTAAAAGAGGCAAAAACTGTGTTCATTTCCACCCCACCCACCCTTTCCTTTACCAGCTCAAGGTCTGAGTCAATATTCCAATACTGAATATACCTTTACTCAATAAACTTTAGGGGACTGCAATTATTTCCACAGTTTTCCCACCACCTGAACAAACTGAAGTTGCCATTCCTTTTCTGTTTCATTAATCCTTTTAAATCTCATCTTCTTAAGCCCAAGAAAGACTTTTGGACTCAGAGACAATCCTATTGAAAGGAGATTTTTCAGCATCTTCTGCGATGCAGACTGTGATGGCCACACCCTCCACTGTGCAGAAAAGTAAGAGCTGCAGTGGTTGTGTACTGATTATATATGCTCTCTTCTGATTTCTTCCTCATGAATTGAAGTGGATGCTGAATTTTTCAGTGCAGTTGTGGGTTCTTTTTAGAGAGGTCTGAATATCACTTCAGCATAATAATGCAGGCTTAATGATGGAAGTCTGCTGTGTTAGTGGCTTTTTCCTTGCTTCAGCAAGGGAATAAATAGGTCTCTGGTTAAAGTATTTCAGTCTGCTTGCGATCAGGTAATGCTGTCCAGCATCTGGCCAAGGCTTTGATGGAATCTCAGCTTAAGAGCACCAATACTGATGCACTGATATATTGACTACCAGTAATCACAGAGACCTCAATGATCATCCAGTTCAACCCTTGACCTGATGTTGAAAGGTCAATACTAAACCATGTCCACAAGCAGCAGGTCTGCGTACTGCTTAAACACCTCTAGGGAGAGTGACTCCACCACAGCCTTGGGCAGACCATTTCAATGTTTGCTAACCCTCTGTGAAGAAGTATTTCTTAGCATCCAGCCTGTTAATCTTGGGGAAGCTAGGTTTTTACACACAGTATCAACACAAGGCCCTTGTATGCCACTTAAATACTAGCTAAAGCCAGAACTTTCATCATTATCCTCTGGCTTGTTTTGGTTTGTCTTATTTCCAGGTCTTTACTGCATCTGTTGCTTCTTTGTCAAGCTTTCATGAAGGCTAAGCACTTCTGTCACAGTCTCACTTGTTTGTTAGAGCCCAGAATTAAAGCTGCAAATTCTTTTCCAAATGACATTGATCTTTTTCAGTGGGAGGGGACTCTCATCAGGACCCCTGTGTGGCCTTGGGTCAGAGGGTTGGATCTGGGTCCCACAGTTCCCATTACATTAATTGTCACACCCAATGTTTTGTGTCCCATTTCTTTTCTGTGCTGTAACTTGATTTTTGTGGTATAGTGTTGAACGTTTTTTATCAAAGGTTTGAACTGATTGTGGAGCCAGACAGGCAATAAACAACTCCTTCTTGTAAAAAGGCCCATTGCTGGCTGTGGTTTCTGATGTGCATTCTGTCTGCTCTCAAGACCTTCAGCCTGGTTTAAGGAATGAAAGGTTACAGTCTTCTTTGCTAGAAGTCATAAGGAGGTCTTGTAATCCTGCATTTACTTGTGTGTTTGGTCATTGAGTGTGTCCATGTGACTTTCTGAAGTCCTGCAAGCTCTGTTAGGTAATTTCATGCTGAACCTCATTAAGGGCAACAAAGCTGGTGAGGGGCCTGGAGCACAAATCCTATGAGGAGAGGTTGAGGGAGCTGGGCCTGTTTAGCCTGGAGAAGAGGAGGCTCAGGGGTGATCTTATTACTGTCTACAACTACCTGAAAGGGCATTGTAGCCAGGTGGGGGTTGGCCTCTTCTCCCAGGCAACCAGCAATAGAACAAGGGGACACAGTCTCAAGTTCTGCCAGGGTAGGTATAGGCTGGATATTAGGAAGAAGTTCTTCCCAGAGAGAGTGATTTCCCATTGGAATGGGCTGCCCAGGGAGGTGGTGGAGGCACCGTCCCTGGGGGTCTTCAAGAAAAGCCTGGCTGAGGCACTTAGTGCCATGGTCTAGTTGACTGGCTAGGGCTGGGTGCTATGTTGGACTGGATGATGTTGGATGTCTCTTCCAACCTGGTTGATTCTATGATTCTATGACAACAATATGACATGGTAATCTCAGATTTTACCCTCTAATGTGAGAATCCTAGTAATTAATAGAAATGGCACTGTTGATTATCTCACAGAGTAGGAGCCCTGCTCTTGCTGTCTGTAATGCTATGAGTGCTTGTGAAAGTGATGACTTGTGGAGAGATTTTTGCTAGCAGGACATGAATTGATAAACATAAGTGCCTGTGCTGGGAAGTGTCCTTGAGTCCAGCTTGGACTTAAGATACCAGGCAGTGGGTGGCACCCCTCCACTTGCAGCTGCAGGAGGTAGAGTGCCAGCTGCAAGGGGGCAGGGTTAGCCAGCCAAGGGGCTGATCCTGCCAGGGTTGTTGACATAATATGAGCCTACCTGTAGCATGCATGTAACCCTGGACCAACCTGTACTTTCCGCATGTACCAATCTTAAACTAAGTTAGCTGTGCACGCCTCTTCCAAGTAAGCATATAAGTCACTGTCACACAGAAATAGAGGGGAGAATAACCATCTAACCACACTGGTGAATCAAGAGTCGTTTTATCCCAGGTGCAACGCCGGCAATGGCTAAGCAAAAACAAACTGAAAACCAGTTATCCTACTGAAACCTCTGCTGAATATGAGAGCTTTAAGGAGTTTGTTGTCCTTCACAGGAGACTCATTGATGACAGAAGCCTTGACTTGAACAGCTGACTATTTATTTGCATAGTGGCTCTTAAGAAATTGAAGGTCAGGCAGTGATTTTGTTGACGTCCTTTCAAGAAGAATGAATGCTTAGGGGAAGCAGTACACTACGTTTGCTGTTAGTCCTGTAGAAGAGTTTTTATTTTAGCTAGCAGGAAAAATAAACTTAGTGCAAGTGAAAAACAGCCCTCTTCCACTTGAATTCAAGTTAGAAGAAGATTGGGTGATGAAGAAAAACAGAAGTTCAGACTTTCATTATTCATCCATGAAGGATCTTGGCTCTCTTTGACTTTGAAGGTAAAAAAATGTTTCCTACAAAGTCAGTATCAGAACACTTGCTTGCAAGAGGCTACTTCACTCAATGCCCAGCTGCTTGGGTACTGTATATCATAAGCATAGTTCTGGTGAAGTTCATACTAAATATGTGAGATGACTTTTCTAGGTGGTTGTTTTGATCTCCTCTGGTAATTTTTATCTTTTCTTAGGCTGTAATTAGAAGCATTCATATTGCAGTCCTCTTTCTGGACTCATGGATAATTAATTTGTCAGATGGTGTGATTGTGTGTGTTTTAGGATTCCTACAGTGTGACTTTTATGGTCACTATCACATTTGTTTAAAAGGAAATAAGATGAAACCCAAAGTCAACATGACAAAAAAAAAAAAAGCACACTCCAAATAAATGTGGATTTTCTTTCTTTCCTGTGCTGCTTTTTGCCATGAGTGCCTTTCCCTTTCATTCCAGCCCTTTTTACCTATAATTTTCAGAGCCATGGAATCAGGTGCTGTGGCTTTTTTGTCGAGGTGATGTGGCTGGCTGTACTTAGAATACTTTTCCAGTCTCTGAATCCCATAGTTCAGTGAGACAGCCACTGTCCTGGAGCACAGTGAACCTTAGAAGCCACGGTTGAGTGTAGATTTTTCAGATTCCAGCCAAAATCTTCCATGTAAGAAACTGTTTCCTTGTACTGGAAAGCAGACTCAGCAAGTAAAAGAAAGAGGCAAGTCAAGGTGAGGGACAGCCTGAGCAGTGGCTGCGAATTTGCTGCCTCCTCCTGACTTTCTCAGGCAGCATGTTCTCCCACTGCCCCATTATCTCCCTCTCCCACATGAGATGTTGGTTTCCCAGGATTTGAGTCTCCCTCATTTCCAGCCATCCCTTCTCTTAATCTTTCTCTGTAGCTGGCAGCTGAGTGGAAGTCAATGTTCGTTCCCTTTCTGCCATGTCAATATTGTTGTTCATTCTAGATAAGAGGAGGCCAAGGGAAGACCGTACCACTCTCTACAACTACCTGAAGGGAGGTTGGGCCAAGGAAGAGGCCAGGCTCTTCTCCTGGATTACAAGTGACAGGACCAGAGGAAATGGTTACAAGCTGCTCCAGGTGAACATTAGGCTGGATGTTGGGAAATATTTCTTTGCTGAAAGGGTTATCATACACTGGAGTGATTTGCCCAGGGCAGTGATGGAGTCACCATCCCTGGAGGTGTTCAAGTGGTGTGGACCTGGTGCTTAGGGATATGGTTTAATGTTGACTCTTTGATGCTGGGTTGAAGATTGGACTAGATGATCTTTGAGGTCTCTTCCAACTAGATATATTCTGTGATTCTGGATGCTTGGGTGGCTGCATGCTGTTGAGTCAGTGGTGCTGAGGCTAATTGGGTGTGTGCACAGCCATATGATAAAACATCCTTGTCCCACCCAAGCATGCTGCTGAGTTCAGGTGACATTGTCAGAAACCTTGTCAAAGTCTCCCTGATCTCTCCCATAAATAAGACTCATGTAATTCCTACGTGGACATGTAATAATGGCAGTCATCCAGCCTGTGTTTCTTACTTGTCCAAAATTTCCCAGGCCCTTTCTATGGGAATGATGAGCTCTGGCTCCAGGTGCTTTGTATTCTCTTCCCTTGTGCTGTGAACCGTTTATTCAACCAGGGTTTGCAGTGCTCTGGGATCATAGAATCAACCAGGTTGGAAGACACCTCCAAGATCATCCAGTCCAACATAGCACCCAGCCCTATCCAATCAACTAGACCATGGCACTAAGTGTCTCATCCAGTCTTCTCTTGAAAACCTCCACGGATGGTGACTCCACCACTTCCCTGGGCAGCCCATTCCAATGGCAAATCACTCTGTCAAGAACTTCCTCCTAACATCCAGCCTATACCTCCCCCGGCACAACTTGAGGCTGTGTCCCCTTGTTCTGTTGCTGGTTGTTGGGAGAAGAGGCCAACCCCACCTGGCTACAGCCTCCCTTCAGGTAGTTGTAGACAGCAATGAGGTCACCCCTGAGCCTCCTCTTCTCCAGGCTAAACACTCCCAGCTCCCTCAGCCTCTCTTCATAGGGTTTATGTTCCAGGCCCCTCACCAGCTTTGTTGCCCTTCTCTGGACATGCTTCAGTATCTGAACATCTCTCTTGAGCTGAGAAGCCCAGAACTGGACGCAGCACTCAAGGTGCGGCATTACTCTGGGATGCATTACTCCAGAGAAGCAGATGTGTTGTCCATTGCTGGGTTATTCCAGGAGCAGCACACCCATGTGCTTCCATGCTCTCCTTCAATAGGATCACCCTACATAGAGCAGGTGCAAACTTCGCTTCCATGGCTGGAGTGCTTGCTTCCTTGGTCTTGGTTCGTTCTACTGGCCACTAACACTGGGGCAGGTCTCGACGGTGCAGGGTGACCAGCGTAGGGCTGCTTCAGCTGGAGTGGGGCAGACCAGCTCCTGTTTGTCATCCCTGGGGGCGTGTGCAGTGGGGATGCTCTGACCCCAGCGCTGGCTGCGCTGTTGCCATGGAGATTGCGTGTGCTGTTGCTAGGCAGCTGAAGCATTTTCGCTTGCACACTGCAATGCCACGAAATTCTCAACTTTCCTTGTTCCTGTCTCCCTTCCTTGATTTCTCAGATATGACTCCTTTGGTTCTTACCCTGCTTCATTCAGTTGCACTGCTGCAGTTTCTTGGTGTTAACCCTATAAACCCTAAAAAGCCTGCATGACACTGCAAGTAATATTCATGGCAATGAATGCAGGGCTGAAGGAGTTAAAGTGGTTGGGGATAGACTGCAGAGGAAATGATTTCTAGCAGAGAAACTACTTTAAATGTTCTGGCATTCATGGAAGGGGAGGTTTGTGGCTGCAGTCTTTTGTTCCGACACTGATGGTTTGTATGAATAAAAACACAGACTAACATATCACTGCAAGGTAAGAAAATCATCTCAAATGGGCCTAATTAATCTCTTTGGTTGCAATGTAGACTTAGCTTTTTAGTATCCTCTGCTTGCATTTACCGGTTTTGGTGTAACGTGAATGATAATTTATCCATGGAGCCTGTCATGTACAATATTTGACTTATTTGGCTTGAATCATAAAGGTATCAGCCTGTATTCTAGGAGTGTACTGCATTAATCAGACTTGCAGGAATGATCACATGGTACTCTATCGCCTTTCCCTGTTAGCTGCTGCTTGTCAGCAGCTGGCTGAGCTGTAGGCTGCAGGCCAGTATCTGCATACCCTTTCTCTTCAGAGTATTTCAAATATACTCTCTCGTCATTATGCATTTTGCTGCAGTTTGACAATCTAAATGGTCCTCCTGCACATTAAGAAGATCATTTTAAATTTCAGAGCATTTGTGTAGTTACTAGGCCATGTATGCATTTGAAGAATTCAGGTAGGCTCTCTGTTTTATACCTCAGTGTGCTTGGGTTTTGTTCTCACAGGGATTTTGCTGTGTAATGTCAGTCAGCTCTACAGTTAGTTCTTCAGCGTGCAAATATTTCTTGCCTTTTAAAATCACTGCCCTCTGCATGGGGAGAGGTGCTCGAAGGGTGAGGTGCAGGTAATGGTAGCTAACTGCATGCTGAAGTGCAAAGCTGGGTAATTGATTATATCTCGCACAGATTTCTTCGCCATGCAGCCAGAAGCAACGAGTACAGTGGAGTTAAAAATATAAACCAGAAAGCGTTCTGTTTAAAAGGATCTTTGCTATTTTTGGTTGCAGAGTATCTGACAGATGCTCCTTTGAGACAGAATACTGATTGTGAGAGAGAAGAGAAAATTGGTGCTTGGATTGTGTATTTTGTGCTACTGCAGAGTATACACGTCTGGGTTTCGTAGCTTTCATTTTGTAGCTGCAGAACTCTGTATGAATTACATGTGAAATAACAATATGGTTAAGTTCTCTGGGCTTGGTTTGTTGTTTACAAACATTGGAGGAACTGTGATTGTTAGAGTATAAAATTAGCACCTTTTATTTGATATTGGTTCTGCTCAGTATTGCCTCTGCCCCCTCTCCTCCTCCATCCTCACCCCCAATATAACTCCATCCTTATGCAAGTGTTGAGATCTCTCAAAACTTTAACAGATTTCTTGAAGACAAAACAGAATTTTCTGCCCTTACTGACAAAGTTAATTATTTTATCTGAAATAAACCAACACTGGAGTGGAAAAAAATTCTGGTTTATAGTTATGGGGCAGGAGGTGTCTCACTTGTTCTTAAAATTTAGTTTGCTTAGGATGTTCAGTTCTTATAACTCATGTTATAAAATTGTCCAGATAAATTGGTGACACTGTTGTCACAACATGAGGGATCACCTCATGATGTATTTGTCTGTGTATCATTATTAAAGTGTATCTTAAAAATACGCATTCCTTTTTGGTGCACACGTAAGAGATTCTTTGATCAAGTGTGTAACTAGAGGAGAGGATGAATTCTTTCTGTATACAGACAGAGTGTCCTGTACCTAATATTTTCATTTTAAACTTTCTAACTTCAGGTGAAATATTGATAAAATTATTCCTGCCTTTTGTTAAAGCATTTAATATATTGACAATTTCCCACGTTTTGTGTTCTGCTGATCATTCTGTGTGGAAGTGATGTCGAAAGCAGTGGAATCAGGTACAGGACACCCTGCAGCCCCCTCTCTCCCCCCCTCCTCCCCCCCCCCCCCCCCCCCCCCCAAAATATCCTGGTTGAGGAGATACTTCTGTTGTGAAATGCTGTCTGAGGGGAAAGATTTTACTGGAAGACCAGATAATGCTGTATAACTGCAGTTGTCATAGGGCTGTCAGGAGATGCTTGAAATCTTGACATCACTGATCGTTGGCAGTAAATTAAGCTGTGAATGGGTCCCAATCTTACTGTGCCGCTTACTATACTCACAAAGTACTTCAACCTGTTGGTTTGGTACTGTTCTTAATTGTGTGAAACTCTCTCCTCAACATGAGACCAGTTCTTCACAGAGAGAGTGATTTGCCATTGGAATGGGCTTCCCAGGGAGGTGGTGGAGTCACTGTCCCTGGAGGTCTTCAGGAAAAGACTGGATGAGGCACTTAGTGCCATGGTCTAGTTGGCTGGATAGGGCTGAGTACTAGGTTGGACTGGATGATCTTGGAGGTCTCTTCCAACCTGTTTGGTTCTATGATTCTAAATGGTGTTTTAATAATTTTGGTTTAAACCAGAATTTTAGCTGTCTTCCAGTGGCTTCCTTGGACACCTTGTGCCAGGAGAGCACCTACTTTTATGACAGGAATGGTCAAATGCCAATTACACACCCGTTAGACTTATTAAATTACTCTCTTACACTTGATTTGAAAACAGTATTAACATTTGATGTGCAGATTGCTCGGTGTTTTCTTTTAAATCTTCGGCACTGGTAAGGCTGTGGGTTCTGTATAGCTACATTTAAAAGGCATTTACATTATTAGACATTTCTGTGGTGATTTGTTAAGGTTGTATCTGCATGTTGATTTTTTTTTTAATGGTATGATTATTCTCATGCCCGTGGCTATATTGCATTTTGGTGGGATGAAAACATATCTTGCAAGATAAAGAAAAAACAAAGGGTCTAGCTGAGCAGCAGGATGGGAGTCTTGGTCCAGTGGGCTCCTGGAAGCTAAGTTAGTGTAGCAGTAGATGGCACTCTTCTCTGAACTAATGGCCCCTGGTCCTTGGCAGCCCTACAGACTTTACAGGAGCCATTTTCCAAGTGCACCAAACATAAACTTGCACTTGTCTCTCATCTTGTTCTTAGCCTGAAGCAAGTGCTCATGTGTGCATTGGAGAAGCACAGCTATTTCCATTTTTCAGTGCACCCAAAGGGCTTGAGTAACCAAGCATCTGGGGAAGTGGTGGCCCCACTGGCTCATGCAAGCCCATGGTTGTAATTTTTGTATGTGCTGTTTTTCTTTCTGCTTGAGGCTGGGCCTGAACACAGGATTCCTTTTGTGGGTGATAGGGGCTGTGGCACCCCAGCCCAATGCCAGGAGGCATCACTGCTGGTTGGCTGCCCATGTTCTCTCGGTGGTTTCCATCTGATGTCTTCACTTCCCCAGCAAAATGGTGCCAGGCTATTTTTGTGAAGTGTTAAACAGCAGCCAGACCTCTCTACAGGAGTGTCTTACTTAAGGACTATAAGTGACCCTGATGCTCTTTATGAAACATTTATACAGCCCTTTGAAATTCAGTATTACTCTTATGGTTACTGAATAGATGAACAAAGACTTAAGACTTGGGAAAAACAGAGGATGATCCATTGAATAACTTCATAGTTTCTTGTATTGGCCAAGATTGGTTTATCTTGGGAAGAGCCTAATATCCTCTGAAAAAACTTTTAAAGTGAGAATTAAAGTTGTGGAGTCTCCTTCTCCAGAGACTTTCAAGACCTGTCTTGATGTTCCTGTGTGACCTGAGCTAGATTGTATGGTCCTGCTCTGGCAGGGGGATCGGACTCGATGATCTCTTTGGATCTCTTCCAACCCCTGACATCCTGTGATCCTGAACTAAGCCTCTTCTCAGTTTATAAGCTGCTGGTTTCTATGTCATGCTAGTTTTGTCCATTTTCTTACTGATTTTCTGTACTGACTTCATAAAACTCCAAACTTCACATAGATTTTTATAACTGGAGGCAAGATTGTTCATCAGCTGTGTTTCTGTGATCTCCTGCTGACCGTACTAAGATAACTTTGCACATGAAGCCAAAAGGAGGGTGGTACACTTGGTCACAAGCAGTACACCTCATTTGATATCTTCAATGTGGATTTAGTTCTCTAGCAGCAGAGCACAAAGGCTTTTCTTTTGTTGCCATGCCTTTATCTTTCTGGGCTCTTACTTGGTATTCTTCACAGTGAGCTAGTGTCTGTCTATTTTTGATACACCACCCACCATGGCATCACAGTATTTTTAACTGCATCTTCTATTCCCCCATCCTCTGAGCAAAACTGAGAATGCTACAAGAGGGAAGATGAGTCTCTCAAGGAGCTGGCTATGAACAGAGGAAACAAAACCCACTGATAAATAGAAAGTTAAAATGAACATAAAGCATTTGGACACCGTGGTGCGTGTGGAACCTCTCACTTGCTGATTCCCAAATCAGCAGCAGCAGTCAGCTGGTGCTATCAGGGAGAAGATGATCCCCTGTGTCTTGAAGCAAATGGAAGCATTGACTTCACATTCCCTATATGCATTTAATCATTGAGTTTAACTGCAGAACTGGAACCAAAGGCAGGAATTTTGATGCCTGAGTCTCTTTTACTAGTGCCAAATAAAACACTGAATGTCCAAAATTAGTGAAGAATTCTAGCTTTGATATGATGCTGCAAACATTAATTCCAGGAGCAGTTGCCTATCAAATGCCTGCTCTGACTTTGGCTGCAGCATTCACTGCATCACGGCCAACAGTATTGATACCTCCAGGGTAGGTGGCATGTTTATTAAAGAACAGTATAAAAGACAAGTACTAACATTTTATAAAGGTGGAAATTGTATTAAATCTTGAAGGCAGGCAGCTTTTTCTTTCCTCTTCCCCAAAGAAATAGCATATGTGTGCTTTACACTTACCTGAAAGGAGATTGTAATGAGGTGGGGGGTCAGTCTCTTCTCCCAAGTAACAAGTGAAAGGATGAGAGGAAATGGCATGAAGTTGCACCAGGGGAGCTTTAGTTTGATGTTAGGAAAAGTTTCTTCACAGAAAGAGTTGTCAAGCATTGGAACAGATTGCCCAGGGAGGTGGTGCAGCCACCATCCCTGAAGGTATTTAAAAGCTGTGTACATGTGGTGCTTAGTGACACAGTTTTGTGATGATTTAGGATTATCAAATTAATGGTTGGACTTGGTGATCTTAAAACTCCCTTCCAACCAAAACAATTAGATGAAGCTGTGATTATGATTTATGGAAGGCACAAAAGACTGATGCAGCAAAGGGATGCAGGCCTATCTGCTGTGGCTTTTGCTGCTGAAAATTCACAAGAAGGAAGCCTTTTAAATAATTCAGAATTTCAGAAGTGCAACCTCTGCCTGAATAGTCAAGCAGCTTCAAGAAGCTGTAGGTTGAGACAACTGAGGGGATTTGCTTGTGTCACGAACTGCTCTTCAGAAACAACAGAAAAATCTGTTGTTCTTTTCTACAAGAAATATGATCACGTTGATGAGCAAGAAGCATCAGGAGAGTTGCCAAGACAATTCACTTGATACAGAAGTTTAGCTTCTGCAGAGAGGATTAATGGGATTGCACCGCTGTGGAGAAATGGAACAAATTGTTCCAAGTTGGTGGCTCACCTCCCAGGTTAGATGGAACAACCAGTGAAGAACACACCCAATAGTGCATTTAGACTTTTCTGACATGAGGGAAAATGGATCAGGGAGTAATTATGCCTGAAGTCATAAGGTCTTCATACAGAAGGGAGCAAATAAGTTTAAAGTGGAGAAAACCATAGTTGGTTGCAGTATCTCAGCCCCTTCTGACTCATGTTGCTGAGCTCACCTATTGCATTGCTGTGTTCAAAATACCCTCTAGGTGCTAAATAAATAGCCATAAATCTGTGTGCCTAGAAGCCAGCTCGGTGTCAGCAGACAAGCAATGCTGCAGGCCTGCAGAATCTCTGCTTGCTCAACACTTGCTCCTCCTTGGACTACACTCACCAACGAACCAGCTTCCTTTGCTCCTCTCTTTTGTCCTTATGTGGATAGAGGGAAACTGAATGCAAAACTCCATAAAAATACATTGTTGAGAGGAAAGCTTTTGATGACACACAGCAGTTGGCAAGCCTGGCAGCTGTAAATATGAGCATTCCATATGACACATCTTATCAGTGGCAGGGCCAGTTATGGTTCCTGTAAGGTCTGTAATAGCTTTTACAGATTCCTC
Source organism: Pogoniulus pusillus (assembly GCF_015220805.1). Lineage (NCBI taxonomy): Eukaryota > Metazoa > Chordata > Aves > Piciformes > Lybiidae > Pogoniulus > Pogoniulus pusillus. The sequence continues at coordinate 13,481,320 of NC_087264.1, read as the reverse complement.
ACTTAAGAGTTCACCTTGCAGTTACTGACTGAGAGGCTAAGCTTTATAGATTTGTTCTGAAACAGACTTGCACCAAATAGAACAAAAAGGAACTACTTTGGCTTGTCTGGCTTTGGGGTTTTTGTGTGTGTGTTTTTGTTTGTTTTTCTGAAAGTAGTTGCCTGAAATGTGCCCTTTGCTATTTGAAATTGAGTTTAGAGACTTGATTTTTGGACAGTTGGTATTTACCCACATGAGGCATACTCCCTGAGGAAATGTTGCTTCCTTAAACAGCAGATTGAATCAAATGTTTTTGCTGACATATTTTTCCCTGCAACAACTGACACTGCAGTTGCCACATATTTCAGTGGTTTAGCACAGAGACATGTGAAGAGGAGGAATACTTCTAAGGCAGTAATAGGAGAATACCACTGCTGGGAATGGAGATAAGCACGTGCTATTCTCATAGTGGCTGTGTTGTAATGTTTCTACTGAAGAGGTAAATAGCTACAGATTTTTTGTTTGAGATAGTGGATTTAGGTTTAGCCAGATTTTAAAGAGAAAATGTTGCTTGGGAATATAATCTCATCCCAGATATAAATGTGAAAGGGGATTTATCCTGGGATATATATTGAACCCGAAACAGTTTGGTTTGTATGTTAGGAGGCAAATTCCAGTCACGTTAAAATTGATGTAAATTGTATGGGGGATGTGTGTTTAGTGCCTGAAATGTGGGACTGTTTGTGGAAGTGTGCAGGGCTCTCATTTTTACCTTGACTGAGCTGTGCACTCCACAGAGCAACCATCCCACTGGTGGCAAAGACTTTGTAAGGGTACTTCATATCTGCTGCAGTGTCAGTTGTTTGTGAACCCAAGACATTTCTTCTCTATTTCCTTTGCCTTCCAGACATGGTAACCTGGCTTCTATTCATTCTTCTGTTGCCTCTGTCATCTCCTACACATGTTTATCCTCCTGGTCTCAGCTCCTCCCCCTTCTATCACTTTATTAAACTGTGATAGTAGTAATATTTACAAACAAGAAGTGGCTGCTGTTGTTTAATGAGGAGCCAGACACGCTTTTCAGAACTAATGCTAGTTATCAGGACACATGGTAATTGATGTCAGTCGTTAAAATGAAAACAAACACATGAGTACAGATGGCTTCTTTAAAAAGTAGAATTTATAATAACTTCAGAATCCACCTATGGGCACCCATTAGATCAAATCCTTCACAGTCCTGCCTTCTTCTTTTAAACATTAATGTAAAATCTATAAAGACTTAAAGCACTTTAGTTGAACTTTCATTGAAAACAGCTGCTGCCCACTGCTTCTCGCCTGCTGTGCCAGCTTCTCGGGGTGGATGCTTGATTTTGTCTTCCAGAAGTACTCATTATTCCTATCCCTGTCCTTAACTTCAGCAACACAACAGCATGAAGGTCTGACTTCTCTCGTGCCTATCTTTTTTTGTGCAGCAGGACCAAACAAACCATATTGCTGGCCTTGATATTTCTACTACTCGTAAGGTAGATATAGGACATGGAGGCTTCTTCCTATGATACATTTTAGTCTTTAAAGGTCATCCTTGGCTTTGAAGAGGAAAAGGATTTTTTTCCTGCTTACTCTAGCATGACTTGGGCTAGATGGCTGACCTTGATCTCCTGGGAGCTGGTTTGATTCCTGCAGAAATTGAGAGCACAAAGCTGGATGGTGTGACCTGTGCCCCTCCGTTTTTGCACAAGAGAAAGGGCATGACCTCAAAACTTCATCGGCCAGGAGAGGTTTGACTACACATAGCATCAGCTCAAACCCATCTGCATAAGCTTTGTGTTCATCAGCTGAAAGTGGGGACAACATGGTGTTTTTGGAGGAAAAAACACTGCCAAGAAAGGTGATGCTTCATTATTAGAAGCACTTTTCATCTGGGAACTTCTGTCTGCATTTAAGGAATGAGCCTTTCACTCTCACACTGAGATTTTTGTATGAGAACAGGGAGAAAATAGGGACAGATATTCTCTGCCATTCTTACACAAGAGCATGCACCCAGTGCTGTATCTCAAGCTCTCCTTTAGCTGTAAGATTTTTGCAAGTCTAGTGCCTTGCATCCTTGCAGACCTTCTTAGTAAGTTGTGACCATTCACTTATCTCAGCTTGATATCATACAGCGATGTGTGTTTTGGATCAGCTGCCTGTAAAATGAGGTTGAAAACCTTCCCATTTAAGTGGCTTCTGCAAAGTTTCATGAGGGCTCGTTAAAACACATACACATGGGAGAAACAAAAACAAAAGGAGATGAATGGACAGCTAAAAAATCAGTGTTCAAAACAAATGTTGAAATTTCTCCATATGTTGCTGTGTTGGTTCATAAGATTGCACAGAATAAAGGTAAAATGTGTATAGTTTCTTCCATTTGAGGTGGTATCTGTAGTTGTGGATTATTAGCTGCCCAGCCACTGGAGAGCTGCTTCATGCCACCCAGGGTGAACATGGGTTTAGTTTCATGCTTTGTATTGCATAGCACAGCAGGGTGTATCTCCTTTAGAAATTATTGCTGCCTCCTGCTAGAGACTAACATTGTTCAGGTAAGGTTATGAGAAGAAAAATGTGTCCATTGGGGGTTTGCAGTATTGCCTTTCAAAAGCAGTTAGAGAAAGCTAGCACTTGATTTTATTTCATTGCAGCTACTGCAGAACAGGGGAAGGAGAGGGAAATTCTGTAAAATAGCCCAATTCTTTCCACCTAGCTGCAACAAAAACAGAGCTGAGTTCTGAAGAAGAAAATGAATGACCTGGGTAACAGGAATGCAGAGGAAAATATTACCAGGCAAAAGATTTGTCTAGCAGATCAAGATGGTGTTGCAAAGTGCAGTGAAATTTGAGGGATAATGGTCCAGCAAAGATGATTGCTAGCCTGGGCTCGAGAATGATGGCTTTGTTTCATGGTGGAGTCACTGTCCCTGGAGGTGTTGAAGAAAAGCTTGGATGAGGCACTTAGTGCCATGGTCTAGTTGATTGGCTAGGGCTGGGTGATAAGTTGGACTGGATAATCTTGGAGGTGTCTTCCAACCTGGTTGATTCTATGATTCTGTGATCTTCTGTGTGATTTTTACATCATCTTTAAGATGTGTCGCTAAATGTTTGCAATTAAAGTGGTGGTCAAAGCCTTTTTAGAAGCACATACAAGAGGGACAAAGCAAAAAAAAAATTACTTGTAACCCAGAAAGATGCTGTTAAAGGAGCTGAAGTGGAATGCATTTTGCTTCAGACCTTGTCACCAGAGAAAGAGGTTTTTGCCTGAGCCTGGGCCTTAGGTCACACATAATACTGCTTGAGTGTACGTAAATGCCTGTCTCAGTTAAGCCAGATAGATAATAGTATCATCACTATGTGTCCTTTGAAGAGAGAAAACATAGTCCAAGTTTCACCATGCTTTAAAGTAAGGCAGTCCACTGAGTCAAATATAGGCCAGTTATGTGGTGGAATTGGACTCATCCCATTATGGCATTGGGATGTTTCTTTTGCAAGAGAAACAACAAATTATTTAGCAATCCTAAGTACTTAGTAATATAAACACTGGAGGAAAACCCACAACTACCTTTGGAAAAGGATCACCCTCAAAGTCTGAGGATGACACTTCAAAGATTGTATTTGCTTGGTAGACAAGATTATTGGTGCTAATAATATGTAACATATTCATGTCAGTAGCTCCCCTCTAGTAATGTTTAGCTACTCCACGTAACTAATGATATTTTCAAAGATCATTCAGCACAGGTTCATTAAACAAAGATAGGCTTTTATGGAAAACATTTATAAAGTTTATTGGGAAAGGTAGGAGAAGAAAAATTCTTATTACAGAAGAAGGTGAAAGCAAAGTACCCACAGGGTGCAGTGTATGTGAGCTATCCAGGTAATTTTACATGATAAAGGTGTCTGGTTTGTTGTGGAAAATCTTGACGAGGCTGAGAAAGATGCAACAATATCCTAGTTTTGAAGGTTGAAGTAAGAGAAAAATCAATCCTGAAATACAGTGTGATTTCCTAGCACTGAGACATGGGAAGCAAGGGGGTTATTTGGAGAGGGACGCCATGCACTTGACATTGTCTCGGCTCCCACTGCAGTTGTGCTCCTTCGGTATAGTTTTCTCCCCCAGAAAGGATCGCCCAGGAAGCGTCTGTGAGTGCACAAGTGCTGTGGGTGTGAGCTCAGCTCAGCTCAGCTTCCCACGTCCCATCTGAGCGCTGGCCGCACTTGTGTGACTCTGGATCTGCATCAGGGTAACCTCGGTTGCCAAATACCGTGGATTTCAGCTGCCTGCTGTTGCATGTGTGGGCGAGAGCAGAGCAAGGGGTCAGCATTTGGTTTTCTCTGTAGATGCATGGTTTGGCTTCTGAGGTCTGGAATGTGTTTTGCCTTGCCTTTTTGATTTCTCCTGTCTGAAGTATCTAAGGTTGGGCTGGCTGGTCAGGCAATGCTGAGAAAGGCAGCTCCAGTTCAGGGGTGCAGGCAGGAGCTGGGCAGCTGCTGCCTTTCTGCCACACACAGAGATTTCCATGTTTGGGATCGTGCCAAGGCTGGAGACCCTACTGTAGTTCTACTTCTTGGGGGTTTTGCCACATCAGTTTCTCCAGTATGTCTTTGGATCCACGTAGAGCGCTCAGCTGGTCATGTTTCACCAAATTTGGACACTGGAATGGGCTGCCCGGGGAGGTGGTGGAGTCGCTGTCCCTGGGGCACTTCAAGGCAAGGTTGGACGTGGCACTTGGTGCCATGGTCTAGCCTTGAGCTCTGTGGTAAAGAGTTGGACTTGATGATCTGTGAGGTCTCTTCCAACCCTGATGATACTGTGATACTGTGAAATTAAAGTTTCTGGTGCTTTACCAGGACCTCTTCAGGGTTTAAAATCGTTATCTGCAAATTGCATGTATGTAAAGTAGAGGTAAACAACTGCAAATGAAAACAACTAACCAATGAACTATGAACTCGGTGAGATCTTTCAGTTGTTTCTCAGTATTTCATAATGATGATGCAGAGCCTTTTACTGGGTGTCATGGAGAAAAACTTGAATTTTAGGAATGCAACTTGAGACATACAACCTGTTTTACACTTTACTGAGTCCGTGTGGTAGAGGAACTATTGAGAAAGCAGCAAGAGAAGCAAAACCCTGCCATTGCTTTCCTATTGTGGAAAAATTCACACGGTACTGCAACTTTGTGCTTTTTAAGATGGTGGTGATGAGCAGAAAGTGTATTTCCAGGGCTTTCTGTGTTGAACAGATTACTTAAAACCAGATTCCTTCAGATGACTGAGCTCAGGCATGGAAGCATTAAGTTAAAAAGTCAGAAACTACACACTGAAGCCATTATTACATTTTAAAGGAGGCAATGAAGCAAGGATTAGCTGTAGCTGGGTGTGGAAAATAGCTGTGAAACAGGTGTTGCTTGTCACTCTGAGTTTCACTTCGATGCTCAAACAAGATGAGGCAAGTGCAAGGCTAGCTGAGGAGGCACAGGTGGATCTACTGGGATCACAGCCTCTCACGCTGGTGCTTGCTTGCTGCAGCTCCCAGAGATGTGTCACTGAAAGCCATTCATCCACGAACATGGGATTGAGGAATCAACTGGTTTTTCATAGGCAGTGTTTAGCTTGCAGATTCTAGTCTTTAGCCCAAAATCTCCATGAACTTGAGAGGGCATAAAATCTGAGTTCCCATTGTGCCAGAAAACTGAGGATTTGTCTCTAATGCTGAGGTTTAGTGCAGATGCTACCAGAAATGGTACATGTGTGCCTGCTGACATGAGGCACTGTGCTTCAGAAAGCAAGCACCGTAGAGAGGTAGCTGCCAGAAGCTCTGCCCTCTTTTCTGAGGACAGCCCTGCACAAGGGTGGGAAGCTTTCAATGGGCAAGGGGCGCTCTGTTTAAACAAAGGGTGGCAGCAGAGCAGTGATTTGATCCCAGCTTTGTGAGCAGGGAGTAATTCAGTTTTCACAGCTGGTATGTGAGTGGGCTGAAAGTGGTCTCTGTTGGTGTCAGCAGGTGGCTTTTAATACGGTGTGTATCCTTCATGCCATGAGTGTGGCTGCAGTACTCTGCCTCGGCGCTCACACTTCTCAAACCATTTTCCTTGCTGTCTTTTTCCCCCTCAGTGTGGCACTGCCCAGCCATCAGCCTGGCTTGACAGGGTGTCCCACAGTTTCTGCAAGCCACGGAATGATTCCTCTCTGTTCTGCACAGGGTGCTGGGGAACGTGCAGAATCAGTCCCATAGCTTTTCCCAGTGAGAGGCACCAAGTGCTAATAATTAAAAGGAGGAGAGATGTTTTAGTCAACAGCTGTTAAAGAAAAGAGAGGCTGCTTACCTGTGTGTTAAAGCCAGGGAAGTGGAGGTACAGGGTGTCCTAGGTCCTGAGAGTGCCACTGATGAGTAAGATCCTGGCTATTGTGATAAGTCTGTCTGGTCCAAGGATGCCTTCCCTCTAAGACTTGGCTGTGTGTGTCTATCTATAAATATGCATACCTACATGTCTAGGTATTTGTGTGTGTATTTCTACATTGTGCTGGAAATGGAAGGTGTTTTCAGATTAAAGTAAAAGCATTTCTATTATGTGACCACTTTCCTTGAGCTTTCCTTGGAGTTGTGAGGACAGAGGATGGACACAGTGACACTTTGTTTTGATTTGTAGCCCTGGTTATTTTGTTCAGTGACTCAAGTGTGCCTTGTAGACAGGAATTCTTCATATTTGTCCATGAATTACATGGACAAAATTAATTCATAGGCATGAATTCATTACTGAAATGAAAATCTATTTGTCTGCTACATTTAATGTCAAAATGGGTTGGCTGTTACATATACATGTCAAGATCTGTTCATTTATAGTCTTATTTAGGCAGAAGCAAAGAATTGTTTTCTCAGTAGTACATGATTTTACCAAGCAAGAGAAAAAGGGAGCATGGTGGTATACTTGCAAAGTGTCAGATCAGAAGGTGTATAAATCCCAGAGAAGTAGGTGTGTGAATTCCACTGAGAATGACTATTCAAAACAAAAGCATGTGGAAATGAATTCGGTCTGGTTTGAAGGTAAATATCAGATAAATGCAGTATTTGTAATGTTAATTATGACAGTATGAATATAATAGTTAACAGTATCTGTGGTTTGATGAGGGACACTGGAACCCCAGAACACTTTGGAAATGCTCCTCAATTAAGACTCAGCGTTCTTGCCGAATTGTTATCATTATCCCTGCTCTGCAGTTAGTAGGAAAAATGAGGTTAAATGACATTCCAAGGGTCACATTCCAGAGTAGGTGTAGTATTAGAAATGGGGATCATAACTTAGACTCTGTCAACCCATATTCTTAATTGAAATGTTTGAAAAGGAAAGAAAGAACTTGCCTTGTTGGGAATTCAGATTTGAGCTCACTCTTCAGAAGATGATTGTTGTCTCCCTTTGGCTTTTTTTCTGCAGTGGAAATTGGCCCAGCTTTCAGTCATGAGTGGGGTTAAGCAGTGCTGTGGATGCAGTTGTGCAGATGTCTGAGATGGGATTCATTTCCTGTAACTCTGAACATTTGCATCAGCCTTGGTCTTTGTAGGCTCCTTGTGTAATCAATGGAGAGGAAAAGGTTGCTGCTAATGTAATTTACCTGACCTGTTTTAGATGCCTGCTTTAGGAGTAGATGAAGCCTACTCTAGAAGCACTTCTATTTTCTCCCAGTTTTAAGGGGGTCTGAATGAAGAACTGAAACTAAGAGACTGGGCTAGGTGAGGTGGAACAGATCTCAGGACAGTGTAAGCTGCTCTAATATGTCATCTTGTCATCTGGCCCAAACTGTGCCTTACAGCAGTCTGCCTTTTTAAAGTGGGGTTTTGAATGTGGCACATTAATTTCCTGATCATTTTGAACGTGGCACATTAATTTCCTAATCATTTTTACTCCAGCTTCTGGCCTCTGTGTTTTAAACATCCATTGCATTTAACCACAGATTCATGATACAAACATGGAAATGACCTGGGTACTGGGTCATACTGTCCCTACTGCAGTATCACAAAGCTTTCCAAGGGAAAGATGTACCTGTGCCTGCTTAGTGAAACTATATAAATGAGGAATATTCTGAGAATAGTTTCCTTCACAATCTACCTGCTTTCTTGGATGCTGGAGAAGTCATGGAGAGATCTGCAGGGGATTTAAGGTGGCTTCCAGTGTAGTAAACAACTGAAGCATGACAGTGGATTTGTTAAATATGATAAAGATATGCTGAGTTTCTCCTAGTCTGTGACTTACATTGACAACCTTCAACTTTTGTCATCTCAGTTGGATGTTGCTGTCTTTGTGCTTTGGATCAATTAGTTAATGAAGCTGGGATAGCTGACACTTGCCTGAAACCACTTGCTTTCCTGAAGTGTTTTGTTTTCAGTGTCATCCTAGGCCACCCTTGTTTCACTGGTGCAGGAGTTCCCAAACACTAAAAAGGAAATTCACTTTTAAGAAAAGAACCTTTGTGTTCCTATTGACATCATCCTGTCAAAGGTCTCAAATAGTTGCATTTCCTGTAGAGCAGCTGGGAATCTGCTCCATGCAGTACTACTTCATTCCTGCACTGAGTCTGGCTTACAATCCACTAAGTAGTGAAATGTCATAGAATCATAGAATCAACCAGGTTGGAGGAGACCTCCAAGATCATCCAGTCCAACCTAGCACCCAGCCCTGTCCACTCAACTAGACCATGGCACCAAGTGCCTCATCGAGTTTTTTATTCAACACCTCCAGGGACGGTGCCTCCACCACCTCCCTGGGCAGCCCATTCCAAAGGCAAATCACTCTCTCTGGGAAGAACTTCCTCCTAACATCCAGCCTAGACCTCCCTCGAAACAACTTGAGGCTGTGTCCCCTTGTTCTGTTGCTGGTTGCCTGGGAGAAGAGACCAACCCCCACCTGGCTACAGCCTCCCTTCAGGTAGTTGTAGACAGCAATGAGGTCACCCCTGAACCTCCTCTTCTCTAGGCTAAACAACCCCAGCTCCTTCAGCCTCTCCTCATAGGGTTTATGTTCCAGGCCCTTCACCAGCTTTGTTGCTCTTCTCTGGACATGTTCCAGCAACTCAACATCTCTCTTGAATTGAGGAGCCCAGAACTGCACACAGGACTCAAGGTGTGGCCTGACCAGTGCCGAGTACAGGGGAAGAATAACCTCCCTCGTCCTACTGGCCACACTGTTCCTGATGCAGGCCAGGATGCCATTGTCAGGGAATAAGTATGTCAGGCAATAAGGAAAGCAAGCACCTTAAGGTATGGACCTTGAGTGTGATTCATGCTTTCTGAAGACTTGGGCAGAGGGGCTCATTACATCTGGTTTATGTTTTGAGTCCCTTCTCGGAAGGATAACTGGTAACTTCTTATTTTAAAAGATGAACTCCAGGGGAAGAAATCCCATGTGCCTTCTTACACCAGACTAAGCTGTTGAATCTGACTACTCTGATTGTATATGGATATCCTAAGATGGTAGTTTCACCAGTTGAGCCTATGTTGAACTGAAGGCTGCAATTGCCAACGTGTCCCAGGAGTTGAACTCTTCTTTCTCTGTTCCTTCCTGTTGCAAAGTGACTGAACTTGGCTGTATCCTGGAGCATGCTTCTAACAATCATATCAAATATTAAGCACACAAGTATATAAATAATTTCAGTGTTACTGTCCTAGCATCTTTATTGCAGTTACAAGGGACTAGTTACTGTCCCTTTAGTAAGAGTCAGTTGCTTTTGTTTTTTTTTTCTGTTTAAGTTGGAAATTAATTGATAGTTTTCTTCTGGCCACCTATGGCATGGGAGAGAATGAATTTCACAGTGAACTTTGGCTATAGTGAACACATAATCTGTTTGACTTAGTTGTAAAGAAGGCAGTTGTTTAAAAGCAGCTGGCTGAGTACACAGATGTTCTGGTTGAGGGCAATCCAGTATTAAGATGGCATCATGTGGCAGCAAATTCTCATTTAAAAATGAGTGGCTGAACAGAATAAATATTTAGTTAAGCACCCTACCCTTAATTATAACAGCAGGTACTATTCTTCTGGAAACATGTTCAAAGGGTGCTGAACAACTGAGCCTTCTTTCTAGCAGAAAATGCTGCATTGCACTTCCTTAAGAAAGAAAAGATGCATTCCTTGGCTTGCTGGATTAAGTTCCCTGCTACAATATTGCTGCCTAAGTCTGCAGGTCAAATGACAGTGGCTATGCAGAGAGGTTTTATTCATTTACAGACGTAAGAAAGGCTGTGAAGTCATACAAGAAAAGAAATCCAGAGGTAACATGCTTGAGTCAGGGTCCCTCTCCTTTCCTTGGGCCAGTAGAACTGAATTCTTTGAGTGAGCTGGAGACCAGCTGCCTCAGTGAGCTTCCTTGTGAAAACTGAGCTTTTCATTATAATATTTTACTCATTTCATGAATGTCTGTCCACTGAAGCGTGAATATGTTGGACTTTCTCTCCCTGCTGCAGAAGAGGAGGTCAACCTATGCAGTTTCTTTACACTTAATTTCTTTGGACTTGCACAGCTGCTCTCTCGGGACTGCAGAGTTCCCAGCATTAGGGCCTCGGAGTTCTGGAAGCTTGTAAATATCAAGTCTAATCTCAGCTTTCATTTTTAAACATAAAAGTGTCCTTGACTTTCTGCTTACAGAGAAAATGGAGCTATTTCCAGTAAGTAAAATGTTGGTGCTGTTAGGCTTCTGGGCACAAGATGGAAGAGAGAATGAGATGTAACTATTTCATATACCTATAACAATAGAAAGAGGCATGATGCTTCCAATTATACCAATTAAACCAGTTAGTGTTTAACTTTCCTTCTTTCCATAATGCCCCTGCTTTGTACAAGCCTGTTCTCTTCTGCATCAGGAGCTCTTTATAGCCTGCTCTGTGAATTTAAAGACCAAGGCAGTTTTGTGTTGCCACCTTCTCGAGGTGACGCAGAAGGCACTCAAAAGCCTGTGGGAAACAGGGAAGCACCTGAGAGCTTCAGGGGAGCCTAGGAGCACCAGGGTACTTGAACCTGTGGGAGTATATTATAAAGAACAGTTGTGATTATTTCCCCATTCCCTCTTCTGGCTGCCCACTTTGAAGCCATTACTGGAATAAAGATGCAGAAGTCTAGCCAGAAATAGAAGGCAGGTAGGTAAGTGGTGTAAAAAGTTTAGTCTAGGACTTCTAAATCCTTTTGGAAGTAGCCTCTCCCACCTGAGCATCCAAGGCTTTCTCCCTTGGTGCAGGTAATTGTTTTTAATCCCTTCCTGAGCCCCACTACCTGTCAGTTCATCACTTTTAGCCCCAGGGCTGTTGTTGTGCCTACCTTCTCTGCCTGTCAGCTATCTATTATTGACTTCAAATGTGCAAGGAAGACCTTCTGCAGGTGCCAGTGGGGCTGTAGTTGCCTATGTTAGTAGGCTGTTGTCTGATACTGCTCAGCAGCATGGGGTTATGCATAGACTATCACAGTATTATCAGGGTTGGAAGAGACCTCACAGATCATCAAGTCCAACCCTTTACCACAGAGCTCAAGGCTAGACCATGGCACCAAGTTCCACGTCCGATCTTGCCTTGAACAGCTCCAGGGACGGCGACTCCACCACCTCCCCGGGCAGCCCATTCCAGTGTCCAATGACTCTCTCAGTGAAGAACTTTCTCCTCACCTCCAGCCTAAATCTCCCCTGGCGCAGCCTGAGGCTGTGTCCTCTTGTTCTGGTGCTGGCCACCTGAGAGAAGAGAGCAACCTCCTCCTGGCCACAACCACCCCTCAGGTAGTTGTAGACAGCAATAAGGTCACCCCTGAGCCTCCTCTTCTCCAGGCTAACCAATCCCAGCTCCCTCAGCCTCTCCTCGTAGGGCTGTGCTCAAGGCCTCTCACCAGCCTTGTCGCCCTTCTCTGGACTCTATGAAACTTAGCTGGATAGGTAGCAGCCAAATAAAGGGAACTTTGCATTCCCCTGTTCCCATCTTTATTAGTGAGTTTTATAGACAGAATTTGAAGTCATACCCCTTTGTTTGCAGGAGAGGCATGAACTGCTGGTCTTGTGTCTGAAACAAATTGATTTTTTCAGCAATCTGCATAATTCAATGTTTTTTTTCATCAACCAGTCAGATTTTCTAGAATTTTTTATCATACAGATGAGATAATCTCCGATTATTGTAATCCAGTTGCCTGCTTGCATGGTCTTGGAAGTAAAAGGAGTTTTGTTCTAGGAGTCTTGGTCCGGCCTTTGGAGAGCATGAGGCATGTGTGGCATGTAAAAGCTCTCTGACTTTGAAGAACTAAGGTAGAAATTACTGATCTCAGCAACTTTAACAGAATATGATCAGATTTATTCTGATTCCTAGCCCTGTTATGGAGACTTAGAGTCAGGGTGGTCTCAGAAAAGAGACAGTGGGATGTGTGAGTGAACTGGGAGCAGGGCCTGGGGACAGCTGGGACTTCTTCCTAGGTTTGTGCTGGTACTGAGGTGATTTGGGCCAAAACTTACTCACTGTCTGCAAAATGGGGATAGTGAGACTCTTGGGGTGTAAACTGCTGTGGTGGAGACACTCTTCTTTAGCAGACAGCTTCTACTTAGATGTTTTCCTTTTGGATAGCTCCTCCTGGACAAAGGTGCTTGTGTATTTCCATGTCATATTGCTTTGTAATATGACTTCACAGCAAAGCTCTAACACATTCATTTAGGTTTAACTACCTTTCCAGGAAATATTTTAAAGTACTTTCTCCAGAGAAGAGGTTTCATCTTGACAATGGATGAGCTACCTCAGGGCAAATGCAGTATCTTCTTATTGCTCATAACACAGTTACTTTAAATCTTCTCCTTTATTGAGAAAATCATTATCCTTGTTGAGGATTCCTCCATTAGTCTATCAGGGAGACTGTTAGAGAAGCAAATGAGTCATTTGAAACCTTGAGTCTCTTAGTGCATGTTTGCAAACCTAATTTTAGTCAGTCTACTCTATTCTGCTCTGCCAACATTAGATAACATTGTTACAGCTGTGCAAGTGTTTAAATCAAAAAAAATTCTCCAGATAAATATAATTAGGAAAAACAGTTCCCTTTAGCTGTTTTCAGCTGCATCTTCCTACTTAAAACTGGTAGTTACTACTATGTTCTTCCTGGAAATGTCCTTGGGGAGCACAGCAGCAAAAAGGTTTCTTGGCTTGCTAACTAATTGTCCTGTTCACTGTTAATTTTTGACAACACTGCCTCCGTTAGCTTTGAATTTGAGCACTTCCTTACATGAATGAATTTAACCTCTTTGTCCTTATTTTGACAATTCTGCTGGTCTTGCTTTCCAACTCATTGGTTGGCCTCTGAATTCAGTGCTAGGTAGGAACAGTTGGATTCAAGTCAGGACATGAACCCCGGTTTAGCAGAGAGCTCGAGTGCACGCTTCAAAGCATGTGCTTCAAAGCTTTGTTAGCTGTCTTAGTGCTTAAACGTGTCTTCAGAGCTTAGCAAGCTGAATTTACCTAATGTACAAAGTTGCTCTTCTGTTGGCCAGTTTGTTAACTCAAGATCGTGCTCCATGAATCTGATCTGACGATTATACGACCCTAAGGATGGGTTGGTGAAGCTCACTGTACCAAGGAGGTTAGGTGGTGAGGCTGTGTAAACACACTTGGCTTAGCCAGGTACTTGGTGGTATTTTGTGTTTCCTTTCAGAGATTTGCCTTTGCCACCGTCAACACTGTGAGTAAAGAAACACCCTTGAGATTTTGTTGCTGTGGTTGATGAAATAAAAGGGGAAATGGGAGACAGAGTTCTCTCTGTGGTCACAAACTAAAGTGAGTGTGCTCTGGAACAGGAGCATAACCTGATGTGAAACATCCAACTGAACACAAAAGGGAGGATGAAACTGATAGCCTTTGCAAATTTACTACTAAATGCTACATCTGGTGTTATTACAAGAGGCTTTTTACAGTATTAGTTACTTCTCATGAGATTTGTGAGAGGTACTAAATGACAACCATTTATTTAAACATCTATTCATATTCTTGCTGTAATGTCTTTTAGAGTCCTGTGTGGATTATAGTTGATGTTGTGAGGACATTCTCACACAGCCTCTGTTCTTTTGTACTGGAATTCTTCTGACTTGCCAGCTGTGGCAACTTGCTTCAGAATCTCCTTGGCTTTTTTAATACAAAGGACCATTTTTGGGGTCTCTAGACTGTCTAACCAGCTATGTTGGTGTAATGAACTGAAGTCACAAAAATCTTCTTTGCAAGATGAGACTTCTGGCTTCTTCCCTTTCCTCCTGAACACATCACCTGCAGCAGTTATCTCAGAGCAAGGCGTACTGCCTAAGTGTGGAAGAGGTAGTTAGCTCCCAACAGCAGTGAGTGAATGCAGTGGTTAGAGAGGAAGCAAGGCTGACTGGTGTCCCTAGTGCACAGCCTGCATGGGGAACATCTGACTCATGTTTTGGACGCCTATTTCACACTTCCCTGCAGCTGTGCCGCATCTCGCATGCCTGTAGGGCTGCGTTGCAGGGCTTCTCACAGCTTGAGATCCCACAGTTTCAGCTGCTCTATGACCAGCTATCTGGGATGGCTGGAATGCAAGGCCATGAAGCAGGAGAAATGCCGAGATGTGGTCCAGAATGAGATTGCTGCACTGGAAAATCTCCTAAAAATATATCACTTAGCAAGATCTTAATGTCAAACAGCATCATCTGATCTCACAGTCAGATATGTGAAGTCTCCTCCTCTGAGATAGCAGTTTGCTGAGGAAAGGAGGTTGAAAGCTCTCCCTCTTGGCCTTGATCCTTCAGACTTACCTTTTCTTGTGGATTTTCTCTCCTTCCTCTGCCAGTGCCCTGCTGTGTGCCAAGGGAGGGAAGTGTCCTTGCTTTTGTGGTACCTGTTTTCTGGGTAAACAGAGGTTCACTGCTATTGACATTGGTCCACAAGCCCTCCAGTCTGTGAGAAGTTTTCAATTGTATAAACAAAGCATATTTTTAGTTGTAAGCAATGTTTGGCCACGGTAGCAGAGAGCTCTAGCAGGTGTCATTAAGGCCTCTAGAAATGAGGCAAGAGCTCCCAAGTGGAACATGTATTGGGCTGGCTGCTTAGCTAATGGAAGCTGGCCAGCCTCCACTGGATTTGACTCAGGACAATCAGATTAACATAGAACCAAAAAAAATACCCTTTGTTTTCTTTCTAACAAGCAGTGTCCCCTTCTCTTCTGTCTCAGCAGTCTGCCCTGTCCTCTCTTGCTGCATCTTTCTCCACCTCTGTTTTCTCAATACTCTCCCTTCTCCCTCCTGCTTCAGTGAGCAGACCTGCAAATATGCCAGTCACTTGGCTGGAGTAACTCAAGAGCAATTTTGCCACCTTGTCACTTAGCTATTCCAGGAAGTAAATCACAGAATCATAGAACTGTTTAGGTTAGAAGGGACCTCAAAGATCATCTATTTCCAACCTTTCACTATAGGCAGGGACACCTCCCAGTAGAACAGGTCACACAAAGCCTCATCCAACCTAGCCTTGAACACCTCCAGGGTGCTACCTTTGGTTTTGGAAAGGCCAGTGGAAAACTCATAGGAGGCAGGAGACCTTCTGTGGTACATGCATATAGCAGCTCTGTGCTGCCATTGCATGAAAGTGTTGAGATAGCATGGCAGGAGTGATCCCACCAAGCTGGACTGCATGTGAAGTTAGGAAGAGCTTGAGAAGCACAAGACCCTGGAGCAGCCCTTGTTCTTGGACTGAATGCACAGGTTGGGCATTTGCTTTCTGGTGGTAGAACTCCATCTACAAATCCTAACGAAGGATCTGTTAAGAGATCCTCCAGGTCCTAGTTGTGGCTGAACCATCTTGCACATCTGTCAGATGTTTTGCTGCAAGAAGGGTATCTTGTGACCCAGCTGGGAAGACTTAGATGGGGGCATACTACCAGAATAGTGTTGGCTAAGTTAAGAAATAAACCCTTAAATTATTTAATCTCAGGATTTTTTAAAAATTGGATTTAAAAAATAAGACCAGATAGTTAAAGAAGACAGTTAAATGTGGGGGGGTGGGGAAAGGAGAAGATAATGGAGCTAACTGTGAGTTAAAATTGGTCTTGGATAGTGTGTTTGAAATTATTTGTGTGTATCCTGGTGTCTCTGTTCGTGGGACTTACTCAGCAGGCTTGGTTAGGATGAGAACTTCAAGTAATAGCACTATCTTCTATTTAAAAGAGCTTTGAAATATGAAACAGCAGGAGAAACAGGAATAATTTTAGTAGGAGAAAGCCATTATTAGATTATTTTATGCATTCCATGTATCTGATTACCTGATATTATTCTGAACACTATTTGGACAAGGTGGAGCATGGGAGAGATGCACTTTCTCCTTGAAGTCTTGCTGCAGATGTTGAAATACCTCTATAGCTGCATGGCAATTCATGACCAGCTGAAGCAGCTTCAGAGGCTGGGATAAGGTTCTTTACTTGATCCTTGGTTAGAAGCAGCATTGGGTTGCAAATCATGAATGAAATACGAAATCAGTACTTTTGTAAATGACAAGAAGGATGTGGAGATGCTGGAGCATGTCCAGAGAAGGGCCACAAGGATGCTCAGAGGGCTGGAGCACCTCTGCTATGAGAACAGACTGTAAGAGTTGGGGATGTTCAGTCTGGAAAAGAGGAGGCTCTCAGGTGACCTTCTTGTGGCCTTTCAGTATCTGAGGGGGGGACTACAAAAAAGCTAGGGAAGGACTTTATAGGCTATCAGGGAGTGACAGGACTAGGGGGAATGGAGCAGAGCTGGAGGTGGGGAGGTTCAGACTGGATGTGAGGAGGAAGTTGTTGAGCATGAGAGTGGTGAGAGGCTGGAATGGGTTGCCCAGGGATGTGGTTGAGGCCCCAGGCTGGAGGTGTTTCAGGCCAGGCTGGATGAGGCTGTGGCCAGCCTGATCTAGGGTAGGGTGTCCCTGCCCATGTCAGGGTGGTTGGAACTAGATGATCCTTGTGGTCCCTTCCAACCCTGACTGATTCTATGACCCCAGACTTTGCCTTATGTTCAAGGCCGATGATATTTTGCAGTATTTTTAGTTAATTTTTAGATGATACTTGGGGTTTTTTATATAAGCTTATTTTTGTGTGGTGTGATTAAAACATCAGATTTCCTCACTACATGGTCTGACAAATCAAAACTAGAAAAAAAAATAGGGAATGTAAAATGTAGGCTTTTGCCTAAGTTAATGCAAACATTAATATTCTGAGTAAAGATATGTTTAATCTGTATAACTGCTTGTTGTGTTTAGATGTTGAATCATATGTTCTCCTGAGCCTGTAAGAAAGCTCCACATTTATTCTAACCTTTAAGAGTTTCCTTTGGGAAAGGAAAGGCTCCAATCCTGAAAGCAGACTGGATGGGGGCTTTAGCAACCTGGTCTAGTTGAGAGTGTCCCTGCCAGTGTAAGGGACTTTGGATGATTTTTAAGGTCTTTTCCAACACACTTTTCTATGATTCTGTAATTCTAAGTAGGTTAAAAAAGCACAAAGGCAAAGCAAAGCAGAGATAGTATAGGAAATCCTTCTTTAATTAATCTTACTGATTAAAAACATAATTAATTTCAGTGATAGAGATTAACACGTATAGTTATTGCATTTTCAAGAACAACATACAGGCCCACGTGGAGATGGACATAGGCACAGAAGGAGCCTGGACGTGGGGAGGGAGGTGGTACCTTGGGCTGCAGCCCCAACCTCAGCTCACTGCATCTCTGCAAAAATTTCTTGCTTCCAGAAATTGGCCAAGCCAGAGATCTGCAGAACAGACCCAAGAGAGCTTCTGCAGTGGTGATATGTGCTAGTTTGAAGCAGGCTAGAATGTTTTGGTGAGAAGAACTAGATCATGGGCTGTGAAAGGAAAACAATGGTGATGTCTACTCCCCTCACAGTCTTGCTGAAGAAGAAGAGAAACATTAGATTACACTCTTGCCATTTTGTCTGGCACTCTGCCTTGGGCTTCTGAGTGAGCTGCATCTCACTAACCTCACCTTCCACTCACCTTTGCTTCTAAACCTCTTGGCTGAACCTCTATTCTTCCTTGGGACTGGGGTAAGGTTGAGAGGGGCAGGGGGAAGGTGCAGGGGTGGTTGAGAGCCCCTCCTGGGGACTCAGGTTTCTGGGAGAGGAGTTGTGCTTCTGTATTATCTTTTACCTTGTATATTTCTGTATATACTGTAAATATCAGCTTGTATATTGTGCTAGCTGTAAATAAATAGCTTCATTTATCTTCCCAGAGCCAGCTGAGACTAGTCTGGGTGATTTCTAAAGTGTGGGGAGGCAGGGAACACCCAAACCATCACACTCGCTTTCAAGTCCTGTTATGCGAGAATCCTTTGCTTTTATGGGAAAGGTTTTGAAGTATCTCAGATTGAAAAGCAACACTTATTTTCTGGTTTAATTTAAAAGAAAAGGTTTGTTATATTCAAAAAAATGATGAGTTTGATTTAATTAATCCATAATAGTTAAATTTTCTATTTTCTGTAAGAGAAACAAATCATCATAATGTGCTGATTTCTCCTTAGAGTTGTTTATTGTAATGTGATGGTTTGTTCTGCTTTCAAGTGTCATTAATCCCCAAGAAATAAATCAGAGTTTCTGAATAAGCCTTTATTTGTTAAATTTCACAGGGATTTAATCCTCTTCATTATTAAAAAATGCTTTTCTTTTTATGAAGATGCCTTGTTAGGAAGTGCAGCATGAGCATAGTGAAAATTTAGATTGTAGTTATTGTAGTTGAGGTTTCCTCTCTCACCAGGACACCCACCTCATTCAGCACTGGGCCTGCATTGCCTCTCATGCTAGTTTTGTCTGCAGTGTATTTGAAGAAGCCCTTTCTGTTGTCCTTGACATCTCTAGAAAGGTTTAAATCCAAGGAGGCCTTAGCTTTCCTAGCTGCCTCCTTATGTCCTCCGACAACAGTCTTACACTCCTCCAAAGCAGCCAGCCCCTTCTTCCATGATCTGTAGACTCTATTCTTCCACTTGAGTTTGCTCTGCAGTTCCAGGTTTAACAACCTGGCTTCCTTTCTTGATTTCCTACCCATTGGGATTCTCTGATCTTTATCTTGGAAGGAGTGGTCCTTGAATACTAACCAACTTTACCCTAATCCTGTCCCATGGGATTTCCCTTAGCAGTTGAACAGGTCAAAGCTGGCCCTGCTGAAGTCCAAGGTTGTGATCCTGCTTGTATTCTGTTCCTACCACACAAGATTCTGAACTCCACCATCTCATGGTTGCTGCAGCCAAGGCTGCCCTCAACCTTCACTGCTTCAGCCAGGCCCTCCTTCTCAGCAAGTTTGAGATGCAGCAGCATTGGCTCATGCACCATTTGCTCAGCTGGTCAGGGGCCTGGAACACAAACCCGATGAGGAGAGGCTGAGGGAGGTAGGGGTGTTTAGCCTAGAGAAGAGGAGGCTCAGGGGTGACCTCATTGCTGTCTACAACTACCTGAAGAGAGGTTGTAGCCAGGTGGGGGTTGGTCTCTTCTCCCAGGCAACCAGCAACAGAACAAGGGGACACAGTCCCAAGTTGTGCCGAGGGAGGTCTAGGCTGGATGTTAGGAGGAAGTTCTTCCCAGAGAGAGTGACTGGCATTGGAGTGGGCTGCCCAGGGAGGTGGTGGAGTCACCATCCCTGGAGGTGTTGAATAAAAGACTCGATGAGGCACTTAGTGCCATGGTCTAGTTGACTGGCTAGGGCTGGGTGCTAGGTTGGACTGGATGATTTTGGAGGTCTCTTCCCAACCTGGTTGATTCTATGATTTGCATCAAGAAGTTATCGTCAGTGTGCTGGGAAGCTCCTGGACTGTGGCTGCCTGCCCTTAGGCCTTCCAGCAAATATCTGGGTAGTTAAAATCCCTTATGAGAACCATGCCTGTGATTGTGAGACTGCTGTCAGCTGCCTTTGGAAGGCTTCATCAACTTCTGTGACCTGTACTAGACACCCACAACTGTGTCACCCATGCTAGCCTGCCCCTTAATTAGCACCCACAAACTCTCATATCACTCCTCATCTGCCCCTGGACAGAACTCGGTCTGTTCTAGTTGCTCCCTCATGTTAAGAGCACCTCCACCAGCTCGCCTTGTTAACCTGTCTTTCTTGGTGCTCTCTCGCTGCTCCTGTTCTTGTGGTGATCTCTTGCTGCTCCTCTTCCTGTGGTGCTCTCTTGCTGCTCATCTTCCTGTGGTGCTCTCTTGCTGCTCATCTTCCTGTGGTGCTCTCTTGCTGCTCCTCTTCTGGTGGTGCTCTCTTGCTGCTCCTCTTCTGGTGGTGCTCTCTTGCTGCTCCTCTTCTGGTGGTGCTCTCTTGCTGCTCCTCTTCCTGTTGTGCACTGTCAATGCTCCTGTCCCTGTCGTGCACTCTCTTGCTTTTACATCTAAAATTTCTGCTTGAGCATAGTTTGATGGAAACAGTATCCCTTGGTTTGGGTAAGGGAGAGAGTCTTTGTGTTTACAGTGAGGTGGAATGCAGGTTAGACACTGGATTTAGCATGGATGTGTGATGTGGCTGCAAAATAAATGTTTGAGATGGACAGAAGGATCTCTGAGAAGTAAACAGAGAAAAAGGCATAGGTGGGGATAGCTTGCAAAATCTTCAGGACTGCCTCAGATGCTTTTGTTGCTGGAGAGGGCTTGCCATCAGATTTAAATGATGTTATTCAGTCTTTGAGATTGCTACAAGGGAGACAAAGCTGCACATCTGCTTTATCCTGTCCTGAAATTCATTCTTCCATCTTCAAAAATAAAAGTGGCAACTTTTAAATATATATTGAATGTTTTATTACAGGATCTACTGTGCCTGGAGCAACCTTGATTTAAAAAAAGAACACTCCAGAAAATATGAACTGATGTGCTATGAAGAGGCAAATAATTCCTAAGCAATAATGTGTGTTAAACAACCTTTGTACTTTAGCAAGCTGCAAAACCTGCAGTGAAATCTGATAGTTCAATAATGCATTGGGTTTGATGCTGCCCCTGGCTCTGGGCATGGAGAGCAAGATTCTCCAGCCCTGGCAGTAGGACTGCACTGTGGAGGATGACACTGGAGTAGGTTCAACCACAGCATTTCATTGAACCATGGTCTAGTTGACTGGATAGGGCTGGGTGATAGGTTGGACTGGATGATCTTGGAGGTCTCTTCCAACCTGGTTGATTCTATGATTCTGTGAAATTGGTGGGTATGTTCTCACAAAAAAGCAATGCTCAGGATTAGCCAATTTCACCTTCTGTAGTCCCTTCGTACTCCTTTTCAAAAGCAAAGCTGCCTTTCAGGACCATTTGTTGAAAGTAGAATGTTCCACTACTGCTGGGCTTGGGGGAGAAGAGAAAATACCCTCTTACAATGAGAAGCACGCTGCACCAGTGTCTACCAGCACTAAGATGAAAGACCACAAATGTAATTATATCTTATTATGGGCTCCTGGGTTTGTGGGGGGGTTTTTTGTTGTTTTCTCTCCCCCCCCCCCCCTATATTTTTAAAATGGCTGCAAATCATTTTACAAGGAACATATCTTAAGAAGTAACTCACGTTCTAATGGGGCTGCCTATGTAAATCATGCTTTATCATCTTAAGTGCCACTTTCTATTCCTCTGTATGTCATCAGAGCTGTTTAAGAACATATTTTTAGCTGTATCAGCCACAGTGGATGTTTTAAAAAATGCTTTGCTGTTATGTCATTCTGCTACTGACTCAAAAAAGAAAAATGGTAAGGCTAGCTCTCAAACTGATGCATACTCTGTCTGCTTCAATGAAATCAATATGCTAGTCTCCACCTCCTCTGGCCTGGGGCTATCTTTCTGAACTACATATCAGAAGAACATTTTAAGGTTGCAAGCGTTTTAAAATTACTTTCTAAAATCAATGTTTTATTTTCTCTTAAACTTGCATTTAGTAAAATGTTTGCAGCATTTCATTCCCTTAAAAGAGTTAACAGCTATTAACTGTGAGAGAAAGACATGTGGCTCCTTTTCCCCTAGTGACATGGTTTCATCTGTACTGTGGTCCACATAACTCTGCTCTTACCACAATGACATTCCTGAGTTTACATCCAAGATAAATTTGTCTTGATGTATGGTAGGTTATTTATCCATGGAAATACAGGAGAGGGAGCAAACTGGCTGCTGTTGTGGCTGTTCACGTGCTAGAAGATTTGCTGGCAGCAAACATGGCACATGGCAAAAAGTTAGTTGCCCTGATTCTGTCTTTTCCAGAAAGTCAGAGAGACAAAGCAGCCCTGAGTCCCCTGAGCGGGCAGTGCCGGCCGCCAGGCACGTGGGTGTGCTCTGCTTGCTGGTGCAGCTGGGTGCAGCGTGCAGCGCTCTCCGCATGGCACCAGCCCTCACTCTTCGTAGTGCTGGGATCTCACAGAACCAGTTTTGCACTGAGCTGAACAGTGTTTCAGTGAAAATTCAACTCTTCAAAATATACCCTAGATGCCACTCTAAAGGTCATCTCCACTGTTGTTCTTTACCCTTGGTGTGGCCCAGCATCGTAAAAACAGGCTGCACTGATGCTGTGACCAGGCAAGCAGAGAACCACACTGTGTAGCTATAGGAACAGAAATGTATGGGTGTCCCTCTAATAACCATTGTTAACTTAAAACTGCTCCAGGGTCGTATTTTCATCCAGTGAACTGACAAAAATCACCACCCTCTTTCTCTGCTTCCATCAGCAATTGCTCATTGTGGGGTTTTAAATTTTCTTCTGCAACCGTGGCCTACAATCTCAAATGGTGTTAACAGCACCCATCAGATTGATGGTCATGCCACATGGGTGGATAGCAGGGGTGTCTTAGTGCAGCCAGCATCCTCCTTGTGGAGATTAGAGCCATCAATTTCCATCTGCTGCAAGCATCTACTACGTGATTCTTGGGAGCCAACTGACATTTCTATACCCAAGGCTGAGCAGGTTTCCATTTGGCAACCGTTTCTCCACAGTCAGCATCAGTGCTATAAAAAACATCCTCAGCAGGTTATATTTGCTTTGGCTCCATAATATATAAGCCTGGAGTTTACATATTTTCCTCTACTGCATTAGATTGGTACCCAGGTTGGTGCCTCTTGAGACTCTATGGATGCTTTATAGCTTTCAGTCCAATAGTACAGACAGTTCTTTTGCTGTCTAATCAGAAGTGTTATTGTTCAGTATTGGTGTCTTGGAAAAAACAACCTTCAAACCCTAGTTAAACATGGTGTGAGCCAAGCGTAGAATTTCAGGATAGAATCACAGAATCAACAAGGTTGGAAGAGACCTCCAAGATCATCCAGTCCAACCTAGCACCCAGCCCTGTCCACTCAACTAGACCATGGCACTAAGTGCCTCATCCAGGCTTTTCTTGAACACCTCCAGGGATGGCAACTTCAGCACCTCCCTGGGCAGCCCATTCCAATGGCAACTCTCTCTCGCTGTTAAGAACTTCCTCCTAATAACAAGCCTACACCTCCTCTGGCACAATTTGAGCCTGTGTTCTCTTAAATGAGACAATGAGAGAAAAAGATCCATTTGCTGCAGGGCAGTAGGCTCAAAGACTCAGCAGCTGTGAGGAAATATCCCTCAGCACTCAGTCTCAGCATGGCAGGCTCAGTGCGTGAAAAACTTATAATCTGACTTTGGAAGCCTCTTGAAAACTTCACCTGTGTGCTGCTGTAACCCTGCACCCCATCCAGCAGCCCTGATCCCTTCTCCTCAGCCCTGTGTCCTGGTAACCTCAAGCAGATGCCAAACTTTGATAGCTGGTTGTGAGCCTGTAATTCTGACGAAATGCTGACCTCATGATGTAGGTTCCTCTAGCATCCTTTACACAGCCCTCCCTTGTGGACACAGCTCCCTTATGAACACTGGAAGTTAAGAGAGCAAGCAAACACTACTGCTTCATATATGTGACTGGAATTATGGGGAAGTTGAGGTCTGGTCCAGCTTCTCTGGACAAAAATTTTAATCTGAAACCCTAAATCTTGTTTCTTCCTCATACTTTCCCCTCCCCTTCCCACTCTGATGCATCTGCAAGGTCTCCATTCGTATGTGGTCCTTACTTTATTGCTGCTCTGGTCTGAAAGCATGTGCAATAGGAGCTGCTGCCCTATACTCTGATGTGAATTTTAACATTGATTTCAGGAGAGAGAGGAAGAGTAGGGAACATGACAGAGGAGACACCTCAGATGAAGCAGCTGTGGGCTGTGGTGTTGAGATTGATCCTTCCACAAAGCTTCAGACCCTGTAGGCTGCACTCACATATCTCCACTACAGCTAGTAAAACTCTTATGCTCATCAGCTTTGAGATGGACTTTGTGAAGGCTTTTCAAGCACCCATTCCCAGGACATTTCTAAATGCTGCCTATGATTGCTCCAGCAACCACAACTCTAGCATCTGGAGGAAGAAGAAAGGCTTAATAAATCCAAATGTGTTTGCTAACAGTAATTCACAGCAGGCACTGTGGCTGAGCCTGCCAGATGCCAAGTCTGCAATGCTTGCATTTAGCCAAACTGTAAAAGCAGGAGCAGCTCTGGCCCTGGAGGAACTCCCTCCTATTGTCTGGAGAAATACATTCATTTATAGTAATGCCACAGATGGTGTCACCACCATAAATTTGGGTTCTTTGACAGTGGTATGATCTATACAGCACCAGGGTTGTTGACACCAAACAGGTGGCACCTCTTTCGAAGGGGGAAGAGGGTCTTTGCAGAGGAGATGGCAGGGCTAGTTGGCAGGACCTTGAACGGGATGTGAAGGGGGAGAGGGATAAAGTCATCAGGCTTCCATGTGGCAAGGCGTGAGAGGACACACCAGTGTGGGAGCAATGGGGGGACTTGTCAAAAAGCTGCTTTCCTTCTGAAAAGAGGAGAATGTGGTGGAAATGAAGAGGCACCTCCCATGCTATAGCAAATCTGAGTGGTGACATATAAGAGGTGGGTCTAGGACTTTAAATGCCACCAAAGTGCCATCTAAATGCCCCAACTGAACCACATGTGATAAAATTACATAGGGCAATTCTCTCCTTTAACAGATTGTGTGGGAGAACTCTCTCTCGCAGCAGCATGAGAGCTGGTAAACATGAGAACTCGAGCTGGGAGATGTCCTTGAGCTGGAAGCTACAATGACCAACCCATGTACACCTGCAGGTGGCTGAGCCTGCCAGCCCCCTGGGGTGGACACTACGGGTTGTTAGTGACACAAGGCAACCTATCTGCAACTTGCACGTAGCTCTGGGCCAATCTGTACTGTCCACTTGTGCCAGCCCCAAACTGATTGTACACACCTTCTCTGAGCACTGTTTAAGAAGCTGCACTCCCCTAATAAATGGTACTGATGCATAGAAGCTGCTGAGTCGACTCATCAGTACCCTGATCTCGCCTCTCACCAGCCTCCTGACTCCAACAAGACTGCTTCTTGGAAATGCTCAGGGGAGGTGTTTACATCATTCTTAGTTTCTGTATTGCAATGCTCCAGTCTTTCACCCAAATCTTCTTGTTGGAGCCAAATGAATTGTTGCTTTTCATTCCTTCTCCAAAGGCAGAATCTCAGCCTAGTTCTTTGGGAGACCTTTCTCTGCAAGTAGATGATTGACTGTAAGGACAGCAACAGGGCCTTTGCAATTCTGGACTCATCCATTTTGGGGCTCTTCTAATATGGGGCAATATCTTACCTCTGATGCTGATGTACTGCCACATCACTTGCCTTGGCTCCCTTCTTTTTCCAGATCAGTACTATCTGCAAACCATCTGCAACGGCCTTGTGTCTTGCTGCCATGCATATGTTTACCCTTTCCTCTGGTGTGTGTTGCTTGTGCCTGTTGTGCCCTAATTTTTTGGAACAAGAAATTTCAGGGAATGGAAGAGTATGTATTTGCAAATGAGAAAAAAGTCCTCCTGCAAGATCAGTGGGTTTCTGTCAGTATAAAACAAATTTGAGGGTGAAAACTCTCCATCCTTTCTCTGCATTCCTCCATCTTTTTCCTCAAGGTCTTGTAAACAGCAGAAGTACTTCTGGAAAGGGCTTTGTGCAGCCACTTAGAGTTGTGGTGGAGATCAGTAAGAAGTAGCAGCACTTCTACAGCAAACAGCAATTTACATGAACTTTCATTTCCTGCTGTAATACAAAGTGTACTGTGGCCCTGGTTCCTTACCTCTTTTATACATGCCACTTCAGGCTTGTTTTTTCTTGATTATTGGCAAACAAGGCACAGATTTTACTGTACTAATGCAACTAAAGCCATTGCTGCCATTCAGAGGGGTATCTACTCATAGCCTATCATAGAATCAACCAGGTTGGAAGAGACCTCTGAGATCATCCAGTCCAACCTAGCACCCATGCCAGTCCAATCAACTACACCATGGCACTAAGTGCCTCATCCAGGCTTTTCTATGATTTTATGATTCTATGATTCTTGAACACCTCCAGGGATGAAAGCATGTTTGCTATCCTCCAAGTGTGTTTGCAAGCTCACAGATTCCTTCACCATAATGTCTTTTAAGGTCATCTTGCTACCTTCAATATACATACATCTGTTTGCTGTGTTTGGAGCCATGTGTGGATGGCAGGTAAGCTTCACATGCCTTCCACTGCAGAAGTCTTCAGAGAGCAATGTGGGCCACATGGGATGTCATGCAAAAGAAATCAAAAGAGTGCTAAAAAGGTGGGGAATAAATAAAAGCATTAGTAAAGGAATGGGAACATTTGGTGTCATCTACATATAAGCAAAACAGGCACTATGGGTTTAAATAAAGTAGTAGTTAAGCTTGGGCAGCATGGTACCTACCAAGTTAAATTGTTTCTTTTAGAGGTCATTGATGGTGGCAATCACATTGGTTTTTAAATCTCAGTGGTTTTTAAAGCTGGACTGAACAATGAGATAAATGAGTTACATTTTCCCATTGTGCATTATCATATTGCTCTAATTCAACTTAATGAGTACGTAAATTAATTGCAAAATAGGCTTTAAAAGTGTCCAGGATGGGTTGTGTTGAACCAGCAGCATGTTGTGGGATGTGATGAGTGATGCTGAGCCTCTCTCCAGGTCTGCACCTGTAGGAGACTTCTTTCCTAAGGATATGGGAGGAAAGAAGAAAGGAAGGTCTTGGCCTACAGTATAAAGCCTCCTGTCAGTGTGTTGTACTTAGTATCACAGTATCACAGTATCACAGTATCACCAAGGTTGGAAGAGACCTCACAGGTGCCACATCCAGCTGGCGGCCAGTCACTAGTGGTGTCCCTCAGGGATCTGTGCTGGGCCCCATCCTCTTTAACATCTTCATTGATGATCTGGATGAGGGCATCGAGTCAGTCATCAGCA
This sequence comes from Pogoniulus pusillus, assembly GCF_015220805.1. Classification (NCBI taxonomy): domain Eukaryota; kingdom Metazoa; phylum Chordata; class Aves; order Piciformes; family Lybiidae; genus Pogoniulus; species Pogoniulus pusillus. The sequence continues at coordinate 13,454,046 of NC_087264.1, read as the reverse complement.
AGTTTGCAGATGACACTAAGCTGGGGGCAGATGTTACTGAGTTGGAGGGCAGAAGGGCTCTGCAGCGGGACCTTGACCGCCTGGACAGATGGGCAGAGGCCAATGGGATGGGGTTCAATAGCTCCAAGTGCAGGGTGCTGCACTTTGGCCACAACAACCCCATGCAGAGATACAGGCTGGGGTAGGAGTGGCTGGAGAGCAGCCAGACAGAGAGGGATCTGGGGGTACTGATTGATACCCGCCTGAACATGAGCCAGCAGTGTGCCCAGGTGGCCAAGAGAGCCAGTGGCATCCTGGCCTGCATCAGGAATGGTGTGGTCAGCAGGAGCAGGGAGGTCATTCTGCCCCTGTACTCTGCACTGGTCAGACCACACCTCGTTCATCTTTGCCTTGGTGAAGGTGATCTTGAGAACATCACATGTCAGGGAAAATAAAAAAATCTAAGAGGGAGTTAGAGCTAACTGAACCACAGTCTTAAGCAGTCTCTGTTGTTCTGGGGTACTTGAACATGGCACAGAGAGGATTTACTGCAGGAATTTTGATCTGTCTGTAGCAGTGGTGCAGCTCATGTCAAGGGAATACAATGCAATAGATCAGAGTTAAAAGTCACTTCATGTATGCATAAATGAGAAGAGATCTCTTTTCATGCTTTGGTGAACTTGATACATAACAATGTATGAACCAGTCTCTGGTGGTTGTTTTTAATAGCAAGTGAAAAACCCAGAGAGTATAAATTGGTTGTATTTCTTCATAGCAAAACTGGATTATATGCAATTTGGAATGAAACAATATACTTTGCAGAATAAAACTGATTCATGTATTGCCTGTTAATCTTTCAGCATTAGTGCTGACTGAAGTTGGGGTTGTTTTGGAGTTTGGTTTTGGGGATTTTTTTATTCTGATTTGGAGGTTGTTTCTTGTCAGGAAAAGAAGTTAATTGTTGGATTGATTAGTTGAATATTTAAAGGCTGCATTGAGCATCACTATGAATGCTGTGATCTTTAGAGACAGTGACAGCTTTCCCTCTGGCTACTAACATGTCTGCTTTATACAACACAAATGTCAACATCTCTGCTCCTCTAATTAGAGCAGTAGGTCAAACAGCATCTTTGTTTGTAGAAGAATCTGAGCCACAGCCATGTTAAGAAGCCTCTTCCTAAGCTTGATTTTATATTTTTTGTTTAAGGTTTATTTTATCCTGTGACAACCTACAAATGATATTTTTCAGAGTGGGGCATTTTTGCTTCCTGTAGAAAAGGAAATACATAGAGGAGATTCTCCCTCAATCTGTTCAGCTTTCTGCCTGAGTTGCAAAGCGAACCTTCCACAGCAGTCTTGGCTTGCTGACACTCTGACCTGCATGAGGGGGTTGCTTTGATTTAATTTTGTTCAAACACAAGAAATCTGTGTTCCCAGGGACAGCTTAAATGGTAATAGTGTTGTAAGATCTAGAAGCTTATGAAAGTAAAGGTATACAGTGCTATCACTTAACACAGTTTTCTGTTAAATGATGCAGAGCAGAACTGCCATGATTGTCCTCTACTAGAGGCACCAGTTTGGTTTTGCCTTTTCTGATTTGTTTTTAAGTAGAATTTAGCGTCTGGGCCCCTCAATTCAAGAGAGATGTTGAGGTGCTGGAACGTGTCCAGAGAAGGGCAATGAAGCTGGTGAGAGGCCTGGAACACAGCCCTGTGAGGAGAGGCTGAGGGAGCTGGGGGTGTTTAGCCTGGAGAAGAGGAGGCTCAGGGGTGACCTCATTGCTGTCTACAACTACCTGAAAGGAGGCTGTAGACAGGAGGGGGTTGGTCTCTTCTCCCAAGCAACTAGCAATAAAACAAGGGGACACAGTTTCAAGCTGTGCCAAAGGAGGTCTAGGCTGGATGTTAGGAGGAAGTTTTTCACAGAGAGAGTGATTTGCCATTGGAATGGGCAGCCCAGGGAGCTGTTGGAGTCACCGTCCCTGGAGGTGTTCAAGAAAAGCCTGGACGAGGCACTTAGTGCCATGGTCTAGTTGACTGGATAGGGCTGGGTGCTAGGTTGGACTGGATGATCTTGGAGGTCTCTTCCAACCTGGTTTATTCTATGATCATTCCCATAGTAATGAATCTTCCTCTTATTACCAAGAAGCCAATGCTGTTTGTCTTGGATATCTGGAAGATGTGATTGCTATTTACATTTTATCCCATTTGTTTTCTGACAGTGTCTTTGATTGCTTCTCTTTTAATGCACTGCAGATCTTGCTAACTGAAATTGCCTGTAGCATTATGGGAAGAGATTGAAAACTGTTTTAAGCTAGACAATGGCCTCTAGCTTATTTTATTTTAAAATAAATTAATTTTAATATATTTTTCCCTGTGACCTTGAGTTTTGATAATGAGTGTCCAGTGGAAATGCTCAGATTTAGAACTGCAGGGTTGTGTTTAGAGTAATATTCAAATGAGCTAATGCAGCTGTGAGTTACTGTATACACTTCAGTGGAAGAAGAATGGCAGCAGTAGACAGATGATCACAACTATCTTTCCTCATTAAAGGAAAGCACCTTAAAGAACAGTGCCTAGGATGAATCAGCAGTGGATGGTTTGGGTATGATTGTTCACTACCATTTGGCACAACCACTTGTGCTTCCTTCCTCCTGCCTGTTTCCCCTTCCCTACAATGACATGTGCCTCTGCGAAGATCAGAGTGGTCATGGGTAACAGCTTGCAAATGATACGGTCATTGGCCTGTACTCTTGAGCAAATATGAAGCACATGTGAAGCACAAAGAAGAGTAATCATTATCTTTCCTCTAACCCATCCTGGGCCAAAGCCTTGTGTCACTGGTGGACACCCTTTATGTGTCTGGGGCTGCCTTTTCCTGGTCTATAGATGGTCCCTGTGGTGCTGGTTGAGGTTGCTGCTTCCCACACGAGAAAATGGTGTGGAGGAGTCTGCCTGCTGCCTTCCTGCTTCAGTCTGCTAAAAGATCTGCTCAAGTTTTGTACCTCTCTCAGGGTTACCTGGCAAAGGAAATAATTTCCTGGGCATCCTGGCAAGATGCTGAAAAATGCTTTTTTACTAGTGGGGGAAAAGCTTCTCACAGATTGAACTGGTAGGTGAGAATCTGAAATGGCTGCAATTGCTTGTGCTGTCACAGTGCTTTGTTCTGCATCCTCCTAGTATGCTGGCACACTGCCTCAGGAGAGATCAAGCTCCTTGCAGAAAGGAGGTTTTCCATAGGTGGTTTTGGTTGGTGGTTGGTTTTGGGTTTTTTTTTTTGTGGTGGTGTTTTGGCTTTTTTTCCTCTTACATTTCCTCAGTGACCGTTGTTCTAGAGAAAATTAAAGCTGTTCATTCCCTCCAGACAGAAGCCATGTTTGTAGATTTATGTTGCCCTTCTCCAAAAAGGCAGTCCTGCTTCTGCCAAATTCGCTGTAGCAAATCTATGACCTGAGGGGTGCTCTTCAGTAGGCTGGAATTAAACCATCCGACACACTCCAAACATAAACACTACTTCTGTAAAGAAACTCAGACTGCAAATACCAGGTGCCAAGTCATCCTTGGATTTCAAAGTGGTACCTAATGTCTATTTAGAAATCCCAGTCTTACCACTAAAATCAAATGGAACTGAAATATCTGAATTTGGCTTAATTTGTTTTTTTGTTGCCACAGGGTAGAAAAGGATGAAATAATTTTGGCTGTTGTTTGTGTGTAAAGCAAGTCTTACACAGAGACCGTGCATAAGTATAACCAGTTTCTTAGTTTACATAAACAGTTTGGCTGACATTGGTCTGGTACAAGTATGGCACATGGGATGTTCTGGCCTGTGGTCAAGTGATGCTCACTGGCACCCCGGAATGAAGAGGGCAGAGAGAACAGCTGCCAGGGTCGTGAATGCGTACTAGAGTGGCTGGTACCTTCAGTAATGAGCTTGAGAGCTGTGTCCTTTTGGAAACATGTCTCCGTAGCTCTCACACTGGAGATACTGTGTTACCTGTTCTGGGTGTACTCTGGGTGTTTTCTGGTAACCCTGCTGAGCAGGTGACTTTTGCTGCTGTTCTTCACTCTGCAGTGCTGACTCGCATTGTTCCATGCACTGTCTTTGAAGGAACACTTCATTGCACAGTGTTTTACCTTTGTTACAGTGAGCGCGATGCTCATTAGAGCATCATAGTTATAAATGGAGACACAATATTGCTTGAGGAGCACTATAATATTAGTCTGGTACTTGGAAAGTAATCTTATCTGAAGCAGGGTTATGTCAAAGTGTAAGTGATACTACTTTTAAGCGTGTGATAAAATTGCAAATGTTTATAAAATGCACAGGTGGAAAAGTGAAGGAAAATATAAGCCTACAAACCCCCTCTTATTCTCTCCTAGCATTCAGCTAGCTGTTTCCTGGGTTTTTAATGTTGTGATACATACAGAGCCACTCTGCCCTGGTGCCTTGATTGGTGCTTCTGCCAGGCAACCAGCAATAGAACAAGGGGACACAGTCTCAAGTTGTGCCGGGGAAAGTATAGGCTGGATGCTGGGAGGAAGTTCTTCCCAGAGAGTGATTGGCATTGGAATGGGCTGCCCAGGGAGGTGGTGGAGTCACCGTCCCTGGAGGTGTTGAAGAAAAGACTGGATGAGGCACTTAGTGCCATGGTCTAGTTGACTGGCTAGGGCTGGGTGCTAGGTTGGACTGGATGATCTTGGAGGTCTCTTCCAACCTGGCTGATTCTATGATTCTATGGTTCTGATTAGATCAAGAGATCACTATTAATTCCTTCCGATAAAGCCCCGTGGTCTGCCTCCCCTCTTCGGTGATGCAGGTGTAGCTGTGGTAGAGCAGGTCCAGGAGCCTTTACAGTGTGCCCATGAAGCTCTTGCAGTTCAGCTCTGCTTGTAGCCTCTGCTGCGCCGTGCCGGGTGCTGCCTGTGCAGCGCCGTGCCGGGAGCTGCCTGCGCTGCGCCGTGCCGTGCCGGGAGCTGCCTGAGCTGCGCCGTGCCGTGCCGGGAGCTGCCTGCGCTGCGCCGTGCCGTGCCGGGAGCTGCCTGCGCTGCGCCGTGCCGGGAGCTGCCTGCGCTGCGCCGTGCCGGGTGCTGCCTGCGCTGCGCCGTGCCGTGCCGGGAGCTGCCCCGCTGAGCTGCGGTCCGAGACGTGCACGGATGCACGTAAAGGGTGCCTCGTCTGGGGCACGTGACTGGCATCACCCCGAGGCCATGCTATGTTTGAAGAGGCTGGTGCCCAAAATCCGTCTTAAAGGGATTCCGATACGAGAGAACAACTTAGAATGTGGAACACACCTCTCTCTTTTCTGAATCTTGCGCTGGTCTGAGGGCTTCTTTGGTTCACCCAGCAGCGGCTAGCGAAAGCAAGCGTGGTACTTGCGTAGCAGGGAATGGTAGATCCCACCGATGCCGCGGCCAGTGTGCTGAGTGTGAGCGTGCTGCTGCGTGAGCCGTATTCTGCCTGTTTTCTGGGTGGTTTCTCTTAAATACTGCAGTCCCTAGAGACTGCAAACACTGCAGCGAGCTTGGCAGCAGTGAGCATGGCAGTGTGCATGGCGAGGGCTGGTGATACGTGCCTGAGTCGTGTCACAGACCCACAGAGCCTGCGTAGGAACCAAGACGCAGAAAATCTGGTGGGTCAGCAGGTTTTACTGTCGTTTTTTAAATAGTGTGAAATTAACTCTTAAGTGGCAGTGGAAATGAGAGACTAAGAGCAACGAGGCTTATGGCACACCAATTAATGGCTGTTGAGGTTTTTTGTGTCTTCCTTTTTCCTCTTGTTCAGAGGCAGACAGGAGGAGTGCCCAACAGCAAAAATACCTTTGTCCAGAAAAGATGTGGGGGAGGGATGCAAAACCAGACAAACGTTAAAATTCCACTAGCTGCGTAACACAAAGCTGGAAACCATTCACTGTTCAGGCTACCATAGCCTTCAGAGAGCAGCAGGGAAATTCTGTTTTCACACATCACTTACTTCAGAGCAGCGTTGCCCAAATCCACGGTCCGATTTCCAGCTGTGGTTGTATTATCAAGTAAATAAAGACCATTGTCTGGGTGTTAGAAGCCAGTCAGCCCAGGCAGAAAGAGATGAGACAGGCAAGGAAGACAGAAATATTAAAGAGAAAGGGCTCATGGCAAAAAATGCAGACAGTACTTAGGGAAATGGTTCTTTGAAACTAATGCTTCTAACCCAGTTCCAGTACCCGTCACTGGAATGCAAGCAGGATTTGAATAGGGGTCTTAGAGGTCAGGTTTTTATCCATTAAGCTGTAACTGCCTAGAGTGTGCTGCCCAAGAGACAATTGAGAGCTTTGCCCAGTTTGTATTCTGTTTACACTTTGGAGAGTAGGTTTCAGCAGACCAAATAACTGGAACACTGTTCAGCTAATAACAATTATAAAGTTCAATGAGAGAGAACTTGCTGTGAATTAACTGAAGGTTTCTTTATCGATTTTGATTTTTGGTAAGCTCTTGGTGGTGTAGAGAGAAGCCAGCACAGATGTAGGGGAAGAGGTTGGAGGTTCAGGCAGTTTATTAAATAGTTCAGAAGTTTTGTGGTTCTTGTTTGTTTCTTTGGGTTTTTGGTTTGTTTGTTTTGTTGTTGGTGGTGGAGTTTTTTATTAATTAACAATTTAGTCATAATAGAGGTTTGGATGCTGATTTCTGTATTTGCATTGAGGCTGAAAAATCATAGTTGCTACACCTGAAAGAGGGATTTTAGTTTTGATCCCATCTGGTTCTGGCTATTTAGCATTACTGCAGAGACTGGGCTGCCAGAACTCCAGCCAAGTGGAATATGTACTGCAGGTGGTACATTGCTCCTTCTTACAGATCCTCCACCACTTCATGTCAGCCCTCTTGAATTTGTTGATTTGGGAAATGATTGAGCTTTAGAAAGTGAACAGGCAAGAAGAGTTGAACTACTTTTGAAGCTTTCCCTATTTTCTGCATCCACCTCTCCTCTCAGTAATTTATTGACTTGTTTTGGTTCTTTTTAAAACCTTTTTTCCCCTCAAAAAATTGTATAAGTTATGCAAAAGCACAGTTTAAAAAATTTTAATGCTGTTACAATAAAACTAGGGTGCTGTTATGAGAAGCACATCTTGAAATGTGCTGGGGTCGGAGTGGCTGGAGAGCAGCCAGACAGAGAGGGATCTGGGGGTGCTGACTGATACCCACCTGAACATGAGCCAGCAGTGTGCCCAGGTGGCCAAGAGAGCCAATGGCATCCTGGCCTGCATCAGGAATGGTGTGGTCAGCAGGAGCAGGGAGGTCATTCTGCCCCTGTACTCTGCACTGGTTAGACCACACCTTGAGTACTGAGTTCAATTCTGGGCCCCCCAGTTTAGGAGGGACATTGAGATGCTTGAGCGTGTCCAGAGAAGGGCGACGAGGCTGGGGAGAGGCCTTGAGCACAGCCCTATGAGGAGAGGCTGAGGGAGCTGGGATTGTTTAGCCTGGAGAAGAGGAGGCTCAGGGGTGACCTTATTGCTGTCTACAACTACCTGAGGGGTGGTTGTGGCCAGGAGGAGGTTGCTCTCTTCTCTCAGGTGGCCAGCGCCAGAACGAGAGGACACAGCCTCAAGCTATGCCAGGGGAGATTTAGGCTCGAGGTGAGGAGAAAGTTCTTCACTGAGAGAGTCATTGGACACTGGAATGGGCTGCCCGGGGAGGTGGTGGAGTCGCCGTCCCTGGAGCTGTTCAAGGCAGGATTGGATGTGGCACTTGGTGCCATGGTCTAGCCTTGAGCCCTGTGGTAAAGGGTTGGACTTGATGATCTGTGAGGTCTCTTCCAATCCTAATAATACTGTGATACTGTGAAATCTAGTCCATAGAGTGCTCCAAGTCTATAATGATGTCTCAGGGACTAAACTTCTGGTGGAGAGATTGTCAAGCCTGTCTGAAATGCTGACAACCTACGTGTTTTAAACAGTAAAAAAAAAATGCCAGAGAACTAGAAAGCTATACTTTTGAGAGAAGTCTGTAATTCACAGTATGAAGAAGAGTACTGAATAAGGAATATAGGAATTATAAAGTGCTTTCAACCTTATGAGGTGTAACCGTGTTTACTGCTACTTAACAAGTGTAATTTTGAAGTCAAGGGAATTTATATGGTCTTGATTTACAGCTCAGCACTACAGAATAACTGAGTCTTCAATTTCTAATGGTCGTTCAAAGATTAATCTTTATTCTTCTTAATCAAAATTAACTTGAAGGAAACTCATTCCATTCCCCTTCTTTTAGTCTGGTTTTTTTTTAAGCTTTCCAGATTGGCAGAAGGACTTTAAATTTGTTGTATAGAATTTTGTAAATTTTACTGCAAATTGCTTTGTCTTAGATTTTACTTAATTTTTTTTCCCTCAGAAACTTCCCAGTCACAATACATTTTTCTCTGTTAGTTACTGTGGCCCATTGGAAATAAAGGATGCTGCTTCTCAACATCTTGAAGTTTTAGCAGACCTGCTTCCACCTGGGGCACAGACATAGGTCTGTGTTATTTCTCATCTGCTTGTGTAGTAGCCTTCGAGGTGAGGTGTACATGAGACCCTGGAGTAGAGAAAATGGATACTAAAATTTTAGTAGTGAGTGTTTATAAATACATATTGGGATGTGTGAGTTTTCTTCAGATAGGTATGAACATTTTGAAGTTTTGAAGACCATTATTCTAGTGACATTTTAGCTTATCTAGAAAAGGTGTGGAAGAATCTTTGTCTACTCTGAGTTGTGAAAATTGTCACAAACCATAGGAACATCTTCTCTGTGTTATAGACATAAGTAATTTTAAAGGGAACTCCAAAACCTGTGATGTGATTTATGAGGTTGACGTTGAACATTACTTATGCTGCTCCCAGTGCATCCTTTATGATCACTTTCTAGCCTGTTTTGTACCGTCAGGCTTTGTTGTTACAGGAGATTGATTTCATAACATTTAAGGAAATTGGCAACAGGTGAAGTGTAGCCAAAATGCCTAAATTTACTGCCTGAAGTGCTGTTAGTAGAAGTTTAGTGCTGGATAGTGTTACATATAGACATCAGTGGTGGAATGACACTGCATTTGGCAATAGCCTGAAGCTAATTTTAAAAGGGACTGTGAATGCTGTTGTGGAGGCTTTGGCAATTATGGGCTGTAGATGGTGAGGGCACTGGTGGGGGTGAGTAGCTGTTCTTTCGGAGGCACTCACTACCCACCTTCTCTTTACTCTGCTCTCCTAAAGAAATACGACTTTTGCCATTGCTTCACTTTTCAACACTGGTCAGGCCACACCTTGAGTACTGTGTCCAGTTCTGGGCTCCTCAATTCAAGAGAGATGTTGAGGTGCTGGAACACGTCCAGAGAAGGATGACAAAACTGGTGAAAGGCCTGGAACACAAACCCTATGAGGAGAGGCTGAGGGAGCTGGGGTTGTTTAGCCTGGAGAAGAGGAGGCTCAGGGGTGACCTCATTGCTGTCTACAACTACCTGAAGGGAGGTTGTAGCCAGGTGGGGTTGGTCTCTTCTCCTAGACAACCAGCAACAGAAGAAGGGGACACAGTCTCAAGTTGTGCTGGTGGAAGTCCAGGCTGGATGTTAGGAGGAAGTTGTTGGCAGAGAGAGTGATTGGCATTGGAATGGGCTGCCCAGGGAGGTGGTGGAGTCACCATCCCTGGAGGTGTTCAAGAAAAGCCTGGCTGAGGCACTTGGTGCCATGGTCTAGTTGACTGGCTAGGGCTGGATGCTAGGTTGGCCTGGATGATCTTGGAGGTCTCTCCCAACCTGGTTGATTCTATGATTCTGTGTGTCCCATCCTTTTCCTTCTCTCCACTACTTCCCCAGCAACTGACCAGCAGGCTCAGAAGTGTCAGTCTAGTCTGAGAGAAGAATAAACATCACTGGTTTGTGAAACTCAGCAAGTAGATGGAGAAGAGCACTTCAGACTGGAGTGCTTCCTGAAATAAAGGCAGCATACGGTCTGGTTGATCAGCCGCTCACTGCCAACCTTCACATGGCATGTAGCTGTCCATTTAGCAGACACTTAATTCCTGAGAATTGCCACTGTATGGTGCCTGTGTTTGGTGGAAATGTCACAGTGGACATAGCAACATCATTTTAGAGACGGTAGGGAAGGTTCCTGGGGAAAAAAAGTTTAACATCCCAGGAAAGCAAGAATCCTGATGTTATTCTAATAGTCTTTCATCTTTGGTGCCTTGTGTATTGCAAAAAACATTCCACTTTGGTGTAGAAAAATATGTAGTCATCTTGCAAAATCTCAGTCATAGCATGCAAACAAGTCTTGTGCACAAGTGTGCTCAGGACTCAGAGATCCTGTTTCAGTTTTGGCACTCATCAAATATTTTTTATCTGCAAGGCAATGGGGATAAATCTTTGCCAAGAAATAATGGAAGCACAGAAGGAGGAGGAAAGGAGGGAGCTGCCAGGACAACTTTTGTTTTGTTAAGTACTGTCGGTAGTTTTGGATAAAGGATTTGCTTACTGCACATCTCTATTCACTAGCACTCTCTTTGTGTTTATTGTTACTAAAATAATCTGAAAATTATTCTTCTTGTGAAATGTAGGAGGGGAAAAGAGTCCCTAGTGATTGGACTGTCTTTACATGCAAATTTTTGAGTACAGCTTATCTATATTTGATGGCTTCATTGAAGGGGACTTGTGATGGCTTGGGTGTTACCCGCACACCCCCCCCCACACACACACTTTAGAAATCACCCAGACTAGACTCATCTGGCTCTGGAAATTGAATGAAGCTTTATATTTACCTGGAAATTGAATGAAACTTTATGTTTACAGCTTAGCACAGTATACAAGGAGATATTTACAATATATACACAGTTATATACAGAAATATACAAGGTAAAAGTAATACAGAAACACAACAGACCTCCCAGAAACCTGATGCCCCAGGAGGGGCTCCCAACCACCCTTTCACCTTCTCTCACCCCTCTCTACCTTACCCTAGATGTTGCCTTGTGCCCAAGGAAGATTGGAGGGTCAGCCAGGGGGGTTAGGATGCAAGTGGATTAATCATAAAGACGGCAGGTTAGGTTAGAGAGAGAAATGAAGCCCACAGCCCAAACAGAGAGTGTCTCCCTTATCTATATTTACACTCTAGTTCTTATACATCTCAGCAAGCCTATGAGTGAAGTAGATATCACCATTGTTTCTCTTTCACAGCCTGTAATCTAATTCTTCTCACCAAAACGCTCTAGCTAGCTTCAAACTAGCATAGGACTGTACCTTTTCCACAATGGAAAGCCAGAAATGATCATACCTGCAATGTTAAGTTTTTATCAGAATGGGGATTCTTAATCTAAATACATACTATTGCTCAGTTGTTCAGATTGATGTTTATGTCCAGGTGTAATTTGTTATTTTTCCTAGCTGTATCGTGTCTGCAAATACTGATGCCACATTCATTACTCATCATCATGAGTCTGGCTGCCACTGAATTTAATATGAGTCTCCAAGAACCCTATATCATTTACATGTTTTTACTTCCTGACCAATGACACAGATGATATAAAAGATAAGTATCTACTGCAACTGACATGGCTAATGGGAGTGTTTCCTCCAATTTAGCAAGGGTGGAACAGGGATCAAGTCATGCAAAACTAGCTGAGCATTCTGTTAAATGTCATAAGAGATTATTGTACAAGCTGCTACTTATCTACTGCAAGACATAAAAAAGGGGAAGGAATATGGATGTGTTACTGTTGTCACAGGAAAGGGCTTCACTGTATGTCTGCTCTTCAGCGTGTTACTGCTAATGAAAGATGTGGTGACTTGATATGGCAAACTGCTGACCATACTTAAGGTACTTTCAGGGACCTTTCTGCAAGTTGAAGTTTCACTGTGTCCATAAGTAAACTATTCTTTTTAACCTGGTCTATTCTGAGAAGAGCAAGTGTAGACACAAGGTCAGGTGGTCTTCATCTCAGTGTCAACCTAGTCTCTAGTCTTCTTACAACCTCAGCATATGCTGTCCTAGTGCATCTTTCTTCCCCAAGCTGTAGAGCTCACTAGCTTTTGTATCCATCCTGTGCAATATAACCTTCACTTCACTCTTGCATTTTCTTCACTCTTGTGCTTTAAGCCCTAAAGGGATGGTGGTGATGTTGTCTTGAAAAGTGCTTTCCCAAAGAATACAAGTGTTCTCAGTCTGGCAACCTAAACACTAGGCAAGCACATGACTTTAGAGAAGTGCCAGTAATAAAAATACTGTTGAACATAATTTCTGGTCCCTTTATGGGAACTTCTTCTCCTCCAATCTCTGAAGTTGTTTTTACATTCATTCTCTTCACTCAAGCATCTCTTAGAAAGTCTTTCCTTATCTTCACACTTGCTAGATTGTGCTTCATGCATCCATGTGCCTCTAAAAGGCTTACAATAAAAACATTTCCACTGGTGTATGGTGTTCCACAGCATGCTGTAGAGGTGTCTCATGATGCAAGTATCTTATCTGCTCAGTAAAACATGATGTTCGAATTACATTAGTTAGTGGTGGATAGCTTTAAATAACAAAAGCTACCACTAAAAATGAGCAAGTGCTGGTTTTGAGAAGGAAGCTCTTAGTCTGTCTTTGAAACTACTAAAACTGGTATTTCTTGTTTCAAATCAAAACACCAGAAATTGATATGATCTCCCCATAAATTAGGAGCTACAAAAGAAAATATATGCAGTTCAAATGCCCACTGCCTATAGCTGTCAAACCCACTTGTGATAATTTATTTACTGAAGTCTAAGAAAGGAAAAAGGAAGCTGAGTGTGAAAATACATCTGCTGTGAAAGGGTTAGGGGATAGCATATGTTCGGTGACATAAATATGAGACTATTTTGAAGCCAGTACCCCAGATGAGTTTTTATTGACAGATCATTGCTAATAGCTCTGTAGCTATGTGCAATATATTGATTTGCTTTAACATTAAAAAAGTTGTCATATGAAAAAGCTAAGTACCTCTCTTAAAAACTGTGATATAGAAGAGGGTTTAAAAGTCTGTTCTTTTTAATGCCCTCCGGAAAGGAGGCTGAGAGGTGGTAAGCATTGTCTGGGGGCAATAACTGCTGTTGGAGCAGGTGTGAATGCTGTGGCTAATTCTATGAGCATGGAGGTGCCTGCTGCCTGCAGCAGGGAGATGCCTGTGTTGGTGGCTGCAGTGAGATTGCTAACATGGTGCTTTGATTCTTTTGCACCACTGGTTGCCATGAAACAACATGGAAATGTTTGTTTAATAAGGACTGTAAAATGTCTCAGCCACTCAGGACTCTTAAGTACTTTCATACTTTTAGGGGATTTTTTTCCAGCAACTTTGATCACATTAAATAAATTTCCTATGATATCATAATGCTCCATTTGTCATGAATGTGCTGATTTGTGGCTCTGCAATTAGCTGACTCGAGCAAAAAATCATTGTAGATATGTTGTGAATGAAGTGGCAGTTTATTTCTCTCCATATGGTCTAGAAGTTGTTCTGTGCTGCTTGACGTGGGGTCTGGGCTCGCTGCCCATCATTCATTGCAGTTTGTTGAGAAGAAAATTGAAGGCAGCCACAGAGTTAATTTTTTGCAATACAGTTATTTCCTTAATGCAACAGCTAAGCTGTTTGCATCAACCAAAACAGACAGTCTCCTTGAAAGCAGGTGAGTCCTGACTGTTCCCTCTGCAGAGTGAGAGGGTGGAGATGAAATCATCTCAGGAAAGAGCACTGTATGCCTTAAGAGTCATGGGCTTCCTGGCAGGCAAATATAGGGCTCCTCAATTCTTGCCTGTCTCAGGTGCTTTAAAAGACCTGGTATTTTTTTTTCCCTGCCATATGTTTGTTTATCAATAATTGGAAGGACATGTACCAGTGGCTAAGTCATGTCTCTTTTAAGTTCATGGCAAAACTTCCTTGCACCTCAGCAATGATGGAATTGTATTGTAAATTAATAGTCTCAAGGTTGTCATTGGTAACATATGTGCAGTGCAGGGACAATTGTTTTGCTGTCAAAGTGGCAGTCAGAAAACTTAGTTTTAACTCTTGTAATACTGCATAAGTATGTTCTACTCCCTCTACTCCTGACAAAAACCCCTCAGATTTGAGAGACCAATAGCATATATTAACATACAGGGTTAAACTTTATGAGGGCAAAGATCTTTTTGATCTGTTTCATCAGCATGTTTAGCAGTTGCAGATCTCAGTGTATGAGGAAATGTCTTATTCAAAGGCTATTAACAGCTTTGAAATTAGTTTTGTGAGTCTTATTCAAAGACTATTAACAGGTTTGAAATTAGTTTTGTGAGTTTAATTACACACCTGCATATTCGGTATGTTGTTATGTAGCATTTGTGCATATATTCATACAGTAGTCTTGTAGCTTATGTAATCTGAGTGCACAGTTTCAGTGTGAACTTTTGTATTTCTTAGTCATGAGATTATCAAATGAAAGGCACTGCCATATACAAATTCTAAACTTTTGTGCAATATAATCTGATATCTTTAGAAAGTAGCTGAATTAGAACCAAATGCGTGAAATTATAAACAAAGCTGTGAAATATATGCTTATTGAGAAAAAAAAAAACAATCATGTTTGCCTTCAAATATCTCTTAGGTTATTATACTGGTCAGGCCACACCTTGAGTGCTGTGTCCAGTTCTGGGCTTCTCAGTTCAAGAGAGATGTTGAGGTGCTGGAAAGTGTCCAGAGGAGGGCAACAAAGCTGGTGAAATGCCTGGAACACAAACCCTATGAGGAGAGGCTGAGGGAGCTGGGGGTGTATAGCCTAGAGAGGAGGAGGGTGACCTCATTGCTGTCTACAACTACCTGAAGGGAGGCTATAGCCAGGTGGGGGTTGGTCAAGGGGACCAGACAAGTTGTGACAGGGGACGCAGTCTCAAGTTGTGCCAGGGGAAGTATAGGCTGGATGTTAGGAGGAAATTCTTCACAGAGAGAGTTATTTGCCATTGGAATGGGCTGCCCAGGGAGGTGGTGAAGTCACCATCCCTGGAGGTGTTCAAGAAAAGCCTGGATGAGGCACTTAGTGCCATGATCTGGTTGACTGGATAGGGCTGGGTGCTAGGTTGGACTGGATGATCTTGGAGGTCTCTTCCAACCTGGTTGATTCTATGATTCTATGCATTTATTTTTGTATTATGATTGTAATAGCCTTTTAAGAGTATAAACAGCACATTCTAGAGTGCATTGTTTCATTCTTAAAAGTTAACTGGGTTTAGTATTTGCAGATGAGTCATTCTGAAGCTGCCACACTCATCTTTCTGCATTCAGTTTGTAGCTCTAAGGACCGAAAATATATAATGTGTGTGTTTTATACAATTCATGTTTCATCTGGTAATGAAACTCTCTCTCTCAAAAAAAGAGGAAATACTTGGACATCTTTGAAACATGAAAGCTTAGTCCATGGCTAGCAGACATGCTCCTTGGAAACCTATGGGAATATTCCCATAATTGCAACTAAAGCCTCACGTCTGTGTTCAGGAATCCTGATCTCCACACACAGCTCTCAGCACTTGGCTGAAATAATGTCTTTATCCAGCATGTGGTCCTTTGTGAGGACTAGACAGAAATCAGCCACTGGGTCTTAATTGTCATTTGTCCCAGAATGCTGCTGCCTTCTAAGTGCTCTCCTTCTATTCCAAGGCTACAGAGGCAAAGAGGTGGTTAGAGGCACTTCTGCTGGAGTGTATGGTGTAATGCTTAATGAAATTTCGGCTTATATGCTGAGTGGGCTTTGTCCAGCTCTCTGTCCTTGTTTCCCAGAGTGACACTGGATGTGTCAGTAGTGAGCTGCTCTTTGCTGTGCTTTGGGCATGCGTAGTGCTAGCAGCAGCTGGGAGGATGCTGAGGTTTCAGGTGTGCTCAAAGATATTTTGTGTCTAGGAGAACCCAATCTTTGAAACCAGATAAATACCATCTATAATAATAGCAGCTGGAATAAAGTTTAAGGTGAATTATATCTGCTTGGTTTAGCAGGAGACTATTCTGATGACTAAGTGCTGTCTCCTTCCCTCCAGATGAGTGACTCTATCCTAGACACATGAAATCAGAGGAAAAAAAAAGTCTGTTCAGGTCTTTCCTTAGTCCATCCTTCTGCATCCCTCTGCCTAGAACAGTGAGGCTAGTCTGGGCAGTTAGTGCTGTGAGTCCATGGTTATTTCGAGATTTTTCAGATCATAGCATCACAGAATCAGTCAGGGTTAGAAGAGACCACAAGGATCATTTAGTTCCAACCCCCCTGCCGTGGACAAGGACGTCCTACCCTAGGTCAGTCTGACCAGAGCCTCATCCAGCCTGCCCTTAAACATCTCCAGGGATGAGGCCTCAACCACTTCCCTGGGCAACCCATTCCAGCCTCACACCACTCTCATGCTGAACAACTTCCTCCTCACATCCAGGCTGAATTTCCCCACCTCCAGCTTTGCTCCATTCCCCCTAGTCCTGTCACTCCCTGATAGCCTATAAAGTCCTTCCCCAGCTTTTTTGTAGTCCCCCTTCAGATACTGAAAGGCCACAAGAAGGTCACCTGAGAGCCTCCCCTTCTCCAGACTGAACAGCCCCAACTCTTTCAGTCTGTCCTCATAGCAGAGGTGCTCCAGCCCTCTGATCATCCTTGTGGCCCTTCTCTGGACACACTCCAGCATCTCCACATCACTCTTGTAATAAGGGCTCCAGAACTGGATGGAGTACTCCAGGTGAGATTATGTTATTCTTTTCTAATACATGCAGGAAGGTACTGTTTGCATGGACAAACTACAATAATAGTCTAAGCAGTGCATGTACAGAGGTGCTGCCACTTGATGCAAAATAAAGTCAGATTTTAAATTCATGAAAAGCATTTTGGGTTTTGGGTTTTTTTTTTATGAATAAAGGTAGTGCCCCAAATCCACCCAGATCTCAAAGCAGAAAGGTAAGGTGTAGTATCAAAAATATAGCCAAGCTGAAACCCCAGGAAAGTGATGAAAAAGAAGTTTAATTGAACAGGACAAACGAAATAAAAAACCAGCACAACACAACAAATCTTTGCTTAAATATCAGTGAGAACTTGTATTTCTTCTCTGGTTTTAAACTTCCTCCATCAGTTGAAAACCAAAACCCTTTAGTCATATGGACATATACTGCAGAGGAATCAAAAGCTTCAGCTGAATGGGTGATGCACTAGCAATCATGAAATAAAATAGATGTTGACACTCTTGTTTTCACTAGGTGCCATTTCACCACTAGCTTCTGCAGACCTTTCAGTTGGACTGTGAAAGTGCTGTTTTAGAACAGGAAAACCAGTGAAGAAAGCACTTCACTTCTCCACTCAGGTAGAGAGGCATTTGAAGCCTTTACTTCCAAACAGGAACTGTGCTGAAGTGTTTTTGTAGCTAGCGTGCCTTGCCAAATTCATCTTATTTTTCACACTCCTCCCTTCTTGCAGTATTAAGTGGAGATTAAGATGAGTCACATGTATGTAGCACTCTGCAACCACTGCAAAGATGGGAGAGGTTGTGTGATTTTCTGAGGACTGGTCTCCCCAGGACTCTGCAGGTTTTGCTCACATCAATGGAAACTTCAGGGTCTCAGGATTCACGCTCTCTGAGTCACAGAGAAGGCTATGTGCCTGGGGTGCTACTTGCTGCCTCTGTGGTAAAACCACAGCTCCTTGCTGTGTTTTGAGCAGGTCTTCAAGAGCTGAGTGGCTCTGCAGTCTGTGGGGTGTTTTGGGAGGTTACTGCTCTGGATTGTCAAGCTCAGGCAGATGAGCAAAAGGGACCAAAATAGGTGAGAAAGACAAGCTTTTGTGCAATAGTTTACAGCAAGGAGGTAGTTCATTTGCATTGCACTTTAGGGAACTAGGTTCAGATTTGGTAATGCATCCGCTCCTAGGTTGTGTAATGCCTGAGTGGACACAGATTGGCTTAGCAAAATGCTGCAACAACCTAAGTGGGTGCAAACCCTCCTTCCTCTTTCCACCTGCTGATCCTGTACTACCTTCTGGGATTGCACTGTGAAGTGTCTTAAGTAATGCCACGGAAGAAGTATTTTCTTAAGCAGCGTGTGTTTTAAAGTGCTCTTAAGGTAAAGGACGTAAAGTCTTCAGGCAAGGGGTGTTTGTGATGGCCTGAGCTAGGGAGAGGCAGCTGGAGTCACTGAGCACCCAGAGGGTTTGTTCTGCAGCTGTTTGCGTTTTGTATTTGCCTTGTCCGTGTTTGTGTAATCGCAGATAACAGGTGACGTATCTAGACGCATGAAGAGAAGGTGGGAGCACACTGACAAAACTCTGCACTTTCACATGAGATTTTCTTCAGGAATAAAACTGCAGCTTTCTCCACTTGCAACTAGACCACGGCAGGGTCCATCCAGCTCTCCCGCCTGTGTTTTCTTGCAGTAGTTCTCCCTCCTTACCACAGTATGCATCCTTACCCTGAGGCAAAGCTGAGAAGTGTTCACCAGGTTGTTACATCTGTGAGTGTAGGTTTGCCAGGCCAAGGAATGGGATGTCTTTCTATGAGCAGCTTGATTGATTACCTCCTTCTGTGAAGATGCAGTTCTTAATTCATGTACTGATGGTGATACCCCAAATAGGACAGTGAGGTTAGAGAGCAGACATAATAGACCTTGAATTAGCCAAGTGTAAGGCAGCTTCCAACCCAATACCAAATTGCCATGGTGGATGATATTGCCACAAGAGTCAGTGTGCAGTATCCTAGGCATTGTGCTGTGGCAATTTGAAGTTCTGGGCTGGAGCTGGCCCTCAGCCAGCTGTAGGAAAAAACAGGCTGATGGCAAGGCAGGACAGGGGCCCTTGCTACTGCCAGGGCCCCTGGGTTTGGTTCTGTGCCGTGCAAACGCCCATGCCATAAATGAATAATGGCAATTTTTTATGGGTCTGAGTTTTGTTTACTTTTACTTTCTTCTTGAACAGTGAACCTGTGCCTTAAGAAAATAAGTGAAATGTTTTCAGTGTCCGTGCCTCCAGTGAAACAAAGGCAGTGCATCTAATCTTAATCTGTATTGTTTGGACTTTCATTCAGTAAATCATCTGGAAGAAGGAATACATTTCTTCTTTAAAGTCCCTTCCCCGCCCCTGCTGTACAAGTAAGTGTTACATCCTGCCCTCCTGCTCGCTCAGTAGCACTTCCCTTTCCTGTTTTGGTTCTAAGCCTTCATAGAGGCTCCTGGCTTGTCTCCCTGCCAAAATGTCTTCTGCTCAGTAATCAGGTGAAGTAGCCCATTTGGATTTAAGTACACGTGCCAGACTTGACCGGATACTCCTGTGGGATTACCTGACAGGTCTTCCTAAATGGCAGGCACGTAAGTATCTGGGCACCATGCAGAATCACAGAGTTTGTTGACCAGGGTGAACGTGGCTGGATGGGAAGGAAAGCAGGCACAGTTATAAACGTAGAAGCTCTGTGTTTTGGTTATGGCCTCACAGGAAAAATAATAATTGTGTAAGATGGTAATTAAGTTTTTATGGCAATATTACATTAGTGTGCATCCTCTGGTAGGGAGGGAGAGGCTGACTTGATGGAGAGAGCCTCGTTCACTCCTGGTCTGTCTCAGTCAGCTTCAGTGAAATTGTCACAGGTTTATTTGTGTATCTTCTGGGGCTGAAGGGAAACCAAGGCAAAGCAATACAAGCTTTAATGAAAGATCTTTATGCTGCTTTCCTGTACTCACTTAGGAGACTGCCATTTCTGCTTATTAGCTATGATTATGATCTTTCAAAGCCTTTGTTTAAGGTATTATTCTCCTGAAATAGGGATTTGGCTGACCCACAGATGAGAGCTCTCAGTCATATATTCTCACTTGACATGTATTTTCACTTCACTTGCTCTGGGTTTTGCATACTGGGTATTGTACAAGATTAGTTACTTCTTGTTTTTATTTCTGTAGTTTAAGGGTGAGGGGAAATAGTTTATATTAATAGCAACCTGATCTAGTCAAGTTGCTTTTTTCCTATTCTGGACTAATTGGGTTCACAGTCTTTCCCCAGGACATTTGCAAGGTGTGTTTTTTAGGACATTCCACTTGCTCTTCATATTTAGGTATTCTCAAATTGTATCTTCAAGGTGGTACACAAAATCTGAAAGTGAACCACACTTTACTGCAGAAATACATCTTGTGTGATTAAAGCATTAATAGAGCAGTGGAGTTTCTCCCTTAGGAGACAATGGTGAATGCTGGAGAATGTGGAAACTGAAGGGAAAGTTTCCTTGAGTGTTGCTTGGCTCTGGAAGTCTGACTGCCTCACAGCAGTGTCACTTCTCTGAATCAATACAGTTCCTCTGTGAAGTGCCTTTTGCAAAGCAGTTATCTGAAAGCATTTTAAAAAAAGATGTTGAGTTGAGATACAGATGACTGGGCCCCTCAATTCAAGAGAGATGTTGAGGTGCTGGAACGTGTCCAGAGAAGGGCAACAAAGCTGGTGAGGGGCCTGGAACACAAACCCTATGAGGAGAGGCTGAGGGAGCTGGGGGTGTTTAGCCTGGAGAAGAGGAGGCTCAGAGGTGACCTCATTGCTGTCTACAACTACCTGAAGGGAGGCTGTAGCCAGGTGGGGGTCGGTCTCTTCTCCCAGACAACCAGCAATAGAACAAGGGACACAGTCTCATGTTGTTTCGGGGGAAGTATAGGCTGGATATTAGGAGGAAGTTGTTGTCAGAGAGTGATTGGCACTGGAATGGGCTGCCCAGGGAGGTGGTGGAGTCACCATCCGTGGAGGTGTTCAAGAAAAGCCTGGATGAGGCACTTAGTGCCATGGTCTGGTTGATTGGCCAGGGCTGGGTGCTAGGTTGGACTGGATGATCTTGGAGGTCTCTTCCAACCTGTTTGATTCTATGATTCTATGACTGGAGTTCTGCTTAGAATAATTTGAATTCTCACACTTGAGTTTGCAAACTATACCAGAAAAAGGAAGGGTTAAAATTAACTCCATCACATGGTTTCAAAATCTCATCCACGCAAACTAAGGAGATGTGCTCCTTACAAAGACATCAATCAGCAGCCACATCGTTGTCCCTCGATCTCCCCTGATTGGCAGATGTGCTGTTTAACTGCTGCAGCAGACCATGAGAGGTTAGGGCTCTCTGCGGACTGTGGGTGGTGGTACTGAGGGCTAAGCTGTTATGGACTGACAGTCAGGCCCTGGTGGAACATCTCTTCCACTGCATTATCATTTTGCTTACTTTATTTCTTTTTTTTTTTTTTTTAATTCTGCTCACTTGCTCAAGAGCACTGTGGGGTAACAGAAAGTTATGCAAATTGCTATCATCATGCCAGGATTGCATGCATGTTCCCAAACGTGGAACTCATCTCCCAGAGCCCTGGCTTAGTGTGAGTCCTGGGTGCCTCATAAACGCTCTCTTTTCTGCTTTCCAGCTGAAGTGTCTGCAATGGATAGCTGCAGTAGACACTAAACCTGGCAATTCCACTTGGGTATGACATTTTAAAAAGGGAGAATTCAAAATTAATATCTCATTGCCAACAGAATTCAGTAACTCTTAAGTACTCTTCCTTGTGGAGGTGAACTGGTGTTTGTCTTACTCTTGTTAACACCGTAGGTACCAGTATTTCCATTCCCTGCTCTATAAAATATGTCAACCTTTTTGAGAGTTGCTTTTGAAGGAGACTTTGTGCTATTTCTTTGCAATTAATTAATATTAAATTGTTTAAATGCTGAAGTTCAACATCAGTGGAGAAAGGTGATGGCCAGACAGCTGCAGCAAATGTTCACTGCAAAAGCCCTGTATCATGCTGGCAATGCAGCTAAAACCCAGAGCCAGAGGTAGGTCTTCAATGTGTACATGGAAGCTGAGCAGGAGACAAAAAAATAGCAGCTCCCCTAGGAACTGGGTTTCACTTCAAGCTGACTGGGGCGAGGGTATCGCTGTCATGGAGCTCTCTCTGCACAAAAAGGCAATCAGGACTAAGTGCAAATTGAGGACTTCTGACCAGTAGGTCCATGGGTTGGTTTTTCAAGAAGTCCCAGGAACTGTGGCACCAAAAGGCAACTGGAGATGATTGTGGCACCTCAATATTGTATATAAGCCTTTAGCTATTTTTCTGCTCTGCTGTTTTTCTAAATTTCTGCTAAAAAACAAAACCCAGGCTTCCAGATACCACTGAGGATTGAAGGCATCTATCTGGATGTAAACTCCTACGGGTTTCCACAGTGCTTCAGTTTGATGAGTGGCTAAATGCTATGAGGTTTTGCTGTGTTACTGAGGAAATGAGTTCTTCAGTGCTCTGCGTAAACGATGGTGACACTGTCCTGCATGTTTGGCAACAGAGGGAAGTAGACTTTGAAAAAGAAGATGCCAGAAGGAGCCACAAGTGAGACTGACATTGTATTGGAGAAATGAGGCTTCCCACTGAGAAATGAGGTCATGGGCGAAGATGGCAGCGAATCTGTCTTAGAAGGCTGGAGAACGACTACACTCCAGCAGGTTTTATCTGTTATGAACACACATCTCAGACATGGTCTATATGAGCCCAGATGACCTGATTAACTTGTGTTCAGAGGGTTTCCCAGGGCATTTTTTTTCCCCCTGTAAATCCTGCTGTTCATCTCTTGCTATAAAAATAAGTACTGAAACACTTCCCCCCCCGGCACATTGGCTCTTTTCACTTGCTCCCTGTGACAAGACAAGGAGCAATGGGTGTAAGTTGCAGCAAAAGAGGTTCCCCTTCAACACAAGGGGGAACTTCTTTACTGTAAGGGTCACAGAGCACTGGAACAGGCTCCCCAGAGAGGTCATGGAGTCTCCTTCTCTGGAGACTTTCAAGGCCTGTCTGGATGTGTTCCTCTGTGATCTGTGTTAGATTGTATTGTCCTGCTCCAACAGGTGGTTTGGACTTGATGATCTCTTTGGGTCCCTTCCAGCCCCTAGCATCCTATGATTCTATGATTACAGACATTATTATATTTGGTGTAGTGAAACCAAATAAAGTGTTTAGGAAATTAGTTCATTAGAGTTTGTGATGCGTTTTTATATGCTTCAGGAACAGGATTTATAGCTTACTAATTTTGAGGTTGACACAGATGTGTACCACACAGACCACATATCTCCTTGTACAGGATTTTATGTTTATGTTAGCTGTCTAAGCAGACACTGAAAAGAATTCTGCTGGAATCGAAAGTCAGCATCAGCATCTACTTTCACGTCAGGTTTAACCACACAGCAGTGACTTACTGTAAGAGGACTCAATGGAGAAATAGAGTGAAATGTGTTAAATGGCTTCTGAGTTATCTCACGTGTTCTGTGTGCTGGGCATTTGTTGCCAGGTAGGACTAGCCTCATGCAAAGCAGTATTCACAGTTTCTGACACCAATAAGGAACAGTTAGGTCAGTCCAAAACAGTTTTGAATTTTTAGTCATTTGTAGAGTGTGTGTGTAGGAAATGGATGCAAAACAGAAAATAAAGATCATAGAATCATAGAATCAACCAGGTTGGGAGAGACCTCCAAGATCATCCAGTCCAACCTAGCACCCAGCCCTGTCCAGTCAACTAGACCATGGCACTAAGTGCCTCATCCAGTCTTCTCTTGAATACCTCCAGGGATGGTGACTCCACCACCTCCCTGGGCAGCCCATTCCAATGGCAAATCACTCTCTCTGTGAAGAACTTCCTCCTAACATCCAGCCTATACTTCCCCCGAAACAACTTGAGACTGTGTCCCCTTGTTCTATTGCTGGTTGCCTGGGAGAAGAGACCAACCCCCACCTGGCTACAGCCTCCCTTCAGGTAGTTGTAGACAGCAATGAGGTCCCCCCTGAGCCTCCTCAGTAAATATTCATGGAAGTATTTGTTTTCATTTCCTAAGGATACCAAAAGACAGCTTGTTTGCAGGTGAGTGCATCATGAACAGCTTGAAACAAGGTAGATGTGTAATAGGTTCAAAGCGTGAGACCCTGGTTTCTATCAGGGTGCTTTCACAGTTTGTGCTGAGTGAATTTCAGCCCCAGGGAAACAGTTCTGTCTGTAAATAGAAAGCATGGTGGAATTCTCCTGGTCCAGCTGGCTTTCTGGAGTACAGCCCACAGGATTAAGTGTTTAACCCTGAAGTTGGTTAGTTGCTGTCATTTGTTGCATCTCTGTAAGCATGATTGGATGACACTGTCCCTCCACCCCCCACCCCACAAAAGCCATTGTCACAGCTCTACAAGAAGGTGTTTTGAAACCTCTGCCATAGCTTCCTGGAGAGGTGACATCTGGGTGGGCTGGTTGCTAGTTGGGGAATTCATAACAGGGCTTTGCACTGTGGCAGGATCTGCACAGAGCCACTGGTCAGAGGTAGGCTCAGTACCGCACAAGTTGTTACGGGAAAATATCTTGTAAGTAGAGAAAAGGGAATCATGGAATCAACCAGGTTGGAAGAGACCTCCAAGATCATCCAGTCACACCTAGCACCCAGCCCTAGCCAGTCAACTAGACCATGGCACTAAGAGCTCATTGAAGGAGCAGTGCAGCTTGGCCTCTCATCTTTTTCTCAATCTATGACGGGAGAGCAAAAAGCAGAAGACTCCCCTGAGCCTCTCTACCAAAGATTCAGCTTTATGGTGTACTCTCTTTTTCCTCTTTATTCTCTATGGCAGGTCTTTCATGGCTCAGTTTTGACCTTTTTGCTCAAATGCAAATGAGAACCCACTGGACTAGGCAGAGCAAAGCAGAATGACTCTTCTTCAATCTGTGGCTCCCCCACTCCCAACCTCCACAGTCATTTTTGTCTTCTTCCTTCCCCTTGTTTCATGCTCCTGTTTAATTACTTGCAGTCAGTCAAGTAGTCAAGCAGGCCTATTAAGTCTCATGTGATCACTCAGAAAAAATACAGATGTTTTCCCTAAGACTCCTTGTGTATCTTTTCCACACTCCTTTGTGGATCTTTTTTGGCTATGAGTCCTCAGTAATCATAAACATACTAAAAGCCAGGAAAGAAAACACTGCAGTTCTCAAATTCTTGCAGAGACAGGAGGGACATTTCTAGATGAAGCTGCCTTCATTGCAACACTACCTCTTTGCCACCCCAAGATGATTTAGGTAGTGTCTGTACTTTAGCTGGTAACTTTGGGGTAGATGTGAGCATTTGAGACTGGAAGTATCATAGTATCATAGTATCATCAGGGTTGGAAGAGACCTCACAGATCATCAAGTCCAACCCTTTACCACGGAGCTCAAGGCTAGACCATGGCACCAAGTGCCACGTCCAACCTTGCCTTGAAGTGCCCCAGGGACGGCGACTCCACCACCTCCCCGTGCAGCCCATTCCAGCTGGCACCATAGCTAGCAAAGCAAAGAGTCTAGAGCAAACCTATGTGGCCATCCCAGACATGCCACTCAGACACCACTCCCACTAGGGCTGAGCAAAAGGGTGAAAGCTTCCTGTTCAAGAAGGATTAACACCAAATTATCTGATCTGCTAATTTGTAAAGACAAATCCTAAACATAATTAAGTGGAAGAGAGTCAGAATAGGTTACACGAAGTGAAACAAACAGTATAATCTGCAAAAATATTTAGGATAAAAGCAATCAGAATTTTGTAATATTGAAGCAATATTCTGTAAGCCTCAATGGTCAATGCTGGGTTTTAGGTAGGTGCTGTGAACGAAGGATTTCCTAGTGCAGTCTGCTTCTGTCAGCTATGAAGTTAAGCAGATTTACTTTAACTTCAGGCAGACAAGTGGTCCTGGTGCAGAGATTTACCATCCCACAAATGTAAAGTACTAAGGAGACAATGGTTTTGGAATAGATAGGGTTGGATATTAGGATTTGGGTGCAAAGGGGTTACTAGGAAGAATTTTCTTTCTTCCACATATAAATAATCTTACACCTGCCAAAGTGTAGCACACCAGAGTAGATACTGCACAGAGATCTGAACAATGTTGTCATTAAAACACTTCCATGATGCTATTTTTGTCTTTTTCACATGTAATTGCCCTGTGGTGTCAACCCAGGTGGATGACTCTAACTGCTTGCATGTTAGTATGACACAAAGAGTGAATAAGGCAATTAATAATATTTGGACAAGTGTGTGAAACTTGATGAATGTTCTCCATTTTTCATTAACTTCAATGCATTCTTAGGAAAATAAGGCATGTTCTAGAAGCTACATTCATGACTTTGTATATAAGTACTGATATCTGACAGACTGTTCTCATGAAGGAGTGTGACTATGCATAATAGTGCAACTAAGCTTCATAATAGTTACCTGTTATGTGTAGTTGACCTGAGTATCAATGTTGTATGACCCCAAAATAACATAATGTTGCTGGAGCTTTGGGAAGCTATTGATAGTTGATTTATGGTTAAAATAATGGACTCCACAGGGGCAATAGGTTCTTGCTGACCTTTATGAGAGGAATATTTTCTGCCCTGTTGTCTTGGGTTCAAATGCAAGTTCCCAGAGACTCTTATAAATTTGGTAGACCCAATGACAATTTATAGAATTTATAGAGTTTATAGAGTGCCCTCCCCTCCTCCCCCTCCTTTTTCCCCGAAAGACAGGGAGAGAGATAAGAGGTAGGGACACCCCCAATAAATCAATCTCACTCGATTTGGAAGTTAAAAAGGAAAAGTTTAACAATAACTTAGAAAAAAAAGGGATTGGAGGTAGGGGAGTTTACAAAGGATGAGGAAGGGAAAACAGCAAAATACAAAACAGGGATGGATACAACCCGAGTAGTGTGATGGGGTCTCTGCCTCGTGGCTGGTATACAGTGTCAGTGTGTGTGTGCGGTCATGAACGCAGGTAGTGAGCAAGAGGGCGAAAAGAGGAAGAGACAGGAGAACTCCTGTCTTTTATACCACAGGAAGTGGGGGGAGTGGGCTAACCATCACCTGGAGTGTGGCCCACCCCTGAGGAGGGGCCAAGACCCCTAGGGTCAGGTTCAGGGTCACTCCCCCAGGAGTGTTAACCCTATACATTCCACCCCTTGGTTAGACCACTTCCACCTTCCTAAGAACAGTCTTCTTCTCCAAAGATGGGAAAAGTGTCCATGGGTTAAGAGTTCGTGAAGTCCTTCTTGGTCCCCGGCTGTATCTCAGGGCGATGTGCTCCTCTGGCCCGGTGCAGGTTGCTGAGATGTGAGCAGGGCAGGAACGGAAGAAAAGTCAGTGAATCAGGAACAGTTCTTGTTGGAACTCAGGAAAGTCTTTTCCCTCTGTGAAGAAAACATCAGGAACAGTCTCTCTTGGTGTCTGGCATCAGGGGAACAGGTGTAGATGAGATGGCTGTAGACATCCTCTGGAGGGAAGTCAGGAACAGTCTCTCACTGCAGGGCATCAGTGACGAATCAGATGCAGGGTTCTGGTTGGACGCCGTGGTGTGATGCGATGTTGTAGGACTCTGGATAGCTGCTGCTGTGATGTAGGTTCTGTTGGACGCCGTGTAGTGGTGAGGGTATAACTACAAAAACAACTTGTAACCCCTTATGAACTATGATACAAGTATTGCACAACTATGATACAAGTATTGCACAACTATGATACAACTATTATACAAGATAACCTGAAAGTATCTGGAACACATGGAATCAACTCTGAGATTTCAAAACCTTTTCAGCTAAAGAGAGATTTCTCTGAGGGACACACTCGATAACACCAGTTTCCATCATCACCCAGTATGTGTGACCAGGACCCTCTGCAGATACCACCCCTTTGATAGGTTTTCCCCCACCAGAGGCAGGAGCAACCCACACAGTCTTTCCCAGTAGATTCCTTTCACAGACTACAGGAACTCCATCTCCCTCAACTATGGGCAGTAGGGCAGACTGAGCAGGACCAGCTCTGTTAACTGATCCCCTGCTGTTCACCAGCCAAGTGGCTTCTGCAAGGTGCTTCTCCCAGTTTCTGAGAGTTCCACCTCCCATAGCCTTCAGGGTGGTTTTCAGCAGGCCATTGTGTCGCTCAATCTTTCCTGCAGCTTGTGGGTAGTATGGGATGTGATAAACCCATTCTATCCCATGCTCTTTTGCCCAGTTGCTTACAAGGTGGTTCTTGAAATGGGTCCCATTGTCTGACTCAATTCTCTCTGGGGTACCGTGTCTCCACAGGATGTGGCTCTGCAGGCCCAGAATGGTGTTACGGGCAGTAGCATGAGGTACTGGGTAGGTTTCCAGCCACCCCGTGCTTCCCTCCACCATGGTTAACACATACTGCTTGCCACTACGAGACCGAGGCAGAGTGATGTAATCAATCTGCCAGGCCTCCCCATACCTGTACTTTGACCACCTTCCCCCGTACCACAAAGGCTTCATGCGCTTGGCTTGCTTTATGGTGGCACAGATGTCACATTCATGGATAACCTGAGTTATGGCCTCCATGGATATGTCCACGGACCTGTCTCGGGCCCATTGGTATGTGGCATCTCTTCCTTGGTGACCAGAAGAGTCATGTGCCCACCGAGCTAAGAACAGTTCACCTTTGTGCTTCCAGTCCAGGTCAATCTGGCAGATGTGGGCAGCCTGGTCAGCTTGGTGGTTATGCTGCTGTTCTTCAGTGGCTCTACTCTTTGGGATGTGAGCACTGATGTGTCGGATTTTAACTGGCAGTTTGTCCAGGCGTGCAGAAATGTCTTGCCAGAGATCAGCAGCCCAAATAGGCTTCCCTTTTCTCTGCCAATCATTTCTCTTCCACTCCTTCAGCCACCCCCATAAGGCATTTGCTACCATCCATGAGTCGGTGTAGATGTATAGCATTGGCCACTGCTCTCGTTCTGCAATGTCCAGGGCCAGCTGGATGGCTTTCACCTCAGCATACTGGCTGGATTCGCCTTCTCCATCTCTTGCCTCTGCAACCCTGCGTGTGGGGTTCCAGACGGCAGCCTTCCATCTTCGCTTGCTGCCTACCAGGCGGCAGGATCCATCTGTGAAGAGAGCATATGCCTTTTCCTCCTCAGGAAGGTCACTGTATGGGGGGGCTTCCTCGGCACGGGTCACTGCCTTTTCCTCTGCTGGCTTTCCAAAGTCAGTGCCCTCTGGCCAGTTGGTGATGACCTCCACAATGCCTGGACGCTCGAGAGTCCCCATCCTAGCCCTCTGAGTTATCAGAGCCATCCACTTACTCCAAGTGGCATCTGTGGCATGGTGCGGAGTCGAACCCTTCCCTTTAAACATCCAAGTCAGGACCGGAAGCCTTGGAGCTAAAAGGAGTGGTGACTCCGTCCCAATCACCTCAGAGGCAGCTCTGACTCCCTCATAGGCAGCTAGGATTTCTTTCTCTGTGGGGGTATACTTGGTCTCTGAGCCTTTGTACGCCTTGCTCCAGAACCCGAGTGGGCGGCCTCTTGTCTCATCAGGAGCTTTCTGCCATAGGCTCCAGCTAGGACCATTCTCACCGGCTGCTGTGTAGAGAATGTTCTTAATCTCTGGGCCGGTTCGAACTGGTCCCAAGGCCATGGCATGGACCACCTCTCGTTTGATCTGGTCAAATGCCACCTGCTGCTCAGGTCCCCACTCAAAGTTATTCCTCTTTCTTGTAACGTCAAAGAGGGGTTTCACAATTTGACTGTACCCGGGAATGTGCATCTTCCAAAAGCCCACAAACCCCAGGAAGGATTGTGTCTCCTTCCGGTTAGTGGGTTCCACCATAGTGGCCACTTTATTCACCACATCCATAGGGATGTGGCGTCGGCCATCCTGCCATCGAACTCCCAGGAACTGGATCTCTCTGGCAGGCCCTTTCACTTTGCTTCTCTTAATGGCAAAACCAGCATCCAACAGGATATTAATGATCTTCTCACCCTTCTGGAAGACCTCCTCTGCTGTCTCACCCCATACAATGATGTCATCGATGTACTGCAGATGTTCCGGAGCTCCACCCTTCTCCAGTGCAGTCTGGATGATGCCATGGCAGATTGTAGGGCTGTGCTTCCACCCTTGAGGCAGTCTGTTCCAGTGGTACTGGACTCCTCTCCAGGTGAAGGCAAACTGTGGCCTACATTCTTCTGCAATGGGGATGGAGAAGAAAGCATTAGCAATGTCAATTGTGGCATACCATTTGGCCTCCTTTGTTTCCAGTTCATACTGCAGCTCCAACATATCAGGCACGGCTGCGCTGATTGGAGGAGTCACTTCATTCAGGCCTCGGAAATCCACCGTGAGTCTCCACTCCCCCGTCTCCTTTCGCACTGGCCATATCGGGCTGTTGAAGGGCGAGTGGCTCTTGCTGATGACAAGCTGCTGCTCCAGGCGGCGAATCAGCTGCTGTATGGGTAGCAGGGAGTCTCTGTTGGTGCGGTATTGCCTGCGATGAACTACACGAGAAGCAATAGGTAACTTGACATCTTCCACCTTGTGGGTACCAACCACGGAAGGGTCATCTGACAAGCCAGGCATGATAGACAGCTGCTCTTTGTCTGCAGTCTCTACAGCTGCTATGCCAAAAGCCCACTTGTTTCCCTTCGGATCTTTAAAGTACCCTTCCCGGAGAAAGTCGATCCCCAGGATGCAAGGTGCATCAGGGCCAGTTACTATGGAGTGCTTCTCCCACACATTCCCGGTGAGGCTTATCTCAGCCTGCAGCACAGTCAACTCCTGAGACCCCCCTGTGACTCCTGCAATTGTAACAGTATCTGTCCCCCTGTGGCTGGAGGGGATCAGAGTGCATTGGGCACCGGTGTCTACCAACGCTCTGTACTTCTCGGCTTCAGAAGTGCCAGGCCATTTCACAAACACGTCCCAATATACTCTGTTATCCCTGGCCTCCGCCTGGCTGGAGACAGGGCACCTCTAATTCTGAGCAGTGTGGCTGCATGAGGCACATGGACCTGAGTTACTGGCTTCACCACCCCTTGAGCGAGAGCGCTGCCTGCGGGACACTGGGGCAACCCCTCTTCTGGAGGAGTTATTCCCTGTGTTTGTCCCCTGCAGTTCCCTTACCCTGGCCCATAGAGCTGAGGTGGGCTGGCCATGCCATCTATCCATGTTTTCCCCATGGTCACACAGTGTTCTCCAGAGTGACCCCCTGTGTGTACCCTGTCTGCTCTGGGCTGGTCTCCTGCGGGGAGGAGGAGGAGGAGCACGGCGGCGTGTGTTCCTTACAGCTGAGACTTGCACCCATTCTGAAGGTGAAGAGCAGTCATCCTCTGCCTTCTGCATTTCAGAGAAAGAGGCTTTCAGCTCGTTCATTTCTTGGGTGAGGGTCTCTACAGTGGCAATTAAGGTTTTCCTCGACAAACTGTCTTCAAACTGTCTTAGGTCATTCACAAACTCCCTGATTGTGGGAAGGTTGTTGGGGTCTCTGCCCAGCAGCAGTGCTCCCAATGTGGGGGCATATGTGGAAGGGGCACACTGAGTCAGTTTCTTTAAGAGGGCTGGCTTCATGCGGACATCATCAGGGTCCGAGGGCCTCTGGTCGGCTCCATAAATTATCTCTTGAACCGCCATTTGCCTCAGGTATGAGATCCCCTGTTCCATATCTGTCCATCTAAGGGGATGGAAAATCATGTCATCCTTAGTCGGGTACCTGTACCTCACAGCTATCAGAAGCCTGGCCCAAAGTGAGTGGGTACCATCGAGCCTTCCCAGCTCCTTATCCACACCTCCATCCCTCGACAAGGATCCCAGCTGTTTCGCCTCCCTGTGATCTAGGTCCACTGTTTCTGCTCCTGCATCCCAGCATTTCAAAAGCCAGGCTAAAAGGGACTGTCCGTTTGCCCTTGCATACTCCTGCCTTATGTGCCTGATTTCCTTTCTGGGCGTGGAGCTGATAAGGATCACTCCATTATCAGGTCCATTTCCAGCTGGTTGCTGTTGCTGGGGGGTGCTGGTTCCCGAAGAGGTCCCTTGCCCTGGATCGGCATCTGCGGGAGGGTTTTGATTTGATCTTGCTGGCCGCGTGGTTATTGGCGCTAGGTGAAGGGGGCTGGGCTGAGGGGGCAGGGTCCGGGGGGCTGCCCTGGGCGGGACCGGAGGCGGAGTTCGGGGCGGAGCCGCGCTAGGGGCGGTCTGCCCTGTCGCCCATCCCCCGCAGTTGCAGCTGGGGCAGTGAGGACCACCCCTCCCCCTAAGCACCCTAATGGCGGCGCCCACTCGATATTTCCACGTGTCCCAGTTCACCGCTATCTTATTAATTCCCAAACCCACATTTACACACAGTGAAATAACAGCTATCCAGTACCATTTCTCGCCCAAAATATCTGGAGCTTCTGTGCTCCAATGCATATACTCAGATTGATTCCATGTTCCAGAAACATTTCTAAACACAGTGATATTACTAACAGAATTCAGGAAATAGGCATAGACTCGGGCAGGCAAATGCTTAGAATATTCCCAGAGCATATCAATGACAATCCAGAAGACATGGTAACTTATAAACTTTAACAGCCAGCCCCAAAACAGACATCCAAAAGCGTTAATGATTAAGACTGTCAGAATATCCATTTTTTAACTTCCAAATCTTCTCTGAAAGAATTCTTTCTACCTAGCCCCACGTTGAGACGCCAAATAAATTGTCTTGGGTTCAAATGCAAGTTCCCAGAGACTCTTATAAATTTGGTAGACCCAATGACAATTTATAGAATTTATAGAGTTTATAGAGTGCCCTCCCCTCCTCCCCCTCCTTTTTCCCCGAAAGACAGGGAGAGAGATAAGAGGTAGGGACACCCCCAATAAATCAATCTCACTCGATTTGGAAGTTAAAAAGGAAAAGTTTAACAATAACTTAGAAAAAAAAGGGATTGGAGGTAGGGGAGTTTACAAAGGATGAGGAAGGGAAAACAGCAAAATACAAAACAGGGATGGATACAACCCGAGTAGTGTGATGGGGTCTCTGCCTCGTGGCTGGTATACAGTGTCAGTGTGTGTGTGCGGTCATGAACGCAGGTAGTGAGCAAGAGGGCGAAAAGAGGAAGAGACAGGAGAACTCCTGTCTTTTATACCACAGGAAGTGGGGGGAGTGGGCTAACCATCACCTGGAGTGTGGCCCACCCCTGAGGAGGGGCCAAGACCCCTAGGGTCAGGTTCAGGGTCACTCCCCCAGGAGTGTTAACCCTATACACCTGTTTTCAGAGAAGCCCCCTTAAAGCACTGGGAGAGTTGTATGTTTGGTAGGTAGGACATGTAGAGAGTCTTCAGGCATAGTGAGTTACATCTCTTTTTAGGGTGAGACAGAAAGCTAGCAATGGGTCCCTGGGGGCATTTTAGATTCTGAAAGATTGATG
Source organism: Pogoniulus pusillus (assembly GCF_015220805.1). NCBI lineage: Eukaryota > Metazoa > Chordata > Aves > Piciformes > Lybiidae > Pogoniulus > Pogoniulus pusillus. The sequence goes on along the minus strand of NC_087264.1, from coordinate 13,420,935 downwards.
AGGTGCTTTGCAGGAAAGGATTCCCCTCGTGCTGTACTTGTTTTATGTTCCTTTCTGTTATTTCACTGGAGGCCAGATAACAGGCTTAATCCTGTTTCCATTTATATGAATGATGAAAAACTTCCATTGACTCCAGAGAGAGCAGAGACTGAGCTTGATGTGTTGCTTTATATTACAGTGGCAATCGGTTGTCATGCATTAAATATTGCTTCTGGGGTCTACATCCATATTTCAATCATGGGGTTGTAGAGGGGTTCTTTTCTGCAGTTTTTAGTCACAGCAGTCTGAAGGCAAAGCTGCTGTATCCACTGGAATCTGGATATGGCATTACAAATGGCATCCTGGCCTGCATCAGGAGCAGTGTGGCCGGTAGGACGAGGGAGGTTATTCTGTCCCTGTACTCAGCACTGGTCAGGCCACACCTTGAGTACTGTGTCCAGTTCTGGGCTCCTCAATTCAAGAGAGGTGTTGAGGTGCTGGAAGGTGTCCAGAGAAGGGCAACAAAGCTGGTGAGGGGCCTGGAACACAAACCCTATGAGGAGAGGCTGAGGGAGCTGGGGTTGTTTAGCCTGGAGAAGAGGAGGCTCAGGGGGGACCTCATTGCTGTCTACGACTACCTGAAGGGAGGCTGTAGCCAGGTGGCAGTTGGTCTCTTCTCCCAGGCAACCAGCAACAGAACAAGGGGACACAGTCTTGAGTTATGCCAGGGGAAGCATAGGCTGGATGTTAGGAAGAAGTTCTTACCAGAGAGAGTGATTGGCATTGGAATGGGCTGCCCAGGGAGGTGGTGGAGGCACCATCCCTGGAAGTGTTGAAGAAAAGCCTGGCTGAGGCACTTAGTGCCATGGTCTAGTTGAGTGGACAGGGCTGGGTGCTAGGTTGGCCTGGATGATCTTGGAGGTCTCTTCCAACCTGGTTGATTCTATGATTCTATGAAATAATACCATGTTAAGACATTCATGTCTGTAGGGTTCACTGTGTTCTCTTTGTTGTAAATAAGAATAATTTAATGAATTTTGACTAATTGCCCATGGCAACTGTGAGTTCCAAAATTCTTCTGAGATGGAGAAGACTTTGGGTCTCAGACTAGCTCTGATGAAACTAGTGGCATAGTCTTGCTTGCTTAGCACATCAAGGCCTGTAGTGACCAGCAGGGACTAAGGAGAAGGACCTGGTGTTATACTGGCTGGACGTGACTCTCCCACAGACCGTGTTTTCTGGGAACCTGTCTGCAATCTGGGCAGGAGGTTGCTTTGGCTCTGGACCACTTCCCCTCCCAGCTCTGAAGCTGAGGTGACACATGACATGTGGTTGTCCAGGCAGTTAGGCATCATCCAGCCACAGGACTGCATTGGAGATTATTTTTACCCATTCTACTTCCACATGGCAAAGCTAATCCAGTGTTCTTGCCTTTTCCTAATGCATTTCTGTCCTGTCCTCCCCATCTGTAAATCCAAAGCAGTGTGAGCATCCCTGGGCAGGTCTGAAAGATGTAGGCAATGCTGCTGCTACTGCCAGTCTGTGCCTCTTGCACCAGCTGGAAGATTAGACAGACTGGTGCAAGCTCAAATCCCTCAACTGCTAGTGTCAGATATGGAGAAGCTGCTTTAGCTTACCTTAAAAAAAGGGATGGAAAGGTATTTGCTGGGTAAGTACTTCAGCAAAGGCACAGCTCTTCTCCAAGTATCTCACATAACAAAGTCACAGCAACTGATAGATGAGCTTGATTTTGTAAGTTTTCAATAATATGAGTAAAATAATGTTCAGCTGTTATGATCTGAATGTATTCATAGATCAACCAGGTTGGAAGAGACCTCCAAGATCATCCAGTCCAACCTAGCACCCAGCCCTATCCAATTCAGTGTCAGAATCCAGCCTTTTCCATGCTACCTGACAAAAAAAAACAACTTAATTCTGAATTTTCTTACTTTGTTCTTTATGGAGATGTCTGCCAGTGTCATCACTCCCTCTGTAAATGTTGTGAAGAGTTTTCAGGCTCTTTCCCACAGCATGGAGGAGTTTAGTGTGCTGGAGACCGTGCAGTGACTGATCAAGCGGTCTGGCATCAGTAGGCTTTAGTGTGTAGTGGAGGATACATCTGCCCTGGAATTCTTTTTAAGAGACACAAATCAGAAAAGATTGAAAATTGATGCTGTAATCTACCCAGATCCTCTTATTACTTATAGTAATGTGCTCCCTTTCATTAAAAAGATGACACAGTGATGGGATCAAGCGGGCTTGGGTTTGCGACATTTGGTGTAGTATGCCAGTGGTAAAATTTGGCGCAGTAGCAGTGCAAGGATACAGTTTAACAACATCCAGAAGCTTCTCATGTGTTTGTGTGCAATTGAGGCATTAATGAGGCAAAATCAAAAACAAAGAAATACATGCAAGAGAGAGGAGATGAGGGATTTGTGTGCAAAGAGGATTACCATTTGATATTGCACTGCCAAAAATTATTTCATACAGCTTGGACCAAAGAAGGGAGGTGTATATAAATATATATATATGTCTAAAGTTAATGGGATGCTCGTGAACTTACTATCTTCTCAGGATATAAATTCTAACTTCTTTGTGTAGGCCTAATGTGCACTATTTGCTCATGTATTGCACTGCCAAAAATGATTTAGTACAGCTTGGACCAAATAAAGGAGGTGTATATAAATATATATATGTCTAAAGTTAATGGGATGCTCATGAACGTAATATCTTCTCAGGATAGAAATCCTAACTGCATTATGTAGGCCTAATCTGCACTATTTGCTCATTGCATATCCCTCTTGCATATGAAGGTCTCATGTTTCCAAAATTTTGAGGATTCATTTTTCTTTTTAAAAAGAACTCTTTATTTTTCCTCTAAGAAAAATGGTTGGGAGGTCAGGAGAGTGGAAGTTGAATTCCTGATCCATATTGATGTCATCTCAACAGTATTTGCTGGTGGCATTTCTTGCACATGAAAGGTGTGTTTTAGCAGAATCTGGCATGTATACATTAGTCAGGAAGAGGTAATGAACTGAGAAATTTCTAATCTACAGGACAAAAATAGTTCACAGAACCACAGAATGTCAGAGGCTGGAAAGGACCTCGAAAGATCATCCAGTCCGACCCCCCTGCCAGGAGGACCACCTATACCAGATCACACAGGAACGTGTCCAGGAGGGTTTTGAATGTCTCCAGAGAGGGAGACTCCACAACCCCCCTGGGCAGCCTGTTTCAGTGTTTTGTCACCCTCACAGTGAAAAAATTCCTTCTCCTGTTTACATGAAACTTCCTATGCCTCAACTTTCACTCATTGCCTCTTGTCCTATCATTGGGCATCACCAGGAAGAGCCCGGCTCCATTCTTCTGGCACTCACCCTTTATATTTTTATTGCTATATTAATGCTATACAAAATAATGGCTTAATTTACATTACATTAACACTGAAATGCATTCATGGATTCCCCTTTCCTGCTTTCTTTGTGGCTCTGGTGAAGGAAAAAGAGTCTCTGTGTGTTTTGCAGCGTGTGTTCTGGGAGTTGTAAGTGTGTCAGTCAGTCTGGGTATTAGGCATCAGATGGGTTAGCATAAGTGATTTCTTCAGTTTACCTAACATTTTGGTTCAAGGTCTGGTTGCTTCCAGTTTTAAATGTGTAACTCAGCTGTGGATGTCACATTTATTTTGTCAGGAAGACAAAAATAAGTTTTCATGCAGATGTGAAAGGCTTTGCTTGCCAATAGGTACATGCCATAAATCGAGCATTCAGACCATCGGATAGCTTTCATACCATTTGTGTGAAACAAGTTATTCCTCAGGGCCTAATGCTTTTACATAAAATAGCTTATCAGTTCAGAACAGCAGCATATCAGAGTTAAGCCCATGAACACGTATATGCCAGCTTTAATGTAGCAGGCAGATTGCATTGAAAGCATTAGCAAATCTCTTATAAAACATGTGTTGCAAGTAGTTCTGATAATTTCTGTTGGTTTCTTTTCCTTTAGGTATTTTTGCTAGTGCACTCGATGGCTTTTTTGCCTGATTTTGTTGTTTTCACTCTCTAGTGAACAGAGTATTTGCCAAGCCCGGGCTTCAGTTATGGTCTATGACGATACCAGTAAGAAATGGGTGCCAATCAAACCTGGACAGCAGGGATTCAGCAGAATCAACATATACCACAACACGGCCACGAACACCTTCAGGGTAGTTGGAGTTAAACTGCAAGATCAACAAGTGAGTAACTGTATTGAGTTTCCTGTTAATTAACCTTTGATCTCATTTGATACTCTCAGTCTATACTTCATGCGGTCTAGCAACATTTCCTGCTCCCTGCAAGGTGCCTACAAGTCTGTTTACTCCAGCTGCTCAGACTCTGCATGGTTTTTTACACGCAGAATATTATCACTGATCATTGCTTATTTGCAAACAGAATTTCTGGTAGTTGCCAGAGAGATTTTAATGTTATTTTTCCCTCCTCCATTTTTGCTTGTGAAATGATTCTTACTTCATTCTGCAGGTTTTGTTTTCAGCTCCCCCAACTTACTTTTTGCTTGTTTTCAGGTATATGAGGCAGTCATTCTTCTCTGCTGTCTCACAAAGTGCAATTGTTACCTTGCTATGATAAGTAATTAGTTCCTTGTAACGCAGTGTGAACTCCTAGGTGCACTCTACGATCTGATTTACAGCAGCCTAAGTCCACAGGAGCTCCTTTAGTATTTAGTGATTTAGATAATCAGAACTGGGATCAGACTCCCCCTCAGCCACCAAATCACAGTGCTCATGAGTGTGATGGGTGATGCCTTCTGTCAGGAGCTCTATAACCAATGTCATGGTTAGACCATAAAGTAAAAAATATACTGAACAGCTGTGCCTTGGCTCCATTTGCATTTTAGAGCAGGAATTTCAGACCTGGGGACTCTCTCTGTGTTGACATGAGGCCAGTACAGTGATTGCAACCCAACCTGCCCGCACTGCCTGCTTCACCTTGAGCCCTCAACCTGACAGAAGAGTCAGAAAAAAGTGGACAATTGATTTCCTCTTGGCTCATAGAGCAGTGTTGCCTCCTGGGAAGGTGTGATGAGCGCTCCTGACAGTATGAGAGGGGCAGGGTCCTGGCAAGGAAGACCAAACCAAACCAAATCACAAAGAAGGAGCCAGAGTGTCATTACTTCTCAGCTGCCAGAAATGTTGAATTGTCCACTTTGCTTATGGAAATGCAGATGATGTCCCTCAGCTGTCAGCTGTAATGATGCTTGGACCAAGTGGAAGACTGAGGCTGATTACTGGAAGTGTTAATGACATTGGAAGTGTTAATGAGAGCTGGGTAGAGGAACCAAGTGAGGTTCAACAAGGAGAAGTGCAGAGTCCTGCACCTGGGAAAGAATGATAAACTGCACCAATACAGGTTGGGAGGTGGTCTGCTGGAGAGTAGTCCTGTGGAAAGACACTTGAGAGTCCTGGTGAATAACAAGTTATCCATGGGACAGCAATGTGCCCTGGTGGCCAAGAAGGCCAATGGGATCCTGAGGTATATTAAGAAGAGTGTGTCCAGCAGATCAAGGGAGGTTGTCCTTCCCCTCTACTCTGCCCTGGTGAGACCTCGAGTGCTACATTCAGTTTTGGGCTCCTCAGTTTAAGAGGGACAGGGATCTGCTGGAGAGGGTTCAGTGGAGGGCTAGGAGGATGATTAAGGGACTGGAGGGCATGGCTTATGAGGAGAGGCTGAGTAACCTGGGGCTTTTTAGTCTGGAGAAGAGAGGACTGAGAGGGGATTTAATAAATGTTTATAAACACCTGAGGGCTGGCCAGGAGGTGGGGGGACAGGCTCTGCTCACTTGCCCCTGTGCTAGGACAAGGAGCAATGGGTGTAAGCTGCAGCAAAAGAGGTGCCACCTCAACACAAGGAGGAACTTTACTGTAAGGGTCCCAGAACACTGGAACAGGCTCCCCAGAGAGGTCGTGGAGTCTCCTTCTCTGGAGACTTTCAAGGCATATCTGGATGTGTTCCTCTGTGATCTGTATGGTGCTGCTCTGGCAGGGGAGTTGGACTTGATGATCTCTTTGGGTCCCTTCCAACCCCTAACATCCTGTGATCCTGTGACTTTGCTTCACTGCCTATATACACAGTCATTTTGAATAAGGAGAAGGAGAATAGAAGTAGGAGGGTGGAGATTTAAATTTTAAAAGCTTCTGCCGTAACCTTTATCCTTCTCAACAGAGCAAAGGCAATGTATTAGTATAATTCCATTTCAAAACTAGAAAATATGTTAGAAAACAAACAAAATACAGCAGTTTCTTAGCTGCAAAACTTAGTAATGCTTCCTAACAGGCTGCACTGGCTGTTTATTTTACATAGCCACCAGGTGTATGTAAATGGTTTTCATGTGACTGCAATCTGGCATGGGTCTGAATAGTTGATGTAAAACAAGTAGAGGTCATAAAGTCCACGTATATATAAGAGAGGCTATGTACAAGAGGTCTGTCTTAACTGGAGTGCACAATTGAAAGAATAGAATATGTTAAACAGTCAACTCTTGAGCTGTACATTAAACATGTTTTGCATTAACTGTAACATTGTGTTTGCTTGCAAATGTTCCTACTTACAAACCCTATGAGGAGAGCCTGAGGGAGCTGGGGTTGTTTAGCCTGGAGAAGAGGAGGCTCAGGCATGACCTCATTGCTGTCTACAACTACCTGAAGGGAGGTTATAGCCAGGTGGGGGTTGGTCTCTTCTCCCAGACAACCAGCAAGAGAACAAGGGGACACAGTCTCAAGTTGTGCCAGGGGAAGGTCTAGGCTGGATGTTAGGAGGAAGTTGTTGGCAGAGAGAGTGATTGGCATTGGAATGGGCTGCCCAAGAAGGTGGTGGAGTCACCATCCCTGGAGGTGTTGAAGAAAAGCCTGGCTGAGGCACTTGGTGCCATGGTCTAGTTGACTGGCTAGGGCTGGGTGCTAGGTTGGCCTGGATGATCTTGGAGGTCTCTTCCAACCTGGTTGATTCTATTCTATTCTCTTCTACTTACAAGGAGTCTACAAGCCATCTAAAAATCATCTCAGTTCAGCAGGAAACAAGAATGAAAAAGGTGTTTTTCTAGACTTTAAAGACTGAAAGTCCTCCCTCAAACAAACGAAAAAGTACCTTAGTCACTTAAATCGCTCTAAAAGAGAATATTCATCTTAAATATGATTAGAAAAACACAATAAATTGAAGACAGCATAGCAGAATGGTATTAAAAGGAACATTCTGAAAGTCTCAAGACTCAGGATTTAATCTATTTTTTTATGTCTCACATGGTATCATGAGCTTGTTGGGCTTGCTATGCATTTGTATTTAATGAAAAAAAAAGAAATGGATTTCTGTTAAAATCATTTTCTTTACAAGCTATTTCGTGCTTGTTCTAGGTTGTGCTAAATCACACTGGAAGTAAGGTTTTAGTAGAAGCTGTTACTTTGCCAAGAAAGCTATATTTTTCTGAAAAAGACCAATCTTCAGCTAAGATGTGATTTGGCATATAATGAATCTAATGAAGCCACACAGGGTCAAGGAAACAGTTCAAAATACACAACACAACAATACCACAGAAGAGCAATTTAAATGTTATTGTATGCTGTTTGCCAAGGCATAGAATAGAATAACCATAGGATCAACCAGGTTGGAAGAGACTTCCAAGATCATCCAGCCCAACCTATCACCCAGCCCTATCCAATCAAATAGACCTCCTTGTTGTCTTTTTGACATCTCACCTCAGATCTCCAGATTTATCATGTGAGATATACATGGGTTGATCTGGTTATTTCTGAAGGGAGGGAAAGAGGGAGGGGGAAGGGGCAATTGGGTTGGAAGCCCTCCTGGGGACTGTTTCTGGGAGGGGTAGTGTGTTTCTGTATTACTGTTAACTTGTATATAACTGTATATATTTGTGTATATAGAATCATAGAATCAACCAGGTTGAAAGAGACCTCCAAGATCATCCAGGCCAACCTAGCACCCAGCCCTATCCAGTCAACTAGACCATGGCACTAAGTGCCTCATCCAGGCTTTTCTTCCACACCTCCAGAGGTGGTGACTCCACCACCTCCCTGGGCAGCCCATTCCAATGGCAAATCACTCTCTATGGCAACAACTTCTTAACATCCATCCTATACCTCCCCCAGCACAACTGGAGACTGTGTTCTTCTGTTGCTGGTTGCCTGGCAGAGGATACTCCATGACTTCACCCCTTTTGATTTTTGTTGGTTTATATTATACCTCTAACCCCTTTCTTTAATTTTTCATCCTCTTCCTTTATTTCATGTATTTCCTTCTGTAAACTTATAGTTTTGGCTTTATCTAGCTGCCTTTTTTGTTTTCTTGCTCTTATTTGGGGCATGTGTTAAGAATTTGAAGTACTGACTTCTCGTTCTGCTTACCTTATCTGTGTTTATCTGTTTCACTGGCTGATGGTGTGTAAAACATTCACCACAAAGACGTAGGGTTTTTAGAGTGGCAGGAACTTGAGCAGCATTCTCACCACCAGGAAGTGGTCACCTAACTTCTTGTTCTCCTTATGTGTCTGGCTGACGTGCTCATCGTGTGCTTGTGTGCAGCAGCAGCAGTGCCAGCGGTGCATGAATTCCACTTTCTGCTCTGCACAGACATGCATATTTGCATAGACTCATGCTGCCATGAGCAGTAATCTTCAAAAAACCAGAAGACTGTTGATGCTTTGAAGTAGCCAGAGAGGCCAGAACTGTTTTGAAGCTAAGGCCAGAACAGTATTGCAATCACTCAATATCATAAGCTTTGATGTTTCCTTGCAGCCTTTGTTTTCTTGAAGCCCAATACTTGCAAGCAAACGATTTATTCCCATGTTCCAACTTGCCAGATGCTCTTGTAACCTAGTCTGCTGTAAAGGTGGAGTGTATTTGTGATGGTTTGGGAGTTACCCACGCCCCTACACTTAAGAAAATCACCCAGACTAGACTCAGCTGTATGGAAGTTAAAGAATGAAGCTATATTTACAGCTAGGTGGGGGTTGGTCTCTTCTGCCAGGCAACCAGCAAAAGAAGAACACAGTCTCAAGTTGTGCTGGGGGAGGTATAGGATGGATGTTAAGAAGTTGTTGCCATAGAGAGTGATTTGCCATTGGAATGGGCTGCCCAGGGAGGTGGTGGAGTCACCACCCCTGGAGGTGTGGAAGAAAAGCCTGGATGAGGCACTTAGTGCCATGGTCTAATTGATTGGATAGGGCTGGGTGCTAGGTTGGCCTGGATGATCTTGGAGGTCTCTTTCAACCTGGTTGATTCTATGATTCTATATACACAAATATATACAGTTATATACAAGTTAAAAGTAATACAGAAACACACTACCCTTCCCAGAAACAGTCCCCAGGAGGGCTCCCAACCCAATTGCCTCTTTCCCTCCCTTCAGAAATAACCAGATCAACCCATGTATATCTCACGTGATAAATCTGGAGATCTGAGGTGAGATGTCAAAAAGACCTGAAGGATGTTAGAGGAAAAAGAGTTAGGTAGATTAGAGAGTTAAGGCAGAGACAGCCACAGAAACCAGACTGCCAGAAAGAGGGCACAGCCAGAAGTGAGAGCTGAGCAGTGTGTGAGAAGTGACCGTCGTATCTATATTTTGACTAGCTGCATTTCTCAGCAGAAGAATGGATGATACACAGTACACATTGTTGTCTTATTTCTTCTCACAGCTAAGGATTTACTTTCTCTTGGTAAAACATTTCAGTTAGCCTCAAACCAACACAGTATTAGCTTCAGTCACCGTGCAAGAAGTTTACAAAGCTAAAAAACTACAAGAGTCCATCTTTTTGGTTTATCTGACAAGCAGTAGCTCCCCAGCTCTAGGCTTTGGAACCAAATCAACTCAGAGTTTAAATATAATGACTTTACAGCAAGTGATTTCAGCTCAGCATGATCTCAGCACCAAAAGGCATGTGCTACATAAATAGATGGAGAGGGGGGTACAAGTCAAAAGTGAATCACATCTCCTGAGGGTTTGATGTATTGATGTGGCTGAGAAGTGAATGTAAAAATAGGGCCCTGGGGAAGGTGGGACATTTTGCCTTTGAGCCTAAGCCAAAACTGGAGTGAGGACAACATTCTTGGGATGCAAAGTAAGCCACATTTTTTGAAAAGTAAAGAACCAATTAATCACCACTGTAACTTACTAGAAGGTGGTCAGGTTTGGGCCTGTTTACAGAAATAAATAATCTGACCTCAGCTGTAGCAGTTTTTAGTTGCTGTGCTCCCTGATTTAGCAGTGGTATGAGTGCTCTCCATGCGGGAAGTCTGAGCACTGACAATGTGCCAGTCTGTTACCCAAGCTTGTAACAAACTTCTGAGCCCTTTCATACTCTGGAGAAAAAAACAGATGTCTTGTGACGGCTGAATAAGAAGGGTATGTGCGGTAAGACTTGTGTGGGAGCTCTTCTCATGATCTTGTCTGTAGTTACACCTCAGATGTGGTCCTGAGGCTACCTCAATCCCTTCTAGCCTGTGAGTCTTGTCAATTACCACCACATCACTGCTGATAACATATAACTCATCAGCCTACAGAATACAGTCAGACAGAAGGGCTTTTTGGTTTTGAGCTTTTTAACGAATCACAAATTCCCCTGCCTGCCCCAGAATTCCTACACTTAAACTAAGTTGAAAACATGAAGGGGAATACCACACAGAAGTGAATCAAATTGGGGTTTTTTTACATTATAGTGACGAGAGTATTGAACGGTGACTTCGTGTTAATATTATGCACAACAGATCTGTGTAACTCCTTGTTATATGAGATAACTGAAATGCAGAATTTAATGTGGTTCAAAATACCACAGACATTTATATCAGTGACAATAATATTTTGTTTTGGGATAAAAATTACTAACAGGAGTTGGGAAGAAAAACACAAGCACAAAACCTCTCATGTTTCAGCTTTTAAGACAAACTGTGTGAAGAGTTAAAGGAAGAACTGTTGGTGGACAAATCCATTACTTGTTTCAGCAAGAAACATGTGTTATAGACTAGAGCTGAAGATTAAAAGATGAGCTGTTGGTCTGTTCAGCATGGTAGATATTATCTTAGTGACATATGAAGCCTAAGAGTAAAGATCCCTTTGAAACATCTGTAAAAAAGCCCCTATACCCCAAGAGTAAGACTTCTTTATTTCAGTTCTTGCTGTGAAGTACTTTGTTATCATGGTGTTCCTTGCAGAATCTCAACAGCATCTGTACCAGATACCTGTGTGTGCTCATTCTTAACAAAAACAGAAGAACACATCCTCTTTTTTTCCCCTTTGTCTAATTCTAAAGTGTGAGCTGAAGGAGATAAGTGAAACTCTATTTCCTCTTTCGTTTTCCACTTTGAAGCTGTGTTGTGTAAGCATTCTGATGATTGATGAAGGTCAACATTTAAATTCTTTATTTAACTGGAAGGATCAAACCCTCAGATTTTGTGAGTTCCTTGAGTTGATGTTCTAGGAGAGCAAATTTGATTTCTGTTAAATGGTTCTTGGCACAGGTTACTACACTGTGCAAGTACACTAACTCTCAGGTGCTTTTTTGACTTTAATAGTGCTTTCCTTTGAAACAGAAGATTCCTTCAGTAGGTGAGAAATATTCACTTTGTAAAGGCTGGTAGAAGCTTTCCAAAGGCTGGTAGAGTCTTTCCAAACATTTCCTTGAAGATGATGGCTGGGCTCTCCTTTGGTTAAGTTACGTAGAAGTGGTCAGAAAACCTAAATAGGTAGCTGGTAAAGCTGTTTGATTGGTTCTCTAGGTTAGTCTATACTAGATGCTTCAGAGACCATGAGTGTGAGTAACGTTGGTGCAGGCATTCCCAGTGCTCAGTGGCAGAATGGGAGTGGTCACCATTTTTCAAGAGAAAAGGGCAAAGTGGTCAGCTGTAGGAGTGAGTTCACATCTTTGCTGCCATAGAAGCAATGTGATTTGCACATTGGTCTGGTTGGTGTGGGTGGGTTCTTGCGCAGCGTGCTGGCAGCATTGTTCCCATTTTCAGGAAACCAATTCTTGTGAGCCTGTGTACTAAACATAGGCTGCCTTGCATCTCCATTAGGATCACAGGATTTTCTATGGAAAGAGGCAAAAAATAAGTGTAGGTCTGACCAGCTTTGCTGTCTGTGCATCTCTGGAGCTCTGTTGGCCAGTGGGATAGGGTGAGTATAGCCTGCCCTTTGATCAATAGAGCTACTTGGGATTGTTTGTCATGTCTTATCCAGTGCTGCAGTTTCTCCCTATGGCTTTAGCAGGGTGAGCCATAGGTATGGTGTATATATCTTTCTCATGATGGTTTTAGTGTTTAAGCTATCATAAAGTATTGAAACTGTGCCCAGAGGGGGACACCCATATGTGAGAGCATTCCCTGGTCCTGAAGAACTCACTGGAACACTACTCCTGCATACCATTGCCCAGCCAACCTAATTTGCAGTGAGCCATCCAAACTAGTTTGATGGAGGATTTTCCATTGATTGTCTTTCAGTGAGGACCAGAAGTTATGGGATTGTTCTGGCTTTTGGTAAAACTGCAGCCAAAATATGTCCACTTGTAGAGACAATCCCCAGTATTCAAACACAGGTTTACTCTGTTTGAATATAGAATTTCCCTGCTCATACTTTTAATTTTCTCTGTGCCCTGCTGTTCTGTTCTGTTCCTGACTTGTGTGGACTGATGAAGAGGGAGCTTCCATTTCCTACTTCTCTATTTTCAGCTGCACTGTGCCTGTTTATGAGGATAATTATGGTCCCTTCTGTAGGCAGGTTGTTAATCATAGAATCATAGAATCAACCAGGTTGGAAGAGACCTCCAAGATCATCCAGTCCAACCTAGCACCCAGCCCTAGCCAGTCAAGTAGACCATGGCACTAAGTGCCTCATCCAGGCTTTTCTTGAAGATCTCCAGGGACAGTGCCTCCACCACCTCCCTGGGCAGCCCATTCCAATGGGAAATCACTCTCTCTGGGAAGAACTTCCTCCTAATATCCAGCCTGTACCTACCCCAGCACAACTTGAGACTGTGTCCCCTTGTTCTATTGCTGGTTGCCTGGGAGAAGCAGTTTCTTAATTGTTTCTTAAATTCACATGACAATGGAGTGTTAGTCCACAGATAGGTATCTCAGGGGTGCTGTCTCTGTCACAGGTCCTTCTGGCTTATTAATGGTGCTGCAAACACTCCTGCCTTTCCATCTTCACCTAGAGCAGCTTGTGCTTTTAGTGTTGGATGTTTCTGGTCAGATCTCAGGTGTACTGTGTAGCTGGGTGTCCCCACATTTCCTGCCCAAGGACAAATAAGGTATTGTATTTAGCAGATCAAAACATACAGAAACACTCTGCTGCTGCAGTCACCCCATACCTGGGATTTATAGCATGTACAGCAGGGGAGGAGGTGGGAGAGGAAGTATTTGCTGGTCTGGTTTTGTCATTGCCCATCTGATTCTAGAGAAAAGAACTTTCTCGGCATAAGAAGCTAGCGGTAATGGGTCACACAGGAAGAGAAAAGCAAAGCTGATGCAACGTTTGCACGTATCTGTTGTAGGGCAGGTATAGTGCCAAGAGTTCTGTCTAACTCATTTTCTGACTATTGGTGCATGATCCCCCAAAAGATGGCAACAGCTGCCTGCACTGGCTCCTCTCATCTGTCTGCACGTTTTGCACAGCTTCAGAAAACACAAGCAGGTAATGGATCTTTACCCCTAGGCTCCTGGTTGTGGCCAGGAGGAGATTGCTCTCTTCTCTCAGGTGGCCAGCACCAGAACGAGAGGACACAGCCTCAGGCTGCGCCAGGGGAAATTTAGGCTCGAGGTGAAGAGAAAGTTCTTCACTGAGAGAGTCATTGGACACTGGAATGGGCTGCCCGGGGAGGTGGTGGAGTCACCGTCCCTGGGGCAGTTCAAGGCAAGGTTGGACGTGGCACTTGGTGCCATGGTCTAGCCTTGAGCTCTGTGGTAAAGGGTTGGATGTGATGATCTGTGAGGTCTCTTCCAACCCTGATGATACTGTGATACTGTGTGATACTGTGAAATGAGCTTCTGTAAATCTCACCCTCAGATGTAGGTCTTCTCTCATCAAAGCACACACTGCCTTACTGGACAGCCTTGTGGGCCCTGCTGAATGAATTGCCTTTATCAATGTAATTAAGTTTTACCAAAGGATTGGGGTTTATGCCCCTGAAAACAGAACTATTTTTAATCTCCGTGCCTCTCTTTCAAATCACAGGTAGTGATTAATTACTCAATTGTGAAAGGACTGAAGTACAATCAAGCAACACCTACCTTTCATCAATGGCGCGATGCACGGCAGGTCTATGGCTTGAATTTTGCAAGCAAAGAAGAGGCTACCACATTCTCCAATGCAATGCTGTTTGCTCTGAATATCATGAACTCACAAGATGGAGGTAAATTAGAAGCTACTCTGCTCTTTAGTAGTCTGTGACATTTTGCAGTGTTTGTTATTAGTCAGCTAGTGCAGATGTCGTTATAAAACAAATGATGTTAAAAAGTGTTTATCTCTAGTAGACAGCCTTTAGATCAGCATTTGCTGTGCTATGAACTGTACATTTTTATCAGGGGGTTTTCTTGAGGTGTCTTAACTTGGTGCCACATCCAGTTGGCAGCCAGTCACTAGTGGTATTCCCCAAGGATCAGTGCTGGGCCCAGTCCTGTTTGATGTCTTTATTGATTATCTTGACAAGGAGATTGAGTTCATCATCAGTAAGTTTGCAGATGACACCAAGTTAGGAGCAAGTGTCAATCTGTTGGAGGGTAGGAGAGCCCTGCAGAGGGACCTTGCCAGGCTGGATGGGTGGGCAGAGGCCAATGGGATGAGATTTAACAAGGCCAAGTGCAAGGTTCAACATTTTGGCTGCAACAACTCCAAGCAGTGCTACAGGCTGGGGAGAGAGTGGCTGGAGAGCAGCCAGGCAGAAAGTACTGGTACTGGGGATACTGGTAGATAGTAGGCTGATGATGAGCCAGCAGTGTGCCCAAGGTGGCCAAGAGAGCCAATGGTATCCTGGCCTGCATCAGGAACAGTGTGGCCAGTAGGATGAGGGAGCTTATTCTTCCCCCATACTCAACACTGGTCAGGCCACACCTTGAGTGCTGTGTCCAGTTCGGGGCTCCTCAATTCAAGAGAGATGTTGGGATACTGGAACGTGTCCAGAGAAGGGTGACGAAGCTGGTGAGAGGTGTGGAACACAAACCCTATGAGGAGAGGCTGAGGGAGCTGCGGTTGTTTAGCCTGGAGAAGAGGAGGCTCAGAGGTGACCTCATTGCTGTCTACAACTACCTGAAGGGAGGTTGTAGACAGGAAGGGGTTGGTCTCTTCTCCCAGGCAACCAGGAACAGAAGAAGAGGACACAGTCTCAAGTTGTGCCAGGGGAAGTATAGGCTGGATGTTAGGAGGAAGTTCTTGCCAGAGAGAGTGATTGGCATTGGAATGGGCTGCCCAGGGAGGTGGTGGAGTCACCATTCCTGGAGGTGTTCAGGAAAAGCCTGTATAAGGCACCTAGTGCCATAATCTAGCTGACTGAATAGGACTGGCTGATCTTGGAGGTCTCTTCCAACCTGCTTGAGTCTATGATTCTCTGATTCTTGTGATAGGAAATCAATGGTTATTTGGGAAAGCCTCAAGGGACGAGTAAACCCGCAGATTTATGTGGATCTATACATGCATTACATCATAGGTAGGATGGCATAAAGGGACTTTAAACAGAAGCTAGAGTAGAGTTAGCAGTATTTTATGAGGTAGGCCACCTGTGTGCTGGGTGTCAACTACAGCTGTATGCTCTTATGGGCTGGCTTTCAAAAAGAGGAGTGTGTGGCATCTTGGTGATTTCATGGGGTGAACTGCAAACGCTTGTACTCTGGACTTTGACTGATGCTATTCCTAAGTACTGTATTGACTGCAGTTGAAGTTTGTGGTGAAGTTTACTGTTCTGTGAAATCGTGGTTGCACTATCTTGATGAGGGCCCAAAATAAAGTCCCAGTTTCTAAATGGAATACAGATCTTGATCTGCAGTACCTGAGTACTGCCCTCAGAGATCTCTGACCTCTCTGCAGCTCATGGACTGGAAACAGAAAGCACTCCTGGTGTGGTGTTTTTTGTCTCCACAAAATATGCACCACAGCCCTTGTTTTCCTCTTGAGAACACAGTGAGCCAGAGTTTACATCACTTGCTGCCATCCAGGTTTCACTGCAGTGTTACCTGGTAAGGCAGTAGCTCTGGAGGAGATGTTGTCTCTTGACAATTTTTAGTATATGAATTTTACCAATACTTAGCAGTCCTAAACTCATGCAAATTTGAAGAGTACAGATCTGTTTGGCCACTCATCTGTGCTCAGCCCTTTTTAGACCGTTGGTTAGACTCCAGAATTTGGGTACTTTGACTGTGGTTTTAATGTAGTGTGATTGGTTTAATGTCTGTGATGGGTCTGCCTTTCTTCTGAAAGTTGTTGATTTGGGTTTTGTTTTGTTTTCATCTGACTCCTCCCATCAAAGGCAGGATTTTGAGGTTGTTTGAGGGTGATACCTTGTGGAAACACAAGTCTCAAGATGAGAATTTATTGCTCTTAGGCTAAACTGAAAGAAAGCATCTTAAGGTAGGTTCTTATGTTAGCTACTTCTAGCAAAGAACAGGTGGTTTTAAGAAAGTATTTTTGATCACTTAAAAAAATGCTTAGGTTGCTGAGAAGTTTATGAAAACAGTGATTTGCATTTTGGGGAGGTATTATTTTATTCATTTACTTACCACACCTTGAGTGCTGTGTCCAGTTCTGGGCCCCTCAATTCAAGAGAGATGTTGAGGTGCTGGAAAGTGTCCAGAGAAGGGCAACAAAGCTGGTGAGGGGCCTGGAACACAAACCCTGTGAGGAGAGGCTGAGGCAGCTGGGGGTGTTTAGCCTAGAGAAGAGGAGGCTCAGGCATGACCTCATTGCTGTCTACAACTACCTGAAGGGAGGTTGTAGCCAGGTGGGGGTTGGTCTCTTCTCCCAGGCAACCAGGAACAGAACAAGGGGACATAGTCTCAAGTTGTGCCAGGGGAAGTATAGGCTGGATGTTAGTGGGAAGCTCTTGCCAGAGAGAGTGATTTGCCATTGGAATGGGCTGCCCCAGGTGGTGGAGGCACCGTCCCTGGAGGTGTTGAAGAAAACACTGGTTGAGGCACTTAGTGCCGTGGTCTAGTTGACTGGCTAGGGCTGGGTGCTAGGTTGGCCTGGATGATCTTGGAGGTCTCTTCCAACCTGGTTGATTCTATGATTCTTAAGCTGTTGTGGGCATGAATTACTGCAAACAGGAATTGACATGAGTATGCATATCCATATATCTCTTCAGGCACAGCCACTGCCTGCATTCTTCATCCATTCTCCTGCCTGTGTGCTCCATTAATGTTTGCTTTTTCATAGAGAAAAATCATTAAGGATAAATTTATTTATTGGATCTATGCATCCATGTATTAAAATTGCTCGCAGGATTATGCAGATGGATGAAGGCCTTCAGGAATGCATTTGTAGGTACTGTGAAATGCATAGCTGATACAGAGTCTGGCTTCCATGACTGCTTCTCCCATCGCTCTACCACCCACTTTCATACACTAAAATTAATTGTGGTAGACTACCAGTGGAAACCTGAGACTACATCATATCTTCAGCAGACTTTGAGTCAGGCTACTGCAACATTTGGGCAAATAAGTACTCTGGCTTGTAAAGTTGTGGGGGTTTTTGAATGGTGCATTAAGCTGAATTAGGTTTAAAAAAAAACCAAAAAACTATAGCAGTCCATGTTCTGGGGGGTTAGAAATAATTTTAAAGACATACTGACTTTGAAATGAATGAGTCACTTCAAATGAATACACATTTATGAACTGGTATTGAGAATTCTTGTACTGCCCCACTTTTTAATGAAAGAGACTACAATACCTGAGATCGTTTGCTGCCCATGCTGATCAATCTGTGTTGATTGCATGGGCCACTAGTGAAAACTAAACCAAGTGCTCCACAAATGCCGACAGTTAAATGGGCTGAATCACATTCTACTCCCAGGCTGTGTTAATCAAGATCATCCTTGGGGAGACATTCTTCCCAGGAATCTTGATATCCCAGTTTGAGAAAGCTAGGAGAGAAGCCACAGTCTAAACTTGCTGCCTTGCTGTATTTCTGCATCAGATGAACTCATAGTTTTATCAACAGAGAGGGGTGGTTATCTTATGCATGACTCAGTTCTAGGTACTGTGGTGTGAGCCTGCCCCAGTGCACGTCCTCAGGGTGGGGTGAAGCAAGTCTTGCAGTGCAGGACACGTACATAGCCCAGTCTTGAGCTCTGGAAGAAAGCTAATGATCCTGTTAGCAGTAATCTGAAATAAGATAAGACTAAAAAAAATAATAATACAGATGTGTGCCATCCTTCCTCTAGAGGCTGACAGTTGCCTCACTGAATCATGATTGTTGACCTGCCATCTTGTTTATATGCCTAATTACTTTGATTTCCTTGTATGTTTCTTTAACCTCCTCTTCTTTATGACAAAAAATGAAGAGCTGGTTCTCAGCCAGCCTGCAAAATGAGAACAAATAATAACACTAACTTGCTCATTACCAATCTCTTGCTCGCACTTCTTTAATGATATCATTTAATAAGATCATTAGAGTGACAAATTAGTCCCCATTAAATTGCTTTTCTTTCATGATTGTCCACTTTGTGAAGCTAGATGTTTTACTGGCATAGGTTACCTGATGCAAGGAGTGTCACCAGCTTACCTTGTCACCTACTGCCAAGTTTCAATGGGGAGAGAGCATCGCTCCTTCTTGTCCAGAGATACTCACCATTATTTGTCAACAGTCTTGACTGACTGGGGAGGTCCCAGTTGATTGGTGGCTGGTAGATGTGACACCCAGCTACAAGAATGGCTGGAAGGGGACTACAGGCCTGTCAGTCTGACCGTAGTGCCAGGAAAGATTATGGAGCAGGTCATCCTGAGTGCCGTCACACGGCACTTACAAGACAACCAGTCAGTGTGTGGCATACGTTCTCTCCTGGTTAGATGTTCTAAGTATTTGCAAGGTTTCTGTCAGTGCAGGGTATGTGTGAAGATTATGGTGCACTGTTTTTTTTGTTTAATATAGAATTTTGCAATGTTCTATTCAGTTCATGTTTTTGTTAGAATTTTTTCCAGCTAGTCCCATGTCGCTTGATATTTCAGTGGCACTGAAGTGCTGGGAAAGCCAGTCAGCTGCATTCATCTTCTACAAGGCAGTGACTGTTTTATGTGGTAATATTGCCCCAAGACTTCCCAGCACCACAGAGGACACAGTGTGGGAAGACAAAAGAGTGCATCTTCATTACAGTACTGAATAATATATAAAATAACTCATCAATAATGGAGGGAGACCTACCACAGAATACAATGCTCACTTGCAGCCAGCTGGTTCCAAAACTATGCTAATGTAAAGAGATCCATGCCCCATGCAAGACACTCCATCTACTGCTCTGCAGACTCATTTCCCATGCTATCAAGTGTGCTGCTGCAGGTTATAAACCACTAATACAGTGTATTCATTGTAGTTTAGTGCACTTTTAAGTGCGCTAATAACATCTAAAGACTCTTGTAACCTCATTGTGTGTAGACATTGCAGGACTGCAGGCACACCATTGTGCTGCAGGTCTTATAACCAGATCATCCCAGAAGTGGCTCCTTCTTTATAATCACAGTATCACCAAGGTTGGAAGAGACCTCATAGATCATCAAATCCAACCCTTTACCACAGAGCTCAAGGCTAGACCATGGCACCAAGTGCCACGTCCAACCTTGCCTTGAACTGCCCCAGGGACGGTGACTCCACCACCTCCCCGGGCAGCCCATTCCAGTGTCCAATGACTCTCTCAGTGAAGAACTTTCTCCTCACCTCGAGCCTAAGTTTCCCCTGGGCTGTGTCCTCTTGTTCTGGTGCTGGCCAAATTCTCTATGCAGGCATAGAGAATTTGTAAATGACCGACTTTTAAACCTAATAGTGCAAATATGATCCATGTGGTCAGGCACCTCATGCTAGCCAAAACAGCACCTCACAGGCAGTGGTTGATTGAATGTATGTTAAAAATACCAAAAGGCTTTTTCTTCTTAAAAATCAAAGCTTTCCTAGGGGAATAAGTCTTTCCCTTGTAACACTTTTCAAAAGCACTAGAGAAAGGTTTAGAGAGATAAGTTTCACAGTTTTTCCAGCATCATGCTTGCTCCAGTTTCAATATAAACTGTAGTCACCCAGAAATGCTCTGAGGGCAGTTTCTGATCTAACTTGCTGTACTTTGTAAGTCAATGAAGAGGGAGGGAAAATTCAAGTAAAATGAGATTTTTCCTTTCATCTACTGTATTACTTTATTACTGGAACTGTTCCAGAAAAATCTATCTGACATAAATAATCTTTTAGTAAATTGTTATATAATATAGAAATAAATGCCTTCCTTTGCAAACTGGACAAAGATTAACTGTCACTCAGCAAGCTAGGCATGAGTTTATTTTCTTGAGCAACCAGGGAAGACCAATACCACACCATGTGTTCAGCAAATCCTATCTCTGCCTGACCCTTTGTGAGCAGGAGTCCCTTATGATCCCAAATGGAAAACATCTTCTCAGGCTGTAGTAGCATTCATTTCTTACTCTCAGGGCTCTTTCCTACTATACTGATGGGGATGAAAATCCTCATACAAACCCATAGCTTGTGTTTCCACAACAACAATTTTTTTGCAAGCTTCCCCTGCTTGCAGAATTGCTGAATTACCTCTTCTCAAGTTAACTTGGGTTTCCTGAGATGGATATATGACATTTCTAAGAACCTGGGTGCACTTCATAAGTTGAGTTCACATTGAAAGAAACACATTTAAAACCATAAATCAAAGAAGGAGGTCCAGCAAAAAGAAGCAATAAGTAAAACTGGTAAATCTTCCATTTTAGCTTGGCTCCAGCTGACTGGAGCACAGGAGGTGAATTCTTTCATTCATGAATAGATAAACTGGGACTGCAGACTCCTTTCTGTGTTGTAAGTGTAAATATCATTGCTATTATACATCTGTCAGGAAGTATCAAACTGTTATTTGATTATTCTGCTCTATAGAAGTAGGCATCATTTTTTGCAATTTAGTTTTTCAGTCCCCTAGATGGTAGAGATCCATGGCAGAAAGTCTTTCAGGGCAGTGAAGTGCTCTCCCAGTGTTATGCTAATAAAAATCCATGGCATGTTGCTTGTGTGTGTCTTAGCCACTTTTCTGCAGGACTCTATTATATCCTTGCTTAGAGCAGCAGAAGTGCCAGAGCTGCTATTGCACATCTAGAGCAACAAAAGGTGTCTCTGTTCTTTGAAGAGCATAACAAATCTAACAATACTTGAGTCTCTCACTGATGTTATTGCTGTGCTCAGTTCTTCTCTGCTAAATGGAAACCACTTGAAGAAGGAAACTGTTTGGGGAGAAAATCGTTGAGAGATTTAAGAGATACTTACTCACATTGAAAGCAAAGTGAGTTCCCTAGCACCATTGCCCTCAAACCCTTGTGCATGGCCCTCAAACTGGTGCAAACCAGCAAAGTTCCCAGAGCTCAGCACTTGGAGACACAACATGGGGATTTTTTTACTATACTATGGGAGGTGGCAGAAGAATGCTAATAGCTTAGGGGAAACCAAAATCATCAACATTTAAGAAGTCCAGTAATTCATGTGCAAGTAGTGTAGGCCAGAGTTAGGCCAGTGTTCATTTGTAGGCCATTTCTAGGCTGTTTACTTGCTGAATGTACCTCTTCATCTGGTGACAGCTCCTTTTGGGGTGTTAGTTTGGACTGTACTTACATCATGCCCTCTGTCAAGCCACAGCTGTGAGTGGAGCTCAGCGTCGAGCCACAGAAGTGTAAAAGCAGCCTTGCCCCACCAGATGCTGTTACACAGAAGTAGCTCCATGTCACATTCTCTCTCCTCTGTTTGCTCTCCTCTACTCAGGGACATGGCAAGAGAAACAGTACCTGCCATGAGCCTCGGCCAGCAGTGCACTGTGGGCAGCCTCTGTGTGCAGCTCCTCATATGGGTGATAGTGGGCTCTGTCCTGACTCTGTCCCTTGGTCTCTGCAGGTAGTAAAAAAGTGCTGGACTTGCACCCCAATCTGCCACATGAAAGCATAGGCTGGATGTTAGGAGGAAGTTCTTGCCAGAGAGAGTGATTTGCCATTGGAATGGGCTGCCCAGGGAGGTGGTGGAGTCACTGTCCCTGGAGGTGTTCAAGAAAAAACTGGATGAGGCACTTAGTGCCATGGTCTAGTTGCCTGGCTAGGGCTGGGTGCTAAGTTGGACTGGATGATCTTGGAGGTCTCTTCCAACCTGGTTGATTCTATGATTACTTTCTGCATAAGCCATTGCCCCTTGTTATATCACTACTCATCCTTCTAAACAGTTCTTCCCCAGCCTTCCTGTGGGAGCCTGTCCTGAGGCTGCCCTGAGCCCCCTCAGATCAATGACCAGGCAGTGTGATGAGATAGATTATAGTTACACAGGCCCAGATTTTCAAAGACTGCTAATTACTGATAGGAACTCCTAATCTGATTCAGCCAAACCAGACTGGTTTTTGCAGTGATGCTGTGGTCCTCTTTATTTTTTGAAAAGTAAGCTATAGAAACTTCCAAGAGATTGTGTGGAAAGTGACATCTCCACCTTTCTATTGCATTGCCAGGTATGCAAGCATCCTTAGGAGAGGAATGCATGTTGTTTTGTTTTTTAGTCATCCTGCAGAAATTATGCCCTCTGATAATGATGTCAGATTCTAGTGTTAGCCCCATACTTTACCTCACAATTACTTATTTTGTACTGTTCATGGGTACCCCTTGCTATTTGTTGGGCTCTAGCTGACTGATATCAATGATTAACTTGAGATGAGATACACAAATGCATAGGGATTAAGACAGATTTGGGTTATTAGTTGCTGAGCTGGCGAGAAACTTTGTGGTTTTCATTTAGTAGACTCTGGATTACCAGCTAAGACCCAGATCTTTTAATAGTTTGTTGTTACACAGTAATTCATGCACTCCCCTAGCTGTGAGCCACCTCTCGCGTGTCATTACTCACACAAGTAATAATTGCATGACCTCAATCTCCCCTTGTGGTCATCCTGTGGCATCTACAGTGCAGGATTTTGTACCTGAGCTGGCTGTGTGATCAGAAAACAGCAGCAGATGTTCCTAGGACAGTCACATATTTGAGATGTCTCTACCAAGCACCTCTAGGCAAAATTCTGACTGTTTTTCCTCTCTTTCTCTCTCACTGACTGTAAAGGACCCTAAGAACCCACTCCAGATCCTGTCAATTTTGCTATGATCCTCTCACCAACTTTCTGATTAATGGATTAATTATTTGTAACTGTGTTGTAATTAATTATTAACTACAATAATAATTAAATGATTGGTTTAATAATATTACATTAGGGACCTGGAAACTAATGCATGTAAGCTGTATTTTCAGTGGTTCTACATGCATTGCTTCTACATGGATTTCTCCGGGGCAGTTAGTGAGAATTCACTTTGTTTTGTGAATATGAGTGTTCACATGAGCAATGTACATATCAGATGATTACCTCTTCTCCAGCTGCCTGAGCTCTGGTGGTCTTTTTGCACATAAATGTTTTGAGTTTTATACCAGAAGTGAATTTGGGGAGAAGTTCACACATGCATAGATAGGAGTCAGGAATAGATTACTGGGCTGAGAGGATTTTTCACATGTAATCGAAATAAAACTGATACCAATTTGAATTTAGTTTATAAATTCTGCTTTCATTATGTGTCTTTGCTCACTGTGTGGACCACAGTCACTAAAAATGTGTTCACAATGTTTAGGACCAGAGCACTGAGCAGAGACAGTCAGTGGTGCAGCTGAGGAGGTAGGGCACAGCTCTGCAGCCATCTCCAATGCAATGCTCAGCTAAAGAGAAAATCTGCTGCTTAATTCCAACCACTGAGTCAATCACCATATGCTGCTGCCAGCAAAGCATGTAGAGCAGCTTCTGCTGCTAGCTAGTAATCCCCTTGGAGCTCACACAAAGTCTATTAATTGCCTTCTTAGATGACTTCATGCAGTCGTCCAGCATCTTATCTTCACCAGGTCAGGGACCTGAAAGCTCTAGATTGTGTGCCACTCTGCAAGCAGAATCTCAGAACCTTATGGCAATGGCTGTTGTAATTTCTCCAGTTAATCCTAATGAAGCAGTACAGCTGAAAGTGGAATTCATTTAGCTGAACTTCAGCCACATAAATGCTAGGGATCTAGTCTACGATAACCACGTAGTTTCCACTCCGCAGAGTGAGAACTCACTTCAAGGTGATGATGAGTGCGGATGTAGCCCTGTGCTGCTGGCTGGTGGCTCAACAAGCTGCACAGGTCCTGTGACACAGCAGGGAGTGAACCACGACTGTGATAAAATGGAACTGTCTCGGGCTGTTGTGCAGTTTAGGAAGGAAGTAATCAGCTAGTCGGTGATTTTAGTTCACAAAGAGCCTCGCCTTTGCCCTCCTACGTGCTCAGCTGCACAGCCGAGGAGAGGGCAGCCTGATTCAGGTGCATTTTAAATCTGCTCCGATTCGAATGGTGAAAAAGCCAGACTGTGCAAAGAAATCACCATCAATCTGACTTGCATGGGTTGCTTTATCTGTTGGGCTTGGTTAGTATTCCCAAGCACTCTATCGAAAACATCAGTTTAATTCCATTTTCCCTGCTGCTGGCTTCCAGGGACTCCCTCTGGTGGTTAGTGCAGCCGTGAAGAATGCTGTGTGCATCTTCGTCTGTGCAGTACAGCACCGTCTTAGAGGCAGATAATGCGGACATAGCACTATGAGGGAGAAAGATAAAGAGGAAGTTAAGCCCATTGCATTCCCTAAATGGAAGGAAACTAATAGTAATTACTTACTGTACCGATTGTGCTGTATTTTGATGCAAGCCTATCCTCTCTGCTAAGGGAGTGAATTCTTAAAGCCCGTTTCTCGTGAAAGTTTTGTGTGAAAGACTCATCTTGTCTCACTGGATTGCACTGAGGTGACAGTTTTGTGCCTAAGAAGTTTAAGGCTGGTCCCTTAGCTCTCAGTTCTGATTGGTGAGATCCAAGGGTTGTATGGTGGATGACAGCAAGATTTTCTTTGCTGGCACAAGTACGTACTCACCACTTGCAGTTTCACTCAGACCTAAATGTGTGAGGAATCATCCTTCCCTATGTGTCTGCAAAACAGGGCTTCATTTCTTTGCTTGACTCTGAAGCAGGGAACAGACTTAGTGTAACTGCTGCAGCTACACACTGCAGTGTGGTTTAGCCAAATGCTTCTTAATGCTCTGAGAAGACACCTGTGACCATCAAATGGAAGATGTTGGCTAGAAGCTAGTCCTTATATATGGGCCATAGAGCTACTATTTCACAGATGGTAGGACTGATACCCATTGAGTGAGACTTCAGTTCACTGTGCTCAGTTTACTGTAACTGCAGGCTTAACCTCTTGCCATGCTACTTTGGTGCTTTTCATTCCCATCTCCAGGGTGTTCCTCCTGAGTCCCTTCTAAGTCTTCCTTTCTTATGTCTGTCTCACTTCCTTCTTTATGAAGACAGCAGAAAAAAATAACATTTCCATAGATAAGAATGTGTACTAGTACCTTTCCTGAAGCCACAACAAGTTCCAATAGCTTGTCCCCCTGGTCTGAAGGTAAGCACTGCATGCTCTGATCCACCACTGCTCCTAGTCTGAAGGTCCAATAAAAGAGGGGAATATGCACAGATAGAGGCATCCGTGAAGGAACTCTTTCTGTACTAATGACATCCCATCTCAGCAATATGATTAACCAAATTTGGTACTTTGCAAGACCAGGTACGAAGGTTATGGGAAAGGTAAGTTCTCTTTCAATTCTGTGTAGGAAGATTATTAATTTGAGGTCAGTGATTATTACAGAGGCAAGATGTACCACAGTCAGACAACAGATACATAGAGGATTATATTTTAATGCCTAATCAATGGATCTATCACTCTTTTACAGTGAGGACATGGTTTTACTCAAAAGACCATGCATAATTCAATATATGGAAGTCTATATTCTGATTTTATGCAAGACTCAGAGAATATGAGCCAAGAGAACTATGGATTTAATTCTTCCTGGTTTCTAGTGGTGTTCTGCAAGCTGGCAGAATGCTGCTGTGAGGAACTTGGGAGGCAGCTGGCTTAAAGGTACTTTCCAAAAACATGCCCCCTGTATCAGCTGCAGGAGTTGAACAGAAGGCAGAGCTGTAAAACTGTCACGCATGGAGGCGCTGAGCTTCTAAAGTACTGACCAGGAGACAGCACAAGAGAGACGATTCCGATGTGTTATGTAAAGCAGAAACTGTAGAATCAGTTATTTGTATGGGTGACTATGAGCTATGATTTATCAGCTTCAAATATTCTCTTGTATACTGATGTCTAAACAAATTAATGTAAATACTGGGAGAAGAGTAGGGCCTCTTGATCCCACATTCAAATCTTGTTTCTCTTGAAAGAGTGTGAAAGATAGGAATGGGTGAGGTGGGAGGAAGCCAACCACAATGACATTAGAGAATAATGTTGATATATTCAGAAGTGCTCCAGCAAGCTATGGTAAACTGTTACCAAATCTCTTGTTCCTGGGCACTGCAGGTAAGCCTCTTGCTCCAGGTTTGCTCAAACTTTGGTCTTCTGTACTCAGAGAATTAAAATGGTAAGTTTGGACTCCTGATTTTGAGCTAAAACTTGCAAGTGGAACTGGGTAATAAACTTGGCAGGCTACAATGCCCCTAATTACAGTTCTGGGAAAGAGCAGATCAGAACACACACACAGAGTTGTCTGTGTGACTTCTCTTGGTGCTGTTGCTGTAGCCATTGCAACACAAAAGTCAATATTCGGTGTGATACATGTCAGCTGGGGTTATAGAATCATAGAAAAGTTGAAGTTGGAAAAGACCTTTAAGATTATTGAGTCCAACCATTGACCTAACACCACCGCAGCCATTAAACTGTGTCCCGGAGTGTCACATCTACATATGACCAACACTCATCTCACTACAACCTCCTTTCACATAGTTGTAGAGAGCAATTAAGTCCCATCTCAACCTCCTCATTTCTAGATTAAACAAACCCAGTTCCCTCAGTTGCTCCTTGTAAGACATGTTCTCAAGACACTTCACCAGCTTTGTTGTCCTTCTCTGGACCCACTCCAGCACCTCAATGCCCTTCTTGTGGTGAGGGGCCCAAAACTGAGCACAGTATTTGAGATGCAGCCTCAGCAGTGCTGAGTACAGGGTCACAGTCACTTCCCTACTCCTGCTGTCCACAGTATTCCTGATACAGGTCAGAATGCTGTTGGCCTTCTTGGCCACGTGAGCACACTGGTTCATGTTCAGCTGATTGTCAACCAGGACCCCCAGGTCTTTTTCTGCCAGGAAGCTTTCCAGCCTGTAGTGTCGCATTGAGTTGTTGTGACCCAAATGCAGGATCTGGTACCTGGCCTAGTTCAACCTGATACAACTGCCCTTGACCCATTGATCCAGCCTGTGCAGATCCTTCTGAAGAGCCTTCTTACCACTGAGCAGATCAACACTCCCACCCAGTTTGGTGATATCTGCAAACTTACTGAATATACATTCAGACACCTCATCCAGATTGTTGATAAAGGTATGAAAGAGAACTGGCCCAGATACTGAGCCCTGGGGAACACCACTTGTGACTGACCACCAGATGGAATTATCCATGTTCTCTACTACTTTTTGGGCTGGGCAGTCCAGCCAGTTTTTACCCAGCAAACTGTCCTAGGAGGACACTGTGGGAGACAGTGTCAAAGGCTTTAGTGAAGTCCACATAAACAATATCCACAGTCTTTTCTTCATCTGTTAAGCAGGTCAGCTGCTTATAGAGGGAGATCAGGTTCATCAAGCAGGACCTCCCCTTCATTAACCTGTGCTGACTGTTGCCCTGCACATGCCACATAACTGCACTCAAGCTCCATGACCTTCCTTGGCACCAAGGTCAGACTGGCAGGTCTGTAGTTCCCTGAGCTCTCCTTCCAACCCTTCTTGTAGAAGGGAAGCACAATTGCTCATGTGTATGTCTAATAATGCTACTTGTCTAGGAGGAAGAACAACTCCTTATTGACTGAGGACTACCTTAGGGGTTTTTTTACACCTTTAAAAATAAGTACATGGTCAGAAGTCATTGGGATTATCACTTCCTCTGAATGCTTGAACTCTAAAAGTGAATTGTTTTTGTGAAGAATTGGTACATTTTCTGCAGTGTGGCAGAGCAGGAAGCAGGACTGCAGCTACCCACCTGCCAGTCTGGTGCTTTGTTGTTGGGAGCAGCAGGTCATTCAGAAGGCTGAATCCATTTGAATATGGATTGTCCTAACACTGAATGGATGTTCAATTCTAAAGCCTTTTAGTTTATGGAATATATGCTTTTAGTTCTTCTAACATAGCATAAGCAACCAGTATTGGCAGCCACAAAAGAAATGAATCTGCACATTTGGATCTGAGTGCTTAAGTTCCCCTGTCTTATTTACAAACACATGTATTTCAGTTTCATTTCTCAAAATGCTTTGCCAGCAAATCTTACAGGATCTTTGCTAAATGCAAAAGAAAACACTCTGAATCAGCAAAACAGCAAGGCTGAAAAGAAAGAGCCTTTCTGTGTCCTCCAGAGCCTGCCAAATCACAAACTGCTGATGATAACTAACAAAGGTGGCACATCTAATGCAAAGGCTGGCAAGAGTCAGGAAAGGGAGGGAGAGATGGATGGATGAGGCACTTAGTGCCATGGTCTAGTTGATTGGATAGGGCTGGGTGCTAGGTTGGACTGGATGATCTTGGAGGTCTCTTCCAACCTGGTTGATTCTATGATTCTATGATGGATGGATGGATGGATGGATGGATGGATGGATAGATAGATAGATAGATAGATAGATAGATAGATAGATAGACAGATAGATAGACAGATAGATAGACAGATAGATAGATAGATAGATAGATAGATAGATAGATAGATAGATAGATAGATAGATAGATAGATGGATGACAAAGCCAAAGGATAGTGGCAGCAGATATTCTTCTCCATGCAACACTCTGGAGACAAGTGGCTGAAGTGTGTGGACAGGTTTCTGAATCTGTAGTGGAGGCAGGAGACACCGGGTAAAAGCTTGGTCCCTGTAGAGTCAGCAGCAAGACTTCTAACTCAGATAAATGAGGAATTCACTCCCAGTTTGTGAAAGAAAGAAATGTTTGAGAAGTGTAACAGAGGTGAGGATCCAAAGGGAAGCATGCTCTATACTCTCTGTTGATTGTTTCATTCCTCATCTTTCTGACTTTTCTAATCACTCTAAACTAATATTTAGACTTCAGGGCTAAAGCTTGAACAATAAACAGAGATAAATCACTCTTTAGGAGAACTGGCTTTTGGTTCTTTCTTTTTTTTTTTTTTTTTTACTATCAGTTGTAATATTCCTGTAAAGCCAGAATAACAGCATTTTTTGTACTGTTACTGTAATGATTTCCCTACAGAGAAGATTGCCTCTAGGCGGCTTTTCATTATTTCATCAGCCTGAGAATGCAACCCACAACTCTCTTCTTTTTGCATATCAGAGTTTACTGGCATGGCCAGAATTTGGCCAGCTGGGGTTGTGTTCTATATGTCTCTCATCTTAGGTGACATTATTTTGCAGTTAGATCTTTCAACACCACCATGATTTTAAATAATGTCTTCCCTGGCACTGCTAATGGTGCAGAAAGTTATGGGCAGCCAGCCACTGAGATGAGCTGTTAGAGCTGGGGGCAGGGTCAGGCTGGTCAGCAAGTCTTAATACACAGGGAGACTGTTTTTGCAGTGATACATTGAGAAACCATTGCTAAAACCTCAACAGTGCAGTGAAGTGTTTGTAGTTATGCTGCAAAGGTCAGCAGCTACATGTTAGGCACATCAGTGGGGGCTGAGCATGCAGGTGCTGCTCTGAAGTCTGTTTTATAGGCAGGTTTTCTCATGCATGTCACTGCCACAGCTTGTATTCATTCTAGTTTCTCTTTGGCTTGTGAAGTTAAATTGCAGCTACAGCAGCAAACAAACTGTGTGTTTCTTCTGGATCATTCTCCCATCAGGTCTGGAGAACTCGCTGAGATATCTAGAGCAGGCATAAGGTGGATGCTTAAGTCACCATTTCATCCACACAGGGAAAAATCTTTTCAAGGATTCTCAAGACTCCTTTCAATCATAGAATCAACCAGGTTGGAAGAGACCTCCAAGATCATCCAGTCCAACCTAGCACCCAGCTCTATCCAATCAACTAGACCATTGCTGTCTGCAACTACCTGAAGGGAGGCTGTAGCCAGGTGGGGGTTGTTCTCTTCTGCCAGGCAACCAGCAGCAGAACAAGGGGACACAGTCTCAAGTTGTGCCAGGGGAGGTCTAGGCTGGATGTTAGGAGGAAGTTGTTGGCAGAGAGAGTGATTTGGCATTGGAATGGGCTGCCCA
Source organism: Pogoniulus pusillus (assembly GCF_015220805.1). Taxonomy (NCBI): domain Eukaryota; kingdom Metazoa; phylum Chordata; class Aves; order Piciformes; family Lybiidae; genus Pogoniulus; species Pogoniulus pusillus. The sequence continues at coordinate 13,390,430 of NC_087264.1, read as the reverse complement.
GGGAGGTGGTGGAGGCACCGTCCCTGGAGGTGTTCAAGAAAAGACTGGACAAGACACTTAGCATCATGGTCTAGTTGACTGGCTAGGGCTGGGGGATAGGTTGGACTGGATGATGTTGGAGGTCTCTTCCAACCTGGTTGATTCTATGATTCTATGATTCTATGATAGAGACAGGAATTTTGCTATGGTTGCAAAAGCAGCACAGCCACTCCCAGTGGGAAGGCTCCTTTTCTTCAGGTTTCACCGGGCCATCCTCAGTGTATTTTGTGTATGTGTCTGTCTCACAGATCAAGGCTCAGGACATTGCAAGGCTCAGAGTTTGGCAGTGCTCCTTCTGATCTGGCCAGTGGGAGATCTTGTCTGACAAGAGTGCTGCCAGAGGGTGTCTCTGGCTCACAAATGAAAATCTCTTTATTAGGAGATCAAGACTTACTTACCTAGATTAAGATCTGTCTGGGACAGAGAGTAACGCTGTGCATATATTTGTCAGCACCTAACAAACAGAATAACAGGTTGGAAAAGACCTTTGAGATCATTGAGTCCAGCCTATCATCTAATACCTTCTAATTAACTAAACCATGGTACTAAGTGCCTGATCCAGTCTCCTCTTAAACACCTCCAGAGACACCTCTAACGTGTCATCAACAGTAGCCCACAAGTAAAATATCTACTAATATGGATAACAAAGTTAATTTACATTTTTTTCTCATAAATTTGCCAAAACTACTGGCCTCATGTAAATTAGCCATACATATGTGTTAAAAATCTGGGTTTATTCAGTAGCATGATATCATTATTTATAGGAGAAAATATGAAAACTGAAATTCCTTAGGGAAACATTTTCTGCTGCAGTTGCTGCTCAGTGTGAGGCTCTGGTTTGTCTAATTCATGATGATGTGTAGATGAAACTACAAGACAAGAAATACACAAATATAGATCTAATATTAGTTACCTTTCTTGTTCATGCATGCTTTAGCAAAATAATAGAATAGAATAGAATCAACCAGGTTGGAAGAGACCTCCAAGATCATCCAGTCCAACCTATCCCCCAGCCCTATCCAGTCAACTGGACCATGGCACCGAGTGGTCTTGGTACAGTAAGATTTCAGATTATTTTTGTGTGTCCCTAATCAAATATTTATGGTTGTATTGTCACTTACAGTATGTTCTCTCTACTAAAGAAAGGTTTCTGAATCCTGCTTTGAGGTAAACGCAGAAAATAAGGGCATATGTTCATGCCAAACCTGCATAGAGTCATAGAATCAACCAGGTTGGAAGAGACCTCCAGTCCATCCTAGCACCCAGCCCTATCCAGTCAACTAGACCAGGGCAGTGAGTGCCTCATCCAGGCTTTTCTTGAACACCTCCAGGGATGGTGCCTCCTGATGTTAGGAGGAAGTTCTTCCCAGAGAAAGTGATTGGCATTGGAATGGGCTGCCCAGGGAGGTGGTGGAGTCACCATCCATGGAGATGTGCAGGAAGTGCCTGGGTGAGGCACTTAGTGCCATGGTCTAGTTGACTGGCTAGGGCTGGGTGCTAGGTTGGACTGGATGATCTTGGAGGTCTCTTCCAGCCTGGTTGATTCTATGTTCAGCTTTCACTCTTCATGCACAAGAAGTGCAAAAGCAGCTATCTTAAGATACAGTCCAAATGTTTCATCTAAATAATTTCACTATGAAAGCACAGTGAATATTGCTAATACACAGTGATATAACTAAAAATCTACTACTGTGTGATTAGATCTATTTTTTTGGTCACTGGAAACGAAAAATATAATTTGACGTGCCACAAATCAGCCTTAGAAAGTATCACTGTGTTTGAACATGAGTCATTCCTTAAAAAGTATTCATAACATCTGTCAAAGTTATTTAGTTCCTTAAGTTTCTCTGTGTTGGGCACTTAACTATTATTCATACAATCATTGTAATGTTTCAAACTATGTTCCTATGTAGGTTGCTACTGTAAAAAGAACTAAATTTGTCAGTGCTATTTATTATTTATGTTATGCTCTAGACAGAAAGAAAACTGATAAGATCCAACTTCACCTTCACTTTAGTTCCTCTGGAAGGATATTTCATTCTGTTTTACCCCTTTGAAGTGCCAGGTCTCTGAAATATCTTCCTAATGATACAAATGAAATATGCAGAGGAAGGAATCAGCATGCAGAATGTCGAAGAAGGCAAGACATTTTGAGTCCGTGCTGTGCAGGGAGACGGGCTCAGCATCTCAGTGTTGGAGGGTGTGCATGCTGTGTCCCTGGGCTCATGGTTCTGGCTCTGGTTCAGCAGCCAGGCAAGAGTTTCTCTTCATCAATGAACCAGCTGTTACAGCAGATGATCGTGCTGAATTTCAGGTCATTTGATAACTAGGGCAGGCAGCCGTGTTTTGCAGTTCAGCTTGGGTGACACGTAGATTAAGAACTTCATCAGCATGATGCAGAATTGCTCATGTTTCTTGGCTGCTTGGGTGGGTTTGTGCTGAAGGTGGGCAGAGGGGTTCAGCCAGGTTCTGTCTTTGGCAGCCAGATAGCAATCGCTGCCTCCTGTGTGGCAGAGCATGGCTATTCTTTAAGCTTTATTGTGAATGACATCCAGCATGGTTCTTATTTAGGCTATCAATTAAATCTGGAAGCCGTTGGCAGGTCTGGAAGGCTCTGCTTGGTCATGTCAGCTGCTTCTTCAACATGAATTGTGGCGCTGGCTTCCAGACTTGAAAAAAAATTGCTTATACTCATGTCGGGGAATGGCCATGAAAGCTTCCCAGTTCCTCCAGTGGCTTGGCAATCTCCAAGAGCAAGAGGACACATAAGCCCATAAGGAGGAAGAGCAGCTAAGCCATGCTCCTTGCTCAGGCTGCTTGGAAGAGAAGGGGCAAGGCTTGCTCAGGGACAGGAGAAAGATTAATGTAAAATTCTGGGGGAAGTAGCTGGAAATATGGTAATTTTCTCAACTTGACAGTCTTTTAAACTGCAAGGGATTCCCAGAAGAGTCAAGCAGATCCTTGGTGTAAAGGAGGTAATAACTGGTTCCTGTATTTCTGGAGTCAGAAGAGATCATGAAACCCATCTCTGTGTGCAAATTCTGCCCCCAGATTCCTTACTAAGTATGCAATACCCTTCTAGTGCTAGAAAGGCACACTTTAGAAAGCCACAGTCTGGATTTAATAACTGCATGTGATAAAGAATCAACCACTTACCCAGTTCTCAGCTGGCTCATTGCCTTCACTGATAAAATACTGTGTCTGAAAGCACTGCACTCAGGCACCTGCCTTGCTGATGCTGATAGACCATTTTCAAACTGGACTGTTCAGTCATCCCCATGCTGGGCATGGGGATGACTACACTCCCCCTGGGTGTGTAGGCACAGAGTGAGACTAAAAGACGATGCTGGGCAGCTGAAACAATGGTAATGTAAGAAACATGGGAAGAAAGGCAAGGCTGCAATGTATTTTAAGAAATAACTTTGATGAGCCTTTTTGGTGTGAATAAAGTTGGTCTTAATGCAATTTAGAAGGCCATACCAGCCCTCCTTGCCCCCAGGCTTCTCGTGATGTGTTGAAATGCATCTACAATTTTAAATGGTAAAAATTTAAGGTAGGTATTTCAAAAGAGAGCAGGATGCCAAAGATACTTGCCATATTACTGGATAGGGCTGGGTGCTAGGTTGGACTGGATGATCTTGGAGGTATCTTCCAACCTGATTGATTCTGTGATTAGAGGTGGCAACTAAAACTTGGCTTCTAAGTTTCAAAGTGAGTAGGCCCTTTAAGGCAAACAGCTATTTTTAATTCTCACTCTGGGAAGCCCTTTTTGCCCTGTGCTAGGAGGGATGATATGTGCCCTGTGTCACAGCTGTCTCACAACCACTTACCTCACCAGCCTCCTTTCAATAAGAAAATGCAGATAATGGGACAGAAAGTTGGTCACACAAGCTTGGTGATTCATATAAACCTCTGTTCCTCATTCTGTGGGATGAACAGGAAGAAAAGAAGTCTGTTTCATTCAGCAGGAGAGGTCCTATTGTGGATGTTACCGTTCATTACTCACTACAAGGAGAGCTTGCCTCCCTGCAAGGCTCACTCTGGCACACCCAACAGTGAGTCACCAGTGGTGAGCAGAATGGTGAGCCAAGATGCAAAGTGATATTCCATTTCCTCAACCCTCCCTGAATCTGTGGGTATTTTTGGTAGAGCTTGTGGCTTAGTCTCTTAGGATTACACTCATCCCAGCTATATTTATAGGGCTGAAAGTCTGGTGTGGAATCTCGTTCAGGCTCCTCCTGTAATCAGCAGAGACACCTTCCAGGGAGGATTCATCCTTCTTTCAGGCTGTCACTGATAACTGAGGAGGTTTTGGAAGACTGGGAACGCCACCAGAAGTTTGCAAAGCTGAAATACTTTTGAATTGTGCTTGCTAGCCTTTGTACAGGATTTTGTGGCTTTTTCTTGGGTCTCAGGCTTTCTGCATCATAGGAATCATGCATTTGTTACTCTCAGAAAACAGAATGCACTTTCTGAACATTTCCTAGTGAACCATAATCAGTTTGCAAGCTTAATTAAAGTTGAGTCATCAGAGAAGTATCGAATCTGTGCCAGCACTTCCTTTGTAACAAATTATCTTGATGGCAGTGTAGCATAGACTTAAACATTCCTTATAAGTTAAATTAATTGTATGTTTTTGTAGAAGACAGTTTAGAAAGGAATATATTGCAATACAGGTATGTTACTAGTCACTATGCAATTGTCACCTTACTATAGGCTACTGACAGCAGCATAACTAACTTGCAAGCAGGGCTGGTGTCACCAGAAATGACTTTCCAACCTTCATCCTTCCTGTAGTTACTTTGCTCCTAGCAGTATCCTGCAAAGAAAAGATATGTAAAGTGCAAGCATGTCTTTTAAAAGTAGTTTAATTTAGTACCACACACACTGACGTGATTTAATCATAACATATTATTAGAGCATGGCGTCAGTACAAGACACTCCAACGCAGATACATTTCTGGTAGCTGTAATCTTTGCTTGAGTTGATAGGGGATTTCTGGGCTCAGCCTGAGATTTGCATCTGCCTGGAATGCTTCTTGATTTCTGTTTCTTGGCAGGAACTTTCAGTCTTGCATCCTAGCCATCACACTTTCGTGGGCAAGTCTTGGTTCAGACACCTGAATCTGTGCTGTGTATGTAGGAAATCAGTGTTATAAGCTGCATCCCTAGTCTGGTCTAAGTCCCTTGTGCCAGTATTTCAGACACTGGAATTTGGGAGAGAATCCAACAGCTTTGTGTCCTGGCTTAGTAAGGGCTCAGCCGAGGCCTCCATGCAGGGAGCAGCTCCACAGGGATGAAATGTGGAGACGAGTAATGTGCTTTTTTCCAAGTCTTAAATCCGGTCTATACAATCTTAATTCCAACCAAATTGCTAGAGTATGTGAATGTGGTGTCTACAGAATAACAGCCATTCTGCAAACATCATATTCTGGTGGGAAACACTTAAGCTCTCCTTGGCATAGTGCCCAGGAGTCCTTTGGAAGTGATGATGGAAAAGGAGTTAAGAGCAGAGAAAGGCAATATTGAAAACTAAGTCTGGTTCAATCTAAGCACCTTCTGCAGGTCAAACATCTGACACTGATCCTCACTTCTCTGTTAACGAAACCAGTTTCCATCTTCAGGACTACAGTCATCTGAGCAATGGCATGGCAATGGCTTTTTTTAGTATATTTTGCCCATCTGAGGAACTTAAAAGTTCATTGCTCTCCTTCTTGAGTATTTTCCAGAGCTCTTTAGAGTACCAACCATTTCAAAGTGCCAGTGGCTAAAGACACTAGTAAAATCCTGGAACCAAGCACTTAGATCTCTTCATAGTGTTATTTCAGCTTTGGCACAGCCCCTGGGTTCTTAGCTCTCTAATGCACTGTTAAGTGACTTCTCAAGCATGGGTAATAGATATTAGGAATAAAAAAGAAAAGCAGCCTTTTCAATTAAGGGCAAACTGTACTGAAAGTAAAATTACACAAGTTGTATCAGCTGCATATTGGCAGCACAGTCTCCAGATATAATCAGTAGGAGCTCTGACAGGTAATTACAGTCTTCCTGCAAAAGGCTTCATGTAGGAGAGCTACTTGCTTGCCTGCTACCACTTGCAGGATCAGAGCTGTCCTTCAGTTTTACTGCTGTGGATTGTGGAATTACAGTTCTCCAACTTCTGTTTAAAGAAGAGGCATTTTTCTTGCACATCTCCTTTCAGAGGACTGCTGCACCGGGTAAGCACTGGGCATCAAGAGTGATTTGTCAGCCTTTGCTATAGACTCAGTGGTGATTTCTATTTGTCAAAATGCACAATTGATTTCCTGTTGCAGGAATTACAAGAGAAGTTACTTGAAGGAGTGCTTTGCTTTCCAGCCAGCTGGTCTGGTTTGGAATGGGCTGCCCAGGGAGGTGGTGGAGGCACCGTCCCTGGGGGTGTTCAAGAAAAGACTGGATGAGGCACTCAGTGCCATGGTCTAGTTGACTGGATAGGGCTGGGTGATAGGTTGGACTGGATGATCTTGGAGGTCTTTTCCAACCTGGTTGATTCTATGATTCTATGCTCAAAATAGGGTCATGGTTGTTTTTTTACAGGAACGAGAGATGATGAATTGAGCTGTTAATTAAAGTCTTTTTAGGTGCACAGCGTCTGCAAGCACTGCTTGGTCAAGAATCATCTATCCTGCCACAGGCAAGCTGGCCCATAACATTTTTGGAGGCAGAGTCAAATGACAATAGTAAGAAATAAGATTTCTGGAGGGGTATCTGTCCAGTACCAGGTGCCACACAGCAGAATGTCACTTTAAGTGACTTGCATACAGCTGGTGGCACATGTACCAGGGCTTAGGAATCCCAGAAGGGGTGTTATAAAAACTTCTGGTCACAGTATTTTTTACTACATCTGGCTATTTTTTCCCCAAACTTAGTCCAACGTTGATAGTGTACAGCAGGTCATAACTTTCTTTGCCCAATGCAGGAAGCAGAGGTGGTGGCTCACATCATGCTTTCTGGAGCAGCTGCTTTTTTCAGGTTCTCTAATTACTTCTCCAGTGTGCCAGGCTGCTATCTCCTACTTCTGAGGACTCACTTTGTTGCTAATGTCATTGTGAATCCCAGTCTTTACTTCAGAGTCAGAAATGATTGTGAAATCCCTGAGGGAACCTGTTCCCAGTTTGTCATGCTCCCCTTGCAGATCATCAGTGCCAGCTGGTCATATGGTGGCACTGTCTCTGCTGCCCGCTGTGGGTTCGAATGAGCTAAATAAAAACATGATGTTAATTTTAGGGTTAGGTGGAGGGAGAAGTAAGCATACCAGCACTAACTGGTTTTCCCACGTGTGTGGCAGGGTTTGTTGGCAGGGTGCTTTCTGGGCAGGTGGTACCTCTGCAGAAGGGTCTGCAGGACTTGGTTAATCTCTGCTAGAGCAGTCTGAGATTTGCTGAGATACTCATTGTCCTTGAAGGCTATTTTTTCACATTTTTATTAGTCATAAGCATATTTAACTCCTTAGCAACCAAAATTTTAGTGTGTAAGAGCTGAGTGTGTTAAGACAAAAATAAAGAAAATGTGAAGTAAGAGATAGTCTTGGCCAAATACATCAATGAAAGACTTAGATGCCTCCTTATAAGAGAACAAAGCCCTACATCTTTGGGTTTACAGATTCCCTCACTAGTTTGCTACGTTGTTTTCAGCTGCCAGCATTTGTGTAATACTGTGTTCTTGTGAAGGAGCAGGTGCTTCCACTGACAGTGTAGGATAAGTCAGTGCTTCAGAGATCAGAGCTGGTAATTTACACCAGCTGGATGCTTCCCTTCATTGTGAGATACAGGAGAAAAACAATGGAGAGAAAAAAAAGGATTGGAGTGTTCTCAAAAGTTAAGAATGCAGTGGTTTGAACATACCTTTTTCTTTAGAAAAACTGGAGTCCTGATAATAAACTATAGTGTAAAATGTTATTTTAGTTATCAATCTAAATGTATTTCTGGATTTTTTTAACTCTCGGAAAGTAATTACATAATTATAGCTTGATGGCTATAGAAACCTTAATTTAGACTCAGGTTTGAGTGTACTGTCCATGTTTGCTGATGTGCCTCTAATGGCTTTATGAGCCAGCAAGCAGAAAACAATAGCATGTGAAGGTAGAATTTCAACCATCTGGGTGCTACAGTGAAAAAGATAGGTTGCTGTTAACAGAGTTTTTGCTGGCTCAAATATTAGTTAGTCAATACTTGTATCTGATGGTGGAGCATACCTGAGAGGTATCAGTATTGTAGACTTAAAACAGGGCATTAATAATTCATAGCAACAAGCATTAGAAAACATGATAAGCAACTTTGCTATTTGAATATCTACATATCACTCATACACTGAGTATATTGCAGGAGACAGGTACAGAGAGTGAGCAACTACTTAGTTATGCTAAATATGTGTTGTTTGAGAAGGATAGGGACTATCTCTGATATATTGCATCTGAGGTTTCACTTGCTCCAACTGAAGGAAGTGGCTTCTAGTTTTTATTCAGTATATTCTAGATATTAAAGGCTTGCCTGCTGAGTTCAGTGGGTCAAAATATTAATCAATCTAAATCAGAGTATTGTCACTGAAGCTGTGGCCATATGTCCCCTAAACTAGCTATGAATTTTTTGAAGAGTGCAGGATTGGGCTGTGTGAATTCCCAAATTGACAGAATAATAAAAAGGCAAGGAGAAGGGAAAGCAACAGGTCGAAGGACTCGTGATAAGGCAAAGATGACAGCAAATAAATGTTCTGTTTAGCCTCCTGATGCAGAGTGTCTGCTAACTTCAACTCGACTGCCTCTGTTGGAACCACTGTGCTTAAATACAGAAAAGTGATGAGCAAACAGAGTAGGAAGAGTGGAAAGTGTTAGGATCAGAGGAGCTCAGGAATGGTAGGATGATAAAAAGAACTGAAGTAGATGAGGATTTTAAGCCATTCATGTTTATTTCTGAATCCAGCATGTTCACACTTTTATTTTAAGACTAGTGCTCAGCATTCATCACTGGTGTAACCCCTCTGTCTTCAGCAACTACACCACGAGTGAATTCGATCCTGCATGTTCATTTGCAGGCATTTTTTTCCCCAGTACAAACTAACTTTCTGCTTATTCCTGCTTTGCATTTGTTGTAATTGCATACATGTAGGCAAATGTGATGGTCTGATTGGGGCAGGAGGCAGATAATTCGATTTCCTTCTGACTTTCATGGTATTATGTGAAAGTTCAGACAACAAAGTCAGACTTCAGACACCCTGAAAGGTTGTGATAGGTGAGGAAGAGGATCCAATTAAATATTGAAGTGGCCAGGCCCACTTTGCTGCTGCAGTGGTGGATAGATTACACCTGGTGAAACCTGGTATGCAGCAGGGCGGTCGGTAAGTGCTGGGCATGCTGAGGGTGTAGGGAGGAGTGCGCGGAGGAGGTTGCTGCCATACTATGGTCAGCAGGGAATGGATTTGGCACTGCTTCTGCCTCTGCCACTGTGACTGCATCGTCCTGTGCCGAATGTCTTGTAGGTGATGGAAACCTCCCTGCTACCTTGCACACCCTACCCCTTGCATGCTGTGTTCTGGTGGGAGTCATCCTGGGAAGGGGGGAAGGGATACTTGCACTGGGGTGATTTTGCATGAAAATATTCTGTGCCACCGTTCAGTTGTGCTAGGAAATCACTTGCAGTTGTAACTCATCAATGGATCATTTGTTTTTCTCTTGCTTTTAATTCCAGCAGGCAGGCAGTAGGATGCTGAGATAATATCTGAGAGGAATGACCCATTAGGTTCAGATGATGCTGACATTAGTCAAGGCTGTTAAATCAGGAGATATCGTTACGACGAGTATGTGGAATGATGATTTCTGAGTCAATGTGTTGGATTTCTTCTGTCTTTACTTTCTAAGGAGTGACATCTGTACTCACAGAATATATATTGGTTGAAATTAAAAAATAGGTATGAACAGGGGCAGCATTTTATACCTGCTAAAGTTATCTGGATATTGAGCTATTTTTTTGATTCTGCGACTGCCAGTTCCTGTTAGCTTTCTCCAGAAGTGAGGATTTGCAGAGTTGTAAAGTGTCAGACTATTAAACTGAAAAGAATTGGTGGATTTACTATGGACCTTCCTAGTTAGTGGGACTTCTGCTTCCCTCAAGCAGAAGACAGCTTCTGGTGTTAGTGTGAATGGAATCAGGTACTGTGCTTGAATGTTTTTTAATCCTTTGAGCTTATTAGAATAGTGTGTTTATTGCCAAAGAGGACTACCCATTGCTAATGTTGGTTCATCATGTGTTTGCACAAATCTCTCCATTTACTTGTGTTTCACAACCTTTCAGCACTCTGTTCAGGTAGAGATGCCCGTCCTAGTTGTCTTAGAGCAGCATTGTCTGGATCTTAGCCACTAGCTAGATGCAGACTGTGCATTCATAATGTGATGTGTACATTTTGCTTTGATGCATGTGTGAGGCCCTGCCATTCTCCATGTTGTGGAGAGTTTACTGTCTCACTAGAATGAAAAATGGTGACACTTTAAAACTGAGAGATTTGCCTTGCAAAGTTATCCATAGAGCAGGTCTGAGAACAGCCCATGTTATTCCAGTTGCCTTGGGTGGTGCACCAGGCTACACTAAGCATATATGTTTTCCTGATTTTGTGTGTCATAAGTCTTACTGTTAAACAAAACTAGAAATCATGCTTGACAAGCCAAGTGTGTATCAACTGATTGAGCTCCTGGGAGTACATGCCAGAGGCTGTGTTCACTTTGCCTGTGGCATCAGAGATTTTTTGGTGATTCAGTTTGTCCAAAAGAAAAAGGATTGATTCCTGCTTTTTGTCTGGTGAAAGGAATTGTAAGTATGAAGTGAATATAAACTGGTCTATATGCTGGTACTCCTGTGGGTGGAAACATACACATAGTCACACTTGGCTAAAGGAAGATATTCAGTTTATATCTCACAAGAGGGAGAGCAGCCAGGAAGAAAGGGACCTGGGGGTACTGGTGGATAGTAGGCTGAAGATGAGCCAGCAGTGTGCCCAGGTGGCCAAGAGAGCCAATGGCATCCTGGCCTGTATCAGGAACAGTGTGGCCAGTAGGGCAAGGGAGGTTATTCTTCCCCTGTACTCAGCACTGGTCAGGCCACACCTTGAGTACTGTGTCCAGTTCTGGGCCCCTCAGTTCCAGAGAGATGTTGAGATACTGGAACGTGTCCAGAGAAGGGCGACGAAGCTGGTGAGAGGTGTGGAACACAAACCCTGTGAGGAGAGGCTGAGGGAGCTGGGGTTGTTTAGCCTGGAGAAGAGGAGGCTCAGGGATGACCTCACTGCTGTCTACAGCTACCTGAAGGGACATTGTAGCCAGGTGGGGGTTGGTCTCTTCTGCCAGGCAACCAGCAACAGAACAAGGGGACACAGTCTTGAGTTGTGTCAGGGGAGGTATAGGCTGGATGTTAGGAGGAAGTTCTTGCCAGAGAGAGTGATTGGCATTGGACTGGGCTGCCCAGGGAGGTGGTGGAGTCACCATCCCTGGAGGTGTTCAAGAAAAGCCTGGCTGAGGCACTTAGTGCCATGGTCTAGTTGACTGGCTAGGGCTGGGTGCTAGGTTGGCCTGGATGATCTTGAAGGTCTCTTCCAGCCTGGCTGATGCTATGATTCTATATGGCTTGAGATATTGCTCCATGAGGCCATTTGAAAAGTGCTGAGCTCAGTGATGTTCTTACTGCAGAGCATGGGGCCAGCATTGCCGATGTTCCCTTCTCTTCTGGGACAGGTCCTAGCAAACTGTCACCAAAAGCAAACCAATTCATGTTCTTGTTAAATCCAGATTCAGGAAAACATCTTTGTAATATAAGCCATATGTCTCGATGGTGTGTATTGATTTATAGCCTCAGGTTCCTTGGAGCATCTACTGCCTGAGCTAAACAGACTCCCATGCAGCAGCAGGGAGGTGACAGCTTCTCAGTATGGCTAATGCTCTCGAATTTAAGAAGAGTCTGGTGATATTTCTGGTTTTTCTTAAAGCCCTGCTAGTGCCTAAAGACACAAGATTTTGAGCTTAACCTTTCTGGAAAGGAGTCAAACTTTTTTTTTCCCCCCAGCTAACTTCATACTCCTGAATTTTATAGATTACTTTTTCCCCTTATGGTACTGATTGAAATTTGTCCCATTGCCTCCCCCATACCTGTTTATAAAGCCAGCAATGCTGGAATCAAACCCTTAGAAACTCAGGTCTACCTTTTTTTCATCAGAAAACTCCAACTATTCCCATAGCTTTCTGTGCACATACCATTTTCCCCAGAGGCAGATCCTGTAACCAAATGAAACTGCTTGCAGAAGCAAGGTTGTTTCTGTAAATGCAGTAGAGCTCCTGTGTCTGCCTCTGATCAGGAGGGAGGTGCTGATGAACCCTGCTCAGTGCTGCATGGCAGGTGGCTGCCTAGCCCATGTCTGTTTCATTAGTGATCACTGAGCAGCTGCTGAATTAGTTCTTTCTCAGAGCAGCAAACAGAATCCCCCAGGATGCTCCAGCGCCACGTTTCCCTGTGCTGTGTGAAGGTTCCTTGCACTTGTCACACTGGCTGTGCTCTGTTTCTTGGAAAGCCAGCACTGCACAGCTTCTGGTCCTCCCCTGACACTTGCATTGGGCTCCACCTGATCCAGTCAGCTGCGCAGATATCACCTTCTGCTTTGCTGATCTGCTGCCTGAATCACTTCCCTGGGAAGTGGAGGGCCAAGGTTCAGCCATCTCCCCTGCCTGGAGGAAACTGCAGATTCTGTTTTCCACTTCTCCCTAACCTCAACAGCTCATGTCTCAATCAGCATGTGGGTTTTTTATTCCTGTTAGAGCTGAGCTGCTGAAAGGAAAATAATTCTCAGTTCACATGCACTTCTTATATTTTATGTTCATCAGTCATCTGTTACAATATAGGGAGTCTTAGACCAGACATCTGCATGTCCTAACTATGAAGATGCAATCCCACCACTTAAGGCTGTGTTATGGGGGAGATGCTGACCAAGACAGCTGGAACCACCTCACTGTGGAAGGCTTCCTGTTTGCACTGTCACCTCTGTGTATTTCTAAATTTCTCTTACAGCTGTCTTTTATGTGAGAGGTTAACCAAGCTGTGCTCTCGAGTTGAAGCACTAATGCTCTGGTAAATACACCTGAGCCATATTCTTAACATATTGGAGATGATCTCTGCTATCAGAGTGAAGTTGCTTACTGCAGGAGTTGCTTTAGCACTGTCTCATCTTTATCATGCCCAGAATGAGTTTTTCCTCCTCCATCTCAACCAAGATACCAGCATGAAAAGTTACGCTGTGCCAGTGCCAGGATGGATAAACAGCCTGGAATTACTATCACATTTTTTGCAAACTAACTAAATTAATGACTTTATCAGCTGAGTCAAAGGCACACTGGTCTCATGTTGATGTGTTCAGCAGCACTTCTGGTGAATTGGTGATGATTTCTTTCTAATCCTCTTGCAGCATTGAATTTTTACACCACCTTTGCATCTGGTAACTCCATTCTGGATCTTATGTCTTGCATCCTGTTCAGGGCACCTGATAGCTATGTGGTTGTGTATAGAGAGACGTGTGCAATTCCATTTGTTATTGGTTGTTTGTGGGTTTTGGGGGTGTTTTGTTTTGGTTTTGGTTGGTTTGGGTTTTTTTGTAGAACTGTGCACACATCTGCACATATATACCTGCTGGAGGTATGAACTAATGATAGGGTAGGGCACTCCCATGTTAAATACCAGGCTTGTTTTTCCAGCTTTGTCACTTGCCTTAAATCTTACCCAAAAGTTTCATGAGTGAATGTTAAATCATTTTTGAGTTTGAATGAACAGACTTCGCACAGACCCTTTGTGCTCACGTCTGTATTGCAGATTAAAGAGGTCTTGTTTCATAGTAATCCTGCAAGTAAAAGATGAAAGTAAAGCCTTTGCAGTTGTGAGAACAATGCTTTTAAAAGTGTCTAAGTTGAATTTTTCTAAAATTGAGCTGAGAGCTGGTACCTAAATACATACAGCTTCACCTCCCATGCAGGATAAGGCAAGATGAGCTTGTGTGAAAAGTTTTTGGGAGTGATTTTTAAAAGGATGTATCTTTGCCCTGCTACAGACTTGCAGCACTGTCAGTCACCAAACGATGAGGCAGGTAAAGAAGATTTCTAGCACAGAGTTGAAAGTTCTCATTTCACTACAGTCTTCCAGTTTTGGTTTGACCTAAGGCAAATTCGGTCTGCATCAGAATAAGAGTGCCTTAGGTGACCTTTTACATAGGGTCAAGTGTGTCAGTAGCAAATCTCACCTGTAGGTAAATCGATGCAAGCAAATTTTACTTGTGCAGACATTGCCAAGGTGCAAATGAGTCCCTTCTGCCTTACAGTGTCAGTGAAGCCAAAAAAATTCTTTCCACTTAAGAGGAAAAGCTGTGTCCATGTGTAAGTGATGTTATAGAAAGTATTTAAGTACTCTGTTCTAAATGCTGTGGAGGCATCCAGCCTGTGAGTAACACTCTGAAACTCTGTTTAAAGTTAATGTTTAATAGGACTGAGGCAAGCAATGCCTGAAAGCTGACTTCGTGCCACTATATCCAAACCCTCCCTTTGGTGAGTGTGCTCCCTCTCTCTTGGTCGGGGTGGCTTTGCTTACCATGATTCAAGTAATCCAACAGGATCCTGTATGGAACTGTGGGAGCTCTGTTGCTCAGTTAACAGTGCAACAAAACCTAAAGGTATTCAATTTTTTGAATTGAGCCACTAGTGACCCATGGACAAGAACTTTCCTACTCATTTATCTGCCTATGATTTGCCTCAGCCCCTGTATCCACGCCAGGCAGAAACTCTCCACAGCACACTTTAGACATGAGCTTTTGCATGTCAAGCAAAGCAGGATATGCAGAGTTCCAAAGCACTGGTACAGAAGTACTGTAGCAGTACATGCAAGGGGCCTGTGGGTCTGCCTAGAAGCAGTGGTGAGGCACAGTAAGTGGGCTGATGCTTCTTTCCAGTCCTTTAACTCACCATGGAAACTTAGGTCTGTGTGTCATCTAACTCTGGTTGTGCTGGCTTGGGCCCCAGAAGTAGTATAGGCATCCTGCTTTATCTGTGTGCTTCATCTAGTCTAATTAGATCAAAGCTTTGTCCAGGATAATGGTCTCTACTAATGAGTTTGAGCACAGTGTCACTAGCACAGAAGTGTTGCACCCAGGTCCTGTGTCAATTCTTATGGTGGGCAGTTGGTCTCTTCTCCCAGGCAACCAGAATAGAACAAGGGGACACAGTCTCAAGTTGTGCCGGGGAAGGTATAGGTTGGATGTTAGGAGGAAGTTCTTGCCAGAGAGAGTGATTGGCATTGGACTGGGCTGCCCAGGGAGGTGGTGGAGTCACCATCCCTGGAGGTGTTCAAGAAAAGCCTGGATGAAGCACTTAGTGCCATGGTGATAGTGACTGGCTAGGGCTGGGTGCTAGGTTGGACTGGATGATCTTGGAGGTCTCTTCCAACCCGATTGATTCTATGATTCTGTGATGATGTAGCCATGCCAGAATGTCTTCTTGAGTATGTAGTGCTCAACAGGACTGATTGAAGGAGCCAAGAGCAGGTTGAAGTCCTCAGGGCAGAGACGGATCTGTGAAATGCTGACAGAGTCTCTGCTGCAGCAGTGTGATTGCCCAACAGCAGCAAGAGAGCTAAAATTACAGCCAGACTGTGAACGAGGGAAGTGGTGGTATTTGAGTAGGCACAAAACTTCCACCCTTCAGCTGGAGCCAACTTGGTGTCACATTGGCATTGCAAAGCTGGTCTGCTTGGGCAGTCAAGGGAGATCAGGCAGCAGCAGAGGCAGAAGCTGCATAGGGGTTAAGGGGGGAATTTATTTGTGTGTCTCACAACCACAGAGACAGCAAAATGCACCATCCAGCCATGACCTGGCTGGGTTTGCAGGCTGGCCTCAGGAGCTGGCAGCAGCCTGACTAGAAGTCCCTTTCCAGTACATGGATATGGGGAGTGTTGGCCCAGGCTGTGTTTGAACAAGGGCATGGAGATTAACATTGGTCAGAAATGCTTTTACCAACTGATTTCATTTTTTTTTCTCCTATCAGAAAATGCCAATGTATTTGAAGGATATTCTGTGGGAAAGAAAAACTTTGCAGCAACTTGTAAGCTGAAATGATCTCTTCTGTTCTGGTCCATATAAGTAGGTGTTTATGTCACATTCTCAGGATATAAATGATAAGTCAGACCTGTTGCCTGGAACCTGAATGTCCCATAATCCAAGTATGTGCTTAAAGCATCAAGCAGTGAGAGATTCCATTGTCTGTAATGAATGAACGATCTGTTAATGGATTAGATTGGACCTTTTGTATTGAAGAAGCATAAACCCCTGATTGCTCAGGGAAGTGGGCCTGGTTTTGCCACTTTCATGAGTGCTTGCAGCCAGTGTTACTCACAGCTGTAGCATAAGTAAAGACAAGATGCCACTTGGGGCTAACCCATGAGGAGAGAAATGATGACATTGTTCCTGCTTGCTCATGCCTTCCTGACACAGCTACATGGGAGTGGAAACCAGAGTATGGGTTTTCCCTTGGTGACAGCTTTGGTCCTACTTTGTGACTGTCCATGGATCCTGACATCCACTTCTGAGCAGCAGCAGAGTGCTGAAATGGTCACTGGCGTGTGGAAACCATCACACCAACCATGAAAACTGCCTTATGGCAAGAGATTTTGGTCGCTATTCTTAGGGACAACTGGGGAAGGGCCGAACAAGTGCTGGGGCAGCTGAGCAGGAGGAGAAAAAGCAAACCTGGAAAGCACCCATATGCTGTGAAATGTGCCTTGAGATGAATCACAACATGCTGGTGTAAAAGCACAGTTAATTATTGCAGAGCAGCAAAGTGAGGAAACGCAAACATTTGCTGTGTGTCTCCTGCATTAATTAATTGCTAAAAATGTAGACTGAAACAGCAGTGTGGGGAGCAGGTAACACCCAAACCACCACATCCTGCAAATGGGTCAGTAGCAAAACTGACTCTCCTGGCTATTGTGCTGAGAAGTGTTTTTTTCTCTGTAAGTCTGTTCCCAAAAGTTGGGAAGGCAACTCAGAGGGCAACTCAAAAAGCATGTTTAAGTGAGGATGCTGTCACACAGAGCACATACTGTTCATATCTGCTCAGGTCTGAGAAAGATCTAAAATTATGGAGAAGAGGTAAGCCTTGAAATCCTCTTGAGTTTTAAAAACCCTCAGAGGTCTGCTGTGTGTGCACAGGAAGGCATACACATGAAACCAAGCGTAAAAATAATCCCTGCCTTCAGTATCTGTATGAGCTTTGGCTGAACACGTTAATAGCAAGCTTAAGCATGCAAGAGCAAGAAGCTCCACTGTTACAGAGGTGGAAGTTGTTTGCAGACTTCACATCTAATGGTGGTATGCTTTGGTCTGCTGGGAAGTCTAGACTGGGGTGGGGATGTGGGGAGGGAAATGTAGAAATCTAGCAGAATTTGTATTTCTGGCCACAAACAGACCTGAAACCTTGGATTGGATTTGTAAATGTATTGGCTGCCCTCGGGCAACATCTTGGTTGCCAAAACAGGGAGCATCTAACCTTTTTCTTTAAGGTTTGTGAATTAAGGTTGTATATTGCTATAGAAAAAAAATATTAGTTTGAATAAGATCACAAGCAAGATGGCAGGAGGAATTATTTCTTGTGGTCAGGAGTAACTCAAGCAAAACAACTAGTACCAAACAGAATGGATGTGTTTTCACACTGCTGACAAGAAGAGCTGTATACTCACTGGCAGCAAAGTGTGACTGCCCTGAACTGCCTGATAGCCCAGGGAAAATCCACATATAACTTTCCTCAAACTGTTTTCAAACCAGTACAAGCTTTCTAATCAATACAAGCCTCTGCAGAACACAAAACCATGTATCTGTGTTCCCACAGACTGTGACTGACCTCTGCAACTTGTCTAGGCTTTTCCTCAGCATTATCTTACCAACTTTTTCTCCACTGCTGCTTGTTTTACACAGGAGAGAGGATGAACTACCTATTAGGGGGTTGTTTAGCCTGGAGAAGAGGAGGCTCAGGGGTGAGCTCATTGCTGTCTACGACTACCTGAAGGGACATTGTAGCCAGGTGGGGGTTGGTCTCTTCTGCCAGGCAACCAGCAACAGAACAAGGGGACACAGTCTTGAGTTGTGTCAGGGGAGGTCGAGGCTGGATGTTAGGAAGAAGTTCTTGCCAGAGAGAGTGATTGGCATTGGACTGGGCTGCCCAGGGAGGTGGTGGAGTCACCATCCCTGGAGGTGTTCAAGAAAAGCCTGGCTGAGGCACTTAGTGCCATGGTCTAGTTGACTGGCTAGGGCTGGGTGCTAGGTTGGACTGGATGATCTTGAAGGTCTCTTCCAGCCTGGCTGATGCTATGATTCTATGATTCTATTACAGCTTCATCCTCCTCTTCTGTTCACCCTTGCCTCTTTTTTTCCTTCTAGCTTTGTTAGTGTAATTCACTTCTAAAGCTTTTTTACAAGAAAATTGTGCTAAACACATTTAGTGTGCAGAAGAGGGCATTAAAAGTATCTTAGGATTGGGTATGAAGTGAAGACAGTTCACTTCTTTGTCTCACTACTGGTAAGTGGTAAAATAGAAGAAAAATCAGTCTGGAAAAGATTTAGATGAATGATGTCTTGCTGCAGCTGATGTAAGAAAGAAATCTAAACCTGTAAAAGAGAAATGAGTTATTACTCAGAAAACACTAATTGTAACACATCTCAAGGTATGAAGAGGAAGAATGAAGGCATTTCCAGAGCCATACAATTGTGTAACCTGTGCATGTGATTTTTTTTTTATTAATGTGCAAATTAAAATGCCTGCAAATTTCTCAGCACTAAAAAACCCAAGGTTTTGAATGTTGATTATTTTCTGAGTCATGTCTGAAGTAGCTTCTTTTCCTCTGATCTTTATTCTCTTGGCTTTGTCAGACATTTCTACTAGCAGTGTGCACTTGTAGCCTGGAGGGCCAACCAGATCCTGAGCTGTATCAGGAGAAGTGTGGCCAGCAGGTCGAGGGAGGTGATTCTCCCCCTCTACTCTGCTCTGGTGAGACCCCACCTGGAGTATTGCATTAAGTTTTGGAGCCCCCATTACAAGAGGGATGTGGAGATGCAGTAGCATGTCTGGAGAAGGGCCACGAGGATGCTCAGAGGGCTGGAGCAACTCTGCTATGAGGACAGACTGAAAGAGTTGAGGCTGTTCAGTCTGGAGAAGAGGAGGCTCCAAGGTGACCTTCTTGTGGCCTTCCAGTATCTGAAGGGGGCCTACAAAAAGGCTGGGGAGGGATTTTTTAGGCTATCAGGTAGTGACAGGACTAGGGGGAATGGAGCAAAGCTAGAAAGATTCAGACTGGACGTGAGGAGGAAGTTGTTCAGCATGAGAGTGGTGAGAGGCTGGAATGTGTTGCCCAGGGAGGTGGTTGAGGCCCCATCCCTGGAGGTGTATAAGGCCAGGCTGGATGAGGCTGTGGGCAGCCTGATCTACAGTAGGGTGTCCCTGCCCATGGCAGGGGGGTTTGAACTAGATGATCCTTGTGGTCCCTTCCAACCCTGACTGATTCTGTGAACTATGAAGAAATCACCAATTTCAAAGCCTAATTAGGAGCTTTATGTGCTTCACTTTAAGGACATTTTTCACTACGACCAAATAATAACAAAAGCAAAATGCTGCCAACTGAAACAATCCACTGAAGTCCTTAATGCAGAAGAAGTGTAAGGGCATGGAACTCATCCTTATATAAGAGAGTGAAATTAAGTTATGTCATTGAAGTGAGGGAAAAAACGTTCTAGTAGCATTTTCTGAATTGACTTGTGGTCTTCCCTGATTATTTAGTGTATCACAGACAAATGTTTTAAAGGCAGTGTTCATTTTGCAGATGTATTACGTCCAGAAGCTATATATTTAGCTTTGAGTATGATCTCAGTTGTGCAAGCATACACATACATAATGGAAAGTATAAGTAAACTCATTGAATTTACCAGGACTCCTTTGTGCTGTTAATGAAGATAGACCTGTTTGTAGACTCCTGTGCTGTTATTTACTTGCCTGCTATGTAAGATTAGCTTAGGAAAGCTCCAGGTGATAAAAAACCAACAACCCAAACTTCCATATATGTTTTGTAACATTTCTTTAAGCTGCTTTTGAAAATTATTTGGTTGGACTTGTTTGGTTTTAAGCATGCATAGCCAGTTCATAACAGTGCCCACAAGAACAAGGACTTAGTTTTTGGTGTGATGCTGATAGTCTGCTCTTGATTCCTTTCATGTATCTAGTATGAATCAAACTGTCCACATTGCCATTTTTCTGGACACTTAGCCAAAGTACCTAGTTAAGATGGCATCATTAGAGCCATGACTGACATGACTTACTGCCAAGGAACAATTGGGGTCTTTCTGCTGCCTTGTCTTCTGGCCTTTCTTGTTCACATTAGTGACCACTTTTAGTCCTCTTTCAAGCAAAGTGCTGGCTTCCTTGTGATGATGCTCTAAGGCAGGGTTCCAGCCCAGTAGTGTCGGGGGCTGGAGTATAGTTTGGTTCCAACCCAGTAGTGTCAGGGGCTGGAGTATAGTTTGGTTCCAGCCCAGTAGTGTTGGGGGCTGGAGTATAGTTTGGTTCCAGCCCAGTAGTGTCAGGGGCTGGAGTATAGTTTGGTTCCAGCCCAGTAGTGTCAGGGGCTGGAGTATAGTTTGGTTCCAGCCCAGTAGTGTCGAGGGCTGGAGTATAGTTTGGTTCCAGCCCAGTAGTGTCGGGGGCTGGAGTATAGTTTGGTTCCAGCCCAGTAGTGTCAGGGGCTGGAGTATAGTTTGGTTCCAGCCCAGTAGTGTCAGGGGCTGGAGTATAGTTTGGTTCCAGCCCAGTAGTGTCGGGGGCTGGAGTATAGTTTGGTTCCAGCCCAGTAGTGTCGAGGGCTGGAGTATAGTTTGGTTCCAGCCCAGTAGTGTCGAGGGCTGGAGTATAGTTTGGTTCCAGCCCAGTAGTGTCAGGGGCTGGAGTATAGTTTGGTTCCAGCCCAGTAGTGTCGGGGGCTGGAGTATAGTTTGGTTCCAGCCCAGTAGTGTTGGGGGCTGGACTATAGTTTGGTTCCAGCCCAGTAGTGTCGGGGGCTGGAGTATAGTTTGGTTCCAGCCCAGTAGTGTCGGGGGCTGGAGTATAGTTTGGTTCCAGCCCAGTAGTGTCGGGGGCTGGAGTATAGTTTGGTTCCAGCCCAGTAGTGTCGGGGGCTGGAGTATAGTTTGGTTCCAGTGCAGTAGTGTTGGGGGCTGGAGTATAGTTTGGTTCCAGCCCAGTAGTGTCAGGGGCTGGAGTATAGTTTGGTTCCAGCCCAGTAGTGTCAGGGGCTGGAGTATAGTTTGGTTCCAGCCCAGTAGTGTCAGGGGCTGGAGTATAGTTTGGTTCCAGCCCAGTAGTGTCGGGGGCTGGAGTATAGTTTGGTTCCAGCCCAGTAGTGTCGGGGGCTGGAGTATAGTTTGGTTCCAGCCCAGTAGTGTCAGGGGCTGCAATATAGTTTGGTTCCAGCCCAGTCCCAGCAGGTGCTCAGGAGGCCGGTGAGTGGATTAAGTGGCAGGAGGTGGCTGCTTGGTTTCCCCCTCAACCCCTGGCTGGGGGGGTCTGTAAATACTGTCAGGATGGATTGAGGACCCTGGGGGGCCATATCCAGCCCACAGGCCGTAGTTTGAGGACCCCTGCTCTAAGGCTTCATGCAAGGGGAGTTTTCTCATGGTGACATCATATGCAGTCATGAGCACAGCTAAGGCTTGACACGGTGAATTTGTTACCCAGTGAGGGGTGCATGACTTAAACTTGAAAGCCTTCCACTCAGAAGTCTGCTTTTTGAAGTATCTCACAGGTATGTGTATAAGCACAAGAGAACATGGGTGTTACGAGCGCATACCAGAGCCAGAATCCAGGCCAGTGGCACTGCTAACTGTGGGTCCAGTTCCACAGATTGGGGGTTAGACCTCACCTGTCTTCCTACTGTGTTCAGAAGCTTAAATTCAGTCTGTATCTGCTGCAAAGGGGTAGCTCTGGCCTTCTGTGCTGCTTTGAAATATTTTAATGAGACAAATCAGATTAGAGGCTGTGAAAAGAAAACAGTGATGATTTCTGCTTCACTCATAGCTTCGCTTCAGTGGTGAATATGCACAGGATGAGCACTTGCCCAGTAGTATGACATCCTTCTTACATTTTAAACTCCTTGCACATGAGCCTCCTGCTCTGTGCTTTCCAAACACTTGCTAAGTTTATTCCCCCAAGCCTGGCTTCCAGAACACCACCCTCTCCCCACCACCCTCTCCCCACCATTCACTCTTTCCTCTGATCTTTACAAAGCATGACACTTCTGTCCAAACAGTTTGCAAAGGCCTGTTACCAATGCTATTAAGCTGTCAGGATATTAAGGAGTGAGCTGTTGTCACTTCATACCCTGTCCTAAAACATTTCTGGAAGTCAGTCCTTTGGCCTCGGTGGTTGTCACTGGGTCTGTGTTTGTGATATCCCAAACTGGAATATGCCTTCTGATTTTCAGAAAGTGCTCTGTTGCCGTTCTGCACATATCAGTCCTTAAACTTCTCTTTAAAATGTGCACAAGTTCATCAGCATCAGTGAATGCTCTGGAAGTTCTGACTGCGATGCATATCTGCCATCTCGCTGCTTTTCACACTGTCGTACTTCCTAAATTTGTTTTCAGATGGCATTCTGCCTGGCAGAAACATACACAGAAATCAGAAAGGAATACCCTTAACGATTTTTGATTGGCATATTTGGGGTTCTAGGTGTTTTGTTGTCATTTTCTGGGTTTGGATAACTTTTAAAGAATGAAAATTCACGTTTGAGAATGAAAAAAATTAGGTAAACATAATGATTTTGTGCATATAACTGATCTGCTTCTCAGAGCCTGAGGGAGCTGGGGGTGTATAGCCTGCAGAAGAGGAGGCTCAGGGGCAACCTCATTGCTGTCTACAACTACCTGAAGGGAGGTTGTAGCCAGGTGGGGGTTGGTCTCTTCTGCCAGGCAACCAGCAACAGAATAGTGGGACACAGTCTCAAGTTGTGCTGGGGGAGGACTAGGCTGGATGTTAGCAGGAAGTTGTTGCCAGAGAGAGTGATTGGCATTGGAATGGGCTGCCCAGGGAGGTGGTGGAGGTGTTCAAGAAAAGCCTGGATGAGGCACTTAGTGCCATGATCTAGTTGATTGGATAGGGCTGGGTGTTAGGTTGGACTGGATGATCTTGAAGGTCTCTTCCAGCCTGGCTGACTCTATGATTCTATGACCAGAAAATTTGATTTTGCATTTCATAGAACTCTAACTGTTCAGTCCCAGTTAAAACCCACCTTATGAAATCAGTGAAACCATCCTGTTTCCACGGAATGCAAGACCACCATAGCTTATGTTACCAACAGTTGTGCTTTTATTTTCAGAATAATTATTTCTGTCTGAAAATGGCATATAGTAGCAGTGTGCTTCATTAAATGTCCAAGACCAGAAATTAAATTGTCAGAGTCAAGAGAAGGAGGTATTACTTAAATAGTGACACACATAATTGGGTTTTGTTGGTGAATGCCAGTGAAAGCTCAGTGTGTATCCTGCAGAAGCAGAAGGCTGACAGTGTTGTACAAAGAAAAGGCACCTTTGTAAAAGGACTGTTTTGTTGGGGTTTTTTATCTCCTTCTCCTCAAGTAGTTTCTTGGTGTCATCTCAGCACCAGAGCAGGCCTAGCTAGCATAACTGCTCACAAACTCAGCACTGTGGAAGAGAAGAGTAATCCAGGGATGTTTGATCTGAACCCTGCAGAAGTTAGAAATGCATCTCAGTGTGATGAACTGACCTTCTGCAAGGCGACTTGCAACCCTGTGGGTCTTCACCCTTGCCAAGGGATTAGTATGTAGTCCACTGCTACTGTGATGCCAAGTTTCTGGAGAAATCTGCTTACATGTTTAGCCATTAGTTTCTCACAATGAGGCCAAAAGTTGACAGGAGGCAATGTGTCTCATAGGAAAAGAAATAATTAGTATAAAAATAAAGGAAGGAAAATAATTGTTGAGGTTTTTCCTCTCAGAATCACAGAATCACAAAAACATCCAGGTTGGAGAAGACCCTCAGGATCACCAAGACCAACCTATAACCCTACTTTACAAGATTCACCTTAAACCATATCCCTAAGCACCACATCCAAATGACTGCTACGCACATCCAGGGTCATAGTAAGAAGGAGAAGCAATTATTCTGAGTGTCACTGGGCTTTGAAAAAGTCAGCCACGTTTGCTTTCCTAATTGCATTCTCTCATGTTTCTGTAGGTCCAGCTGCCCAGCGCCAGGTGCAGAATGGGCCATCTCCAGATGAGATGGAAGCACAGAGAAGGTAAGTGGAGTTAATCCATTATGGTAGAGTTGTGATTTGTATCTTGGATTGATGTGCAGTCCTTGTTCATCAATAAGCACTGCTCTTTTTACTTGTACCAGATTTAAGCTGATTCTGAGTTCTCTGCAAGTAATGTTTCTGTAATGACTTTCTAAAAGGTGAACCAAAGCCCTAAGTAAACCTTTTACTCAAAGGCAAACCTGAGGCTTGCTGATGTTCAGAGTTAAAGGCAAAACATATTTAATGATAATTCATTGAGTGTGTGTTTCTCAAGCACATTAAGAAAGCCTAACCTTATCCTGTTCTAGATCAGAACAGGCTATGTACACCCTCAGCAACAGCTTATGACCATTTTGCATATGGCTCTTTCTATATCACGTGCCATTCCTTTCATCAATGATGTGCTCTAAACCAAGGTTATAAATGAAAGAGTAAAATCATATACTTCACCTTTACACCTTTAGTCTAGATGTAGTGCCATTATTACACACCACCATTTCTCTAGCTGCTAGGAACTCCTTGACATCAAAGAGAAGGTGAGCAGAAATGTCTGTCCTTATATGCTTGTCTCCATAATCAAGTTATGAGGCTCATCTCATTTCAGCTTTGCTGATTCAGCCCAGGTTCCTGTAGAAGCCATAGAAATCCCTGTAGCAGCTGTAGCTTTGGCTTCCTTCGTTAATTATAAGCTTTCTAGTTTGACCAGGACGTCATCTGTGCTGGCAAAGCTGTGATCTGTGCGCCCAGCATCAGTGGTGCCCATGCCAGCAGCACTGCTCAGCCAGGCTTGTGCTTCTGTGTTAAAGTATAGACTTGTGCACACAAGAAAAGGCACCCTGGTTCCCCATATTCTGGTTCACTGAAAGGGCGTTCCTGCTACTGTGTGAGAAACACCAGAGAATGTTCTGCTGTAACATGGACAAGCTGGTGGGCCCCACTTCATTAGGAGTGCACTAAAGTACACAAATCAGCAGGACCTACGGGTGCCCAACGTTTGGTGTTGACATTGCTTAAATGAAGTGTCTGTCACTGCTTTGTAATGAGAGAAGAATTAGCAAGTGCAATTAGCCCTCCGAATGACTTGGCCCAATGTTGGGTTCAGCTACTAAATAGCTTTGTAAGGATTTTAATCAAAAAATGTCTGATGTGATGGGCACTCAGTGGGCTCAGCCTTCATTTATAAGTGCAATTTGTAATCAGGCAAGATTTCCCCTTGCAGAGTCCAGGGACTGCCCTGGCCCTGTGGGTGGTGTGGCATTTTCATGCTCCTGGAACATCAGTGGTGAAGTGTTGCACTATATTGCTGCATTGATGCTCCAGGGCTGCTGCTCTGACTGATCCTTACACAAAGCCACATACAGGCCATCACACAGACTGTGGTAGGTACTTAGGATTCTCTCCCTCTTGAAACTGGTCCCCAGTGCCTTTACGAATAACTCTGAATGTTAGCAAAGTTATCATAAAGGTCAGGAGTGCTCCTGCCCACTCAGGGCAAGGGGGATGCTGCTTCTCTGCACTGCCTGGCTGAAAGGACAGACCCAGCTCTTCATTAACCACTGGAAATCACTGATTCCTTAGACCATATGTAACTCAGACCTCAAATTTAGGTGCCTATTATATTTAAAGTGTTTTCTCTAACAATGTTAGAGGAAAAAAAAATATTTTATTTATTGTTTTTCATTTAGAGACAGGACAAGCCTTTTGGGTAGGTATTATTTTACTGCTACAGGGCACATTGTTCTGGGGAAGCTTCTTTTGCTCCGCTGGACTGGAACAAGTTGTGGCAGTAGATGCACTTAGATATTACTGCATCTGCACTAGAGGATTTTCAGCTTTAATTATGCTGATGGGCTCTTAAGCAGAAAATAGGCCTAATTTTAGGACTAGCTTTTTAAAAATATCTTATAAGCAGGCAAGGAAATGAAGTTATGGTAACTATCTTGCAAATGTGTCTGTTTAAAATGGGTTTTTTTAGAGACCTTCACACAGATGTTAAAAGAATATATTTTTAAGTCAGTGTAATATGTCTCCTCATGTGCTTTGCTCCTTGCATACTCTTTAAGCAACAGTGTGCCAGCCTCAGCCTTTATTTAGTTCCACTGGAATATATTTGACTTCCTAAGGGTGTAAGAACTTCTCCTTTTAGCATGCGTGGGAGGGTGTATTTGGCAACATTTAAACTGCTTTTTCCCAAGAGCAGACAGGGCTGGCAGGAGCTCCAGTGACAAATGGCAGTGGCCGACCCTTATTCTGGGGAGCGTGCCACACCTCTGTCTGCTCTGCAGTGGTTCTAAATGACTCAGAAACATCTTACCCATATTTATTTCCTGATCTATCAGGCTGAAGTTTTCCAACTCTGTCCTTCAGATAGACCTAGAATTTCCCAGAGCTTTAATGAGGAAAAATGCATGTGTCGAGTTGATGTTTATCACCAAATTTTGCTAATAAATGCCAAGCCATTGTAGGAGATGATATGCTTAAGAAACTCTTAGCACCTGTGTTTACAGTTGAAATTTTAGCAGTGCAACTGAAGCTGTTGCATCTGTGTTGATCTCATAACTTATCAGTCAGAGTATATATCGGAGAAAAGATTTCTATTAAGTTGGTTTAAATTGCCATTAGCTTGAATCAAACCAATTGAATCAGCCAAGTGAAACTGTTCCTCAAAACTGTTTCCTCTTTGCACATATAACAGTTTTCTTAGGTGCTTATAATAGCTTTCCAGAATTCACCAGTGTTTGATGGATTGCATGTCCTGAAATGAAAACCAATTTAGGCT
Organism: Pogoniulus pusillus; assembly: GCF_015220805.1. Taxonomy (NCBI): domain Eukaryota; kingdom Metazoa; phylum Chordata; class Aves; order Piciformes; family Lybiidae; genus Pogoniulus; species Pogoniulus pusillus. The sequence goes on along the minus strand of NC_087264.1, from coordinate 13,363,220 downwards.
GAATCCCTCAGTGGCTTAATGAGTTTCCCTTTCCCATCCATTGAATTAGAACTGAAATATAGCAACTTTGTTTTGCAAATTAATGGTTTTTTTTCCAACATAATGTAATTTTTATTTTTCTGGAGGGTTTTTTCCCCCCCTCCTTTCTAAAGCTTCTCTTTGTATGTCAACAGGATAGTATTATTTTAAGTTGCAGAGTCAGGAAAGTACAGGTGAAAAAGTAGCAAAGACATCTCACTGGATGAGGCACTCGATGCCATGGTCTAGTTCACTGGATAGGGCTGGGTGCTAGGTTGGACTGGATGATCTTGGAGGTCTCTTCCAACCTGGTTGATTCTATGATTCTATGATGCTCTAAAATACTATGTAAGGAATTGAAGTAGAATTGTTGCTTAGAATTAAGCTTGCCTTACTGCACAGACCATGAGTTAAAGCTATGCACAAAAATTATCTATGCAGCTAGGACTGGCCCAAACATATTTCAAACAATTTCCAGGCAAACTTGGCCTTGGAAAGAAAAATATAATAAAGCTTATTAATTGAGTGCTTCAGTAAAGTAATTTCAGAGTTGTGTCTTAGTATTGTCGAAATCTTTAGTGCATATCCATGCACATAACAGAAAGCCTGGCAAATAGTCTAGCTTTTAGCTATCAATGCTTTTAGCAAGGGAAATGTCAAAGTGGGTTCGTGACAGGGGTCCAGTGATAGCTCTTTGCAGAAGTGCAAAAGCGTGCGAGAGAAGACTTCTGCTGATAGACCCTGGGAACTGCACAGCTCTGGAAAAATCATGGGAAAAGGCTTGGCAGTGCATTTTCCTATGGGACACCAGGCCTGGCTAGCACGGGAGCTAGCAGTTCCTGGGGGAAAGGTGCCAAAAAGTAGCAGCACGATGTTATAATCAGCATTTGTGAAGGAAAGATGGTGGTCGTGGCCCCATGCTGGCTGAAACAGGGGTGGCTCTGCTGGGGCAGGAGGAGCCAAGCTGTGAGCCAGGCTGTCCAGTGCCAGCAAATGGCTTGACTGTGCAGCTGGACAAAACAGGTTTTGTGGAGTTAGCACCTAACCACAGATGGATGCTTGTTGTGTTTTCATTCTAAGTACAACTCCTTTGGGCTGGCAACCCATAGAAGTCTTAGGACTGTGCCATCTTATTCAAGCCACTCATTCTTTCCTTGCAATCCTCATGCACTTCAGGTTAATGACCTGCACGATTGCTGTGCTTTCCTGGGCCTTGGGCACTGGCTTTTCCTTATGCAGAGTCCACTGAGGAGCTGTCTGAAATGGTTCAAGCAACCCCTGTAGTGTTTGCCAGGTACAGGGAAACATCCTGTTTACACTTCCCCAACATGTGCAATGTCTCTGCTGTGGTCAAGGCAAGTGAAATCAAACCTATCTCCATCTCATGGGGTCAGCATTTCTGTGAGGAACTAGCTCACACCACCTGGGACATACAGCTTGAGTACTGCTCAGTGTATAAAGCTTTTACTCAAATTATAAAGAATACAAAATGACTGAGGGTTTTTTCATTGCTGTTTTAGACAAGTGATGGAGCAACAGCAACAGCGTCAGGAATCTCTGGAAAGAAGAACCTCTACCACAGGCACGTATCAAACCAAGCAGATATAGTCTCTCCCTGCTTGTCTTCTCTAGCTGTAGCTGGGTTTTGCATTAAGCTATACAAGAGGTAGACTGCTAAAACTGGTAGTGCTTATGATGAGATTTCGAAGCATTTTCAGGTAGGGACTTCCATGCATTTAGGCATGGCTCTGTTGCTTCACAGAGACTCAGGTCCAGGCCATGCAAGCGCAGCTGGACAGGTTTTGCACTTGGCATAACTTGTGCAGCTGAGGGGGATTTTAAATGTACCAAGGACACCTGGCTGTGCTTCTTCCACATGCATGAGGAGAGGAGGTAACACAGCCACTACAAGAGTGAGTCCATGTTTCCAACAGAAAGGGTTTGGTGTCCTGGACGTGGCAGGTCAGGCACTGCCACAGTGCAGAGGGAAATACAGCTCTGGATGCTCGTTGGTGGGGATTTTGTGGTCATGAAGCAAGGACTCTTCTGTGAGCTTAATGAAAAAAAAAATATATTTAATGAGCTTACAAAAATCTTCTATGACATATTAAGTTGTAGTAAGCTGAGAGAAGAGATGACAGGAATAGTTCATGACTACACAGCATGGCCTTGCTGCTCTGAAAGAAGGCAAAGTGATCAAGCCAAGATGGCCATCTTGTGTTTGGGGTTTTTTGGGGGGGAAGTTTTTTCAGTTAATCTGGCCACGTAAGTGGAATGTTTTTCCTCAGCTGTTGGAACTTTTTTGTTTTTCACTTGAAAACAGCTCACATATACACACATACCTTAGTCAGCGAGAGAACACAGCCAAAATCCTGCCTCCCGTGGGGCTTCTGGCTGTCCCCTCCCAGGCTACAAGGTGGCCACCACTGTCATTTGCAGCTGCCCATGGTGCAAGGGTGTTGCTTGTGATCCTGACTCAGATTTACAAGAAGTTTAGATGAGCCTTACTGGCACTGAAGTACACAGCCTATCCCGTGCTGCCAGGGTCCTGCTCTGCACAGTCCTGAGGGAACATACAGCCCCTAATTGTGTTGCCAGGGTCCTGCTCTACAGAGCCCTCTGGTTCTGCCAAGTGTTGGAAACCACCAAGCATTAGAAACCCACAAGCCAGTGACTACACCTTTTCCTCTTTGCTTTGAGTTTCTGTTTGCATTTACTTCACAGTTTCTTTTTCTCCGTTCTGCTTTGCCTTGTTTCACTCTTTGCTGCATACCCATCTTATTCTATTCATTTGTCTTTTCTGTTCTTTTAGTTTCCACCCTTCAGGCTCCTCCTTCTCAGGCTCAGTCTCCTCCTCCCACCAGCAGTAATTGCACTGCTCCTGCCTTGGGTGCTGTGCCTCCTCCCCAGTGTCATGCCGGCTCTGTGTCTTTGGCACCTGCTGTCCCCAAGCCTGCTAGTCAGTCCTCTTTCAATTCCCCACAGAGATACAGAGAGCTCCCACAGCTCCTGCACAGGCACTCGGCCTCCGAGCTGCCAATGACACCAGGTTCCTCTCCTCCAGCCTACATAAACCACAGGACCCTAACACCTGGTGTCAAGCAAACCTCGCTGTCTCCACCACCTCCCCAACCTTCTCACTCTCCCTTTGCTTCTCACCAGTCTCTCAGGCGCTCTTCTCTTTCATGCTCTCCTCGATCTTCTGCTTCCTCTGCCACAAATTCATCACCTCTGGAGAGGGGTGATGTCCAGCAACCATGTGGTCCCACCATCCTGCCTGTGATTCCTGTCCCACCTGACAGGGTCAAGGAATCCACAGACAAAGCAGGTCAGGAGACCTCAGCAAATGTATGTCTCAATGGCCATCCTGAAGGACAAATTGCTTTAGGCCCCTCTGGTACCCAGGTGAAAAGTGTGGATGGGTTCTTCTTTCCACACCTAGGAGCTGCACCCTTCCCCCTGCTTCCCACCATCGCCAGTTCTCCCAGCTTCTTTGGCCAGGCTCCCTCCCCATCCTCTCATCCATCATTGCGTCCTCCACAGCAGTGGTATCAGCCCACGTCACACTGTCTTCCATTGCCTCCCCCTAACGCTGCTATATCTGAGGTGACTATGCCCAGGAGGACCCCTCCTTACATGACTTCATCAGCCATTGCCCACTTGAGTAAGTACTAATTTCAAATGAGTTGCAACCTGTTTAAAGCCTTAGCGTTCAGCTGTTTAAAAAGCCTCATTGGCACTGCTCATGACCACTAGGAAAAGGTCCGAGAGACCCAAGGCTGGTCCTGCTGTATGTAATTTCTGAAACCAATGAGGCAAAGTAGCAAAATCATTCATAACTGAATTTTCTGAGCTAAAAGCAAGGTAAAAAAAGCAAAGACTGCAGAACCAGGGCCCTGTAGCTGGGTTGTTGCAATGCATATTCTTACTGTCTTAGCCTTGAAGGAGATTCATATCATTCAACACAGTCAAACTACATTTGACAGCAAGTTTCAAACAACCCCTATTTTCAGCTGGTGCAAACATGCCAGATGGGCTCTTCTGAAGCTGCAGGCCAGCTCTGCCATAGACTTGCTGTCTGTGTAGCAATACTATTAGCAGCTGCAGGGTTCACTCTTTTTCTTAAGTGGTATTTCTGTTACCAGCAAAAGATATAGCATGAATTTTGTGATAGTTGTGCAGAATCCCCAGTGCTTGTGTAAATTCATCTCACTCCAGAAGTGTTATTTCTGGTGCAAACTACATTTATAGCTGAAGGCTTGTCACTATAACCATTGCAGCAAACCTTTTTCGTTGCAGACAGATCAAGAGCTTGGGTCTGTCATTTTACATACAGTCTTGATTTCTAGTGCTCATCTAAAACCTGCAGGGTTAGTGCAGTTACAAGTGTATTTGCAATTCAGATTGTATCTTTTGTGACTTGGACCCATTCGTGTTTATAGCCATGTATAATGCTTAAATGATGTGTCTAGAATAGTATAGGCTGGATATTAGGAGGAAGTTCTTCCCAGAGAGAGTGATTTCCCATTGGAATGGGCTGCCCGGAGAAGTGGTGGAGTCACCATCCCTGGACGTGTTCAAGAAAAGCCTGGCTGAGGCACTTAGTGCCATGGTCTAGTTGATTGGCTAGGGCTGGGTGCTAGGTTGGACTGGATGATCTTGGAGGTCTCTTCCAACCTGGTTGATTCTATGATAAAAATATTATTATGACCACTGGAGGCTTAGTCCTTCAGCAGATACAAGTCCTTGAAACCCACTTAGTTCAATAAAGTTATTTTAAACTGACATCAGTCCATTATTTTGATTCAGTTCAGCTTTGGCCTCAGGCTGGCCTCTAATTAGGTAGGTGTAGTTTTGCAATTACAATTAACTGTGCACACAATGAACTGCTAGCTATTATGTTTGTGAACCAAAGAAAGCTTGAAATGTTTAAAGTATGTCTAATAGCAGCTGTGGCTCATTACAAGAACAGGATTAGGAGTGTGAAGAACTAACCATGGAAATAAGGCAGTATTGTAAGAAAACCTAGATAAGGAGAAGACCAGGCTGCTAGTGTTAAATCAAATGTTAGAACCCACCTGTCTTTCAGAGTAGCACTTAATGAACAACCAAACCAGTGATGATAAATGAGAAACAGTGTGTTCTGAGAGAAGTACCCTTGGGGAGGTCTGTTTGCTCAACTGGCTCGTTACAGACAGACAAAACACTGTGATGGAGTTACCTACCATCAGCCCTCCAACAGGCTGCTGCTTTGAGGAGCATTGATGAGCCTAGAGATTCTTGAAGCTGGATTCTTCCCCCATTATTTTGCAAGATTGGCTGAGGCCACCTGCTTTCTGTTCAGTGGAAAGGAGGATGTGTTGCTGTAGTGCATGATTCTGGTGAAAGTAATGTATTAACCCAAGTCCACAAAGTTGGCTGATGTAGTTTATTACCTCCATGTAGAAAACCGAGAGAAGCAGAAGGTGGTGCTACTTGAGAAGCACCGTCTGTGTTATTTCCACACAGGATGAACCACTACCCCTGCCAGGGGGGGAAGAGAAAGGAGAGGCTAGTTTATCAGTGACACAGTCTTGCAGGAGGACACAACTGTAGCTGATGCAACCACTGTTTCCCATTCTTCTGTGTGCTTGGTGCTTCCTTGCGTTGCTCACTCCTCATGCAGTCAGGTCATGGTCTTGGGAGTGGGAACATGGCTTTGTGTGCAGGCTGGAGGAGATGCTTCATGTCTAATTTGTATTCTCTGAATTTCAGGCCCAGCACTTCCACCTGGTCATCCCAGTGGTGCTGCTGTGATCCCTGCTTCATCCGGGGGGCCCCCACCTCCACCACCGCCCCCAGTCCCTCCACCACCCATGGGAGCTGCACCACCCCCACCACCTCCGCTGCCAGCAGGTGCTGGCCAAGGAGCTGGCACTGAAGATGGGTCAGTGTCAGGGCTTGCAGCAGCTCTGGCTGGTGCCAAACTAAGGAGAGTTCAACGGGTAAGGAGGTGGCATTGGGACTCCCTGATGGGCTCTTCTCTGCTATGGGAAGGCCCAGCTCAGCTGGTGTAATGGTCTGCAAATCCAGTGTGAAACATGGTGAAACACGCTTCAGCTGACCATTAGGTGAACATTCAAATGTGAGTTGGTAGTGCAAATAAAGCTGAGCAAGAAGCGTTTGGAAGAATTTCTGCTCTTTAGAAAATGTTAATTAGCAAATGGCTCCAAGTTCTCATGTTGCCAGGATTTAATTGCTTCATCAAAGTCCACCACTATGCTATCTGGTAATGCTTTCAGTCATTATAAGTGGTTAAAACTGCACCATGCTTATAAAAACCTAGTGGAGAAAAAATCCAGTGGAGACTGGCTTCACATCAGTAGGTGTCTGCTGAGGTGAGAGTTGTGTAGCCATGCATAAACATAACCATGAACAAACAGCACTGTGGGCTTTTTTATCATTTACCCTCATATTTGCCTCTCCCTGACTCTTCCGTGCATGTCTTCTTCCCAAGGCAAAACCTGTCTCTGGTCTTGGGCTGTGATTGTGATCGCTGCTCCTAGTAATTAGCAAAACTGATCATTAAGGGTGCGGTTGTAAGTGAAACTTCATTAATCCCAATGTTAATTTCTCTTTTAAGCCAGAAGATGGTTCAGGAGGGTCCAGCCCCAGTGGGGTCTCTAAGAGCGATGCCAATCGAACAAGTAGCGGAGGAGGCGGAGGAGGACTAATGGAAGAAATGAATAAATTACTGGCAAAAAGGTTTGTACTCAGATATAAAGCAAGCACTACCATAAACCCTGCAGCAAACCGTGCAACAAGATTCTGTTTATTTTGGTTAGCAATGGGTACGTTTGGTGCTTCTTTGCAATTTGGTAGGTCCTGCATAGGTGTTAATTACCAGCATCACCTGGTCTTTAATATGAAGGTGTAGGTGTTGCAGCAATGATAACCTGGCAGAGTTTCTATATCAAATCCTGCAGTATGGTAACCTTCAAAGAGGGTGATAAATATATTCTCTGGGGTTTTGCCACTTTACAGATCTATTTCAAATTTACTGTGTTTGGAAAGAGTAAACTATGGAAGGAACTTAGACAAATCATTCTTTAGTGCATAACATTCCTGATACTGAGCCCCAAAATACAAATGTAAGTACAATAAAAGGACAACGTCTTGGCAGTTAAATTATTATCAGTTGTCAGTGTGTTGCAGACAGTCTAACCAATTATTCTCCACTAAAGTGAGCACAGCTATCAGCTGTCAAAAGGCACTCAATTATTCAAATTATTGTTGCTTTTCTTTCCCTGCTGATTCCATCAGTAATGTTCTGTCAAGTTGTAACTCCTAAGCTCCTTGTTATGGTTTGGGAACTGGAAGATGTCTGTAAGCCAAGTATGGTTTGGTGACCAGATGCTGTGATATCTAGCTCTGTTCAAGCAAGCCAGACAAATGGACATCTTATGTGCTTGGAAATAGGTGTACTACAAAGATCTGTGTTTCTAGCCTAAATGTGCCCCAGTGCAGCTTTTGGCAGTGGGACGTGGTGTCTTTAGATCAGGGTTGAATCTTTTCACTCTCTTAGCAAGAGCACCTGTACTGCTGTGAGCAGTGTACTACTTTAAAAAATAACAACTGCAAATCCTTTCCTGGGAGTTGACAACAAGAGAATTGTCTCCTAAATTTTGCTTCACAAAGCCATGGAAGTAACTGGAAATGCAAAAGTCTCAGTCAAGGGTGCAGTCTGGGCATGTATTGTAAAACCGATACTGAGAGGACTTCTGTTGGCTGCAAAACCCTCTTCATGTGTGATGGCAGAGAGAAAGGAAATAACCTGGTGTTGTGTTTCAGGTTTCTCTTACTGAGCTGGTAACCAGGAGGTAAAAATTACTATTTTTTAAGTGACTGTGTTCAATACAGAAAGAACTGAGCAGGGAGGTCATTCTGCCCCTGTACTCTGCGCTGGTTAGACCACACCTTGAGTACTGTGTTCAGTTCTGGGCCCCCCAGTTTAGGAGGGACATTGAGATGCTTGAGCGTGTCCAGAGAAGGGCGACGAGGCTGGTGAGAGGCCTTGAGCACAGCCCTATGAGGAGAGGCTGAGGGAGCTGGGATTGTTTAGCCTGGAGAAGAGGAGGCTCAGAGGTGACCTTATGGCTGTCTACAACTACCTGAAGGGTGGTTGTGGCCAGGGGAAGGTTGCTCTCTTCTCTCAGGGGGCCAGCACCAGAACGAGAGGACACAGCCTCAAGCTATGCCAGGGGAAGTTTAGGCTGGAGGTGAGGAGAAAGTTCTTCACTGAGTCAGTCATTGGACACTGGAATGGGCTGCCCGGGGAGGTGGTGGAGTCGTTGTCCCTGGGGCTGTTCAAGGCAAGGTTGGACATGGCACTTGGTGCCATGGTCTAGCCTTGAGCTCTGTGGTAAAGGGTTGGACTTTATGATCTGTGAGGTCTCTTCCAACCTTGGTGGTGATACTGTGAAACAGAGAACGTGTGTAATGCTGGGTAAGTAACAGAGGAAGTCAGTTCTGAGAGCTCAGGTTGTATAAAACAATATCTCTCGAAGTTTAGTGCCTGCCGTGAGAACGGTTCTTTGCTCCAGGACTGAAGTGTAAGCAGAATAATGACCAAACCATTATCATTTCTAGACCAGTTAAGTTTGTTGCAGGATACAAAACTAACATTGATTCCTCACGCTGGCAAATATTTCCTTTGCTTGCATTTGTAATCGTTATAACTTCTTCTCTTGGAAGAATCCAGTAAATATTAGAGAAAGGCTATAAAAAAATATTGCTGATCTAACAAAATTACTAAGCATTTGAATATCTGGAAATAATTCCCACGTTTGCCTAGCAAACACATGCATGTGCTTTGCTCAGAGTTTTCATCAAATTTACATCAAATCCTCCAATTTGTGTATCTAGTGAGGCTTTTCTTTTGCCAGTAATAAGAAAAAAATAATCCTTTGACAAACTTGTGTCAGTGTTTTGAAACTCAGCAGCTTTTTTAAGTGCCACTTCCATTTTTTGATGTTAGACAACCAACATCTTTGTTTACTCTCATGTCCAGCTGCTCCAGTGGATGCGTTGCAGCCCTTAGCCACTTGCTTCTCAGAAAGCTTTGCCTCTCCTTAGGAAGCAGGACTGAGCGAGTGTCTCAGGTCCTCACTCAACTTTGTACACTTCACCGACACTGTCAGCCCTGAGACTACAGGGCTCAGGAGCTCTGCTGCCTTTGAATTGGATTTGAGACAGCCTTTGGTGAGTTGTTGGCACTTGAAAATCCAGGCTGCACTCATTTTGTGACTCCAGATCTCCAGCCACAGCTTTCCCAGCCTGGAGGAAGTTGGGGTCTTGGCTGGGCAGAAATGGTACCTGATCTTCCCGAGTGGGGATGGACCTGGGTTGGAGGACTTTTCTGACCATCTTCCCATCGCTTGGGAGCACTGCCACAGCCTATTCTCTGGATGGGAACAGGCATGTGGGGATATAGAATGGGTGGTAAAATTCTGTTGAATCTGACTGAGAAGAGACATCACTGAAATACCCAGCTGAGCCACTTTACAGGAGGGTTGGACTGGTCCTCAGAAACCCCTCTGGGTTGTTTCTCCTATGTAGGATGAAGAAGCCACCACTTCATAAGCCCTAGAGAGAAGCTATCCCTTTCTTATGTAGTTTCATACCCAGCTGCACTTCCTTCCTCCCCTTGGACGCATTTCCTTATGCTCTTCACACTATGTTCCCCTGATAGATGTTGTCTGATGCTGTTGCCCCTCTCACTGAGTTATATTGCTGAGATCCAGATTCCTCAGCTCCATCAAAATTCTGCACAACTGAACACATCCAGTCTTTGTTGCATTCCCTAGGATGAACTAAGTAAATAATTCCCACCAGAGTCTGAATCAACCTTCCTACATGTTCAGCTGCTGTTCACGTGGAACCCTGCCACATCTGGAGTACTGTGTTCAGTTCCGGGCCCTTCAGTTCAAGAGGCACAGAGAACTTATGGAGAGAGCCCAGTGGAGGGCTGTCAAAATCTCCAGGGGCCCAGACCATCATGCTTATGAGAAGAGGCTGAGAGGCCTGGGGCTGTTTAGGCTGCAGAAGAACAAGAGGGGATCTTATCAATGCTTTTCAATATCTAAATCTGGTGAGTGGCCAAGAGTGTGGGGCCAGACTCTTCAAGAGTGGTGCCCAGCAACAGGACAAAGGACAATGAGCACAAACTGTGACCTAGGAAGGTCCATCTAAACATAAAGGAAAAAATCTTCATTATGAGTGTCAGAGCACAGGAATTGGCTACCCAGAGAGGTGGTAGAGTCTCCTCTGAAGACTTTCAAAACCTGCCTGCACACTTTCCTGTGCAACCTGATCTAGGTGAACCTATTTTAGCAGAGGCGTTGAACTAGATCATCCCTAGGGGTCCTTTCCACCTCCTACCATTCTGTGGTTCTGAGGTTTAGCATCTTTGGAGCAGATTTTATTGTAACATTTTTAAAACACCTCTTGACCCTTTCACTCTGACATTGCATGTTCTGCCATACAGGTGCCTAACACTGTGATTGCACCTGGCAATCCAGAAATTGCATGCAATGACTTAAGGACATAAAGTTAAAAGACAGTCTCCAAACCAGAGAGAGACTAAAGTGACCTAAACCAAATTCCTACCTCTGCTACCTGTTTCCTTGAATCACAATCCTCACATTCAAGTAAAGACTAGGAAATCCTTAGGGCTGCTCTGGAGATAGTCTGTGGTATGGAGATGAAAACATGCCTGGAAATGAGTTAATGAAGGAGCTTCTCTCCCTGGCAGCAGAGTTCATTACTGCTTGTGGAGTGCTCTATCATACAATGGGCTACATAAGTGCCCAGATTAATTCTAAACACAAACTATCTCCTGGAAAGCCTGATGCTACTTCTTTTAATTCAGGTTAACAAACACCATACACTGCTCTTTTCCCTCCCTTGCCCAGGGTATTTTCTCTAGTTATTTTTTGTTTCCCCATCTACTGTTAGAACTAAGGCTGTGAAACTCTGAATACTTCATAGCTTCCTTTCTGGTTCTCATCTCTATACTTTAAGCAGGTGTTCCAGACCAACGTGACAAATACCAAGTTGATGTGGTAAATATGACTGTCTTAGCTTGAGAACCACCTCTGTGTAGCTAGATTCTTGAACCTGACTGATCCAGATATTATGTTGAATGTGTTATGATGGAAAGAGACTGAAGAGTTAGAGAATTCTTGGGTTCTGCCAGAAAAAAAGAAGTCAGCTCCAGCAAGGACACACACCCAGCACCCGTGGATGATGTTGTACATTGCAATGGTTATTGAGCCTAACCCTAGCAAGCCGGGGGGCCACCAGGCCCCCCGGCCTTTGAAATCCTCCACCAATTCACCCAGTGCACACCATGGGGACTCACCAGGGATGTCAGGCGGAGGATCCCTTGGCCCACAATGGGCCTAATTTGGAGCTTCTCACTTTGCTGGGGCAGAATATAAAGGGGAGTGGGCAGGGAGCGCAAAGTGGCTGCACCTGGGGTGGGAGGAGACTCCAATAGCCAGCTAATAGCAAATGGCATCACCTGGTGGCAACACATCTGATGTGTTACAATAGGAAATTAATTAAATGGTGATTAATTAATTACATGCATAACAGATGATAGCAATATCTGTAATCAAAGGTGATTACATTATGCCCAGATCAAATAGCACAATGAAGATATGAACTTGAACAAATAATGCTGGCTAAAGCACATCATTTAATTTATCTGCTGAAGGAGGCAATGCAGTGACTGACAAAATGTCCTCTGTGTTAAAAGAGGAGGTGTTCAGATAAAGCCTGGATGAGGCACTTTGTGCCGTGGTCTAGTTGATTGGACAGGGCTGGGTGATAGGTTGGACTGGATGATCTTGGAGGTCTCTTCCAACCTTCTTGATGCTATGATTCTATGATTCTATGCTACATGGAAGGCGTTTCTAGAGGACTGACTGTGTCCTGTCTCATCTTCTTTTGCAAAGGAGGAAAGCAGCGTCGCAGTCAGACAAGCCAGCTGACAAAAAGGAGGAGGAAAGCCAAAACGTAAGTGGAAAACTCCTCACCGTTGTGCTCTTGCAAATTATTGATGTGCTGCCTTGTAAGCCAAAGACCTGTGCTCATTCTCTGTGGGTGGCAGGCAATGACAAGTAGTGCTGGTCCAGGAACAGCATTCAATCAAAAGCTAAATGTGGCTGTTTCCACCTTTCTAGGAAATAGCACCTATAAATAAGTATTGTCACCTTATTCATAGGTGAGGTATTGTCCAAACCAGGTTGATAGGCACTTTCTTATGGTCTGATATGAGTATTGTAGCATACAATACATTCTTGCCCTTCAACAAGATGCAAGTCAACTTGAGGTCAGATTCACATTTCATGTTTTAAATGTGTGGCTTCAGTTAAGCTGAACATCAGCAACGTGGTGTAACTTTGTACTGCCACCCTCCATTCGAAGCAAGAATCGTCTCTCTTCAGACCCCACAGTGCAGGTAAAATCTGTCAGAGGGTTGATGGGATGGCAGTAAAGGGGAAACAGTGTATTAACCATTAGGCTATTCAGAATTTAAAATATGTGCTCATGATACTTACACTGAAATGAGACAGAATTTGGACAACTTTTGGGGACTTTGATTCATTTCTGTTGTAACTGTTCTATCTATGTTGTCCACAAAAGCAATTAAACAAGAGTTTTCCTTTGACTCAGTCTTTGCACTGAACTTGATGCATCAGTTTTGAGTTCACTGTGCAAACTAAAACACTCTTTTACCTGCTGAACTGGTAAGGCATGGGAGATCTTTGAGTTTCAAGAGAGGCCAGGATTGATGCTGTCACTTCCTGTGTGATGGCTTTCTGTTGCTATCCAGTATGCTTGTGAAGGCTCTGCCCTGGCTGCAAGTCCATAAAGTATCACATGTGCCTCATATCACCTATGAAGAGATAATCCACTCAAACACAAAGTAACAGATGTTCAACAGGAAATTAATTTGGAAAATGCAGGTCTCACTTCAGTCCAAAGGTCTGTGGCAGGACCAGGAACAATCACTTTGCACTTTTTAAACAGAAAAGTAGTTCTTTTTCACATGTTCCTCAATGGATGCTTCAAGTATGGTGTTTCCTTATGGAACCTGCTGTGGAGCCATTGCTCTTAGTCTTGCCTCAAAGGTGGTTTCAGCTATATACTCTGAGATGAAAGGCACCCTTTAACTTCTAACTGCTCAGCCTTTGTTGTCCTTCTGACTCATTTTCTCTCTCCTTGAAGGTCTGCATTAATTTATATCCCAAATCAAGCGTTTCAGTAGCACCAGTTTTTCTAAAAGGCTGGTTTAGAGAACATCAGTTTAATGTGTATCTTGTGAACACTCTTAAGTTGAGAGTGTCTTCTGCCAAACTGGGTACAATTCTGTGTCACAATACACAGTGAATGTGTATTTTGAGCTCTGATGAGCAATAGTGTTGCTACATATACGAGTAAAACTCTTTGATGGTCTAGCTCACAGATCCCAGAAAAGGCATTCAAATCTGTGATGCAGTACTCAGTCTTCTACTCAGGAGTATTGATTTATGAGTAGTGATTCTGTTAGTACTTGGACTATTCTCACTGGTACCAGTGGCTGTCCTGGGCTAAAAAAAAAATGAGGTGAGATCTGACCTCCTGTTCCTTCAGCTGTCTCCATTTCCCTGTGGTACAGAGTTTCTGAAATTGAGAAATGGAAGGTTTGTGTTCAGACAACAGCAGCCTGTACTTCAGAGTGGTAATTTGGGCTCTTTGGTTGAATGGTCTAGTTGATTGGTTAGGGCTGGGTGATAGGTTGGACTGGATGATCTTGGACATCTCTTCCAACCTGGTTGATTCTATGATTCTATGTGGTTCTGGGATGAGCATGATTCAGTGGAATCATGAAAAGGTGGCAATATTTAGAGTGAAAAAAATAAATAAAATATGTATTTTGCCATGCTAAAGACAGAGAAAGGTTGAAGCTTAAATGAACTTGAGCCCAGGCCTTGGCAGGATTGCTTGTTGGACATGCTTGGCAGAAACTTGGTTTTGTACCACCTGTGCTGCAGCTGGTCTTCAGAGTAGAAGAGGACTCTGTGCTTCATCTCTTAAATTCAGTGATGTTCTGGTTTCTCTTTGCAGGATGATGCTAGCACCTCTCCTTCACCCAGTACACGAGGTCCTGCCCAGCAGCAGCAAAATACGTCAGGTATTCAATAGATAGTGCTGTAGTTGTCTTCTTAATCTAGTCATGTCTGCAACCTCTAGACTCTGGTTTCCATCATCCTGCTTCTAAGTGCAGCAGCAGTAACTAATAGAAAAATTCCCAAAGATTTATTGTTTTAAAAATTGTACTCAGCAAGAAATGATGATTTTATATGCTTAGCAGCACAAGAAACTCACAATACAGCCAGTTTAGTTAATGAGGGCTAGCCATGTAGCTAAGGATCTGCATCTTCAACATTTTGCACCTAAATCTAAAAGCAAAAAGCTGTATTATTTTACTTTTGATAGTGTAGCTGTCCTGTTTTATACAGTTAGGGTTTGACCCTTAAACTGTTACCCTTCCTTGACCTAGTAGTAACCCTGATTCTGAGAGTTACTAGGTGACATTAAAGAGCTACCGAAATCTGTTTTTCCTATGATGAGTTGAAATAACTGAGTAGAAAAGCTGCAAGCCAGTCAGATTCACCCTTGAGTCAGCATTTGCTTTCATAAATGCTGAAAGAAATCTCTCCTAAGGAAATCAGTATTTAACCATTCCAGCTTTCTTTTGGAACAAAGCCATGATTTGCATGCTTTGCAAGGGCAGGGGAGTAACCCAAGACAAAGGTGTATGTAAATGAGGACCACGATCTAGAGATTTCCCGGGAATGCCCACAATTCTTTTAGAGAGCTTTTCAGAACCTCACAGAGGAGCAAATCCTTGTGTGTTCTTCATGCCTCTGAAGCATTTCTGTTTGTTTTAGACTGTTAGCACAGTAGGAGATTGGGAGGACAGTGAGCATTTTCAGTAACATGGGATATGTAGTGCAGCTTTTGGGATGTTCTGCCAGTTAGAAGTGAGGGCACAATGCTAAATTAAATTCTCTGTGGAGACTCACATAGTGAGGATCTTATGGGCTGGTTTTTAGATACACTCATTCTCTGCAAACTATGCAGACAAAACCTCTAAGATTGTTTAACTTAAAATACAAAGAAGTGTACTGAATTAAACAAGACTTGCAGCAAGACCTTATTTTGTACTAGAAGTGATTTATGCTTTTCCTCCTACTGTTCCATGTCTTTTTAGTACTGTTTAACTACCCAGTCCCTAGTTAGAGGAATCATTAAGCAGACTTTTCCAGTGATTTCTCTATAATGTACACAACTGCAGTCATTCAGGAATCCTGTTTTCCTGTGTCCTTCTTAGTTATCCTCAGTGAATGGAAGCAGCTGTATAGGACAATGAACTTCATCATGTTTTTATTAGTAGAGAAAAAAGAATGAAGTAACTTTTCATTTTTGTTTTTCAGACTCTGGGAAGAAGCCATGGGAAAGGAGCAATTCTGTTGAAAAGCCTGTATCTTCATTACTTTCTAGGTGAGCTGCACGGCATGTCCCTGAGGCTGGCCAGCAGTCGGGATGGTCGTGCTGTCCCCATGGCACTTGCACAACTCATGTCTTGTTTCATTCCATTGCTGTAGAAATCCATCAGTGGTGAAGAGCTGTGAAGCTAAGAGCCCTACACAATCCCATGTGTCTTCTAGGTACTGGCTAACAGCCTGGCTTCTTAACTGTTGTGGCTTGTCCTTTGGCTAATCCCATCATTCAGCACTAATGTTCATCTTCTGTCATGTCTTTTACTCACTCTCTTACAATCTGCTTTATCACTGCAAAAAGTGTGAAGGTACAGTGTGTCATGTCAAAGACTTGTTTCATGGAAATGTCCCCCTGCTCAGGTGGGGACATGATCATAGACATTAAATGCACTTAAGCAAGTGCTTAAGTTTTCATGCTCGTGAATCAGAGGCACAGGCTTGGCAGTGTGCTATGCCATGTGGAAGGCAGATTTTGCAGCATCTTTTACAGCAGGTTCAGGAAGACCTTGCCATTAGGAGATCTTTTCATTGTCCAACCTCTGCAGAAATTCAAAAGCAAAGGCAGAAGTTACCTGAACAGCCTGAAAATGGGAGGAAGGAATTTATTCTTCCATCCATGCAAATGCATCAGGTGCATGAAAAAAGAGAGCAAAGCTTGGTGTGATAAGTTAACAACATCGAGCTGTAAAAAAAGCACAGCCACCTACAGGGCAGTCAGAACCATGGGGTGCAAAAGCTGGCATGTATCACAAGGCAAGAAGCCTCAAGTAGAACTCTGGAAGTACCCATTGGTCAGAACAGCTAAGCTGCAGTATCACTACCCAATTTTTTATCCCCAGAGACTGAGATAAAGTTTGATGATGAACAGCTAAAGAAAGATTTTTAGTGCTGGTTCAGGACTATCCACTATTATTGCAGTACTGAACAATGAAATAGATGGATAAGCTAAATAAGGATGTAGAACACAGACACATTTAACCTTCACTGCAAAGAGACATCCCTTTTATTTTATGCTGTTCTGTATGCAACAGTGCAGAGCTTGCAGAGAGGAAATTGCCAGTGGCAACTGTATGCCCTTCTTGGTACAGTATTAAAGGTGCTGGAACATGCCCTGCCCAAACATTCAGAGGAGATGCACCAGTGTTATCAGAGCAAAATATATTCTCTCCAGCTCTCCTAAAACTAACAGGGCATATTGGTTCTAGGAAATGTGTGCAAGTTTCCAAATAGATACAGCAAGACCTTGTTCTGGGAAAAGGGAATGAAATGTGAGCTATTCCAAGCAGACATCAAGTTTTTGCAACTATCTTCCATCCTGGGAGAAGAAGGAATTCTGTAGGAAAAAAAGAGCCTTTCTTAATTTAACTCCTGGAGCAGTCTTTGCTTGTTCAAATGACTTCTTTGGGGAAATGGGGCAGGTTTCAAAAGGCTTCAGTGGTAACCTGTTTCCATTCCTGTTCAGTCTGACAGCATTTGTATCTGTCTCAATTCCAATCTTAGCCGCAAGACAGTATGCAATGTTAATGTTTTCCCAAGAAAGGGTCAACATCAAGCATACCCTCAGGACTGGCAGAATCTCTGCCTCAGTTTGTACCCAGAGATGATGATAAAGTTATTTGAAGCCTTTTCTACAAATTATATAGCATGGTTAATTGTTGGGGGTTTTGTGTGTGTGTGTGTGTGGTTTAGAGCTACTGATTAAAAGAGAAAGTCGAGCAGCTTCTGCTCTCTTCATGTAATTTATCAGCTGTCTTCAGAGTTCAGCCCACTGACTAATTGCATCCTGAAAGACTAATAACCTTATATGTAGTAGCCATTAAGGCCAGACTGGTTTTGTTCCTCAGCCAAGAAAAGTGTTATCAGCAACCTCTGCTTGACTCAGGCCTTCCAAGGCTACTATTTTCCATATCATATTTTCATAACCTGTATTCTACTATTACTTTAGCACCCAATTAAAGCCTGGATGGACAACACAGAGTTGTGCAGAAAGCAGCATATGAGAGAAAACCAAATATCTAGGTTGTGAATTGCAAATGTTGTAATGAAGTCTATTTTAAAACAGGCTTTATCCCCTGAAGACATCTCAGCATCTTCTAGCCTGAAATCACGCACACACAAAAAAGACAGTAACATTTCAGTTCAGTCTTTGCACTCCCTCCAATATGTTTGCAGTAAAAAGGTGGTATCTTTGAGGGTCAGGTTGTGCAAGCAGAAGCAGTTCTGCTCTGTGGCTGTCCGACGCTCCTGAACAGCATAAGAGGGAGCCTCCACTTCAGTGCTCAAATGTAGGTGCTCCTGCTCTTGGGTGGATTTCATACACATCATCAGGTGGGTGTAACTTAGTGTTCATTGCAGGGAACTGACTGGGTTTTCTGTGCTCTTCTCTCATTTCTCAAGGATGAAGCCAGTGAGCAGCAGCAATGATGTGGCTATGGATGCCTTAGATTTTGATCGAATGAAACAGGTGAGTGAAAGAGGTCTTGCACACTGAAGAGATTGGACAAGCTACCCATTTTCCCCCATGCATGCGCTGTACAAGCAGAGCAGCTGTCAGTCCTTTGGTTTCCTCTACAACTAGGTACTTAGAGAAGGGCTAGCTGGTGCGCAGCAAGAGAGCACAATCTCAGTGCTGTTTTATCAAGATGTCTGTACAGAAATATGCAAAGAAATGTGTCAGCATCTTCCACACCCTTGGCCTGGGAACACAGATGTAGCTGTTGGTAGTGCTAGGCTCTGATTGTCAGCAGAGGCGGGGAACAAGCACAACCATGTTAAACTTACGTTTTCTTCCACCAGTTAGAAGGAAATTCTGAGCAGCTGACTTGTGTTTTGTCTCATCAGGAAATATTGGAGGAAGTTGTAAGAGAGTTACACAAAGTGAAAGAGGAGATAATTGATGGTAAGAAAGAGAAAAATTATTATTTTTCTCATCTTTATGACTAATTTCCCATAGATAAGATGGTAGGAACTGCAGAGAGTTCCCTGGTGTTTTCAGACTTCTCTGGGCAGCTCTGATTTATATACACGTTTGAAGAACAAGCATTGATCTTATTTGAGCCTTGATCATGACATTGTGTTTACATACTTTATTTTTGTGCTGTTGATGAGCATTTTCATCCCCAACCTGTTAGAAATGCACTGGCTGTTGTTTCTCATAGGTGAGAAACAGAGTGAGAAAGGACTTTCCTGTAGCCCATGCTGTGTCAATTTATCATTAGCAGGGAGTGTGAAATCACTTGTAATTAGCTGGCCACACAGGTCCAAGAAGAAGTAGTTAACGAAGGTACCAGACCAAAAATGCTTCCTGAGAATCTTCTGTAGGCTTCCAATGCTTGAAAAGCTATTGCAGACCTTTCCTCAATTACAGCTTCCCACATATCTTTATACTTAATTGAAAGGTTCACCACACAGTGCTAGATGTATCAGTACTTCTTTATAAATTGCCCTGGAGGATGTGAGGAAATGTGTTTTTCAGGGCCATTATGGAAAGGCACAGCCAAATACCTGTTTGAAGGACACATTAGGGCATATGAAGATGCATGCACACACTCTGCACTCCCATCAAGATTCATAGAGAAAGGAAAAAAAGGAGACTGTAAACCAGCTAAAATCCATTTCCCTTGCCCTAGACTTGTGCACTTGCAAAACTTGGGGCAGCTTGCAGTTGAGGAGACCCTTGCCTATATGCTACTGTCCCAGCATCTTGGCCCTCTGATCCTCCCTAGTTCATTTCAGTGCAAAGTAAGGCCGTCACATAAACTAGATACTGCTTCTTCAACCAGTACTGCAGTTTGCAAACAAACAGCTGACTGCTTGCCCTTACTCATCCTTTTTCCCTGCCCTCATCCTTTTACCGGCGTGTACTTTCAGCCACCTCTGCGCTTAGCGTTTTCCATCACACCGGCTACAACGCGGTGCATTAACTTTTTGGTTTGGTTTTCTAGCCATACGGCAGGAGTTGAGTAGAATCAGTACAACATAATGCTTGCAAAGCATGTGGACGGTACTAAGAACGCTAGGAAGATCGGATCAGTTCTAAGTGTACCAAGGTCATGCAAGATGGTGAGCGAGGACACCGGCACTGTCTTTGTTCTTATACCCTTTTTATTAGCAGACTCAGCACACTTTGAAGCTTGCTGCTGCCTTGGATTCGCTTCATTTTAAAAGTCTTAATCTAAAGAATATTAAATTTTAAGATTCTGGATTTTTTAGATTTCATCTGACACTGCACATTGGGTTTGTCAGCCTTTTTTGTATTTTGTATTTGCTTATTTAAATGTATTACCTTTCTTTTTAGTAGTAGATCAGAACACACGTGAACCATTTGCTTTTGATAGATGACTTCAAGGTAATTTTACTAGTAGTCTGCAATGTAAATGAAGATCCTTTTGCCAACAGAAATGTATTGTGGCATCACCAGAAGAAACAGAGACATGTTAGTTGTCAGCCAACGAGTTCTTTGTCTCAGAGTTATCACAATATAAAAAAATGGTACGTCAGTGCATCACAGTATCTGTGTTCATATTGGTAATAAACTGTTTATTGTCCACATGGCCCTGCCTTGCTTTGTTTTGTTCCTTCCTGAGCTCTTGCACTTTTGTGTCATTTGAGTTGATGACAAGGAGAAGGCAACCAAGACTCACTGTGGGGTGGCACTGCTGCCTGGCCAGCGCTGCAGAGCGTGAGGAGAGAGCCTGAGCATGTTACAGCTGGTGCAAAGGCCTCCTTCTACTGGAAGATGTGGCTTTTGCCTGCCTGTCCCTTCAGGCATCACAGGCTGAGTACCATCACCTGAGCAGGCTCTAGCAACCTCAGCAACTTCTTGCAGTGGTTTATGGCTCTCTTCAGGCCACCACTGACTGTTCCACTGCAAAAACAGGTCCTATCACTTACACTTGTAAGGGCTTCTAAGTAAATAAAAGGGAGGCATTTGTACAGAACAAGGCTACCGACAGCATTGGGAGGATGCAAACTGAAACTGGCACAGCACTGCTTGAACTAGAAGCTTGAGATGAATCATTTATTACCTGTTTTATTTGTCAGTGTTGTGCAGCTGAGATGCCTATGACTAGAAGACACAGCACACACCCAGTCACATCTTTTAAGTCATTTTTTTTCTTTAGAGCCATTCTTTCTACCAGTACCATCTTGAGTATTTCTACTTGACTTAATTTGGTACAAGCTAGCCAAACTACATGGCAACAGCCTTGATACCATCTCCTTGTCAACTTTGCATAAAATGCAAGAGATTGGACTCCAGATATTGAAATCTCATAGATTTCCAAGCCCACTCATTTTGCTTCAGGCTTCCCTGAAAATTCTGTTTTAAAAGCCAGGCCCAGAGCCTAGTGTAGCAGCCCAGGGGAGTCTGTGGTTGTACCCTCACACACATCACCCAGACTTCACAGAGCACAGCAGCTGGCAGCAATAGGAGACTCAAGACAGGAGGTAGGGTGGGATGTGTTTTGCAGTTATTGTGAAATGTTCCCTGCTTTGGCTTGGAGGGCAGGGCAGTTGTCCTTCAGTGCTTTTCAACCCAATCTGCCTTTTAAGAAAGAGTCCTTTTTACTGTTTAGTTATACTGTAGATTAAGTAGTGGAGAAATGGGACAATTTTGAGTTTAATGCACAGTGAGCTCCAGACTGACCCTGATGTCTGTTAGCTGTTTAATGCCAGCAGACGGTGAGAGAGAAGTTAAACTGTGGAGTGAGAGTTCACATGGAAACTAAAGCAGACAGACACTGATGGGCACCAGGATACAAGCAGCCCAGGACCATGAGAAGGAGCTTTTCCAGTAGTAAGAACACAGACAAGCATAAGTACCAGATGAGGCTATAATGCTCTGTTGCATAAATCTTACACAGTAGCTCATGCATTTCTTAATTGTAAACCCATTTAATGGCATACCTGACAATGGCAGGTGCTTTTCAAAACTGCCACCCCTCAGGTGACCACAGCTGTTCTGTGAAACACTCCCATAAGCTTGATTATGCCTCAGGAAGTTGGGAGCTGGTGCAGTTCATGTTTTGCTTTGGAATGTGGCATTATGCCTAAGGTCAGTAACAACTGTGCTGTACTTGGGGCTGAGTGCACAGCCTCTCTGTTAACAGAGCCACCTGCTGTAAATGAGCTTTTCTGATTTTCTTCTACCTTTCCAGGCCTCGTATAATTAAGACAGAACCTGAAGTTTGCACAGGGCCACTTAATAGCCGTGGAGCAAAGTGCAGGGGGTTGGCAGGGTAAGCTTGGCTGATAGGGGCAGGGGAGCAGTTCTGGCCTGATTAACGCTTTGCTAGTTCTCAGCTTACAGCTCTAGCAACAGGGATGCTCAAGGTGGCTTGCTTGCAGTAGTAGCACTGCTGGAGGATTTATTCCTCCCTCACAGACACTGTTCACCTGTTCCCTTCATGCTGGGCTTGTTCAGCCACTGCAACAGGACAAGCCACAGACATTTTTACATAAGAGAAATTAAACAGGGCATTAATCTCTGCTCCAACATTTCATACAACTATTTGTTCCTCCTTTCTCCTCTTGACAGAGCATTAATGTGGCTAGAGAATGAAGGAGATCTGGATTAATGTTGAAGCTAAGAGAATAACACTGTAGCTCTCTTCATATACTTTTAACCCAGACCCACATGTCCTGTGTTTATGAAAAAAAACCCACCCTTCTGCCAACATTACCAGTAGTGGTATCAAGAAGTCCCCATGGAGAAGGCAAAAATCACAACCACCTTCAGCACCACCCACACACATTAAAACTGATCTTGCACCACATACCTGCAGGCCCCATGTTTCCAGCCACTCCAAATTCCTGCCGAGATGGAGAATGCAGAGAAGGGTTATAGGTCTGCCTGGGCAAAGCCATCTGGGACCACGATGGAAATACTGATGGAAGATAGGATAAGAATCAGTTCCAAATTTTGCTTGCCCCCTGTTTACACTGTAGCCTTTGTGCCCATCTAGGCTAGTAACGCATAGACCACATAAGTGACTGCATCTTGGAACAGCTGAGTAAGGGAACAAAATAAGGTCATTCTCCACAGAGAGAAGGACAATGGTTGGATTGAGGAAGATAGCATAATCTTTATTATCATTTTTCTATTAACTTGCTAACTGGGCCAAGAGAGTTGAGGAACAGCTTGCCAAGGACACAGGAATTTGAGTACATGATCATGGAGCACTAAGTAGCATTAAAGTAATAAAAGAAATGAGGCTTGCTGACATGAGCACTGATACAAAAGTTAATGGAGAACCAACACCAAAGCTGCTTCCTTTGGGAGAAATGAGGCTTTAGTAATTAAAACAAACAAACAAACAAGCCACCACCAAACCACACACTCAAAACCCAACCAACCACCAGATCTCAAATGGGGTCTTTGCTGAAGAACCAGTGAAGTCTGAAGTGTCAGAAGAAGCCCTGTTCTTCCACTTCTTTTCTAGAAGCACAGCTCATGGACTTAAAAGAGTATCTGTGAATGAGCTGGTGTTCAGCCCCAGCAGCACAAAGGATCTGGCACTGCTGAGCAGACTGAGCATTTGCCCACCTGCCAAAAATAAAGTGGGTAAGAAAAAAGGAGGAGAGGACATGGAGGAGGCATAACACAAACTGCAGCAGGCTACTGCAGTTGTCTGATGTGCCAGGCTAGCAAACAGACAGAATAAATCTTTAGATCCAAGACTGTAGGAGGAAGAAACAAAACTCTGTTTATTGAGGAAATGAGGCTTCCTAGATCTAAAAACATTCTTTGAGGAACCAATGAGAATTCACAATAATCCTTTTCTTTTTACAAGTGTGGCTAGCCAGAAGAAAAGGAAAAATTCCAAGTGAAAGAGTTAAAGAGGATCTTTATAAATCTCTCAACTGCTTAATAAAGACAGGAATAAGTTACCTTCCCAGAGTGAAGGGAATTTATTAGATGGCATCTGACCTCCTGATTCCCAAGATCTTGTTATGTTTGGAAAAAGGTGTGGTCATTAAGGCTTTTGATGATACGGAATTACTGAGGGTAGGTGGAAGTTTATAGTTGGACAGGGTAGGCAGGAAGATTTAGCTATTCAAGTGGGTAAAAATGAAGGATGAAGGTTAATGTTGATAGCACAAAGAGACACACAGGGAGAAAAGCAACCCCGTGTTCCAGGTATGTGGCAGCTCTTATATAGCTGGAAATGCCACATGCTGATAGAGAAAAAATCGTCACAATTATACAGAAAGTGGTTAGGAACAAATACCCTAACATCTCAACATCTTCACTGACACATAACTCCTAACCCCTCTGCATAGAGAGGGTGTAATACAAAGTAAACCAAGAAAGGTGAATGGGACTATTAACAACCTCAACAAGCAGCAATTTAAACTAGATCCTTTCCATTCCTAAAAGGACTTGCCATGGGGAAAAGGATGAAAACCATGAAGTTATGGATGCTGTTCAAAAGCTGAGAAAACACTGCCCAGTTCCTCCAGGGGCACACCAATGCTAGCAGCTAGCAGAAGAGTAAAGGAAAGGTTTCTCCATGCCATAGTTTGGCTCTTCAAATTAGCTACACTGAATGTTAGACCCTAAGGATAGAAATGCATCTAGAAAAGGTTTAGACAAAGCCCTGAAATGAACGTGAGACAACAGCTACTAATATAATGATACAAATGTACAAAAATATACATCTATTGCATTGCAGATACAACATCTCTGCCACCTGCAATTACCAGAAGATATTAGATTAGACAAGACGTTGAGCTAAAGGTACTCTTATGTTCTCCAGAACGTATCATTTACTACTGTGTGCCAGTCCTCCCTTCTTCACAGTCCTGTGCACACAGAGCATCTACATCTATTCTGGTGTGAAGAGAAACCAGTCCTGAACTACACACACCAAACAGTGCACCAAATACTCTCCATTGTAGATGAGTCCAAAACCCAGACTTAGGCACGCATGGCCCAGGAAGTTAATTCTAACCCTAGAACAAAGGTTCATATGATAATGGCTCACTCTAATCTAGTTTCTCAGAGTTACATATGCAAACATCCTTTACTAAAAATCATCAGCAGTCTAAAATACTGCACCCAATGGCTTCATTTTCATACATCCTCTTGGTCTAAAGAGCATAAACAACAGCTAATTCAGCACACAAAAGCATCCTGCAGAAAATTCAAGTTATTCAAATGAACAAAACCACTAATGCAGCAGGCAGAGCTAGTCCATTAGCTTTCTTCTGCCAGCTTGCATAGCCTCTTAACCCTTGAGTAAGGACCAATAGTGTCATCAAAAACAAAGTCCCACAGAACTCGAATCCAGGACTGGTGATGTGGGAGGTTATCGTAATATTCTGCTGCAATCTTCTTCACCTGGAAAAAGAAGAGAGAGAACAGTTTAGCTGCATGGTGTTGGG
Organism: Pogoniulus pusillus; assembly: GCF_015220805.1. NCBI lineage: Eukaryota > Metazoa > Chordata > Aves > Piciformes > Lybiidae > Pogoniulus > Pogoniulus pusillus. The sequence goes on along the minus strand of NC_087264.1, from coordinate 13,338,222 downwards.
TGTGTTTCAGTCTTCATGCTCAGATCTGATAGCACAGCCATAACCTGAAGTTACTTGTTACAGCTTGTGAGCCTCTGAAGTTCAGCCAAACAAGATACACTTAAACACATTTAGATACTACTTAGCGCATGTCCGAGGTAACTTTTGCCTCACAAACGCCAAACTTGACAAATGCTGCCTTCAGTCAGACCTGTTGCCTCCCATTTTGGAGATGGAGGGCTCTCCACAACAAGGTGCCTAATCCACCTTATGATTTGCCCAGACTCCAACACGCTGTGTTTGAAAAACTGTTTGTTGCTTGTAATACTTGTCTGCTGAGGGTTCTGAGCAGGAGAGAAATACCAACTGAGAAAATGCCAGACACATCCTTGCCCACGCTTGGTTTTCTTTTCCATTCTGCTGCAGTAATGCAAATCTGAAAGACATTCCTCCAGCAGGCAGAGACAAATGCAGGAGCAGTCCATTCTCCTCAATCTGCTGTTATAAATACTGCAAGATCCATTCCTGGTCACAAATCTACTGAAACTTCATTCCTGTTGCAAATCCCCACGTCTTAAGACGGTTGCCATCAGAGAAGCATTGCGCATCATTGAGGGTGGCACTTTTAAGTGGGAGCAAGGCCAGAACCAGGGCACAAAGGGGGTTGAAACCTGGCGGGTTCAGGGCACTATGGGGATTCCCAGGTTATCAGCTATCCCTGCTCCAACTAGATACTCTGCTTTTTCAACACGTTTATGAAGCAGCAGAGTCTGTTAACTATTACACATTTGCACATAAACTGCTTGGGCATTGTTTTATTACAGCTCCACCTCCTAGACAAATAGAGCTCTGCTCCAGAGCGGTTTGTCTTGCTGGACAGCATGATTTCTCTGTTTAAAAATCTGGCAGAATTTTAAAGCCAGCCATGCTGAGCACGGTACAGCCTTCCAGTGAAAAGGAAACAAGCTACAAAGAAACTCTCCTCTGAGAGGACAGTCTCACCAGCATCTAAAGTGGAATGGTGGGAATGTTAACACTGTGTTTTGGCTGTTTGTGAAAACCTAAAAATCCCCACAGAAGTTAAATTATAAACCAGCATGGCTCATTGCTACCTGCCTTGTTAATTCACTTTCCTAGCAGACACTTCCCTGTGATACTGTGAACAGAGTTTCATAGAAGTTAAAGAATCTCATTGCAGAGATTACCCCAAAAAAAAACCAGGCATATTGTTTGTTCTCTGCTTTTTCTTCTCTGGATGAGGGACAATTTCTGATTTCCTTTCTGACCAGCATCTCAGAGAAAGGAAAGGAAAATAATATCAAACTAATATATCAAAACAATATAAAAAAGAGTCCTTGTAATTAATTTCTTCCCCAAAACAACAACATGGGCTGCCCAGGGAGGTGGTGGAGTGGCCATCCTTGGAGGTGCTGAAGAAAAGTCTGGCTGAGGCACTTGATGCCATGGTCTAGTTGATTGGCTAGGGCTGGATGCTAGGTTGGACTGGATGATCTTGGAGGTCTCTTCCAACCTGGTTGATTCTATGATTCTAAGGTTGGGTAACACACAAGTTCCCTTGAGACCTTTTACCACTGTACCTCAACCCCTATTCACTCCTCATGCTTGTGCCATGATAGTGGTGTGGTGGAGATGGCTTCGCTTGTAAGGGACCTTACAATTCATCTATTCCAACCTCCCCACCATGGGTAGGGATGCCTCTCAACTAAACTCAGCTTCTCAAGGCCTAATCCAGCCTGGCCTCAAACACCTCCAGGAGATTCAATTCAGGCCTGACTGTATTCTGGCTTTCACTGAATGTCTCTGTCTTCCTAATAATTCCTTATACTCTGCTTTGAAATGTTGGTCTTTACTTCAAACATGGTTCATTTTCAATGGGATTTAGACAGTATTAGCATTTTCCCTTAGAGGTATCTATTAATGACTAAAGAAAGGTGATTGACACAGACTAGGCAAGATCTCTGGAGATGCAGATTTAGTTTCCTGAACTCCTTTTGTAAGCACAGTCAGAAACAATTTAAAATGGGGTTTGCATCCTCCCTTTTCCCAGATGGGTAATTGACACCACCAGAAGACGAGAGGAAGGACTATTTAAATAGTAAGCTCTCTTGATTGCCTTGAATGAAAGCCACTAATGAAGCCTTATGCAAACACAAAGAGGGTCTCAAATATCCAACCTCAAAAGCGTCATTCCAGCCCTGTTGTCCCCATTCCCTAGCCAATTGCTGCTTACAGACCTTCCCTCCTACCTCTGCTCGAATTTTAACTTGAAACAGTAATTCAGCCCTCATTTATGTTAGCTGAGTCCACATGGCAAGTCTACCACTCTCCTTTTCTCCAGAACCCCATGTGCTTCTATGCCAGTGAAAAAAAATGGTCTGATCCAGGCACATTTTTTCAGAGCTAGTTACATTATTCTGCACAGCTCTTGATCATGTTAGATTCTGAGCACCACAAGGACTTCAGAAGTTTGTTTTTTTTTCTTAACTGTCCTGTGTGCATGGAAGTAGAGGTCTGGAAGTTCACAGAAACCAATTGTGGCTGTGATCTGTGACACGGAAGGTTAACGGAAAGTGACCCCAGTGATGAAGTGGAGTAAGTGACTCAAGAGACTAGGCCAATGAACAATACTTTCTGCACACGTTAGTCCTAGTGTAGTCTGGGCATAGTGCTGAAAAGCTGGAGTGGGCACAACATGTGGTTCTGAAAACTTGCCCTTCAGTATGTTCCATACACATATTCTACAGTTATATTACAGGTTTAAAACAGGCAAGTAAAATACAAATGTTACTTTGTAATGAGAATGATTAATAGACTCAGCAGTGAATTTTGAGACAGATCCTACACACTGTATCCTGGAAGCAAGTAGCCCAGTCATGACCAGAAATCATGTAGTGGGGGAGTCACTTGTACACCATGCAGATCCATTTAGCACCATCCTGCAGCATACGGTGGCAGCTCATTCTGCATGAGAAGATCAGTGTGGATATCAGAAGAGATCACCACTGAAGCTTGCACTAAGCTGGCACTGAAGTGGGTGACTCTAGACCAGCTGTGGGACAGTGACTTGCCCCTGCATGTAGTTCCTTGCTCTACTTGGCTTTGTAGCCAGCAGCACCCAGTGCAGGAAGGCAGGCAGCACTTGCACCATTGGCAAGGTCTCTGTGCCCTGAGCAGGACAACTCTATGAGATGCACAGAAACATTGCTGAGGAGGTGGTAAACTACAATAAAATATTTGTGACAGAGGAATTGGGGAAAGGGAAAATTGAATAAATGCAGGTAGAGGGAGGACTTGTGGAAGTTTTTTCTATGGAAATGACAGGGAAGTTTGTTAGGTGCATGTTCCCTTTTTGCTGTCACATGACAGGAAATCATTTTAAAAGTAGTTTCTCTTTTACAACAGATCTATGCAAAAGTTTCCCAACAAGACCAACTCATCTACTGAAATTTATTTTAACATCTCCATATGTAAAAGCAGAGTATCTGGAAGGGGGGGGGGGAAGGCAGGAAAAAAAATTAATGCAGATTCCATTTTAAATACACCATTATAATATATCTGTTAAGTATGCTTGAGGCTGGAAGAGTCATCCTCCTTGTTGTATCTTGGTCCCAGTACAAAACTTGTGGGTGGCAATTTCCAAGAGCAAGTTTTGCAGCCAGATCATAGATAATCTCAGAGTGACAAAGTATTCCTAAATCCTTCTCCTGCCACCTTCTTCAGATTCCCCATATTACAATGGAGATGGTCCGTTTGCTTCAGTTCCTTCCTCCCTCCCAGTCTCAATTAAGAGAGCCAATGGCATCCTGGCCTGCATCAGGAATGGTGTGGTCAGCAGGAGCAGGGAGGTCATTCTGCCCCTGTACTCTGCATTGGTTAGACCACACCTTGAGTACTGTGTTCAGTGTTGGGCCCCCCGGTTTAGGAAGGACATCCTGGTTGTGGCCAGGAGGAGGTTGCTCTCTTCTCTCAGGTGGCCAGCACCAGAATGAGAGGACACAGCCTCAAGCTACACCAGGGGAGATTTAGGCTCGAGGTGAGGAGAAAGCTCTTCACTGAGAGAGTCATTGGACACTGGAATGGGCTGCCTGGGGAGGTGGTGGAGTCGCCATCCCTGGAGCTGTTCAAGGCAGGACTGGATGTGGCACTTGGTGCCATGGTCTAGCCTTGAGCTCTGTGGTAATGGGTTGGACTTGATGATCTGTGAGGTCTCTTCCAATCCTAATAATACTGTGATACTGTGTAATTGCTAGTTCACAAACTAGCAATGAGTTAAGACTAACATGTCATCATGAAAAGATAATAAGAGAGAAAAGTCACAAGAGGCTGATTAAGCACTTGGCACCTGCTATGTCAAGGCAGTAGGCAAGAAATCACATCTTTTAGACTAGAACTTGCTTCTGGTTTTGTGCTTATAGAGTAGAGCAACAGGATCGCAATCCTACTTCATTGTGTCTGATAGGTGCAAATGTTAAATGCAACCTAGTATTTCATCATAGCTGTTTTAGATCCTTTGCCCTGGGACTACACAGAAACTAAAGAACCTTATGGCAAGGAGCTGAAAAAGATATGTTTAGAATGCTAGGAGTGTCACAAACATTCCCTCTATAGTCTCTGACCAAAGTAGAGCACTCAAACTAGCCCACCTACTCATCACAGCTTTAATTAAATCTGCAATTCAAAACCAGCACATCTACCATGTTTTCCAGTCTTGTCTGCCCAATAAATCTGGTTCCATAGCATGTCTTCCCCTTTTCTCACACAGCTTAATGAGTAACTAGTTTGCCTTCAGCAACACTGCAGTTTTTATTGGAGTTTGTAGGAAAAGTGCAGAGTTCCCCCTTTTTCTACTGTCCTCTCTTTCCATAAGTACATAAAATCCTTCACATAATGAAAAATGGAACTTTCCAGTTGTTTGGCAAACAATGCAATATTCTTCAATTACATGACTTGGTGCAAAGATTAATCTAGTCCTAAGGCTGTAGGGTTTTTTTTTAGAGCAGGTTTCTTGTGTAGGCTCTCATACTAGTGGGACAAATTCTCACTGCACACTCTTGTCACTCATCTTTAATATTTATAAGCTTACAGCACAACCTAATTCCTCCTCTTTCAAAACTGTCATAATCCTAGGGTAAAGGTCTTTCCAGTGGCAAACATATTACTCAGAACATTTTGAATGACACGCCTGTAACAAAGGACAAAGTTGAATTTACTTTTCTGATAAGCAAGTGGAAGAGCCAGTTACTTTCCAAGACTGAGATCCAGGTATTTTCTGATCCTATTCCTCCTTTCTCAATCATGCAGGAATGAAATAAAAATCTTTATTCCACTTTCTACTTGCCAATGTATTTTTTAAAGGATGTCTGTGAGGTCATACGTGTTATACAACTCCACTTTTGGAAGTTCAAGTGGCCAGAGTCAAGTTCAAGAGACTAGAGCTGAGAAAATACTTTTGCTCAGTGAAGAATTTGTTGGGAGGTTCAGGACAGGAGAACAATAGAAGAGTTTTGCCCTTACCTGTTATGAAATTCAAACATTAAAGCTGTACAGAGAGGATCTTTTGTCCCCTTATCTTCTTTCAAAGAGCAGAGATAATCAACTTGTTTTAGTGGGTAAGGGATTTTCTACAGTAACAGTTTTGCCAGAGGATTTACACTTCCCAGCAGAGTTTTTTCACTTATAATTTGATCACTTGTCAAAGACTCAGATTTTTGCATACAGCTGTCAGGCAACAACAAATGACAAACCCAGTACCTCCTACACACCAGTAAGGTTCCACAGACCTCAGCTGCCCAAGAACATATAAACACTAGCCCGTGAAGTTCAACTAAATAACTCTATCCTCTTTACACAGTAGGGCAGAAGCTTCCAGCTACTGCACTGCCATGAGGAATAAGACTGAACTATTATTTGTGGTGTGGGTGGGGAAGAGCTTTTCAGGCCTCAATCAGGTCAGGAGCAACAGTCCCAGCAAGTTCAATTAGTCACTTATCTCCCTGGTGTAAGATACAGAGCTAACCTCTTCTTCCATTTACATTTCAGTAATCTATGTACCTAAACTAAATCTAAATTTATGCACTTCCCAGCTGGGCTATCAGCTGTGTTAGCAATGGGAGTGCCTAACAGGAGAACTTCACATGAATGTGGGCTGCTTTAGCAGCTGCTCTGGAACCCTCCAAGAACAGCTAGCCTCTCCAGGACAGACCTCTGTGTTAATGGTGGTGTTGAAAAAAATAGAACTGCTGGCTATACAGAGGCTCACCATGCTCTTCTATACCACAAGTAAATCTCCTCTCACATAGTGTTTCTGAGATGAAAAACATTAAACTGCTACCTGGACATACCATAATAAAAGTTGTATGTGTTACGCAGTAGCAGAGAGGTCACAGATTCTGAACTTCAGGCTCCTCACTCCTACCTCCACCTCATAAGGCTGCTGCAGAAGTAGCCCCCAACTTTGCATCAGACCAGAGACAAAAGGTATTTTCCTTCCTACTATGGCAGAGGATTTATATGTAGGAGTAGTACTTCGAAGTCATGTACTTCTAATATTATGAGCACCTGCTGAGGAATCTTTGTAGAGGAGCAGCTACATACCTGGAGGGAGACTGAAAACCATTTCTAGACACCTGGGCTTTGCAAATTTGATTCCCACAACTGATAAAATATAAACAAAATGGAGCTTGACTTTCAAAGGAGGAAAGCCGCAGCACTTTCCCAATGACAGATGAGGCATCCTAAGTTTCTGTGGGTGGGACAGCAGTGCTTAAACAAGTCATGTAGAGTGGAGCTCTGTTTTCTAGTGCAGGAACATCCCTGGATTCTTTCATAATCTCAAAAATACAAGGCCTTTTGTCTGATATTAATTGAGCAATCTTGTCCGTATATTGAACATTAGACAAAATTCAAGCAGTAATTGCCATCTGCTTTACTTTAGATGCGTCTTTAAAATTCCAAAGAGATGCAACCTGGTGACTGAGGAGAGAAAACTGAAAAATTCAGAGCACTGTTGGAGGGTTTTATCATCAAAACAGTATCCCTCAAGCCCTCTGAGATTCAGATGTTCTCATTTCCATCAAAGAAATTAAGTATTGCAACAATTTAGCAGCCATTTCTCTCAAACTCCTGCTTAAAATGAAAGAATTAGAAACAAATCCAAAAACCTTTCTTCCCTCCCCCCCAGTTTTAAAAAGTGATTCATTGTTGTGATTTGGAATTAATTGAGACAGTTTTGCAGCTTTTGTAAAAGTCTAATTCACGCATGCTGGTGCAGTACTTACCATTGGCAATCTGCATCCAGGAATGCTGGGGAAGTCATGATGCTCCATGTGGTAGCCTACATTAAAGGTGAGCCAGTTCAGAGGTCCATAATAAGAGTATGTCTCATACCCTTTTAAGAACATGTAGTGTTCAGCTATGAAGTGCCCAGAAATGGGATGTATACCCATACAAAGAATTGTACCTGCTATTAAGTAAATAATAGGTTTGAGCCCCCAAAGACAGTAAATTATAAGGTCTATAGAAAACTGGATGAGAGCATTGAAGATTTCCATCCGCGTTATTGCCTTAGGGTTCACGTACAGAGGTCTCAAACTGTAGAAGAGAGGTTGGAGGAAAAGCCAAAGCAGCTTCCGAAGTGGCGTACAGAAGAACCAGCCTTCGAAGTCTGTTGGAATGTCCACGTCGAGGCTGTCCCCCCCAAGGTAGCGATGATGGTCAATGTGGTATTTCTTGAAGGAGGCAGAGTAAGGGAGGCCAATAGGCAAGTTGGCAAAGACTGCAAACCATCGGTTCCACTTGGCCTGATTGTTCCCAAAGGCGGCGTTGTGCGAAACGTCATGGATGGCTAGGGTCAGGGAATGGTTGATGCAACCCCCAAAAGCATAAGCCCAGAAGAAAATCCATTTCCAAGATAAGTCTTTCACCAAGTAGCATGCTAGAAACTGCATGAACACCATTCCAGATACAATCCATTTTAAGTGTGGGTCTGGTCCCATTAGAGTCTTGATCTCTGGATACTTTGCTAAAGTGAAAAACACAGAACATTTTCAGGAGATGATGATTTGGCAAACATAATCACCACTGACACTCTCTATTGTTATCACCTCGTGTTTGAGGCCCTGGTTTTACAAAATGGCAATTCCACCAGAGGGTTACCACTACAATGAAAGCTTTATTAATGCATGGGTTCCTTTCCCACTTCCAGCATCGCATCCATTTGTGACTGATACTGATATATAGAGAGACATAATTAGAAAACCCCTACCCTGTTGGTCAATATGATATGATGTGCCTTCACAAGTACTGCTTCAGAATGATAACTATTGGACTTCAGCAAAGCCTTTGACACAGTCTGCCACAAGAAGCTCCTGGCCAAGCTGGCAGCTCATGGTTTGGACAGATTCACCCTGTGCTGGATCAAGAACTGGCTGGATGGCAGAGCCCAGAGAGTGGTGGTGAATGGTGCCACATCCAGTTGGCAGCTGTCACTAGTGGTGTTCCCCAGGGATGAGTGCTGGGCCCAGTCCTGTTCAATATCTTTATTGATGACCTGGATGAGGGGATTAAGTCCAGCATCAGTAAGTTTGCAGATGACACCAAGCTAGGAGCAGGTGTTGATCTGTTGGAAGGTAGGAGAGCCCTGCAGAGGGACCTGGACGGGCTGGATGGGTGGGCAGAGGCCAATGGGATGAGATTTAACAAGGCCAAGTGCAGGATTCTGCACTTTGGCCACAACAACCCCAAGCAGTGCTATAGGCTGGGGACTGAGTGGCTGGAGAGCAGCTAGAAGGAAAGGCACCTGGGGGTACTGATAGATAGTAGGCTGAAGATGAGCTGCCCAGGGAGGTGGTGGAGGCACCGTCCCTGAAGGTCTTCAAGAAAAGACTGGATGAGGCACTTGGTGCCATGGTCTAGTTGACTGGATAGGGCTGGGTGCTAGGTTGGACTGGATGATCTTGGAGGTCTCTTTCAACCTGGTTGATTCTATGATTCTATTAGTATACCAAAACCCACCACATTTAAGAGCAAAGAAGCACTTTCTGTCAAGTTTTTAACTTTCTTTTTTTTTTTCCTAATTTTCCCTAATTTAGATGCTGTTTTCCATACAAAAAAAATACCACGGCCACCTTTGTAGCCCTTTTCACACTGTTGCTTCAGAAATACTAGCAAAGACAGCTGAGCAACAGGCTTGCCAGGTTTTGTTTTGTGGTTAGATGACAAATACAGCATTAAAGAAAAAAAATTCCTAAGTATTTGAGTGTTCACCAGTGCTTACAACACCTACAGGTCTTTCCATGTGGTAATGTGACTAGAAAAATCAGTAATATTGTCAGGAATTTGTAGCACAGAATTTTATCCAGCTGTTCCCATTTGTTTGCTTATTTCAGAAATCACATAACCAACACAGGCATGCAAGTCACAGACAATCCCACACTAGCTTCATGTAGCCTCACACATACAGCAATACAGCGTCAGAGAGGCATGGGCTGGGCTTGCCAGGTGTGACTCATGTCAGGCCAGACTACTGATCTTTACTTCTACTGGCCATTGATGTGTCTTTTCAAGAAAAAAAAGTACAATTTCTTTTCTAGTTGCTGTTCATTGCTTCTTCACAAATCAAAACTTCTGAGTATTAACTTGCACATTAATTTTTCCTCTCCTTTATGGCTTCTACTCATACTCTGCATTTCTTCCCTCCTTTACCTCATACTCTGAATTTCTCAATAATTACAGCTTACACAGATAAGACTGCAGGATACTCATTCTGAACCCTGAGGTTATGTGGAGTGTCCCTGTAAGTTTGATAGGCCTATTTTATGATTGTAAAAGTAAGTTTAATCAGAGTGTCACAGCGTGACACGAGTGCAATAAAATTAAAGATTTGGATCTGTGCAGCTGTATGTACTATAAATAAATGCTGGAGGCAATACACAACTCCATGTGACCTCACAAACAGTGGCAGGAACTGAACACAGGACACAGATGAAGGGTTTTGTTTTTAATGGCAGTGAATCCTGAGACATTTTATAGAAAGCCAGAAAGATGAAGCACTACTTAAGGAATCAGGTTAGTGCAGTCACACCCTACAACTACTCCAACAGCTTTCGAGTCTGTTGGTAAACTGCAGCCCTGCTCAACAGAGGTTAGAGACCACAAAGATTAGACAAGCACTATGAAGAATGAGAAAAGAAGATATTCTCAATTCTTCCTCTTCTTAAGACAAGGGGACAAATATCACTGAGTATTCAGTCAAGAGATATTTTTTCTAAGTGGTGGGAAAGCTCTCATACAAGCCCACATCTTTCTAAAGTCAGCCAGAGATTTTGATAAGCCCTCTCCAAAGCCCAGGGTTTTGTTTGTTGGTTGGTTTATTTCCATCCTAGTTTTTGCAGTTTTTCCACCCAGCTTGTGGCTGCCCACTGACATATTAAGGGTGTACTCAATGCCTTCATCCAGATCATTTATAAAGATGCTGAGTAGGAGTGGCACCAGCACTGAGCCCAGAAGCACCAGTCATGACTGGCCACCAACTCAGTTTAACTCTATTCACTGCTCTTTGGGCCCAGCTGTCTATCCAGTCTTTTACCCAGTAAAGTGCATGTCCATTCAGGCCACATGGCACCAGTTTCTCCAGGAGAATGCTGTAGGGAACTCTGTCAAAGGCTTTACTGATGTCTAGACAGACAGCATCCATCACCTTTCCCTCGTTGACTAAGTGGGTGACCATGTTGCAGAAGATCAGGTTGGGTTAAGCATGACTTGTCTTTCACAAGCCTCCCCAGCCCTTCTTTTGCTGATAATGTATTTATAGAAATATTTATTGTCTTTCATAGCCAAAGTCAGATTAATTTCTACATGGGCTTTGGACTTTCTCATTTTCTCCCTGCATTGCCTCACAACTTCTTTGTGGTCCTCATGTGTGGCCTGCTCCTTCTTACAAAGGTCATAAACTCTCATTTTTATCCTAAGCTGCAGTCAAAGCTCTCTGCTGTAGGCTCATCTAACAGCATATGTGGACAGCCTACTCCTGCACCTTGAAGGATTCTCTCTTGAAGAGTATCCAGGCTTTTTGGATTCCTTTGCCCTTCAGGACTGCCTCCCAAAGGATTCTGTCAAGCAGTCTTGTAAGCAAGTCAAAGTCTGTACCTCACAAATCCAAGGTGGCAATTCTACTGCCCCCCTTTCCTTGCTTCCCTAAGAGTAGAGAACTCAGTCATTTTCATAGAATCAATCAGGTTAGACGAGAACTCCAAGACCATCCAATTCAACCTATCACCCAGCCCTGTCCAATCAACTAGACCATGGCACCAAGTGTCTCATCCAGGCTTTTCTTCAACACCTCCAGGGATGGCAACTCCACCACCTCCCTGGGCAGCCCATTCCAATGCCAATCACTCTCCCTGTTAAGAACTTCCTCCTAACATCCAGCCTATGCCTCTCCTGACACAACTTGAGACTGTGTCCCCTTGTTCTATTGCTGGTTGTCTGGGAGAAGAGACCAACCCCCACCTGGCTACAATGTCCCTTCAGGTGGTTGTAGACAGCAATGAGGTCACTCCTGAGCCTCCTCTTCTCCAGGCTAAACACCCCCAGCTCCTTCAGCCTCTCCTCAAAGGGCTGTGTTCCAGGCCTCTCACCAGCTTTGTCGCCCTGCCTCCAGCTGCCACATCACCCCCCACGAAGAGCAGGTCCAGCAGGGCACCTACCCTGGTAGGTTCATTCACCAAATGCATAAGGAAGTTATCTTTAATACACTTTAGGAACCTCTGGGACTGTTCCCTCTCTGCTGTGGGTGACAGCAGGTGGTAGCCATTAAGTAACTCACTAGAGTTTAATATTAAACACACTATTAAGTCCTCTGCAATGATATTTTTTTTTCATACTAGTTAAACCACAATACCATGTCTGTTTATCATTAATACTGATAAACCCTTCCTGTTTCTATGGCATGGAGAAACCTCAGGGAAGCTGAGAGGTGGAGCTAGCAGTCTCACTGGAAGCTGAAAGCTCTGCTAGTGGAGCAGGCTGCCTTGGTTCAGGAGCACTCCACATGCAAGATGTTGAATGCTGTCTCTCTCAAAACTGGAGACCAAGCACTCTTCAATGAGATATTTAATCTCTGCTTAAGTGACCCTGATGACTGCAGTTTACATATAACATGCTGACACAAAGATGTGACAACATAAATACATTTCTCATTCTTCCCTTGTGCTCATGCCTTCCATTTGCTAAAAGAATGGTAGTAAGGCAAGACAGAGCTCTTACAGTTTAAAAGCCTGGACAACTCTGAAAGGCTACTGTACAAGTGTCTGTAGGTGCTGTGCAAATCAGGCATCAGCCATCTGCATGTCCCAAAGGCAACAGAGAGTCAGAGGCAGGACTACTGTGCAGTGCTGAAACAGGAGACATGAAGGATTATCAGACCTGTCATAGCCATACAATAATGACCACCTTAGTTTCCTACACATTGCACTTGGAAAACCAGACACATATTTTCCAGTCTTGAGACTGAATTTCACAATATGAGACATCTGAAAACAGATTTTCATTATGCTGGCCTTTCCTGAATTGCTTCCATTTTGGTCTTCCTGAGCACTTTTCCAGTATAAAAACGATGAGCTTCTACATGACTAGGGTCTATTGCTCCCCAACAAGAACTGAGTTGAGGCTAACACATACAAAAGGGTGCAAAATGTAATCTATAGTGAGCACCATGTATTGTGCACAAGCACCATGTATTATGCATCATCATGGCTCCAAGTGAGCACAGAAAGAAGAAAAAACCAAAACCAACCAAACCCAAAAATACATCTTTCAGCACTTCTAGGTAAGGGAGGTGGGGACCCACAAAGTTATGTGACCTAAAGAGACCAGGATTTGTCCTTCAATACAACAGACCAGGACAAAACCAGCTACTTTGATGTCTCCACAGCATATTCTTCACCCTCCAGCTCATTAAGAAGGTTTGCCCAGCAGAAAGCTTATCCACATATGCTGCTTCTAATCATATAGACCGAGTTGCTGTACTATCCATTCAGAGGGTGAGGACACTGGTGTAGATGTACAGCATTGCAGAAGCACGAATTTTCTGTCATCAAGGTCAGCACACTGCAAAAGCAGTGCAGGAACTTTAGTATAGTGGGTGGACACAGATAATATTTCTGCCCAGATATCTCCATAGTGTCTATGCCATAACCTCAGAACAGCTGAAATCTGCACCACAATTAAAAAAAGCATTCCCTCTTTTACAAACAACAGAGAGGATGAGTGAACTGCAGTCAAGGGAGAACAAATGCCCCAAGTATGTTTTCAGAAGTGGTCACAATTCTAAACCACAATTCAGAAATGTTCACGATTCATTTACTGGATTAACATTTTGAGGAGACCACACCTCTGCTGTATGTAAGCAGCAGAGGCTTTCTAGAGGCAGGCCTCACTCTGAAATCTGACTGAAAAATTACTCTGACTATACATTGTTTTTTCTTGATGCTGCGTGACCTTGAGTTAGGGCTGGAGTAATTGGTTCTGGAGATGCCATCAATTGTTAGGGCCTGGTGTCACTCCTCCTCAGGGGGACACCATATATATTGTTCTGAACACTCACTCATATTCTGTTCTCACTGACTGTGCTCCCTAGATGACTCAAGAGAGACCTCGTTAGACCGCAGTGATAGCAACAGACACAGCTTCTCTTTATGTAACACCACATACTTAGCACTTGCACATTTTGGCATGGGAAAGATTTAGAAGTGGGCAAGAGCAGGAGCTGTGCACAAACACAGAAGTGACAGAAACTCAAAGGAGCAACAGCCCTGCTCATATCCACAAGGAGCTAATAGTAATAAGAGAAGAAATTTAATTTCTTCACCTTCCTTTATGCTGACCACAAGTACAGCTTATGTGAATAGTCAAAGTAGAGATACTACTCAGTGTAAGACTTTCAGAAGACCTGTTAAAGAGAAGGGGAGGAAATTTGAAATCTCTGCAACAATGATGTCCTAAATTATGATCAGCTCACGACCATGCTCGTAAACAGCACAGCACACTTGAGTCCTCAGCACAGGAAAGACATGAACCTGTTGGAATTGTCTAGAAAAGGGCCACAAAAATTATCAGAGGGATGGAACACCTCTCCTATGAGGAAATGCTGAGAGAGCTGGAATTGTTCAGACTAGGAAAGACAAGGTTCTGGGTAGACCTTATTGTGGTTTTTCAGTGCTTAAAGGGAACTTTTGTAAGAAGGATGGGACAGACTTTTCAGCTGTGACAGCACAAGGGGTTTTAAAGAGGGTAGATTTAAACGAAATATAATGAAGAAACCATTTACACTGAGGGTGGCAAAATATTGGAATGAGTTGTCCAGAGAGTTAGTAGATGCTCCATCCCTGGAAACGTTCAAGGTCATGTTGGATTGGGCTCTGAGGAACCTGATGTAGTTGAAGATTTCCTTGTTTATTGCAAGAGGGTTGGACAAGATGACCTTTAAAGGTCTCTTCCGACCCAAACTATTCTATGATTCATTCAAACAATTCATTAGCCAGGACACAGGGAGGACAGACACAGAGGACAACATGCATGACATAAGCTTCTGGCTTTGCACAGCTGCCAGCCCCCTCCAGTATGCAAAGTAGTAACAAATCTTTTTGGCCCAACTAACTACACTGAATTTTTATATATCCACTGTTCAAGGACAAGAGTCTTAATCCTGTGTTTGCCACCCATAAGTTTCTAAACTGCTTTGTGCTAGCTAGTCCAAATGAGCTGGGTCACCTAGAAGTGGCCACCAGAGGCAAACCACTGCAGTGCTACCACATTACTGATGTTGATGGTGTCAAACATCATTATGACGGCAGCTATGACCTGTTTGTGTCTGTTTGTTAGCTGTTCAAAGCAGAGTGATATAAGAATGCTAGAAAGAGAGCTTCCAGTTTCCTCTGAACCCAAAATCTCCAGCGCAAACTGAAGCCTTCAGTTCCACTTATTACTTCTTTTTCAGCAAAAGCCCACAAGCACCTCAAACAGTGACTTTCTGCTCATGTGGTTCATTTCTTAGGTGATCTCCGCGCTGAATTGGCATTAGCACTGAAATCTCAGCTACTCTGAATGCACTCATCAGAGAACATGCTCATCAGTGGCAGCACTGTGCCCACATACTGCAGCATAAAAGGAAAACAAACACATGGCTTCTTTGCCAGAAGCATATGTAATTCAGAGCTTTGATTTAAGCTAAGGAGATATGTATCTTGCACATTTCAGTAGGTACAGTTTACCAGAATTTTCATAACTGTGAGGTTTAAATAAGCAACCGAAGAGTTAGCTGGGAGAAATCACAGACTAATCTCTAAATAGGTTAGCAGAGCTGAGCTATTATACTGAAATCATCTGAATACTAAAATGAAATTCATTTGGGCTTTTTTTTCATTCTGTTCTAGCTCATTTCCCTTCCACCCCAGCCTTTGTACAAGATAAAGTACATATAAAGCACTTGCACCATTTCCACGTCAAAATAACTTGGCAAAGTATCAGGTATATAAATATTAATTATTCTTGGATGTTAGGTCATATTCAGATGAACAACACTGATCCAATCCTCATCTTCTGCAGCAAACAAATGCTTCCCCTAAGGATTCTGTGAGGCAAGATATTTTCTGACCAACCTGTGATGATTTTATGAAGTCAGATCTAACCCACATCACAAATAATATCTATTCTTTCAATACCAAAAGATATTGCTCATTGCTTGCATTTGGAAAATTATTTTCAGGTGAGTTGACCATTCATTGTGTGCTTACACTGTTACAATCATCTGAGCAATGACTTTTTCCTCTTCTCTCAAGACCTAAGAAACACCAACACACACACACAAAACCTTTTCATCAACCAAGTTAGTCTTCCCCTAACAGCTCACTGCACAAAAATCTCAGTCCTGGCACAAGGCAATAATGAGCTTTTCATAAGCAATGGAATGAGAGAACAGCAATGAAACTGAAAAGCATGGATAACATGTCCAGGGACATGAATAACATGACCAACTTGGCAAGAAGTTTGTGACTTAGAAGCAGTTGGCACCAAGACCACACACAAGCCACATCTGGTATATAGCCATTAGGAATTATATCCCTAGTAGGTGCATCTAGTGCATCAATCAAGTTTCAGTGCTTAACAACAAAATCATTAACCTATTGGGAGGAAAATTCTTCCTTTTACCAGCATGGAATGTGATCCCCAGGCCATGGTTATATACAAGATCATAAAATATGTAAGTACCTGTAGATATTTGTTCATATGTATGCAAAAGTCTTACAGCACACTCTAGCTCAACAGGCACTAAGTACCTCAGTAAGCACGTGATCTTAATGCAAAGGATTTGCTGACACTCAGCCTTTGAATAATACAGTGATGATCATTATAACAACATCATAGGGGATATCATGATTATTTCGATAACTTTTGGTAACAGTCTGGTATTCATGACATTAATTTCATGATCCATTCTGCCAGACACAGCTTGTTCTGCCCACATCTTCCACATCTCTTTCTATGTTGCATTTTTCTATGCTCTTCCTTCTGCTCCCACAGATGGGGCTGGGTGATCTGCAAGGAAGAGGATGACCCTTGATTCTGATAATTGGTGCTGAACCCAAAGAGAGTGGGATTAAAACCTCCCCAAGTATGCAGTGAAAAGGTCCTAAAAAGAGTTTGCAGCAGCAAGGGTAAGGTAGTGCAGCCAATCCAGTACCTCCTTACGTTACGACTTCATCATGGTTCACAATCCCTATTCTATAGCAAAATCAGGAAAGCAAGAGATTAGCAACTCCTACGTGTAGCTCACCAAAACATAGCCATTTTGATTGGAAGGATGAGTAGCATAACACCAAGAAGCATCATTTCATGTAATTATACCATTTGACTCTCTGTCATGATTACATAGTAGAATAATTATTATTTTTCTGGATATAATACAAACCTAGGCTAGAATATTCCACCACAACAACGATGATACCGGAAATGTTTTTGTAATGTAGACTAATTGTGGATATGTAAAGAACTTACATCTAACTATCACAGGGCCTGTGCAGCACCTCAGACATAAGCTCTAGTGCCTTTCTCTATTAAAAACAAACAAAACCCCACTGTTAAAATTTTATCCTACTTATAAGAGAATGAAATAGCTCAAACAACCCAAACACAAAACCGGGGGGAGGGGGGGAGGAGGGGAACAAACAAACCAACCACCAAAAAGTCGTCTTTATTAATAAAATGTTGGGAAATGTTTTCAGGAGTTACACACAAATATTCTAATGGCCTTCAACAAATGTGAATGAGTAGGTTCTTCTCAGGAACTGTCTTTAGAAAAGCCCAACCCCTCCAAACAAAACCTCCCAATTCAGGGAGCTCGTGGGCACAGCTAAACGTTGCACCTACAACATGGAAGCACAAGAGCGTACCTTGTCCCTGAGAAGCAGCGGATTCCTCTATTGCTATCCAGCGAACACTCACCCACACCCTCACTTGTTTCATTGCACTACGAAGACACTGAGTACGTTCACCTGCAAGACACCTCCCAGCCATGCCCCGTGCAGCTCCGGCATCACTGCCAGCCGCCGCGGGCCCTACGCGGGCCACTGCCGCCACGTGCGGGGCACAGGGCTCAGCCATGACTCCACGGTAACATCCCGCCGGCGCCAGCTCCGCCACCCCTCTGACCCTGCTGGGTGCAGCAGCTCCAGGGGCCGTGCTGTGCCGCACCGCTCAGCCGCTGGCACCCGCCGTGCCTCTCAGCTGCCTCGATAAGGTACCTGAGACTGTGCCGGGAGAGCCGGCGAAAGCATCGTCCTCCAGAGAAAACCCTCTCTGAGCCCACCGGCTCGCAGCCCACACACCTTCGCGGCCCGGCCAGTGCCCGGCACCGCTCTCAGCACTGACCCTGGTCCCCCTGCTCCGCCATCAACTCCCCGTCCGGTGCTGCAACCCAGCCCAGCCACCTGGCCCGACGGTAGCCCTTTCCGAAACCCTTGACATACCCAGGATTTCCTTCCTGCGCTGCGTGTGGGGTTGCTCCGTGTAGACCCACTCGAAGTCGTCTCGAGTGACACGGTTCCCCATGGCTCCCGCTGCGCTCCGCTCCGCGCCTCTCCACCTGCCCTTATAGCTCCGTGAGCTGCAGAGGTGCGGCTCCTCCTGCCTCCGCCCCACTGGCTGCCTCTCGCCTCTGGCGGTTACCGGGACTGCGACTGTGGAAGGGAGCCTCAGCTGTGCAGAGCGTGAAGCTGTGTACTTCGCTCAGGTGTGAGAGGAGCTAGGGGAACTGCGCGGTCCTCCTCGGGTGTACAGGAGATGTTCAGGGGAAGAAAAGATGGTTCAGTACTGGCTCTGCGGGCGGGAGACGGGCCACTGAGGCTCACCTTGCTGCAGGAACCTCGAAGGCAACCGGCGGAAGCGAGAGATGGGTGGCGGTTCGCATGGTAGCAGGATCCCTATCATGTTGATGCCACCACCCTGGGGCCTCCCAAAATTCGACATAGCCACCACAGGTAACTACTCTTGGATGACCTCCCCCGACAGGGAGATCACCAGCACTACAGGAGGGTTCTCGGCCACTTCCAAGCAAGGGGTTTGTAAAGCAGGGGTAGTAAAAACACTATAAATCCACTGCCATAGCCCTAAGCAGCGTGACATGTGAGCTCTTCCCAGGTGTGGAATATCTAGGACAGCATGAAGATGACCAACACCTGAAATGTATTTCTTTGGCATTCTGAATAACCCTGCATGAGCTGTTCCAGTAGCATCCAACCTTTGACTGGGTCACACTTCCCTCCTGGGAGTCTGCATTCCACTTCCCAGGTGCTGAGAAATTTACGACTGACATAGCAAAAAATCACACTGCTCGCTTCGTAACAAAGACAGGGAAAGGACTTGCTAATCTCACAACTACAGCGACTATGCTAACCTCTCTAGACTCTCTGATTCACAGGGAGAGGAGTTACACCATGATGTTCCTGCACAAACACAACCCAAAATTGAAGTGCTGCTCATGTTCTCACTATGCTCTTTTGCAAGCCCATACCTGACCAGCTGACCATCTTCACTGTTCACTATCCCTGTCATTACTCTTTTCACTGACAACATCCCATTTGGATCAGGTTCCACGCACGGAAAACAATTTCACTTCATTCTGTTTCAGTATGAATCTTTTTAGTTCTCTCCATACTGTTATGCCTCTCACCTCCATACTCTGTTACACCTGTCAGTTCGAAGTTAAAAGGGGAAAAAAAGCAGCCTTGCAAATATGAGATGGAAATTTTTTTCAGCAATAATTTTTACCTGCCAACACTGGCCATACTATTACCTGTTTAGTTTATTTAAGATTTCTTGGTAGCAGAATTCTATAAATTACTATGAGTTAACACCCACTAACCAATTCACAAACACAAATCTGAAATCTGCCACATGACTGCTAGAAAGCTTTAGCTTTTTTGATTTTATTTTTTCGTCCTGAAGTGGTCTAAACATAGACTCTTGAATGCTTAAAGGTCCCAAGCAGATTGAATGGAAGACATACAGTGTGAAGCTAAGCAACTTTACTCAGAGCATGAGCAAGGGTTCAAACTATGTTGTTTTTATAGGTCAGTTCTCTATAAATACAATGGTTTTTTCATCATTGCTCCAGCACGAAGTTGGTACTTTCCCATAAAGTTACAATGCCCAACCCAGTTAATGATTTGTTAATCCAAGTTAAGGTTATTAGATGTTTCTATAACGAATTAATTGTTCACAGAGCAGATGCATCACATCTCAGCTTAAACCTTTAATTGGTTCATCTGTTTTGGCTTGTTGACAGTAGTGGTGGTGGTGAAGTAAAAAATGACACAAATGTGACAACACCTTTCTGTCACTTCTTGCTCAGGAGTGCTCAAGGCAGCTAAAATTAGTGAGACAATACATGCAGTTGCAAGGAAAACAAATATAACTTCATCCCTAAAAGTTTATCCAACAGGCCAGTTTTATTGTGTATGGTAAATTATACATGGGGAAGTTAAGAATGCCGTTTGCAGACAAGTGCATTATCTTTGTGTAGCTTATTACTATAGGCTCAATTTGACTACATGAAAAGTACAACAAAATCTTTTCTATCTTCATTGAGTTAGCATATCTTTTTTTAGAATGGAATGTCATGCTTTATATTTCTATAAGCCAAACAAATTATATTAATTTAAGAATAATTGTGGATGCCAGACAAACAAGAAATGCTGGCTTCAGACTGTCTCTGGAATTAGCAGGTATTATCCAGTTCTGACCATTTGGCACCTGGTAAAGTGCACACAGACTTACAGTCATTCACAAAGGAAAAGGAGGGGGGATTTTATTGTCACCTGGCTATAAATAGCTCCTTTTAATGAATACTATAATGACTGTGAATATGGCAGTTTAAACATACTTCATGTGATCATGTTCTCCTAGTTGTAGCTTTCATTTCTTCTGCAGTTTCCTATATTCATCTAGGATTTCTAACTATTGATAAACCTAGATGAGAGAAATTCCTAACACACTGAACAGGAGAAGCACAACTGCTGACTCTATGTAGGGTACCATCAAATATAACATTTACATGGTTTAAATACACATCACATTCTCCTCCATCATCACACCTGGCAACGTCCTGGGTAAAAAAAGGCAAAAATATTTTTCTCCACTGAGGACATGACCTACAATATGCAGCTCTGAAACAAGACATACAGGTCTTCTCTTCTACACAGCCAGGCAGACTTATTTCCCCACCCAATGGTGTCTTTCCACCAGGTGGCTTCTCAATATGAACATACTTATGGTATGTAACCCAGCTACTTCCTCCTTCCACTTATTGAAAGAAGAGGTGACACAGTAAATGCAGTAGGAACACCTGCATGTTTCCCAGAGGTTATTACTAGCCTGAAGAGCAGGGTGGATTTTTGAGGTGTCTTAATTCTGCCCTGATGTGCAGGTCTTAACACCTCTTCTAGTTTCCAAAGACTAACCTTTATTAAAGGTAATGTTCTGAAAATGAAGTTGTTTGGCAATTTTATCTCGAAGTAAGGTTTTTTTTCCCTCTCTGAATCCACAGACTTGTGTTTTCAGTTCCTGCATTACCTAGTTTCTTCTCTGCCTGTATAAACTGAATCTTTCTGCAGTTATTTTGATTACCTGAAGAAAATATTTTTCTATATTTACTTGTTTAGAGAACATTTCGCAGTCGTTGTGCTAGTTTGAAGATAGCTAGAATGTTTTGGTGAGAACTAGATTACAGGCTGTGAAAGGGAAACAATGGTGATGCAGTTGAGAGCCTCTCCTGGGGACTCAGGTTTCTGGGAGGGGTGTTGTGTTTCTGTATATAACTGTATATATTGTAAATATCTGTTTGTATATTGTGCTAAGATGTAAATATAAAGCTTCTTTCAATTTCCTGAGTGGCTGAGTCTAGTCTGGGTGATTTCCAAAGTGTGTGGGGGCAGGTAACACCCAAAACATCACAGTCGTTTTGAATTGGGTGTCACAGTCTGACTTGATGTATAGTGACAAGGTGTGGCAGGGCACTTCAAAATCCTTTCTTCCCCTCCCTCCATCTCCAGAGGTTTGAATGGGAAACGAAGAAGGTGTGAAACTGCTTCTCTTCCCCCCACCATCTCCTCATGCCAGCTTGAAGGGGGAACTGCAAAAGACACCTTTTCCATACATGTACTGACTCATGGGAAAGCCCATGCTGGAATTGGCTGGTGATTGGCTGGATTCTTCGCACCCAGTATATATATGGCATGGACACATTGTCTAGGAAGTTTTTAAATAGAGTGAGGAAAAAAATGCTTGCAGTTCCCACTTTTGCACCTTTCTGTGCAGTTCTGCTCTAGTCCCACTCTTGCACAGTTTGTTCTGCTCCCCACAAGTCTACAAGTCTGGCAAGTCCTTAGGTTCATTTGAGAGAGAGCTGCCAGTGGCACCAGGACCTGGATTCCCTTCGGACCACTGCATTCTGGCTTCCTGCTGGAGAACACTGTTTCTGCTGTAAACTGCTGCTGTTCATAGGAACACCTTCCCAGCAGTTTGGCTTTTTTATTCCTGCTCTGCTAAGGCAGTGTCACTTCATGAGATTTGCCTCGTGGAAGCTGTGTCTGAGACACTTTGACTTTGGCAGGTTTTATTTGCATTGGACTTAATGCCACGTGGATCCACAACTGAATTATAGCTTGCAGTTTCAGAGGCTACCATAGAGATTCAGCAGAGACTGTCTCTAAATTCCAAATTCACCTCCGTGAGTAAAATCTGCCATTCCCTAGGCTCTCTGCTCAGCCTGGTTTATGAGTGGGGTAAAGCTGTCTTGTAGCTTAGCCTTTTCCATTTTCTGACTACTAAAACTGCCCATAAGCATCCTTGTGAAGTCTCCCGACTGAATTAGAACCTGTAAATAAAATTTAACCAGTTTTTGTATATAGTTCGGGGGCAGGGCTTTTCAGGAAAATAAAATAACTCTATTTTTATAACTCCTGCCTCGTCAATTAATCCCCAACAAAATCACAAGGTTTACACTGTGATGTATATCATCATACAAAGTCAAATTTTCATAGGCAGTGCAGTTCGTAGATGAGCCATGTCATCAATGCAGACACACATGCTCAGGGGTTAGCCCAGAGGAAATAATTTTCTCTTTTCCCCTCTGTGGTAGTTTGAGGGTTCCTAAGTCCCCCTTAAACAAAGCCATAGGCAGAGGCCCATCCCTCTGGACCTGCTCATCCCAGAATATTGTAACATTCTGTTCCATCTTCTGCTATCACAGCTTAAAGGATAGTGCCTAACCTGATCTCTCCCGTTCTCTTCCTTGCCTTTCTGCCCTTCACTTCGCTGAGCAGTGTGTACTCTTATCTCAAGGTTCATGAGGGAAATGGCAGACAGGGAGTTGAGCCACTGAGGCCTTGCAGGTCCCAGCTTGGGGGAGGGGTGTGTGGTTTTGGCCTGCCCTCAGGCCAACTGAAGGTGAAAGGGGTGGAGGATTCTAGAAGGCCAGTTTGGGCTTAATAGGTTTCTGTACTTATTCTGCCTGATTGCCTTTTCTGTATATGCTCTTGTGAGCAGAATTTCTTTTTAAACTTCCAGCGTGCAGTATCCTCATTCTTACTCCTGGAAGGGATAAGAATCATTTCTGTCCTCCAGTCCTGGGTATGCTTGTGGCCCCACACTGGGACACCCTCTTACCTGTGCCGACTCTGCCCTGGCTCTTTCTGGGATTCTTTCCACTGCATTAGCTTTGCACCAGAGCTGTGAGTTGAACTGACCAAGTAAAAGCACCGAGGAGCAGAAAATGACATTTTCCTTTTGGTAGTGCAAAGTTGCTAGATACTTTTGTTCATATTATGTGTAATCCATTCTTTATGCAAGAAGGTGCTTTCATGTCAGCTAGCACAACAGCCACAGTTGCCCAGAATGCAGCAAATCCTGCTGGGTGTAGACAGGTTCATATTGTCTCTGCTCCCAAAATTAAATGCGAGGTTTGAAGAAATAAACAGTTCCTTACAAGACCAACTCACTTCTGCCCAAGTTCACCACTCCTCACTAGCTTCCAACTTTGCCAGTACCTCAGTTCTTTGCAAAGGTGTGCACTTGTCTCTAGTCAGCCCCGACGGGGTTTGCAGGACGTGGTGCAGCTCGCAGCAGGGTGAATAACTCCCTCTTGGGTCGGGAGAAGGGGAAAGTTCATAGGGAGAACCATGAAAATTCTGCACCAGCATCACGCCGGGCTTTGATCCCCACGCCCCTGTGCGAATACTGCAATCCAACGCCCTGCAGCAGAGAGCCTTGTAGCCGCCTTTTGGGTAACGCTCCTCCTCGTGCTTGCCGCTGCACGGGGCACCAGTCTGCCCGGGGAGCGGATCCCGAGGCCGTGGTTGTGCCGCAGGCACCGTCCGCCCCTGCGCCGCCAGTCGTCGTCCCATGCTCCCGCCGCAGCGGCGACTGCAGCCCGCCCCCTACTGGCGACGCGCCGCCACCACCGCGGGGAGCCCCGCTGCTGCCGGGAGCTCTGCTGCCGCCAGGGGTCCCGCTGCTGTTAGGGGTCCCGCTGCTGCCGATCCGCACACAGAGGACCAGGCTCCCTTCTGCGTTCCCTGCAGCAAGCCAAAGAGCGTTTTTCACGCTCAGAGCCGTTGTAGCAGCTCTCTGCCACCACTCTGAGGAGCTGCAGAGGCGGAGTCCTGGAACTTTGAGACAGCCTGGGCGACTCTAATCGGGAGAAACCGCTGTGCCTGTCTGCCTGTCCTACAAATGGCCTTGCAGTCATGAATAATTCTCGCTGCACTTATTTTGCCTCATATCGTTCTGCATTTTCTTCCAGCAAGTCTAATAGTCCTGCGAATGTAGTGGAAATGAGCAAAAGGGAAGCCTATGACTTGGGAAGGTCTAACTCTACCGGAGGCATGAACTGGATTTGACAGCACGCAAATGTTCTCACCTCCTTTAGAAACACGGGCTTAAGGAATTTGAAAACGCTTCGAGCTAGAAGCGTAACAAATGCACGCCTGCTCTAATTAGCAACACAGCTATGATTGACTACAGAATATATTCAGAAAGACTGCTTCTGCAGAATTCCAATGAAAACAATTTCCTCATCTGCACAAATATTTTTTCATGTGTCACATCTTTTTCAAAGAATCACAATCTTTCTGGGAAGCAATTTATTCCACAAAGAGGGTTTTTGGTTGTTGTTGTTGTTCAGAGAATTTGCAATCACTTTCTGTTATAAGACATATGTGTTGTTACACACCTTGACTGCTTATCCCATGAACAGTTTTTGTACTCTCCCTGTAACTTTGGTGTTTCAGGAGAAGTTTCATAAGCATCTCAGTACAAATACCTGAACGGAGTGTATTAACTACACTTCCTTTCCACAGTAAAAATGTCATATGTGAAAATAACATTGGTAATTGCTTATCCAAATGTAAGTACCTAAGGTGTTACTTTTTGACTGAGATTCAGGATTATGAGATGATACGGCTCTGGTGAAGAAAGGCATCAGTTTAAACTGTGATTTATCTCCTCCCTTGCCAAGTGTTGATGCAGCTCTTCACTAAAACCCTATGCTGCTGCACATCAAAAGTAAGACAGTATATCCTACACCACAGCTAACCCTGGCAGATCTGCTCTTTCAGACTTGTTTCCTGACACCCAGCTTTCAACCTGGTACACTCAAAAACTTGCTTCATTTCAGTGCTACTGAGCTCACTTCTGACAACAGGAGTGACACAAGGTCAAGGGGGGTACTCTGCTCAGCCCTTGAAGGCAGAAGCTGTGCTTGGGGCCGGGGGGGGGGGGGGGGGGTGGGGGAGTAAGTCACTTGAAAATGGCTGTGTAAATGCATAAAGGAAGAATTCTCAGTGCAGGGAACAGTTGGAGAAAAACTTTGATAATCAGCTGTGCTAAATTCCAAGGATTATGTCAGTCTCTGGTATGGCTCTGAAGAAATAATCTTAATCAGTATTTATATTACACCAGCCTAAGATATATCAATAAGTAAAACAGCAGTAAAATTCATCAGTAGATAAAATTTCCTCCAGTAAGTTTTAGTTACAAGCCCTTCTAACAGAAGCACACTAGGAAAATCATAGCTCAGCTTTGCCTTTGCCCAAGGAATGTGAATTTTTATACTTACGTTTGAGCAAACTGCCAGAGAACACTGAGTCACAGTACCTATTGCCTTCTAGAAACCCAGCTAAGCTGATTAAAAAGAGAAAAAAAAAAAAAAAAAAAAAAAAAGAAAAAACCCCAACAGGTACCCTTGGGCTCTCATTGAGACTATAGCAATGTATACATTTTATTTTTTTTTTTTTTAGTTAGCTATATTAATTTCAATCCCATTATTTTTCATTTAAAATGTAATAGTAACTGTTGGGGTACTTCATGCTACTGGGATCAATCTATAGCATAGATCTACGCTATAGATTGATCTCTATAGAACTCTAAAGCTGAGTTCAGCACTTTCCAGCATCAGATCTGGCATCTGTTACCCGAGTAAATGCAGATGCAGGGGGAGCGCTGTACGGCTACAAAAAGCTAGGAAAAAGGGTTTAGGAAAGGATGGCACAACTAATTCAGATTTTTTCTTAGTGGATTAATTTAATGGCATTGTAAATCCTAATTTAGATTTCTTCCCAAGGTGTTTATTTGTTGTGGGGTTGTTTTTTTTTTTGGTGTGTGTTGTTGGGGTTTTGTTGTTGTTGTTTAGTTGGTGTGGTTTGGGTTTTGTTTGGCTTTTTTTTGTGTGTGTGGTTTTGTTGCTTGTTTAATTCAGACTCTTCTGTTTTAATTGATTAATAAACTATTCTAGCTGAAGATAACAAATTTGATATCTTGAACTGGCAGAACTTATTCATGATCTTTGATAAGTGTTTAAAAAATGTTAACTAGAGAACTGTGCATTGCCAACTACTGACTAACTTTTCCTCCATTAAGTGATTATACCTGTTAAGAACAAAAATACATTAAAAAAGCTAACCATGCCACATATTTAACTAGATACCTAGTGATCTATCTACCAAGTAATTATTTTTTAAAAGAAGAGTTACCTTAGTTTTGTCTTGATACAGCTGAGATACAGTTCTGTAGTATGAAATAAGAAATAGATTTTATATAGATACCTTGCAACCAGATATTATACACCAGGTTGAATTTGTAGAGCAATGACAAACTGGGTTTTGTGAAACTGGACACTACTAGTTCACCACAACAAAAAAATACATGAGAGGAAAAAACATAATATCGAGTTGCTAATAATGTTGAGTGCTGTCCATCACCTACATCGAGCATATCTGAGAGATGGGTTGTAAGATTGCTCTCGAACCAGGGTGCTGCAATGCCTCATGCACCTGATGTCTTCCTGTACTATGACCAGCACTGCTGATCGCACTGCAGATAAACTGCATTTAACAAATGCTTTAAATCTAATCATGACACCCAGCATCCCAGGAGCTACAAAATGAAATTACAAATTAAGGAGGGGGGAAAAAAAAAAAAAAGAAAGAGAGAGAGAAAAAAACAGAGGCATATTTTTCTAGAGATGCCCAGTGAAAGAGCACCAGTGAGGCAATATGCATGAATTTATGAATTTCAATACAAAAAAAATTTACTTAAACATGAGGAAAGAACTTCTTTAAGGGCAGACAAGCATGGGAACAGGTTGCCCAGAGAGGCTGTGAAGCCATCATCCTTGGAGATACTCAAATGCAAACAGAATATGACCTGAGTAATCTCTTGTATTTGACTCCACTTTTGACCAGGTGTTTAGAGTATACAAACTTTAGAGATCCTTTATAGCCTTAGCCTTTTCATGGTCCTGTGAAACAGAGAAGATCAGTTACTCTTCTTTAAAGCTCAGGTGTGGTATCCTTTGGGGTAGTGAAATTGAAATAAAACATGATTTTTCAAATTACGCATGTATGTCATCTACACATAGTGGCAGTTACTTGTCTTCAGAATGCTTACATTAATGTAACTCTTCAGCCTACAGTAAGAACCCACCACATATGATCTTATGTAACACTTGATGCCAAGTATATAAAAAACCTAAAAGCTGTAGAAAGTCTTACAGAGTATATGTCTTGTCTTTTCTTCTTTTCCTTTCACTCCCTCCTCTCTTTCTTCTCTCTCATCTTTCTTCTACTTTATCTCCTGTCTTCTCTGCCTGTCTTTCTTTCTTGTGCCTGTTACTGACAGCTCAGGTATATGTGGATAGCACTATTTTTTTATAATACTGAACCAAAACTTAAAAGTTGTCTCTCAGTAACTCATAGCCTTCTAACTTCTTCAAGGAATGACTGTACAGAGCTACTAAACTGTTTTGTGCTTGCTTTGCAGTTGACATCTCTTTGAATCCTGAGGTTTCCCCTGCCTACTCAGCTTCTGAAGACAGGCAGACATGTGAGACAGTTAAGTCCCAAAGAAAGAAAGGCTCTGAGTATGGTAGTTAGTCAACAGAAAACTCATATGGTTTTGCTCTTTCAGTCACATATGCTTAGGACTCGAAACTGCTCTCAGGAATTTTCAATGCCAAGAAAGGTGAATGAAGAAAAAAACCAATACTGTGATGTGTGTGTGTGCTTGAAAAGCTAAAACCTGGTTTCTGCAGTCTGATGGTGGACTGTGGTTTACTACAGCACATTTTAAGGAAGAAACCAGAAAAGAACCACCACAAAGTGGCTAAATATGAGTCACCTAGATCATGCAGAAAATATATATCCTTAAAACCTTATTTGTTATGAACACCTATTTTAAATAGCAAGGTTTAGATTTTTTAAATTAAGGGGGTTTCACCCCTCACTTCTTAGATTTGGCTATGAAACAAGCTGGAGTTCTGAGAATGGGGAGCAAAATGGGACATGTAAGGCAGGGATGCAAGAAGTTATCAAGGGAGTAACTTCTGCTGCTATTTGGGCAGAAAAGAAAAAGTTTTGTTTTGTTTTTAAATGCCTTTTCACATCTTTAGTTTTGCTTGTTTCTGGGTTTGGCTTTTTTTCCCCCTCCCTTTTTTTTTCCCTTCTCAACAAGCACTTGGAAAACTGGTATACATTTAACCTTTGCAGTTAATGAAAACAAAATCACACAGTAATTAAGCAAATCACCTAATTCAGGATAAAGTATGTAATGAATAAAACACAGACCTGATGAAGAACATATTGTCCCTTGCAACATTTCTCTCTGAAAACTAACAAGTCGGGAATGTTGTAACAAAACATTGAAACAATGTATGAGAAAAAGTAGGAAACACTTGCAATATTGAAAATAGAGTGATTTTGAGGTTTACAAACTTCCAAGTGCCTTTTTCTGGATTAAACCCCAAACCAAACAAAAACTTGACCCAGAATAATCACTTCAGGGCCCAATCCCACTTTCTCTAAAGGAAATGTCAACTGTGGTGGAAATTCAAGAGCAGGACTGAGTGAATTGTACATTCTCTGAGTGCCCCTCTCCCCCTTAACTGTGTAATGAACTCATTATCTTTTATTTAATTTCCTTCAGCTGGAGGACAAGGAAGACTGGTATTAATTTATTAATTTATTAATATTCTTATTTTTGTAAATTCCAACCTGGTTAATTCTATGATTCTAAATTACAGGCACTATTTTCCCACACTTGTGTTTGCCCTTACAACTCTAGACAGAGGGGAAGAATCTATACATTGCAGTCTGGAGATCTCACTCCAGGATTTAAAAATAGCCTTTCAGTCTATGAGAATTTTGCAATGATAAACTACATCTTGCAGTTTGTTAAAGTGGAAGCGCTGAGTGTGATTTGAGACCAGGAATTCCCAGAACTCCACAAGTTAAGTAAATGTATTGTTATTTCTGATATTTAATAGGATACTATTTCCTAATCGCATAATTAGCCCAGAGCTCAGTATTGCTGGCTAGAGATCTGGGCCAGACTAACTTCAAGAATATTTCATGTTAAGTTAGATGAAGAAAGCATTTCTTAGAGGGAATCTTTTGTATCGTGGGGATGTGGGATATAAGCAAGCAAAGCAGTGTTGTAGTGAGAAGTGAAGATAGATGCAGAATACATACTTGCAGCAGCCTAGTAAATACGTGAGGCAACCCCTTACTTATTGTATCTTAATATGTAAGGGGAAGGAAAAGTAGTGCTAACAGCAGGAAAAAGAATGAGGAACAGATTATCTTACTCTGAGTACAGAAGGCCTATAAGGCTTCAAAGGGTTTTAAAATGCTTACATTCTGTAGCAATTAATTTTGTAAAAACAGAAATTTTTTTTTCCCCTATCCCACTCCCCCCTCCCTTTCCCCTCCCCCCCTCCCCCCCCGCCGATGTATATGTTTGCAGAGCTACCAGTACATTCATTTTCTACTGAGGATTACACATGATACCTTTGGAGAACTTTTCAAGACTACTATTTAAGAACATTTTACTGTGAGATCTTGGAAGACCCAGTCCATGGCTCTCTATTCCCTTCTTGTAAACATGTTCACACCTGTTTGCTTACATCAAGATGTTTCTTTGCAAATACTGGTCCCAATTTATACGTACACAAGCCTGTTGCCTTACAAAGCTAATAATCAAATGAGTGCAAAACGATAATGACTAGTATTTTTCTCTTGACACCTCTCCACATAGGGGTAAGGGATGTCCTATCACAGCTGGCAGAAAAAGAGGCAGTGTGTCTAGAGAACAAAGCTGCTGCCTTTGCAAAGCACATATTTTTGTTGTTTGAAAGGTTTTGTTGATCAGTGGAGTTCGGAGATGGAGAGATGTGTTAATTAAGGCAAATAAATACATCTGATAATTTTACTTTAAATGAGGGGATCGCTTTACCTGCTCGAATTTTGTGCAGTGATTGAATTACAATGTATCTCTTATTTTAAACTCAGCTTCTGGGTAACTGAGTTCATGAACTTGACTACTGATCTCCTCCACCTACTGCGATGTGACCTTAGACAGTGTTCCCGCTGCCAGCGGTGCGGAAACGAGAACCACTGCTAGCGAAAGCAAGTTGGCTGAGCGGGTTTGAGTGAAATACCGCAGAAAGCACTGTGCTGTACGCGGTGCCGATTCCCTCAAGTACGCCCGAGTCCTGCTAGCACTTCATGGGTAAAACTCAAATGAGCCGACCCCGCCGATTGCCCCCTAAGGCTTCTCCGGCGACTGCAGAGGCCGTGCCCGGAGCTCCGCAGGGGCCTGCTGCCCGCCCTGCAGCGCCACCCCGCCGACAATTCTCGGCCCTGGGTTGGGCCTCGGGGCGGCTGCTTAGCCAGCCGTTGCGGGGCGGGCTCGGCTAACCCAGCCTGCTAACTAGGTACCACCAGGACGTGGGCGCTACTGCCGGCCCGTGTTCTAGGCGCAGAGTCCTCTCCGCCCCGGCCCAGGCGCTTCCCGCAGGCCAGGCCGGCCCCACCACACAGCGGCTAGCAGCCGGATCGCTCGTGCCCGCTCGCAGGGCCGCGCGGCGGCCGTTAACCGCCAGGCTGCTGGCGCGCCACCTGCCGGCGCCTCGAGGAGCGGGTCAGGCCACTTCCACCGGCACAGAAAACACCCACCCACCACAGGGGAGAACAGGGCGCCAGAGCAGCCGCCCGCACGGCCGCCGGGCAGCAACGGCGCTTCCGCACAGGGAGGGCCCAGGAAGTAGGGGCGGGGCAGGCGGCGGAGGCGGTGACAACCGCCGCGGGCCGATTGGCGCTCAGCACCAGAGGACGCGCTCCGCAATCGCAGCGCTCCTTGATAGGCCAGCGGCTGCAAAGGCAGGCGGGCTGCTGCGGCACGGTGCGCCCCGGTAGGCTACTCCGCTCTCCTGGGCGAGCTGTGGGCGTGGCAGGCGGCGTTATTGGCCGCTTGGCGGCTAGGGGCGGAACCCGGCGGCAGTGGCCGCCCGGGGCTGGGGTCTGTCTCGGCGGCTGCAGCGGAAGTCTCGCGAGGGAGCGTAGCCGGGATTTGGCGGCTGGCTGCCTCCCTCTCGCTGGCTGCGAGGAGCTGGTGTTTGTGTGGAAGGGGGAGGAGGAGGCGAAACGAGAGGATCCCGAGCCTCACCATCCGCCGAGGGGAGCGGACCAGAGTCCCCTCGCCACCCGCGGAGCTTTCTCTCCTCTTCGTCCCGCCATGGCCTCGGGAGACACCTTGTACATCGCCACGGACGGCTCGGAGATGCCGGCCGAGATCGTGGAGCTACATGAGATCGAGGTGGAGACCATCCCAGTAGAGACCATCGAGACCACCGTGGTTGGCGGTGAGGAGGACGAGGAAGAGGAGGACGAGGACGAGTGCTGTGAAGAGTGCGGCCCGCATCACCCACCCCATCACTACCACCACCACCAGCCCATGATCGCACTGCAGCCGTTGGTTTCGGACGGGGACCCTAGTGGGGCAGGCGGCGGCGCGGCTGGAGGCGGCGGGGGACAGCTCCATCTGCACCACCACCACCAAGAGGTGATTCTGGTGCAGACCCGCGAGGAGGTGGTAGGGGGAGACGACTCAGACGGACTGCGGGCTGACGATGGCTTCGAGGACCAGATCCTCATCCCAGTGCCGGCCCCCGCCGGGGAGGACGAGTACATTGAGCAGACCCTGGTTACTGTGGCCGCTGCCGGCAGCAAGAGCGGAGGCGGCGGCTCCTCTTCGGCCGGCGGAGGAGGTCGCGTTAAGAAGGGCGGCAGCGGCAAGAAGAGCAGCAAGAAGAGTTACCTGAGCGGGGGAGGCGGTGGTGGGGCCGAGGGCGGCGGCGGCAGGAAATGGGAACAGAAGCAGGTGCAGATCAAGACCCTGGAGGGGGAGTTCTCGGTCACCATGTGGGCCTCAGGTAAATGCGCGCCGGACCCCTCCCTCCCCCGGCCCCTGACTCCGCCAGCGGCTGCCCGGTTGGTCTCGGACAGTTTTGTTTTGAAGGGAGGCCATGTTTTGATGTGTGTGATGGGCGCCGCCATGTTCATCGCCAGGGCAAGTATGGCGGCTCCCCGAAAAGATGGCGGGGTCTGCGCTGCTGCCGCCGCTGCTCCTGCCCGGCTCCGGCGGGGGGAAGGAAAGATGGCGGCGGCCGCCAAGATGGCGGCGGCTGAGGGGGTGCGAGAGGGAGGGCGGCAGCGCGCCGCTGGCTCTAGGACTAGGCCGCAATGGCGTAGTTTCTGCAGCAGGGGGAGGCGGGGTGTGCGGGCGGGCGCAGGGTGCGGGGCGAACCCAGCCTCCTCGCTTCTCCCCCCGTCCCCGCCCCGCCGCTGCTGCCGCCGCTCCCCGTGGCGCCCCGCCGCTCTCTCCACGCCTGCCGCTCGTCCTTCCCTCCCTCGGCCGCTGCCACCCGGCGCCCTCTGTCCTCCTTCTCGCCCGTTTCTCGACCCGTACCGGCCCGCCTTCCCTCCCCGGCCGCCGCTGCCTTTCCGGCTCCCCGCCTGCTGCTCTTCTCCCTCCCGCCCTGCGCTGTCGCCGCCGCGCACCCGCGGCCCCATTGGGCCGCATTTTAATGCCGAATGCAGGCGGCGGCCCCGGATGAGGCATGTGCTCCGAGCCACGACCGTTATTTGTGGCGGGGAGAACCTCTCGCCCAAGCGCCGCAGTCCCGACGGCTCTTCCCGGCCCGGGGACAGCAATTTCCCCGAAATACCGTTTCACAGCTCGCCCGGAGGGGATGGGCCTAGGGGCGGCCCGGTACCGGCCCGCCGGGCCGCTGCGGTAGCCAGGCGGAGTGTGGGTGGGGCCTCCGCCCGAAGCCGCCCGTGCCGGCGGAGGAAAGACTCTTGGGCCTCACGGGGCCTGACCGCGTCTCTCGTCGACTTCGGAGGGGGCGGCCACGACTAACTGGCCCTTCAGAAGTCCCCATGTCGGGAACTGGGGTCTGACAGCCGGGAGGGGTGCTTTAGCTCTCTGGAGGCAAGCCTCCGTCCTTGTGAGCCGCGGGGTGAAAATAAGACTTTGTGGCTGACGTGCTGAAACGGTTCAGCTTTTCCATAGTTATGTCTGAAGGTTTAAATAGGCTTTTTACATGGGCGCAGGGAGTTTGTCTTATATGACATTATATATGTTTTTTTTTTTGAGGAGGGTTTTGGTAAGTGTCTTATGACGCTAAAAGCTTGGGAATACAAAAAATTAGAAAGGGAATAAAAGCTTGTTAAGATGCTTAGTATATTCGGGTCTAGGAATAAACCTGCCATATGCCTGCCCTGCCCACTACTTTGATCTGTCACTACTTTCTGATCATTTCCTTTAAAGCCATGGAGAGGGGGAGAGGGAGAAGACTATTTTTAGTCAGCAGAAAAATGTTACTTGT
The DNA here is from genome assembly GCF_015220805.1 of Pogoniulus pusillus. Lineage (NCBI taxonomy): Eukaryota > Metazoa > Chordata > Aves > Piciformes > Lybiidae > Pogoniulus > Pogoniulus pusillus. Next base: position 13,304,447 of record NC_087264.1, on the reverse strand, counting down.
GGCACATTTAGTGGGTTTGAGTGGTGGTTTGGTATTTGGTTGGTTGTTTTGTTTTTTTACTGTATTGCTGGCAGCCAGGCTGCATAGTCAAAGGTCTGTGCTGAAGTTACGTAAATGTAGGGGGAAAAAGAGCGGTCAAATGGTATCGATTCATGTAATGCTTAAATTGTCTGGTCTTTGAGTAGGTTAGTAATCTGTGTTGCATATCATCGTTTTTATGGTCTTGATTTTTTTTTTTGAATAGCATAGTGAGATGTTCTTTAAGCTCTTCATGTAGGGTGTTTGCTCTCTGTTCTGTTTGTGAGTGACCAGTAGTTGCTAGGGCAGTGTTAAAGTGTATTGGATGGCTGAGTTCACTTATCTGAAAGGATGGAAGGAATGGTAATTTTTAATTATTTTTTTTACTGTCTTTTAAAATATAAGTGTTTACTTCGCAGGCTTCCTGACACGTCTGGTACATAGTTGTTTTAGTTGTTTGACAACCTAGTCACACTAATCGAAGTTCCTTGCATCTTTATGAGCAAAGAAGAACTTTAAGAGTCTCCCAAATACTCTTTACTAGCATGGGGTTCTATGTGTTTCTGTGTATTGTTGTATGGAACTTGAATAAGTCCACTTGCTGGATTTTTTTTCTTAAAATTTACCATCTGATAAAGCAAAAAGATAATAGAATCTAGCACAATCTCCTGCCTTGTGGAAGCTACCTGAGATAGCTGAATGCAAGTGGATGTATAGCTCATGGTCTAGGACGATACAGGACCTCATGGACATAAACTGACAAATTCTAGCATGCATTTGCACTCTGAAATTCAGAGTGCCTGGTAGGATGCTTCCTTAGATCTTTTGCGTGCCGATTATTACTTGGCTGAGGTGAAGCATGTGTATGGTCAATACAAATGATTGTCTTTCTCCATACCCAGCTTTTGCATCAGGGTAGCCCTGTTGATTTTAGTGGTTTGTTCTTTATGAGCATGACAATGCAAGCTCAGTGGGAATGATACCCAGTTGTAATTTACTGGAGGTTGAATTGCATTGCTGCATTCAACTCAATTGTATCCGTGATGCAGAAAGATGCAAAATACTGTTCTGACTTGACTTCTGATGCCGTAAGGCCCACAGAAGCAAAATCCCAACACATGTAGATGAAAGAAAAATCCCGGTTTCCAACAGCCTTTGGTAACGATCTGGTCAGCTCAGAGTGATGTGAAGGTTTACTGAGCCTATTGGGTAGGCTTTTGTGCTTCTTGCCCTGCTTATTGAGTGCTATAGAAATGGTCTGAAGCGATCAAATGCTGAAGTTTTGTTGTCTGTCTTCTGAAATTTTAGAAGGGGTATAGTTGCCAGAAAAATTCTGAAGGAAGCAAACTACAGGAAAAAATCTCAACAAAACAGAAGAACAAACCTACTGGCTTGCAAAAGGATAGTTACACTAAAGTTTCCCTACAGAATTTGTCATATATTATCTTGAACAAAGAAGTAGTTTTGCCTCTGTATTTTGACATAATTAAAGACTTGCTTGCATACTGATGTAATTGACTGATTTAAATGCTTAACACAAAGTTTATCACAAGATGAATAGCAAATAAGTCCATGCATCAGGATAAAACAATGAGCCCTATATTGCTGTTCCTAAGTATTTGAATTGAGAACAAGGGCACTTTGCTCACCACAGTGTGGGAAGACAATGTGAATTAATTACTTGCTACTGTTTTATAGCAGAAGTGGTACCAAATTTAGCTGGTCATAAATGTTTTTCCAGAAATATGTACGCGATCTCTAGTTGAGCTTTTTGAAATACATAGAAATAATCAGTGAAATATATAGCGATGTGATTAAAGGGAATTTCTCAATCCTTCTCTTGTTAGGTGGCTTCTTGAAGTTGCAGTATTGTTGGTAATTACTTTAGATTTGACATAACTTCTGCTATCACCTTCATATCTATGGTGATATCAAACTTGTGACCCATGATTACTTTAATTAAAGTGTTTCATTTGAAACAGGAATGCTTTGTTCTAGTTCAAATTAGGCTTCCAGATCTTCAGAATGGGATTATTTGTCTGTCTTCATGTGTGAAAATAGGAACTGAACAAAGACATTCTGTTTTCTCTAAAAGTTGAAGAGGTGTGTGTGGTATATACTTGAATGTCCCTGTAGTGTGTTCTTTATGCTGTCTAATATCTATGCTCATAATTTTCATCAAGTTGTAATGGATTAAGAAAATTGTATGCAGTTAATGAGGCTTTCCAGGTGAGACTCCCAGTTTTTACCAGTAAAAGTTGGTTTTATGGAGTGGAATTGTTTGTGTCTTTGCTAGATTCAATTTGAGTCAATCTGCTTTAGTGACTTGTCTCCAGGTTGTATATGCAACAGTGGTAGGAGAATGGAAGCATTCTTAGAAATCACCTTGTCAGATTGTGTTTGCAAAATTGGGAGCATTTGGGAGAGTGGTGCTGAAATGCCATCTCCGCAAAATGCTGACATTTCAAGTAGCTGGAGCTGAATTTTGAGGCAGAGGGGAAGGTATTAGTGTAACTGCATTTGGAAACTTGAAATAGGTGTTGGCTTAAACTATTATGGTTAGCATAGGAAGTCTGCAAGCTTCAGGCTGAAGTAGCACAACCAAACAAAACTTTGCCCATAGATGTTAAACTACTCTGGGATCCCGTTCCTGGGTGGGAAAGACAAAGATACAGAAGTTGTATGTATTTCGGAAATGATTCTTCGTAATCTGAAAGTCTGTGCTGTGGATTTGTGTTTGAAAACTCGGGGTTGTTCTGGGTTTCTAGAAGGCTCATAAAAAAACCTCTTAAAACTGTTCTAACATCTTTTAACAATACAAGTGTTTTCATCTGACTTTATTACATTGCAGGGATAAGAAAAATAATGATCTGCTATCTGACCAGTTGTCTTGCAAGTAGTAGATGAGTCATTTAGTTCAGCTGTGGACCTATATCAAGGATGGCCAAAATTCTTTGAGAGATGAGTAATGAGTTTCTTACATGAATTTTTTTCACAATGGGGGTAGAAAGTGATTGCCTGTTTCCTGTTCTAAGACAATAGTATAGGCTGTTAGTATCCATAAGCATTGAGTCTGCTCTGACATTATTTGCATTTTTGCCAGGGAGCCTTAGAAGATAGGGTAGATACTCTCCTGCAGCTATTTCAAGTACCTTTTCAGTTTTGAAAGGGAAAGATATGAATGGATTAATCACTTAGAATGTCACAGTTGAGTTGCCTCATAGCCCACTTTCAAACGAGGGTCCTCTAGCTTCCTGTTGGATTCTTCCTTTAGAGGTCCATGTCACTCATATGCTGATGATTCAGAAGGTCTTAGTGCTTCGGTACAGTGTCTCACAAATGTTGAAGTCAGGTGGTGACTATAGATGTTTGCAGTCTTTTTGACAGTTCCTGTCACAGTCATATGAAATAAGAAATGGATGACGTAGAGAAGGAAGAACCTGTTCTCCAGCTGTGCACAGGGCACATCAGAGGGACAGTAACCTAGCAGATCATGAGGTTAAAAAAGTATGTGCTGTGCAATATGGAATTTAATATTTAGAACTGTCAGCTAAATAACTGTATTACTTAACAAGTGTAATTAAGATTCCTTGCTTCCAAACATGACCAATGAACACATTTGCCTTAGGAGACTGCAATATGGTAGCAATAACAAAGCTGTTACTACAGTGTCTTGTTAATACACAGTTGCTGAATACATCCTTTATCATGTAGTTGCCTTTCAGTTATTCCTAAAAAAAAAATTATTTAACTGTGTGATCAAAAAAGGAAAAAAATAGTTTAGTAAATGAAAGAATGACGAATATTTAAGCAGAAGGTCTTTTTAACTTGGTACCTTGAAGAGTGAGCTATAGGATTGAATTTCATTGCTTTGCTACCAAGTGTACCTTCCAAGTTCCTTTTTTCATTCCTAATTTTCCATGTGGGAAAACTGATTGAATAGCAGTTTGGTCTTCCTGTTCTACAATCAAGGAGGAGGATGGCTTGGAGAATTCAGGATCTAGAAGTGGAGTATGATGGCTAAAATAAAGAATAATTGAGGCAGAAATACTGGCAGGACTTCTTGGGTTGAGAGTTAAGGGAGGGGGGGTCATATTATAAATTGGGATGAATTCCAAAGATGTCAGCTGGAGTTTGTTACTGTTCTAGAAATGCATTAAATAACAGGGTTCTAAGGTGGATGGATTTTCTCTGCAACAGAAGACCTGCAAGAGATGGAGAAAGCATGGCAGTAAGAGCAAACGGTAATCAATAAAGTCTTGGGAAACATTCTGCAATGTTTTGTCATTGATATGTTATGTGGAATCAGTGATTTCTATAGTAGTTTTATCCCAGTAATCTGGCTTCTTCCTAATTCAGTTGATACTTGGGTTTGGTACTCTTTAAAACTTCTGGCTAATTCACCAGTAGAAATATGTTTAAATAATATGGTAATTTAAAAGAGATAGCTGGCTAAAATGCTAAGCTTTCACTGATCTTTGTAAAAACGTTTGACAATACTTGCTTTGAAGTGCATAAGTGAGTCCAGTTCAAGATACTTATTGCCTGTGTATAGGGCATGAGAGAAATGCAGATGGAAGGACACTCAGCATGAAGATTTGCTTGGTTATGTCTTAAATAGGTACATAGAACAACCCAATTTAAGCTATGTGTCTTAATGTGCTTGGATATAGAAGGATGTTGAGATGACTGTGGTGTCCCTAACATCAATATTTTACAACTATAGTAGACACAGCTTACTGCAGTGACTGGTAGTGCATATTTCTGTGAAGATAAAATTATTAACCAACTGACATGCATTCAGACCTTCACTATTTTTCAGAAGATGAGACTAAATTCCTTACAGAAAGCTGCATTACATCAATAACGAAAATGCTGAATACACACTGAAGCAGAAAACTGTTGTCCCAAGGAGTACAGGAGTGGTTTTAAGGGAGAAAACAAAGCAGACCAGATAGGTAAAGGAAACTAACTCCTATACTCTGACTGGCTCAATGGCTCAGCTGGTATTCAGCTTGTATGAGTGGTATCCATATTAGCTTGGCATGGACATAAACTGCATGGAATTACTTTACTATACCTTACATCTACTGCCCTTCTCCAGAGCTGCCACTAGAATTGATGGTTATTCCTCTATGTTTTGCTTTGAATGCAGAATATTTGATTCTCTGATGCTTCTTGAGAGGAAAAGGAGGAAACAATTTGGATGTAGTAGACATCAGGACTTCCTTGAAGGCATTAAGAATCAAGCAGTCAATTTACCCTGTTTACAGTGAGAGTATAAGTTAAATATGCAAGCCTGAGTGAAAGTTTGCTTGGACTTTAGCCTCCAAACTTTGATCTGCTTAGTTAGGGCATCACAAATAACAGTGAGGGTGGCGTAGCACTGGAAGAGACTGCCCAAAAGAGATTGTGGAGTCCCCTTCTCTGGAGACTTTTAAAACCTGCCTGGGTTCAGTCCTGTGTGGACTACCCTAGGTGATCCTGCTTTTAGCAGGAGGGTTACACTTGGTGATCTCTGGAAGTCCCTTCCAACCTCTAATCTGTGATTCTGGGAAATACACTTGTGATAAATTTGTCAATAGAAGACACTGGTAAAATTAATCCAAACATCTTCCAATGAAAGGTGGGTTTTTTTGGGTGGGTTTGTTATATTTTTGGTGGGGTTTTTTTGGTGGTGGGTGGGTGGGTTAGTGGTGGTTTTTTTGTTTGTTTTTTTTTTTAATAGGTTTTTTTTTGTGATATGTGGTGGTGTGGTTTTTTTCTTTTTTTGTGTTGTTTGTCTTTTGTATTCCCGTTGAATTGATGTCATAGGATGGTTTGAAACTAGGATGGTGTGGATACTAAAGAGCTGTTGAAATTTGCTGCTACTTTTTTTTAGAAGTATTTGCCTTTTGGTGTGAATGAGATGCTCTATAGTGTACCTTAGCCTGATATAACAGTTTAAAATAAATGTTTTGAATGTTGTTTGTTTAGTCTGTTTTGTTTTAGTCTTCAGAACTGCAAGCACGTGTTGCCATAGAGCTAAACTGTGGTATGGGAAAATTAAATTGTTTTTAATATACATGTAACTGTTAGTCTTCAATAAGGCTGACTTTCTTTTGGTTTGGCCTTCAGAAGATCTTAGGAAGTGTATATAAAATGTCTGTGTTTGCTCATGCATCTAGTTTGAGGCAAGAAATGGAAGATTGTTTCTGTCATGAATATTGTAAAACAGTCTTAACTGGAGGGTCTGGATAATTGTTGAAGTGGTTGTGTTAAAGGCATCTGATCTCATTCTATCTAGTCTGCAGCATTGAGAAGGTATCACTTAGCTTTTATAGAAGTCTTGTGCTCTTCTGAGCTTCAAAATGTCTTTCTGTCTCAAGGCACTGCTAAGTGTGTTTTCTCAAGCTTCTGTTTGGAAGATCAAATTGTTACTGAATTGTGAGTTTATTGACTTGAATTTGTAACTCCTCCAGGTGCTGTAAAACTTACTATATAATGCTTGCTAAGGCAAATTTAGTTGCTTCCTTTAAAGCACTGGTAAGACTGAAAAGTAGTGTGGTGAGTGGAAACTAGATTTGGGGGGGAGGAAGAAAAATTTTGTAGTTTTTTGAAGTGTAATGCTGCAGATAGTATTTTCTTGTTAGTGCTCCTTTATTTACAGTGTTGGAGTCTATTTTCCTCTTTCACCATGGAACATATACGCGAACTGCTATTTGATCTGGTAGATCAGATGAAACCCCAAACCAGCCGTAACATTTCTAGAAATAGCTCCATGGCAAACATTAAAAGCAGACATTACAAATTGAATAGAAATTTGTCCTTTGTATTTTTATTTTATTTGCATATATACTTGTCCTAGCTTGCCTAACCTAAGTCATAGAGTAATGAATAATGTTATTTCCTCTATTTCTGTTTAGGAAAAAACCCAACAACAACAACAAAGAAAAACCACAGCCACAAAAAATACCTAAACAAACCCCACAAACCCCTATTGCATTATTTGTTTTCTGCCTTATGTTCTCTGTTTGTTTAAATAGGGGCAATGCTGTTTCTGCCCCTATCACCTAGTATTTCTATTCTTTAAATGTTACCTGGAAAATAATGTCCTGTTAATATTTGTAAATACTTTGATATTTTAAGCCCTTTGTGTGTATTAAAGTGATTTGTAGAATCTACTCCCTATACACAGTGTATGAGTAGCAGTGTAGTGGCAAATTTATGAACGTTGAATAGTTACAACCATAGCAATAACATTTGTTCTGGGTATATTTGAGGGTGGAAAACAGGAGTGATGTTAATGTGTGCACTGCACTGAGGAACGTTGGTGGATGTTTATGTTATTTGCTTTTTTTTATCTGTCTCTTTGGTTCCTGTTATAAAACAGTAAGAGGAGAGAAAGCATCACGTCTGGGCATTTTATGAGGTCTGAATGTGAGTAGACAACCACAGCAAGTCTTCCAACTGCATCCATAGTAGGAGCTCTAGAGCACATAAAGTGGCAGCGTCTTAACTGGCATGCAGATCAAAGCTCTGAATGTTTATGTAGTGGAGTGGGAAAGAGCTTGGGCTGGCCTCTGCCATGGAAGGCAGAAGCCCCTTTGGGAGGAGGTCATGCTGTTTAGCGTTTTGCATTCTTTCAGATCTGTACAGGTTTGAAAAACTTTTATGAGTAGATGCTGATGCCTATTAGCAGTTGTTTATACGCTTCTTGTCCCTCCATGACATTCTGTTGGAGGTCAAGGGAGTCTGAAGACTCCAGGGTAAAGATCACTAGTCCTAACATCTTGGGGTAAATAATTGCCACTTCTCTGATAGGCTTGCTTTGTTACCTATTTGCCGTTGAGATTTGAAATGAGTATGGTGGAGGTTAGTCTTGAAGAGGTTAAGGAAATGAAGTGGTTAGGCATTGTTTCAGGGTACGTGCGTTATCTTTCAAATGCTTCAAACATTTCTAGATCATTTTGTTTGCTACTTATTTCTTTAGTTCTGTGCATATCTAGGTATGCCACTGTTCTTTTGGTGTTCTTTATGCTGTAACTGGATATCTTTCTGCTCTTTACAATTAGCGCAGAAATCTGGAAGTGCAACGTGTTCTTTTAAGTGTGCAGTAATAGTGAGTTTGTGTTGAGATGCAGCCTAATAACTTGTGTGCTGTTTTGATACTGAATATGTATTGAATGTAGTATTTTATATATTTCAGATGATAAAAAAGATATTGACCATGAAACAGTGGTGGAAGAGCAGATCATTGGAGAGAATTCTCCTCCAGATTACTCGGAGTACATGACAGGGAAGAAACTTCCTCCTGGTGGGATACCTGGCATTGACCTCTCAGACCCCAAACAGCTGGCTGAATTTGCTAGGTAAGTGGGAAGAAAAGATCTTAAAAATGGTTTTCCTTTCACTGCCTGTCTTGGGTTCAAATGCAAGTTCCCAGAGACTCTTATAAATTTGGTAGACCCAATGACAATTTATAGAATTTATAGAGTTTATAGAGTGCCCTCCCCTCCTCCCCCTCCTTTCCCCAAAAGACAGGGAGAGAGATAAGAGGTAGGGACACCCCCAATAAATCAATCTCACTCGATTTGGAAGTAAAAAAAGGAAAAGTTTAACAATAACTTAGAAAAAGGGATTGGAGGTAGGGGAGTTTACAAAGGATAAGGAAGGGAAAACAGCAAAATACAAAACAGGGATGGATACAACCCGAGTAGTGTGATGGTGTCTCTGCCTCGTGGCTGGTATGCAGTATCAGTGTGTGTGTGTGTGTGATCATGAACGCAGGTAAAGGAGAAACGAGCAAGAGAGCGAGGAGCAGGAAGTGCTCCTCTTTTATACCGCAGGAAGTGGGGGGAGTGGGCTAACCATCACCTGGAGTGTGGCCCACCCCTGAGGAGGGGCCGAGACCCCTAGGGTCAGGTTCAGGGTCACTCCCCCAGGAGTGTTAACCCTATACACTGCAGATTTAGCATGGCTTATTGTTCCATTTAATCATATTTGGAAACTTGAAACTTTAAACAGAGTAGTTGATACTGTGTTGAAATAACTGGATTTTGCAGTCAGCAGTGATTCCCCCAGTGACTTCTGGTCTTTAGTTCTCACAGGGTAAGACAGGACCTAAATACACTGATAAACTCTGTATTTTATATGAAATACTTTCAGTAGTCTTAGATTCTTCAGCATTCAAGGATGTAATAAGTGAAATGAAATATATTGTCTGTAAAGCCACTTACTGTTCTTTCTCATCTGCTTCTTGCTTTTAAGCTCTAGGTCTTAAACTTTTTAACAGTCATGTGTCTTAACACTTTCAAGTGCCTCTGATAATTGCAGTTTCACAGTTCACAGCTATACTGCTTGGATTTCCTCTGGTGGTTCAGAATTGTCACTCATTTACATCTCAATATGTTGACTAGAGTTACAGTGTGACTTTTACTTTCAAATAGAGGTGAAGTGACAGAAACTGTCGTGGGGGTAGTATCAGAAGCCTTATCTATTGCCCATTTCTTCTGCATAGCCCCTGACTGGTACGGAGTGCTCAGGGCAGCATTAAGTGAACACTGGTGTCTCCAAGTACTTGAGCACAACTGTTAGCCATGTGCAGCTGATAAAATTGTTTTTTCTCATGTGAAAAGCAAAGCTTTATGTGCGTTGAAGCTGCAGTCATTACCAGCTGGCCAGTTTTCAGAGCTCTGGTGCACAATTCTGACATGTAGAACAGGTGGATGCTCTGATGTTGTTAGTCTTGCTTCCTTTGTCAGTTAGTAGAAGGAGAAGTTTGTTGGGTTTTGTTTGTGTTTGTGGTGTTTTTTTTTAATCACTGGACTTTTTATTGAGTTGCTAGATGGCAGGAACTGTTGAGACGAGGCTCTAGTCTTTTGTTTTTGTTGTTGTTAAGTGGATCTTGGTATCCAGTGCATACGTTTATTTGTTTAATCTCTTCAATTTTGCTGCTTTTTACAGCTTGTTCTCTTAACCCATCAGAGTGTTTGTGCCCAAGGGCCCAGCACACCTCTGTACCGAATTATTTTCATTAAAGCCATCCAGCTATGGATTTTGAAGAGTCCTAGTAAGATAGTTTTGTAGGGCTTGCTGCTTTGAAAATTTATAAAAACCTGAATCTTTTGCAAGAAGTTACTTTCTCATAGGGTATTCTCCATGCAGTACTCTAGATAGGTTTGACTACTTGAAGTGGTTGCCAGGATTTCAGCTTTCTGAAATGACCAGATTGCTTCTATCAGTTCTGTGTGTATTCCTTAACACTATAAAATGCACCGCATCATTCTGTTGAGAATCTGACAGTCATGTAAAATCACCACTCGTTTTATTCTAGGAAGTTCTATAACTAGAATTTATAGTAGGTGATGGAAAAACTGAGTTCTGTGTGTACAGTCTCTTGTGTAAATATCTATGACGAATTGTGCTGATAGCTTATTTCAGATACAGAGAAACTAGAAGCCTCTTTTTTAAGATTTTTTTTTCTGACTTCTTGATCAGAATTGATCACTGTGAAACATTTACTCTTGCATTGAAAAAAAAAGGAAAATTAAGAAGAAAATGTTAGTTTCATGCTAGACCTTTAATAATTATAGCTCAGGCTAAAGATTATGGATATATTAGAATTTTAATGTTGCTGGTCTTGGTCCTCATGCAGTGAAGCATATTGAAGGGACAGGACTCCTAGCTAGGAACATGAACTTGAGCACTAACGCATGCAAACCTTTTTTTTTACCGGTACCTTGTTGTCTTTATCTAGATTGCTGTGTGCAGTATCACTGCAAAACAAAACTGGTTTTTCATCTGCTTGCATTGGGTTTGGAGGTCTTAGAAATACAGTTATTCATGCTAAAAGAAAGTTTATTCAGTGTGAAATTCTGTGGAAGTTTCAAGCGTTGCTGGTTGCTGTTTAATCCTGAATTTTGAAATTTTCAGTAACTATTCTCTAGACTTTGAGCAGCAGGTGATGTTGAAACATACTTTTAAACTTACTAAGTGGCTTCATATGCTGTGAGTAAGGTTTTCAGTAGCACATCAGTATTTTGATGACTTGAAAAAAGATTGTGCGCATTCCACATGTAAAGAAGCATGTAAAATTGTGTGGTAAGTGTATTGTGCAGTTCAGAGCAAATTATTTTGGGTTGCTTTCCTGTTTTCATTAATGCAGTTGGAAGAATCTCACTGTACATTGTTAGAAATTAGCTACAAACCCAAGCTAGATTATTCATGCAGTTCATTCTGAATAAGGATTAATTGACTGAGACATTTGCATCAATTCTTAGGAACGAAGTTCTGAGGTTAAGTTTAAGTGGGCAGAGCGTGAGTTCTAGTGGTAATAGCTTTTAGACAGGATTCTGGAGTTTTTACCAGTCTGGCTAGCAAGAGGTAGGGTAGGGATGGACTTAATGCCTGCAGTCCTCTCTAGCTCTGCAGGCCTTTCCATTAAAAAAAAAAAGGCACCACGGCTGCTCAGCAGCTAGGTGGCACCAGCAGTGAGCAGTTGGACGGTCTCTTGTGATACTATTGTCTTTTTTTAGTGCATTTGTCATTGAGTCATGCAGCAGGAATCCGGATCCTTTAGCTGGAGCTCTTACAGTTTTTCCTGGAACGGTTTTTATACATTCTAAAACTATTGAAAACTCTGTGTCAGGATGTTAAGATACATTTGACAATACAGTGGCAAATGACCATAAATTATACCTGGCTGGGCAATTTATTACCTCTTACGAATTACTGTAGCCTGTTGTAAAGCTCATGATTTTCTGTAGTATGCTTTAAAAAGGCAGTCAGAAAGAAAACATGAAACATTTGTGGATTTCTTAGGCAATCATATCAGACAGTGACATATTAGTGGTGAATTACCTGCTCAGAAAGAAAGAAAACCTAATTAACCACTGTGTTCCTACTTGATACCTTTTACTAGGACACTGGACATCCCTTCAAGTGAAATGAAAGATTTAATCCAAGTCAAAATTGATTACAGATAATTGTGCAGATAGCTGTGAAGAGGTTGTAACTGCATCGTAACAAAAAATTGGGGAAGTAGCAGATATATTTGTAGTTGCATATGGCAAATTCCCTGAAACAAAGCCACTAAAAAGGTTATATCTCTGATTTCTTGCTTCCTGCTCACCAGACAGATCAATGACTGACTGTCTAAAGACAGCAGAATACTGATATCAGTAAAATGTGGAAATTAGAGGGGAATATGGTGTTAGCTGGGATGTTATCACAGGAATGGGTCCTAGTGGTAAAAACTTCACTGTCCATGGATTCACATTCGGCTCTGCTTAGGACATCCTCTGATGGGGAGCCATTGTGAGGACTGCCCTTCCTTTCCAAAAATAGTTAAAAAACAAAGGAGAGGAAACTGCACTGGAGTTTGAAATTGGACACCCTTCTCCAAAGTGAAAAAGCATTCTGGTCAATTAGATTTATGACTTAATCCTCTTTGTAAGGTATGTGCTTTTGTATTGGTTTTGCTCTTCTTCCAGCCAAGCTTTTAAAGAGTGATAAACTGACAATTGCTTTACTTAGTGTTGAGGGGAAATAGCTTGCTCTGTGCCACACTGCAAAGGTCACTCTCTTTGTTCACACACATTATTTGTAACTAGTAATTATTTTTTACAGAATTTTCTTACCTAACTGTAAGCAAAGCATGGCATGACATTGGCTACAGACTCTGTGGTTGTAGATAAATTCGTCATATGCCTTCTGGCACTCCCCTTTTGTCTATTTATCCAAAATCCAGTCTAGCCAGTTTCAGTTCTTCAGCACAAGTGAATTCTTACAGCAGTGTAGAACCATGACGCTCATGTTATTTCTGCTTCAGTAGGGTAGCACAAAGGGAATGCCAGAATGAGGAAACACATCAGAAGTGCTAGTGACTGCTGATAGACAACAATTTCTTCTGCTTCTAACTACTGTTAGTGATGTGGTTATGAGCACAGGTAAACACCACTTCTGGTTATCGACCTCTAGGATGTGTCAGAGGAGTTGTCTTGAGAGAGTAATGCTGTTTAAGTTGCTTCATGTATATAGGGAGAAGAAAGGATGTAAGAGTATAGAGGTTTAACAGAGGCAATAAAAGGGAAATGACAAACAAGGAAGAAATTCTATATTGATATTTGTTTTTTGGCTTTGTGATTTCCTGTATTCCTGGCTTTAACACTGTTTCTGTAGCTAACTTAAAATTCAATCTATCATTGTGGTGGGTTAGGAACTTCCCTTCCCCCCCCCCCCCCCCCCACTTTGAAATTTACCAGACCAGCTCAGGCTGCTTGGAAGTTAAAGCTATATTTACAGCAAAGCAAAATTTACAAGCATATATGTATATATAGTGTATTTACAATAGTATACCAATTAGAAACAATACAGAAATCCAAACTCCCTCCTGGATAAAGAACCTGTGCAGAAGGGGTTCAAAGCCTCTTTCTTTCTCCCAGATAGACAAAACAATTAGCAAAACTTACTTGTTATCTGTTAGTGGAGGGTACTAGAGTGGAGCAAAGAAGCGAAAGGAAGCAGTGTCCCAGAGCAAAAAGGGACAAATTATTTACATTTTGGCTTTTTATCCCTTTTAGCAAACCAGTAAATGATATAGACTTTTATCATTATTATTCTTTTACAACCAGTGATCTAATTTCTGTTGTTCAGATACTCCAATTACCCTCAAACCAGCACAATCTTCAAGACAGTAAGTTGTGACGATTGACACAGGTTTGAGCTTGGGACTGATTCTGTCAGGGTACACTTCTTTCAGTTCAGATGGGTAGATGCAAGGAGTAGCTTACTTTGTGATACTGCACAGTGACTGAGTTACTCGCTTTATTTTGAGGAGCTGTGTGGTTTAATACCTGTGATTTGACTCACTCTTCTTTATGGGTGGATGAGAGAGTGTGCTTTTGTGGAGCTCATTCTTTGAGGCTCTTGGGTTGCGCACCTTCCTGCTTACTCTGCTATATCCCCATTCCCTCCCTCCACTTCACCAATAAAAGTTAACAGACTTCTTAATCACAACGTTGCACTGTCCATTTTTTCACAGTTAGCTAGTCTGCAGTTGCCGCTACTAGGCACAGCCTACATAGTCTCGCCGCAGAAGCGGAAATTCTAGTCTTGCAGTGTAAATTGACTTTCTGCAAAGGAAGCTGGTTCTAAAGCCAGCCAGGTGTTAATGTGTGTGTCAGTAGTTGTTTTTAAATAGTAGTGTGTGTTAGAGTTCTGTTTTTAATATTTCAGGCTAAGAAAACTTGGATGAAGCTGATGGACATGCTCTGCTGGGCGGGAGCCAAAAGTCTAACCACCAGCAAGAGCTACCTGCAACTCTGTAATTAATTAAGATCATCAGCCCAGGTTCTAGTCTGGTCTCCTTTTGCAGAAAGTTAATTTTAAAGTAAGACCAAATTCTTTCTTTCTAATACATTTGAATATGTAAGTCTTCACATTCTTCTTTGAGTGTTGTCTGTATGGATTTCACAAACTAGTGAGCAAGATAACATTTTTGGTAATACTTTCAATCCAAGTGTACGAGGACTCCAGCAGCTTCTTAATGGCCCTGGCAGTGAAATACAAACATGGACACTGTTGCCTGCCTTTTCTTCTTGAAGTTTCTTTTGTTTAGTTGACTGGCTTGGTTGCTTGTGGAATCCTGTGCTAATTATACACAGTCTTCCACATTTGAAGCTTAAGTTGTCCACTTCAGGTTACAAATAGGATTTAACATTGTGATCAGTGGAATGTTACACCCAATGTGAAAAATGCAGGTGCTGCCAACTAAAGGAATTTACCACATCTGTTGGTGGTGATTCCCTTTCTGCTTAGTTTCTCCCCTTATGAGAGGTGGGTCAGTAATTGAGAACCATAGTGGTTTTGATCATTCTGATGGAGTCAACCACATAGATATTTGGCCTAGGATTAGTTTGCTTTGTTTTTTGGGGGTGGAAGGAATGATTCAGCCAAAAATTTACCTCTGTTTCTGTTTTTTGTTAAGGAGGTCCCAGCTTTGTCACGTAAGGGTGTTGATTCTCTAGTGGAATCAAAACATAGCACTATGTTCTCTTTGTGTCCCATTGTGTCAAGCCATTCTTATGTGTGTCTGTTTTGACATAACAGGCACTCATTTCTGTGTCTTTTCATCTTGGAAAAATGAGAATCCCATGAAAGGGGTAATGGAAGGCTTTTTTTTGGTGTAGTTTCCTATAGCCTCAATACATGTATGGCATAGAAGCTCACTGGACAATGTAGTCAGTCAGTTAAGCCAAATCATTTGTTTGGATTTAGGTATTTAATATTTAGTGTTAAACACAGCTCAATCAGTCTGTACTCCAATTGGGTCATATAAATTAAATCTAGGCAATAAGGTCATCTAAATTGGTCTGTAGTCTTGCAAAAAGAAAAGTTGTGAGGAAGATAAAGATAATAAAGAAGCTGGTCTGTGAGAACAAATATAGCTAGCTGCGTTTTGGGATGCTTCTGCCCTTAAATTGAAGAAATGTTCAGATATGATGATGCAAGAGGAGCTTTGTCAACAGAAATACCTCACGCCTGTCTGCTAGGCACTCTTACTATCTGCAGTTGAGGAGATTGTTTGGGATATAGTGCTTTTCACATTTCAAAAAATGACACAGCACTACAGGTTTGAATAATAGATAGGTAGAAGAACCGTGTACTTCCATGAAATAGGGTCCACACAGCTGGCTCCTTTCTGACATTCAGACAGGTGTTCTACCATTGTTTTCTATAGTGAGTCTTACTGTATTTCAGTTGCCTAACACATGATGGGTTTCTTATGTAGTCAATGGGAAATAATGGCACCTGTAAAGGAGTGATGAAGATCCATGTCAGGACCAAGAGTAAACAGTTGATTGCTTGGATTTTCCACTCTTGTCGAATGACATGTGTACAGTAGCTTAAAGTAAGAATAATTGCAATCTCTGTGGTTATAATGGTTGTCTACATTGTGTGGATTCCACAACTTGCCAGTTTTCCTGCTTCTTTAGAGGTTTCTTTTAAAATCTTGTGTGGTGAAATACTGAAGAATGGTTGTGGTTACTCTGGCCTTGATGATGGGTGCTGGCACCAAAGCAGTTTTCAAACAAAAATTACTAATTAGTGTAAGTCAGAAAATATTTTCACATATTCAAAGGACTAGGAAGGTAGTATTAAATGTCTTAGTCTATGTGTGAGAGATCCTTCTAAAAAACCTGACCACCTCAAACCCCGAATTGTGCTGTTATGAAGGTTTTGGAAATTTTCAGCTGTGTACTATTGATGCGTGCAATGCAGTTGAATAAATATGCCCATTGTGTAGGCATTCAGGGGAGAAGAGCTGTCTACTAATGCTTTTCTACTAATGGTTGGGGTTTTTTTGTTTTATCTTTAAGAATGAAACCAAGAAAAATTAAAGAAGATGATGCTCCACGAACGATAGCTTGTCCTCACAAAGTAAGTGAAGTACTCAACTTCTTAGCAGGTAGCAATTCATAGACCAGATTTTTGTATTGGTATTTTTTTTCTGAGACTGAATAACTAAAACATCTTATTGTTAATAGACACTCAGTTAACAGTGTTTTGGTTACTGTTCTTCAGAAGCTGCCTTAAAAACCTTTCACTGAGTAATACATTATTCCCATTCCTTGTCTTAAGGTTAGTGCATCCCTAATCTTCTGGTAACCATGATGCACAGTCCCTAACATGCTGGTTTTACTGTTGTGATTTCCTGCCACCCAAGAATACATACTTGAAAGAATGTTCTGAAAGCTGTTAAAAGTACGTTCCTAAGATCTATATATCCTCTGCTTGGAAACTATTACAGATTTGGAGTCTAGATCAGGAATCAGCAATTTATGGTGGAGATGCCAAATTCAGCATTATTGGAAGACTGAATTACATTCCACAGAGCTGGGAGGTGCATCATCTTGAACAAGAGAGGGGCATCTTGGAGATAAAATTATAATCCACTCGTAGCTGGGAAGCCTCTGTCTTGAACAAATGTTGCCAGTCACCTAGATTGGTAGCATCTACCTTTACTGCATTATCCAGCTTTTGTAGAGCTTGTTAGCTGACTTTGTAATGAAGAAAGACAAATAAAATCTTGCTGACTTCTGGTCTAGATAATTGTGAGCCTAAGCTAGTAATTAGGACAGACAGGTAGTAATACAAATTAGCCTAAATAGAAGGCTTGTTTCTGACAGCCTAAGGAATTTACTAGATTCCTCTTTGTGCTTATATTGGTTTCCAGTTCTTTACATTTTAGAAGTGTCTTGTTTTTATTGTAGAATAGTATATGGAGATACATGAACTCCTTACAATACTGAGGAATGCTGCCTTCATTTTTTTAATTTACTTTTTCATAGCCTCACCTTCATCTGAACGGGGGGGGGGGAAAGACTATTCTATCCTTTCTCTCTTCTAGTGTTTCTAGGTTTTCTGCATTTATGACTTTAGTTTAAAGACAGAAAAATATTTTAGAAAATGTAACTGCTGCTCTCAGAGGCAAGTAGGGACTTTCAAAATAAATGCAAAAAAAGTTGATGGTATGTTTTTTTTGTTGCTGCCTTGCCTTGCCTAGTTCTGTTAACATGCAATGAATGGTGGCAGAAGACTTCTTAAATCTGTCAAAAAAATTCTAGTGCCTGAAGAGAGAAGTCCTCCTGAAAGCAGCATTTGCCTGTTTTCAAAGAAAAATGAAGTGTAAATAAATGTGGTTGTTTGGTTTTTTTGGGAGGAAAGAAGTACCTCCAGAGAGGAAGCCTGCAGAACTTGATTAGCAATTTAATGCTCCTTTAGGTTGTATTGGTGAATTTCTTACCTCACAACAGTGGTGTTGGTAGACTAGTTTTATGCAATTTTAAGCATAGATATGTTAAGATAGAATGTGCAACTATTAATGGGATTTTTTGAAGGAATTGGATCTTTGAGGAAGACATAAAACATGATAGATGTCTACTGATTGTCACTAAAAGGTGAAAAAAGGACAGAAAAATTAGCTAAAGGAGACCCCCCTGGTCATTGCTGGCTTAAGCATGCATGGAAGTCCAGGTAGTTTCCTTCTTTGTCAATGCAGCGTAGACCCCAGAGTAAGACTTGTGATTCTGTACCTGAGTTAATGTGAGTATGTTCAGTTGACACCAATTCAGATTCTTTAGCCTTACTCAGTTTCAGGGTCACTTTGTAGGTTTAAACTGTAGAAGCTGTGTCAGTCTCTATCTCAGGGTGGTAGTGACCAGTGTACTGCTGCCAGTTAGGATGAAGTAGTTTCTGTTAGCTGGTCCATGCTGGACATGCTCTTGCTCAGTTTCTCCTCAGGAAGAAGACAGAATGTTGGGAGATGGAGTGGTGCACATACAAATTAGTACTAGAGAATATTCTGTGGTGTGTTAAAGACTGTATTTTGTAATATGAGAGTACTCAGAATGTAGTGCCCTGAAAAATTTACCATGGGTATTCATGAACTATCATTCTGTCTTTTGTTGTGGTTGGGATTTTTTTTGTTTGTTTTTCTCCTGTAAAGCTACAAATGCCTTTGTTTTATTCATTTGCTTCTATTAGAGCTGCATCTTCTCTATGACACATTATTCAATTCACTTGGGGAGGTATTGGGGCTTTTTTGCTTGTGATTCTGTGACAGGTGGTTTTTTTGTCACTTTTTCAAATTATTAGTTTTCTTGGTATTTTCTTTAAATAAATGTAAAGGGTCTCATTTTCAGGGCCAACATTTAAGAAAGTATTAAGGATGCAAAAGCATTTTAAGAACTTGTACTGTAACAGATAAAACCTTTATCAGAACTAGCTTATGTACTAATTGAGTTTCACTGTTGTTTTTAAGGGCTGCACAAAAATGTTCAGGGACAACTCTGCCATGAGGAAGCATCTGCACACTCATGGCCCTCGGGTACACGTATGTGCAGAATGTGGCAAGGCCTTTGTGGAGAGCTCAAAACTAAAGCGACATCAGCTAGTTCATACTGGAGAGAAACCCTTTCAGGTATTGTTAACCTGCAGACATTGGTGCATATATGCAGACTGTAACTGTAACTGAGCTTCCATGTGACTTTAGGGATACTGTGTTCTTTTCTAAAATCAGGTGAGGCACTGAATGGTCAACTTAAAAATGGGAAGTACCCTTAAGATACTTTGCCTAATGTTTTAACTGTTTCCCTGGTCTTTTGTTAGAAATTAGCAAGTGGTATGTATGTGGAAATACTTTTCAAAATACAGTGTAGTTACAGAAATGAAATCTGCAGCTACTACCGACTGAGTAAAATGTTTCTTTCTCCTCATCTTTTCAAATTAGCACCTAGAGATAACTGAGACTCTGGGCTTTTTGTTCACCTGACTCCTGATTTTCAGTGGTGGCTATTAAACAGTTTTCAGCAAAATGATGGTAGTCACCGAGTCTTCTCCTGATCATATGAAGTCACATGAGCCTCTGGCCCCAGAAGTCTTATAATAGTTGTTATAATTTCTTTTTAAACATAAATTCATAGTCTTGAACATATGTGTGATTTCCAGAACGCATTTAAGTTAGGTGGTTTTATTATTTTTGTTTGATTAGCAGTGCTCAGGCATTCATTTAGATGTGTATGCTGGAGCTGCTGTGTGGTAAATATAAATATTTACCAGTAAAGCTGCTGCCTTTTGTATTCCAAGTCCACATTAAAAGTAAAGCTTGTAAAATGAGCAAATCTTTGCAAATTATCACTGGAAGAAGGAAATTGTGATGCAAAACACTGTTTCTAGTAAAATATGTTGTCATGTGCAGAGATGGTGTTTCAGCGAAAGCATTTGCTTGCAAGCTGCAAGTTATTTCCCTGTTTGAAATAGCTTTACTACTGTGGCAAAAACAACCTGAAGTATTGCTTTTAACGCGTAATGCAGTTTAGAAGTGATGCCCACAGCTTCACCTGTAGTGATCTTCAGCATCCAGCTTGGTGCTCGTGCAGTCTAATGACTGAAGAGGAGTATTCTTCTATGGGGCAGTTGGCATTTTGGTCCTATTTTGTTGGCTAATGGAGTCTGTCTTTTCCTTCCAACAGTGTACATTTGAAGGATGTGGAAAGCGTTTTTCACTGGACTTCAATTTACGCACACACGTGCGAATTCATACTGGCGACAGGCCCTATGTTTGCCCATTTGATGGCTGCAATAAGAAGTTTGCGCAATCAACTAACCTGAAATCTCACATCTTAACACATGCTAAGGCCAAAAACAACCAGTGAAAGTTGGAGGAGAAAAATTCTTGAACTCAAAAGCATCTTACAGGAATATGAATTGGAAATAAATATTGCCTCCCCTTTGTATATTGTTTCTAGGAAAGAATTTTAAAAAGAACCCTACAAACCTAAAGGACGTGTTTTGATAAGTAGTAAATAAAAAGCAAAAAAAAAAAAACCCACAAAAAAAAAACTTTAAGGTGACGTTGCTAAGATGCTCTACCTTGCTCTGTAATCCCGTTTCAAGAACACGGTGTTTTGTAAAGTGCGGCCCTAACCGGAGGGGTCAGTTCATGAACTTGCATCCAAAAAAGACAATTCTTTATACAACAGTGCTAAAATTGGACTTCTTTTCACGTTCTTATAAATATGAAGCTCACCTGTTGCTTACAATTTTTTTAATTTTGTATTTTCCAAGTGTGCATATTGTACACTTTTTGGGGATATGCGTGGTAATGCTATGTGTGATTTTACTGGAGGTTGATAACTTGGCTGGAGATAGATTTTCTTTAAAAGAATGGGCAGTTACATGCATACTTCAAAAGTATTTTCCTGTAAAAAAAAAAAAAGTTATATAGGTTTTGTTTGCTATCTTAATTTTGGTTGTATTCTTTGATGTTAACACATTTTGTATAATTGTATCGTATAGCTGTAATGAAATCATGTAGTATCAAATATTAGATGTGATTTAATAGTGTTAATCAATTTAAACCCATTTTAGTCACTTTTTTTGGAGAAATACTGCCAGATGCTGATGTTCAGTGTGATTTCTTTGCCTGTTCAGTTACGGAAAGTGGTGCTCAGTTGTAGAATGTATTGTACAGGCAATGACCGTTTATTAAACACCTGATAATATGTACATCCCATGTATTAGAAAGGGCAACAATAAAACAGTGGTCCTAAAGAAAGAATATGGCAGAAAATGATCTGTAAGGACAGTCTTATTTTCTTGTGTTGTCCAGAGCAGTCCTAGTTCCTCCTGACCTCCCAGAAATTGGAAGCTAAATAAACTCAAGTTTCCTTTTGCATTGCATTCAATTACAATGATTTGTGATGAACTCACATAATACCACATCAGATGGTGCACCTAAACAGAATTGCTGACTCTAGTTCTGGTTTTGAGTGATTTAGACTTCTAGTAACTGGAATGATGAGTTTGGAAACTTGACAGCGTAGTGGGGAGTTTTCAGCGTGCCTGGACAACAACTAGGTAAAAAAGTATAGTAAATAACTAAAACGGGCACCTTTGTTTAGTCAAGGTAAGTGTTCTTGGAGGTTTAAATGCCATAGCAACAGAAGGTGAGGAAATAGTAGGATTTGAGTCCACCAAATATTTAACAAAGGAAAACCAATCAAAAATTGTCTTTTACTTTTGGCTGACTTGTTTAACAATGAACATTCTTGGAACATTACGGGAAACTTTATTTCACAACAGGAACTCTGAGTTTTCAGAATTTGGACTTCTGGTGGTCTAGCTAAAAGTCATTACTACTCATTTGTTCAGGTGTTTCAAGTAGGAAACTTGCAGTAAAAGATGACTGATTAACACACATAAGAATATGCACGGAAAACCACAAGTATGATTTGGAGGGATGTGACATTTTATTGGAGTAAAAGCTTGTTAACCTTTTTCCAAATTCCGTTCTTGCAAGGTTCATCAAATCTTTCATTGCTAATACTGTAAAACTTAACGAGTCCACATTTGGTTTCAGTGGAGAAAAAAAAACCAAAACCTGGATAGCAACAAAGCTACTCTTAAACCCAAGGGAATTTTCATCCATATATGAGTTAATCTGAACACTGCAGATGTAGTCTGGGGGTAGCAGGGGTAGAAAGATGGGGCGTTTAATTGTAAAGTATGTATTAGAATTTTGGCAGATTGTTTTTTTTTTTTTTGTTTTGGGTTTTTTTTATATATATAAGCAGTTCTTGAACAGGACAATATACTGAAAATTGTATAGTTAAATTAAATTCTGTATACAGCTAAATTAGTGACTGTTCTTTTCAAAGGAAATAAAATGAGTTCAGTCTAGTTCTAATTTATCTTTATTTTTTCTTACGCACTACGTATGATGGTGTTAGGCTTGTACGGATGTTTGCTTTCCTCTGCCGTAAAGTGGTGCCCATTTTAGGGACCTGCAAGGTTTGTACCATGATGGTGTCAGTACTTCATTCTCGAACATACATTTCAGAGTAAATTTTATTTAAATAGTGATTGGAGGATTAACTGGGAACTGCAACTTGTATTGCATCTGGCTATATTGCCTCTCATTGTGGAGAGAGATGCGGAAAAAAAGTCATTTAAGCCTCAAATCAGTAGCATTCAGTACACTTCTGAGAGTAATAGGAACACTTAGTAATACATGAAAGGTGTTTTATAACTAGTTAATTCCATATTGAGTATGAATCCATATTTGCCCTGGGCAGTTTCTGTTATTTAAGCTTTCAAAGTATAAATGGCATATCTTTATATTAAAATGTCATGCATAGTTGATTCCAGAGTTCTCTCTATGGATTTTCTGTGAAGAAACTACAGGTTTTGAGAGTAGCAACACAGTCAAAGACTTTGAAAGCTTTGTTAGCCTCCTATTGACAAGTTCCTGCAACCACCAGTTTGTTGAGCAGGTTCAGGTAAGGGGAGTAGAGTGAGGGATGAGGGAAATGCCAACAGTTTTAAAGCTGCCAAAAGATTTATGTGCTTACTTGGCAAGCCTGTTCTGTTCATTTGAGCTTAGCATTTCGTTTTGCTTTATTTGGTTCTTCAGTCAAAATGGAAAGAGGCAATTTCTGTAGCTGTGTATTTTTTAGACTCTACAGTTTTTTAAAAGATAGAGCTGATTACAGACATTTCTAGTTGTGTCTGTGGTCTGCCAGTAACAGTAGGTCCTGCCTTCAGTGCAAGATCTACTGAACTTCAATACCTATTAGTTCTGGATGTCTATCTTGAAAAGGTAGGAGGAGCCCAAGTATAGATGCTAAGCTAAGAGATTTTTAGTGAAATGGAATACTAGGCAGGCAGCTGAACTTGCACTTAATTTTGAGTTAACTTTGTTTTAAAAGAGATGCACTGTTGGATTGAGGTAGTGCCATTTGACATTTCACTTCTACATGCAGTGGCCACAAATTGTCGATAAAGCCGAATTTTAAACACATTCTAACAGCTTGCCAGGGTCCTTCCCCCCTGCTAATTTCACAGTAAGTGTAAAAGGAAAAGTTGACAGAAATAGCAAAATTACTAAGGCTTTAAAATATTTGAACAAAGCTAATCCCTTCAAAGGGCTAGATGGTGAGGAATGGCAGTGATGATAAAAGGTGTTTCATTACTTGCCCTTTGGTTGCTTGCAGGGTATTTTATCAGGTGGGATTGATTAATCTTTCTGCGTGGTTAAGATGAACAAACTCAAGAAGAGTGTGTTCTCAAGCTGAGTTCTCAAAATGCAGCTCCTTAATGCCTTGAAGAAATAAGACAAAAAGCAGTACCTTTGTTTTGGGTCGAGTGGTAGCTGTTCCTGTTGCTGGTTGATCCAGTTCTACAATGAAAGCACTTTGCTTACAGACTTTTTCTTTTCCAGACAACTCTGGTTTCAGGGATTTCTTGAGTCTTCTGGGTTGTTTGGTGTGTGGTTTTGGGCTTTTTTTCCTGTGTCTAAAGCTTTAAAATTAGTTGCTGGCTGGAACCATTCCTTCCATACATGTTGCAGTATGAACATAGCATCCCTCTTCTGAGCTGCTGTTCTCACTGTGTTCCTCTATAAACTGGAAGGGAAGTTTTCTTCAGGAGCAATCTGCAAGTTCTTTAGAAATGTTGTTTAATTTGGGGAGGAGAGGCTTGTGGGATCCTTACAGGACTTCTGGATGCTTCTCATGCCACCACTTCTATATTAAATGTTCTTGTAGGTTTAAGTGTGATGATTTTTTTTTTTCCTGTTAGGCATCATCTACTCTGAGGCTTTATTTCAGTCTGTGCAGATACTCGTGGAGAGTAGTTTGCCAGGAGATGGCAGTGAATTACCAGTTTGTACAGTGTAACCAGCAGACATAATAGCAGTGCCAGGGTGCCCCTGTGAGGTCAAGTGTGTGTAGGGTGGTCTGTGGTGTTAAGTAGACTGATAAACTTGGAATGTGTCAGTGTCAAAGAGCACGTTTCCCACACACACCAGGGTGGAAGAATAAGGACAACTCTGCTGATTTCTGGGAGCCCCAAGCATTCTTGTGCATTCATAAAAAGCACCAGCAAGGCAATGAAAATAAAGACTCTGAATGAGAACTGTTTAGTGTGATCATGTATTCTTATTTCAACATTATCATGTGTCTTTAAAGATAAATATGGAAATGTAATGACATGTAGTGTTAATGAGTGTACTTTGAACCCTAAGTGGTCGTTTTGGTTATCTGATGGACATGTAAAACACCACTGCTTCCTAGAAAGGTCTTTAGCTTAGCTGAGGCAGTTAGCCATTTGGCTTTTCCTAGGTGTGTTGTTCCTTGTAATGATTGCTAGGCCATTGCAGAGACTGCAGGACAGATGTTCCATCAGTGAGCCCTGCGTTGCTGTTCTTCAGGCTATGAGGTAAAATGTTTTTCTCGCTCTAGCAAGCCCACAGTAAAGAGAGATATTGTTTGTGACTAACAGGTATATTTTGAGATAAATTGTAGAGCAGGTAAAGCTAGAGGTATATCATAGACTCCTTGTTTGGTGAAAAGCCCATATGCAGAAAAAGCTTGAAAACTGAGTATATCTCTGGGGTACTTCAGCCAAAGCTGAAGGCAAATTTGTGACCTGCCTTAATGTTTTAAGGATTCATAAATGTCCTTGCAAGATACTCGCCAAGGACCCTGCTAACATCACCAGTTGTGATTTCGGTTTGCAAAGTTTTTGGCTGCCTCTCACATGGGACAAAATGCAGCTTATGCTTTGGCTTATTTTTCAACACATTCCTTTTTCCTCAGCAAAACAGAAGATTTGGCCTTTGGATATGAAGTCCTTCAGTCCTCAATCTTAACTAGTGCTTTGACTGAATCCAGTCACTCCCATGATTTGAAAGGGCATGCAGCTGCTTATCATTTGAAAGTGGATTGTAAGGAATAATACTGTGACAAGTCTTCAGGGGTTGGTTGGTTTGTTTCTTTTCTTTCCTCTTGCCTAGGTTACAGAATTAACCAGGTTGAAAAAGACCTTTGAGATCAAGTCCAAGCTATCACCTAACCCTTCTAATTAACTAAGCCGTGGCACTAAGTGCCTCGTCCAGTCTCCTTTTAAACACCCCCAGGGATGGGGACTCCACCACCTCCCTGGGCAGCCCATTCCTTCATTAGTCCCTTGTCTTGAACTGGGAAGTCTGGAAGTAGATACAGTACTCCAGATGTGGCCCCACCAGGTTAGGGTAGAAGGAGAGAACTTCCCTCAATCTGCTGGCAAGACTGGTTTTACTGTACCCCGGGATACCGTTGGACTTCTTGTCCACAAAAGCACACTGCTGATGGCTCATGGAGAATCTGTCCACCAGGACTCCCAAGTCTCAAGGGTATGCATGAGAGATTTAATTTCATCTTTTTCCTTGAGTGTGAAATGGAAGTGTACAGTTTCAGTTATGAGCTGGTAGGGAATTAGGTATCTACCAGGGGAAGATGAAGGGCAAGAGAGTTATTTTTACTTTTACCTCCTTAATTGCAGTTAAAAAGCTTTAAACTTTACTAGCAGCCTGTTTGAAAATGACCTGTTGTAGACTTTTCCTTTCTGAAAGCTTATCAACGTATAAGGAAGAAGGTGTGTGGCTTGGTTGATTGCAACGCTTGAGCATACCTGATCTAGGATAAATCTTGGCTTTAGGCAACTAGATCAGGTCCTAGAATAAGAATACCTATTTTCTTCCATGCTATCTTTAGTCATTTTATTCTGGCAATGTTTAAAACTGGATATATTTAGTGGAGTCTGAGGTCAGGCTTTATTATGAATTCACTCTTCTATTGACATGGATATTGTTGAAGTAGTGCAACTCCATTTTACAGTTAAGAAACACTGAGGGTTTCTTTCACTAAGGAAAAAAAAAACAGACATAATGTATAAGTAATAATGATGCCATAAAACAATTTAAATGCATTAGTTGTAAAGTTTAATGGACCTGAAGAATCTTTTGTGAACATTAGAACTTGCCTTTCTTCCATTGATACCAATGTATAGGGTATTAATTTTTTACTGCAGGCCTTGCCTTGCTGTTGTTCAGTTTAATGATTGATGAAACTATAGAGCTTAAAACCACATTCTAGGGAAAGCCAAATAAAACTGATAATAAGCTCTAAGTAGACAAGCATTTACTGTATATCATATTATTGCACATACTAGGTCACTGTTTTTGTTGTTTTAAGTGATAATCATTTTTGTCATTAGGGCAGCACTGGTACAGAAGTTGCAGAATGGTTGTACTGGGGAAGGTATAAATGGCTCATTTTCCTCTGCTTTCCTCCCTCACTGCCCATCAACATACATAAAATCCTGAACTTGGAAAAAAAACCAATGTACTTCCTCGTGATTTCAAAGTGTATTTCTACTAGGTTTGGCCCAGCAAGTTCTCTGGTTGCCTACTGTCATGGTTTTAGGCCCTGCTGCAGCTGAGCTCCATGCAGCTGCTCATACAACTGCCCCTTTCCCCAGCAGGATCTGAAGGAGAAATCAGAAGCAAAATGCAAAACTGGAGGTTGAGATAAGGCAGGTTTAGCAAAACAGTGCAAGGAACAATTCACAACTGGAATGACAGCAGTAGTAATATAGATGTATATGAAACAAGTAATACAAAATGCACTCATTACACACACTCCCCATGCTGCCTAGGCCACATACATGCACTGCCCCCTTTATATAGCATAGAATACCCCAGGGGATAGTTCAGCTGGATATCCTAGGCATGCCCCCCCCAATGTCCTGTGATGAAAATGAACCCTATCCCAGCCAAACCCAGGATGCCTCCTCCCTTGCTGAGCCTCCCAGAGTCAGTCATACAGTCCATCAGATTATTATCTCTCTCCATGGCTGTGATATTTACAGTCCATCAGATTGTTATCTCTCTCCATGGCTGTGAAGTTTGGAAGGGCATGTTGCCTTGCATAAGCTTATATTTCCCCTGGATGGTTTTCTGGCTAAAGAGGGGTTTAAATGTACCTTATAATTAATAGTGTTTGGCACATGTCTGGACTTTAAGTTGTTCTTTACTCAGGGATCAAAAGTCTGTCTAACAATGGCTGTTTACACTTCCAGCAGAATAGTAAATATATATATGTCATTTCAAAACTCAACCATTTCTGCAAGGCAATGTTTTTATACTTGGCTCTAAGTAACTTTCCCAATCAAATGGCTGTCCTGTGCCTGCAATGTCCAGGGTTCCATCTTCTGCATATCTTGCTACTCTTCCAAATGAACTGTGAAAGAAAAATCTATAGGCAGGGCAAGGAAGAGAGGAAGAAAAACCCCAGAAGATGGAAAAAAAAAATCAAGCCAAACTGGATAGTCATGTTACAACTGCAGACATGATAAATTAATTCACTTTCACCCTAGTAGTTTTACTAAACTTTAAAACCTGGAAAGATTGTGCCTGAATGCTTCTTTCCCTCTGATCCTGATTGAGCATATTTGCAGCTTCAACTTAAAACACCAGCATGACACTAGTGAGACAAGTCGTAAAGACCATAGAGCATAGAGACTTGATAGTAGGTGAGTTTTTGCCTTGTTAACCCTCTGTTGTCGTGATATTAATAGGGCATCTCTTACCCAGTGTCATGCAGTTCTGCCCGAGTTTGCTAAATTAGTTGATATATTAAAAACCTACAGGAAGTAACTGTTTTTTTTTAAAGCTGAGACTACTGTCTAGCTTAAGTTAGGAGTTGCACAGATGCCAAGCAATTGACATCAGACTAGGTTAAAAGCAGGCTTTTATCCTCTTCTTATGCTCGAGAAACCTCCAGTATCTCCTAGTGGTTAAATTACAGCTAGATGAATTTCTAGAGGTAATGTAAATACTTGCTGTAAATGCTGCAAGTAAAACACTGTGTAGCCCATTTTTAATGGTGTTACTGTCTTTTAGGGAGACCTGTTTGGTTATTCAGAGTATTTGGTTCTGTACCGTGGTTTGGCATTGTTCCTGATGAGAGAACACAAAGTACTTAACTGGAACTGCCCTGGTCACGCTTAGTTGCAGTGGTGGCTTTTTCTGATCTAGCAAGCTGATGCTTGACAGGGTTTCTTCCAGTCACGTGTATCTGTGGCTTACAAAGCTGAATTAGCAGAGTCAGTACCTGAAATAACCTTTTTCTTGGGTCAGAACACACGTCACCCCACTTCTCTCCTGTATCTGTTTATCTGGAGAACTGATGCTCTCTAGGTTAGTAGAGTTGCCTGAAAACAAAAAGCTACAACCTATGAAGTCTTTTGCTCAACTTGTGCATCTCGGCCAGGAGAATGACTGAGGGACTTGTGCACCTTCCCTAGGAAGAGAGCCTGAAAAACCTGGGGCTATTTAGTCTGGAGAAGAGTGAGGGGAGATCTGATCAATGTGTACAAATATCTGAGGGGTGGGTGTCAAGTGGATGGGGGCAATCTGTTTTTGGTGGTCAGCAGCAATGAGGGGCAATAGCTACAAACTGGAACATGAAAGGTTTGACCTCAACATGAGGAGGGACTTCTTTGTAGCGAGGGTGACAGAGCACTGGAACAGGCTGCCCAGAGAGGTTGTGGAGTCTCCTCTGAAGATTTTCAAAGCCTACCCTAGGTGCTCCTGTCTTGGCAGAGAGGCTGGACTTGATGATCTCTGGAAGTCACTTCCAACCTCTAAAGTTCTGTGATTCTGTGATCTTGGAGCCAAGCATTCTTCCAATCTAGACGTAGTCTACAGACCTGGTTACTGATTCTGATGTGACTCTGCAGGGACTGTCTCTTGCACTTCTGCAGCCTTGGTGCTGATCAGGCATACTCAAACCAAATAAATGCATAGTATAAAGGATTCCAGCTCTTTGGTTCTAAAAGCAGGGTTGTTCTCTTAGCAGGTATATCTTCAGTGAGGTACTTGGTGAAAAGATTAGTTTGAATAAGTGAGCTCAGGCAACTTCCTTTCTTTGCTTCAATGAACTTTTGTTTTCCATGAACTTCAATGAATTTGCTTCAGCTCTCTAAGTCAGAGCAAGCACTGCCCTTCCTGGTGGTGTGTGAAAGGCAGAGGGGGAACAACTTCCTTCAGGCAAAAGCCAGAAAACCTGCTCTGTGGCAAGGTAGATTTAACAAGCACGGGAGCAAAACATAAGAAACTTTAGGAGGACCCAAGTTAAATTTTTTACAAAATTTATTCTCTCAATTTTATACACAATAATTACAGACTACTGTACAAAGGTGTAAATGGTCTTTGCTGTGAGTTGTTGTGCATATGCAGCTTAGTAGACAGATTTTACATTCAATTTGAATCTCAGTGCAAGTAGGCACTAAAACATCCAACATACCTCCAAGGTATAAAAAGACATACCAGTTTTACAGGTTTCTCCAGCATAGTTTGTTACAGTGCAAAATGCTATGAAATAAGGTTTCTTTAGAAAATTCGTATAAATTAAACACATATTGCACTTGTCCCAACCCAAAAGTGTAACAAGTTCTACTTACTGAACTATTCTGATACATTTTTGAACATTCCTCACACACATGCACTCCTTCCTCCTGGCTCTGTGTGCCAAATTTGTGTCGTTCTTACTCCAAATCTTAAGTAACTGTTTATAGCTCTCGAACTAATGAATGCTTCTCAAATAGACTGCTTAAAAGAACAAACAAAAAAAAATACAGCAGGTTAGTGTAACAAGAAAATTCTCCAAAGCTCTTTTCAGTCTTTCCAGTAGCACTGTAACTAAACACATAAAAAATCAGGATTGTTTAGATTGGTAAGAGTATACTGAACACCAATCCTCTTTCAGACACTTAACACTTCTGTTTAGAACCTCCAGTTCTAAATACGTACAGATTTCTGCAGTACTTCAAGCTGCTAAGCTAACATTGAACCCACAAATGTTTTGTGCAACACCACACAGGTAGGACTTTGACTTCTGTACATCACTGACTCCTATGGGGCATGTTGGGAAAAGTGGCACAAAGCTGCATTAACAAAGTCTACTTGCGCTGAATCTAGCCAATACAATCTGGGCACCCACCTAATCAGGAACAGAGGTGAAGGCAAACAACGATGATCTTACTAAATGTGAGTATCCCTATAAGCCTTGAGATTTAAAGGAATAAGTGCATATGAGTGCAGATACTAACTCTGTGCTTAAGACATGAATTCAAAGCTGAAAAGGGAGTAGCTTAAGAACAAATAGTTTTTCTTCTTTTTTAGCAAACTGATATGAACAAAGTTGCTACTAAAACCACTGACCTATAAAAGTAGCAGGAAAACAAAACAGATGACTAGCTGAATGCTAGCTTAAACATTCTGGGGTTACCTGCAAGATGCATCTAACATTTAATTTCCTCCCCCTACTTCACCTCAGAGGACTTACTTATTCCTGTAACATACAAAAAGAGCATTTCCTTTCTCAAAACATTTCCAGATTCAACTCAACTCAGTCTTTCAGAACACAAGTGGAAGAAAACCTGGTTTCTGGTACAACAACACTGTCCAGATCCTCTTCCAGAGCTGCAACAGTGACTGTACAGTACTTCCTAAAGGCAGGTCCCCATCTCAGTTGGATACAACTAGATATGAAGTCCTTACTAAGGCGGTGTGCTGTTTATACAAGTAATGAGATGAAATCCTAATTTGGCATGTTTAGGAATCCTTTATACAGATAGCACGTTTATACCAGTTGTGCAGGTTTACGTTTTAAAAGACCCAACCAGCACAGCTTTGGATCAGGAGAACAAGCAGCTAAGGTTCACAAACTGGAAGGCTGCTGAATTACTGGACCTGGTTCACATTCACGAAGGCTGTCTTCTGACTTCATATACATTAGGAACACGGTAACAGTAGCAAAGGTTGCTGCATTGACAGGAAAAGCACGGAGAAGTGTGGAAGTAAGACCTCTCGTGAACACTCTCCAGCCTTCTTCATGGTAACTCTTTCTGATGCAGTCTAAAATGCCATTATATTGTGTAACACCTCCCACTCCATCGGCCTGAAGCCTGGATTTGATCACATCCACAGGATACGTTGAGAGCCAGGACACAATACCTGACATGCCCCCGGAAAACAGCAGTTTGGGAATAACGTAACTGTCTTCAGCTTCACAGCCTAAATACCTGGTCATACAGTCATAGGTCAGGAAGTAAAAGCCAAAGCTTGGAGTCTCTCTTATGAATGTAGAGACCATGCCCCTGTTGATACCCCTCAGCCCTTCCTTTTGGTAGATTTTGATCAAACAATCCAGAGAATTTTTGTAGTTCTTTGTTTTCAGTTTGTATTCACCTGTTCCTTGAAGCTGCATTCTTGTCTTTGCCAGCTCCATGGGGCAGCAGATGATGCACTGGATAGCCCCTGCTGCTGACCCTGCAAGGAACTGGTTTAGAGGAGTGTCTTTCCCAAGAGCACGCAGAGTGTTTCCTTGTACACCAAACACAAGCGCGTTAATGAAGGTCAGTCCCATCATTGGTGACCCAATACCTTTATAGAGTCCAAAAGCCTAATAGAAGAAGGAGGAAAAAATGCTTTTTAACAGTGGTGCTGATAACCTCCTGAAACTGTTCAGAACATGGCCTTTCTGCCTCTCCCTTGTGTCCTAACTTCCTAAAAGTGGCCAGAAGATCAGTACCATCTTGCTTTGTAATAACAACTTTGTGACTGCCTAGGGCACAAACATCTAAACAATTTTAGCAGTATAATTGAACACATCCAAAAAATCCACCCAGAGACAGGTTTTCTGGTAAATTTTATACTTCAGCTTTTAAGTAGCTAAAATTCTAAAGTGACCTTTTTAATTATGGTCATCAAGCTTCAGGAGGAAAAAAAAAACCCTCACTAGTTTCTTCCCTCGTTACTCATTGTCTTGGGTTCAAATGCAGGTTCCCAGAGACCCTAATAAATTTAGTTCCCAGAGACCCTAATAAATTTAGTAGACCCAATGACAATTTATAGAATTTATAGAGTGCCCTCCCCTCTTCCCCCTCCTTTTCCCAAAGATAGGGAGAGAGAAAAGAGATAAGCATACCCCAATAAATCAATCTCACTCGATTTGGAAGTTAAAAAGGAAAAGTTTAACAATAACTTAGAAAAGGTATTGGAGGTAGGGAAGTTTACAAAGGATAAGGAAGGGAAAACAGCAAAGTACAACAAGGGATGGATACAACCCGAGCAATGTGATGGTGTCTCTGCCTCGTGGCTGCCACGTGGTGTGCTGGTGTGCAGTATGAGTGTGTGGGTCAAGAGGGAGCGCAGGAAAAAGAGGAAGAGACAGGCAGCTCCTGTCTCTTTTATACCACAGGAAGTGTGGGGAGTGGGCTAACCATCACCTGGAGTGTGGCCCACCCCTGGGCAGGGGCCAAGACCCCCAGGGTCAGGTTCAGGGTTACTCCCCCAGGAGTGTTAACCCTATACACTCATATTGCCTGGATTCTCAGATAGTGAGCCATTCAAATAACTCATTATCTCACTTCAAAAGCTAACTTCAAAATATCAGCTTCCAACTTGTGATCTTCGTGAAGTTTCTGGCAAACTTCTGACGATCTGCACTGTGAGAGGAGACTCTTTGCTCTTGATTTTCAATATTTGTGGTTTTTTTTTTTTAAAGAGCTTTCTCACCCTTCTGATACAAAAGATGGAAGGCATTAATTTTGTACTTACAGATTCTTGCTTTATGATGGACTGAAAGCAATGGAAGGTCCCACGGTAGAGAGGTTTCTCTACACTTTGAACTTGTAGACGAACCTATAAAAATTTGTATGAGATACTGATTTGTATGTCAAGAGCAGCCTAATTGGTAAACTACTGTCTTTTGTGTCTGTATGTAGATTTGCTATAGCAATACATATGTAGAAACTAGGCACTGGACAAAAGAGGTGACAAAATAATTTCTTAATATATATATATTTTTGAATTAATTTAGTGGTTGAAAACATGAAGGGAAAAGTGTTCTTAACTTCTTGTGGATAGTAGAATAAGAGTCTGTGGAAGTACAACAGAGTACACTTATCTAGGATTTCAGATTGAAGTGCCTACAATAAGTACTTTCTTTAGCTGCCAAGAATGCTTCTGCTCACACCAAGGTCTATCTGTACAAACCTGAGACAATAATTTGCAAGGCAAGCATTAGATTAATGATAATTGCAAACAGGATAGAGACTCTCAACACCCCCACCCATGGTGGTTTTGGCTACCAGACTTCAGTCTGTTCGCTGAGACCTGATTTATTTACTTTTTCAGAGGCCACCTGGGAAGAGATCTTTAAGATCTTTTTTACCTTGCATACAGAAAGAATGAAAGGCCACTTGCCCTCTGGTCGTTTGGTTTGGGTTTTTTTTTTTTTGCAACTTCTAAATGCAAACAATTTGTGAGAGTGTAGCTCTTTCAAAAGCATTAATGCTGGTAATTGGTTAACTTTTCCTAAACTGAAATGGTACTTTCTGCTGGCTAACTGGTGATATTAGGACACAAATCAACTGCCCAGATGGGTCTTTTTAATATTTAATGGCAAAGTCTAATTATTTTATTGCTGATTTGTCCTCAACACATTTCAAACAAACAAACAAAAGCCTCAAAGCTACCTAGGTCATGCAAAGTCCTACACTGCAATAACCTCAATAAATCAGTTTCACTGGATTGGAGAAGCTGGAAATCTGTCTTGTATCTCCAGCAAGGAAAGCTGTGGTGTTCCTCAGAAAAGATGCTTATCAACCACTTAATGCTGATGCTACAACTCCAGGGCAAAAATCTTCAAGACTCTTATTCTGAACAAAAGATTATCAGGTCTAAATGAGAGATTCTTGACTGTATTTTTTTTAAATCTCTGCCTCAAGTAATAATAAACACCACCACAACAATAAAAGACCCATAAGATAATGTGGGTCTAGAAAAGGATTTGATGTTAAGTTTCTTTGAGACAAAAAAAAAAAATATATTTTGTAGGAATAGGAAAAGCATTAAATGTTATTTTATGTTTCTCAAATCAAAACTTTAGCGTAAGCAAGCCAGACTGGGAGTCTGGCACCACCTCAGGTCTTTCAAGATAGAAAGCAGGGTTTTAGAAATTCTTAAAAGTAGGCTGATAGTAGAATTCAAAGAAAACGAGTCCTTTGTTACTCAAAGTGATAGCTGGGGGTCAGGCAGATTGCTAAAACTGCTCAAGAAGTAGACCTACAGGCAAAGTCATAAATCTTAACAGCTGTCAGAATTGCACAAAATGAATCTTTTACTCCATTTATAATTTGCTAATATTGTTTCAAACCCTGTCTATGCAATTCAAGTTGTATGATGTTTGGGAGACCTCCTTACGTTTAACTTTTATACATGCTTGTCTTTAGCAGTTTAGAATTAGTCACTCTGTATATAGGATGAATTTCCAAGTGACAAACAGCTCCCAATATTTCTGTCTAAATAATTTGTAAAACATCAACCAGTTAAATCTTGTTGTATGATAAAATATTTAGAGTATTGATGATGCTCCAGGTCTCTTTCCTCTGAGCATGGCAATGACCACATAGGGATGCCCACATGGAGACATTGCCAGGTAAAGGCAATGATTGCACATGAAACTTTATTTCATGAATCTTAATACCATGTTCAACAAGTTCTTGAATGGGTACAAGTATAGGAAGGATGAACTATGTGCAACATTTAACCCCCTTTTATTTGTTGCCCAATATTGTTGTTTCCTTCTTATTTGAAACCACTGTTTCTAAGGTTTTAGATCTAATAGTAACACACTGTAATTTCAAATCAGTAAAGGCTTGCATAAATGTACTCTAGGCTAAGCAAAAAGTATCACACTCCCAGAACTGTCCAAATGTTTAATAATGTGCAAAATGAGTAAGTGGTCTGTAAGTGTTTCAGCAATGAAAATGTCCTCCAAAGACAAGGTAAGACCTCAATAACAGTGTGCCTGAGATCCAGTTTTAGATCCATTGTATATGGACATGTATGTAGTTAGAAATGCATACCAGAAAGAAGATTCAGAACAAAACTTCAAATCCAAAAAACATACAAGCAAAAAGGGATATTTAAACCCCACTCCCTCCAAGACATAGCTGTAGGAGAGGGACATATTAATTTAAAACTAAAAAGGGAAAATGCTTTGAAAGTCTTTTAAGTCTTTATTTGTACCAATACATTTGGGAATAAATCAAGACTGAGAGAAACAGAAGTGTTCACCTGGGCTATACTTACTAGGTAACTCTCCCGTGATGAGGCTTATCTGTCATCTACAACAAAGTAACACTTTTGCTGTTAATGAAGACAGCCCCTAGCTCAGAAAGTAAAGGCAGTTAAAAGCAAAAAAGCAATTTTATACATTACATCAACAAACCAGGGATATGGAGTTTGCCAGTTCCGAGATCAGCTTGCTTGTGGGTTTTGCAGAGTGACTTTATAGACTTAATCTCTCCCTGTGTGTCCCACCATCCCCCTCCCCACCTTCTGAAACATGATCCCTGGCCAAAAAAAGGAGCTTAAAAGCCACAACAGAAGTAAACCTCAGGCTTATCCAAGCAGCTTTCCCATTATTCAATTATATTAAAAACTTAACAATCTAAGATGACTATCAGCTAGCCCTTTAAACACTGCAGAACTAAAGAAAGGGTTAATTCTTAACACATAAATGTATGCAATAAATTATGGAGTGTCTTTTAAAAAGATTTTTCTTTAGGAACTGGCCACAGTGTTAGTTTTCCCCACATACAGTGGTGACTGCCAACTAATAACACAAGCATTAGGATTTGACAACAACAATAAAAGAATAAAAGTTTGTAATACCTGGAAAACATTTAAAGCCATCTGCAAACAAGCTATTTTATTCTACTGTAAATCAAGATGATTTTTTCTAATGCCATCTATTTTGCATTAATATATCTGCTGGGGAGCTCCAGTTTTGTGGACACTTAGATGCTTGGTTTCGTGTGCTAGAAACCATTTCACCTTAAATACAGAAAAATCCCACCACCACATGCTTAACTTTAGTCTGGGCATAGAATGTCAGCAGTTTTGCTAGCTTTAGTGAAATGACCCAACACCTTAGGTTAAGCACATAAAAGTTAGAAGTGTGGGGGTGAGAAAAAAGACAAGACAGCTGCCCCTTTACCACTGTAAAAGAGAAATAACAAAATAAATAAATAATTATGCAAGTCTGGATAATACCATTCCTGAAAACATATACTAGAAGTCAACTCAATTACTTAACAGTCAAATTTACCACACTCTGAGAAACAGCTTTTAGTATTTTAGCAGCTTGCACTTGAGTGGCAAGGGCAAATATTCTCTAGTTAGGAAAATCTATGTTGAATTAGACATGTGCTTGAATACAGAGCATGGTGATGACCTCAGTAACACTGTCCTCTCTTTGTATATCTAAATTCAGCAAGGTAGAGGTACTCCAAATATAGATCTAGTGGTTGGCATGCTGTCTGCTGCAGTCAACTGATCTGGTATATTAATTTAGCAGGGAATATATTGGCACCCTTTATTCTATCCTTCCAGTGCAAGACTTTGGATAAGGCTGCCAAAAAGTGATTTGTCATGCCATTCTGCAAAGTGGGCTTGAACTCCAGGAGTCCTGGCTGCAGGACCCTCCAGGAGATTCCAAATCTTATCTTTGAAGCAGTCACCCTTTGTATGCGTAATATATACAGCTAAAAGACCATTGCAAAAATAATCTTTAACTTGG
This sequence comes from Pogoniulus pusillus, assembly GCF_015220805.1. Taxonomy (NCBI): domain Eukaryota; kingdom Metazoa; phylum Chordata; class Aves; order Piciformes; family Lybiidae; genus Pogoniulus; species Pogoniulus pusillus. Next base: position 13,267,410 of record NC_087264.1, on the reverse strand, counting down.
GAGGTTATAAAAATACATAATAATACTTAAAGGTGGAAAGAACTCCTCAGACAAGCTACACGCTCTGGGTTTTTATCCCTTTGTCTAAGGTAAAACAAAGTAATGCTTAATAAGTAGCAGAGTTTGAGGGGAAAACAAGCTACGAATTTCCAACCTGGTAATAACAAAGTAAGTTTGAGTTACAAATGCAAGGAGAGGCAGTTTCAGCAGTTAGTGATGAACAGCTGCAGAGAAGCAAGCTTAAAAGTAAGTTAAAAGCAAGATTGTATTTTCAACTACAACATTGTGACTGCACTGGTAAACTTATAGTTCAGGCCAACGTTTGTAATGTTACTGGTTAACATACATAAAAATACTTTTTTCACTTCTAAAAAGCTGGAGGATCTATAAACAGTAGTTGAGAAGGTCTGCTCCAACCTTTCCAGTGCAGATTTATGCTTCTACAGTGTCTGGGGATTTTTTTTCCTCCCCTACTTCTTGGAAAACTGTACAGTTTCCTATCTAGAGACAAAGGTATTTCATAATCAACCCACCTTAACCGTGTCAAATGGGTGTCCTACCAGCACTCCGGCAGCACCTGAAACAAAACCAAAGCCCTGGTCATGGCTCAGTTTTATTCCCGAGTTGAAGGCTACAGTAGCCCAAGAACAACCACCAGCCTGAGGTGTAGGCACACAGCGTTACTGGTAGGTCTGGCAAGGAGCACCCTATTAAGTTAGAAGAGATTTACAGTTTAGTCCCTCAGGCCTGCACTTAGGTGCCTTTATGCTCCCATCAAGCTTCAGAGCCCCAGGCAGGGGCTGAGGCATGTGGCTGCAGAACGTGCTACACCATACAGGATGTTCATCAGTGATTCCTAGTCTCAGCCTAAGGCAAATCCGGGCACAATATTTCATGTACGTGCCACTCTGTGGAAGCATAGAAAACCTGACAGCTTCTATAGAGGAAGAAGAAGAGCCTTGCTTCCTGCCCACAGCCCTGCCACATGCACCTGCGTTACCAAAAACGTTTGCTGTCACGGCACTTAGAATTTACGTGCAGGCCTCTTAGTTGTACTGCCCAATAGGAACATGTGCTCTCGAACCCAAAAAACACCAGTCCTGGCTAAAGCAAGGCATCCTCAGCTGCCTAAAGCTGTGAACCAGAGTTAGAAGTTCAGCCCATTCATGATCTCAGACACGCAGAAAGGTAATGCCTCTCCCTCTATCCCAGAGGATGTGTCAGGAATGCAAAGCCCACTCCAGGCAGGGGTAATCCAGGCTGGTCAATGCCAGCACAGCAGCAAGACAGTCTAAGCCACAAAAACAGTGGTGTGCGCTGTGCTCCACAGGAAACCAACCATATGGGATCCCTGGCAAGGCAATGATCACCAGGGATGAAGTCAGACGGAAGCTAAATAAGATAAAAGTATAATCTCTTTGCCAGTTTGGCAAATAGAAGACCAAAGACAAATAACTGAGAAGACGAGAGAATAAATCTTCGGAACAGCTGCTAAAAATAGAAAGCTGCAGGCCGTAAGTAGGTGCAGGGGGAAGCGTAAGACGAGCAGGCGGATTCTCTCCTCCGCCTGATGCTGAAGCTCCCCGCTGTGTATATTCCCCGGTCGGAGGGGTTCCGCGCCTTCCACTGCCCGTTTGCTCACACCGAGAGCGCTCCCTCCCCAGCCGCCGCTGCATCCAGCCCCTCCAGGGCAAACGCGGGCGCTGCGGCAGCGGCGCGGGAAGGTGCAGCCCGCACCCCCCCGCCACAGCAGGAAATCCCCGAGATCGTCCTCCGCCGCACCCGCGCTGCCAGTGCCCGGCCTCGGCGGAGGAGGCTCGGCGCCGCCCGGCTTCGGCCCCCACCTGCAGCAAAGCGACCCCTTTCATCGCCCCGCTTGCACAACGCGATCCTCCGCTCCCGACACAACAGCTCCGGGCCCAGCTCTCCCTTTCACCCGCCCCTCCTTTTTTCCCCCCTCTCTCCCTTTATTTCCTCCTATATTTTCACCCTTTCTCCCTTCCTTTTCTCCTTTTTCTTTTACCCTCTATTTCTCCATTGCCCCCTTTTCTTCCCTCTCTCCCTTTTCTTTTCCTTCTCCCTCCGCCCCACATTCATTTTTTATTTTTTAAAAATTATTTTTAATTTTGTATTCTGTTTGGTTTTTTTTTCCTTAACCCCCCACCCCCCCCCGCCCCGCGCTTCTCACCGCCGACGCATCCCGCGAGGAAATCCAAAGCCATGCTGGTACCCTCGGTCCCCAGCGGGCCCAGCCCTAGCGCGATGCCGCTCCACTTACTGCCACCACCAGCCTCGCCGCCCGCCCTTTCAATCGCCCGTTCCCCCTCCCTGCCCGAGAGGGGCCGAACCACGCCTCTGAAGGGGCGGGCGGCGGGACAACTCCCCCATGCCGCCCGCAGCCACTGGCGGCTGAACCGGGGCGGCTCCGGACAAGGGGCGGGACGCGGATGAGACTGCCGGGGATGAAGCTGCCGGGACCGAAGCCACGGAAGGGGTTCCCGGCCGCTTCGGGCTCGCCTGCCGTGGCCCCGCCCTCTCCCCTCGAACCCTCCGTTCGCGGATGCAGCTGGGAAATCAAACCAAGTAAAGCAGACAAAAATCTTGGAGAACGGGAGGAAGGGGGGCAGAGCGTCCCGCCTGCGGGGCATCAGTCACCTCGGAGTTGTTTTGGGTGACTCAGGGAAGCTCTTGCTTTCTGCCTGAGGCATCCCTGTAGTGGTTGGAAAGCCTGTGAAGCCGTGTGATGAGGAGTTCAGACAACAACAGAGTTGAAACGCTTCTATCACTTCTTCCACTGAAGAGAGTCTGAGAGAATTGGAGTAGTTAAGCCTTCAGAATACCCCGGGGACACATTGTTGTGGCCTAAATGGAGCTAACATTGAAATGTGGCTTATAAAGACAGGAGAGACTTTTTACCATGGCCTTTACTGATAGAATGGGGGCTAACCATTCAAACTGGAAGAGGATCTATTTATAGTATATATATTGTGGTGAGCTTGGTGACATGCTGGAATGGGTTGCCCAGAGAGACTGTCAATGCCCCATCCCTAGAACTGTTTAAAGCCAGATTAGATGGGGCTTTGGGCAACCTGATATAGTTGAAGATGGTCCTGCCCAGGACAGGGCAGGTGGACTAAATTATCTTTGAGAGTTCTTTCTCACCTGAATCATTCTGTGATTCTCACCTACACAGTGTTGGCCCAGAGAAGGGAGAAAGGGTACACCTACAGATCTGGGCTCTGCCCTAACTGCTGCCTCCATGGCATAACTGGAAGTTGCAGAGATAAGACCCTACCTCTGATGATCAAGGGCACAAATGACCAGCCTGCTGCAGATGAGGTGTAGCAAAGCCTTGGATCTCAGCTTTGTACACTGCTGCTGTGTTTCATTGTGCAGGAGAGGCTTTCCCTGTTTTATATTAACTCTGTTTTCCTGGCTTCAAGGTGCTCTGGTGCTAGAGGCTTTAAACTGAACACTCAAACTGTTGCAGTTTCCAAAGGGAGCTCAGTTTAATCTGCTTATTTCTGGGGGCAATGTCTGAGAAAGAGGAATACCAGTGGCCTAGAACAATGAGTAGCCTACTCAAGCTTTGCTGAAAGTAACGTGATCTTCCTCAGAGCCTGCAAAGTCAGTTTTTAGAGAGTAAGTTCCAGAAGTAAAGCAGAATGGAGAAGCAGAAAAACAGATGGATCTCCCCCCCCTCCCCATTGTGGCATGGCAGTCCTTTTCTAGGTGTAGCAGCTCAATACAAAGCTCATAAATCCTTGCAGTAGAATAGCATATTAAAAATCAAGCCAATTTTTAACTTCTGTGCAAAGAAAACACACACACAGAGAATATAAACAAACACAAGGATGCTTCCAAGGTGGTCCAAAATTTCTGCTACAGAGCTATCATTACAATTAACAAGCAGATAAGAAGGAAATGAAGAGTGCTTTAAGGAATCCCTCACCTTCTTCCTCACATCTTCCAACCAAACACTCATTTGGGTTCCTTCTCATCCCTAAGCACTGCCAAATCACATCAAGCATCCGTGTGTCTCCAGGATGCTTTGGATTCCCTGATGCCCAGGTATCTGTCCTACCTGGGGACAATCAGTTCACATTAGAAAGCAGACTGGCACTGTCATTAGCTGCAGCACTGATGGCTTTGGGAGCTGCCCACTCCTGCTGTATCATGCACTATTCTGCCTCCTAATAGAGATCTTAGACTTTGCCAAGCCATGCACCTGCAGCCAATACTGGAATTCAGAAAGTCCAGATTGATCCTTTTCCCCTAAACATTTATTTTTGGGAATCTTGTCCATTCTGGCACCCATGAGAGGAACTACAACTGTGTACAACTCTGAAGGTGAAAGTTATTTGCATCTGCCTTGTAGCACAAGCCTTGGAAAGATCACTCTATCCCAAAACATTCCTGGCTAAAGTGCTTTAATCTGTTATTCAAATCCTCTGATCTCATAAGTAATCTACCTCAGAGAAACAGAGAAATTACCTTCTTCACCAGAAGCGTTATGTAACTGTCATGTCCACACACAATGGACACAGAAAACATTTCTTGTCTCTTTGCAGGCACTTCTTATGTTATCTGAAGACAGTTTCAATCTTAGTCTTTTTCTTCTCTGAATTATATTGATGATTATATTTTGACCTCCATTTTTTCCTACCCCTTCCCTTTCTTCAGTAGTTCTGGACTTCCTTGAACTGACCTTCAAGGCTTTGCTGTGCAAGGAATAAGTTACCTTGACATCTACATGCAGCACATATCTGGCACTAAACTACAGCAGTTTCTCTATCACCTGGTGATGTCACCTCAGTAGAGGAGACTGATGATGTTTCTGCAGCCCCTCTGGGAAAAGAAGATTTGTGGGGTGAAATAAACACAGATTTCATGAAACAGCCAAGCTGATACCAATGCAAATACAAAGTATAAAAAGTTATACTCAGCTCAGCAAATGTGCAGTGGTCGCAATAAAGAGGAAAGCAATCCTCAGGAAAGGAAGAGCAGAGACAGAGCATATCCAAAATGGAGCACAATCAGAAGAGCCTCTGTCCTTACTAAACCTCCTCCTTTATAAAGAACATGACATTTATAGTATGGGATACACCTGTGAACCAACTCCAGTCAGCTGCATTGGCTGACCTTAAACTGCTAACTGCCTACAGAGCATGCCTGGCCTAGGATTCTGTCCCAGTGATCAGGACACTGGAGTGTTTGCAGGCAACAGTTATTCATATATCTGAATATGGGATCAGTCATCATGTAACACAGCATAACTCATTTATAGGCCCAAGATGTGCCACACATCCTTTTCAGTAGATCAGCTGTGTGCAGCTATGTTCTCTGTCTTGTACTTGCAGTTTCTTTCTACATAGTCATTCCTAGTTGTCCATGCTAAATTGCCTTTTCCAGATTGTCTTTCCAGTTTGTCAAGATTACCTGCATTCTAATCTTGCTGTTGATGCTTGTGCAGCCCCTCCCAGGTTGCTGCAATCTCTGAAGGCCTGTCTTGTTCCTGCATGCTTGAGCGGTTCCTAACCAACTTTATTCAGTGCTACTGCATGTTGTATTCAATGTTGCTGAACCCCACTGGAGCAGGCACACATTTCAAAAGGGGCAGGTGGCACTTTTTAAATTAACACAGAGACCACCAAGAGCTCACTGGTATAAAGTTTGAGATGTCAAGGGATAGTTCACTAAGGAACAAGCATGACTTCAGTCTCGCTGGGGAGTTTCCCTTTCATCCGTTTTTTCTTGCTTGGGGTCTTGTGTTATGTTTCAGCACCCTTGTGAGGTGGCATTGTAAGAATGTGGAGGAGTTTATTAGGTTTGTCTGTGAGGGGGAATGGTGAGTCAGCACAGGTGCTTATTTTTGTATGTCTTTCATAGGAGCTTTGTGATAAAGGGAAGGAAGTCATGGCATTTACAGTTTGGTAGTGTTATTGAGGGCAAATATTTTGTTTCTTGATCCATGTGCAATACAGATACAGTTTTGGAGAGGAGAGATAACCTGGCACTTAAAGAAGGACAGATTTAATGGTTCCCCTCTTCACTCAAACTCTTTTTCTAGACTGTTCAAAAGCTATGTACCCATTTTGCTGATATGTGATGCCTCCAGCTCAGAGTGTGACTCAGAGAGCTGTTTGGAGCCCTTGTTCCCTTAAGGCTCCACAGATTCAGTTCAGCTATGACGGAGTTTTTATGCTGCTAAACAAGATCTGAACATAAGTTATAACTGGCTGAGATGCATCCCCTAGAAATCTGGAGTAAGAGGTTGAGCTTTCCCTGCTTTCTTCTTCTTTGGGAGCATTTAGTGAAATGTGAATTCATCAAACTGAGAAAACAGAAAAGAAAGAGCTGATAGCAGCTCAGGAAACTAACACAGAGTCCACCAGCACACAGGGCAGTTGGGCTGCCACATGTCTGAGAGAAAATGTTGAAGTTATAATTTAATGCTATCCTTCTTCAAAGATCTTCTTCCCTTTGCCCTATTGTCTTTTAGATCTGAATGGTAGCAATACAGGCGGAGGAGGCTTTGCAGGTGACAGTGGAGGGGTGAGATAGTAGAAAAGGTTTTCCTCTGTCCTTGTGTCAAGAAGTGACTCTGTCAGCTCTCTGCTGCCTTTGTCACCCAGGCAAGATCTGGGAGGTGAACCTGGACAGAAGCCTGGAAAAGTGAATTGGTAGAGTAGGGAGTGGAACAGAATAAGGTGGAGAGTAAAGAAGGAGCTGAGCAGAATTAGCACTGCAGGTAAATAAAACGCAAAGAGAACAAGCAAAAGCAGAGTGAAGCAGGAAAGGAACAGAAATGTGGAGTTGCAATAAACTTGCAGAAATTGTGGTGGCAATGGCATGCAATGAAACACACATTGTTGACTCAGGTGTTTCAAAATCTTTGTTTGCTTGCAAGTTTGGCATCAGCAATTGGCCCTGTCTCTGTAGATATGTCTCACTAGAATGTGAATGAGGGGTGGTGGATATCAGGTTTCCCCGTTGCTCCTCAGAACTTCAATGGGGCTTGGCCATCTCTGTAATTACCTGGCAGGAGAATTTACTTCCACATAGCTAGCCTTCTGCCCTCAGCCTGGTCTTTGTCTTCTAAGGTAATGCACTGCTGCATCATCACATCTTCAGTACTCATAAAATTACCCAGAAAACAGAATTAATTCATCTTTTTATTTTGAGCTGGCATTGGATTTTGAACTTCTCCTTCCTACCACATACTTGGGCTCCCTGAATCACTTGTCAGAGACCTTTCGGGGCAGCAGCTTTCTCTCTCTGCCCTGTTTATGATGTGAACCTAGGTAGCACTATGTGCACATAGCAAGCACGAGCAAACTGCTTGCAAGGAAAACCCTGAATTTTTCAGAGGCAGCAGTCCAGCACAACTAGGTTTGGAGATCAGCTGTTGCTTCATCAAATAGGTGACCTTCTACAGCAGCAGTAAAGAAATCCAAATAGTGAAATGTGGGAAATATTTGGACACAATGTTAAGTGCATAAGAAAATCTTAGAAGATGAGCTGCTCTGTGGAAACACCCAGTGTCTGAAAAAGAATCTTCTCCAGGTGAATTAGTTCAGTACCTTTGCTTGGATTTGAGTCCATTTTCTTTGTTTTCCTGAACAGTGTCGTATTCATTGCTGTACTTGTACTCAACTGTTCCACTCAATGTTATGTTATTGGGTCAGGTCAGTAGGATACTCCAGATCCTCAAGTTGAAGCTGGTTTTGAAGACAGTGCAACTAAGGCATTATTCATAGGGGACTAGATGCCTTTATTATCCATTAACTTTATGACCTTGGGTGGCTTTAGGGTATTCTCTGACGTTATTATCCCACTTGCTTCAAAGGTACTGTATATCAAATGTTGAAACTTCCCAACCTGATGAAATCCCTTGATAAGGCTGGTGTTTCAAACCATGAGAGGTAACTGAAGCATTTGTACCAGAGTCAGGTATTGCTGAAACATCTGTCTTGCTTATGGATTTGCTGATGGATTGTTGGAGAAATTCTTGCTAGCTGAGGACACAGAAATCATAAACATGAGCAACCCGTGCTGGGAATATCCTTGAGTCCATCCTGGGAGTTAAGATAGCAGGCACAGGGTAGAGCTCCCCACATGCAGCTGCAGGGGGTGGAGTGCAGCTGCAGGTGGGCAGAGTTTAGCCAGCCCCAGAGGCTGACCCTCAGATTGTTATGGTATACTGACCTATCCATGCCTTACCTGTAACCCTGTACCCTCTGATTGTAACCAATCTTGGTGGAGCACACCTCTTGCTAGAATGCATATAAGTCTCTGTATCATGGAAATAAAGCGGACTATGACCATCTAACCATATTGGTGAACAAAGAGTCATTGTACCCAAGCGCTCCATCAGCAAAGGATAAGGCTTTGTGATCTCCTAATAGGCCCTGTCACAATCCCAAGATTCCCCCAATATATCCTGGTCAGAATCCAAAGATTTAAGACCCCTTCTCTTCCAAGTGAAGTCATGGCAGGCAAGCAACTGCCTAAACTAGTATCTGAGATGCTGAGCTGGTGAGAGGCAAGAGAATGAGAGGTACTGCAGGAAGGGGGTTAGTATGCTATAAATTTTGTATGTTTGATGCATTTCCAACTTTCCATGCTGTATCCTGGTAAAGTGGAAACATTGTTATTACTGGGCACACATATCTTCTGGAAATCATGGCCCTTGCTGCTTTAAGCAGAAGTGGCCAAGTTCTGACATGTACCTTCTGTTCGTCTCACCCTCTCCTTCAGGTGACATTGTATATGTGGAGGAGTGTTGGGTTTCTCAGACTCTGAAAAGACACGCTGAGGGTCACCAGAATGCTGAGCTGGCCTCACTTAGGCCAAGGGGGAGCAGGAAAGACACAAGCTTATACCCATATGGTACATAGGTGGTCAGTCCGTTTATTGAAGCTAAGCGTGATGCTTACATCGTGGATTCGGTACAAGAATGTGTACTTCTGACAGGCTTACACATCAGAATATGGGCTGTCCACATGCATAGAGGCAGACCTGACTAACTAACCCACTTAATCCCCCTTTGCACAGCTAGCCACAACATTTGTGTATTCCCAGGGCTAACCAGCCTGTCTCCTTGCACAGCTCAGCACTTTCTCTGCTTCTCTGCTAGCCTCCCAAGGCCACTTTTCTGCAGCTGTGCCTCCTTATCAGAATGACCTAAGTCTGTTCAGTTACTCAAACCCCAACAGAGGAGCATTTTAATTCATTTTACTGGTTTTACATATACCATTCTGCTGCAGAAGACAAGAAAAATAATCATAATTTGCACCTAAACCAGTAAACAATGGTTATGGTTACTCAGAGGAAGAATGCATCCTTGTTCATAGCTGTGTATTGTTTTGTTTGAAATGCAAATCTGTAGCCAACCCACTGAATGCTTCTCTGGAAACACATGAGAAATGCACTGGCCAAGAAGCAAGAAAAAGCTGCCTACAAGCATTAGCCCAAAGTAATTTCTTTGTCATTATCTTTGATTTCAAAATCCATATATGCTTTGAGTTATGTTGCCTAAACTGCTGAGTCTTTTCTGTTATGCTTCTTTTAAGCAGTTAGCAAGTAGGCTATAGAAGGGTAGACCTAAAAAACACACCTCCATGCTGGGTCTTTTCTTGTCTCTTCATAGGTTCCATCTTTATTCTCTGACCTGTGCTATGACAGCTAAGGCATAATAATTACTTTTTTATGTACATTTGGGGAAGGAACCGAGTCTCAAGTATCTGAAATATTATGAGGAAGCTGTCCTCTTATGTTTGCTGAGGTGGAGTGAGTTTCTTTGCTGCTAGCCTTTGTTGGAGAAGACCAAAGACTTTGTGTGAGCATGCAGACAGAAATACAGAGAGCAGGTCTCTGGCGGAACTAAATGCTAAGTTGTTTAGCAGCATAGTTTTAAGATGCCAGAGAACACAAAGTGGCATGCTGAGAAAAGAGAGTGGGCATCGAGTCCAGTTACCTAAATTAGTAACTATCTATCAGCTTTATCCATCTCTCCTTCTGCATGTTACTCTGTCATTCAACAAATACACATGTGACTGGTGACAGTGGGCAAAAACTGTTGGGAAATCATTCAGAAAAGAAAGAAAAAACTCAGTAGCTGGCATCTGTACATGATTTTTCCAGCCTGGATTTGCAAACAATATAGTCTAAGTCTCAGGCTGTTCCAATGAAGTAAAAATGTGCAATTATGCCCATTTCATAGGTAAGGAAACCAATAAAACGGATTTGTTCTAAAGGAACAGAAGGCAGAGCTAGGACAACCTCCTCTGCCTGCCTCCTGCCTTTGTTTTTAAGCCATAGGAACGTTTCTGTGAGGCAAATGTTTTTTGTTTTTTTTTCAGTGACAAGAGCTATACAAATATACTTTCAACACCGTGTACTTGAAATTTCCTGGCACAGTTTGTATCCACATGCAAAGTCAATGACTGTGAGACCAGGTCTGCACCTGAATCTAAGCAAGTTATTCAACAGTGTAGACACACAGTATGATGCACCAGTCAGTAATAAATGAGGAAGAATAGCATGGAAAGGAGAGGAGAGGAGAGGAGAGGAGAGGAGAGGAGAGGAGAGGAGAGGAGAGGAGAGGAGAGGAGAGGAGAGGAGAGGAGAGGAGAGGAGAGGAGAGGAGAGGAGAGGAGAGGAGAGGAGAGGAGAGGAGAGGAGAGGAGAGGAGAGGAGAGGAGAGGAGAGGAGAGGAGAGGAGAGGAGAGGAGAGGAGAGGAGAGGAGAGGAGAGGAGAGGAGAGGAGAGGAGAGGAGAGGAGAGGAGAGGAGAGGAGAGGAGAGGAGAGGAGAGGAGAGGAGAGGAGAGGAGAGGAGAGGAGAGGAGAGGAGAGGAGAGGAGAGGAGAGGAGAGGAGAGGAGAGGAGAGGAGAGGAGAGGAAAGGAAAGGAAAGGAGAGGAAAGGAAAGGAAAGGAAAGGAAAGGAAAGGAAAGGAAAGGAAAGGAAAGGAAAGGAAAGGAAAGGAAAGGAAAGGAAAGGAAAGGAAAGGAAAGGAAAGGAAAGGAAAGGAAAGGAAAGGAAAGGAAAGGAAAGGAAAGGAAAGGAAAGGAAAGGAAAGGAAAGGAAAGGAAAGGAAAGGAAAGGAAAGGAAAGGAAAGGAAAGGAAAGGAAAGGAAAGGAAAGGAAAGGAAAGGAAAGGAAAGGAAAGGAAAGGAAGTGTCACAAAGGTTTACATATAAATGCATTTTTAATATCTTGGCCTGTCTTCCAGAAAGCTTCCTGCTGGGTTGTGTGGAAGCTTCCATCTGTCATGCGGAATATATTTGTTGTTGCATTGTTCAGTCACACAGAAAAGGCACCCATTTGTTAGAAACTGAAAGTACAGGCTTAGCAGAATGACTAATGTGCCTTTGTAGAAACTTCCCAAGTACTCTCTGAGAGCAACACTCATACAGCTCCTGAACTGATGCCAGGGAAAAGACAAGAGTGATAAGTGAGGCTATGAACTTCATATGATATCCAGTTAGTACTGGTGTCTCAACATTCTTTGCTGACATTAAAACTGCTCCTGAAAAACCTACAGAAACTTCTGGCTGAGACCTCAATTTTAATCCAGCTCAAGCCAAAGGAAAAAGTCAGCTTGGCGTTGGAGGCACAGAATTGATCACCTGCTGATTAAATAGGTCTGTATTTCCACCAGGACAGTGCACGCTGCTTGTACAGAGATTTATGGCACAGATCCCTGTTGACCAAGCCAGTATGAGTAAGCTCTTTAGAACAGCCTCCTCAACAATATGTGTTTAATACCAATCTCTGGTGTTAAACTTTGCTTTGCCATAGAATTTTTAAGAGACACTTTAGTTTTTCTTGAAGGCATCAATGAATTTAGCTTTTTATTTTCCACTTCTCAAAGATAAAAACCCTGAAATCCTTTTGTATATATGCCCTCTTAACATAAGCTCATAATAATGCTTAGAAAAAAACTTCTCTTTTTTCTGAACTCATTTGGGCCAAGTTTGCCAATCAAATGTGTTTATAACAATCTTTCCCACATGATTTTAGTAGCTAATATCAAAGCCCTAATTAATAACACTTTAGACTTCTACAGCAGGCTTTACTTCCAGATTTCCAAGTAGCTCTGAGGTTGTTGAATCACATTAAATTGGATATTTCCAAAGGGAAGGAAGACTGTCAGCTAGTCAAAGTGATGCAGCATCTCAAATAGTTTTCACTGGTGTACAGCAGAGATCTGAGGAATTCTCAGTTTGAGAGTATTGGAAAGACACAGACTTGAGAGAGAGTACGGACAGGACTGCACTGAAGTAACTGCATCAGCAGTGGGTTCAGGACTTGTCACTGATAGCACCACAACAGCTATATTTTGCTGCCTAATGCCTGAGCTACCCCTGCTGAAAAGGTTGAAATGTATACATCAGCATCATCATGACAAATAAAGAGTACATTATTGCTTGGTGGGGAAGAAGAGGCCAGGAACATGAGTGCCTCCCTCTGCTCCTGGCTCTCCAAGCCTACTATCAGGTCACTGACTGTATCTTCTGTTTATTACATGGAAAGAGACTCCAAGTGCAATTGGAAAGTCAATAACAGTCCTGACATCCTCTCCCTGTGGTGGATCACAGCCAGGAGTGCTAGCAATGCCAGCTGACATACAATCCCTTCCCAGGTTTGACTGAGGTGGTGCACTGCCACCTGTCACAAACACAGTGTTTGTGTAGGGTGGCTGCTAGTGTTGCTGCTTCCACCTTTTCCAATGATTTACCTGTAGCTCTCTGAGAAGTCCCTGATTCCTTGCAGTGACTTCATGGCAGTGGAAATACACACACCAATTGTGCTGATAAGAAGATTAGATATAGGGAGATTGAGTGACTTGCCCAAAGCCAGAAACTCTATGTCACTTCTTAGATTACTACAATAATCTTCAGTACTCTGGGAAACAGGTTGTTTTCCCTTCTCTTGGAAATGCAGGTAGAAACATTCCAATCTTATATCAGCTTTCCAGAAATTAAATCACTTGATCACTTACACTTTTCTAAAAGTGGTAGAGTTGCCAATCCTCATAGTGGTTTCTGTTCTAGTTTTGTCTGTTTTGCTGTGAAATTCTTTCCATGGATGTTTGAATCCATGGAATTATGGGGGTATCATTAGTACCTGAGATAAAGGACAATGAGACTCTTTGAATCAATATCCCATAACACAGAGCCAGGAGCTTCCACCCACCACCAGACAAGCCAGGCACCAGACTCTGCCAGCTCAGCATTGCTGGTGTCACCCTTTCCTGTTCTGCAGTGTGCAAACAGGCATGTAGTGAGGTAACAGCTTGAACAGATTCTGTAGTCAAGGATTTTTCCAAAATAAGTGATATGGTAACTAGTGTATATCACAGGATCACAGGATGTTAGGGGTTGGAAGGGACCCAGGGAGATCATCGAGTCCAACCCTCCTGCCAGAGCAGGACAATACTATCTAACACAGATCACAGAGGAACACATCCAGACAGGCCTTGAAAGTCTCCAGGTAAGGAGACTCTGCAACCTCCCTGGGGAGCCTGTTCCAGTGCTCTGTGATCCTTACAGTAAAGAAGTTCCCCCTTGTGTTGAGGTGAAACCTCCTGTGCTGCAGCTTACACCCATTGCTCCTTGTCCTATCACAGGGGCAAGTGAGCAGAGCCTGTCCCCCTGGCTCCTGGCCAGCCCTCAGGTGTTTATAAACATTTATCAAATCCCCTCTCAGTCTTCTCTTCTCCAGACTAAAAAGCCCCAGGTCCCTAAGCCTCTCCTCATAAGCCATGTTCTCCAGTCCCCTCATCATCCTCGTAGCCCTCCACTGGACCCTCTCCAACAGATCCCTGTCCCTCTTAAACTGGGGAGCCCAAAAACTGAACACAGTATTCAAGATGAGGTCTCACCAGGGCAGAATAGAGGGGAAGGAGAACCTCCCTTGATCTGCTGGACACACTCTTTTTAATAGACCCCATGATCCCATTGGCCTTCTTGGCTACAGGGGCACATTGCTGTCCCATGGATAACTTGTTATCCACCAGCACTCCCAGGTCCCTCTCCACAGGGCTGCTCTCCAGCAGATCACCTCCCAGCCTGTACTGGTGCAGTTTATTATTCCTTTCCAGGTGCAGGACTCTGCAGTTGTCTTTGTTGATCCTCATTTGGTTCCTCTGTGCCCAGCTCTCAGTCTGTCCAGGTCTCTCTGGATGGCTGCACAGCCTTCAGCTGGATCAGCCAAGACTCCTAGTTTGGTGTCATCAGCAAACTTGCTGAGCAGACACTCTGTGGCCTCATCAATGTCATTGATGAAGATGTTGAACAGGACTGGCCCCAGCAATGATCCCCATGGGACTCCATTGGTTACAGCTTTCCAGCTGGACTGAACACCATTGATCACTCTTTGAACTCTATCTTGTAACCAGCTCCTAATCCACCTTACTGTCTGCTCTTCCATCCCACACTTCCTGAGCTTGCTCACTAGAATATCATGTGATATGCATGTGAAGGCAATATTGCATAGCCTAAGGGGAATAAAAGTTGCAGCGTATCATGGCAGAAAATGAGGCAGGAACACTTTCTCAGCAAATCTGAGCAGGTGGTTTCAGAGGCAGCAGGTGGTTTCAGAGGCAAGAGAGGGCGGGCTTCTCTTTCACTTTGCAGGAACTGGTAATGTCCTGGGAGTGAGCTGTGGAAGGAGACAGGTCAAGGGGTGCCCCTGCTTCTTTTCTTTCACTTAAAAGCTTTTATTTAACACTGATTACTCACCTAAAGCCTCCCTCTCAACCTTTCATTTTGCCCCATGCAATTGTACCAGTTCTCTCACCCTGCTGCTGCTTTAGCTGCAGAGCAGATTTTTCTGCCTGGGTGGGCAGACAGCTGCCTCCTCCTGTAAAGCAAATGGAGAATTTCATCCATCATGCACCATGCAAAATTAAGGCCTTCCTTGATTTTCTGTCACTTGGTTTCATAACTTCCTGCAGATTGAGTCATATCATCAGACCTGTCTTTTCATCTGACAGAAGCTTCCAAGCACTGCTTTCTCAAAATCCCCTGTGAAAGTAACCCATTTTAAACAAATCACTCTTAAACCACAGTTTGCTTCTGGAGGGAGGAACTTGTGAGTTATTTCTAGCAGAGCACTATCCCTTCTGGCTCAAAGCATATTTTTCATGTGCAGTTTCTTAGGTCATGCTTTGGGAAGACCACCTGGGTTGAGATTTCTTTAGTCTGTGTTTTTTGGGTTGTATCTGCTGACCTGTGGCATTACAGCCCAGATCCTGATAAGTGTTTCTGCTGAGGCTGCTGTGCAAGAGCTGGTATGTCTCTGAAACCTGGTGAAGAGAAAATTAAAGAGGCTGCTCCTTCACTGTGGTGTGAAGGACAGTGAGACCTCACAGACTGTGTCCTTAGGAGGACTCCTGGTAAGACAGGCTGAACCACTGCCTTGAGAACTGCCCTCTTTAACAGGCCTGTATTGTTTGGGGTGTGCCAGCAAGTAACAGCAAACAGAGTAACACAGGTTCAATTTCTAGCATGGGACTTCCTTCACACCAAATTACACCCTTCCTTCATGGATGCTCATGTGCAAGGGGCTCCTCTTCTAGAAGGTTGTGCCCTTGCTGGACTGAGCTGGTCACACACAGCTGATGACTGTGGCAGTGGATGCTCTTTTCCTCTAAGTTCTGCTCCCATTGGGACCAAGTGACTGGAGACTATGGTAGTGGTGACTGTGTTTGGTGGGGCTTGTGTTACCTTGTTAAGTCTCCATCAAGGCAAAATGTACCTGAAGTAGCTGTGTATGTACATTCCTCCAGAGTTGGCTGCCCCCAGGGACTCCTTCATAGAACAAGGTGAAATGTCTCAAGCCCAAAATGTTCTTCTTTCAGATTGCTGCTTTCTGAGTGGCCTCTCTTTGCAGAGTAATTCCAGTCAAGTGGAAAACATTACTTCCCACTGAGGTGATGGAAACCATTATCAGAAGGTTATCAGAATGCTTGAATCTGGAGTCAGCTTTGTGGTATATAAAACAAACTAACATTTTGATAGAACCGTTGATGTGAATTAAGGTTAAAATTAAGAAAACATGAATCTGTTGAAATGGAAGGGTTTGGGGTTGGTTTGGGTCTTTTAAATGAATTTTAAGTTTCATAAAATCATTAAGATTGGGAAAGACTGGAAAAGATCATCAAGTCCAACCATAACCCAACTATCATGACTAATGAACTATATCTTGAAGCCTCTACATGCTTCTTGAACATCTCCAGGGATGGCAACTCCACCACCTCCCCAGTCAGCCTGTTCCATCACCTGACCACTCTTTCAGTAAAGAAGTTTTTCCTACTATCCAATCTAAACTTCTCCTGGCACAACTTAAGACCGTGTTTCGTGAGGACGATTCCCTTGGAGCTACTCAGCTCAGCTAGAAAAAATGGAATCATAGAATTATAGAATCATATTAGTTGGAAATGACCTCTAAGGTCATTGAGTCCAACCTGACTTAACACCACCATGGTCATTAAGCCACATCCCAGAGTGTCATGTCTACACATTTTTTTGAACAGCTCCGGGAACAGTGATTCCATCACATCCCTGGGCAGCACATTCCAATGTCTGACCACTCTTTCAGTAAGTAAATATCTCCCAATATCCCATTTAAACGTCCTCTGGTGCAATTTGAGGCCATTTCCTCCGATCCTACCACTTGATACAAGGGAGATTGACACACACCTCAGTACAATCTCATTTCAGGTAATTGTAGAGACCTACTTTTTTAGATTTTCTGCTTGTTCTTGTGTAATTTCATGGGAAATCCTGATTAGCCCTTATGGTGTCAGCCAGTGTCGTGCCAGCTGGTCTCTATTTGTTTGCTCATATTGTGCCAGTCACTGCAACACTTTCATATTGGGAATAGAATGAATTCCTTCACTTTGCCTGGAAGCAGGTCCCAGAAAAGCAGTATTAATAAGTGTTGTCTAAGCAGTGGTCCCAAAGGTGGCAGTGACTGCTGTGGCATGGGCTGGAGCAGCTTGGCAGGTTGCCCAATCCCTGCTGGAACTGGGAGCCTGTAGGCTTGCGTGCTGCCCCTCCACAGGGGACTGTGTCCTTGTCCCCATGTGTCACTGATGTGGTAGTTCTCACACCCGCTCCCACTGCTGGAGAGAGGCTGCAAGGACAGCAACTGGGAATGGCCAGAGGGAGAAGTGGAAACATCACCTTTCCCCCCATTTGGCAGGTACAGACTGTTGATGAACCGTTAATAACTCCTGCATGGTCACCAAGTATAACAAGGAAGGGCTACTGAATAACTCAGTGTGTTTTTGCCCTTGCCTCCCTATTTGTCTAGATAATATTTTACTGTTGGCTTTAAGTTTTTGCTGTCCTTGCATGATGTTACATTGGAATAAACTGTTCTTTCCAGTGCAGAAAGTGTTAAGGGAAGGATGCATAAGAAATTATGGCAAACAAGTTGCTAAAGCTCCTTTGAGTTCCCAGAAACTCCAGCCCTCACACTGAGCTGTGCTATATGTCACTGACACATCAGTCCATCCAAAATACTCACTTCAGTGAGAAATAGGTTCTTGTGAATTTGCAGAACATGGTACTGGGGACTAAAGTCCTCAGCTCCTCTGTGAAGCCAACCTAGGGGGGCAGCAGCCATGAAATAGTCTTTACCCTTTGCTGCCAATGAGCCTTGGCTCTGACCTGAGGAAACCTCTTCAAAAGGAGTAAAATTGAGGTCATGACTTGGTAAGTCCTTGAAATCATCAGGACTTTGGCTTCCAGATTCACTCTGGGCAAAACTTAACCTCTGCTGTGTAGATGTAGCAGCTCTCTGGTGTGGGACTGTTGTGCACAAACAGGCAATATGGCATATTCTTGGTTCCCCTTAACCAATGAGTTTCTCTCTGCTTTTCTCCTGCTGAGATCAGCACCCTGTGCTGGGTGTAAATTAGGAATTAAAAATAAGGTGCTGGACCATTTACCTGTCAAAATCCATCTCCCATCTTCCCTGCAGGGCAAATCACTAGAGTATGGCTTGCAGCAACAGTGACTCCTGCTCCATCACTGAACCCAGTAAGGAACTGGCATTGGAAAGGGAGTTGGGAGACTGAAAAGGAATTGAAGAAGCAGAGCTCCTCCAAGGGCAGGGCAAATTACCTTGCTGTCTCAAAGGGAAGCTGTATGTGGTTGGATTAATTTCTGGGCTTCATCACTTGCATACACAGGGAGCAGGGAACCTGTGAGAATCTGCACAGAGCTTTAGGCTCAGCTTTGTGAATTAAGAAAGCCAAGGAAAATTCCTTGGGAATGGCACAAGGAATTCTCATTGATGGGAAAAGTGTCTGCTCCATTAGGGGAAAGGATAGGTTGCAACGGGAGAAAGAGTCATCTCATACAGAACGACCTGTGCTGCTTCTCCATGCTGCAGGGCAAAATAAATACGCACTGCTGTCTTCTAGGGTTAACAAGTACGACAGGGAATGGCCTCTTCACAGTCAGTTACCCTGCTAGGCACCACCCCTTTGTGATTTTCCAAGCAGAAAGGCACTGGCAGAAGCAGCTCTGGCGCAACGTTTCAGGGCTTCACGGGATTACTTATTCACTGTGTTCCTGGAACAGCTCCAGGCTTCCCATCTCTGCCTCCAGTGCACGAATTCATCAAGTGTCTACAGGGTTCACAATCCTCAGAAGCAAGAGGAGACAGTAGGAAGGAGATACATGCAGCAAATCACCTGTCTCCGAAGGACCTGGAAGCTCTGGAAACGCTGAATTCATATCCTCCTTTCTACCTCTCTAATGCTTAATCAGGGTAATTAAAGCAGCAGACTCAATCTGGATGGATTTCATTGCCGGGGCCATTGGAGGTAAATACATAAAGTAGTGCTTGTGGATGAAAGCAGATTGCTGCGTTTCCTTCTTGTTCAGCTAATGGCAGCTTTCAACGGTAAAGTTGAGAGCTTTTCGGTAAGGGCTGCTTGTTAGAACACATTCTACTTTATCGAGTGGAAAATGTCATCAGAGCAGGCTCACAGAGCTACTGGAGAGGCAGGGCTGCAATTTGGTCAGCTGAGGTCATTGCTTTGCAATCTCCTCTGGTTTAATTGCAGTGGGATGGGGTAAAACTCTGACAGGAAGACACAAAGTGAAATATGCTGCATGCAGTTACTGTTGGGGGCATGGCTCTGGGGGGTTGAGGATATGACCCGTGAGATGAGAGGGGTGCAGACATGGCTTTTTTTGCAGTAAAGAATGTCTGAATGAATGACCTTTGTGTTAGGTTAAGATGTATTTGCAGCTGTTGTAGCAATTTCAGTGCAGGCATGCTGTGTAGAAGGTCTGTGAAAAAGTAGGTTAGCTATGCATAAAAAAAGTAAAAGGAGAAGACTGTGATTTCATTCAAGACATTTTTAGACCACGTAGTGCTCATACCCAGCTTTATTTCAGACAAGATATTTCAAACAAGTGTGGTTTCTTTTCTGAAATTTTGTGAGATTTAGTGGACTATCAAATATCAGAACAAGAGACCTGGGATTACAGCTGCCAGAAAGGACAGGTAAACTGGCCAAATGGCTGAGATGTCCAACCCAACCCTGTATGTCAGATCTTGCTTTGAAATCTCATGAAATATGGCTGTTTCCCTCACAAAAAACATCCTGTAGTCCGAGTGTAGATGTGTATTTCCTAGGAAGTACCACAATGAGTTTAACCTTGCAGTCTCTTAGTGATCATCACTTAAAATGGAAAAGTAAAGCAAGGTTTAGCATCTCAGCAGCATCCAACCCTGGAGGTGCTATTAGTCCCAGGTGTTTGTCTTTGAGTTTCCGAGAGGCCCTGCTTGTGAAGGACCCTTCATGAGAGAAGGGGATGTAACCATCCCCTCCATGACAGCTTGCCATCTCTTCTTTCCTTGCTGACTCTAAAGCACTCAGTGGAGATGGTAGTCCTCTGCTGAGGCTGGCAACAGGATGTCCATCCCAGAAGGATTCACCAAACCTCCTCTGAAGTCTGCCATTAATGACTGGGCTCAGCTCAGCAGGACAGTGGCAGCTGCTTTCAATGCTTGGACTGCTTTGCTTTTGTTGGCACAGTTGTAGCTTAGACAATTAAGGCTAAACTTCCTTTTCAAGGGGATGTGAACTGTGTGAAACAGTTTAAAACTGGCTTTTCACTTCATCATTCTGCCTCAGCTCCTGTGCTAAGCCATAATTTGTGTGAAGCCCCTTGCATGTGCACTAGCATCTCTTGCTGCCTGCCCAAGCAGCAAGCCTGTCCCACAGGTGCCCTGTGAATGTGTGCAGACTGGGAGGGTGCATGCTGGGGAGCTTCAGCTGGGGTCAGAGGTGTCTTTGATTGGTTTAATGCCTCTCACTAACCCACCTGTGTCAGAAAGCAAATGCTTCCATTCTGTCATCTGTGTCTACCTCGGGGCTTTTCTAGGAGAGATAAAGCACCCTTAGTTGGCTGACAGGGGTGTTTCCTGGCATGCTGTTCCTTGCTGGGAGCCTGCACATAGACGTGTGCTGGATACCTGGGCAGTGTTCCAAAGGCCGTGGTCCCTACCCTGGCACGGGACAGCTTCCAGGGGTGGAACAACTTTCCTGTGAGAAATAGGATGTCTTTGGTGCTGAGCTTGTTTCATGGCTTGTGTTTGCTAGAGCTGAAGCAGTTTCTGCATTCCCAAGGAGGCTATACACCTGGCTGAAGTGCATCAAACAACTCAAGACACAACACAGATAATAACAGAGTTTTTGTTTAGTAAATTACATCCTTGTGATTTAGAACTGCTTTCAGAGTGTTTTGGAGAAAGCATAGATTAAACACCTCTGAAAGACAGCAGAGATGCAGGCCTTCTGAATCCTGTGTAATAATTTAGCCTAGCTCAGAGGTGCACAAATACTCTGCACTTCTTCTGAACTATTACTCCTGTGGCCATGGGACAAACTTGGCATCTTCAGCCCAGGAAACAATGACCTGCTCTAATTCCACAGGGGCAGAATGCGAGATAAATATGTTTAAGGACTGTGGAAATTTTCAAAACCTGGTGGTGTCCTCACAAAGCAGCTGGTCTATAAGGATGTACTTCTTGGTCAATAAAGCTAAGCAGAAGATTGGACTACAGTCCTTCTGAGGTTCCTTGCAACCTGAATTTTCCTGTGATCCCATGTGTGTGTTTTAGCCCTGCTATGGCATCAGCCTGGGCCATGGGCAAGGTATGGGTATTGAGGACTAGGCTATTGATGACTAGAGGATGATTTAACATTTATGCCAGTCTTAAAGGTTTGGGAAGGAGAAGCTGAGATTCACCCAGCAGTGGCCACAGGATCACAGAATGTCAGGGGTTGGAAGGCACCCAAAGAGATCATTGAGTCCAACCACCCTGACAGAGCAGGACCATACAATCTAGCTCAGGTCACAGAGGAACTCATACAGAGAGGCCTTGAAAGTCTCCAGAGAAGGAGGCTCCACAAGCTCTCTGGGGAGCCTGTTTCAGCTGTCTGTAAGGGTCTGCAGCATGCCTCGGCTTCTCCACATCTTACTACAAGGTTACACAGCAGTCAGATACAGCCCAAGGTTAGATAAAACAGTCCTCCTATGGTGGGAACATGCTGTCTCCTTAAAGCAGCTCCTGCTGGCCACTACCAGGGTCATGTTACTGGAAGAAGGTCAACTTTTTTTTAAGATATAAGGCACTGGTTATGTTCCCAGATCTTCACAAAGTAAAGGACTTTGGAAGTTGCTTTTTATCCATCCATTGCATGCACCCTGCTTCTCCTTGGATCTCTCAGACAGAAGCTATTGCAGCCTGATGGGCTCTGTACAGCTGCTGCCTGCTCTCTGCAAATTAGCACTGTAGTTGCCATCTTGCCAGGAATTCTCCTTGACTGAACTGCTGGGTCGAAGGGGCCAAACTCATGAAGAGAAAATTAGTAATTAAGTTTTGTCTCTGCACTCTGTGGCTGTGTATAGGACAAGCTGCAATCTCTGCCCAACACCTAAGAGTATCTCAGATAAGTTAGTTAGGGACTTGTTGAGCCTTTTGGATTCTCACAAATCTATGGGACCAGATAGATTCCATCATAGGGTGCTGAGGGAGCAGGCAGATGAGCTGGCCAAGCCACTCTCCATCATTTACCAATAGTCATGGCTCACTGGAGAGGTCCCTGAAGACTGGAAGCTGCCAATGTGGTGCCTATCCACAAGAAAGGTCAGAAGGAGGACCCAGAAAATTACAGACCTGTCAGCCTGACCTCAGTGCCATGCAAGATAATGGAGCAGATCATCCTGAGTGCAATCACAGAGCACCTACAGGATGGTCAGGGGATCAGACCCAGCCAGCATGGATCTAGGAGGGGCAGGTCCTGCTTGACCAACTTGATCTCTTTATGACCACATGACCCTCCCAGTGGACACGGGGAAGGCTGTGGATGTAGTCTACCTGGCTTCAGCAAGGCCTTTGACACTGTTAGCCACAGCAAACTCCTAGCCAAGCTGGCAGCCCTTGGCTTGGACAGGGGCACTCTGTGCTGGGTCAAGAACTGGCTGGATGGCTGGGCCCAGAGAGTGGTGGTGAATGGAGCCACATCCAGCTGGCAGCCAGTCACTGGTGGTGTGCCTCAGGGATCAGTGCTGGGCCCCATCCTCTTTAACATCTTCATAGATGATCTGGATGAGGAGACTGAGTCCACCATCAGTAAGTTTGCAGATGACACCAAGCTGGGAGCAGGTGTTGATCTGTTAGAGGGTAGGAGGGCTCTGCAGAGGGACCTGGACAGGCTGGACAGATGTGCACAGTCCAAGGCCATGAATATTAACAAGGCCGAGTTCTGCACTTTGGCCACAACAGCCCCATGCAGTGCTACAGGCTGGGGACAGAGTGACTGGAGAGCAGCCAGGCAGAGACGGACCTGGGGGTGCCAGTGGACATGGAGCCAGCAGTGTGCCCAGGTGGCCAAGAAGGCCAATGGCATCTTGGCCTGCATCAGGAACTGTGTGACCAGCAGGACCAGGGAGGTCATTCTGCCCCTGTACGCAGCACTGGTCAGGCCACACCTTGAGTACTGTGTCCAGTTCTGGGCCCCTCAATTTAAGAAAGATGTTGAGGTGCTGGAACGTGTCCAGAGAAGGGCACCAAGGCTGGTGAGGGGCCTGGAGCACAGCCCTACGACAAGTGGCTAAGGGAGCTGGGGTTGTTCAGCCTGGAGAAGAGGAGGCTCAGGGGAGACCTCATTGCTGTTTACAACTACCTGAAAGGAGGTGGTATCCAGGTGGAGGTTGATCTCTTCTCCCAGGCACCCAGTGACAGAACAAGAAGACACATTCTCAAACTGCACCAGGGCAGGTTTAGGCTGGGCATTAGGAAGAAATTCTTCATGGAAAGAGTGATTGGCCATTGGAATGGGCTGCCCAGGGAGGTGGTGGAGTCACCGTCCCTGGAGGTGTTTAAAAGGAGGCTGGATGAAGCACTAAGTGCTGTGGTTTAGTTAATTAGAAGGGTTAGGTGATAGGTTGGACTCAATGATCCTAGAGGGCTTTTCCAACCTGCTTAATTCTGTGATTCTGTGATAAAGTAGGCATGAAAAACAGCTAACTACAGTCCAATGAAGATCATTCACCTGGTTTTACATTTATTTTCATTACAGATGGTGCAGTGTTTCTCAGTGGGAGTCCCACAAGATCCCTCTCCTGTATGCATGCTGTACATTGCTGGTCTTGTTTGATTCTGCTGTGCAAACAGGGCATTTGCAGGTCATGCCATCTTTGTCACAGGCTATTAATATTGCATGGCATGTGCAAAACACTTCTTCAGCCTTTGGCGGACTTGGCTGAGGTCCTCAGCTCTGACAACTTAACTGCCCTGGGTGTGCTGGCTCTTAAGGAGAGCAGTTCATGGGAGGTCGTTTGGAGATCTCAGATGGGAGCAGTGAAAACTTTATCCTTATGGCTCCCAAGTGAAGATGTTTGGTCCTTACTAGTTCCAAGGTGAGCAGAAGCTCTTAAGGCTGAGAAGCAAACTTTCTTTATTTTGTCTATGTTGCTTCTGTCTCTGCATCTTAATGTGAGAACAGGACAACGTCTCCAAAAGGGGGTACACTTCTTGTCAAACACTTACCCAGACTTAGTACCTGATGTGCATTAGACAAGGCTCCCACCATCTTTAGCTGATGAAGCAAGCCAGGTCTTAGCTGTGCAAGGCAAATGGGGCCCCTGAATCACCAGTGTCTGGTCAGTCTGCATTAGCTACCTCTAAGGTTGAGTGAGACTGAAATTGATGTGTTTCCAAATCCTCTGGAATGGGTTCTTGGGCCAGGGGAACACACCTCTGAGGTCAATACAGTCACACTGGCATTGATTTATGTGCTGTTCTTCCCTGGCTAGTGGGGTCTGTGCAGTCTGCTTCTGCCTGATGCCTAAGAATCTGAGGCAGTGCAGGTGGCCCTGGGTGACTCTGTGTGTCATCACTTTACTTAGACCAGAGGCACTGCTCCTGTATAACTCTGCCTGTGTACTCCTCTGTCACTGCCTCTCTTCCAACCTGATCTCATTTTGGATTTGAAATACAGAAGATAGTTTCTTGGCCCATTTTTCATCTTCATTTCTGGCAGATTTGATAGAGATTTTTTCAGGACAAACCTCATTTTTCTTAAAGCAAGATACTGTTGGTTGTTTTCTCCTGAGTAAGGCATCTCAGGATTGTCTCCTGGTAACTCATGCCAACATCTGCTGCTTTTCTCCAAAATGAGAGCTTGCCAGAGGACCCAAGCAGGCAGGTAACCACAGATGAACATGGCTAGTGAAATGCCCACAGCAACTGAAAAACGTTTAAGTATCTTGGGGTTTATTTATTTTTTTGAAGAAGGACCCAACAGGACTCAGTTTCCAATCTGAGAATCACCGGACATACCCTGAATCTCTAACTGCTGTCTCTCTGAAAGGCTCATGAAGTACTTTCATGAACTTCATTTCTGTCTGAATACATGCATACAGCTCTGTCATCACCTCTCAGATGGCTTGGCAGTTGATATACTGGGAAGAAGCTAGCTGGGCATCTCCTTTGTCATCTCTTGTACCTGCAGGATAACACATTTAGATCAGAGCCGAGAAGTGCAGTGAGGTGAGGGCAGGAATGGTGAGCAATGTGTTTGTTATTGTGATCAAGAGAAATCCACCTTGAAGCTCCTTTGCCCTCCTCATCTACCATTAAGGAAGCATCTTTGTCTCAAAGGATTGAAGCGTTTCCAACTCCAGCAGTTATTTTAAGGTCTCAAAATGAGCCTGAGTGGTGATAGAGGATGGACAATCTGCCCTCCCCCCACTGCCCAGAACACTGGACATTCCGTCACTGCCACAGGCGGGGAGTCCTGGTCAGCTGGTGTGCGAGGCATGCTGCTGAGCACCACGGCTTTGTGCACAGCCGACGCTAATCCCTCGCTGCCCTTTAATCCTGCTGAGCCCCAAGTGACGGAGGGTGAGAGGTCCCACTGCAGAGTAGAGCTGCTGTTTGTGCTGTGCCTCGTGTCACACCAGCCTGCCTGGGCTTTAAGCAACTTTAGCTTGTGTTCTTTGCTCTGCTTTTGTAGCAGTGTTTGGTATACATGGGAGATGTGCTTTAGAGACTTAGTCTTAGTCCAGCATGACGCTGTGAACCCTGATGTTCAAAGATTTCCTCTCTCAGGGCTTTAGAGGTGCTTTGTAAGGTGTAGCTGGGACAAGTCCAGTCCCTGTTGTTCAGGAAGCAGCAGAACCTCTCTTGTCTTCGAGAGGGAAGACAAATTGCTGGGAAACAGTAATGCTCGAGGACGATCCCTCTTTTACAGATGTACTCATGACTGCTGCTTTTATTCTTTAATATTTCCAAGTCAAGAACCAAAATTAATTCAGAAACCTTCCTATGTCAGTGGGGATGCTTTGCCTATCACACAGGGGTGCTTGGTCCTAGTCCAAAGATCACAGAATCATAGCATGGTTTGGGTTAGAAGGAACCTCAAAGATCATCTAGTTCCAACCCTCTGCCATAGGCAGGGACACCTCCCACTAGAACAGGTCACTCAAGGGAGCATCCACAACCTCCCTGGGCAAACTGTTCCAGTGTCTCACCACCCTCGCTGTAAAGAACTTCTTCCTAACATCTAGTTTAAATCTCCCCTCTTCAAGTTTAAACCCATTACCCCTTGTCCTGTCATTACAAGACCTTGAAAATAGTGCCTCCCCAGCCCTCCTGTAGGCCCCCTTCAGATACTGGAAGGCTACTACAAGGTCTCCTCAAAGCCTTCTGTTCTCCAAGCTGAACTCTTGTAGCCTGTCCTCATAGAGAGGTTCTCCAGCCCTCTGATCATCTTTGTGGCTCTCCTCTGGACTTACTCCAACAGTTTGATATCCTTCCCATACTGGGGGCTCCAGAACTGTACACAGTACTCCAGGTGGGGTCTCATGAGAGTAGAGTAAAGGGAGAGAATCACCTCCCTTGCCCTGCTAGCCATATTTCTCTTGACGCAGCCCAGCACACGGCTGCTGTCTGGGCTGCACATGCACACTGCTGGCTCATGTTGAACTTTTCATCAACCAAGACTCCCAGATCCTTTTCCTCAGGGCTGCTTTCCAGCCACTCACCACTCAAGATGCTTTATGAACTAAGGTGAGAGCAGGAACAGAAGCAGTCCAATATTATACAGGCCATCCTTTTAACCCTTCTATAGCACTGCTTTTCATGTTTTCCATGTTTCCAAGCTTGCACCAAGGTGTTATTCCTCCTGAAACATTTCCCATGACACTTGAATTCCTCCTCTGAGCATGGCTTGGTCACGCAGACACCACATTTGTGCACTTTGCTCTGTCATTCTTGGCTCACATATAATCTCTGGAGTTTGAGAGAGGTCTGGTGCCAAGCACAGCAGGGCTCTGAGGCTGCATTTTTCTGCCATTCCCCTAGTGCCTTTCTGTAGCGAGGTGAGATGGTCTGACATGAGGTACACTGTTAACCATCTCCAATACACTCTCTGTTTCAGGTGGTCTAAGCACAGCTGTGGGTTATCCGCTGGACACAGTGAAGGTACTTGTTAGTGCTTTATTTCTTGACTACAGACCCAAAACAAACAGGTTCTTTTCCTTTCCCTTTCACTCTCCTTTTAAGAAAATAAGCCTATGACAATGCTTTCATCTTTTTGTACACCAACATATTTCACTTTATTTGGATGAGCTGTTGTACTTTTTTTCTTGTGATGCTATTTTCTGGTTAATTATCTGGTTTGTTTCTATGGCATTTGTTGAATTTTGGATATTTTTTTAATCTGATATCAGAGAATCATAGAACCTTATAGGTTGGAAGGGACCTGCAGAGATCACCAAGTCCAACCCCACTGCATTTTAAGTTTGTCCCTGTATTCCTAGGTGAGAATTCAGACTGAGAGGCACTACAATGGGATCTGGCACTGCATTCGGGAAACATATAGAACAGAAAAAGTAAGTACTTTACATCATAATTGCTGATATCTGTTACCAAGACCTTGTTTCAGAGAAGCAAAGCTGCCTCTGTCAGTTTGGGGAGGATGGGAAGCAGCTACATATAGCCATTTGCGAGGAGAAGTCAGGATGAAATGTGACTCTGCTAATGAACTGTGAGATGGGAGTAAGTTATGGCTCAGCAACGCATAGCCAGTGTTTCCAAGCAGATGCTTTCCCATTCTATTCTCTCTTAGAAGTATTCTTTATTCCCTGTTTTTAACCAGGTTCGTGGATTTTACAAAGGTGTGTCTGCGTCAGTCCTCACAGTGTCGGTCATTTCTTCTGTTTCATTTGGCACGTACAGAAACTTCCTTTGCACCATCTGCAAGCTGAGATATGGGGCTGCAGATGCAAAGCCATCCAAGCTGGATATTTCTCTTGCTGGAGGTGCTGCTGGTGCTGTCCGGGTAGGTAAACAGCTGAAAGGGAAAGTACAACAAGAGAGCTTGTCCACAGACACAGGAGGCTGAAAAAGCAAGGAATGTTTTCTGTCCAGAAGAACACAGGGGAGCTTGCAACCAGCCCGGTGCGTTTATTTTTGCAATGGATGGTCACACTCTGCTTATACTGCCCCTTTGCTCTGGTTGGTTCCACAGTGTGGCTGAGTACTGCCAGGTAGCTCCTGCCAAGTGTGGTTTAGAGCACCAAAACACTTCAGAACACTCTGTTAAGAATGACATGGACCTTGGCAGCAAATACAGAAAAAGGAAGGGAAACGATCTAGGCAGCAAACTTTCCAAATGGCTCTGGTGGGATGTTTATGTAAGAGAGACGTAACTCAGTGTGTTAAAACACAGGCTGGTGCTCTGACAGTGGCTGCATAAGCCCAGCACAGCACTGCTGTACAAATAGGCAGTACACAGCATTGCATTGTCAGGGCTCAAAACTCAACAGATTTGCCTGGCAAATCTGCATGATCCCAGAACAGGGAGGTGAGACAGAATCCAGGAACTGCTTCCCACAGACAGACGAATTTCTGCAAGCAGCAGAGCTCACTCCTGATGGCATGCTGGGCAGAAACATGTGTCTGATCACAGGCAATCCCCTCACACAGAAGTACAGATGGATGGGTTTCTAGGTGTTTCGTGGCAGGAATGATTCTGCTCAAAACAGGTTAATATCTTTATGGCCTTTGCTCCAAATAGAGATATATACAAGAGCCTCAAGTCTATACTGCCTTATAACTGAGGATGTTTCTTTCCATGCCCATTTGGTTTAATAAGTTGATGTATGTTATTCAGTATCCTCCGTTGATTTCTGCCCCACTTTCCACTCCACAGTGTCCTGCATGTGTGCCCTGCAAGTGGTATTTTCCACAGAGATCAGGGAGGAGGATGAAACTCACTGGCTTTGGGGAATACTACTGTCTGAAGAGGTGGAAGACAAGGAATTTGCAGGAAGGAGATCAAAACATTCTTTAAATATGAAGGGTTAAAATACTCCCTTCTGATGTTGCAGGTTGTGTTCATGGCTCCTAGTGAAGTGGCTAAAGTTCGCATGCAAACTCAGAGGAATCCACATCCTTCCCTCACATCTCCCCAGTTTGATTCCAAGCCAAAGTACCGAGGGTCTTTGCACTGTTTGAAGGTGATCGCCAAGGAGGAAGGTTTTGGGGGTCTCTACAAGGGCTGCTCTGCATTACTTTGCAGGGATTGCTCTTCCTCTGCAATATATTTCCTTACCTATTCTACTTTGTGTGACTGGCTCACACCAGCTGAGAAAAACAAACCAGGTAGGTATCAGGAATTATCCCGGCATTGCCTGCAAAAATGACTTATTTTAGTACCACAACAAGCAGGAAATCAGGCTTTCAGAAAACAGTCACTCATTATCTATAAAATCTCACCTAGATTCATTCCTCATGTAGACTTGCTGTGTGTTTGCTTCCGGGCACGATGGGGCCATTGGTGAACTCTTGATGCAAGTGCCCACAGCCTGCATTCCAGACCTATGTTGGCACTACCTTGTGCCTCAGCAGCTACTCCTCTCCCAGTGACAAGGCTGTTTATGACACACCAGTATATGGGTGTGAAATCTTCTTAATGTAGAAATAGGATAAGTAACTAGAAATGAAATATGGACAAACCTCCATCATGGAGCACAGATCAGGCTCAGTCCAGAACCTGAAAATAAGGAACATAAAGACACTGAAGTTTCCTGGTTGTGATTTGGCTCTCCAAAAGAGCTTTTAATTTTTAGAAAAGATCTAATAGGGACATTCAGCAAACAGCATCTTCTTGAAAATGATAAAGATAAATAGAGCCAGGTGAGGAAGGGTGAGGCCTCTCAGCCTACATCACATCTACACTGCATTGTGTTAAAATAGAACCTGAGTCTGGATGAGCCAGTATCATATATTAAAAAATAGAGTACACTATGAAATCAAGATACAACACTGGGAGAGGTCACTGGAAACACACAATTGCTAGAGATGGACAAAAGAGCTGCCAAAACCTACAAAAAGTAACAAAATTGTTTGACAAATCTGGAATGTGTAAAAAGCTTGAATTAACTGCTCCGTCCTTGACTCTCTCGTGCAGGTTTCCTTGTTGTGCTGCTTTCTGGTGGTTTTGCTGGAGTTCTGGCATGGGGATTAGCTACTCCCATGGATGTCATCAAATCACGGATGCAAATTGATGAATCAGACCAGCACAAGTATAAAGGCCTCATCCACTGTGCTAAGGAAAGTGTGAGGAAGGAGGGTGTGAAAGTGCTTTTCAAAGGACTGGGTTTAAACTGCATTCGTGCCTTTCCTGTGAACATGGTGGTATTTGTAACATACGAAGCTGTACTGAGATTTACAGATCATTACACAAGCAAAAAGTAGCTTGTACCATTTTGTTTAGAGGTGTATTTTATTCAATTTGTTGTTTGTAATGCAACATCCACAAACAACTGCTGAATGCTGTTTCCTTTGATGGACAGTGCAAGAAGCATGGATATTTCAGCACAAAGCTGAATAACTGAAGGCTTTATTTAATTTTTACAGGATTACAAACTAATTAGGGACTCCTGAATTTACATACAACCTTCCTTTTATGTCATTAGTATAGCAAGACTGTAGCTGCTGTTTAGGATCTTGAAACGTTTGCCAGTATTTATGTTCTAGAAAGATGGTATTCTTAACAGAGATTTTGATTAAGGCTTCATTTTATTTTCTAACAGCACAAACCCCCAGTCTTCACAACCAAGGCAAAATCTGGGGGAAGTCTGTGTAAAATTTAACACTACCCAGTGTGTGCTTTTCACATGTAATGCCTGCATTGCATTCATCGAGTAATTACATATCTGCACTTCAAGCTGCAACTTTCCTTCCCAGCTGCAATTTTCTCAAACTACTTTGTAAACACAACCCTTTGGTAGCAGCATCAATACAAATCTCCTTGCTTTTTCCTGTCATTATTTAATGAGAGCCAGATTTGGTCTATTTACGTAAGTGGCTGCACTGAAAGTGAAACCAGGCACAGATTCCCATAAGCCATGTGATTTTCTCCCTGCACAGCCCCATCCCAACAGCATCCGTTGCCGCCCGGAGGCTGATGCACAGCAGCTCTCCGGAGGCTGGCACGGCTTTGGAGGCAATCTGTTCTCATCCTGGAAGGAGGGCAGGAATAGATGCAGAGCCACTGTGCTTCTCAAGGCAGAGGCTGCCATAAAATCTGTGCTGTAATCGGGCTAGGGAAGTTAAAAGGGAACCTCAAAGTTGTAGAGTGTGGTTAGGGTTTACACCTTCAACATTTTAAAGTGCATACTCTCCTCCCTTTGAACTAAGCCACTAGGAGCAGCCACATGTTTTTTGCCAAATGTGTAACTGGAAAGGATTTTTGACTTTCCTAACAATTATTTCTCTTTCACAAATGTATTAACTTCGAACATGTCAACTGAAAAAAAAGAAGAATAGCCACACTACTGCTTCAGAAAGGAAGCCTCTAAAGGCAGAAATGCTTTAACTAGCTTATCCCACCTCAGGAGCAGCAAGTATGTTTTCTGTCCCTGTTTTAGTCCCTGGACGATGAGATCTGGAGCAGACTGGATCCAATCTGTCAGATTCTGCTGAAAGTGCATGTTTTTTTGAGGGAAAGAGGAAGATTCTGATTTAAAAGGAGCTCTTACATTCAGGGTTGACTCCCTCTGGTCCACAGCCACTTTCACCACTGGGTAGAATGGCAGTGGTGTGGCACTGACTAGAGCAACCACGATCTTTCAGCAGACAGGACTTGTCAGCTACCATGCACATAATAAAAGTAAATCCTGTACTGGAAAAACAAGTTTTAAAAAAATGAAGAAAAAATAAAGGGAACCCCTTCCATTCCAGACAGAGAGGATGAAATAACTCTTGAAATATCCTCCTGAAATCTAAGCCTTCAGCTGGCTTTTTAGACAAGTTCACATCCATGGTGTCAAACAATCAGCATCATTCTTCTCTGAAGTGTTGATCCAAGCACAGAGTTAAAAGAGCACACGGAAGCAGAGTATGTCACCTTAAAGGGGAGTGAAAGACCCAATGCTCTACCACAGCAACCTACCACGCCCAGTTACATCTTGGGGCATTCAACACCAAACTTTACCTTTAGTGAGGAAGTCCTGACAAGAGAAAAATTCATTTGAACCCTTGCAATCTGGAATTCCTCTTTGGATGCCTCTTAAATCTACTACCATCATTTGTCTCTGCAAGGAGTATATTTATCTGAGTGCTGTCCTGATGGGGAATGATTTAGCCCAGCTCTGCCTGGATCTTTTCTGCAATCTCTGCTTCATACTGTATTATTCTCAGCTGACCCTGTTTTCAGGCACTACATCCTCTGAATGGAGACAGTAAAAGAACGCTTGCAAGTCAGACTAAGCAACCATTTACTGTTAGGCAGTGTTGATACCATCCATTGTCAGCCCTGGGCTTGAAAATACAGTAGCTCAGCTTTCCCAATAAGCTCCTGTGTGCAGATGACTAAAAATGTCTCCTCCTGTGGGTGTATCTGAAATACAGTTGGTGTCAAGAAAGAGAAATTACTGATGAGTTGCAAAAGTGAGTGGGAACAACTGCAGAAGCCAGTATGAGGGGCTGAGAACTGTAAGCCTCTGGGTGTTGAACACCATATAAAAGCAGATTCTCACGTGGCCTGACCCCATGCTACACAAGAGACGAGCTGTATTTCCTGGGAGCTTATTCCAGGAAATCACTGCTTTCCAATCCCATAGTATTCACAACCCTTACCTGGAAAAAAACGCCTATACACAGTGTATGACACTGCCTTAGAGCGAGGACTCACTGCTAGCTCCGTGGTACAAACTGCCAACAGCTGCAGGAATGGACTGTATAAGTACTGTAAACAATGGCACATAAACATGAGCAGATACATCATAAATAGTACTTCTGTGCAAACACATCAACCCGGGCGTTTGGCTTCTGGATTTTAGAATTTGACTGCGTTGTTTTCTGATTCCTTCATTAGCTCGACCTTCCTCTGCTCTGCTAGTCACAGAACTGTTTATTCTGATAAATCAGCTATCTGAAGGCTAGCTTACAGAACGAAGACACCGCATTTCCTGTGCTGATAATGGGCTTACTTTGCTATTGGGACAGGAGCCTTTTGTGCAGATGATTTCTTTTAGTTACAAGGTTGATAGCCTTGAGAAAAAGAAAAAAAGAAAGGTCTTTAGAAGGTACATTTTGTTTCATGTTCTTTTATTGCTGATAGCTCCTGTTTTTTTTGACAGTGCTTTTGAAAATCCATGTAGGTTTCAGCATGCCTCTCACTGACTGTGGAAGAGCCATCGGAAGCTTCAGATAACAGCAATTGTATGATAATGTTTCCATTTAAGAACAAATCTTCACACCAAACTTGCTGAAGCATTACTGTAAACAGGTCACACTGACCTTCCCCTACTTCAGAGCTGCAAGCTGTACACAGTAGAATATAACACCTAGTCTGGACAACTGACAATCACTGGACAACTGACCCTTTTTGAACAGTTAGCTATGGGAGCAAGAAGTTTACCTGATAGGAATGGATAGAAGGTGTTACAAAGCATGCTATTTTACTACTTGAAAGGCATGTGGCATCAAAACAATGACCAGCTCCATCAGATGACTAAATCAACATCTAAAAGGTTAGGAACAGAGGTTAAAAAAACAGAGTAACTGTAAATTAAGCCTTTAAAAAACAGGCTTTTATATATTGTTTACTGCAGTGATGTATCACAGTATCACAGTATCATCAGGGTTGGAAGAGACCTCACAGATCAAGTCCAACCCTTTACCACAGAGCTCAAGGCTAGACCATGGCACCAAGTGCCACATCCAATCCTGCCTCGAACAGCCCCAGGGACGGCGACTCCACCACCTCCCCAGGCAGCCCATTCCAGTGTCCAATGACTCTCTCAGTGAAGAACTTTCTCCTCACCTCGAGCCTAAATTTCCCCTGGTGCAGCCTGAGGCTGTGTCCTCTTGTTCTGGTGAACATACTATTCTGGTGAACATAGTATGTGAACATACTATGAGCAAATAGAGGAAAATATAAGGAACATAGCTTGATAATGTTCTTAGACATTTCACACATGCTTTTGAAGACTGCCTTGCCTTGCCTTGCCTTTTCAATACCTCTGGGACATAAACTGTAAATATGACACTTTGCCAAGGCTCCTGTGAGGAATTGTATCATTTCAGAAGCATGTTCGTACAAATTTGTCAGAGTCCTTGAGTAAGGTGTTCGCTGAGTAAACAAATACTAATCAATGTTGCTACTACTTTTCTGTTCAGGACTTTCAAAACAGAAATAAATTGCTGTATTGTAAAATCATAGGTTTCACTTGAACAGAACACAGTACTGTTTCTACTACAGCATATATCTCTTTCCTGAATAATTGAAATAAATCTTACAGGACAGATCTGCACATAATGTTTTAAAGAAGAAATTTGCATTTGGAGTTTGTAAAATCTCTTTCAAAAGTCAATTTAAGCCTTATCTTCTATGTACAGCTTAAAGATGACAAAAAAGTGGACTGCAAGAACATGAAGCCCATTATTAAAGTCTACTGTAAGAAAGAGCTGGTTTGTTGATTAATAGATTAAAAAAGCTGGTTTTCTTTTCTAAGAATTGCTCCACCACATGGAAAAAAAACCAAACCACTCCCCCCCCACACTTTCAGTTGATTGTTAAACACTTGTTAGCACTGAGATACATCTGTGACCTATAGAGAGACAGTCACTGTTAGACATTCACTTTAATACTTTAAGTCAATGGCACTACAGTATCACAGTATTACAGTATCACCAAGGTTGGAAGAGACCTCACAGATCATCAAATCCAACCATTTACCACAGAGCTCAAGGCTAGACCATGGCACCAAGTGCCATGTCCAATCCTGCCTTGTACAGCTCCAGGGACGGCGACTCCACCACCTCCCCGGGCAGCCCATTCCAGTGTCCAATGACTCTCTCAGTGGAGAACTTTCTCCTCACCTCCAGCCTAAATCTCCCCTGGTGCAGCCTGAGGCTGTGTCCTCTTGTTCTAGCGCTGGCCACCTGAGAGAAGAGAGCAGCCTCCTCCTGGCCACAACCACCCCTCAGGTAGTTGTAGACAGCAATAAGGTCACCCCTGAGCCTCCTCTTCTCCAGGCTAAACAATCCCAGCTCCCTCAGCCTCTCCTCGTAGGGCTGTGCTCAAGGCCTCTCCCCAGCCTCGTCGCCCTTCTCTGGACACGCTCAAGCATCTCAGTGTCCTTCTTAAATTGAGGGGCCCAGAACTGGACACAGTACTCAAGGTGTGGTCTAACCAGTGCAGAGTACAGGGGCAGAACGACCTCCCTGCTCCTACTGGCCATTAGATTAGCGATGGCAGCTCGTGCAAACTAAAGGAAAGGACAAGAGCCAAGCACTGCTGTTTTCAGCACAACTTTGAAACACATGCAATATGAAAATACTGGCCTTGCATTTCAAGCTTTACTTGGTTCCTTATACAAACATAAACTACCAGGGGCACTTCATATACAGCTTGTTGCACAGAATCATAGAATGGTTTAGGCTGGAAAGAACCTCAAAGATGATCCAGTTCCAAGCCCCCATCATAGGCAGGGACACCTCCCACTAGAACAGGTTGCTCAAGGTCTCGTCCAGCACCTCCAGGGAGAGAGAATCCACAACCCCCCCGGGCAACTCGCTCCAGTGTCTCACCACCCTCTCTGTAAAGAACCGTTTCCTAACACCTAGTTTGAATCTCCCCTCTTCAAGTTTTAACCCATTATTCCTTGTCCTGTCATTACAAGACCTTGAAAGCAGCTTCTGAAGTGATTGGAACTGAGTCATAATTGCTTTTAGCTCCTAGATTGCCAGTTCTAAGCTGGATGTTCAAAGGCAAAGGTTCATCACCGCATCACGCTACAGATGCAACATGGTCTAAATGGGTGGCTTTGATAACCCAACGATCATGAATGGGTAATCTGTATCGCCCTGGTCTGGTGGAGGCTGGAAGGCACAGACTGTACTAAACCTCCAGAGGAGAAAAAAACCCGTGCTGAAGAAGCTCCTCTCTATGGTGATCTACTGGAATGGGCTGCCCGGGGAGGTGGTGGAGTCGCCGTCCCTGGAGCTGTTCAAGGCAGGATTGGACGTGGCACTTGGTGCCATAGTCTAGCCCTGAGCTCTGTGGTAAAGGGTTGGACTTGATGATCTGTGAGGTCTCTTCCGACCTTGGTGGTACTGTGATACTGTGAAATAGTCTCTCTCCAGCCTTCCTGTGGACCCAGCCTCATAACTGTAAGATGTGTGATAAATAAGGGCACGACTCGTGTAAGGGTAACAGCGGGGTGGGGGGGGGGATGTGCCTCCCTGGGCTGGGGAAGCAGCGCGGGAACCGGCGGGCGTCTCCCGCCTGTGGGGGAGTCAGGCTTGTGCGGCTGGGTTTTACTGCGCAGGCACCGGCGGCAGGGTCGGGAGGACGCGCGGAGGAGATCGCAGTTTTCACCTCCAACGACCGCCAGAGGGGCCTGAGGAGCCGCCTGCAACCCGGGTGACACAGGCGCAACCCGGGTGACACAGGCGCAACCCGGGTGACACAGGCGCAACCCGGGTGACACAGGTGTGTGAGTGAGCTCTGGCGCGGCAGGAACTGAAGGGCTCGTTTTCGTATTCCAGTAAGTATGCATGAATGTCTAAATAGAAGGGGCTGTGGTGTGCTGGTTGCACGAGTTGGTAGAGCGAAGCCTCCCCTCATTCTCAGCGCTGCTCGCTGCCTTTTTAACAAATAAATTTCCTGTTGTCTTCGGTATGAGCTGGCTTGTGCCTAAGACCATTTATAACAGGTGGTTGCTGAAGAGGACGTGTACATTGCTACAGAACCAGACCTGTGGGAAGGTAGCAGCACCAGCTTCAGGAAGCACGCAAAGCCCAGCACAGAATCACAGAATATTAGAGGTTGGAAGGGGCCTTTGGAGATCACTGAGTCCAACCTTCCTAGCAAAGCAAGATCACCTAGGGTGCCTAGGGTAGTCTGCACAGGAATGCATCCAGGTGGGTTTTAAAGTCTCCAGAGAAGGAGACTCCACAATCCCCTTGGGCAGCCTGTTCCAGGGCTCCGTCATCCTCACTGTAAAGAAGTTTCTTCCCATGTTGAAGCGAAACCATTTATGGTCAAGTTTGCAGCTGTTATTCCTTGTCTTATTACTGTGCACCACCAAAACACCCACCTCTCAAATATTTGTGGACATTGATGAGATCCCCTCTCAGTCTTCTCAAGACTAAGCAGCCCCAGGTGTCTCAGTCTTTCTTCTTAGGGGAGGTGTCAAGTCCCCTAATCATCCTTTCACATGTTCTCATGCAATCATATAGAATCAGAATCAACCAGGTTGGAAGAGACCTCCAAGATCATCCACTCCAACCTAGCACCCAGCCCTGTCCAATCAACTAGATCATGGCACTAAGTGCCTCATTGGGTCTTTTCTTCAACACCTCCAGGGATGGTGACTCCACCACCTCCCTGGGCAGCCCATTCCAAACGCAAATCATTCTCTCTGGGAAGAACTTCCTCCTAACATCCAGCCTAGACTTTCCCCAGCACAACTTGAGACTGTGTCCCCTTGTTCTGATGCTGGTTGCCTGGCAGAAGAGACCGGCCCCCATCTGGCTACAGCCTTCCTTCAGGTAGCTGTAGACCTATCATAGCACAGACATGTAAATTCTTTTTAAGAAAGGAAGTAATTAAATGTTACATGAGATATTTTAATAAAATGCATTTCCTCACTGGAATTAATCTTTAAATAAG
Organism: Pogoniulus pusillus; assembly: GCF_015220805.1. Lineage (NCBI taxonomy): Eukaryota > Metazoa > Chordata > Aves > Piciformes > Lybiidae > Pogoniulus > Pogoniulus pusillus. Next base: position 13,229,669 of record NC_087264.1, on the reverse strand, counting down.
CACTCAGTGTAAACAACTTGGTGTAGTAAACCAGAAGAGATAGTACCAAAAGTGTCCCTGTGTCCAGCACCAACTTCATTTTCACAACATGATTTAACAGTTAGTATCTTTTTATTACTAAAACCTAAAATTTGGGATTCCATCCTACCTTCTACCTGAGAATACAAAGGAACTTTATAATCTTTTGATAACTTCCTCCCTCCAGAGGCATTCACATGAGTTAAAGAGCTGTAGAAACAAAACTGCAGTGAGATTTCTGTGGCTTACCCAGGTCAAAGAGGACAAAAGCAAAACCAGTCTGATATTCTTTCTCCTCTGTCCAACTTGCATATCTATAGTCTTCCTGCTTTTAAACAAGGCCAAGAACACTGTGTAATCATTTATGTAACATTCCCTGTCCTTTTGTGTGCAGCATGGTCCCAGCAAGCCAAAAACACATGTTTTCTAGTAAATGAGATGCTAAACTGTGCTAATAGCTGCACTGAAAGTGAAACCAGGCACAGGTTCCCATAAGCCATGTGATTTTCTCCCTGCGCAGCCCCATCTCGACAGCATCCGTTCCTGCCCGGAGGCTGATGCACAGCAGCTCTCCGGAGGCTGGCACGGCTTTGGAGGCAATCTGTTCTCATCCTGGAAGGAGGGCAGGAATAGATGCAGAGCCACTGTGCTTCTCAAGGCAAAGGCTGCCATAAAATCTGTGCTGTAGTGGGGCTAGGGAAGTTAAAGGGGAACCTCAAAGTTGTAGAGTGTGGTTAGGATTTTCACCTTCAACATTTTAAAGTGCATACTCTCCTCCCTTTGAACTAAGCCATTAGGAGCAGCCATATGTTTTTGCCAAATGCGGATCTGGAAAGGATTTTTGACTTTCCTAACAATTATTTCTCTTTCACAAATGTATTAACTTTGAAGATGTCAACTGAAAAAAAAGAAGAATAGCCACACTACTGCTTCAGAAAGGAAGCCTCTAAAGGCAGAAATGCTTTAATTAGCTCATCTCACCTCGGGAGCAGGCTTTTTAGACAAGTTCACATCCATGGTGCCAAACAATCAGCATCATTCTTCTCTGAAGTGTTGATCCAAGCACAGAGTTAAAAGAGCAGACAGAAGAAGAGTATGTCACCTTAAAGGGGAGTGAAAGGAAAGACCAAAGCTCTACCAGAGCTCTCCCAAAGCGACCTACCACACCCCGTTACATCTTGGGGCATTCAACACCAAACTTCCTTTAATGAGGAAGTCCTGACAAGAGAAAAATTAATTTGAACCCTTGCGATCTGGAATTCCTCTTTGGATGCCTCTTAAGTCTGCTACCACCATTTGTCTCTGCAAGGAGTATATTTATCTAAGTGCTGTCCTGATGGGTAGCGATTTAGCCCAGCTCTGCCTGGATCTTTTCTGCAATCTCTGCTTCATACTGTATTATTCTCAGCTGACCCTGTTTTCAGGCACTACATCCTCTGAATGGAGACAGTAAAAGAACGCTTGCAAGTCAGACTAAGCAACCATTTACTGTTAGGCAGTGTTGATACCATCCATTGTCAGCCCTGGGCTTGAAAATACAGTAGCTCAGCTTTCCTAATAAGCTCCTGTGTGCAGACGACTAAAAATGTCTCCTCCTGTGGGTGTATCTGAAATACAGTTGGTGTCAAGAAAAAGGAATTACTGATGAGTTGCAAAAGTGAGTGGGAACAACTGCAGAAGCCAGTGTGAGGGGCTGAGAATTGCATGTGTTCTTCCTGTGTTTATCCCAGGCCTACCTCACTGTGTAATCTTTTTTATGAAATTCAGTATCTTTGTGTGTAGCATGTTCCCAGTAGCCCAAAGGGACCTGCAGTCTAGTAAACTATGGTACACAGGATGTAAGAAAACAAATAATGGAGCCACTATTTATTATCTTGATATATGACCTCTTATGAACATATCTAAAACAACTTCCAAGTTAGGCTTTGTCTTCAAAATGAAATTTTTATTTATAATTTCAACTTGTAATACAATAAAATACAATATTGTGCTGACAAACATGCTTTTCTGCAAGGAGAATTCTTGCTTATATATTCTGATTTTAAATAGATGGGAGTCCCAATTTAATTAGTTCCTGATGTTCATTGTAATTAACTTATTAATAGCAGTATTTATAAAGCACTAATTGCAGACTGTACATAACTAGGGAGTGATGACATAGAACAAAAGACAACAGTTAATCAGTTTTGGTTAATTGAGTGTTAATTACTTCACACATTTCTTCAAAATTCAAAAGCCAGCTTCCGTGGAGTCATGAACTGCTTCACTATTTCATCTGTGACCTGCTTCCGTCTCTCTTGATGAGCTGCTACCAAGGGCTGCAGTGTTTCAATAAGAACTTTCTTCAGCTCACCCGTGAGCAATTCCCCACTTGTGTATGCCTGTCAAGAGAGTGTTGATTCCTAAATATGGTGCTACATGGAAAAAAGACTCACTGAGAAGCATTTCTTTAAAAGCCTGCCCCTAGCAAATACAGATTTGGATGTCTTAAAAATAAGCACATGCCTTAGCAGATCATGTGGTATCACTCTGAAACAAACAGCTTTAATAATTGCTGGTTGCCTTTCAAGAGATTAAGGCAGCTGGGCAATTTCATATGTGATGAGCTGTATGGACTGAATAAGCTACATTCACAAGAATTTAATTGGGAAATCCTCACAATTACTTGCAGGAAACTGCTTATTTTTCTCCCCAGTCAGCCTAAACAATTTTTCTCTGCAATGAGAGGTACAAATTCTCATATTTTTCTCTCATTGCATTTGGGTAAGAGATTAGGTGATAAAAATATCCTTCTTAGAGCAAAGACATTCAGACTCTGGGTTCACACTAGTAGTCATATTCACAGTTGGTAATCTGTTCAGTTGCTGTGACACTGAACATGCTTTAACTAGAAGAACAAATTCACAGCTGACTGGTTCAGCCCTGAATAGAAGTCATGGCTGCGGCCATTCAGATATGATTTGAAATGGCAATAGACTCACCTTCCTTCCCCCTTCCTAATACCAATTCAAAGTGCGACTGTTGCTGATACTCACTCAGCAACAGTAAAAGATGTTAACAAAAAAGGAACTCAATTGGTGTCATTTCAGTGGTGTTTTTTTTTTTTGAGGGGTAGTGCTCCAGGAGTTGAGCTCTGTAGCAGAGTTATGCTGTTGTTCAGTGGTTAGAGACTAATGGAAAACTGCTCAATATGTCAAATGTGCTCCAGATTTCCATAAGGAATTTACAACAGTTCGCATGGTAGCTGTCCAGAATTGCTCTAGTGTGAGGAGAAGAAATAGTAGTTCTTGACTTTCTTGCAGCTGTTTCCAGTAAGGAAAAGCTGATAAAATATGACATGGGTACTATCAACAGCACAGTACAGGTACTGCCTTCCAGGAACACACACTGCCTAGTACTGATCAGATAGCTGAAGGATATGAAATGTCATGCTACTACCTCCAAAGGCAGAATTCTGCCAGATAGGCTTAAGGAAACGCAACTTCTGTGTATCAGTTTTTGCTTAGGATCAGTGTCTCATAGCTATTACACTTACTGTGATAAAGCACCAAAGCCCCAGCAAACTTTAGATGTGAACTTCTCTAGTTTTGCAGAATATTTAGGTTCCTTGCACGTAATGAACTGGCAGAGTGTATCATACAATTAAAACATTAATCCCTAAGGTGGCCTAATTTGAAAAGGGATGTTGTTCTATAGTCTCAGAGTTACTTATGAAAATATGAAGGATTTATATATTTATTTAGCTTTAAGTAAGAGATAAATTGTTCTGTGAGAAAAAAGAAACAAAAGCAAAGATCTCAATATTGGAACTTGGAGTGGATGGAGAGCAGAGCACCACAATTACCCTCCTGGAGAAGGTAAATAGGAGGACTTAGTAACACCTTTGCCCTCGTGGTAATGAATGAATACTATTCTCTTCAGCTCGGCTACTTACTTGCTTCAGTTGTTCAAGCCTGTCATCATCTTCTAGGAAGAAAGTCAAGTACATGAAAGACACATCAACATCACAGTTACCGCCGTACTTCCTGTGCTCTTCGACAGTATCTCTGCCTCCTGAGAAGGCATGCTTGTTAATCTGAAACAACATCATGATGTTATTGTCTGATTGCTACTAAATTCTGGATAAGTATATCATAAACAGAGCTGTGTCACGATCCTCCACACACTGTATTAACTAGCTGGGGGTGAGTGGGGCAAGTTAATGCAGAGCCTTAGGCCTGAAGTAGAGGCACAAAATTAGAATCCAGCAGAGATTTGCATGATCAGAACAAAAATAAAGCAAGAATTACCCAATCTTGAAAAATAATAATAAAAAAGTCCTTTTTTGCTGAAGCTGTTGTCTAGTGGGATAGAATATGTGCTTGAAGGAAATGTACTTCATGTAAGAGCAAATAAGATACTTGTTAAGAAATTAATTTTGAAAGAGGTGAAGAAGGGATGAAGAGTTTTGAAGAAATACTAGAGAGAACCTAGTCTCCTTCTCTCAGGGAAAAGGGAAAAAAGAGAAGGCAAATGTAAGGATTACAAAATTCTGGACAGAATGGCTAAAATTAGACACACACTGAATTGTTCAGTCTGAAAATGGAGTAAGTACTGAAACCCTCCCTCTTTTTTAGCACAACTTTCTATGGTACATGAACTGCACTGGTGAATAGACCTACTTGCTAATCCCATTCCCAGTAAATTTGCAAGCCACTGGCCTATTCAGCAAAAGCATCCATGTGTAGAATCACCAGAAGATGCTGAGCTTCCTACGAATTCAAAGAAAATAAATTGCCAGGAGAAGGGAGAAAAAAGTATCTTCCAACCACAAGATCAGCTTTCATTTGGCTCTTTTTCAGATACCATCAACAGTCAAAAGACACACAAGCATACAAAGCAGATTTTTTTTTTTTACTTCACTTTAGTTCTGGTATCTAGGAAATGTCATATATTTACAATTTCTGAACATTCTTATTGCCTGTACAACTATCAAGTCCTTTTCTGAATCTTTCTAACCAGCATGCTACAGATAATGTCTTGTGGCAATGAATTACCTACAAAAGTGATGCATCGATGAGTATCTCAAGGAAATAAATCACTGTCTGCCCTATTACATCTATTCTTCCACTGTAGGACAGCCTGAATAGCTGTCTCAGTGTCTGTAAAGCTAAGTTTGTACATATTGTTTTGCCCTTCCTTTCACCTCTCTCTGTACTAGATTTTGAAAGTCTTTGTATGATTTTTTTTTCTCTTCCTCATCTCTCCAGTTTGCCTTCTTTGTTAAGGTAAAAGGGATTTGATACAATGTGCTAGACATTGTTTTATACAAAATATTTCCTTTATTAAAGTTCACCTTTCACATATTCTGGCACCTACTTGTTGACTGAGGGTTTCAGACTTATCTGCAATGATGCAATGATATTTTCCCTGAATTAGTAGAAATTTTGAATATAAAACCAAACCAGAACATTTTCTGTGAAAAATAAATAACTGACCTGTAGTTTGGTGTTGATAGATGAGATAAAAATGGTTTATTATAATGTTGTCATTCATCTCCTTTGATATCCCAGAAGCTTCTCATCCTTTCCTAGTATCTAGCAATTTTTCATCTTCTGTTACCTGTATGTTTTGAACCTCATTACTTAGCAATGTACTGGCAAGCTGAAAAATGCTGTAAATGGTAATTTTTGTGCAGCAGTGGTGCTTCATTTTTAACTTTCATCCATCACCAGCAGGCACCTTTCCTACTCCATTTCTTAATTTATTTGTCATAACAACAGGTGATCTTTCACTCAAGCTCTGTTTCTGTAAGGACTTGATTCTGATGGGCCTCAGAAGCTGAAATGTATTTCAGCTTGTCCTTCATCACTCAGTACTTTACATTATCTTCAGATTTTTTTCTTTATAGCTTTTATATTTCTAGCATTAGAATTAATTTATTACTTTTCTAACTAGTTTAAAGAGAGCAGAAATAGGACTTATTAACTGGATCCCTTTGCAATTACTAACTACTTGCTACTTCTGAAATGACAGATTCCTTTTTCAGACAGCATCCCTGTAACTGTGCAAAACACCTGACATTTGTATAATCCAAACACAGGAAGAATTCCAGTTCTTCAAAACTGTACTGTTTAATCAGTTTCTACATAAGATAATGAATCATCCTGAGATGGAATCATAAAAAGAATTAATCCAAGTCCACCTAGCAGAAACAACATATATATCTTTTTTTCCTGTTTTGACAGGTAGTTATTTCATGTCTGGTTATACCCATAAATCCTTTCCCAAACACTGATTTTTATTTATTTGTTTTTAAATACTGTAACATTAAATAATCTCTCACTAGATAAGAGGGAGTTTTCCTTTAAGCTCAAAAAGGCACTAGGTACATAATCAGATAGAAGAAAAGACCCCTTCTAAAACATAGGTGAAATTCTACGTAATGATTTGTGAAATGAAGGGAGGAGTGCATGGTAGCAGCAGATCTCCAAGCATCAGCAAAAGCAGAATCAGTCATGGTTGGAAGGGACCACAAGGATCATCTAGTTCCAACTCCCCTGCCATGGGCAGGAACACCCTACCCTAGATCAGGCTGGCCAGAGCCCCATCCAGCCTGGCCTTAAACACTGCCAGGGACGGGACCTGAACCACCTCCCTGAGCAACCCATTCCAGGCTCTCACCACTCTCATGGTGAACAACTTCCTTTTCATGTCCAGCCTGAACCTACCCATCTCCAGCTTCGCTCCATTCCCCCTAGTCCTGTCACTCCCTGATATCCTAAAAAGTCCCCCCCCAGCTTTTTTGTAGGTCCCTTTCAGATGCTGAAAGGCCACAAGAAGGTCATCTTGGAGCCTACTCTTCTCCAGACTGAACAGCCCCAACATTTTCAGTCTGTCCTCATAGGAGAGGTGCTCCAGCCCTCTGATCATCCCAGTGGCCCTTCTCTGGACACACTCCAGCATGTCAACACCCTTCTTGTAATGGGGGCTCCAGAACTGTATGCAGTCTAATGTGTTGTAACTGACACTGTGCAGTGCTTGGTGTCCCCAGCATTGAGAGGCAGTCAAGAGGAGCTGTTTGTTTGATTTACATCATGGATTGCTAGATTTCAAAACTATGGCAACATAATATTTATTTTTAGAGCACATGTCTCCATAGCTCCTATTGTTACACTACTGCTCTGCAGATATCAGATAAACAAACATAACGTTTTGCACATCGTTCTGGCTAATGTTTGCCCTGTTACACTAGTTGGGAAGGCAAAACAGGTATTTGATAGCCGAGCTAAATATGCATAGCTTGGTCAATTCCTGAAGAAGTTTTGTCATGAAAGGCATGGGAAAAAGATGCAGATATGTTTAAGGAAAACATTTTAAAACTGTCACTGTAACTATGAGGACCACCACTTCTTTTTGTTCTAAAGCTGTGTGCTCTCAGGTTTTTCAGATTCATACCTTTGTCTTGATTTGTTTGGGTGTATCAGTGAGGAAGATGGAGGAGTTTGGATCACTAGCACTCATCTTTGTCTGTGCTCCTTGCAGGGCTGGGAAGAAGACTGAGTGCAGTAAGGCTGGTTTAGGCTGTCCAATTCTAGGTGCCACATCCCGGGTCATTCTAAAATAAGGATCCTAGAACAATGTGGTTTAAAAGCTGATTAGTGCTGACTCATTCATGCTCTCAAAAAATCCCCCAAAGCCTATAAACCCCCCAAAAAACAAACTACAAAACATTCCAGAACCTACTTCCAGTTCACTTCCTTCAGAGGAACAACTATTTCTGTAGTTTCGCTGTACCCTCCAATTCTTTCAGTTAATAGCTGTGTTTACAAAGATTTCTATGCATTCAAATAGTTGTGAAAACTACACTTAGTATGCCTGATGGCACATGCAGAATGACATGCAAGCTTCCTCCTAAAGTGTTTAACAACTGGCACTGAATCTAATCTAAATCAGTGACCAAGCCAGCAGTGCTGTGCTGATGATCTGACTTAAATCAGCTACAACAATATTACCACATGGTATTATGGCTGATGAATGTAATTACAGCATCTTATGGTGCCTGCCTCTAAGCCTAAAATAGCTAAATCTGGCAAGTGAAGAATTTGATTCCTGGGAACCATACTTATCTAAAGTAATGACACTACCACTGTGATTTGTAGCTGACGCTCTCCCATCCTCTCTCTATAGATTGGAATTGTTAAGGCTCTGCAGCCTTTCTGACAAAATATTTTTGTGCTTTTTTCATTCTAATTGATATGAGGTTCCCCCGCTGTGGTTCAAGATAAAACTCTTGTGCTGCAAGTTGAGCTCATGACATCTTGTCCTAGTTACTGTGGAGATGCCCCTAAGTTTCTTCATACCCCCGTGTCAGTATACTTAGGCATAGATTTTACTCTTTGCCTTCAAAGATGTTAGCTCACTGTGAACTAAGTTTAGATCAACACAGAATCAAGATTGGCATGAATACATAATTGTTGGGTTAAGCCTTAATCTTTGTCAGGACACAGCACAACACCCTTTTATCTCTTCCAGCTTCTGCCTCAGAAAGGTGCTTGCAGGAATGTTTTACAGATGTTTATTACGACAAAGCTTGAATGGTCTATTAGAAAAACAAATCTATTTAAGCCAAATTAAGCAATATGATTTACTTACCTGATCAATAGCACACGGGATAAGGCAATGAATGTTCTCTTTGCCATTGAAGATCTGTGGAAATGATGAACTGAAGGATGGGGCAGCTTGAATAGCAGGAAAACTGATCTTTCCTAGGGAAAAAACATGTTTGTAAAAGCTAAGCAGCCAGTGTAGGCAATGACAAATTGAACTTTGTGAAATGTGTAAAATGCAAAGTGAATCATTCAGATGCTTAGTTGAAGATCAACATCTATATTTAACAGTGTTGCCTTATCTTTTCATCTTTACTTTCCCAAATGTCAACAAACCTTCAACACTGAAACTAATGAAAAAAAAGCAAGCTATTATGACAAAGATTTCAGAAAGGGTTCATCGGCACTTACTCTCTTCACCACTGAACCATCTACCCTTTCCAGAAAAACACATTGCTCTGAGCTGCTCATTTGTTTTCTGTCTGTGAGAGAATGACTATAGAGCTACTTACTAGGCTAGTTCATAGAATCATAGAGTCAGGCAGGTTGGAAGAGACCTCCAAGATCATCCAGTCCAATCTAGCACCCAGCCCTATCCAGTCAATTAGACCATGGCACTAAGTGCCTCATCCAGTCTTTTCTTGAGCACATCCAGGGATGGTGACTCCACCACCTCCCTGGGCAGCCCATTCCAATGGCAAATCACTCTCTGTGAAGAACTTCCTCCTAACATCCTCTAAGATCTTAGAATCACTGCTATATGCATACTGTACTCATGAAAAATCTCAGATGTGTATTCCCCAATCAAAATCCTCTCAGAAGAGAAAGCAGATAGCAGAATTTTCCAAACATGTAATGAAGCCATTTTATAAGAGCACTGTAAAATAGAAGCCTGTTCCTTGGTTATATAGTGATGGCTGAAAATACGTCATTGGCCCAGCTGGTGGACAAAGAGTGCTGTTAGTACTCAGGAACCCTGAGACTTTAACGCTGTCTTTGACATAAAATCTGTCTTGTAGCCATTAGGATGGAAACCTGGAATCACAATTAAGGAAATGCGAGTCACCTAGTACCTTGATTATTAGGCTTTTGAGCACTCCTTTACTCTCCCATCTATGTATATGCATGTGTATTAATATATCTTTTTTCTGAAAAGCTTCTATATAAATTTGAAGTAGAAATTTCTTGGAGGTACAAGTGACTATAATCACAATTTTAGAAAAACCAAACAAGTAAGTTATTTATCCTGCATACTCCACTGTTGGGTGCTTTGTACTTTGCTGTTACTAAGGCCAAAAAGTTAGGCATCATTCTAGATATTTCAATGTAAAATGGTTTTTACACTGAAGGAATCACAGTAACAGCCTTTTAGAATCGTAGAATTGACCAGGTTGGAAGAGACCTCCAAGATCATCCAGTCCAACCTAGCACCCAGCCCTATCCAGTCAACTAGACCATGGCACTAAGTGCCTCAGACAGGCTTTTCTTGAACACCTCCAGGGACGGTGACTCCACCACCTCCCTGGGCAGCCCATTCCAATGGCAAATCACTCTCTCTGGGAAGAACTTCCTCCTAACATCCAGCCTATACCTACCCCGGCACAACTTGAGACTGTGTCCCCTTGTTCTGTTGCTGGTTGCCTGGGAGAAGAGGCCAACCCCATCTGGCTACATCCTCCCTTCAGGTAGTTGTAGACAGCAATGAGGTCACCCCTGAGCCTCCTCTTCTCCAGGCTAAACAGCCCCAGCTCCCTCAGCCTCTCCTCATAGGGTTTGTGTTCCAGGCCTCTCACCAGCTTTGTTGCCCTTCTCTGGACATGTTCCAGCACCTCAACATCTCTCTTGAATTGAGGGGCTAGAAGCATGGGGTCGTCTTGCTTTTTCTGTCCATTTCATGTGTGGCAGATACTAATCTCTTTCAATTGTTACTTAAATAACGCCACAGTGAGTGAAAGCAAGCATCACTTTTAATAACATTATTTTCATACCAATGCAATCACTGTCTGTAAATCCAAAGATTCCTTTGACTTGGTTAAAAGTAACATGCTTCTGAACTTTGACAATGTTTTTGTAGAATCCAGTACTTTTTCTGCGAGAAAGAAAGTGGAAAAACAAAATAAGAAGAGCAGAAAGTGATCCAAAAGCTAAAAATGACAAAAAAAATCTAGGATGAAACCTGTTTCAGATATTTTGTGGCCTGCATTTTGTGGAGATGACAATCAGAGAATTATTTACAAAGAAGAATGTTACGTCTTTGAAGTTTAATTAATTTTTCCTACCTCCTAACATTTAGTACAAACATTTTTTGACATAATTAACTGTTTAAACTAAGAAATATATAAATTTGTAAAGAGTGCCAAAATTCCACATTGAGCCTGACTTTTACTTATGCTTCTCTGTGAAGTCAGGCACAACCTGAATAGATCACTTCTTCTGTGTTGCTTGGTTTCCCCAGTGTGTATCCCATACAGGACACTGAGTTTCACTAAAGGAATAGAAGCTTAAATTTCCAGAATCTCATTTTCCCCAGGCTAATATCCCAAGGCAACTTCCTTTTGTATTTTTGATGAAGAAAAGGAAACTGTGTTTCTGCCCTGCCCTTCTCAGATTCATGTTAAGGTATTTTTTCTATGGCAGGAAAATCAGAGGAGTGAAAGGAGGAAAAACTGCTTCACATTCTGTGATCTGTACATTATACAGTTAGTCTCTAAAATACATATTCTCTCATCCAAATCTTTGAGGAAGTTTATCACCCCACTTGGAAGGGACGCCCATTCCATTGAGGCACAAACCGCACAACTTCAATTCTGAGCTCTGCCATAAAACTTCTTCCTTCTGAGAAGGCATTTCCAATAGCAGTTTCTTTTCCTTAAATTTTCTTTAAACTTCACTCAAAGTTCAAATAATAATCCTCCATGCTGTGTTACTAAATTCACTGATCCTAGTAAGTTGCTAAAATGCCTTTTGCTGATGCAGATAAAAACACATCTCAAAAGAATTTGCTACCATCTTAAATCAATCCGAAGGCTTGAGATTCAGTTATTTTTACAACTTTGCTGGCTTAAGATGCTTTTCATCATTTTAATTTAAGCATTGCACAGAAATATTTGTTCACATGTTATACAGGGGAATGACATCAGTATATATAAAAAACATTACACAGCAGAAAAATTCATAAGCTTGCCTAAAGTGTTGTAAAACCTGTCTTGAGACTTTCAAATTCAGATACACTTTTTAAAAAGATTCCTGGATGTCAAAAGTTGGAGTAAAAATAAAAGCCTTTTTTTTTCATTACAATGCTCTACAGAAATTAATACTTACCCTAAATAGTCTAAATCAGAAAATATAAAGGTTTTATTGATGTCAAAGCCACACGCAATGATGTCTTTTGCATTTTCTCTAGCGTACTCGTATGCCTTCTCAGTTGTTAGGTCCTTCCAAAGGTATTTCTCATCATCAGTTAACTGTATAATTAAGGGAACATCAAATACTTCTTGCAACCACCTAATAAAAGCAGAAAGATTTAATCTCAAAATTAAAATCAAGCTGTAAGTCAAGCAGTCAAAATAATTCTATATATCTAAACAAAAGCTATAAAGAGGTCTGCTTCTCTTTTCTTTGTGTGCACATGCAGTTATATTGATGTGCAGAGAAGAAACACTTTAGAGTGATTATAACAACATCTTATCTGGAAAAAAAGGCTCACATTTATCCTTTCCTGTACATATGACAGCAATCATCATTTGCAATGAGAACAGAGTTCAAAGAGAGTTTTAGCTCTTTGAGTACATCTGTATGTCCTACTGCTGCAGACACTGCATTATTCAGTTACTGAGTCTCAGTGAAAACTTATGTTTATGAACAGAAGTTCTAAGGAGTGCCACAGAGCTAAGGGTGCAAGGAAGAAGGCTTTATGGTCACTGTTGCAGTTTGAGGTTAATGCCTTTAAGAAAACCACAAAGTTAAAGATCTCCAGGAGCTAGTGTCCAGAAGGTGTACCAGAAAGTGTAATCTTCATATTTCATAATCCTAAATTCTGCTTCCCTATAAAATTGGTTGCGGAATCAGTTTTCTTCCCTTTCCCCCTCTCTTTCTCCTGCTGGGAAGGACAAGCAGGTTCTTGACTCCCTGGTGGAGGAGTAAGGTCTAGTCGACTTTGACAATGCTGTCACTTAGGCCTGGAACTGCTTAACTGGGGAAGAGGTAAAAGAGCAGTCTGTTCTGCTTAAAACCACAACAGCAATGCACGGATTATGATCACTTTTCACTGAAGGTAAGATTGCATTAAGTTCATTAATATTCACCTCACTTACACAGAACTCCCTGCAATGTATCATTTTGGCAGTTCCATAAATCACATTCAACACTTCCTTAGAAAATGCTTTGATTAATATAAACAGCAGAAATAACTTACTTTGCAAAGATAAATTGGATAAGATGACCAACATGCATTGCCTGAGAGGATGGCCCTCTGCCTGTATAAAGGTAAAAGGACTTCTTATTTTCATAAGCATCAAGGATTTGGTCCATATCTCTAAAGAAAAATCAGAAAACATGATGAAACTCTTTAGGAGGAAACACATATAGTAAAAATTCCTATTTGAAATTTGAGTGGCTTTAAAAGAAAAAGATTTTGTTGCATTTTTTTTCAAGTATTGCCTTTTTCAGAAGAAAACACTCAAAGAATATTTAAAAATTAAATATTAAATATTAAAATGAGCAATATAATGTTTATGTAGTTCAAGTTATATATTAAATTTAATAATTCAAATCATATAATCTATGTATACAATATATTAAAAAATGTGCAACTTTTATAAGTACTTAATTGGAACAATTAAGGCCTAGTAAAATGGAGCTGGGTTCAAACAACCAGCTTGGAATGGTCTATTGTAGAGGCTAATGCCCTAAATCACACTCAGGCACTCATCTGAAATGTCCTAGTTGACATAGCCCAAGAGCCCATGCATGCTAACAATTAAACAGTGTAGGTGATTGTCAGGCTGGTGCTTAAGATTATTTCCTAGGACTTTCTTCATGTAGCACTGCAGATCCAGAGGTCCACAGCACATGTGGACCCTTGCTGAAATAAGCAGTGCCAGCATACGAGCTCTGGAGTTGTCCTCTACACCAATGCTTTTGCCTGGCTGTTAATGTAGAGTCAAAATGGAATGTGGATTCTGTCCACATTTCTTCAATCTGGTATTAGTGAGGATGTATCAGAAGCTGATGCACACAAGGGTTTCAAACATTGCCAGGTTTAATTGTCTAGGTTCTAATTTAAATTCCCAGAGACTCAAATATATTTGATAGAACCAATAGCAATTTTATAGAGTGCCCTTCTCTCTTCCCCTTTCTTTCCCAAAAGAAAAGAATTAGATGTAGAGAGCGGAAAAGGTAAGCACACCCAAATAAATAATCTCACTCTGATTCGGAAGTTAAATAGAAGAAAAGTTTAACAATAAATTAAAAAGGTATCTGAGGTAGGGAAGTTACAAAGTTATAGGGAAGGTAAAACACATATAAAATGTGTAAATACAACCAGATTTTGATGGCAATTCGTTTGTTTGCCTCGTGGGTGATGGCCACATGGTAAAACAAAGAGAACCAGGAACAGGATGGTGATACTGGTAAGCAGGGAGCATAGCAAGAGCAAGAGAACAAGAAGTCCCTCTGCTTTTATAGACCTTTAGACAGGAAGGGGGGAGTGGGCTAACCACGAATCACCTGGTGGTGTTCAGACCCACCCGTGGGGAGGGGTCAAGACCACCTAGAGTCAGGTTCAAGGTCACTCCCCCTGGAGGGTTAACCCTGTACACCAGGAAAAATCTGCAGTAGCTGTTAATTTCAAATGACGCAGCTGGTTTCCCTTGGTCTAAAAGAACATGGCCTGTTGGTAGTTTGAGGTTTCTTCCAATAATGCTCACAGAAGGTCTAAGAGTTTTAAAACAAGAAAAAACTCACCTGTGAGAAAAAAAGATTCCTCTGCGTAGAAAGCGGTGAGGTTTTTGCCCAGTAGCTCTTTCTATTCGATTGATCAGGTCAGTGTCAATTTTACTGCTGCCAAACCGAACTATGATTTTAAAACATTTAAAACAAAAAGTTAAAAAAAAAAGGCCATAATATTGCTACAAACAGATCTTGGATTACCAAGCATGTACTAAAAAAGCCTAGATTAAAAAAGGGTATCTACTTCTTCAAGTCTCAGGTAAAACAGCCAGATTTTCCTGATTCTTGTCAGAAGTTGCAGCACTCACTCCAGTACTGACTTATCATGAGATCAACTTGCAATATTAATTACTGCAAATGCTAAAGTACTCATGAGAACAAAACAGAGACTCTGGATGTAAAGCTAAATTTTACAGGTACAAACCACCTAGTTCCATCTATTGCAACTACCTTAACCACTGTCCCGGGTTAGGGTGGATCCCTTCTCCGGTAGAATAAACTCACCACAACACAGAATTTTTTTTGAAAGTCAGGGAAAGATGAAATTGTAGTTCTTATAATGTAATAGTATAAAGAGGAAAAAACTACTAGAGAAAAAAAAGTACAATAACCTTAAGGAAGACGGGGAAGGGGTCGAGCGGTGGCGAAGCAGCAAAAGCAGCAGCAGCCAAAACAGCAGCTGGGAAAGACAGCAGGCAGGCGCAGCTTAAGCAGCAGAAGCCAGCAAGGGGAAAAGAACAAGCTGTGCTTCTAGACATAAAGCTCTTGATGCTCCAATGAAATTATATTAACTTATCTAATGTTGCCATTACATGGCTTGTCCCTGGAATGTTCACCTCTCCCCTATGTCTGAGCTAGAAAATCAGCTCAAATGGCCACAATCACAGAGATTACACTGGCAAATTGCATAGTTCTAAGACATGTCCACACAGAAGAAGCACTTTAGGTCTTCCTAGCTATTAACAGGACATATCACTGACATTTGACAAATCTCAATTATCATGACAGTTTCCTAAGGAAACCAGAAACAAAGACATTAATTAAAACGCATTAATTATGCAGCTAGCAAACGGTGACTTACATGACTACTATACTTCTGCCCCGTGGAAAACATGGCAATCACTTTGAATGTCCTCCTGTAGAGTCAGATGTACTCTGAGTAGTTCCCTCCTTATAGAATCACAGAATGGTTTAGGTTGGAAGGGACTTGAAAGATCATCTAGTTCCAATCCCCTGCCATAGGCAGGGATACCTCTCACTAGGTCACTCAAGGCCCACATCCAACCCAGCCTTGAAAATCTCCAGGGAGGGAGCATCCACAAAGTCCCTTGGCAACCTGTTCCAGTGTCTCACCACCCACACTGTAAAGAACTTCTTCCTAACATCTAGTTTGAATCTCCCCTCTTCAAGTTTAAACCCATTACCCCTTGTCCTGTCATTACAAGACCTTGAAAATAGTGCCTCCCCAGCCCTCCTGCAGGCCCCCTTCAGATACTGGAAGGCTACAACAAGGTCTCCTCAAAGCCTTCTCTTCTCCAGGCTGAAGAGCCCCAACTCTCATAGTCTGTCCTCATAGCAGAGGTGCTCCAGCCCCCTGATCATCTTTGTGCTCTTCTCTGGACTTGCTCTAACAGGTTGATGTCTTTCTTGTATTGGGGGCTCTAGAACTGTACACAGGGCTCCAGAACTTCCAACATTTCTACAATACTTAAAATCCCTCCAAAAGAACAAAAAAATCTTCTTCATATGTCCTACGTAAGTAACAAGAATCTTGTCTGCTTATACATTCTAATAATTACCTTTTTTTTTGCCCCTACTGATGCATATTTTTCTGTATATTTTGTCTCCAACTACCTTCTGTAGACTAAGCCAATACACACTTACATTTAACATGGACTTAACAACAACACTGCAGAGCTAAACGAATGCTGACAACAGCATCTGAGCTCCCAAAAGCAAGTAATGGTTACTGCCACATGAGGCTGTATGCTCTATCATGAGCAGAAACCAGCAATTTAAAACTGAGGCACTGTATATGAACTGAAGATTTAAAATAATGAAAAAAAAAGCAAGAAAGCAAGCAAGCAGAGTAAAAACTACTGAATAGTTCTCCTATCTGTTTCTACGCTAGACTGAAGCAAGCTATTAACATAGTGGACTGTAAAACAAATAAGGAAATTAACTAAACCTGTTTCTTAAGCTACAAAACTTTGCAGGTTGTATGAGCTGCATCTTCCTCATTCCACCTAATGCTTAGTTTTTCAATCAATAATGTGTCTTCTGAAGAAGTCATTATGCATGTAGATTTCTGCATTAGTTTCAGATAATCCCTGCACTCCCTAATTCAGAAGTCAAGGCAGATGTGGAGAGACAGTAGGAAGAATCTACAGCGTGGCCAGATTGCTCTAGGCTCTAGTTTTTCTGCATCACAGATGCTGAAGATGCAGACACTGAAGTCAGGGTGTTTTCATCAATGTAACTTAATCTATTAACAGTCCTTATGCCAAAAAAATCAAACTGCAAGTAAAACCTTCATTTCAAGCTGAAAAGTTCTTTGGAAAGTATTTAGGTCTTCCACAACTAATGCCTGCCTGGGGCATTTTCAATACTTTTGCCATGTGAATGCTATGAGCAAACATAAATTAAATGTTACCTATGAAGGTTCTGATCAGGGTTTGTGGTGATGCTTTGCTGTCTCTGTTAAGATTGCTTTACATTAATTCCTTAGTAGCAGTGAAGGAAGAGTTATACCTATAAGTTTGTCATAATCCACGCCTTTTGCATTTGATGTCTGCACAGTCCAGGGGTCCACAAAGTCCTCATCCTCTTCTTTATTTGTACCATTGTTTATTAATACAAGATCTTTAGGAGGCAAGCCTGCCTGATAATCTTGTCCAGTTGTTGCTTTATATGACAGTTTTAATGATAATAGCATCCTCACTGCAGCATCAATTTCATCCTGAATAAAGGAAAAAACCACATTTGACTTTACATACTTAGACAATTACATTAATGTCTTAGCCTTTCAAAGTCCTGCATCCATGCTTTGACTTGAATTGCATTATTTGTACATAAAAGCTTAGCGTTTACAAATTTGCAGCATCACTGACAAAGGTAAAGAAAAAAACCAAATAGGTCATTTTCTTAACCAGCAGAATTTAAAGCATTGTCATTGCTAAGATATTTAAAGCACCTCTGTCTCACTTTTCAGAGGTATGACAAATTTAACATTGTAAGTGCAAAATCTGAAGATATATAAATGTAATATAAATTCTCTAGTTCACAGTGCTTCTAGTAGCTCACCTTCAAGTAATTTCATTTTATTCATTACAATCCATAGACAGGCTTGAAGACATACTAGAACAAAAACTACTTTATGTCTTATATGGTTATGACCTTTTTAATACAAAGCTATTGTAACATCTCATGCAAGCAATAAATAGACCAATACTTAATTGAGCTCTTAGTTTTCAGAGTTTACTCCCATAGGTGATACACTAAGACAGCCCCTATTAAAACTGAGTTCTCTTTGCCAACATGGCGATGACAGATCAGGGATCTTTAACGGCAAGTTACTGGATCACTTAAGGTAGATTAAGCAGGGCCTATCAGTATAGTTACAGGAAGACATTATTTGCTATTGTGTACAATAATGCATGTAAAAAAGATTTTAATGAAGCAGCTAAATCCAGGGAAGAATGCAAGTGATATAAACTCCATGTGAAAATCATGTATCTTGGATCTCATCACGTATCACGGCAACTTGCTTAAGTACACTTCCAGGAACTTCTATGACTCTCTATTCTTGAGGAGTAAAAACTTTGCTCTTGCTAGTGACTACCTTGCTCCAGATAAGAGCAATTTACAAAATGGACATAAATACTTCCTAACAAATATTTTTTTTTCTTACAGCAATACAAAATAGATCTCAGAACAATCATATTCTTCAGCACTCTTGAAGACAGTCCTAACTTGAAAAAAAGATGGCTTGAAAATAAGAAATGGAAATACCTTTGGTGCTTTTCCTGCTTTCAATGCTCTCACTTTCTCCCCTTGTTCAGTTACTCTTTGAAACAGCTGAAGTGGACTCAGAGATTTCAAATCACAGTTTGGATTATCAGCCATTTTGCCAGATCTGTTTATTTACAGTTCAACTAAGTGTAATGTCTTCCAATTCTTCGGCTTGCACATTCAAAACAGCAGCAACCACAAGAACTGTAGAGCAAAAAACAGTGCAGTTCATTTTTTCACTTACATCCTGAACATCAAATGAGAATAAGAATATAAAAACTGTAATGACCCCATACCTAATTATATTCCCATCAGATTAATGAGGAGACATTAATACAATGAAGAGCAGCTTCATACAGAAATAAACTGAAACTGACAAGAGTATTGAATAAATTTAGAGAACACTCTTAATGTTGTTTGTCTACAAAACCTTTTAGAAGTAATTTTTTTCACAAAGGTAGAAGTAATTAAATATGCATACAATTCAGAACATCTCAGAACAGCTGGTAGAGATTACTTTTGTGCCACTTGATATTCTGTCAAATTCTGAACGATAAAGAGATTTTTATAACTACCATATGGATTTTTTGTCTTAATCTATGTAGTATATTACTTAAATCCAAAGATATACAAGAGAAAAGATTAGTCAGCTTCTTTATTACTTTTCTAGAAGTTACAAAACATGCTGATGACAACAGAACAACCATTGGGTAAGCAATAGGCTGTGAATTTAAGGCCTGTTTCTTGGCAGTACATAGGAAAAATAAACCTAGGAACTGGCTTAAAATGATGAAATAGCTGAGAGTAAGAACAAAGTAGTTTTCCTACACCTGACATACACCTTGATCACTGAAGCTAACACATTGCACACCCATGCTTTCACAAATGGGCTTCTCTTCCATGGCAACACCTATTGCATTGTATTTATTAACAGTATAGAATCACAGAACCAGCCATGTTGGAAGAGACCTCCAACATCATCCCATCCAAACTATCACCCAGCCCTATCCAGTCAACTAGACCATGGCACTAAGTGCCTCATCCAGGCTTTTCTTGAAGACCTCAAGGCACGGTGACTCCACCACCTCCCTGGGCAGCCCATTCCAAAGGCAAATCACTCTCTCTGGCAAGAACTTCCTCCTAACATCCAGCCTAGACCTCCCCCAGGACAACTTGAGACTGTGTCCCCTTGTTCTATTGCTGGTTGCCTAGCAGAAGAGACCGACCCACATCTGGCTACAACCTCCCTTCAGGTAGTTGTAGACAGCAATGAGGTCACCCCTGAGCCTCCTCTTCTCCAGGCTCAACAACCCCAACTCCCTCAGCCTCTCCTCATAGCGTTTGTGTTCCAGGCCTCTCACCATCTTTGTTGCCCTTCTCTGGACACATTCCAGTATCTCAAAGTTTATCTTGAATTGAGAAGCCCAGAACTGGACACAGTACTCAAGGTGTGGCCTGATCAGTGCTGAGTATAGGGGAAGAATAACCTCCCTTGTCCTGCTGGCCACACTGTTCCTGATGCAGGCCAGGATGCCATTGGCTCTCTTGGCCACCTGGGCACACTGCTGGCTCATCTACAGCCTACTGTCCACCAGTATCCCCAGGTCCCTTTTCACCTGGCTGCTGTCCAGCCACTCTGTCCCAAGCCAGTTGCGCTGCTTGGGGTTGTTGTGGCCAAAGTGTAGAACTCTGCACTTGACCTTGTTAAATCTCATCCCATCATGCAGTTTAAATGTTCAAAACAGAGGACAGAACAGCATTAACTTGACATGGGAAGAGTGTTTAAAGCCCATTATGTTTCTGGTTATAGCGAGCTTCCCATATTTACAGAGAAGAAAATAGGTGTTAAAAATGGCTAAGGAGGACACCATCTGTCAGAAAAACAACACTGTAAGGGAAACTGCAACTAACTCGAATCCATTTGGATGAACAATAATAAGGTACATAGAGAAGCCTACAGAGACTTATAAAACAATTTCATAAAACCTGAGGCTTTTAAAATGAGGTAACAGTGGAGATGGTAACAACAAAGATGAACTGAGGGAAAAGTAAATTTTTAAGGAAAACTATCACTGCAGCTTGGGTGGGGTTGTGAAGTGCTGCTTCACAATTGGATGGGGTCAGTTTATGAAGTGCTGCTTCACAATCAGATGTGGGCTGTTTATGAAGCCGCCCAAGCTATTGCACACTTTTTTATTTGAGGAAAGTGATGTCATCTCAATCATAAACCTGATGCTTATTTCACATGCACTTGTGCTAGTTTGAAGCTAGCTAGAATGTTTTGGTGGGAAGATTTAGATCACAGGCTGTGAAAGAGAAACCATGGTGATGTCTACTTCACTCATAAGTTTGCTGAGAGGTATAAGAACAAGAATGTAAATATAGGCAAGACATTCGGTCACTGCCTGGGCTTTGAGCTGCATTTCTCTCTCTCTCTCTAACCTAACCTGCCATCTCTCTGATTAATCCACCTGCTTCCTAACCCCCCTGGCCAACCCTCCAGTCTGCCTTGGGTACAAGGCAATGTCTGGGGTAAGGTAGAGAGGAGTGGCAGAAGGTGGAAGGGCAGTTGGGAGACCCTCCTGGGGACTCAGGTTGCTGAGAGGGCTGTTGTGTTTTTGTATTACCTTTTAACTTGTATATTTCTGTATATAACAGTATATATATTGTGAATATCTGCTTGTATATCCTGATAAGCTGTAAATGTAAGCTTCATTCAATTTCCAGAGCTGTCTGAGTCTAGTCTGGGTGATTTTAAAAAGTGTGTGCGTGTGGGTGTGGGTAACACCCAAACCATCACAGCACTGTATTCAGATGTGAGTGAGAAATGCAATGCAAGTCAAAAGAGCTGGAATTTCATAGAGTTGGAAACAGTGGTGTGTTGAAAACACAGGATTCACCCTAAGCATCCTCTGTAGTGATATGCCCATGCTCACAAAGGCAGCACTCTGTACCCATGTAAACTTCTTCTAAACTGCAAAGGACTGTGTCTCTCTGGAGAGATTCCTTAACATATTATTGATCCAGTGCTATGTAAGAGGCATGAATACAAGATACAGAAGTGAACAATAAAAGCTGTTAATAAAAATACAAGTTCATTTGGCTCCCTTCTTCCAGAATTAAAAAAGAAGAAACCAAACATCTAATATTTGCATTTGTTGTTCAGTATTTCAAACCTTTCCTCCTACAACAATGATCATCCTAATTGCAACCTGGGTTACATTTACATAGCATGTATTTAAACTGTCGCTGTGAAAGCCTTCACCTGCCTAGAAAACTTAAGAAGGACGATTTGGTAACTTGCTGGTTGCCAGAACATACCTATTACTAAGGCTATGTTTATCAGGCAGCTGCAATATTCCCAGATTTCAGCTTCAGTTAAATACCCTGAGAAAGCTGAGAAGTCAAATTTTATTTGCTTAGTCTATTAACACTGATATCACATTTAGACTAGTAACTGACTAAAATAAGACCAATTGATGTATTATCAGTAACACTTAGCTGTGATTAGTTTGACTGAGCTCTTTTTAAGAAGTAATTTGAAGTATATCAAACAATTCTATGATGTATTCCTTATTTACTTATACTCTTTTATTTGAATACTACTGCTTTCTCATGGGCTCAAGATACTTGGATAACTGGAAAATAAAGTATAAAGAGCAAATTCATATGAGAAAATGTTAGTGAAGATTAAGACACATCTTTTTCACAGAAGTATGCCAACTATACATACTTGCTTAAAATGTTACAACATAAAAAAAGGCAAACAAGAATCATCCTTTGGTGTATAACAAATTGCTGTTTTAATGCAATTCCTGAAAGTACATCCTTACTGATAGATTGCTTCCATTCAGAAAGGCTGAAATGACACAGCTGCCACTGAGCATGTATACTAGAGTGTAGAAAAAGAGACTCTTTAGAAAGTTTGCAATGCTATAGATTTGAGCTGAGCAAAGAACATCAAATGAAGGTGCATTTTCATTCAGACTGAAAAACTGATCTAATCACTGCAGCAAGAGATGAGGACATTATGATTGCAGAATGGAAAGGATATTAAACTTATCTCTATTTTCCTGAGTGCTGGATAGAATTCAAGCCAGGACTCATTAATATGGAACTTTCAAAGTTCATAAATGCAACTGTGAACCTTCTAAAAGGAATGTCTGGATATTCAGCATTTTATCATATTTTTTCACTGATATTATCAAAACTAACAGTCTCAGATACATTAAACATCACACAAAAATAAATTTAAGGGGAAAAAATGCAAGGGGAAAATATTTGAGAATGGACTATCAGAGTATTTAGGACCAGGGTCTAAGATGAACCTAAAGGTTTGTGGTGTGAACTTGAAAGGCAAGAACTGTATGCCTTTTCTATCCACACAATGCAGGGTAACTCATGATGGGTATTACTAGTGACTGCTTCAGCATATTAAATCGTCAGACAAAGGTCAGAAATGATCTCTGGCACAGGTATCAGAAAACAGCTGTATTCCTCTCTCCTGCTGCATGGCAACCTATGACAATCTCACTGTTCTCTACCTGCTTCGGTACCTTAGAGACCTGAGAACCAGAGAACAGGGCTTCCCATTATTTTAAAAGCTCTTTTGTGGCAAACATGGCATGAAGGTTCACCAAGACTTAAAAAACGACAGCAATACAGAAGGCTTGAAAATGTTTTCATTAACCAACAAATTAATGCGACTATAAGTCTGACAGTACTTATGCTCCTGAAAATGGTTTTGCCTTCTGGAAATGAAACTGAAAAATAAAAAGCGAATTTAAAGCAGTTAGTACACACACAGATGTGTAAAACATGCCTTGAGAAGTATTCCAACACAGACTACATTTCATAGTAACTGTACCTTCCCAGTCACGGTAACAAATCAATTTATGTATGAGAGTACAATAGAAGTGTGCAAGATGATTCCCACTGTGAATCTTTACTACATTACAGCTGCTAAGAGGTAAGCTCTTGTGCACAGTAAGCTGACATGTTTAACCCTGGAGGCTTGCAGTACTTCCCTTGCCGTCTTTACCCGGGCAAAGCAAAGGCACTCCACAGCTCTGTCCTCTCTGGGCCGCATCTTCCAGCAAGCAAGACCCAGCCTCCTCCCCTTTCCCACAGTAAAAGGGCTTTCCATGCAGACGCTTTGGTAAAACAGCCAAGGGGGCTGCAGCTCCCGCAGGAAGTGGAAGAAAAATCTCTCTCAGCGCATGGACTCCTCGTAAAAGGAGGAAGGAAATGTACCTAGCAGACATCCAGCAGAGACGTCTCCCTTCTGCCCCCAGTCCCGGCGCCCCGTACTAACCACGGGGGCGGCAATAACCACCCCAGGACCCCTCCTCCCCCTCCCCCAGATCTCTCACCAAGGCCCATTCACGCCTCGGCTGGACGCCGTCCGGACCCGCTCGTTTCACCGCTCCTCTCTCATTGACATTGCATCAGCCCCCAGCCGGCACCACACTCACGACTCTCGGCTGGGAAACGCGTACCCTCGGAACCATTGCTTCTCATTGTCCTTCCTCCCACTGCAGTTACCAGCTTGCGAAGCGCCCTCCCCATGGACCACAGCGATAGAAGAACGGCCCCTACGCGCCCAGAGAGCCTCGGCTTGGCCTGTTCCTTTCTCAGCACAAGACCTTGCAAGAGGGTTGTGGCGCCCGGAACCGCTTGAGCGGGGAACCTAGATTCCACCCGACGCGCTGTTAAACCCGGAGCCGCTGCGGACCGGCGAATGCGTGCGGGGCTGCGCTGCCGGCGGTGGTTGTGCGGCGCAGGTAGCCGCGGGGCGGGGTCGGCCCCGGGGCAGACGCGGATGGGAGGGGGGGAGAAGCGAGTCGAAGCGGTGACGGCAGCTCTGCGTCTAGGGTGGGGATGGCCCCGTGACTGGCCTTGGTGCCATGGGACTGGGAAAGACCGCGCGTATATGGAGAGCAGTAACGGCGCCTACGCCGGGGCACTGGAGAAGGAAAGGGCCTCGGCGACAGGGTCCTCCGGACACCACCGTCACGCAGCCTCGGGCAAGCGTGAAATCTCGCCGTGAGTGGCCACCGGCGTTGCCCTTGGCTTTCTGTTTGTACGCGTGTTGGCATTTGGGGTGACTTAGCGGGCGTAGGGGGGTGTGGGTATCATACTTAACTCTTTCCGCTTGAACATATTGAAACGAAACTGAAAAGAAAAACAAAACTCTACATTGCCTTGTCAAACCAACACGTCCTAAATCGTATAATTAATACATTCACGATCTAGTTACAGTAAGTTTCCAGTGAAGTACAGTGTGGTTTTAATTTTCTCTTTTCCCAGTTAGGCAGCATAAGAAACTTTGCAGCAGCCTTACTTTAAAAAAAAAAAAGGGAATTGAATGAGAGGTCTTAAGATGACAGAGGTGCTCTGCTTTTGCGAACGTGCTGAATGTGCCGTGTCTGTAATGGGATGGCTTTATGCTGACCAAATGTAATGGGATAAGTTCTTTCTAATAGGAAACTGTTTTGTCCTGGTGTGTGAAAGGCATGGTCCTGTACTTGCCTCTGAATCTCGCCTTTGTTTTAATTTATTTTTTTGCTAATATAAAGTAAAGTGATAGAAAGACTAAGCCAATCCACTTCTTTTCATTTATACCTTTCAGTCAGAGGTCAACTTCTTAATGTATCTGTTCTTTGGACAAGATGCGTTTTGGCTGGGGTCTGTGTTCAGCGCTGCAATACAAACAGTAACCACTTGTTGCGATTACTGAAGTGTAGTCCTCCGAGGCTGTTAGCTATTTGTTAAGAAGATTCAATTTACTGTGGAAAAACTTCAGTTTACTGAATTTGAATTGAATTGTTAGTTAAATTTCCTTGAAAGACTACTAAATATTTTCCTGGATGCTATTTAAGTGAGCCTCTTTTAGTAAATAAAGCTGTACTATTAAAAAAGAATCTTTCCATGCCCTAGGTTGCTGGTGTTTATAGCTGTCATAAACTTCAGAGAAAGACAAAATGTCCTCTAGAGGGAGATCTTGATGCTTCTACGTGTTTTTATTAAGGAAAGCATCTGTGTAATGAGCGTGTATCTGTTCATGAGAACTCCTCTTCTGCATCTGTGCTTGGCAATTTCACTGCAGAATACATAGCCTCTAATATAATACTTTTTGTAGGCTGAATGAAGCATGCTTACTTTAATTCAGAGATCCAATTCTGAATTTAAATGGGTAGTCTGTACTAGTTCAAAAGTACTACTCCTGCAGTAGGACCTGTATTTGTGGCATCAATTCTGCAAATGCTTATGTAGATACTGACTTTCGTACCACATTCTCATTTTAATCTGGATGCTTTGGAGAGTAGTTGATTTGCTTATCTGAACAAGAAGATCAGCAACTCATCTGGAAGTGTTGTGGGTTAAATGGCTTTAGCATGAGTGCTAACAGCTGGGCAAGGACACAGCAGAAATAAAATGTCCATTTTAAGCAGCCTTAGCAACTGAAGTGGAGCAGAAATTTTTTGCTATAAACAGCAGAAGCTGAAAGATTATTTTTGCAGATACATCAATTGTTTGAATATATTTAACCCTATACACCACATATTCCATCCAAAGTACAGGAATAAGCTTGGCAGGATTGTTATGGTGGTGAGTTATTCAGTGTGTGATATAGAATCATAGAATCAACCAGGTTGGAAGAGACCTCCAAGATCATCCAGTCCAACCTAGCACTCAGCCCTATCCAGTCAACTAGACCATGGCACTACATGCCTCAGCCAGTCTTTTCTTGAACACCTCCAGGGACAGTGACTCCACCTCCCTGGGCAGCCCATTCCGATGGCAAATCACGCTCTCTGTGAAGAACTTCCTCCTAACATCCAGCCTATACTTCCCCCAGCACAACTTGAGACTGTGTCCCCTTCAGCATGACATTTATTTTTTGCAGCTATTAAAATAATTCAGTAAATAAGGCACCTGTACTCTTTTTTTTTTTTTTTTTTTTTTTTTTTTGTAAATGCAGATAATGAACTCAGCACAGTTTCTGGAATAAGACTGCTTTGTAAAACCTAAAGGCTGTGTGGAACATGGTCTGTGGATTTAGGTAGAAAATTTCCTCGCTGCAAGACAGTTGGATGGATCAGAAATGTTTTACTTTTTAAGTTTCTAGTTGAATCCCTTCATGGTCAAGAAAAGACTGGATGAGGCACTTAATGCCATGATCTAGTTGATTAGACAGGGCTGGGTGCTAGGTTGGACTGGATGATCTTGGAGGTCTCTTCAAGCCTGGTTGATTCTATAATTCTGTGTGTTTCAAGTACTTTGTATGAAACAGATATTATTAGACTGGCTCCAGAATAGATGTAGCATTGTTAGTGTTATAAATGTACACACCAAAGCACTGCACAAGTAATTGACTTCATTTGTGCGTGTGTGGAACTGCTGCTGCAAGTAAGCTTGAAATGATTTGCAGTACTTATGTTGCAAGTTTTTGTTTTCCTTTTTATACTTTTTTTTTCTGTGTTATGGAAATTCATCTCTGCTGTGTATTAAAAATGCATACAAAGTGCTTGGAGGCAAATAGTGTTGCATAATTTGATGTACAGATGTTAGAATAGAGGAATAAGTTCCCTTAAGTGGGCATAGAAGTTAGGGGCTTTTTTTGTTCAGAAAGGCACGTACTTAACTTGCTCAAATTGTAGACTGTAATAAATTGTGCTCTGAATAATCAATTCTTTATTGTAGATCATAATTGTGGAGGATTCCAGCTGTCTGCTGTGTCTAACCATAATGAGCTCATCACTGGTTGCTTATGACGATTCGGACTCTGAGACAGAAACTGAAAAGACTGACGTTCCCCATGCTTCTAGCAGACAAGCAAGCCATCCAAGTACTTCTGTGAATTGCCATCAGTACTTTACATCTGCTAGTTTTTGCACAAAATCTGCATATGAAGTGCAGTCTCCTAAGAACACTGACAACTCTGTTATGAGCACTGCTTGTGAAGATCCCCTTGAGCATTACACGCAGAATAATAACACAAATTTGGCATCTCCTTATTGTAGGAGAGCATACTCTGGCCATACTGCATTATGCATGTCCTACAAAAACTATGAACAACCATCAAGCTCTTCAACAAACTCTGGCAATGGCATTTCCCAGAAGAGATTGCTTAAAGACAGTACCACCACTATAAAAGGAATTAGACCATACATCCCCAAAAGGTTCCGTCAAGAAAATTCCACTATGCTTAGACAAAAGGAACCTGATCAGAGAAATAGCTCAGATGATGATGTTAAACTGGACATAGCAGGAGAGCAGACTTTAAGCAAGATCTCTGGATTAATCAAGCCATATTTGGGATCCAAATATAAATTAACTGAACTCCCCAAAAGTTTAGTATTTTACATGTCTAAACACAGTGGTCCTGTTAATGAAATCCAGTGGTGTCCTGTACGAGAACAAAGTCACCTGCTTCTCTCGGCTTCTATGGACAAAACACTCAAGGTAATGTAAAACAGGATGCTTTGTGGACCAGTTACCTAGCTTAAAAGTACTGTATTAACTAGTGGTCTTCTGTGAATAACATCCTTGCTTATGTGTGTTTAACAGTTCAAGTGTATTTAGAATTTGAGATGTTCTAGGGTACGAGATCCTATTATGAACTTGCCTCCTTAATCCTTCATTGTACCTGCAGTTGGTTCCATTATTTTGGGTTTTTTTTAGTTAGATTTCTACTAGATCATTTCTCATAATCTTTATTAATGTTACACTTCCATTAATTCTTTCTTTAATGGTACAATGGCCATAAGCACTATGGTCTGGATAGAGATTCTGTCTTAAGTTGTTAAAAGAAAAATGTCTGCCAGCACTAGAATAATATTTTGAGGAACTTAACCTTTCTGACAAGCCTTAGTGGCTACTGGTGGGAGAGGCATGTCAGATCAGATGATTTTTTTTGTCTGAACTAGTGGGACAGATCTTGCATCCCAGAAAAGTGTCCTGTCATGATCTAAGGCGTCTTCACTCTTTGTTTCAGGGGTTAGTGCAGTACTTAAACTGTATTTTCCTTCTAGCTTTAGTGACTTCAGTTCTTTCTTTGTTGATTTAGTTGGAACAAGGAGTCTTAATTTCATCTTAACAATGGGTAATAAAGCATATACGCAAAATGCTTTTGCCAGATACAGGCCTTGTGCCACTGCTGGGTTCAAATAGTAGTCTTCTGAAGTAGGTTTATACAGGAATATGGGTTTGATCAGAGCACACAGAAAGTGTCCTTGTTGTTGGAAGGCATGCTTTATTGTATCCAGTGTGTGTTTAATGTGTCAGGTTCAATTGTTTTAAAACCTAAAATGTAGATGTTTAAGTAAATCTTACTTAACAAAGAAGTAAGAGTAACAAATCCCTTTGTATCAACATGCTTCTGAAATTAGAGGAGAGCAGGGAATTTTGAAATGGACATTGAATTCTGATTTCATATAAGCAAAACAATCTTAAATAGGGCTGGGGGATAGATTGGACTGGATGATCTTGGAGGTCTCTTCCAACCTGGTTGATTCTGTGATTCTATGATTGTAAACATTTTACTCTTTTGATGTTTAATTTGTAGTAGAGAACTTAGTTTCATTTATTGTTGCTTTTGTATGATTTTTTTCTTATCCTGGAATTTTTCTTTCCCCAGTTTTTCCATGAGGCCCTGTGAAGTATGTGCTGGCTTTGCATCTTTGATGCAGTGATGTTCTTGAATCTTGGACAGAGTTTCTGCCTTTTTCCCTCCATAATGTCTATTAAAACGTTGGTGCTCACAAAAGAGAAAACTCCACATCTAAGACATGCATAAAAATTACTCTTTTAAATTGCCTATCCTTTGTTCTTTAAAGTTATAATAACTTCACTGGCTCTGTAGTCAGCATAGCCTATCACACCATCAAAGTCTGAGTGCTTTGAACTCTGGGAAATTCTTCCTTCATCTTCTTTCCCAAGCTTTTTTTTTTTTACATCTTAAAGATTAAATGGAGCACAAACCACACTTGAAGTACAGACTTAGAAAAGACCAAGATGTGCAGAAAGTGCTGATGCTTGGGTTTTTTTGTTAGCACCAATTTTAAGTTTGGTTTATCCAAAATTATAAACACCTATAACTTAAATATGTCTGAATTTGGCTTTTTGTCTTAAACTGTCACACCACCTGCTTAATGCTTTGTTTTTGCATCACAGAGCTTCATTTTACTGCTGAGTGAAATTATAGATGTGTTAAATTTGATAAAGCAATCTAAAATCAATATTGTTATTGCCATGCAAAATGACTTCAGTGGAAATAATAGCCTGTCTCTTGTCTAAGCAGAAAGCAGGATGACTTTATTTCTCTAGGGTAGTGTTATCACCCTTGATGGGAAGCAATCCTTAAAAGTAAAGTTGTTTTTTTTTTGAGGAAAACCAGTTGCCTTAGGTGCCCCAAAACATGGAAGTGCAATTGTTAGTGGAGTATGTTAATGTTGGCAAATCTAAAACATGAATAAAGTATGATAAAACACACTTCAGTAATTTTGGAGGGTGGTCTGTAGAGAAATGAACGGTTCTTACTGTTACTTCTTAATATTGACAGCTTGTAGTGGTGTGAGCAGTAGCATCATTATAGTTTGAACCTCTACACAAGTACCTTTTAGGCCAGCAGAGGGCACGGTTAGATTAAGTATTGACTTGTTACAAACCTCATTTCACGAACTTTAGAGGGTCACAAGACCAGAAATCTCTGACTCTCACCGCAGTTGTTTATCTTCTGGGGATTTTTTGGCTATCTGCCATTGCCTGAAGTTCTCCATTTTCTAGTGTAAACATAAAACAACTGATTGAAAATGCAGATCCAGAGGTGGTACTTTCTTTTTCCTTTCCTGATCCTGTACCTTCTCAAGGCTTATGTTTGTTGTTGTTTTCTTGCAAAAACACCTGCTTGAAATTGCTGCTTTAAATCCAGGCAGTGGAAGCATCTTTTCCTTCCCTTAATGTGAATGTGCAAACACTTGTGGTGTTTTCACTGTTTACTTTGAAATTTTGATTTGGATTAAATTTAAAGCACTGTTGGAAGCCTAAAATCCCTGTATGATCAGAGAGACTGGGTAATCCAGAGGTACAAAATGCTGTACTTTGTTAGCTATGTGAATAGCTGTGACTGAATATTTTAATGTGTAAATGTCTTGGATTCAGTCCATACATTGAGCCGATGTGTTAAGACATTTTGTCTTTTGAAGACTATAATATTAGTGGAGATTTTCAGAATTGAGAGTTCTGACTAAGCTTATCTGACTGACTGTAGTAGTTTTAGTTGTGCATAGATGAAAGGATCTATAGCAGTATGGATTTTTGGTAGTATTTAGCCAAACAGTTTTGTATCTTCTATGTCTTCTTTTGTGATCAAATGTTTTTCTCTTTAATTTTTTATTAGTAAGAATTTTCCTTTTTGGGAAAGGATTTTTTTAAAATGAAGGGACAATTACTTAAAGATCACCAGATTAAGAGAACTAATTTCTTTATTTCCATCTAAATTATTAATACTAAATTGTTCATACCATGCATCTAAAATATATGTATAACTGATTATATAGTTTCTTTTTAAGTGTGTGTGTTCATGTATCCTTTTTAAATGAGAGGGAAAGAATAATCTACTTTTTATATTTCCCTAGTTTAACCAGTGTGCACTTTGATATCTTTATGAATGAATGTAAAGTCATAGTACAGATTGCAAAAACTAAGTTGATATTTTCAGCTTGTTGACTGAAAAGCAGCAGAGGAGAAAGTTCTTCACTGAGGAGTTATTGGACACTGGAATGGGCTGCCTGGGGAGGTGGTGGAGTCGCCGTCCCTGGGGCAGTTCAAGGCAAGGTTGGACGTGGCACTTGGTGCCATGGTCTAGCCTTGAGCTCTGTGGTAAAGGGTTGGACTTGATGATCTGTGAGGTCTCTTCCAACCTTGGTGATACTGTGATAACATGAGGAAAGATCATCTGTAGCAGTTTTTATAAGTACAATGTGTCTTGAGGAGGAAATTCACTGATTTAGAGGATTTTACTTTTCCTTGAAAGTATTTGCTCTGAAGTCTCTTTTGGTGTGTGTGGCTTCATTGAGGAAGGGAAAAAACACAACTGAATGGTTGTCAAACAGCATAATTGAAAAATCAGTTGTCAGCTAGGGACAATTCTGTGATGCTGTGACGTTGTAGAGTGGTTGGTGCTGGCCTCTTCTCCCAGGTGATTAGTGATAGAACAAGAGGGAATGACCTCAAAGTGCAACAGTCTGGGTTTAGACTGGATATGAGGAAAATTTTATTCACAGAAAGAGTAGTCAGACATTGAAATGGGCTGCCCAGGGAGGTGGTTGAGTCACCAGCTCTGGATGTGTTTAAAGGTCGTTTAGATGTGGTGCTTGGGGGTATGGTTTAGGGGTGAACTTTGTAGAGCAGGGTTATTGGCTGGACTCGGTGATCCCAAGGGTCTTTTGCAGCCTGAATGATTCTCTGTGTGTGTGATTCTACAGAATAATGCTTCTACCAGCAGATGGGGCTCCTCAGCATCTGAGAAAGGAATTGTGGATAAACTGAGCCTCTATAAAGCCTAGGAGATTTTCATATTTGCCTCCAGCTTGTACAATGAAAGACCAAAATTTGAAGTTCATGTATGTGTCCCAAAGTGTGTAAGAAAACCTCATGGAGACCTGAAGGTACATATCCCTTCCCATACAACATCCTCTTGTATTGTGGGTTAATTACCCACAGTTCTTATCTGGAGCATTAATAGAAGAATATTTCATGCTAAATTTAAAATTTGTAAGGAATGGGAAAAAAAAAAAAAAGCTTTGGCAAGTCTTTTACTCTCTCTTGGGCTTTTGAGCTTCCCCTTCCAAAAGGGAAGCTGATAGTACTTCTAGCCTATATAGGTGCAGAAACGAGCAGGAAACCTGATGCAAGTTAGGGGAAAATGCTGTTTGCCACAGTGCTGTGGCAGTGCTCTCCACTTTTATGTTCTAACTGTGTTATCAGTGACTTCTGTTTCTAGTTTAAGTATACATTTTAGGGCTTGTAAAACGTGATTCTCTTATGTTTTCTTCAAAAACCACTGCCTTCTGTTTGAATAGCTGTTGTAAATGAAATCTAGGCTACTACTACCATTTTTAGTTTTGCCTACTTTAATTCTTGCCTACTTCTAATTCTTGTCTAATACTTTTTTTGCATAAATTTTGAGACTCTGTTATTAAAGGTCTGGTTTCCATAATGTGAATATTCATCACTTGATTAGGTATTTCTGGTTTCAAACCCCAAATATAGAATCCAAAATCACAGGTTACTGTTGAATACAGTTGTTTACCTTAGGTAGAAAGTTTGATGTGAAGTTGTCTACTGAAAGACATGTTTACCAATTGCAGAACAGTACGTCTTTGTAATGTGCTACCTCAAGAGATTTCGTGCAGATGCTTCTCTAGTCTTAAGAGAATTTCTTGTGTTGTTAGATCTAGAGTGGTTTGTATTACTTGTCATATTTAATGTACATATTTTACTTCTTGGAGTGTATGGAGTACTACAAGAAACAGCATCATTGTTTTCAAAGCCTGTTATTTTGTGGCTGTGTGCTTGTTGGAGAAAGCTAACATAGTATATTCTAAGACTTGGTTGTTCTTGTTCCTGTTGTGTTCTGCTGCAAGTGATGAAACATGATAGCTTCCATTCATCCATATAATGTGCGTAGCGCTGATGGTACAGATTACTTACTGTTGTTACCCTGTCCCAGAATAGGGAATTACTTGTTTTCAACCACTCTACATAAAACTTGCTTGCAATAGGCAGTGTTTCTGTTGTTCAGTCACATGCATGTCTGTTTATGAAGGAATGAATTTAAGCTGCTAGCACGTTTCCTTTAAGCTGCTGTGTAGCTGTCAGATGGTTACAGCCCTGTCACTGCTAGGCTGGATTCTAACTGTTCACTAAGCAGTATTAGTTATTGTGCTGCTAGTATCCTGTGTATTGCAGTTATTAATTTTTACAATGTAATTGTGGCACTGCTCCTTTAACTGTTGTTGGTGCATAAGAATTTGGGGAGTCATCCTACTGAATACATGCATTTCACTTTAATTGAAGTGTTTTTAAAGTGATCTCTCTGATATTGGTCCACTCAATACTGTATCTTAAAAATAACAAGAACTTCTCTCTGTTGTCTTGGAAGTGGCAAGGAAGTGCTTGTATTCTGGACATTACGTGGCTTATCTACTTGTTTTCTCAGAATCATAGAATCAACCAGGTTGGAAGAGACCTCCAAGATCATCCAGTCCAACCTAGCACCCAGCCCTAGCCTGTCAACTAGACCATGGCACCAAGTGCCTCATCCAGGCTTTTCTTCAACACCTCCAGGGACGGTGACTCCACCACCTCCCTGGGCAGCCCATTCCAATGCCAATCACTCTCTCTGGGAAGAACTCCCTCCTAGCATCCAGCCTATACCTTCCCTGGCACAACTTGAGGCTGTGTCTCCTTGTTCTGTTGCTGGTTGCCTGGCAGAAGAGACCAACCCCCACCTGGCTACAATGTCCCTTCAGGTAGTTGTAGACAGCAGTGAGGTCACCCCTGAGCCTTCTCTTCTCCAGGCTAAACAGCCAAGCTCCCTCAGCCTCTCCTCATAGGGTTTGTGTTCCAAGCCTCTCACCAGCTTGGTTGCCCTTCTCTGGACATGTTCCAGCACCTCAACATCTTTCTTGAATTGAGGGGCCCAGAACTGGATACAGTACTCAAGGTGTGGCCTGACCAGTGTTGAGTACAGGGGAAGAATAACCTCCCTTGTCCTTCTGGCCACACTGTTCCTGATGCAGGCCAGGATACCATTGGCTCTCTTGGCCACCTGGGCACACTGGTGGCTCATCTTCAGCCTACTATCTATCAGTACCCCCAGGTCCCTTTTTGCCTGACTGCTCTTCAGCCACTCTGTCCCCAGCCTGTAGTGCTGCTTGGAGTTGTTGTGGCCAAAGTGCAGAAACTCTTATGAAGAGGATTGTAAATAGGCTGTTCTGAAATACTGAAGTTGACTTCATGGTGCCTTGTTCTGACCTTCTTCCTTTGTCTATTCAGAACTATGTGTGTGTTGTTTTTTTTTTTCCAGGGATTTCAGGCTTTCTGATTACTAAGTGGAATTACACTTAGCATTCAATAGGAATCTGATATTACTGGGTATATGTATGAAAGTGGTAAGGGATTCTTTGAATACTTTGATCTTCCTCTAAGTAAATGATTTCTTACACTTCAAGGAGAAATATTCTCTCTAATGCTAATTTTGTAAGAAAAGGAACATCATGGAGGAAGGCATATACTTGACCATTAATGAAAGCTTCAGACTCTGCTTGTGCCTAGATGATAATACAGGTCAGGATACTATGGTTAGTTGTAGCAACACTGTGACCAGTAGGACAAGGGAGGTTATTCTTCCCCTGTACTCAGCACTGGTCAGTTTGTGTCCAGTTCTGGGCCCCTCAATTCAAGAAAGATGTTGAGGTGCTGGAACGTGTCCGGAGAAGGGCAACAAAGCTGGTGAGGGGCCTGGAACACAAACCCTATGAGGAGAGGCTGAGGAAGCTGGGGTTGTTTAGCCTGGAGAAGAGGAGGCTCAGGGCTGACCTCACTGCTGTCTACAACTACCTGAAGGGACATTGTAGCCAGGTGGGGGGTGGCCTCTTCTCCCAGACAACCAGCAATAGAACAAGGGGACACAGTCTCAAGTTGTTTTAGGGGAGGTTTAAGCTGGATGTTAGGAAGAAGTTCTTCCCAGAGAGAGTGATTGCCTTTGGAATGGGCTGCCCAGGGAAGTGGTGGAAGCACCATCCCTGGAGGTCTTCAAGAAAAGCCTGGCTGAGGCACTTAGTGCCATGGTCTAGTTGATTGGATAGGGCTGGGTGCTAGGTTGGACTGGATGATCTTGGTGGTCTCTTCCAACCTGGTTGATTCTATGATTCAATTGTTCTGCAAAAGCCATTAACACAAGTCAGCAGAGAACAGTTCAGGAAGGTGGTGGATTTTGGTCTCTTCATCCCAATGTGATGTGTGGGTAAGTGTTGTTCCGCATTTGGTGTGTTAATACCTAGATACATTTAGTGATGTTACACAGAGATTTATTTTTTTAATTATTTTCTTGTTTCTAGCAATGCTGTTGTCAAGGAAACAGAAATCTTTGCAATGCCTTTGTTCTCAGAATCCACTTCTGGAGATGGCTTGTATAGTTTTTATTGTGTTCTTAGTAGCTAACATACTCTTGTGTCTCAAAGGATTATTGCTTTTTCAAATGAATGTTTTTCTTTAAGTATAAATAGCACCATCTTGATCTCTATACTGTTTCACAGGCCAGTGTTTTCTTCTTCACCAACAAGTGCTGCTTTGGATTAGAATTTAACACTTGTGAGAGATGGCATTTAAAAAAAAAAAAAAGAGGAACAAAATTGCAGTGAACCTCTTGGCTTCTGTGTTAGGGGTTCGGGTCTCTTAAAGGCATGAGTTTTCCTTCACAGTTAGAAATGTCTCCTGCATTAGGATCTCTACCAGAGTAGCACCCCAGGTGGCCTTGCAAAACATTTTTGGCTGCTTTATAGCCATGTTAGAGGATGTGGCTATGGGCAAGAAGAATGTGAGATGAATATTCCTTGGCACAGGCAATATGCTTGTATTTTCCCTCTAGCTGAGAATTTTTTAAAGCAAGAGAGTTAATGAAACCTCTCTGTAGATCCTCTTCAGTGTCTCTCCTTTGGGATCTCTGCAGTGTCTTTCCCTTTCATTCAGCTGTTTGGCTTGCTTAAGTGTTGAGGAAACAGTACCATGCTGGTTTATGTTGTGCAATAGGTGCTAAGTGGCTACAGGGGAGATGCATGGGGGAATGGCTATTGTGACAGTTTCACAAGCCTTTCTTGGGAAATCTCAAAGGATGGAAAGTGACTTTTGGATTTCCTCAATGATGTGGAAAAAGGGATTCTGTTTCATCCTGTTACTGAAAGAGCTCTGATTATTTGTGTCATTACTTACAGAATATTAAATGTTTGACTACTTGTCCTTGGAAATCCATCTGGACTGAATGGCAGAGTTCTGCACTTGCTTTCTACTAAGCTGTTTATTAAGTATCTCTGAAGTAGCCTCTAGCAGAGAAATAAGCAACCTTGTTCTCTTCCTAGCATAGCCAGTCTACTAGAGCAGAAAAAGTTAGGGCTAGTGATGTCAATGAAATAGTGTCTCTAATGAAACTTAACTGATAATGTCTTAAATTGAGCCTTCCAGTAGTGCATAGGATCCCTGTGGGCAGCTGCTAAAGAGCTGAACATCAGAATGTCACTTGAGATGTGAGAACCGTATGGTGGTGTTATCCCCTGTCCTGCATGTTTCATTAAAATTGCTGGTAACAAAGTCAATATTTTGGTGCTTGGAAAAAGTGGAGCTAGAGTAAGTTCTGAAGTTAATATGTAATATGTTTGTGAGACAGTCTCAGCTTATTTAACAGCTGAAAAATTCCCAATATCTTTTCTTTTTAAAAGTATAACTAACTTTGCTGCTTTTCTGGGAGTTGAGCTTTATCAATACATCTCACACACTGCTATGTGTTAAAAAATAAAAAGCTGCTAATAAAGCTAGAAGGCATCTCATGACTTTGATTCCCTACCTCTCTTGGTCTGTTGATGTTGTCAAGGAAACAAATTTTTGAGAAGCTTTGCTGTACTTTTTCAGGTTCCGTAGGGAGATTACTTGTGTAGGATTTATCCAGCAGCAGGGATAAAAGCAATTTGCCTGAACTTTCTATACTTTTCTGTGTGATCACGTCCTTGCTTTTCAAAAGCAGCTTTTATTTTTAGTATGTGTGAAATAGCTGCCTCTTTAAGGTCATAATATCAGTGAATGTACCAAAGATTGCTGACATTTGACCTTCAGATAAAGCCTGATAGAAGAATCTTTAATGACATTTTGCAATGTATTTGTGCTCCAAAGACTAATGTTCATTACAGATGCCTTTTAATTTAAAGGGGAAAGAAACACTAATAAACTACTTGTTCTTCAGAGGAGTTGCTTCAGTACTGTGGAACTAATGACTTAGCATCATCTTTTATCTCCCCTCTTCAGATTAAAAACATTATGCGTCTAGCTTGGTACTGCATTTGATTTGTCTTTCAGTACATAAAGTGATGGCTGATTGGCTGGTTAGGGTATTGTGAATGAGCTTTACCTGCAATGTGCTTGTGAAGGCTTTTTATGTATTTACAGTTTAAATCTGATTTTTCCTCTAGGGGACATCTAAAATTATAGTTATTGAAACCTTTCTCAAATGTTTCAGTTGGCTGTTGGATTGAAGATGCTGGGTGTGACTGCATATGATTGTATGTTGTGCATGTGCCAGTTGCATAGCATCTCACTTTCTGAAGTCTGGTTTTGGAGTTTGTCCTGTTCTTTAGTTGTCTTTTTGCATATTGTAACTTCCTCTTTAAAAGAATTCTCCTTATTCTGAACACTGTGATTAGTGGCTAAAATTGTATATTAAATATTGAGCAACCTGATCTCCTTTTATGATCAGGTTACCTGCCTGGTGAATGTGGGGAAGGCTTTGGATGTAGTCTACCTGGACTTCAGCAAGACCTTTGACACTGTCTGCCACAACAAGCTCCTAGCAAAGCTGGCAGCTTGTGGTTTGGACAGATTCACTCTGAAATGGGTCAAGAACTGGCTGGAGAGCCAGGCCCAAATAGTGGTGGTGAATGGTGCCACATCCAGTTGGCAGCTGGCACTAGTGGTGTTCCCCAGGGATCAGTTCTGGGCCCAATTTTGTTCAATATCTGTATTGATGATCTGGAAGAGAGGATTGAGTCCAGCATCAGTGAATTTGCAGATGACCCCAAGCTAGGAGCAGGTGTTGATTTGTTGAAGGTTAGGAGAGCCCTGCAGAGGGACCGAAACAGGCTGGATGAGTGGGCAAAGGCCAATGGGATGAGATTTAACAAGGCCAGGTGCAGAGTTCTGCACTTTGGCCACAACAACCCCAAGCAATGCTACAGGCTTGGGACTGAGTGGCTGGAAAGCAGCCAGGCAAAAAGGGACCTGGGGGTACTGATAGATAGTCGGCTGAAGATGAGCCAGCAGTGTGCCCAGGAGAGCCAATGGTATCCTGATGTATCGGGAATACGGTGTCCAGTAGGACAAGGGAGGTTATTCTTCCTCTGTACTCAACAATGGTCAGGCCACCCCTTGAGTACTGTGTCCAGTTCTGGGCCCCTCAATTCAAGAAAGATGTTGAGGTGCTGGAATGTGTCTAGACAAGGGCAACAAAGCTGGTGAGGGGCCTTGAGCACAAACCCTATGAGGAGAGGCTGAGGTAGCTGGGGGTGTTTAGCCTGGAGAAGAGGAGGCTCAGGGGTGACCTCATTGCTGTCTACAACTACCTGAAGGAAGGATGTAGCCAGGTGGGGGTTGGCCTCTTCTCCCAGGCAACCAGCAACAGAACAAGGGGACACAGTCTCCAGTTGTGCCAAGGGAGGTATAAGTTGGTTATGAGGAGGAAGTTCTTCACAGAGAGAGTGATTTGCCACTGGAATGGGCTGCCCAGGGAGGTGGTGGAGTCACTGTCCCTAGAGGTATTGAAGAAAAGCCTGGATGAGGCACTTGGTGACATGGTCTAGTTGACTGGCTAGGGCTGGGTGCTAGGTTGGACTGGATGATGTTGGAGGTCTCTTCCAGCCTGGTTGGTTCTATGGATGACATGCCTGGCTGTCTATGGAAAGCATGACAGCTAGGGATGACATACAGACATTTTAATACTTGACTGATATGTTAAAGTTAGCACTGTGTTAATAATGCAAAATAAATTAATTGCATCAGTTTTAGTCTGCCTGCTAGTATGGAAATAGTACTAGTTATGAATGCCCTTGCTGCCAGCGAAACACACAGCTGCTTGACATAATTCCTTGCTTATTTTCATAGTTAAATACTTCATCTAGTCGTAATCATGAGCAGAACTATGTCACTGATTTCTGTGGGTTGAGGATTGCATCTATCTTTTCCATAGCCCAGGATTTTTCGTCTTTTGTTCTTCTTGTAGTTACTAATATTAGTCTTGGGAATGATTTCTTTTTTGTCAGTTGAAAAAGGGTTTTAAAGAAAATGTTACTTGCCCAGACTCACTGATAAATGAATGCATGGTTTGCTAAAGCTGAGGTTTCCAAACAGCTGTTGTAAATTGTTAGCTGCATACTGCCCCTCCTAAGTGTCTGTGTGAGCAATGAGACTGCAATAACTACTTAAAATAAGAAGACCACTTTATTAATGTTGCAGATGGGGTAGAATTTGTACATTTGGAATCGATTATTTCTTAGAAATAGTAATTTTGCTTTAAGTATGATTGCTATTGTTTTCAGAACTGTTGTAGCAGTGTGCTGTTGCACATGTACTGCTGATTGTGCCCCTGCGTAAAGCTCTGTACTCTGTAACAGGAGCCACTCATCTGATGATCGAGTCAGTGGATCTATCTATAGCTGCTGTCCCTGCTGCATCAGGCTCTCCTCTTGGATAATGTGCAAGAGTGAGATAGCTTCAATTGCTCCTTTCCAGTTGTTTGTGCTTATTTGTTTTACTGACTGCATGAACAGAAGAGGTGGTTATCTGATTCGATACATGCACGTATATCAATTAGAACTGTGCAGAACAAGTGACCCTAGCAGATTCACAGTTTGTATTAAGAAACCCCAACCAGTCAAAATTCCATGATATTATTGGAGTACAGTGCAGACATGTTGAGGTGCTGGAACATGTCCAGAGAAGGGCAACAAAGCTGGTGAGGGGCCTGGAGCACAAATCCTATGAGGAGAGGTTGAGGGAGCTGGGCCTGTTTAGCCTGGAGAAGAGGAGGCTCAGGGGTGATCTTATTACTGTCTACAACTACCTGAAGGGGCATTGTAGCCAGGTGGGGGGTGGCCTCTTCTCCCAGGCAACCAGCAATAGAACAAGGGGACACAGTCTCAAGTTGTGCCAGGGTATGTATAGGCTGGATATTAGGAAGAAGTTCTTCCCAGAGAGAGTGGTTTGCCATTGGAATGGGCTGCCCAGGGAGGTGGTGGAGGCACCGTCCCTGGGGGTCTTCAAGAAAAGCCTGGCTGAGGCACTTAGTGCCATGGTCTAGTTGACTGGCTAGGGCTGGGTGCTAGGTTGGAGTGGATGATCTTGGAGGTCTCTTCCAACCTGGTTGATTCTATGATTCTATGAATTTTGGAAACCACTATTTAACTGAAACTTAAAGTAAAATATCCAAGCATCTTAAGAGTTGGTCCATGTTGTTTTTTTTCTCTCCTCTTACCAGAAGTTGTAGGTCAACAGCAAATAAATAGTGTTTCAGAAGCCAAGACTGCACTTATGTTCTGAGTGGAACAGTGTTTATTGCTCTAATAGTGGATACTCAATCTGGGATTCATGCATCTGTGGGATATGTTTCTTTGAGTCCTTGGTTACCTGTAGGAATAGCAGACACTTAAGACAATTTGCCTCTTAAGTGCTCCAAGTCTGAAATTGAGGCATTTAACACTTGAGGAATCTCTACTTCCAAGAGAGCATAAAAGTATGCAGTTTGGGGGAAGTGATTGATGCTAATGAATATGATACAGAGAGGTGAAGAGATAATCAGGTTATTTAATAAATGGCCATAATAATTGAGCTAATTATATCCTGGGGAATTTTGATACATTTGAAGTTCTTCTTTGCCTGCTGGTGAGATATTAATTGCTGAAGTGGTTTTTGGGCATGAATACTAACTACTAGTAGCCACTATTGTAATTGTGTTTTCAGGTGCTCTGAATGCATTTCTATCATTCTTAACACACAAATATTACACTCTGAAGTCATTGAGAAACTGATGAACTTATGCCATCTTTTTCTTATCACAAACAGGTTCAGCAGTAGAAAATGTAGTGCTTTTAATACTTAATAGCTACCTGTCATATGTTGATTTCTCCCTGTCATATGTTGATTTCTCTTGGTTCACTTGAATGTGTGCATCAAAGTGCTCTGTTTTAACCATGTCATCCCAAATATACTTAATTTTGTGTGAAACACATAACCTATCTGAAGTAAATGTTTGTTTATATGTCATATGCAGCCAGAGTGGGGATGTAAGTATCTTTGCCGTGCTTGGTTTTGCTTCCTGCTAAAATAATTCTGATTTTCCTTATTGTACAACAAACCATATTTTAAATAACTGATTTATGAACGTATTGCAACTTATTTGCACATCTTTGTTTACCAGGAACATAACATTTGAGGTACATCCACAGGGATAGGCGTATTAAAATGATTAGTCAGAAAACACATAAAGGTTAACTGAAAAATAGATGGGAATTCTTCCCTTTATTTTGGTGTATGTGGAAAGTTACTTCTCCTGCACTGCTTGCCCAGCATGAATGCAAGACTGCTATTTTGTAGATACTAAAATAACTTTGTCACACTCAACTTCTGGCTGTTTGAAAATGTGATTTATATGTTCATCTTCCTTACAGCCAATGGTTTATGGAGAATTTGTTACTAGCTTCGGGCATGGCTATCCCAGAACCTTTCTGCGCAGTAAAGAGTGCACTGTGTTGAAATATGAGAGTCAGTGGCAGAAATGCTGCTGTTGAGAATAGAATTGCTGATAACTTAGTTTTAGTGGATATATATACACTTCATTTTTGTGAGCTTTGCTTGCGGTATAGAGGTTACCTGTCTTCAGAGTAAAAGATTTATTTTAAAGGTGGTTCTCTTTTCCTCTTTCCCCTCCCCCCCCTTTTTTTTTTTCCCTATCACCTTACTGTATTATTCAGCATTTGGTAAACATAACTCTCTTGGTAATAGTGAGACTTAGCTAAAAAGATTGATTGGTATAGATGACTAAAATATCAATTGAAGTCTTTGTTTGTATGAATCTTACTGTTTGGTCTGATTTGCCTCAGCTGTTCTGGAAACAGCTTAATTGATTGATATTTTGTCAGAGAATTTGTTATTTTGTTTGGACTGTCTAATGGAGTGAATTCTAGGCTTCTTTAGTGCAGACCTGCAGTGATTTGGAGATGTCCTGGGTTAGGGTGAATCCTTTCCCTGGTAAACTCATTACAGCACAGTTTTTTTGGGAAGTCAGGAAAAATGAAATTGTTTCTTATAGTTTATAGCAGTATAAGGAGAATAAACTACTACAGAAACATAATAACCTTAAGGCAGATGGAGAAGGGGTCAAGCAGCAAAAGCAACAGCAGCCAAAACAACAGTGGAGGAAGATAGCAGCGGGTGCAGCAAAGCAGCAAGGGGAGGGTCCAAGCTGTGCTTCCAGACATGAAGCTCTTGATGCTCCAATGAAATTATATTAACTTATCCACTGTTGCCATTATATGGCCTATCCCTAGAATGTTCACCTCTCCACTCAGAGCTTCCACTTCTAAGTTTCTCTGATCTGATTTTTTTTTGTCTGAGCTAGAAGTCTAGCTCAAATGGCCACAGGAGAATACTTAATTAGGAGTTTAAAATGGTCTAAGCAAATGGGATGCATAATCTGTTGGTTGGGTTATGATGTATATAGTCAAATACCATCATATTGTCTCAGTAGGGCAGATGAATTAGCTTGAAAAACATATTTTAATTTTTTTTTTCTTCTTAATTTGCAGTAAATGCAATTGTGAGGATCAGAGACTTACACATTTACCTATGATTTTCCTCCCATCTTCAGGGCTTACATCTTCAGGAAGTCTTGGTCAAGATCAGGTTCAGTGTTCCTTCTCTAAGACAGTAATGCTTATAGACTTTTTTCTAACAGAGTCATGTTAGTGCATTTTCTGATTTCTTTCCCCCCATATTTTCACATTATACATTGTATTTCATACTTTTTGTTGATATTTTTGTTTGTGTTTTTTTTGCCATGAACTTGACTTATTTGTAAACAGAGTGGAAGAAGAAAGTACATGACCTGATGTGGGTAGTATACTTGGTATGCACAGAATGTACCCTTTGCTTGATGGTGAATACTTTTCATAGAATCAGCCAGATTGGAAGAGACCTCCAAGATTGTCCAGTCCAACCTACCACTCAGCCCTGTCCAATCAATTAGACTGTGGCACTAACTTTTAAACAAGTATACCTCATGTCAGTCTTACTATCCTGAGTTCAATTAAGGAAGTTCAGTCATTTTTGTTGGTTTCCATCTGATGATATGAAGAATTTATTACTAACTGTCTATTCTGAGAAAAGCAGAATTAATGGGGTTTTTCTCTCAACTTTTACTTGTGGGCTCACTTAAGGCTAATGGGAATATTCTAATGAGATCATTGGTTATAAAAGAATAATAATGATAAATTCTGTATCATTCGTTGGTTTGCTAAAAAGGATAAAAAGGCAAAGTGTAAACAGTTATTCTTTGCTTCTGAGCACTGGATCTATTAACTGCTTTCTCTAAGCTCTTCCACTAATCCTGGCTAACATTTCCAGGTAACAA
Source organism: Pogoniulus pusillus (assembly GCF_015220805.1). Taxonomy (NCBI): domain Eukaryota; kingdom Metazoa; phylum Chordata; class Aves; order Piciformes; family Lybiidae; genus Pogoniulus; species Pogoniulus pusillus. The sequence continues at coordinate 13,185,650 of NC_087264.1, read as the reverse complement.
AGTAAGCTTTGCTGGTTGTTTTCTGACTGGAGGGAGAGAAAGGGTGGCTTTGAGTCTCTTCTGGGCAATTTCTTTGTCCAGGAAAGAGTTTGGATTTCTGTATTATTACTAAAATGTATGTAATTGTGAATATATATATATAAAAAAAATATGCATGCTTATAAATTTAGCTTTGCTGTAAATATAGCTTTATCTTACTTCTAAGCCAGCTGAGCTAGTCTGGTGAATTTCAGTAGTGTGTGTTTGTGGAAGTTCCTTAACCCACTACAACTTAAAGGAGAGCTTCTTAATAAAAGCTGTACACTTGCATTTGAACACATATCCTTATATTAGCAGGTAAGCAAATGTATCCAGTTTTTCTAAGCAACAAAATACATGATTACAGGTCTAATGATAGTTTAAGAGGTGTTTTCAGGTGTGCTGAAATCAAGGACTTGGAGCAGATGAACTTAATTATCTTTGTGAATATTCACAATCACATTATGTGCTTTAAATGTCACATTTGGAAATAGTGCCTCATTGCTACTTAATTAACAATAATTGCTCAAGGTAGTACTTAATGTTTCTGGAATTTCTTAACCCACTGTGAAAAATGTACATTGCCTCTAAAGATCTAGCTGTATAAACCCCATATTTTACTTAACTGTTTGTTCAAGTGTTACTATTGCTTAGACCCTCTGCACTTTTTACCTTTAGCTCTGCTGCATGGGGAATCAGTTATTCTCTTTGCAGTTTTTATAACATCTAAACCATGCTGTATGTAATAGTTTTTTCTTTTTTTAAAAAAAGGCAGTTTATTTTCTCTTCAAGTTTTTAAAGGCAGAATAAGGAGAAACTGTAGCAAAATGTACTGGCAATCTGAATTCATCATGAGGTGTTACAAAGGTGTGTTGACATCTTCAGCTAAAGAAGTATGGCTTATGATAATACCAGAAGGGTTTTTCTCAGTCATAGCACATATGCTTTATATGTTTTTCTCTATAAGGATGGTTTTTCTTGGCAAAGAGCATTATATGACCCAAGACAGCTTACACTGAAAGCAGAAAAAAAAACCCACAGATCACAAAAAAATCCTCCCTATGTTCCAGTTTCCCTCTTCCGTCTTTCTTCTGTGCCTTTCATGTAGAAATTTAATTGAGATGTCAAAGGATTCCATTCAAGTTGTGTTTTTTTTAAATGTATCTTTCTTTTAAAAAGACAGCCTTCTTCTTTGCAGCAGCACGCATTGCTTGCATGTGTGTGTGTATACATATATATATAACATGTCCAGAGAAGGGCAACAAAGCTGGTGAGGGGCCTGGAACACAAATCCTATGAGGCTAGACTGAGGGAGCTGGGGGTGTTTAGCCTGGAGAAGAGGAGGCTCAGGGATGACCTCATTGCTGTCTACAACTACCTGAAGGGACATTTTAGCCAGATGAGGGTTGGTCTCTTCTCCCAGACAACCAGCAACAGAACAAGGAGACACAGTCTCCAGTTGTGCCAAGGGAGGTATAGGCTGGATGTTAGGAGGAAGTTCTTCACGGAGTTGAGTTGTCATCCCTGGAGGTGTTCAAGAAAATCCTGGCTGAGGCACTTAGTGCCATGGTTTAGTTGACTGGACAGGGCTGGGTGCTAGGTTGGACTGGATGATCTTGGAAGTCTCTTCCAACCTGGTTGATTCTATGAATCTATAAATATATGTATATATATATATTTTTTTTTTTAGTTAACAGTAAAGCTGTCTTATCAATTACTTGTACTTACAAGCTGGATATTCTTGTTGCACATTTTGCTTATCTGTGTGAATGAGATGTTTCTTGAAATACTAATAGTAATGTATAACTTATTTCATAACAAGCTCTTTATGTGGAGTATGTGAAGTGCTTTACAATGAAACTTTTAATTTGTGACAGTGCTTGCAACATACTAACCAGAGCTTTAAATTTTCAGACACCAGTTTAAAGCTAATTCAGAGAACAGCAGGAAAAGCTACTAAATTTTAGAAGCAGTCTTGAAGATGAATTAAACTAATTATCTGTACTTTGTGCAGTGGGAGTAGAGATAACTGCAGGTACACAAAGGCATAACCAGCAAAGTGAGGAATATTGTTTGTAGTGGTGAAAGTATTTTGATGGTGACAGCATGGGTGGAGAAATTGATAGCAAGCTGAAGTAACTTGAATCTGATTGTGGTAGGGCCTTAAGTGCATAGTCTGAAAATAGCATTGGAAATGGTAAGCATTTCATAGAATCAACCAGGTTGGAAGAGACTTCCAAGATCATCCAGTCCAACCTAGCGCACAGCCCTGTCCAATCAACTAAACCATGGCACTAAGTGCCTCAGCCAGGCTTTTCTTGAACACCTCCAGGGACAGTGACTCCACCACCTCCCAGGGCAGCCCATTCCAATGGCAAATCACTCTGTGAAGAACTTCCTCCTAGAATTTCCTAATAATTTTCAGTTGTAGAATGGTTTGGAGAAAATAAGCTTTTGCAAGCTTTTCACAACAAACAGGTTTTGATCTTAACTATTTTAAAACATCACTGGAGAAGGGAAGGCTGAGAGGAGACCTTATCAATGTCTACAGTTATCTGAAGGGTGGCTGTCAGGAGGATGGAGCCAGTCTCTTTTCCTTGATACCCAGTGAAAGGTCAAGGGGCAATGGACATAAACTTAATCACAGGAATTTCCATCTCAACATGAGACAAAACTTCTTTACCATGAGAGTGACAGAGCACTGGAGCAGGCTGCCCAAGGAGATCATGGAGTCTCTTCTGGAGATCTTCAAAACCCACCTGGATGCCGTCCTGTGTGACCTATCCAAAGTGGGGGTTGCAGAGCAGGATGGACTTGATCTCTGGAGGTCTATAGAACCCCAAGTGTTCTGTGATTCTGTGATTGCATCATTCTAACTGAATGGCAGTGTTCTGAATGTCAAAAAGCTTTCACCCATTTCAAATTGGGTGACAAAATAATGCTTACTGCCTAACTTTTTTTCTCCTCATTATGCTTGAAGGACTCTTCATAAGAATTGATGAGGAATCTGCTTTTGGATATCTCAGTAAAGAGCCTGGCTTACCAAAAAACTTTATAAGCAGCTGCTGACATGATTGTTTATTTTAGAAGTTGTTCATCTTTATGTGCATAATTAGGAATTAAGTAATTAGATACTCCTGAACAATATGTTCAAAACTGATCTCAAAGATTCTTAGATTTTTGCTTATGTGCCAAAGCTTGTAATGCTGCTAGAGTTTTCAAGTAACCCAAACTCAAAATATTTACATAAACTTTTAAAACATTACTCATTCTGTAGTTCTACAGTGATAGTGAAGTAAATACAGTCAAGTAGTGAAGTGGCACTTTCTCTAGGGTTGTGCTGCAGTAAGAAGTGCTGGACCAAATTCTAGCTGATATGTGATTATATTCCTTAAACTTAAGGTGTGATGGTGCAAAAAGTTGATCACTTTGGGACATATGATGCAAGATCTCTTGGGTTTATGGGTATGTTTCAGTGCTGTGATGCATAAAGCAATCAAGGCAGCTTGGGTACTAGAAGATTCAATGCTGGGTTGGTCTGATACCCTCCTGAGCTAGACAGGTATTCCTCTGGGAGGAGTTTAACTGTGGGATATTTCATGGTAACACTGTACTGATATGATGAGGGAACAAGTTTGTGCTATCTGAATATAATCAGAGACAGACCCTGCTGACAAGAGAGTAATTGTGTTATTGCTTTCTAAAACTGGATGTTCATGGGACTTTAGAATAGTGTGAGAGGCAGTGATGTGCAATTTTACAAATACCTAAGTATTATGTTTGCTTATGTAGTTAAATAATTGATTGGATCCTGTGTAAATGTCGGGAAATGTTTGCATCTCTCAGCATGCTCCTATCAGCTCCTTGATGGTTCTGTATTGCTGTTTGTCCTGGATTAACACAGCCATTCTCACAAGCTCCCCCTTGCCCACAGAGATGAGGGGGAAAGTAACCCAAAAAAGTCCATCTAGGTTGATGTAAAGAGTTTACTGGGAAGGATACAATGCCTTAGTCTCTGCAGAAAAATGCAGCAAAAAGCAGAAGTGGCAGCAGAAGCCAGAGGTAGAATGACTACCCCCACCCAAGCATGCAGCAGCTGGAAAAGACAAACATCCCAAACCTGGAAACCAGAAGTAGCAACCAAACAGAAAGCCTCTCATGTTGCAGTCTAAACTTCAAGTCCCCTGATACTTTGCTCCAGCCAGCACTTTCATTTTGAAGCTGGCATGATGGCAGCGTGGTATTGAACATATTCATCTGTAGATTCAACTCAGCCTCTGAGATGTATCATGGTGGCATGTCAATGTCCAAGGAGGAGAAAGCTAGTCTTAAAACAGATCCTGGATTTTTAGCATGGAGCATTATTATCTTCATTTCCACTTTCAAAGTTAGCCTCTTCTATGCACAGTAAAATGAAAGTTAGAAATATCCTTACTATGACAAACCCACAAGAATTATGCAAGCTTTAAACTTATTTCCCAAACTATTACTATAGAGTAATACAGTAGATACTCAGAATTGCTCAAATGAGTAAGTATTTGTGGGTGCTTTCACCCATACTTTCATATCAGAACTTCTCATTTGAGCTCTGCTATAAACTAAAAAATTGTTGATCACACCTGGCAAAAAAGCTTTGAAACATTTGAACTTAAGTCATAGTAATCTCTCTTTAATGTACAGCTTATTGTATCTTAAACTGCTGTCATTTTTCTCACCAACTGATAGCCAGGTAAGGTAAATGCACAATTTTTAGATGCTTATCAGCCTTAAAAGTACCATATATAAAAGAAATAATATTGAGGTTATGTTTAATGTTGTTGAATCTATTATTAAAGTTGACTGACGTATTACTAAAGAAGGATCTCTACAAGAGTCTTCTCGAGGACTTGGAAGAAATAGTTCTTTTTCCAAGGTTGTTTTTTGAAATCTTGATTTCATGAAGACTGTTTTGTTTTACTTTATACTGATGAAAAATGTAACAAAAGAACAGGCTGTTCTATACTACAGGAATGTAAGTGAACATGAAACACCCTCTCTGACTAGATGTACATTAGATTTGCAAATTACCTACAAGTGCCCTTTGGGATAAAGGCCTTCATGAAATCATTGTCAAGAACTTACTGCTGAGTTGACTTATGTAATAGGTGGTTCTTCAAGATTTCACAGGAGAGAGATTAAATCTTATCAAGAGTACAGTACAGAAACTCCATAGAGTAATCTAAATGATATTACAGGAACTGAACTATATTACAAAAAAGAATATCAAACATATTTGCAGTCTTCTGTTATTTGTCATATGAATGCTAAGCTCCTTTCTAATGGATTGCATATCTATTGAAAGGAGAAATAGCAAAAGCTAATCAGTTTTCTTTTGTGTAAAGCTGTTAACATGTAGATACTTGAGTTCCCTCAAAAAAATTAACATCTGAGTTTGCTAATAATACCTGTTGACATTGTCTAAATTGCTTGGAGAACAGAAGCTGCTGTAATCACTTCTCTTGAAAATTGTATGTATTGAAAAGAAATCAAGATGACACAGCCAATATTGTACATATGTGCTAAAATGACTGTGAATTACTCAAGTGTTGGTGAACTTGAGACAGTTGGAGTTAGTGCTGGTAAAGGCTTTACTAAGTGAGGAAAGAAAACAAAGTTGTACCTCTCTCTTTAGCATACAGACACATGGATGTGGATAGCAGGAATTGGTGCAGTGGCCCTAGCATGCTGCAGACAAATGTGGAAATAAATATTTTTATTTGTAAGGTAACGAAAGGCAAAACTCTTGTGGTAAACCTGATAGGCCAAAAAAAGGCTTATCCATGTCCTGGCTTGCCCAGGCATGTTGTTCTGCTATGGGGAGAAGCAATTGTGGGGAAAAAGGATAAAGGACCTGCAGCCATTGAATCTAAGGACTCTGGCTTGTCCAGACATGTTCCCCTGCCCCCCCTCCTTCTGTGCTGGAGGAAGCAACCACAGGAAAGGAAAACGAAAGCCCTGGCTTCACCTAATATAGGGAAGCTGGCAAAGTGCCATTCTGATTGGCTAACCCATGTCCAAAGGCCCATTAGTCTCAGGCTGGTATTGATAAAAAGGGATGAGCAGGTAGCACAGTGTGCTGCTGGTGCTGCTGCTGCCTCATTACATCCTGAAGGTGCCTGTAAAATCCACTGCCTCGAGATTACCAGGAACATGCTCTAAATGCCTGCATATGGTCGGCCTGCATAGCCAGTGTGACATTGTGCCAAGACTGCACATTGCATTGCATCCTGCCTGCCCCTCTGCAAGGCTTCTGCTGAATCAGGAATCAAGAGGAACCATGTCAGAGACTGTGCTATAGACTCCCAGCTTCCTGAGAAAAGAGCCTGGGAAACTCCAAAGCACCTAACAGCTTTGAGACCACTGGCAGCAACCCCTCCACGTGCTTTGGGTACTGTCTGATAGTATTTTGTGAGTAAATACTTAAAGCCTCTTGTAATTCACTAATTGCCTTCTGCCATAAGCAGAAAGGAGCTTCCTGTGTCCTCTAGTGGATAAGTGGTATAATTAATCTTCCAATATAATATTTGTATTTGCCACTTTAAAAAATAAGTGCCCTAGTTTTGCCTGTTCTCTGAGTGTATGAATTTCCAATCTGTGTGGTTTTGAACCTTGTGAATAAGTTTTCTGGAGATATTTAATGTTAATTAAGAGTTTCATAGTTATGAACAATCATTGCCTGGATATAAAAATTAATACAGATTATTAATTTTGCATAATCCATCTCAGTAACCTCTGTTGGCCATAGTAAGCTTCTCAGTGTACTTATCAGCCCTTGTAACTGTGCACTGCTCCACACTGCATGGTTGTGGTGGTGGCTGCACTGAGTGGTAAAAAACCCTCCACAGTTACAGGGGTGTATGTGCATTTAGAAGGCATAATATTCACAGCATACATAGCAGCTTGTTCTAGGGAAAGCAGGAGGCCAAACCTTTTGCTGAGACTTTTATTGGTTGGACCATGAACTTCCTGTGAGTTTTCCTCATTGGTTTCCCCAGTTCTTAGAATCATAAAAATTCTAACAGCTTAGTAATGATGGAAGCAGTTGTCATAAAGCAGGAAAGATTCTTAGTCTGGGTGACACTGGTGTAAACCAAATAAATGGAGGCTCATCCATCCATCCTATGGAGACAATTCTTGAAGACCTCAGCCAAAATTTATCCCTATAGCTTTCAGCCCAGGTGTTTTCTTCTCTACCTTTTAAAGAGATGAACAAGTGCTGTATGTGATGTAACATTCACTTATCTTCACTTGAGTGTTGGATACTGCAGAGTTTGTGCTGAAACCAGCAGTGGAGTGAGCTATGTAGTACATAGGATGCTGAAGTAATCTAAAGAGCAGGCATCTCTGTCCTAAGTGTCTTGCTGGCATTTAAAGGGTTCATAGCCAACAGGACTATGTTTAAAGAAGTGTAATACAAAGGAGAAGCCAATGTATTTTCCAAAATCTTGAAAGAGGGAAAAGGGGAAAGAATGCAGCTTTTACCTGTATTGCATCTCCATTATTTCACAATCTTTAAGAGTGAAAAACTGGGAAAATCTTAGATGTCTAAAAAAAAAAAGTCAGAGGATCAGTGTATTTGGAGATCCTAATCTCATTACGTGAGGAATTTATACTGCAAACTGCTGCAATTTTCTAGTGTCTTTTACAAGGACAAGTGCAATAGAAAGCATGGTCAGCAATGTGGAGGAATTGATGTGTCTTGAAAATCTATTGGGATAATTTTCCCAAAGTTTTTAAATGAGAAGTCTCCTGGAGTCCTGTATACCCCAAAATCCCTCTCCCTCTGTGGTTTGAATGGGAGAGGAAAAGGCACGAAAGACCTCTTTCCCCACCCCTGTCCTGCAGGCATGAAGCGGGGGAGCAAAGGGCTCTTGTGGCATGAGGGGTGCCCTGTGCACATGCCCGTGCTGGAATCGGGCTGGGGGTTGGCTGTGAGCTTTGCACCTAGGAAGTGGTAACTCAACTCTTTGGCTAGAAAGGGTATAAATATTGGGGTACTTCCTGCCTTGGGGTTCCCGCCTTAGAGTTCTCCCCTACCTGGATAGTTCCTGCAGAAAGAGTCCCATGGCACTCTGAAGGACAAGCTCCTGAGGGGCAGGACTGTCCCTGCTCTGGATGGCTTCCCACCATAAGCAGCCACTTTATGCAGGCTTGACAGGCCTTAAGGAGCCTCGGAAGTCTTTTGAAAGAGAAGGAGCAGACAGGCATCTGGACTGCCCTTTCTCTCAGCCAGCCTGACTCACCTGTGAGTAAACTCCTGGCTCAGCCTGATTAATAGTGGGGAATGCTATATTCAGTAACTTAGCCTTTTCCACCTCCTGAATTCCAAAGTAGTCAAACTTACCTGTGGTGGCCTTGTAAGATCTTCTCAAACTGAATCTGCTAATTAAAACTAAATTCATTTCTGTATATAGTTTTGGGGGTGGGTTTTCAGGAAAAATGGGATGGCATTCAATAGCTCCAAGTGCAGGGTGCTGCACTTTGGCCACAACAACCCCGTGCAGAGATACAGGCTGGGGTCAGAGTGGCTGGAGAGCAGCCAAACAGAAAGGGATCTGGGGGTGCTGATTGATACCCACCTGAACATGAGCCAGCAGTGTGCCCAGGTGGCCAAGAGAGCCAGTGGCATCCTGGCCTGCATCAGGAATGGTGTGGTCAGCAGGAGCAGGGAGGTCATTCTGCCCCTGTACTCTGCACTGGTTAGACCACCCCTTGAGTACTGTGTTCAGTTCTGGGCCCCCCAGTTTAGGAGGGACATTGAGATGCTTGAGCGTGTCCAGAGAAGGGCAACGAGGCTGGGGAGAGGCCTTGAGCACAGCCCTACGAGGAGAGGCTGAGGGAGCTGGGATTGTTTAGCCTGGAGAAGAGGAGGCTCAGGGGTGACCTTATTGCTGTCTACAACTACCTGAGGGGTGGTTGTGGCCAGAAGGAGGTTGCTCTCTTCTCTTAGGTGGCCAGCGCCAGAACGAGAGGACACAGCCTCAGGCTGTGCCAGGGGAAATTTAGGCTGGAGATGAGGAGAAAGTTCTTCCCTGAGAGAGTCATTGGACACTGGAATGGGCTGCCTGGGGAGGTGGTGGAGTCGCTGTCCCTGGAGCTGTTCAAGGCAGGATTGGACGTGGCACTTGGTGCCATGGTCTAGCCTTGAGCTCTGTGGTAAAGGGTTGGACTTGATGATCTGTGAGGTCTCTTCCAACCCTGATAATACTGTGATACAGTGAAAACAATAATAATTCTATTTTTCCATATATTCCTGACTCGGCCACAGAACAAGAAGGCAAGACAAAATGGTTTCAGGAAGATGCTGTTAATAATGATGACTTGGTTTCAAAGAAAGAATCTGGAACTATGAAAATTTGACTCTACAGGAAAGAAAATCTATAAATGCTAGCAACTGCATAACGATTGTGTTTTGAACACATCTGTACCATAGGTTCTAACCAACACATCTATTAAACATTTCATATGTATTGTCATATTAAGCTGCTTTATCATATCACTTTATGTGCTTTCCTGTCTTGATTACAGTTCAAATGGATGATAAAAATTGGTGAGTCTCTGCTCAGTTGTTCCACATCTTTCAAATTTTTAATTGCTATCTGCTTCTGCAATGGCAATTTCTGTGGAGAAATTTAGACAATGTCTAAGGGCAGTAAATTGTGGTAGTGCTTCTCTTTGCTGGCCACTTCTCTAGAAGTAGTTTTAAACAGTGCACAGAGAGAGTGCCTGTACCTGTGTCAGATTTTGCTCCACTCATCTTCAGGAAGGTGTGTCTGGTGTGTGTTCAGCAGCAAGTGAGAACTTGTGCTGTGGCTGTGTTGGTGTGTGGAGAGAGCATGCTGCTCTGTGAACGCTGCGTGTGCTGTAGTGTTACAACGTGCTGAGGCTCAGACAGCACTTTTTGCCATGCATTCTCTCTTTGAAACTGTTAATCAGTCACTTCTCTGTGTCAGAACACATCAGAATAACAGCTAAGCTTGTCTTGTTGAGTGGATCTGAAATATCCCACATTTTCTGCAAGGATGACTTATTCCTATTTTGAGGAAAACGATCTTCCCATAGAAAGTGAAGCAAAGATTAGAGAATCTGTGTGGAAAAGAGGAGCTATCTTCTGTGCCTGAAAGTGAACAATCACTGTTTAATGTAAAAGTAAGTTTGCCACGTTTTACCAAAGCCGCATGCTTATCGTGTAAGTGTTGTCTGTTCTTAACTGCATACATTGACAGTGTATGTATGAAACCCCCAGGTGCTTAATCAGAAATTAATAGTGGTCTTAATAGTCCCTCAGGGAAGAGTAAGTTATAGTAGGTGCTATAACATTAAGAGGTTAAAATCCTAGTTTTCAAACTCAATCTCATTCTTAAAGTTTATTACTCTCCCAATTTCCATTGGCATTATGACTCTTGTAAGTGCTAATGCGTGTGGAAACTGGACCACTTACATAAGCAAGAAGATGGTTAACAAACTTTAAAACTGTAAATGAGAGACAAAATGAGGATGATGTAGTTACTGTGAATTAGAATTGGTCCTCCCTTTAAAATTATGGGATGACTTGTAAGAATGAGCCTGAACATGAGCCAGCAGTGTGCCCAGGTGGCCAAGAGAGCCAGTGGCATCCTGGCCTGCATCAGGAATGGTGTGGTCAGCAGGAGCAGGGAGGTCATTCTGCCCCTGTACTCTGCACTGGTTAGACCACCCCTGGAGTACTGTGTTCAGTTCTGGGCCCCCCAGTTTAGAAGGGACATTGAGATGCTTGAGCGTGTCCAGAGAAGGGCGACGAGGCTGGTGAGAGGCCTTGAGCACAGCCCTACGAGGAGAGGCTGAGGGAGCTGGGGTTGTCTAGCCTGGAGAAGAGGAGGCTCAGGGGTGACCTTATTGCTGTCTACAACTACCTGAGGGGTGGTTGTGGCCAGGAGGAGGTTGCTCTCTTCTCTCAGGTGGCCAGCACCAGAATGAGAGGACACAGCCTCAAGCTACGCCAGGGGAGATTTAGGCTGGAGATGAGGAGAAAGTTCTTCCCTGAGAGAGTCATTGGACACTGGAATGGGCTGCCCGGGGAGGTGGTGGAGTCGCCGTCCCTGGGGCTGTTCAAGGCAGGATTGGACGTGGCACTTGGTGCCATGGTCTAGCCTTGAGCTCTGTGGTAAAGGGTTGGACTTGATGATCTGTGAGGTCTCTTCCAGCCCTGATGATACTGTGATATACTGTGATACCGTTGAAGTTAAACATTATAATGGTCTTTTAATGGCATCTTAATGGCCTCTTGGAGGACTTGCAGTGAAATAATTTTACCTTCTCATGACTGCACTTCATAATGGACTATAGGAGCACAATTTAAGGTCTATTTTTTTCACTGGCTTGTTAAATATAGTAAACCCACTAAGTTGCCATTCTGTGAAATAAAGGAAGCATCAGACTTTTGTTGTTAGGTGTATCTGGCACACTTACATATTTTGTCTATCTCAGCAATAATGAGGTAGTGATTTGCATAAAACTTTATTTGCATTGCATAGTAACAGTGAACACTGAATTGATTTTCCATCCAAGAGGGGAATTTTTCATGATACAGATGATTTCATGGATGTGTAACTCAGAAGCTCTGCATCGTGAAGAAATTGATTATTACATATCCAGTGCTGATGTTCTGTGCAAGTAGCCTGAAAAAAGTGAAAGTTTAGCTTTTATTTTTGTGGGGCATAGGTATTGAATGGGAATAGTTACGTATAAATCTGGCACTGCTCCAGCTCAACAGCAGCAGTTAGGATATGTCCTAATGAAAAGAAAATTTTACAGTAAGTTGCTGTATCATGAAAGAGGCTGTGGAGTCTCCTCCTCTGGAGACTTTCAAGGACTGTCTGGATGTGTTCCTCTGTGATCTGTGCTAGATTGTATGGTCCTGCTCTGGTGGTGGGGTTGGATGCGATGACATTCTTGGGTCCTTTCCAACCCCCAATATCCTGTGAAAGGACTCAGATATAACTGCTATTGAATAAGTTTTTAAATTGAAACTTTTAATTGTAATTTTATCTTTTTATTTGTAATTTTAATTAATTTAATGCAAATAACCTGGCAGGCCAAGATTTCACTCTGCACTTGTTCACACTTTGATGATTTAAGTCCAGCTCTCATCACAGAGATGTTAATTTTAGATAAACATGCCTTATAAAGAAACTAATTGTCTGTTGTGGCTTCAGTTTGTAAGGGGAGCAGGTCCTATTGTACAGAAGGACTGTACAATACTCTAGCATTTATTTACTTCAAGCATGTAAATATTTTATTGGTATGCTGATATTTCATGTTGCAACATCCGTGCAAGTGTTACTTGTCAACATTTAGCAACATTTCCCTTGGAAAGGAAATGTGTATTTATCTACTCTCCAAAAACCCCAGAGCAAAGGCCTTCCTCTGAGAGGGTTGTGGAACACATGGTGGATTGAGCTTGTCTGTCCAGAAACTGCATAAAGGTAACTGTGGAAGAATATTGAAAACCATCCAATGGAAATAATATCTTTTCCCAGCTGTTTATCTTGTCTATCTTTCTCTAATTCCAGACGTGGATGACATCCAAGAAATAGCAATTCACTGGTGTCCAAGTTTTCTTTTTCAATTTCTGAATCAAGGGGATGGAGAAAAAAGTTATTTGCAGGTGGGATTAGCATGTCCTGATAAAAGTGCAGCACGTGGGGTAAAACTTTAGCTTTTGATATTTACAAATTCTCTTGACAGAAATGTCTCAAGTGTTCATTTCAGCCTTGTTCAGTCTCTTACCATTACCCATTTGAAAAAGAATTAACATTTTTCTTAAAAGTTCTGTTTACCAGTCTTGACTTGAAAGTTTCCCATGGAGGCTACATCATTTATACTGGCTAAACCCCAGCCAATTTGTATCCTTCAAAATGATTTACATTTTCAGTTTTGATTGAGAGGTTAGATTTTTCACTGTGCTACAAGTTAGCCTTTGAAGTATGGAAACATTAGCTGTATTTCCAAGAGTAGATGGCTAACAAACAAACCTTTGTGTTAAATCTAGTTGCTTTACCCAGAAAGTTCCCTTACAGTATATAACCAGGTGGTCACAGCTTTTGCTATAGTGGTGTGGGGCTCTTATTTTTACTGAATTGGAATGGGCTGCCCAGGGAGGTGGTGGAGTCGCTGTCCCTGGGGCTGTTCAAGGCAAGGTTGGACATGGCACTTGGTGCCATGGTCTAGCCTTGAGCTCTGTGGTAAAGGGTTGGACTTGATGATCTGTGAGGTCTCTTCCAACCCTGGTGATACTGTGAATTCTGTCTGTCTTCTTGGGGTGACAAAGCTGGTGAGAGGCCTGCAACACAAACCCTATGAGGAGAGACTGAGGGAGCTGGGGTGGTTTAGCCTAGAGAAGAGGAGGCTCAGGGTGACCTCATTGCTGTCTACAACTACTTGAAGGGAGGCTGTAGCCAGGTGGGGGTTGGTCTCTTCTCCCAGGCAAACAGCAACAGAACAAGGGGACACAGTCTCAAGTTGTGCCGGAGGAGGTATAGGCTGGATATTAGGAGGAAGTTCTTGCCAGAGAGAGTGATTGGCATTGGAATGGGCTGCCCAGGGAGGTGGTGGAGTCACTATCCCTGGAGGTGTTGAAGAAAAGCCTGGCTGAGGCACTTAGTGCCATGGTCTAGTTGAGTGGACAGAGCTGCATGATAGGTTGGACTGGATAATCTTGGAGGTCTCTTCCAGCCTGGTTGGTTCTTTGATTCTCTTCTCTTTCCCTTTGCCATCCAAAAATATCAATGTTTTACATTAATCTGTTAGTGTTTTCTTAAATAATTTTAAAGCATGCTGGCAGCTCAGAGTGCACTTCCAGGTTTTTTGTTTTCCTGTTAACAGCAAAACCACCCAAATGAAGCTTCACAATTAAGAAGGATGGAGCCTTCCTTGGAAAAGGGCTGCTGAGTTACTGTGGGAGGGAAGATTGAAGTAAAACACACCAAATAACTGCAAATGCATTTCACAGATACACTTAGTATGCTTATGCTATCTCCTGAAGTTAAATGTAATGCTCATAATTAGCTCAGTTTTTGAGTTCACCTCAACTAAAGATTGTTGGCATTTGTAAATCAATTTTCATACCACCAACTTTTTCTAGTAGTACTTGGCTTGCAGTATGCTGATGTTCATAGATTCACAGAATGGTTTGGGTTGGGAGGGACGTTGAAGATCATCTCGTTCCAACCTCCCTGGTATTGACAGGGACACCTGGCACTAGACCAAGTTGCACAAGGCCTCATCATATCTGGCCTTGAACATCTCCAGGGATGGGACATCCACAACCAACCTGGGCACTTGTTCTAGTGTCTCACCACCCTTCCTGTGAAGAATTTCTTCCTAATATCTAGTCTAAATCTGCCCTCCTTGAGCTTCATTTAATTCCATCTCATCCTATTCCTATGAGCCTTTTAACAAAGTCCCTTCCTGGCTTTCTTGTAGGCCCTCTTCAGGTGATGAAAGGCTGCTGTAAGGTCTCCTTGGAGCCTTCTTTTCTCCAGGCTGAACAACCTCAAGTCTCACAGCCTGTCCTGACAGGGGACATGCTCCAGCCCTCAGATCATTTTTGTGGCTCTTCTCCAGACCTGCTTCAGCAGTTCAGTGTCTCCTTATGCTCCTGCCTGGGTAAGGCACCCTATAAAATAAGATCTATCTTAAGATCTAATGTGCTGCTGTACTTTTGGGTTTTGGTACAAGAGAAAAGAGATTTTTCCATTTCATTGGTTTGATAAATATACTTGAAACATATTGAAATGTTGGGTAGAAAAAAAACCTGAAGCGAGACTGTGCTGTGTCAGCTTATTCAATTTATTATATTTTGTTACTTTCCATTCTGCTGGTTCCTACAGTAGTGTAATAAACTATCCAAATACAAACTCTTGTTCAGGTACTTGAGCAGTAACAAAAAGAACTGGGGCTGTTTCATCTTGAGAAGAGAAGGTGGAGAGGGATCTTATTAGCATCTATAAATATCTGAGGGGTAGATGTCAAGACAAAAGTGCTGTTCTGGTTTTGGTGGTGCCCAGTGATAGGAGGAGGAGCAAGCTGGAAGGGAGGAGGTTCCACCTCAAAGAGAGCAGTCACTTCTTTACTGTGAGGGTGACAGAGCATTGGAACAAGCTGCCTGGAGAGGTTGTGGAGTTGTCTTCTCTGGAGACTTTCAAAACCCACCTGATGCATTCCTGTGCAGCCTGCCCTGGATGATCCTGCTTTGGCAGGAGGGTTGACTCAATGTTCTCTAGAGGTCCCTTCCAATCCCTATCATTCTGTGATTGAGTGATTGTTTTTCATCAACCACTAGTCTTATGCTTTGGATTAGTAAGATTGTTACTTGAGTTTATGTCAGCTACAGGAAAAAAAGCTTGTGGAAATCTGTGCTTGTTCAAATGACAGCACTGATATCTGCCTCTTACACTGTGTCTGGATTAGGAAGATGGATGTCACTTAAAATATGTTCCCTTGTGCACTCTTAAACATTCCTGGAGCAAACGTTCAACACATCTGAAAATGTGTTATCTTTGTCTAGCTTTAAAGAATCCTCATGAAAAAATGGTGTGGGCTTTTTTTGTTTGGTTTTGTTGTTGTCATAGTCTACATAACAATCCAAACATCCATTTATGTCCTTCATAGCTGTATGAAAATAAGCTTGTTAACTCTTACAGGTTATACTCCTAAGATAGACCTTACCTGGGTTTTCCCTGGGTCTTAGCTCTGAGATTCTACACAGTTTCACTGCATGTTTAGATAGAAGAGTGCAGAGACAGTGATCCATTTTGTGATTCTTCTTTCCACAGGTTTCACCTTCTACTAAAGCTGTAATATTCAAATCATTATTTTAAGAAGACACAAATCAAAACAACAATAAATCTTTCTAAATCTTCCAGTAGTTACTCTAGGAATTATACATATTACATTACATGCCCATTCAAGATTCAATTCATTTCAATCACGTGGGGCCAGCAGAGGCTTACCACATCTTATGCTTGCCTGTTTATTGCTTTTCAGCTATTTGCTGCTTCTTTTCTTGGCTTTCTCTTTCCTCAATTCCACAAACAAAAGAATGTTCCTGTTTTCATGAGTGGCTTGTTTTTAATGCTGTTTGAGTAGACATACCCACAGGGTGCTTGTAACTCTGCCTGGAGCTGCACTTCATCCAAGCAAGGAATTTGAAGAAGCAGCAGCTCCTCTGCTGCTGATTAAGGAAGTTGAACATCTTCCTTATGAGGAGGGACTGGGGGAGCTGGGGCTCTTTAGCTTGGAGAGGAGACAACTAAGGGGTGACCTCATCCATCTTGATGAATATGTAAGGGGGGAGTGCCAGGAGGATGGAGCCAGCCTCTTCTCGGTGATGCCCAGTGACAGGACAAGGGGCAGTAGGTGGAAGTTGAGGCATAGGCGGTTCATGTGAACCTGAGGAGGAATTTTTTCACTGTGAGGGTGACAGAGCACCGGAACAGGCTGCCCAGGGGGGTTGTGGAGTTTCTCTTTCTGAATTCAAGAACTGTCTGGATGCATTCCACTGTGACCTGCTGTAGGTGATCCTGCTCTGGAGGGGGGCTGGACCAGATGATCTTTTGAGGTATCTTCTAGCCCCTGACATTCTATGATCTTTTTTGTAACTTTTCCATGGGTGACAAAGCTGGTGAGGGGCCTGAAACACAGCCCTGTGAGGAGAGGCTGAGGGAGCTGGGGTTGTTTAGCCTGGAGAAGAGGAGCCTCGGGGGGACCTCATTGCTGTCTACAACTACCTGAAGGGAGGCTGTAGCCAGGTAGGGGTTGATCTCTTCTGCCAGGCAACCAGCAATAGAACAAGGGGACACAGTCTCAAGCTGTGCTGGGGGAAGTATAGGCTGGATGTTAGGAGGAAGTTCGTGCCAGAGAGAGTGATTGGCATTGGAATGGGCTGCCCAGGGAGGTGGTGAAGTCACCATCCCTGGAGGTGTTGAAGAAAAGCCTGGCTGAGGCACTTAGTGCCATAGTCTAGTTGAGTGGACAGAGCTGCATGATAGGTTGGACTGGCTGATCTTGGTGGTCTCTTCCAACCTGGTTGATTCTGTGGTTCTACTTTTACCCTCTGGCACAATGATGTTTCAAAGACCCTTTTAAAATTGCTTTTCAAACTAGAAGAGACATGATTTTCTGTAAACAGTGTGGAAAATACAGTATATAGATACTGACCAGAAAGCAATATGGTTCAGGGAGTATAATGTTCTTGAATGTATGCACATTAGCAGTTGCAACATACTCAAATTTCAGAGATTAATTGATTTCTACAATTAAACCAAAGCAAAACAGTTTTGTCCTTCAGACATACCAGGGAGCAATGTTATTCTAAGAGAGGTGAAAGGAGAGGTTCATGTTTCTTCAGTTTCACAAGTCTGTAGAACAACTTGAGTATGCATTGGAAGGATGCATCAAGTTTCAGTCAAAGCACAGTAATGTTTCATGCTTCTTGTAACTCAGTGCTTTCCCACATCATCCTTGGCCAGGGCTGCTTCTTAAATGCCATCTTTGTATTCTAATTAATGAAGATTTCTTGCTGTCGTTCATGCAGTAGGAGTCATTGACAGAGAAAGCTGGCAATAACTTGGCACAACTTGGTTAAACTGAAGGGGATGAGTTTTGTAGTTTTAGTATTGATGTTCCATTGAAATGAAAACAATTTTGTTATGCATACTCCAGAAATTAATTTCTTGTTTAGTATTCTTCATTGGCTCTACTGTAGTTCCTTCATGCATGCAAATTCAAAATGTGTGCAACTTAATTCCGGGTACTTGCTTCTGACTTCTAATTTATTACAATTGAATCATTGTTCTTGGCTTCACTGTGCAATTAGTAACTGAATAGATGCATCTTTCCAAAACTAAGGCTGCTGTATTTTCTTTACTGCAATCTAATTTGCTTGGAGGCAGCATGTTATAGATAATCATAGGAACTCTTCATTATCATTCTAATTTGTCTGTCTTCGTATGCTTGATGAGTTCTCATGTTACTTTAGTTACTCTCCCTATGTCGTACTCTCCTTACATTTTGTGTCCTACGAGTTGGCTAATGTCATAGCAGATCATCTGAACATTCTTCTGTGGCTGCTATTTTACCTGAATTTCAAGTACTTGCCCTGCTTTTTCTTCTGTGATTTTACCAGGAGAGTTTTTATTATCCTCAACTCAAAGTTTATTTTTTCAGGCTGTTTTCCTGAGAACTTTCAGTCAGAAAAAAGAATCTTGACAAGTATAATGATATGATGGTTTGGGTTTTACCTGCCCCCTCCCCGCCCTCCACTTTGGAAATCACCCAGACTAGACTCAGCGGCTCTGGAAATTGAGTTAAGCTTTATATTTACAGCTTAGCACAATATGCAAGTAGATACTTACAGTATATACAGAAATATACAAGTTAAAAAGGTAATACAGAAACACAACAGCCCTCCCAGAAACCTGAGTCCCTAGGAGGGTCTCTCAACCACCCTTCCACCTTCCTCCCACTCCTCTACCTTACCCCAGATCTTGCCTTATGTTTAAGGTAGTTTTGAGGGTTGGACAAGGGGATGAGGAAGCAGATCGATTAGTCACACAGACAGCAGGTTCGGTTAGAGAGAGAGAGAGAGAAGTTCAGCCCAAAGCCCAGACAGTGACTGTGTTATCTACGTTTTTGTTCTTATGCATCTCAGCAAGCATAAGAGTGATGTTAACATCACCATTGTTTCCTCTTCACAGCCTGTAATCTAGTCCTTCTCAACAAAACATTCTAGCTAGCTTCATCTAGCACAATAACCTCTAATAAATCTCATCTGTTATACTGCTTGGTAAACTTTTGATCTCGAGGATGAGGAGGTCCAGTTGTTTTACCTAAAATGCCAGTTGCTATATTTTCACATTCCTAAACCATATGGGAAACTAAGCAACTTCTAAAGCCTTTCATTTCAAATATTGTGAAGAATCTGAAGGAGCAGTTGAATTGCAACATGCTTCAGATAAAGTAAGAAGAAAATTGCTTTTGTAAAAAACCCCAACAGTCCAGTATAATTTTGTCACTTGGCTGTTTCTAGCTGCCGTTTTGGCCCCATACATTAATCCCAGCCGATAACTATGTAATTACCTTACTTTGTATAATGTGACAGGAAATCAAATGAAAGCAGTTGATAGAAAACAAATGGAGAGGCAGTATTATGAGTAGTGAAGTAGAGAAGAGTAAGAACTACTACTGAAGTGTGATTTGACTCGACACCTTTAAGCCAACTGTAATAAAATTGGGAAAAAATAGAGTGTTCATGATTCCTTAATACTGGGAAGGCATTGACAAAGGTCTTTGAAAACAGCCAGGCTCAAAGCTTTGAGTATTGGCTGTTTATTTCTTTAAAATGTTGAAGAATTATTTTGTTTGTAATTGTAGATTTGGAGGAGATAATACAGTAATATGTGACTTTTTTGTAATGACTACCTGAAGGGAAGCTGTAGCCAGGTGGAGGTTGGTCTCTTCTCCCAGACAACCAGCAACAGAACAAGGGGACACAGTCTCAAGTTGTGCCAGGGGAGGTATAGCCTGGATGTTAGGAGGAAGTTCTTGCCAGAGAGAGTGATTTGCCTTTGGAATGGGCTGCCCAGGGAGGTGGTGGAGTCACTGCCCCTGCAGGTGTTCAAGAAAAGCCTGGCTGAGGCACTTGGTGCCACGTTTTAGTTGTTTGGACAGAGCTGAGTAATAGGTTGGACTGGATGATCTTGGAGGTCTCATCCATCCTGATTCATTCTGTGAACAACAGTTACACATGTCATTATTTTGAGGTTTTCTTTTAGGTGGAAAGGATGGGCTGGTTTCTGCTTATGATGTAAACCATTGCTTGAATGTGTGGCAATAAGCAGTATCTTCAGAGTATCAGGCTGAAAAGTGTGCTTTTAACTTCTCATCTTGGCAATTAAAAAACACATTGGATATCACAAGATAAAAGATCAACCTCAAGTGTAATGAGAATTTCCTCTAGAAATAATACTGAGATTGTATAAGAGCTGTGTTACTAAATCAAGCAAGAACACTTAAAAGAGCTGGTCTTTTGGTAAAAGCAATTGAATAAAAATCTGTCTTCCTTTGACAGATGCATGATAGTGTCTAGTTCTATACTTGGGTGTTCAGTTGCCTGTGATGGAAGAGATACATGTATATCAGCTTCTCTTGTTTTTCAAATGAGCTATTCCCTCTGCATGAATAATCTTTTATGTAGTAAATATACAAGCCTTTATACCAAAAACTTAGGAGTTTATTTTGTAAACCTTTATTTATTACAAATAAATGCAGAAGTTCAGCAGCCTTTGATATATAAGATACAACTTTGTAAGTAGTTCTAAGACAATTTCTTAAAAAATCTTATGTTGAAGTTAGAGCTAAAGGCATTGAGTGCCATGGTCTAGATGTGCTAGTCTGAAGCAAGCTGGAGTTGTGCTTCTGTATTGTTTATCCTTTGTATATTTCTGTATATAACTGTATATATTGTAAATAGTTGCTTGTATATTTGCTGCTGTGAAATAAATAGCTTCATTTATATTCCTGGAGTCCCTTCTGAGTTAGCTGGGGCAATTCCACAAAGTGTGGGGGGGTGGGTAAGAGCCCAAACCATCACACTGGATGACTGGACAGGGCTGGATGCTAGGTTGGACTGGATGATCTTGGAGTCTCTTCCAACCTGGTTGAGTCTATGACTTTTTCAGTCATAGTGTTGCAGCCTTTCCTTTCTCCGTAGGTTGTTCTTGGATACAAATCCTTTTGCTGAGCTCTTACGTAGATGCCACTCAGAAGAATGAGTTTGGGATCTTCTGGAGAAGAGTCTAATTCACATTCCTGTTTGGCAGAGGAGACATAATCAGTTTCACTTGATAACAAGAAATAACAAGTCCCCTAATTCCTAAGGGACTGTCTTGTCTTCTATTTTGTACCAGGAGTGAAAAAAATCTCTTGAGGCAAGTAGAGCTTCACTTTTTCTCTGGAAAATTAGAATTGAAACTTTAAGCTGTGAAATTGTGCTTCTTGGTAAGTGCTGCACTGTATCCTTGTTGCTGCAGGGCAAACAGTTAACATGTCAAAGTTACGCTGAGCTAAATTCACCAGATGTGAGGCTTAAAGAAAAATCCTTGGTGGGTCACTTTGAATCATACCTAGGAATGAAGGTGTCCAGATAAAGCTTGCAGAGTGCTACTGCACAGCAGGACAGGGTCTACTATCCTCTTCTGCTGCCTTGTGTTAACTTCTCTATCTGTTGCTCTGTGAAGCTATAAAAGTTACACCTTTCAGCATTACTTAAAAGCACATTTGTACACTCCAGAGAAGTGCTTTGGACCATACCTTGATGGAAGACTGTCCTAATGCTTCTGTTTGAACTTATGGCTTGTATTGAGCATTAACTGTGGGGTTGGGTAGCAGTGACTGCAGGAGTGGCCTGTGTGAGAGGAGGTTGTGAGTTGCCCTGTGCTGTTGCAGCTGCTTCCATCATGCTCTGAAATGGATGAAAGCAGTTGACTGTGGGCCAAAACTTCAATGGTGCCTCTCTTCATACATTGAAGAAAGAAGGCAGCCACAAGGACACATATGAGAGAGGACACACAGAAAATAATGGAAGGAGGTAGACGAAGAGATGGAGAGCAGAGGATCAGGAAAAAGCAAAGCACAGGGGGTGTAACGCATGACATACAAGGGAAGGCAACGAGAAACCTTTTGCCCTCACCCAATCCTCCTTTGATGGCCCTTATCCTAGTGAGGACATGTGGAAGGCACCAAGCCTGAAGACTGGTGAAAACAGTTGCAGAGGGGCTTAGGTGCAAGGGAGGTGAAATGTGGGACTAAAGGAGGCCTTGAGGCAGAAGGTGCTCCCCAAGGTGCTTGCTTAACTCTTGGTATTTTTCCTCTCAGTACTTGAATCTGCAATTAGAAGTTTATATTAATTGGCAATAAACTGCATGAATTTCCTCAGTCAAGACTGCCCTGTCCATGTGGCTCTAGTTCTAGAAGACATAGCAATGCTGCCATTACCTGAGCTGAAAGAGCTGACAGAAAGCCTAACAATGGAGAAAAATGTAGTATTTGGTGTTCCTTCCTTTGGGTATGGTCAAGTGGGCTTAGCCATAAGTGTCAATCATTTATTCCATTTCACATAATGGGGAGAAATGTGCACCTTTAGGAATGCCATTTTTTTTTTAACAAGAGGACCTTAGAAGTGCTGTTGAACTTGCATTATTTCATCCTTGTTGTGAAAATTAAGTTTTCATACTTAATCACTAAAACATGACAGAAAAATATCTGAAGCATGTACCACCCGTTTTCTCTTTCATCTTGATTCATTCATTAGCTTCCTTGTATTAAAAGCCCTCCAAGACATAAACCCTACTTTTTTAGAACTGTGAAGCTTGAAATGATCATTAAAACTCATTTAAGCAGAGAAATTTACTTTTAAAGCAGTTCAACATTAATTTTTTCCTGATTTCTTTTCTTGTGCATACAGTTGAGTACTTAGGGTATGACCATCACAATTTCAGTCTTAACTGACTATTCAAGTAATTAATACTAATTAGTTGCTTTGCATTACAGATCTGCACTCTTGGTAGAAGCTGCTTTGAAATAATTTTCTCTAACAGAATGTTATCTTGTAAGCATAGACTATGTAATAATGGTATTGTCAGCAAGTCCTTTTTGTCCAGTAAGAATAGAATGTAATTGTAGATAAAAATACATAAAGAGAAGCCTTGCTTTTTTTTCCTCTGCCTTTACGTTCTTCTGCATTGTAAATTGTGCTGAAGAAAGCAAATATGTACTTCTGTTTTCTGCTTTACCCAGTTGTTTTTTAAATAACCTTTACAATTCACAAACATGCAGTCAGTATTATTTTGGTACTAACTTCAGTGTTCTTATGTCAGATACGTGGAGACTGAGTTTGATTCCTTCCCAACCACAGCGATTCATAGTGATGTTGTGGCTGAGGGATTTGGCTTAGTCAAGGACTTGTCAGTGTGAAACTAATGATCTGACTTGATGATCTTGAAGGTCTTTTCCAATCTAAGAAGTTCTGTGATTCTGTGATTGCACTTAGAAGTAATTTTTTTAATGTTTTCTGTTAATTGCCTAGTCTGGTGATACTAAGAAATGGACTAGAACAGACAAAATTCACAATAAACTTTCAAGCTCATAGGCGGTGTTGTTTTCATCCTGCAGGTTTTTGCAAGATGAAAATAACTAATCATAGAGAAGAACCATGAAGTAAAATCATAGAATCATAGAATCAGCCAGGTTGGAAGAGACCTTCAAGATCATCCAGTCCAACCTCGCACCCAGCCCTAGCCAGTCAACTACACCATGGCACTAAGTGCCTCATCCAGGCTTTTCTTGAACACCTCCAGGGACGGTGCCTCCACCACCTCCCTGGGCAGCCCATTCCAATGGCAAATCACTCTCTCTGTGAAGAACTTCCTCCTAACATCCAGCCTATACCTACCCTGGCACAATTTCAGACTGTGTCCTCTTGTTCTATTGCTGGTTGCCTGGGAGAAGAGGCTAACCCCTACCTGGCTACAATGTCCCTTCAGGTAGTTGTAGACAGCAATGAGGTCACCCCTGAGCCTCCTCTTCTCCAGGCTAAACACCCCCAGTTCCCTCAGCCTCTCCTCATAGGGTTGGTGTTCCAAGCACCTTGAAAGCAATAAGCTGCCTTGAGTTTACTGAAACTGCAATAAAACTATCATGAAACACTGTCAAAATGTTTATTTATTTGTAGCACTAGTATTAGAAGCAATACAAAGTGGCATTTATGGACATGGCTACAGAATTTTGTATCCAGCTAAACAGGTATTATATTGTATCATACAATCATAAAGGTTTGTAATTTAGCTTTTACCAGTGCTCACACAAGTGAACATATCTTTATATAGGTAATTTGTTGCTGAATGCTTAATTTTATCTTAAGACTATGCCCAAAAGAGCACCACTAAAAGGATGGGATTTTGATTATTGTGGACTGTTTGGTAACTGAAACTGTAATTCATACTAGTTTTCTTTTCTAAAGTGTGGTCTTTGGAAAGAATTGCCTTCCTCTTTAAAAATGATTGTTAGAATATGAGCAGGACTACTTATGTTCTGCAAAATATAAAGTTGTTACATACTTCAAATTAGATAAAAGTAGTGGTCAGCATCAACCTAATTCTGTCCAGAAGAAATTGTAAGTTGAGATGACTTGGACCAGTCTCCATGCGTGATAATATTCTTGTCTGCTTCGTTCAGTGAAGTTAAGATAAAATTCTACTTAAAATTATGAACTGAGCAAGAAATATGATAATAGTTTAGATAGGTGTGGAAGCTATGATATCCTAGAATCCCTCTTACTTGATGAAAAGCAAGATCTGATAGAAACAAAATTTGGAAGAAAAATTGTTTTAAGTGGGGCTATATTTGGATACATCCCTGAACACAGGTAGGGCAGCAATGTGAATATGAAATTATAGCATAAATTGCTGTTGGGAGTAATTTAGACGTTTCAAGAAATAATACAAGTCATAAAAACGTATTGCTAATTTGTGCCCTGTTAATAAATTGCCCTAATTCTAATCAACCGTGCAATTATTTCAAACAGACTTCTACAGCTTAGCAGATATGACTTTGGAATGCAGATCTTTCTCAACCATGATGATTTGCTGCAGCTACTTATCAGTGCATTGATAAAAAATATTGTGATTCTTGCTAAAGTTGTCCTTATCCTTTTTCTTTTTTCAAGATATGGGATGCTGTAGACACAGGCTGCTGTTTAAAAACATACTCCTGTCACTCCTGTGCTGTTCGAGCTGCCCAGTGGTCATCTTGTGGAAGAAGGATCCTCAGTGGGGGCTTTGATTCCATGCTGCATTTAACAGATGTTGAAACAGGTAAAGGTCATATAAGGGTGCCTTATAGCCCTACCTTTGAATCCAGATAACTTTGATCTATAAATGTTTATCTGTATTTTTAGAAGAAAGAAATGTAATGAAAGCCAAAATGAAAGAAAGCTAATGGAATCCAAAGTTGTAGTTGTTGAAACTTGCTCTTACTGAAAAAAACCCAACAACAAAAAAAAAAACCAAACAAACAAACCACCAAACCCAACCAAATAAAAAAATCTCATCAATTAAGGGTGTTGAAGATACTTTAAAAAATGAAATATCTTTGAGCTCATGTTCAGGTATAGTTTCTGTTCTCAGGTGCTGTGTAGACGAATAGAGTGAAATGTGCATTTTTTTAATGCTCTGTCTTGATCACTTCTTAAAGCATTTGAAGATCCTCTTAAGGCTGATTTCAGTAACATTTAGGCATGATTAATTTAAACTTAGGCTTGTACCTCATTCTCAGTTGAGTTGGTTTTCAGTTTATGCTTAATAAGGTGATTTTTAAATTTACATTTATCTTCTACTTTCTCAGTGAGACCTTAGAGATGTCAATTCTGGTATGAAACCTTGAGACTGAACCTGTGTTGCTTTGATGTAGTTGTGAATCTGTTTTGAGATTTGATTTTGTGACCTTAACTAATTTCCTGGATGCTTGCTCTCCTTATGTCTCCACCAGAAACTTAAGTGCTTTTATGGGCTATATTTCTTTTTTCCTATATGTATGTTGTCAGCATTCATATGGCTGCGTTCTTTGGGGCTGTATCTAATAGGGCACCCCTATGTGCGAGTAACTGAAGGATTAGGCATGAAATAGTACTGTGTCTACTGAAGAGGTGAAATTTTCTTCCTCCCCCTTAATTTATTTTTAAATGTTTAACTGCTGCAATGGTGTAAGACCACAAAATAAGTATTTATTAAAATTGCAAGCAATTCTTGTCTATTTCTTGTCTTACATAAAAGTAGAAAGTGCATTATATGTGAATGTGTGGAGAGCAGAAGTCCTATTCTGATGAACTGGGAAGATGGCCAAGGACATTTGTGAATGTTACTCACGTAAAAAGAAGATTTTTATCTTTTTTTTTTTTTTAGTTTCCATGCCTAAAAAAGGATTTTTTTTCAACATTTGTTGTAGCAGATGTATTTCAAGTCAGTGATGACTGAATTCATGTAGTTTGGGAATGTAAAACATGTGAAACAATTATGGAATATTGATGTGTCAAGAATATCCACATGTTGTAGTAGAGAAAGGAGCTTCACATATCTGATGTAGAAGTAGTATGTGAGGTCTGTCAGACCTTTTTTCTTCTTTGAAAATTTATGTTCTCATTGCAGCAACTTTCCCATTTCTAGTCTCATGTAAGTAAATTTGACTAATCCAAATGGATTTAATTTTGCCTGCAGTGCTTATAAAGTATAGCAGTAGAATACATTTTATGTGCCTGAGTCATTTGAAAGGACCACTCTGGGGAATTCTCCTTTTATAAAATCCTGGAACAACTTACACAGATGTGTAGTATTAGTCATATGCTTTAATTTCTGATGTCTCATTGACTTAATTAACCAGTAACGGGATGGTGGTGATCTGGCTAGAACTAATTGCAGTGGTTCATTTGAAAGAAGGTATTTTTGGTGTTTTTAGTTAATGACAACAGTAAAAAATTCCAAGTTTCAAAACAGATAAAATTATAAATGGTTCTTTCCTTAGTGACTTGGGAGTTCTGTAGGATTTCTAACTACTTTGTATAATGTATGTGTAAAGACAAGATGAATGCTTATAAGCCTTGAAAATACCAGATATTCAATATTGCCTTTTTTCAAGAACACAGAATTCCGTGTAGCTCCTGTGAACCGCAGTTGTAATGTTGATGTTTGGACTCAGCTTTCAACGATACATGCCTCATTTGGATGAGTCAGATATGAGTGACAGGCACTTTGGTGGCATTGTGGTAGGCTTGAAAGGCCAAAAAAAAAAAGGCTTATCCATGTCCTCTTTGCCCAGGCATGGGTTTCTGCTCTCTCTGCCTCTACTGTGGGGAGAAGCAGCTGCAGGAAAGAGGACAAAGAACCTGGAGCTACCGTGTCTAAGGACTGTGGCTTATCCAAGCATGTTCCCTTGCTCCTCCTCCTCCTGTGCTGGGTGAAGAAACCACAGGAAATGAAAACAAAAGCCCTGGCTTCACCTAATATGGGGAAGCTTGGTAAAGTGCCATTCTGATTGGCTAATCTATGTCCAAAGGCCCATTACTCCTGGGCTGGTTTGATAAAAAGGGATGAGCAGGTAGCACAATGTGTTCCTGCTGCTGCTTCATTGCATCCTGAAGATGCCTGTAAACTCCACTGCCTCGAATTTACCAGGAACATGCTCTAAATGCCTGCATGTGTGTGGCCGGCCTGCATAGCCAGTGTGACATTGTGCCAAGACTGCACATTGCATTGCATCCTGCCTGCCCCTCTGCAAGGCTTCTGCTGAATCAGGAATCAAGAGGAACCATGTCAGAGACTGTGCTACAGACTCCCAGCTTCCTGAGAAAAGAGCCTGGGAAACTCCAAAGCCTCTAACAGCTTTGAGACCACTGACAGCAACCCCTCCACATGCTTTGGGTACTGTCTGATAATATTTTGTGAGTAAATACTTGTAATTCACTGATTGCCTTCTGCCATAAGCAGAAAGGGGCTTCCTGTGTCCATCTAACTGATAAACGGTATAATTAACTTCAGGAATCTTCTCTTCCAGTATAATGTTTGCATTTGCCACTTTAAAAAATAAGTGCTCTAGTTTTGCCTGTTCCCTGAGTGTATAAATTTCCAAACTCTGCATTTTGAACCTTGTGAATAAGTTTTCTGGCGAGATTTTATGTTAATGAACAGTTTTCATAGTTATTAAGAATCATTGCCTGGATATAAAAATTAATACAGATTATTAATTTTGTCTAAACTGTCACAGGATTTCCTATACATGCAAGACAGTTTCTGATTTCACTCTGTGTTACAAAGTTACTCTCTTCTTTTTTCTTTTTCGTACTTCTCACAAATTTCAGAGAAACAAGACTAGCAATTTGCCTCTGGAATCCAAATAAATTTGATATAAAAAGCCTCATTTCCATTTGAAAAACAAAGGCAGCTATAAGTTTTTGATTTACATTAGTTCACTGAATCATTCATCCCTCCTCACTCCTAATCAGTACTGAGATGATTTCATTTTATCTTAACTTCAGATAGATGTTAGAACTGTTCCTTCAAAAAAGACTTCTAGATACATTTTTAGACTTCAGTCTTAATTATGTTCCATTGCTAGACTGAACTAAACTACCAGTGTGTTTAAATGCAGTAAATGCATACCAGTGTCATTTTATAAGTAATGCTGCTGTCTTTAAGGCTCTATCTTCTTTTATCTTGTGTATACTCAAGTCGAATATTTTTCTAGTCATGTTTGTTGAAGTCTCATTTTTCTTTTGTCTTAGTTTTCAGTATAGATACTTGAATTATTTGGGGCAATTAACAAGGCAGGAATTATAAAATATGTAGTTAATTTTATTTCTGGAAAATCCTGCCCACAGCAATATGCAAATTAGTTAAATTTGGGTTCTGGTTTGGTTGGGAAAATCTTCACAAGGATGCTTATGGGCAATTCATTCATTTAGGAGAACCAGAAACTTGGAAAAGTTCAGCCACAAGATGGCTTTGCCTCACTTATGAATAGGTAGCCTGGAGCCCTAGGGAACGTCTGTGCTACTCACTGCAGTGGAGTAGAAATTGCAGGATGGTCCCTGGCTCCTTTGTGGCAGTGTTGGAACTGCTCGACTGTTGAGAGGCTTCTAGATCTTCCCAGGGTGCTGGGAAAGAGGCAGGCAATCTCTGACCTGACCCTGGTTCCTCTTGGCATGGAGATTTGAAGAAGTTCTGGCAGGATCTCTTGCAGATATGCAGAGAGCATGATGTTGGTGGCACTTCTTGCCGCATCATGAGGCACTTAATGCCTTCTCCTGGGAAACTTGAGGCACTTAAGTTTCCAGGTAGTTTTTATAAAGCTTTTTGAAAGCTTTCCACAGGTGTGATGATAATGCAGCAGTTTGAACCAGGGAGACTCTCTGGTTATGTTCACCTCTGCTAACTCTACACTCACAGTCATTTTCTACTGGTGATAGTTAAGGTATTTTGTTATTTAGAGTATCAAGTACTGCTATATTCAGAGAGCATTGGAAAAAAATTGCTTTTAAAACAATTCTAGGTCAAGAACATTTAACATATTACTTCTGCTATGTCCAGATGTAATGGAGATGCTCTACCAACTTTAGAAGGGCGATTGTATTTTTACAAATTATTTATATCTGTTTTATTTTTGCAATATGTTTTTATTAATCAGTGGATTTATCATTAGCCACAAATGAATTGGTACAATAGCATAGGCAGAACATTGGCTGAGTTGATACAATATGCATGTTGTAGATACTTTTCATTGCTTTAATATTATGATAGAGAGAACGTTCCAAGAAATTTTGGCATGTTTCCTATGCTGCCAAACGCTGCAGTTGTATTGTAGTTCATGGGCTGAGCTTGATTGGAGATGTAGCTTCTTCAGAGTTTTAATGGGGACTTTAAATTCCCTGTTATTTTGAAAGTTTTTAATGTTACCATGGCCACAATACTGAAGTCAAACTGTTGGTTTTGAAGGAAGGTTTAGATTATGTATAATGTGGTCACTTCTATCTCTGTTGCTTGGGGTTTTTTTTTTCTAAATTTGGGTGTTTTTATATTATTTTGAGAGTATCTTAATGGAAAATATTGTACCTCCATCCTCCTCTGCCTGATCCTCAGGTTTTTTAATGTATTTGTTCACATAGGACTTTTAATGCCCATACATAAACATTGCCTCAGGAGAGCTGTAACTTTGTTCTGCTATTCCTCCACTTCTAGTAGTACTATGTAGATGTATACTGTTTTAACATGCATGAAGATTTTAGGTCACACCTGAGAAAAAAGTGTAACTTTCATTTTTTTAATACATTTTTTTCTTTTGACTGCATGTAGGTATCTTTGATGGAAGGTGAAAGGTATTCCTCCCAAAACTCAACAGTTTAAAGTCATACATTGAAAGCAATTTAGTGGTCACTCTCCAGCTAGGAGGGAGCAGCATAGTTTTTGCAGTAAGAAGAGAGAAAAATGTTTTGGGGACATTTTCAAGATTAAGAGATAAAATGATTTAATATTTCAACCACTTCTGCACGTCAGAAACTTGTGACTTTGTAAACTTAGTAAACTCAATAGAAATTTAGTTCTCGGAAAAATAATAAAGCAATTTGTAAGCATGCCAAGAGACAATGGATAAGTGACAGCTAACATTGATTTGTAAGAACAAATTAAGCCTGATCAATCTAATGTTCTTCTCCCTGTTGTGCATGAGAGAGATTGTGACTGTAATGAGATTTTTTTTTTTTAACACATTGTCTTGTGTCTCTTTGTAAACACACTAAGGAAATCCATTCTGCCTACCAAGATTACTCTCATATCCTTGGATGTCTTAGGCTTCGCTTTTCTTTACAGTTTAGCGTGAGGAAGTGAATGGGTTTGGATTGTACAGGTAGGGGTGTGAACCTGAGGACCACTGAACACAGTTACAGAAGCATCCTGTGCTCTGTAACTGTGCTGATGTTCTGTGGAAGATTCAATGTTAAATAGCCTTTAAAATAGCTGATTTCTTAGTTGAGCAATATCATGGTAGGCTGCAGCATAAAGGAGCAGAAATATATGTTTAAAGTCTTTTTAAAGACTGCTTTTTTTTTCATACTGTGTATGTTTCCAACCTAAACCTCCCCTGACACAAATGGCCTCAAGTTGCATCAAGGGAGGTTTAGGTTGAACGTTGGGAGGAAGTTTTTTACTGAGTGGGTGGTCAGGCACTGGAACAGGCTGCCCAGGGAGGTAGTGGAGTTGCCGTCCCTGGAGGTGTTTAAACAAAGAGTGGATGTGGTGCTTGAGTCTATGGTCTAGTGATGAAGGATGCTGGGATAAAGGTTGGAGTGGATGATCCTGGTGGTCCTCTCCAACCAGAGCGATTCATAGTGATTAGATGTTGTGCTGAGGGATTTGGTTTAGTTAAAGACTTGTCAGCATGAAACTAATGATTGGACTTGATGATCTTGAAGGTCTTTTCCAATCTAAGAAATTCTGTGTAATTCTGTGTTTCTGTTGAGCTTTTAATGAGTGAAGGATTGAATTCAAGTACTTTGTGAATATAAAACACACTGATGTGATGTAGTATTCTTACTGAAATTGTGAAAATTAAAAGACAGAGTCCTGCTTTGGAATAAAAAACTCTAATATGGAGAAATGATTTGTGATACAGATGTTCCTTCTATACATTTTCAGAGGATGTAATTTTCTACAGTCTAAGAGTTGGTTGAATCTTTGTTATGCTGTCTTTAGGAACTAAAATGCAATAAAGGTTTATGCAAGCTTGCTGAATTACACCTACTATACCCTGTTATGAAGAAGGGAATCTTCTGTTGAGAGGATATTTTTGGCAGTGTATCAAAGCCCCAAGAGTTTGAATGTTTAGTGTTAATAAGGTGAATAATTATAAAGAAAAATATACATAACTTTTAATACAAGCTTCCAGAAAAGTGGAGCAGGGTCTGAAGTAAACATTGAACTCAGATTTCTGAAGCTGTGGGGCTAGATTCTGTCTCAGCATGTTTACAGCCTAGAAATCAGCAAATTCTGCTTGTAGTGCTAAAATACTAAATAAAACTTGTACAGAAGAGGGCTAAGCATTAGATTCCTTGGTTTAGAATACTGAATTGCACAAGCTGTTTTGCCTCATGTCATCTTCCACAGTGACCTGTTTAATCGCTCAGAAGAATGTTTTTGTTGAGGTTCTGAAAGATTCACAGCAACAGAGTTTTCATAGCCATAGACAGTATGTCTCAGTGCTTCAGCCCTGCAGCCCTATCTGAAAAGAGAGAGTCTAAGGGATGTATTCATAAGAATTTTAGCAGAGCTCATTTTGCTGGGTTCAGACATGTTTGTATGACTTAGGTTATGTGTATTGTGCATAAATTTCAGCGCATCAGAAAGCTTCCTTTCTGTACTGGTATGATCCTCCTCTTTTGAGTTTGCTCAGTCTTGCTGCTTTGCTCTTTTGTATTCCAATCTTTTCCTCATTTTCTCTGACATGGCAGAATTAATTTAATGTATGCACCTAATAAAGCCTCTTCAAAACACTTGAGTTTCAAAAAGAAATGTTTGACTGCATTTCATATTGGGGTAAGAAAGACTATTAGTTGGAGAGGATGAACCTTTAAGATAAATGTGTTGTGACTGCTCCTCAGAACAATCATAAGGTTAGCATGGCTAATATCTGCAACAAACAGTAAGGTAACAGCTTAAAATAGGAAAAAGGAGGTTAAAGAGTACAGAGGTGAATAAGATGCTCAGATTGTTTGCATAACTCATTTATCTACTGCAATGTCGAGTTTATAGTACTGAGATTGTTACAGAGGGATTCTATTAATGACTGTAACTGAGAAGTTTTAGATAAAAGCCTCTGGCAGTCACAAAAAAGGCAAACTCAATGTCCCCTCCTGTTTAAAAAATGAGAAGATGTAATATGAAATGAAAGAATTTTAGTTTCTGGAGAAAATATCAAGCAAAGGATTACTTGGAAGTATTTGTGGATGAGATTGAAAGATGAACCAATTAATAACAAACTATGTTAAATCAATATTTTTTTTTTGTCTGAGGAAAAGATAGCATCTTGTAGTTAGTAAATAAAATGAATCTTGAATTTAGTGAATATTTTCTTTGGTTGTGCTGTACTTGACTTTCTTATGTCTCGGGCCAGAGAGCAGAATGACCCCTCCCAAAAAAGAAATCAGTTTTCAGAAGTCTGTGGAGGAAAAATATGTTGTAGTAAAGCAAATTCCACAGTTAATGTTTGTGATAATTTCAGTGAATGACTTCTGTACATTTATTTGAGCAGCACATTTTATGGGGATTACTGTCTGCTTGAAACATCCTTTATAAAGATGTTCAAGAGGATTAGGACAGGTTGGCTGCAGTTTTGCTCATTTCTGGCTACAGTACCATTGAAAATTTGTTGATTATACTCCCAGAGTGTTTATTAGTAAGAACCAAATTCTTCTGGGGCAAGGTGCTGTTAAACTGACTGGTAAGCCTCCATGGAGAAACTCAGTTATTTCCTCAAGTGCTGTGGAGAGTTAGATGCATGTGTATATCGCTTTTTTAAAGCCTGCAAATGAACCCTGGTAGTGGTGTACACGAGAAAAATACCTTGTTGCTCCTATAACTGATGATTTTAATACTTTCTTCCTTCCCTGTGGAGTTGTTGTTGTTTGTGTTTGTTTTTTCTTCCATAGCTGTTGACATACTGAATGATCCCATGGTGAGAGATGGTCGCTGCTGATTAGGACTTGTAGAGCAAACTTCTGTTGCCCTTATGTTTTTATTTTCTGGGAAGGAAACTGTGGACTAAATTAAGTCTTTCACTCAGTAGTGGCAGAGAGGCCCTTTAGATCTTGCATTGGTAAAGACTATTTCTAAAAAGAAACAAAACCCACCATTGTTTGTGTAGAGCAACACTTACTCCTCCCTTACCCTCACTTCAGTCTGTTTTCCCTGTCCCTGCTACCTTTAAGAGTCCATGATGAAGTAAAATCTCTCTTCCATTCTTTCAAATGAATAATTTGACAAGTCTTAGCATATTTGCTCTGTAAGTTGAGGTCAGCTTATGAGGAAAATGGAACTGATAATGAAATCAGATAAATTTGCTCCAAATAATGAAATAAGCACATAAAAAATTCTGTGTGCATTATTTTCAGTGTTGTTCACCTAACAGTGATGGTTTAGGTGTTCCCCCCCACACTTTAGAAATCACCCAGACTAGACTCAGCCAGCTCTGGAAATATGAATGAAGCTTATATTTACATCTGGCACAATATACAAGCAGATATTTACAGTATATACAGTTATAGACAGAAATATATAAGGTAAAAGGTAATACAGAAACACAACAGCCCTCCCAGAAACCTGAGTCCCCAGGAGGGACTCCCAACAACCTTTTCATCTTCTCCCCCCTCACCCCTCCACCTCCCTCAACCTTACCCCAATCCCAAGGAAGAATGGAGGTTTGGCCAGGGGGTTAGGAAGCAAAGTGGATTAATCAGAGAAACGGCAGAGAGGCTAGAGAGAGAAATGCAGCTTGGAGCTCCCCAGCAGAAGTGGCAGGACTCCCTTATCTGTGTTTGGATTCTTGTTCTTATACATCTCAGCAAGCCTATGAAGGAGACAGACATGAACCTTGTTTTCCTTCCACAGCCTGTGTTTTAGTTCTCACCAAAACATTCTAGCTAGGCTCAAACTATCACATCACCTTTGACAATCTTGGTGTTTCTGAAACTAAATTGAAAATAATAACATAAACTATTTTCTGCTCAAATTTTAATCTCATATTCTCACTTTATTTTAGGGAAGCAAGTATTTAGTTACAAAAATGAATTTAGGATCAGCACGTTGAAGTTCCACCCTACAGAGTCAAATGTTTTCATTTGTGGAGGATTCAGCCCAGAAGTTAAAGCCTGGGATGTAAGGACTTCCAAGGTAATGGAAATAATTTACCTCTTTCTCTTTTAGAATATTTCCTAGGTTGAATGTGCTGTTTCAGTTACAATGAGTATTTACAATGCAGGAGTTATACTTAAATAAGGTGTTGGGTTTGTTTCATAGAATCAATCAGCTTGCAAGAGACCTCCAAAATCATTCAGTCCAATGTATCAGCAGTACAGGCTGGGAGGTGACCTGCTGGAGAGCAGCCCTGTGGAGAGACCTGGGGGTCTTGGTGGCTAACAAGTTATCCATGGGACAGCAATGTGCCCCTGTGGCCAAGAAGGCCAATGGGATCATGGGGTCTATTAAAAAGTGTGTCCAGCAGATCAAGGGAGGTTCTCCTTCCTCTCTATTCTGCCCTGGTGAGACCTCATCTTGAATACTGTGTTCAGTTTTGGGCGCTCCCCAGTTTAAGAGGGACAGGGATCTGCTGGGGAGGGTCCAGTGGAGGGCTAGAAGGATGGTTAGGGGACTGGAGGGCATGGCTTATGAGGAGAGGCTGAGGGACCTGGGGCTTTTTGGGCTGGAGAAAAGAAGACTTAGAGAGGATTTGATGAATGTTGATAAGTATCTGAAGGCTGGCCAGGAGGTGGAGGTACAGGCTCTTCTCACTTGCTCCCTGTGATAGGACAAGGAGCAATGGGTGTAAGCTGCAGCACAGGAGGTTCCGGCTCAACACAAGGGGGAACTTCTTTACTGTAAGGGTCACAGAGCACTGGAACAGGCTCCCCAGGGAGGTCGTGGAGTCTCCTTCTCTGGAGACTTTCAAGGCCTGTCTGGATGTGTTCCTCTGTGATCTGTGCTAGATTGTGTGGTCCTTCTCTGGCAGGGAGGTTGGACTCGATGATCTCCTTGGGTCCCTTCCAACCCCTAATATCCTGTGATCCTGTGAGATGGTGATTACAGTAGAAAATTAAAAGTGACAAAGGATGAGGAAAAGGCAGAGGTGCTTAACACCTTCTTTGCCTCAATCTTCAATAGTGGGACAGGTTGCCTCCAGGACAACTGGCCTCCTGAACTGGCAGATGGAGTCAGGGACCAGTATAGTCCCTGTAATCCATGAGGAAGAAAGGGACCTGCTGAGCTGCTTGGATCCTCACAAGTCCATGGGACCAGATGGGATCCATCCTAGGGTGCTGAGAGAGCTGGCAGATCATCTTTTGTGTAGGTTTAATTCATAGAATGGTACTGTATTTTTGTTTTACTGCCCAACTATGGGTTTTTTGCCTCTTTGTTTGCTCATCTGGATATGATGCCTCTTCCAAATGGGTACAATCGTAGATTTGTCTTTCCATAGGCTATTCCCTGTCTTCTTCTAATACTGTTGCCAAAGATGTTATTCATAGTTTCATGGAATGGTTTGGGTTGGAAGGGATCTTAAAGATCATCTAGTTCCAATACCCCTGCCATGGTCAGGGATACTGTGCATTACAGCAGCCTCATCCAGTCTGGTTTTGAACACCTCCAGGCATAGGCATCTACAGCCTTCCTTGCAAACTTGTTACAGTGTCTCAACGCCCCCACTGTA
Source organism: Pogoniulus pusillus (assembly GCF_015220805.1). Taxonomy (NCBI): domain Eukaryota; kingdom Metazoa; phylum Chordata; class Aves; order Piciformes; family Lybiidae; genus Pogoniulus; species Pogoniulus pusillus. Next base: position 13,149,536 of record NC_087264.1, on the reverse strand, counting down.
AAGAATTTCTTCCTGATATCCAGTCTAAATCTGCCCTCCTCAAACTTCAATCCATTCTCCCTCTTATCACTATAAGCCCTTGTGAAAAGTCCCTTCCTGGCTTTCTTGTAGGCCCCTTTTACATAGAGGAAGACTGAGGTCCACCCAGAGCCTTCTCTTTGGCAGGAGGAACAGCCTCAACTCTTGCAGCCTATCTCCATAGGGGAGGTGCTCCATCCCTCTCATCATCTTTGTGAGCCTGCTGAAGATTGTTACATTAATTTATTTTTTCTTTTTGCCTGGCAACGTTGCTGTTGTGTCATAGAATCATAGAATCAACCAGGTTGGAAGAGACCTCCAACATCGTCCAGTCCAACCATCCAGTCACAACAGTGCATCCTGTGACATCTCTTGATCCCATTTTACGTGATTTCTCAAACGGCAGTGCGCTCTGTGGCCAGGATGCTGAATGAGACTAGCAGAATAATGCAGTTTTCATCTCACTGAGTGATTATCCATTTTTGCAATGCTGAAGCTCCTGCCTTGGAACCTGTTTTAAAGAGCTGTTGATCAGTGAGGAATAATGCACACAGGGATTGTCTCTGTAACTGCAGGACACTCCAGTGCTTAGAAAGATTGTGTATAATTCCATTTAGAATCAGTCAGGGTTGGAAGGGACCACAAGGATCATCTACTTCTAACCCAATTTCTGTAAGCTGATGCCAGTGAAGAGAGGAAGGGAAACATCCCACCTTATTATAAGTATATAATTTACTTTCCAAGAGAATAAATTAAATGAATGAGTTGGTAAAATAGGAAAGGTTTTAAGCTTGGTAAAAAAAACCAAACAAAACAGCCTGTTCATTTTATACAGCTTTTGTACTGTGTTCTCTGGAAGTTTTTAGAAGCTGTTACCTGCATTGTTCATTAGGAAACAATTACATTAAAGTAGAACTTCACCAGCTGGAAAACTGGCCAATTAGACAGCACATGAGGAATATTAATTTTAATGATAAGCAAGGTCTAATGAGCTTTGAAAGGAGAAGGCTTGAGGTTAGCCTGGTAACAGATATTGATCCTTTTTGTTTGTTTGCTTTATTTGTTCATTTGCTCCTAATTTTGCATGTACCTTGATTGTCTGAAGCAGCAGTGTGGTTTACTCTCTTGCCTCAAAACACTTCCCAAAGGAAGGAGAGAACTTCTATTATCTGTTTCCCCATCTGACACAGCAGCAGCCTAACAACGTGTGTAGATTGTTAAACACCTGCATTTGTGCTGGTTTTAAAGTCTGAGGAACTCTGTGAGTGTACTGAGTGAATGTGCGAAGGTCATAACTGAATGAAGACAAGTCAAAAAAGATGAAATTGATTTGATTGCTCATAGCTCCTCCTTGCAGAACAGCATCATCAGAGAGTCGTTAACCGCAGAGTAACGTGGTTACATTTCAAACCCTCAGCCATGGAACAGTGTGTTGGGTAGGCAGGATATGCCACATGCAGCTGGCGGCCAGTCACTAGTGGTGTCCCTCAGGGATCAGTGCTGGGCCCCATCCTCTTTAACATCTTCATAGATGATCTGGATGAGGGCATGGAGTCAGTCATCAGCAAGTTTGCAGATGACATTAAGCTGGGGGCAGATGTGACTAAGTTGGAGGGCAGAAGGGCTCTGCAGTGGGACCTTGACCACCTGGACAGATGGGCAGAGTCCAGTGGGATGGGGTTCAATAGCTCCAAGTGCAGGGTGCTGCACTTTGGCCACAACAACCCCATGCAGAGATACAGGCTGGGGTCGGAGTGGCTGGAGAGCAGCCAGACAGAGAGGGATCTGGGGGTGCTGATTGACACCCACCTGAACATGAGCCAGCAGTGTGCCCAGGTGGCCAAGAAAGCCAGTGGCATCCTGGCCTGCATCAGGAATGGTGTGGTCAGCAGGAGCAGGGAGGTCATTCTGCCCCTGTACTCTGCACTGGTTAGACCACACCTTGAGTCCTGTGTTCAGTTCTGGGCCCCCCAGTTTAGGAGGGACATTGAGATGCTTGAGCGTGTCCAGAGAAGGGCGACGAGGCTGGTGAGAGGCCTCGAGCACAAGCCCTACGAGGAGAGGCTGAGGGAGCTGGGATTGTTTAGCCTGGAGAAGAGGAGGCTCAGGGGTGACCTTATTGCTGTCTACAACTACCTGAGGGGTGGTTGTGGCCAGAAGGAGGTTGCTCTCTTCTCTCAGGTGGTCAACACCAGAACGAGAGGACACAGCCTCAGGCTGCGCCAGGGGAAATTTAGGCTCGAGGTGAGGAGAAAGTTCTTCAGTGAGAGAGTCATTGGACACTGGAATGGGCTGCCCGGGGAGGTGGTGGAGTCGCTGTCCCTGGAGCTGTTCAAGGCAGGATTGGACGTGGCACTTGGTGCCACGGTCTAGCCTTGAGCTCTGTGGTAAAGGGTTGGACTTGATGATCTGTGAGGTCTCTTCCAACCCTGATGATTCTGTGATACTGTGATCATTAAGACCATCAGTATCTCATGTCTGCTTCTCCCTGGTCTGGGAGACTCCTGTGGATACTTGAGGCATTCCTGCTTTCAGTGTGTGTTATTGTATTTATTCACAAGATAAACCCAGGCTGTTTTCTGTATTTCCATGTTTTGCATCTTAACACAGTTATGGCCATGTTCAAGGTTGGATGAAACATCCTTGCCAGTATTTTGGGATTTTTTCCTGTTCCAACAAGTAGTATTGCTCTTAACTAAAAGAGGTGTTTGAGGCCTCCTGCAACTTCATTTCAGTTTTGATTCAGACAGCCTTGATAGCTTTCAAGTGCTTTTATCTTCATTACAACTTGTTCCTGTTTTGCCTGTTTTTTCAAGTGTGCTAATCTGTTATTCAGCTTGGAATGGTTTGTGACTGAATCATAGAATCAACCAGGTTGGAAGAGACCTCCAAGATCATCCAGTCCAATCTATCCCCCAGCCCCATCCAGCCAACTAGACCATGGTACTAAATGCCTCAGCCAGGCTTTTCTTGAACATCTCCAGGGATGACGACTCCACTACCTCCCTGGGCAGCCCATTCCAATGCCAATCACTCTCTCTGGGAACAACTTCCTCCTAACATCCAGCCTATAACTCCCCTGGCACAACTTGAGACTGTGTCCCCTTGTTCTGTTGCTGATTGTCTGGGAGAAGAGACCAAGCCCCACCTGGCTACAACCTCCCTTCAGGTAGTTATAGACAGCAATGAGAATCTTTTTTCTTTCCCAATATCATGCTCTCTATAGCCTTTTCAGGGTGTGCAGTATATTTTGCCAACAGTGGGAACACTCTAAATCAAGTGGTTGCATTTTATTACTCATTGAACATTGAAAACTCAATTTTAGCATTCTCTGATAATTCAGTTTTAGAGGTTATTCTTTATGATGTACTCCTGTGTTTTAACAGCCTCTCCACTTGCACATCTCAAACTTAACTATGAGGCAAAATGATAATTGTGTAATTGAGGGAGTCTGGGGAATTCAGAGCAAGACATTAAGCATCACAGAGATGGAATTGCTAATAACAAAAATATTGTGCAATTATACCTCCATGCAGTGGTTGAAATGGGCAGCTTTATGCCAGTGTGCCACATTGGTGCTTTCTACTAATGGGCTGAGAGAGGTATTTTTCCAAATTCCTCTGAAGTCTTACTTTGCAAACAATTTTTACTAGGAGCATAAGTTTATGGGTATAAATTACTACTATTTCTTAATGTATTGAATGTGATGAAATTTGATTTGTAGGTCCCAGAGAAAATTTGTGAAGACAGGTTTGAGGCAGCCTTTCATCTGTGAAAACATTGAGAAATGTACAGTAGGCTATTAATCAGAAAGGCAGATATATTAAAAAAGGGAGAAAGTTGAAAGGCACTTATTGCTATCCCTGTTGTCTTGAGCAAATAGGCAAAACAATTTCAAATGTAGCATTGAGTATTGAGCAAGATAAAAAACAATAACGTAGTCAAAATCTTCAGGATAAGGCTGAGCAATATACTTCAGAGAAGTGAATGGGAGAAACAGCTTGTTAACTGCTCAGTAAATTGTGAAGTATACAGGCATCTCCAAAAACACAGAGTCAAGTAATCAAAGACTGAAAAAAGAGTAGAATAGCATGTAGAGATTTATTACATTGGTATTACTTTCTGTGTTAAACCAAATTTTATCTCCCTGGCAAAGAGATTGTTCTGGAGATCTTATATTGCTGTATATGACTCAATTATGAAACATTTGGAGAATGTTTATGGAGAGTTTATGAAAGGGCCAGAAAACTTGGATTTGAGTTGCTATGTTTAAAAGAAAAATCGCTGCAGTGCCAACCAAGGAGGGAGCATCACATTGAGCAGCCCCCATGAGATCTTTGAACCTAGAAAAACCTTGTAAAACTCCTTTTAAGAACAACTGTGTAACAACACCAATACCTGAAAGTAGTTCCATAATTTAGAAGTATTTCCTTTCTCTGAGCTGTGGAAGAATTTTCTAAGATGTTCAGCACAAACAGGGTGAATTACAGTCACTCTCTAGCTTTGTTGATCTACATTAGCTTTTCAGACAAGGGAACAATATATATTCCTATCACGTATTTTAACCTGAAATTTTAATATTCCTGAAATATCAAAGAGAACAAAAAGTTGAGACATGTGCCCTTTAGCTCAGCAATAAAGACATTTTGTGTTCAGCAAAGAAAATGTGATTACAGGGTGGATTTTTTTTGTTATTTGGTTCTTTTCATTTTGTTTTCTCTTTTTTTTCCATTTTAATTTGTGTTTCTAAGCTTACATAGATGTAATATCAGATCAGGACTACAAATGTAACTTGTTCGGGTGTTACTTCTAGAGCAGCTAAAGTCCTTTATATTGTGAGTGAATTGCCAAAGTGAATTGCAAGCACTGCTTGACACACCAGCGAGGTTTGCATAGTGTAAAGCAGGCATGCTATTAGTGCTACTGAAAGGACATACAGCACTCAAGAACTTCCATCTGAACGTATCAATTTCAATTTTCTACATATATCTGCATAATTATTTTTCTGTTTTGCATGGCTTACCTTTTTATTTGCCTTATACTTTGATGAAACAATGTATTTAGGCATTCAGGAACTTACTATTATGCGTATAGAATTGCAAGGAATTCTAAAGGTAGGGACATGACTAACTCACTTTGTTAAAAATAGGGAAAGAATGCATTAATCTGTTGGATGTGCTCTGGTTTCGATCTCTTGTTTGCTGATTCTGTGGTGTTCATGTGTTCTGTTTCATAAACCTCTGAGGCTTGTTGGAGCCTTGGCAAAATCTGTCTGCTATAGTTGTCAGAACACTGAGACCGGACAAAGGGTAATGCATTATTTGAGAGATTGAAGGAGAAGGTCATAAGGCTCCAGTCTTTAAGCAACATTTTAGGCCTCCATAAATGGGAATCCACTGCTTCTGTTTAACAAGTAATAGAGGAAGGGCATCAGGCAATGAAGATGCAGTAGCAAGACCTGACACAGCCACTGAACACACTTGTAGAATCGTAGAATGGTTTAGGTTGGAAGGAACCTCAAAGATCATCCCATTCCAACTCCCTGCCATAGGCAGGGACACCTCCCACTAGAACAGGTCGCTCAAGGCCCACATCCAACCCAGCCTTGAACATCTCCAGGGAGGGAGCATCCACAAAGTCCCTTGGCAACCTGTTCCAGTGTCTCACCACCCTCACTGTAAAGAACTTCTTTGTAACATCTAGTTTTCATCTCCCCTCTTCCACTTTAAACCTATTACTCCTCATCCTGTCATTACAAGACCTTGTAAACAGTGCCTCCCCAGCCCTCCTCTAGGCTCCCTTCAGATACTGGAAGGCTACTATGAAGTCTCCTCAAAGCCTTCTGTTCTCCAGGCTGAAGAGCACCAACTCTTGTATCCTGTCCTTGAAGGAGAGGTGAAACTATATTAAAAAAAAAGTTACAAGAGTTAAGCAAAGGTTTATTATGAAGCTTATTTGGTGTCACACTATGATTTTGGACGTGAAAGAGCAATTAGAGAAGCTGGAGAAGGCAGAGACTTACCTAGGTATTGTAAAACAAACTAGCTAAAGGGGAGATCACAAGGGGAATTTAGTGAAATGCTTCAATCATGGCTCCATAGTTTGAAAAATGTGAGTTACAGAAAGTAGTGTGTGAGCAGAGTCAATTGAAAAAGACAAACACACAAGGAAAAATGCAGTGACTTATAAGAAATGGGAAGAATACAAATGTCCAGAGTTTTGGGATTAACAGCAAATTTTAATCAGGAGAGAACAAAGCTTTTTAAAACAATACAAATTAATACAAAGTCAATCTGTTGGAGCAAAAGGCAAATTTTAAGGAAAACTTCATTTGGGCATTTACACAAAATTCTGTTTTCTTTTTAACTGAGGTCTTGTAAGCCACAGAGAAAGTTAACAATAAAAATGGTAGAAGCAGTTATTTTGAGCTTTTAAAATTTGTCTAGGAACGCACTATAAAATTCTTGTTATTACAGAGGCCAAAGCAGGGTTGTGTTTTGTTTGCCATCTTGGTTTGTTACTCTGGATCAAACATTGTTGTGGGTTTTTCTCCCATCTTGGTTTGTTACTCTGGATCGAACATTGTTGTGGGCTTTTTTCCTACCTTGGTTTGTTACTCTGGATCAAACATTGTTGTGGGCTTTTTTCCTACCTTGGTTTGTTACTCTGGATCAAACATTGTTGTGGGTTTTTTCCCCCACCTTGATTTGTTACTCTGGATCCAACATTGTTGTGGTTTTTTTCCCCACCTTGGTTTGTCACTCTGGATCAACATTGTTGTGGGTTTTTTTTCCCACCTTGGTTTGTTACTCTGGAGCTAACATTGTTGTGGGTTTTTTTTCCCACCTTGTTTTGTTACTCTGGACCTAACATTGTTGTGGGTGTTTTTTCCTACCTTGGTTTGTTACTCTGGATCAAACATTGTTTATCTACAAATTTGCAGTTATCATCTATGGCTTTATGCTTAAAAATACAAAATTAAAGAGATGCTCTTTGTTTTTGAGCTTGGATTGAACATTGTTGTGGATTTTTTCCACCCCTTGGTTTGTTATTCTGGATGGAACATTGTTGTTTTTTTTTCCCCCCCTTGATTTGTTACTCTGGATCCAACATTGTTGTGGTTTTTTTTTCCCACCTTGGTTTGTTACTCTGCATCAAACATTATTGTGGGTGTTTTTCCCCACCTTGGTTTGTTATTCTGGATTGAACGTTGTTTATCTACAAATTTGCAGTTATCATCTATGGCTTTATGCTTAAAAATACAAAATTAAAGAGATGCTCTTTGTTTTTGAGCTCTATCTCCATAGTTGAAGAAATAAGTGAAAGTCATTAGAGGGCAGTTAAAATTAATAAACTTAGAGTCTAAGTGCAGTGCATTTGTTTCCTTGGAAACATTCTATTGCAATTTCTGTTGCATCAGATGCAGTCATTTTAAGTAGTGTGTATTTAGGAGACCTAATGAATTTGTCTCTGGATAGCATATAAATATGAAAAAAGACTGTAGAAATTGGTGGAGCTACTTGCACTTCTGGTTTCTATAGAAACAGCTAATACATTGTCATGTACTGGTGCTATTAAGAAGAACAGTGTAATTAAACTAAGAAGATTTATTCCATGCTTTAGAAAGCTGAAATGATTTTTCTCATAGTTTGTCAATTCCTTACTGAGTCTGTGGACAGAAAAGGTCAAAGATCTATATCGGGGATACATTTGTGTTTGAATAATGGCATTTGGGTTTAAATTATAACATTCAGGGATCCTTTCTGAGTGCAAAAGCACATTTTATCTGGCTGTATGATCTCGCTGCATTTATTTGGAGATCTTGTACAGTCGTATTGCAGATGAGAATGGCAGGTCTGGGTGAGCATACAATCTCTCCTGGAGCAACTGCTCCCAGGGAGACCTGAAATGGGCCAGGAAAAACCAGTGCTGCCTCCTGGAGTGCAAGTGTTTGAGTGAGGAGCTGCCAGGGGCTAACTCTTTTAGTTTAAGCCTATTTATAGAGAAATTTTACTCTCCCAGCAGTGACCAGTATGCTTTAAAAAAACGAGAATATGAAAGTAGAGCAAACTATTGCATTCCCAGCATAATAGTTACCTGGGCTTTTCTAACTTATACTTAAGGACTTTCTGCAGCACAGATGGTGCCTTTGTCTTTCATGGCACTCTGAGTTTTCACACTGTGAAACTGGCTGTTCTTTGTGTGCAACATCCTTTAGCATGGAATTAGACTTAAATATGTACTGTGTGAAAAAACATCATTTTCTGTGTGTTTTGAAGCTGCCTTCTGCTAGTTTGAAGTCTAAATTCTTATAATGGCAGAAAAGCTACTCTGTATCCCAGATGTTCCTTGTCTGCTTCCTATTTCAATTCTTATCCTATTTGAGATGGGGAAATAATTTTCACTAAAAAATCCACTGGAAAATTTTTTCCCTAATGTATGGTTGATGCTTTCCTTCACAACGTTCTTCTGTCTTCTCAATCCGAAAGTGACTTTAAAAGCTGTTGCAGACTGTGCTGCTTGTTATGCCTGCTTGCTGCTCAAAAGGCCTGTAGACCAGTGTGATCAAAGGCCTTGCCGTGCAGGACTCCAGATGTTTCAATGTGAATTATGCCAGAGACCATTTCATAGAATCACAGAATCAACCTGGTTGGAAGTGACCTCCAAGATCATCCAGTCCGACCTAGCACCCAGCCCTACCCAGTCAACTAGACCATGGCACTAAATGCCTCAGCCAGGCTTTTCTTGAACACCTCCAGGGACGGTGACTCCACCACCTCCCTGGGCAGCCCATTCCAATGGCAAATCACTCTCTCTGTGAAGAACTTATGTTATTATTAATGTTATTGCATTACAGCCTGAATCATCAGGAATGGTGTGGTCAGCAGGAGCAGGGAGGTCATTCTGCCCCTGTACTCTGCACTGGTTAGACCACACCTTGAGTCCTGTGTTCAGTTCTGGGCCTCCCAGTTTAGGAGGGACATTGAGATGCTTGAGCATGTCCAGAGAAGGGCGACGAGGCTGGTGAGAGGCCTTGAGCACAGCCCTACGAGGAGAGGCTGAGGGAGCTGGGATTGTTTAGCCTGGAGAAGAGGAGGCTCAGGGGAGACCTTATTGCTGTCTACAACTACCTGAGGGGTGATTGTGGCCAGGAGGAGGTTGCTCTCTTCTCTCAGGTGGCCAGCACCAGAACGAGAGGACACAGCCTCAGGCTGCGCCAGGGGAGATTTAGGCTGGAGGTGAGGAGAAAGTTCTTCCCTGAGAGAGTCATTGGACACTGGAATGGGCTGCCCGGGGAGGTGGTGGAGTCGCTGTCCCTGGGGCTGTTCAAGGCAGGATTGGATGTGGCACTTGGTGCCATGGTCTAGCCTTGAGAATTGTGGTAAAGGGTTGGACTTGATGATCTGTGAGGTCTCTTCCAACCTTGTTGATACTGTGATAAATACACTCAGTCAGTAGAGCACATACCTACACATTAGCATAATTAGTCCAGGACAACTCACTACATCAGCATAAACCATGCCTTGTTATTCTCATTAACAAGGTGTCTGTTATCTATCCCTTCTGAGATAAGGTAGCCTGCAGCTGGTGGGAAACCAAGGCCAGAATTCGTCTGTTGTTACCAGGATTCTTCTGTTGTTATCCTTCCTCATGCCGTTCCCACAGCTCTTCTGCACCTGCATTCCCACAAAAACTGTACCTTGTTTATACCTAAACTCTTACAGATCAGTACTAAATTAAGTTCAATCTCTTCTTCACTTCAATCTTTCTCCCTTTCCATTTAATTATTCTCAAAACCCCCTTGATAATCTTGGCATATGTCTGAAAATGGAGTACTTACAAACAGGAAAAAGCTTAAATAGAAAGGCAAAATAACCTTTTGTCCATTACATAAAGAGAAATACAGCAGTCTTATGTTAACAGTCTTATAAAACCCAGAATTCTGTAGCATGCTTGATCTTCTTGTCTATGGTATTGTCATCTGTTTTGATTAAAATTGTCATTATAGTTTTTAGGTGATCAGAGAGATAAATTGGATTTGTCATGTTGTGATGATGTTGTGAACATGTAGCTAAAAAGCAAACAGTTGTCATCTGCCTCAACACCTTACAGTCTAGAATAGATTGGCATAAATGGCTTACACTGCAGTAGATAAAAAAACCCAACCTTTTATTATGTGTAAAATAAGCTTTCTTTTAAGTTAAAATGCACTTTTTAAGTTAAAACGTACTTTTTGTTGTTAGTAATGGTGTAGTACAGGTTCACAGAGGAAACTGAAATCAGTCCCCTACTGCATTAATTACCTCACCTGCCACTAGGAAGAGGCAGTTCATGCCAAAGTGCTCAATCTAGAAAGGTAGGACAAGAAGTGGAAGGAAAAATTTGACCATTTTTACAGTTTAGAAGCATTACAGATTAATGATATTTTCCTTGGTCATCCAGATTGCTTGTGGTCTTGTTAGATTTGTTTTGAGGCCTCACTGCCTGATACTCAGGGCAGTGACTATAAAAGCATGTTTCTTTCTTGTTGTGTGTATAAAACTTGAGGTGCTTTTAGGAAGGTACATTGCATATAGGTTACAGGTGACCAGCACAGAGCTGGGGTGAGCAGCAGCTTCTGAATTGCTTGTGTGGAGGCTTTGAGCTTCCTTAACATATAAAATACTAGGCATTGCACTTGCTTTATGGAGAGGAGTATTGCAGAACACCCATCTGAAATATGTACCTTGATTTCAGCATCACAGCTTGCTTTTCAGCTCACCAGAGCCATAAGCATCTGTTTGAAACTGATTTAATTTCCTTAAACTACCTTTCTTGTCAAATGCCTGCAGCCATGAATTCCTGCCTTAGTGAAGAAGCTTTATTATGATGTTGGCTTATATTGACACCATAAACCATTAGGCCTTCCCTTTAGATGATTTCTTTTCTGCCCAGAAAATTGTTAGATTGAAGAAGTGGACTGTAGTTTTCCAATGCTTATGGGTGATAAAACTGCAAAAAGATAAAGTACAAAACTTGCTATTAACAAACTAAAGCCAGCAGAGTAAGAAAACTAGTGCTTTCCTCAAGCAAGTTTCTCAGGCATATCATAAATTAATTGTCTAAGGTAGAACAAACCAGGTTTAATTAGGAGTACTTTGCTTAGCAGGAGTGTTGTAATTAGTTCTTTTTGAAAGCTGTCTTTATGGGACAGTTTAGAATACTATATTTATATATATATATATATACACACACCAAGGACCAAGCTGTTGTTCCAGGTGTTAATTTATTGTTCTCTTAGTCAATTCTTACTGTGTGCTTTGAAGACTCAACAGCATTTTTCTGAGGTAGAAAAAGATATATAGAAAAAGATGGTCTTTTGGACTCTACAATTTCCTGTTTCAGAGCTGAGATACTCTGGTAATATATCATTCTCCATTTTCCAGCACCAACTGGCCTGTTTGTGTTTGGTTGTTTTGGTTTTGTTTCTTTTTTTCCTGCCTCCCTATCCCTGTTTCTACGCATTTCTGCTGCTCCATACTCTGATCTTGCCAACTTTCTGGTTGAGACTTCTTATTTCTGTGAAGGCACCTGCTGCCAAGTAGCTGTTTCCTTCAGGCTGCTGGGGTGGTAAACCCTTTTTTTGTCCCCTTCTCTGAGTTTATTTCATTTCTCCTGCAGTTCCTAGAGCTATCAGTTTTCTGAAATGCTATTTCTCATTCCAGTCAATTATCTGTTGTGGTTAGTTTTGTGGGGTTTTTTTGTTTATTTGAAGGATTTTTGTGTTGTGGTGTTTTGTTGTTTTTTTTTAAATATCTATTTACTCCTAAAAAGAAATTCATTTACTACTTTACTAATGAACATGGCATCCTGGCCTGGATCAGGAACAGTGTGGCCAGTAGGATGAGGGAGGTTATTCTTCTTCTGTACTCAACACTGGTCAGGCCACACCTTGACTACTGTGTCCAGTTCTGGGCCCCTCAATTCAAGAGAGATGTTGAGGTGCTGGAACGTGTCCAGAGAAGGGCAACAAGGCTTTGAGGAGAGGTTGAGGGAGCTGGGGTTGTTTAGCCTGGAGAAGAGGAGGCTCAAGGTGACCTCATTGCTGCCTACAACTACCTGAAGGGAGGTTGTAGCCAGGTGGGGAGTGGCCTCTTCTCCCAGGCAACCAGCAACAGAATGAGGGGACACAGTCTCGAGTTGTGCCGGGGGAAGTATAGGCTGGATGTTAGGAGGAAGTTGTTCCCAGAGATTTGCCATTGGAATGGGCTGCTGAAGGAGGTGGTGGAGTCACCGTTCCTGAAGGTGTTGAAGGAAAAGCCTGGATGAGGCACTTAGTGCCATGGTCTAGTTGTCTGGACAGGGCTGGGTGCTAGGTTGGACTGGATGATCTTGGAGGTCTCTTTCACCCCAACCTGGTTGATTCTATGATTCTAATGAACTATGGAGTTAGAACTCTATGAAGAAGTAGCTAAGCATGCTGATTTCTTTATAGAGAAAGCAGAGGCTTATAAATATGCAAATATCACTTTTGGCTTTACAAAGTTTAATTGCTTTGTGTATTATGTAGATTCCTACACTGAAAAATCTGATGAGAGCAAGTAACACATTTGTATATTCACTAAAAATGCAGGGAAGTTGCTGAAGAGTGTACCAGTTGTTTGAGTCTGAAGGTTTACATCTTGTTGCTGGTATTACAGGCTGTGTAGGGTGCTTGCATAATTGAAGTTCTTCACTAAATGCAGAAATCATGTTTCTGAAGCATACATTTCACACAGACTGTGAAAAGCAGTTGGAGTAGCTGCTGATGCTGTCCTTCCACATGCTGAGATCACAGGAAGCAGAGCTGGAAGGGACTGTAGGAAATTATCTGGTGTATTGCTACCCTCGAGTGGGATCAGCTTGTTCTAAACATTTCCAGTCATAGATTTTTTTTTTCCAGCTTGAAGGGAGAAATCAAAAAGTTCTTGTGTTGTGTTTGATGTTTGCAGTTATGTTTCTTTTATTCATTAAAGTACAAACCAGACCTATATTCCAGGATATTTCACTGGGACACCTTAACATTCTTGAAAACCCAAACCAAAAGTATGTGTTTTACAGTATCTGTAAAAGATCTGGACACTGAACTCAGTAGTCATATGCTATGTTAAGGGTGGCACTGACATGCCTCACAGAATTGGGAGCTGTTTCGGTCTAATACTTCAAGGGCTTTCTGCTCTGTTTTTATCTAGTGCTGTTGGAAGATGGGCTAACCTCTGAACACTGTGTAGGAATTGCAGGCTGCTATGTTTTAGCTGTCTTGGAGAGAGAGAGATTTAGTTATTAATAACTGGGAGTCTTCCAGTGTCCTAATTTTAAGGATCACTATATTCAGAGAGATGGATTGCTTTGATCTGGCCACTTGCCTTGAAGTTTTCCTTTCACTGGAGGCAAATCAGGGGAAAAGAAAGAAAAACTATTGATTTGCAAAATTCTAAGTAGATAACATAGATTCAGAATTTCATGAGGAAAGGTGGAAAGGAAGTAAAATTGTTCATATATTCTTTAGAATAGTTCAAAGTCTCATGCTTTTTAAGATCCAACTCACAAAGTGTTCAAATATTCAGAATACTGTGGCTGAGGACCCATTTCTTCCTGAAAGAGGGTATCAGTTTGGAAACTAGTGTTTTTAGTCTGAGAAGATGATCTGGCAGCTTTGGTATTTCATTTTACATCACAAACTTCTCTAGAGATTGTTCATATGCATTAATTACATGATGGAAACTAGTGGATGACCTTATTTACCCTTGAGCCCAGATGTGCTTTGAAGTATTGATGGCTCTTTCTTACACTGCTGCACTGCATTTTCAGCAGAGTAGCAGAAAAAGCCTCTATTTCAGCAGAAACACCAGGAGCTGCCTCTTGCCAGGATGGCCAGTGGGCATATGAGATGTTAGGTATGGGGTTGAATGCCTGTAAACCAGTGCAGGATTCTGGTTGAGTCTAGTATGGGACTTGAAAAGCCTTGAATCATTGAATTTATTCATCCTCAGTCATCATAAACAGCAATTTAATTTCAGAGTAATCCACAAGAATACTCACTTCCTGCCCTGTCCTTCTCATACCTGTAAGTCCCAAATCTTCACTAATGTGATTGAGCACTTTTCTTTCTCTGGATCTGCATCTGGCTGAATCTTTTGAGAACAAAAAGACCAAAAACTTGCAGTCATGGTTCCCTTAAAGGAGAAAGGAGAGATCCTCAGAGTGTGCTGAGTTCACAGTATCACCAAGGTTGGAAGAGACCTCATAGATCATCAAGTCCAACCCTTTACCACAATTCTCAAGGCTAGACCATGGCACCAAGTGCCACGTCCAATCCTGCCTTGAACAGCTCCAGGGACAGTGACTCCGCCACCTCCCCAGGCAGCCCATTCCAGAGTCCAATGACTCTCTCAGTGAAGAACTTTCTCCTCACCTCGAGCCTAAATTTCCCCTGGTGTAGCTTGAGGCTGTGTCCTCTCGTTCTGGTGCTGGCCATAGAACCTCAGAATATTAGGTTAGAAGGGAACTCAAAGTTCATGTGTCCAACCTTTCATGACAAAACCATGACCTAGACAAATGGTCTAGCCAAATATTAATGCTGTCCAATGTTTGGGACTCCACTACTACCTGGGGAGATTATTCTAATGGCTGATGGTGACATGTGAGTTGCCCTACTGCTCAACCAACAAATGTCAGGTTCCTTTGAGCCAAAGCTTACATAAGTGACCCAAATATTGCTTTGTTTTCCTCATCTTGGTTTGAATGCCAGTAGCAGATGCCTACTGTAGGATCCCCCTTGGAGACAAACCCTCTGATCTTGACCCAGAGGCATTAGATAAGGCTTCCACAATTATCATGCTTACTTTCTATACATTCAAGGTTCTCCTTAATATGGAGCCTTACCACTCCTCCTCTTCTTCCTTGTCTTTATGGAACAGCTTAAGGCCATTCATGGCAATTCTCTAGGTATGTGAATTGTTCCACCATGTTCCAGTTATTCCTATGATACTGTAACCTTTGGACTGAGTTCCAGTTCCTCTGTTTGCTCCCCAGGCTATGTGCATTATATGTTCTCAACTGCCCCTTCACCTTCCCCCTACTCCTCTCAACCTTACCCCAGTCCAAAGGAATAGCAGAGGTTCAGCCAGGGGGTTAGGAAGCAAAGTGGATTAGTCCAAAATGAAGGGTAAGGTTAGAGCGATGCAGGTCAGCCAGCAGCCCAAGTGAGAGTGATTATCTAATGCTTTTATTTCTTGTTCCTACACATCTCAGCAAGCCTGTGAGTGAAGTAGGCATCATCATTGCTTTCTTTCCACAGCCTGTAATCTAGTTCTTCTGAACAAAACATTCTAGCCTGTTTCAAACTAGCACATATGTGTACGCTTGAAGTGATTATCTTCTGGTTCTCGTCAAGGGAGACATTCAGAAAAGAGAAGGGAATTTATGTAGACCCATCTTTGCACACTGTGTTGTCTAAAGGTTATTCTGGATCTAACTCTGATTCCTTGGGAGAATATATATAAAAATATAACATCTAAATTGTACAAACTGATGCTTGTTTTTATCTCATTTAATTTTCCTGTGTGTGGACTCCTTAGATACCCTGGTAAGCCATTCCATACAGTAGAACTTCTGTCTTGTAAAATTCATTTTAAACAAATATGTAATTCTTTTGGACGTAGTTATTAATCCTATTCTGTCAAAAAAAAACCCACAACACTTTTTTTTGTCCCCTAGGTGTTAAGAGTGTACAAAGCTGCAGTACAACAGACACTGGATATACTCTTTCTCACTGAAGGAAGGGAATTTCTTACAAGCACAGATGCGGTAAGCCGGGACTCAGCTGATCGTACCATTATTGCCTGGGACTTCCAAAGTGCTGCAAAAATCTCCAATCAAATTTTTCATGTAAGATTACCAATTAATACTGTTTGAGTCATGATTTAGTGTTTCATGTATGTCAGTGTTCTGGAGCAAAAAAAAAAGAAGCTTTTGTTTTTCTGTGAGATCATTGTGTGATGTGTAATGTGCTGCTAATGTAAATTGAGAGCTTGTTTCATCTTTGTATTTTAAAACCACTTACTCCTAAAAATGCCTTGAAGACTGATCATAGAATCAACCAGGTTGGAAGAGACCTTCAAGATCATCCAGTCCGACCTAGCACCCAGCCCTATCCAGTCGACTAGACCATGGCACTAAGTGCCTCATCCAGGCTTTTCTTGAACACCTTCAGGAACGGTGACTCCACCACCTCCCTGGGCAGCCCATTCCAATGGCAAATCACTCTCTCTGGCAAGAACTTCCTCCTAACATCCAGCCTATACCTCCCTTGGCACAACTTGAGACTGTGTCCCCTTGTTCTGTTGCTGGTTGCCTGGGAGAAGAGGCCAACCCCCACCTGGCTAGAACCTCCCTTCAGGTAGTTGTAGACAGCAGTGAGGTCCCCCCTGAGCCTCCTCTTCTCCAGGCTAAAAAAACCCTAGCTCCCTCAGCCTCTCCTCATAGGGTTTGTGTTCTAGGCCTTTCACCAGCTTTGTTGCCCTTCTCTGGACACGTTCCAGCACCTCAACATCTTTCTTTAATTGAGGGGCCCAGAACTGGACACAGTACTCAAGGTGTGGCCTGAGCAGTGCTGAGTATAGGGGAAGAATAACCTCCCTTGTCTCCTATTTGCATTTCTGTGCTCATTCACTGACAGCTAAGCTCTATTTAGGCAAGGCCACTGCAGTGTCATTCTGAGTTTGCCAGTGGAGCGTGGCAGTAGTTGCTATAGTGCCACGTTTCTTTTTCCCACACTTTCATACATTTTTCATCAGCTGCAGTGAGGGCTATTGACAAATGGAGTTTAATATTTGCATAGTAAAAGCAACCTGATACATGCATATAGATATCTAGTGCAGCAAAATTTACTTTTATCAGCACAGGTGCAGTATTTCTTTAAGTATTCTTTACAGGCAAGATATTCAGTGGGCTAAATTGTCTAGAAAGACTTACAACCGCAAAGGAGATTACCAAGGCAGTTAACAGATAATTCCAACTCCCTGGGTCTTTTTTGAAAACTCAGGTCTAATATCCTATGTAATATAACATGATTGGGTTGTATATAGGTACTTCTTAGCTGAAATGAACAATTCTCTACTGACAGGGACATGTAGCTGATGATCTAAGGGATTGTTTCATATTTAATTCCCACTTATGTCTTTACCTACTGTTGGATTTATGACATCTTGTATAGGCAATAGAAAAAAAAAACAAACAAAAAACCACACAGTATCACCAAGGTTGGAAGAGACCTCACAGATCATCAAGTCCAACCCTTTACCACAGAGCTCAAGGCTAGACCATGGCACCAAGTGCCATGTCCAATCCTGCCTTGAACAGCTCCAGGGACGGTGACTCCACCACCTCCCTGGGCAGCCCATTCCAGTGTCCAATGACTCAGTGAAGAACTTTCTCCTCACCTCGAGCCTAAATTTCCCCAGCATAGCTTGAGGCTGTGTCCTCTCATTCTGGTGCTGGCCACCAAACCAAACCAGAAAAAAAAACTGCATAAAAAAACTCATCTGAATATATAAAGTACAGACCAAACAAATTCTGCATCAAGGATGAAAATGAAACAAAAACCAGAATTATACTGCAGAGGGAAATGGGATTTTGGTCCGTTTCTAGGAAACTGGGATAGAGATTTGATTTAATATTTGCCTTGTTATAAGACTTCTGGAGTATTATAAGAAGTATCTTAAATGATGTATACTATAGAGATGACTTATGTATACCTTACCTTTTATGGTCTTTGAAGTATGGCAAAAGATAACCTGAATCACTTGAGCAAATCCTGTTTTTCATAACCCACAGCTTTCTTTTAAATTTATTTTCAGGAGCGTTACACGTGCCCAAGTCTGACTCTGCACCCAAAAGAGTCTGTGTTTGTTGCCCAGACAAATGGGAACTACATGGCTTTGTTTTCTGCCCAGCGACCTTACCGGATCAACAAAAAGAAAAGATATGAAGGACATAAGGTATCCTCCTTCACCAGGAGCTTAATATCCAAGTCTAGAAGGAAAAGAGATAGCAAAGTACCCCTGCTTTTTAATATGTCTGATTATAGTGTTTGATTATAAATTAGTGATAGGTATTAATTGGCTTCATTTACCTTCCTGTGTGGCAATCTATTTTGAATTATATATACTCTGAAGAAAATAGTTATTGGAAGACTTTATGAATACTTAATAGCTTGATTAAATAAGTTTGTGTTATAGCTGTGTCTTAATAAACACCTGGAGAAGTCCTTGGTGTGTATTTATTTAAAGATACAATTTTTTTGGTACTATATTCATTTTCAGTGTATCACAATGAATTTTTCTAATTGGCATCAGGAATTGCACTGATACTGATTTTCACAGGTGGAAGGATTTATTTATAGATAGAATTTTGATACTATGTTCATTTTCAGTATATCTCAATGATTTTTTCTAATCAGCTTCAGGAGTTCAGGAGTTACACTGATACTGATTTTTACAGGTGGAAGGATTTATTTAAAGACAGAATTTTGATACTATGTTCATTTTCAGTATATCTCAATGATTTTTTCTAATCAGCATCAGGAGTTCAGGAGTTACACTGATACTGATTTTTACAGGTGGAAGGATTTATTTAAAGACAGAATTTTGGTACTATATTCATTTTCAGTGTATCTCAACGATTTTTTCTAATCAGCATCAGGAGTTACACTGATATTGATTTTTTTTACAGGTGGAAGGATTTATTTAAAGGTACATTTTTTTTGGTATTATATTCATTTTCATTGTATCACAATGAATTTTTCTAATCAGCATCAGGAGTTACACTTATACTGATTTTCACAGGTGGAAGGATTTATTTAAAGATAGAATTTTGGTACTATATTCATTTTCAGTATATCTCAATGATTTTTTCTAATCAGCATCAGGAGTTACACTGATATTGATTTTTTTCACAGGTGGAAGGATTTGCAGTGGGCTGTGAATTTTCTCCAGATGGAACGCTTTTGGTGACAGGAAGTTCAGATGGTAAAGTGGTTTTCTACAACTATCATACTGCTAGGATTATTCGCACTTTGTCTGCACACAAAGAAGCTTGTGTGAGTGCAATATTTCACCCAGTCTTGCCGTCGCTTCTTGCAACATGTGATTGGGCTGGAGAAATCAAGATCTGGCAGTAACAAGCAGAGTTACTTTAGAATATGTCTCCTGTTAGTCTGTCAGACACAGAAAATAAACCATGCTGTGTAATGTCAAATCTGAGCAAAGCAGTAGTCTTCCACCCTCTCCTGGTCTTAGTGATGATTTTCTGTCTCTGCTATCAGCCTTCTGGTTCACATCTAGCCCCACCCTTGATGTGAATAGCTAAACTTCAGAAAATTATTGCTCTTTTTATGTAGCTTTTCAATGTAACTTTCTTTAGCCAGGTTTTATCATAAAATCATTCATGCTGGAAAAGACCTTTAGAGATTGAGTTCAGCCATTAACCTAGAACAGACAAGTCCACCACTACACCATGTCCTGAGACACCACACCTACATGTATTTTAAATGCCTCCAGGGATGGTGACTTCACCACTTCCCTGGGCAGCCTGTTTGAGTGCTTGCAACCCTTTTGAGTGAAGACTTTTTTTTCTAACATCCAATCTAAACCTCCCCTGGCACAACTTGAGGCCATTTTGTCTTGTTCTCACCAAAAACTGGTGAGGACATACTGCTTAATGGTGAGGGTGTTCAGATCAGTAAATGGCTATTTGGTCATCCTAGGGTTTTTTTTTCTTTAGTTTAAAGTAGTTTTCAATAACTTAGCCACCTGACCTGGTCACTGAAGGATTAGGAAGCAAAGGATTAGATGAGCAATATTGTAGCTCAAGGCAAAACAGCTTCTGTGCTCAAGTAGAGGGAGTATGACAGAAAAGGTGGGTCTACTTCTTTTGGAAATGAATAGCTGTTACCAGATCAGCTTCTGAGAGTTCCCAGGGAAAAGTGTGTGAGATAACTTTTAAGCTATTTTTAAAGTCAATAAATTTGTGTTCTTCAAATCCTGATATTTAGACTTGAGTTTTAAGCTTACACTTGTGACTGTACATGAACAAAACAGATCTATGTGTATATATTTGTAATGAAAAAAATAAACTCTTTTTTATGTACATGGTACCTTTATTTTTCTGTTTTCCTCATGTTACTCTTAACAAGTTAGTACTCAAGATTATTATGGAATTGATACTTGAAGAGAAAAACAATTATATGCTACCCTAATCTAGTGTGAACACACAGTCATTTCTCCATACTTCTTCATGTTACTTAGACCTGGAAAGTAGTCACCATGCTGTTCAGTGCAGGGGATGTTCTTTGATATTCAGATAGGAGTTGGGCTATTCTGTAGCAAGCATCAAATTCACTAGGCCATAACTCTGCATTTACATATGCATAGATTGCATGTTAATGTGTCTTACATTTGTAGACTCATAGGATGGTCAAAGAGTGTTGTACTGTATCTTTGTTTTACCATCCAACTGTGGGTTTTTTTGCCTTCTTGTTTGCTGATCTGGATACGGTGCTGTTTCCAAATGTGTGCCATGGCAGATTTATCTTTTTATAGGCTATTTCCTGTCTACTTTTAATACTGTTACCAAAGATAGTGTTCATGGATTCATAGGATGGTTTGGGTTGGAAGGGATCTTAAAGATCTTCTAGTTCCAATCCCTTTGCCATGGACAGGAACACCTTCCACTAGACCAGGTTGCTCAAGGCCTCATTGCAGCCTTGAACACCTCCAGGGATGGGGCATCTACAGCCTCTCTGGAAAACCTACTACTAGTATCTCACCATTCTCACTGTAAAGACTTTCTTCCTGATACCCAGTCTAAATCTGCTCTCCTCAAACTTCAATCCATT
Organism: Pogoniulus pusillus; assembly: GCF_015220805.1. Classification (NCBI taxonomy): domain Eukaryota; kingdom Metazoa; phylum Chordata; class Aves; order Piciformes; family Lybiidae; genus Pogoniulus; species Pogoniulus pusillus. The sequence continues at coordinate 13,128,601 of NC_087264.1, read as the reverse complement.
CTCTCTCTTCTTATCACTACAAGCCCTTGTGAAAAGTCCCTTCCTGGCTTTCTTGTGGGCCCCTTTCAGGTAGTGGAAGACCAAGGTCTCCCTAGAGCCTTCTCTTCTCCAGGCTGAACAACCCCAACTCTTGCAGTAGGACAAATGCTTGTGTTGCTTAGTTCTAGAAATTATGGTAATTCTGTATGTGTGAAAAAAAAGTCTTTGCACCCCATAAGCCATACATATTCCCAATTCTGACTCCATATACCTTACATTGAGTGCCAAAGGCTTGGCCTAATTGGTCTACAAAGTTCAAATGCACAGGGCAATTATGTTGAGTGAATGGTCTCTGTTGTGGAATCCACAAGTACTGTACAATAGCAACTTTGTAGCCTTTTTTTAAGTGTGATTATTGACACAAACCCAAGGGCTTTTTACCCATTTTTTACATATTCAGTTAAAACAACTTTTTCAAAGAAAAAAAAAATTCATAATGCTCTTGCAAATGGCAGATTTTAATTAAGTAATAAGCAAGATGTACTCCATTAGTTTGTAGTTTGTGCCTTATAGCTTGTAGTAAGAGATAAGCTCTATACTGAGACTGTGGTTGCACAGTTACGTTGCTTGAATTCTGGTCCAAAGCATTGTCTGTGTGGTTTTAGTCATCTCGTCCACAGTTACGACAGCTTTTGACAGAAGGCATTATGCTTTAGTGAACCATGCCATGTAGCACAAGTAACTTTTTTTTCCCAAACTGTTCTTAATTTCTTGCTTTTGACAATTAGCTGTTTGACAAGAGCCTGAATTTTGTGCTTAAAACTTTTGCCTCTGGCATACAAGGCAGTTGGACCCTTTAAATAACAACTGGTTCTGTCATTTGCTTGAATTAGGAGTAAGTCATCTTCATAAATGTCAGAAGGAGTTCAACTGCAATTGAAGTAGTAGTTGCCTGTATTTGAGCAGGCTGAATCACAACTGAGAGGGTGGTTCTATGTCCTTCCAGGCATTTTAGTTCAAAATGTTCTATTTTAACTTCTGGCAGCCAGCTGTGTCTGTGTGGAGGGTGAGCAACATTGTAGCTGTGTGATGCATCTTGTTATCTCAAGAGATAATCTAGCTAATATTTTATTAAATACAGTATTGAGAAGGGCCTCTTAAATAAACGTGAGCTTGCAGAAATGCCTTCCTGGATGAGACCCCAGGTTATGTGAAGACTACTCTACATCTGAATGAGCTCTCGGGACATTGAGTCTCAGCTGAGAGCATCTCGTATCTCTTGGAGCCAAAGGGCAGACTTTGGGAATCACTGCACATATTGCTTAGAAAAGGAACTGCATTTTGAAATATTGTTCATGTTGTTGCTTAAGTTTAACTTTATCCCTCCTGAAATTATTTTGTAAAGGTAAATTTTGGACTGTTTGGGGAGTGGGAAGCCTAAATTTGATTAAACTCAGTAGAGAAAAGAAACTTGAAACTGTATGATCTTAAAGAGTGTCAAAATTAGAATTGCATTTGTGTCAGATTTCCAAAATGGCTGGAGTTGTAATTACTTATGAGATCCAGCCAAAGGTTTTTTAATGCAATGAAATTATGTTCACAGCATTATCTTCTGTTAAAATCTTTCTAATATATATAAAACTGATTAAGGCACAGACTGAAATTTAATCATTAAAAGTGTTTTAGAATAGTGGCGTCAATTAAGTTTTCATTATGATCCAAAGACAAATTCTTCCTTGTAATCTTATGTAATGAACTGTAATGAAAAAAAAACATCCACATTGCTCCAGCATTCTGCAATTACCAAATACTGTCTGTGTGGTCAGAGAAAGCTTTCAGAATGTTGTGAATTGTTGGTTAATTTTATTCATGGAACTGTAATCTAGAAATTTTGGAATCTTGCTTCTAGGAGCAGTTCTTCAGATTTTATAGAGAGCTCTCTAGGGTATTGTGTATTAGTGCCAAGGAAGAGACCTTCAGCATTTTGAAATGGTCTAGGCTGTGTAGCTAAGCAAGCCAGATTCATTTTAATCTATTTTGTAATGTACCAAAAAGTAATAATGTCAATCTCTACTACTTTATTATCTACTACTGGGGTGTTATTAATTTGGGGTGTCAGAGGATGCAAGTTATTCAAGTGTCTCTATCTCCAAAAGCTGTTAATTAGCAGGCAGTTATTAGAATCATTGTGTTCACTCAGCTGTAATACTGTGGGTGAGTCACTCTATTTCAGCTCTAGGCCTAATCACACAAATAAGGTATGGCATTACAATGGGATGACTCCGCAGGGGACAGGCGAATATAAAGCTGCAAGACTATGGCAGAACAGAACAAAACAGCAAGATCAAAATACCATGGAATCTCAAATTTCCCAGTATCCTGATATATGAGTTTGAACTGCATTAAACTGTTAAATATTTGCTTTCTCTGACTAACCTTCATCTTGTTCTCTTAATCTCAGTTCCTCTTAGCCACTGCTTGCATTCTCACCATTTAATTTCCAGTTTTTCTGTCCTTGCTTCAGCAGCTTATCCTCTGCATTTAAATGTAGTCTATATGCTTGTGCTGCGTTCATCTTCACATCAATACATTTCATTTTGTTCTGCTCTGACATTTGGGTTTCAGGCTTTCATTCCAGCTGGCAATAGAAAGGTAGCCAGAAATCCCAGAGCACTTAATTCTTTGTTCTTGCCTTCCTCTGTTTTCCAGTTTTAATGAGATATCTTACATTTGGGTATCGTAGGACTCCCTTTGCTGGCTTAGGTGGAGGGGTGTTGTCCCCTCTTCTTAGCCATTCTTCTGTTGTCTTCTCTTCCTATCTTTGATTACTACTTTATTGTTTTGCAATTCTTTCTATTATAGCCACTCCTACAGGTCATACCTGTGTCACCATTTAAGTTTGCTAGGAGAGTGCTTCTGAAGAAAAAATAAGAATACAAAAAAAAAATCCCAAAACCAAACGTCCCAGTTGTTGCCACTTGCAATACTTTCGTTTTGTGAGTGCACAAACTTTAAAATGAACCTGAATGAGGAGATGTGCTCCAAGACCGTATTGAACACGTCCCAGCTGGTGGGAATAGATTGAAGATAATTCAGAGTATTCCCTACTCCCTCAAATGCATGTGTCTTAGGTGCTGTGTTTTCAGAAGTGAGGCAAACTACAAAATTAGTGTGGTTGGGGCTTACTACTTGCCAAGGTAAATATAGCTTCAAAATTTTTAAAGTCTTTGTCACTTTCCCTTCGTGACTTACTGCTCTGCACAGAGGGGTCATATGTCTGTTGTATTCGTGCTTCAGAGAGTGGGAATGCAGAAAATGCATTTATGAAGGGAAAAGAAAGCAATTTTGGTACCAGTGGTAGTAAGACAAGTTGGCCTCTGCCCAGAGAATGATGAATTCTGCTAATTGAGCAAAATGACTCCAAACTGGAACAGAGCAGCCTAGTCTATAATGTGAATAGTTGGTCTCCAGATACAAGTAGGACTCCCTTTGCTGGCTTTAGGTGGAGGTTTAATGGAATTAAATTTATTCTGTCTTTCCCAGTCCTTGGATATCCTTCTACACAAGCTTACTGAGAAACCTACCACAATACCTGAGTACTGCACTGTATTGATTTAAGCTGACTGACCCCAAAAGTGGGGACAGGGTGATGGGGCTGCCCCTACCACAATGGCACAGAGCAGGCTGGGTTGGGAAGGGCAGTGAAAGCAGGATGTGTTAATCCACTACATGCACAGAAATTATAGAGCATCATCCATATCCAATTTTCCACTATTTTGGATAAGTGCCTCTTAAAAATCAATCAAAAAATGTTGCAGGAGATCTTTGGAGAAGGTTGAAATTCATCAAGTTTGAAAATGCCTGAAGTTACAGTGCAGGCAGGTTCAGCTAGATTTGTTTGTCTCCAATTTCCATCAGCAGGGCCATAGAACTCAGTTACTGTTCGTAGTTCTGAATAAGATTTGTACTCACAAAATTTCTGAAGTGTGTCCTTAGAAAAGCAATTTATGTAGTTACTTGTGTGTAAGTGTACCAGCCCTGCTAGAAACCTGGTTACATCAAGAAAGCAATTTTCTTGTGTTCAGGTTTTTACCACTCTCTTAGAAGCAAGTAGCAAAGAATTGTCTCAGAAAATCATTTAGATGCTTCTTTACCTATGTTTTACTGCATAAGCACCTCCTTTGTTACCTTCTTATTACACACAATGAAATTCCAGCAGCTTTCCATCTCACAGCACTCCAGAAATTATTTAAGCTGAATATTAGGTAAATAATGGCACACATTAGAAAGCAAAGAAGTTATTTTGTTTCCTTCCCTTTCCTTGCTTTGTTTATCCTTGCCAAAACAAGCTGCTCTAGTGTCCAAAGAGAATGTCTTTAAAGTCTTTAGTCTGGAGAAAAGAAGAGTTAGAGGGGATTTGATAAATGTTGATAAGTATCTGAAGGCTGGCGAGGAGGGAGGGGCCAGGCTCTGCTCACTTGCTCCCTGTGATAGGACAAGGAGCAATGGGTGTAAGCTGCAGCAAAAGAGGTTCTGCCTCAACACAAGGGGGAACTTCTTTACTGTAAGGGTCCCAGAGCACTGGCACAGGCTCCCCAGGGAGGTCGTGGAGCCTCCTTCTCTGGAGACTTTCAAGGCCTGCCTGGATGTGTTCCTCTGTGATCTGTGTTAGATTGTATTGTCCTGCTCTGGCAGAGGGGTTGGCCTTGATGATCTCTTTGGATCCATTCCAACCCCTAACATCCTGTGATCCTAGAGATAAAAGTTCTATGAGCCCCAGACAGTCTGGGTGGTTAATTTGTGTGGTTAATATGTAGATCTTTACTCTTTGTTCTAACGCATACAGTCACTTGAAATGCAGAAATGATTTCCAATCATGTACTACTTTTAGTGCAAACCTGAAAATGCTCATTATGCTGTTAATATAAAACATGCTGTCTGTGAACTTCACTAATGACAGGGAATACTTCTTCTGTATGCAGCCTCTCCTGGGTTGCCACAGCCCACTCTCACAAGCCCCTCTACCTTCACTCAGCCCCAGAGACCTTTTCTCTTGCCCCTGAGCATTTTGAACAGTGATGAGAAGGGCTTGATAGGCGTGGGTCAGGCCTCAGCACATCATAGTGATTTCTGTGGCTTGGGAACTTCCACACTTTTCCCAAATATTTCATCAGCTTGTCAGGATTTTGCACTTGTTCTGAAGTAAAATTCCAGACCCCCATCTTGGTCACTTGCCCCTACGCTTCCACACACCCTGCTACTCATAATTATCCAGCCTGGGTGCAGATCTCAAGGTGATATTCTTGAGAGAGACTTACATCAGGCTGGACAAAACAACCTGGCATGCCAGTAAACAGCACAGCAACAGTGCAGCTCTAAGCTGCACAGCTCCACAAGCAGCCAAAACAGGACCCCAGTATGTTGGCCTCAGTTGCCCTCAGAAAGCAAATACATACTATGGGGGAAAAAAATGTCAGATTATAAACAAGCCTCAAGCCTTAACTGAATCCCCTCATTATTTCAACTCTGTTTTCCTGCCAAAATAGACTGCCTTGGTTAAGACAGCTACTTTTTGAGCAGCACATGGGGTGTCAAAAATGGACTGTCCTGCATTAACACAGCCACTCTCACAAGCCTCTTTCCCTTGGATGGGAGGGAAAGTAACACACACAAAGCTTTACTGGAAATGGCACAAGGCACAATTACAGAAAATTATTTACAATTATTTGCATTAAAGTGCAGCAAAACACAGAAGCAGCAGCAGAAGACAGCGACCCACCCACAGACCGTGACCTGCAGCCCACTCAACAAAGGCCAACAGGCCCAAACTGGAAACTGGAAGCAGCAACTGGCACAGCCTCTCATGTTACAATCTGAACTTCAAACCCCCTGATACTTTTGGTGCAGCCAGCACTTTCATTTTGAAGCTGGCGGGACGACAGTGTGGTGTGGGATGTAATCAGCAGATTCAACTCAATCCATGAAACAACTCCAAACAGATAATATTTTGATCAGATATGTGTCTTCTGAATCTGGATGAAATCAATGAAGTGAAATCTTAATCATATAAAATAACTAATTTGCAGATCTTGTCTCAAACATAAAATATATATATTTTTAAAAATAAAAATATTCCTAGGAAACTGTAGTATCATTGAGGAGGAAGACATGAAGTTCCTTCTCCAAGAGCAAAGGAGGTAATGTTCATTTCACTGGTACTAATCTCAGACTCTTCAATTTGAGTTCTCTCCTAATTTCTGATGCCTCAGAAACTACATGGCTGCTGGTGAGTACTCAGGTGGATCACACCTTAATGTAGAAAGATATCTGAGTTGCTGCATGCTCTTCATAGGATGTGTGGAATCCCTTTTGGTTTAGTTTGGTTTTGTTTGTTTGTTAATTTTATCAGGTGCCATGTGTGTATCGCAGATGATAACATGAAGGCTAATGTCAAGGTCACCAAATCTTATAGCCCAATGTAGCAAAATACTGTGGTTCTGCAATATTTTTATATAGCTCTTTTACTGAGCATGTGCCTGACTTTTTTCAGAGGTGCACACCTGGGGTGGAAAGGAAGGATGCCAACACACAGGAAGAACAGTCTGTATAAGCTTTGTAGAGTAATAGGAGATTAGGAGGAAAACAGAAAATGTGCTGGGAGAATGAGCAGCAATGTCAGACAGCATAAGAGAAGATAAGAGAAAGCTGAGATAAGATTGGAGAAGAAAAGATGTGGCTAATCACAGAACATGAAGAAGTCATCGTGATTTGCTCACAGAAGTGTACACAGCAAGGCTGTATCATAGAAAGGAACAGGCCTGGCCATGAAAAGTAAGGGCAAACATTCAACATGAATAAAGGAAGGAGGATTGTTCTCTAACAGCTTTAGATTTCACAAGCAGTGTCTGCTAGTGAAGATCCTTTTGAACCCTTGACCAAGAGGTTGGCTGCCCAGGAAACTTAAGAATCCTAGAATCACAGAACTGTTTTGGTTGGAATAAACTGTGATGATCACTGAGTTCAAACATTACCAAGTGCCCAGTCTGGTGCTGAAGCTTGTGAAGATGGGGAAAGTACATGCCTGCTGAGCATTGCCTCCCAGTAGCAGGCAGGAGGGCATGCCCAGTCACCTGGCAAAGCCTCCATCCTTGTCAAACTTCAAAGCTATTACAACTGCGATAACTCCAGGTGGACAAACTTTGGTATGTTTGCCCTGTGACCTTGCTAGGGTTGTGGAGCTGGTGTTGCTCAGGTTGTATTGCTGCACAGGCCAGAGCTGAGAGCTTTACTTTGGCCCATACTTGCCCCCATATATAAAAGACAACATAAAGTTTCTGGAAGTCTATTGCTGTGCTTACAGGACAGCCCTGCAGCACTCTGGTGCTGCTGCAGGTCTGGCCATGGCTGCTTCAATGGCAGGTGCACTTCCTTGGGTAATTGGCATTTTGAGAGCTTTATAGTGGAGACATTTTATGATCATTAAAATAAAGACAATGCTTTGGGGATTCCAGCATCTGATATAGTTTACATTTGGACCTCTGATCTCTACTTCAGAAGGGCAATTTTTAATACTCTATGTTAATGACATTTAGAATATTTTCCTTTTTTTCCAACATACTAGCTGAACTACCACCTACATTATGTACTTTTAGGGGTTTCTGCTATTTGTTGCATTTTGAATGCCCTTCAGGGAGAGTGGAAGTTTGCAAATGCAAAGCACGGCAAGGTTTCTCTGAGGGAATCTGCAGTTTCCCCTATTACATGTGCAACTGCTTATACTAAGTCGAATGCTTTCTTTAGTACAAGCTAAATGCCACTGGAATAACAGAAAATGCATCCAATTTTAAAATAAACATGTTAACAGGACCTGGGAAAACTCCCACAATCTTTGGCTTGACTGCTTTCATTTTGACCAATGCTTATGGATTTTTAACACAAAATTTGCGTGGTCAAATTTGGATGTGCCCATACAGTTACTCGCCATGCAAAGTGGCCTTTGGAACTGATGTTTCACCAAATGAAAATTCCTCCTTCCCTACTGTAATGTGAGTTGATCCTTGTCACTGGAGACAATATTCTTCTGATCATGTTATTTTCCTGGAGGAATAAATAACAGGTATCCCTGAGATGATTCCTTTCCTCTCTCATTTTTTGACCTTCCCATTTTCCATATATATTTTGAAGGATTCGGGAACATTTCCTTGGGGAGAGCAGTCCTAAAGAGAAAAGGGAAGGAAAAAAAAAAAAGGAAGAAAGAAAAAAAAAAAGAGGACATCGACCTTTTCAATGTGTTTTAAGCTGCCTTTTACTTAGGTATCTGTCAAGAGTGACCTTTGACAGAGAACATGTTCTTCACAGTCAGCACTGAGATCTGATGGTAGCATTTTTATTCAAGTTAGGAAGCCTATCTGTACTTAACTTCCAATCAGACTCCTCTAGCTTAAGAAATCTCTATTAGTTCTGCATGAATTATTTCTGAACCTGAGATCCTGGAAAGTGGCAACTGTATGAGGGAATACAAACAGCTTTGTAAGACAACTTGTCAGTGGAAAATTTTGGCAGTAATTTGAGTAAATTAGGGTAAAAATATCAATGGACTCTTCAGATGTTTTCTGGTGGGATGTTATTTTTCTCCATAACGTAAGGGCTCGTTTGCTCCTGAAATTAATTGCTCTGTTTTTATTTTTAGCATTCATAATTAGACATTAATTTGCTTTCTGAATGCTTACATTTCATATTCTGCAATCATTCCCTTTTGAGCAAGTACTGCTCTAAATCTCTATAAGAAAAAATAAATAACAATTAAGTACATTTGAAATGTTGCTACGTTATCTAGGTGATTTGTTTTTACGTTTACATGGGGCACAGTCCCAATTCATCCTGATGTTGCTGTGAGACATAGATGACTCAACAGGAATTCCAATAAAGGCTTTCACACAGTGTCACTGTGGAGATCTAACCCTCACAAGCTTACACACAAACTTTTCTACTTCTAGGCACAACTTTTGCACTGTAACTCAAGATTTGTTTAAATTGCTCTATGTTTCTTGTTATTTCCCCCCCCTGCTTCTATCAAACTGCTCTACACTTCTGTATTGTAGCACCATTTTCAGGAAGTGTTTTGAACATTTTAGTGCAATAAATAAGAGAAGTAAAAGTCTTATGCCTTTATTACCAAGAAAGTAATATTCAGTACATGCCATACTCTGTGAGGCTGAACACATCAGATATCAACCTGAGCTAATAAGATGTCTGCTGTGGGCTGCACAAGAACCACTCTGTAACTGGCAACTGTCTCCAGTAGGAGTGCCTTCTGCAAGGAAAATGTTCCAGGGGACCAAGTTCCTCATCTTTCAAGGAATTACACCACTTAACCAACACATTTGTTCCTCAACATAACATTGTATCATTTTCCATACTGGTTATTTCCTGTCTTTAAATTAGGCTTTTATTTGTGTGTTAGCAGCCTGTATATAATGTCTCTTTTATGGCTGGCATAAGAAATGCACATCTAGCCCAGAATGCAGCCAGTATGCTTCTCAGGTTTCAGATCAAATGCTCTTGCTGTGAGGCTGAAGCTCACCTAAATTACTAATAGAAAGGTTTTAACAGTAAGGAAGTTGTCCTAATTTAATATTTGGAACAATATGTGTAGGTTTACAAGCTTTATGGTAGGAAATATCTTCCTCCTAATCAAGATGTGGATATACATGCAAAGATAAATGTGCAGCCCAGCAAAAATCTCTGCTATTTTTCTAGATAAACAATACACTGCAGCAGGCAAATGGAAATTTATTCATTAAGTAGAATTCAGAGCAGGTGTTGATCTGTTGGAGGGTAGGAGAGCCCTGCAGAGGGACTTAGACAGGCTGGATAGGTGGGCAGAGGCCAACGGGATGAGATTTAACAAGGCCAAGTGCAGGATTCTGCACTTTGGCCACAACAACTCCAAGCAGCACTACAGGCTGGGGACAGAGTGGCTGGAAAGCAGCCAGGAAGAAAGGGACCTGGGGGTACTGATAGATAGTAGGCTGAAGATGAGCCAGCAGTGTGCCCAGGTGGCCAAGATAGCCAATGGCATCCTGGCCTGGATCAGGAACAGTGTGGCCAGTAGGACGAGGGAGGTTATTCTTCCCCTGTACTCAACACTGGTCAGGCCACACCTTGAGTACTGTGTCCAGTTCTGGGCCCCTCAATTCAAGAGAGATGTTGAGATGCTGGAACATGTCCAGAGAAGGGCAACAAAGCTGGTGAGGGGCCTGGAACATAAACCCTATGAGGAGAGGCTGAGGGAGTTGGGGCTGTTTAGCCTAGAGAAGCGAAGGCTCAGGGGTGACCTCATTGCTGTCTACAACTACCTGAAGGGAGGAGGCTGTAGCCAGGTGGGGGTTGATCTCTTCTCCCAGGCAACCAGCAATAGAACAAGGGGACACAGCCTCAAGCTGTGCTGGGGAAGTATAAGCTGGATGTTAGGAGGAAGTTCTTCATGGAGAGAGTGATTGGCATTGGAATGGGCTGCCCAGGGAGGTGGTGGAGGCACCGTGCCTGGAGGTGTTGAAGAAAAGCCTGGATGAGGCACTTAGTGCCATGGTCTTGTTGACTGGCTAGGGCTGGGTGCTAGTTTGGACTGGATGATCTTGGAGGTCTCTTCCAACCTGGTTGATTCTATGATTCTAGTGCTGGGAGGGTTATCCTGACAAGGCTCAAGATGAGTACTTCCTCTACAGTTTGTATTCTAATTTGTCTAAATTTCTGAATAATTCTGATGTGATTCAAATGTGTAAAACAATTAAATGTTCCTAAGACAGGGAGCATAGCCTGTGTATCATCAGTAGGTTTAAGATAAGCGCTAAAACCTTTATGAAATGTGGTGTGTGGGATGGCCTTAAGATGGCTAGAGGCATGAATTGAATGGTACTGCAAATAAACTATGGCATGAAAACTTCCACAAGCGCCCAGAGAAGAAAGGACAGGGTGATTAATGCTGAAATGATAACATTTGAATGCAGTAGGTGACTTCTGCCTGACACACATAGGTCTGGAGCACAGAAAAAATGATTATTTCAGCCAGCACCGTGAGGGAGAAGCCTTACTCTGACACCACTGTTAATTAGGAAGGACTTTGAGAGGTAAGTCAAGATACGCTCCATGTTTATATTCATCTTTGCTCTACCTTTCTGAGCAGCTGCTGCCCTGGTTTCTGCTCTGCAGATGTGTGTATACACTGTGAGAAGTGTCATAGTCTGAGGGGCTCCAGGTTATCCCAGATTTCCTACAAAACTACAGAGATGAGAATCTCCCCCAGGGGGTGAACCGGTCACACCCAGATATCTATTCCTTGCCTGCATCAGGAATGGTGTGGTCAGCAGGAGCAGGGAGGTCATTCTGCCCCAGTACTCTGCACTGGTTAGGCCACACCTTGAGTCCTGTGTTCAGTTCTGGGCCCCCCAGTTTAGGAGGGACATTGAGATGCTTGAGCGTGTCCAGAGAAGGGCGACGAGGCTGGTGAGAGGCCTTGAGCACAGCCCTACGAGGAGAGGCTGAGGGAGCTGGGACTGGTTAGCCTGGAGAAGAGGAGGCTCAGGGGTGACCTTATTGCTGTCTACAACTACCTGAGGGGTGGTTGTGGCCAGGAGGAGGTTGCTCTCTTCTCTCAGGTGGCCAGCACCAGAACGAGAGGACACAGCCTCAGGCTGCGCCAGGGGAGATTTAGGCTGGAGGTGAGGAGAAAGTTCTTCCCTGAGAGAGTCATTGGGCACTGGAATGGGCTGCCCGGGGAGGTGGTGGAGTCGCTGTCTCTGGGGCAGTTCAAGGCAAGGTTGGATGTGGCACTTGGTGCCATGGTCTAGCCTTGAGCTCTGTGGTAAAGGGTTGGACTTGGTGATCTGTGAGGTCTCTTCCAGCCTTGGTGATACTGTGATACTGTGATATCCTAACTATGTTGTTCAAGTCCCATAACCCTGCAAACACTTTAGCACTAAGCAGCAAGGTCATTTCGTTCTCTTTTCTCTCTGCCTCTCCAGCTCTCCAGAGGAGCCCTTACCTGGGCAACCAGGTAACTAGGTAGGAGTGCCCCACAGGCTGCGGCCTTCCAGGCTGCAGGCCGCAGTGATTTTGGCCTGCCTGGGGCCTAACTGGGAGACAATGGGGGATGGGAGAAAATGAGCACTGGCGTTTTGGTGGCTTGGGTTTGCCTGGGGGGAAGGTTTGGGGAAAATTGGCATGTATCCTGTGTGTGGATTAGGTGCTAAGGACCTGTGTATGCTGTATCTCTTCCTGCACCTGTTAAAATGCAGCCTTTCTGTATTGGTCTCCAGTAAGAGTGTTACTGTTTTACCTCCCTCTTTCCTTTGAGAAAGAGGAAAGTAAGAGAATCTCAGTCTGTCACACTCTGCAACCAAAAAACTACAGCAAGAAGACACAATGATTTTCTCAGGTCTGGCCTTTGAGCTGTGGGAAAGCTCAGAACTAATCCTTTCCTGATTTGCAGGCTCTATTGCCTGGACAACAAGAAGCAGGCTCAGCAACACTAATGATAAACCTTAGCGTAGCCTGGATCCTGAGGTTCTAGGAGGTTCCCTAGGTTTGGTTGCTGTTTTCTACCTTGTTCTCTGATGTGTCTCATTTAGTTTTGTTGTTTGCTGCTGCACAGTCCTTGGCTATGATTGTATATCCCAAGATATGAGATGTAAACATTCCTCTTTCTCTCTTGTCCTCTTGCCTTATTTTTTACCTCTTTATTCCGCCCCATACCAGTATTCACAGCTGTGCAATTCCCTGCATTACACATGCCACATATGTCAAAACCAGGACAGCTCATTCTAACTTTCTCAGTGATGCAACAATAAGACATTGTCATGTAGGGTACATCTAGTGCTACAGCACCTATGAAGCAAGCAAGAGCCTCACAGAAGTCATCCTAGATTCATACTATTGTAAATGTGAGCAAAATCTGTCAGCAGCCTCTGAAAGAGCCACTCAAAGAGATAGTTTGCTAATTAGTCTCTGTTATCAGTATTAGGTTTATGAGGCTTCTTCTAGGCTCTTGCTAGTTAGCCACCCACTGAATGAAGAGAATGAGCACCACTGTTAAATGGGTCCTTTTCCGATGGTAGATAGTTCCTTGTTGCTAACCAATGAACTCTCTGATCAGTCCTGTCTCTCTGAAGCCTTCCTTTAAAATAAAAAAAAGGTATTTATTTCAATAGTTGTGTGAAACATTATCCACTCAGTAAGAGAACATGCAAGGATTCAAAGCAATCCACAAGTGTTGAAGTCCAGCTAGCGTGGATGGCACTAATGGAAGGTAGTTCAGTTGTGTCAAGGTAGTTTGTGGCAGTGGTGGTGTCTGTTTTGAATAGATCTATTGTGTGGATTGATAAATAGCTTGGGCTTGCAAGCAAGTATACATGTATAGAGTGTTGAAAAAATGGCATGTGTGCAATGTCAGTGTCTGTAGAAGCACAAAGTGGAGCCCAGATGCTCTACAGTAATTTCTGAATGCTGTATGCTGAGACATTTGCTCTGTTTCAGTTTAAGAGGGCATTGTCAGCAGAAAGGACTGGCAAGAGAACGGGAGGGCCTGAAGTAATCAACTTTCTGCAGATACTGGAGGGCGATCAGAAGTGAATGCCAAATCCTCTGGTTCCAAGGAGCTCTGACTTTCATTTTGAGCTAAACATAGAGGATGAGAAGAAAGTGTTTAGGGGTGGACTGGATGAGGCACTTAGTGGCATGGTCTAGTTGATTGGACAGGGATGGGTGGTAGGTCAGACTGGATGATCTTGGAGGTCTCTTCCAACCCGGTTGACTCTATGATTTTATGACTTCAGTTGAGATCATGAGGGCTGGAGAAGTTTCCACAAAGACTTTCTAGAGGCAGAGGGAGTTTCTTGGGGCCAATGGTGTGAAATGTATACAGCCACATTCATGTCAAAAGAAATTCTGGGTGGGTCAGCTACATGCATGTAGCTGATTAAATGCCATTTTCAAACAAACAATGTGCTTGGCCTTGAAAACCTGGAAGTTCACCATACTTGCTCTTGATTTTACAGAAATAAAGGGAACTATTTGAACTTCATCCAATATGTGAGGTGTGCATAGCTGTTTGGTGAGCTGTTGTAGCCCAGGAATTGGCTTATGAACAGGAAATCTTAAATTACACATCCAAAGGGGGAGAGAGGGGGGAAGCTAAGCACAGGAAAACAGGTAATACAATAGGCATGGCTTATGCAATTACAATCAAGAGACTACCCAGCTGAACATGAGTCAGCAGTGTGCCTAGGTGGCCAAGAGAGCCAGTGGCATCCTGGCCTGCATCAGGAATGGTGTGGTCAACAGGAGCGGGGAGGTCATTCTGCCCCTGTACTCTGCACTGGTTAGACCACACCTTGAGTACTGTGTTCAGTTCTGGGCCCCCCAGTTTAGGAGGGACATTGAGATGCTTGAGCGTGTCCAGAGAAGGGCGACGAGGCTGGTGAGAGGCCTCGAGCACAGCCCTACGAGGAGAGGCTGAGGGAGCTGGGATTGTTTAGCCTGGAGAAGAGGAGGCTCAGGGGTGACCTTATTGTTGTCAAGTGGTGGTTGTGGCCAGGGGAAGGTTGCTTTCTTCTCTCAGGTGGCCAGCACCAGAACGAGAGGACACAGCCTCAAGCTATGTCAGGGGAAATTTAGGCTGGAGGTGAGGAGAAAGTTCTTCCCTGAGAGAGTCATTGGGCACTGGAATGGGCTGCCCGGGGAGGTGGTGGAGTCGTCGTCCCTGGAGCTGTTCAAGGCAAGATTGGACGTGGCACTTGGTGCCATGGTCTAGCCTTGAGCCCTGTGGTAACGGGTTGGACTTGATGATCTATGAGGTCTCTTCCAACCTTGGTGACACTGTGATACTGTGATACTATTATGTCAAGTATTGTATAATCAAGTAATAAGAGACAATTCATCCTTCATGAGCTTACAGGCTAAAAAGATAGAAGAATTGCCCTAACTTTTCATAAGGATAAAATAAAAACATTGGACACGTTAACAGTTTAGCAGAGTGTGATGGTTTGGGTGTTACCCACCCCCCACACACTTTAGAAATCACCCAGACTAGACTCAGCCAGCTCTGGAAATATGAATGAAGCTTATATTTACAGCTGGCACAATATACAATCAGATATTTACAGTATATACAGTTATATACAGAAATAATCAAGGTAAAAGATAATACAGAAACACAACTCCCCTCCCTGAGTCTGCAGGACGGGCTCCCAACTGCCCCTTCACCTTCCCCCTACCCCTCTCAACCTTACCCCAGTCCCAAGGAAGACTAGAGATTTGGCCAGGGGGGTGAGGAAGCAAAGTGGGTTAGTCCAAAATGGAGGGTGAGGTTAGAGAGATGCAGCTCAGCCAGCAGCCCAAGTGAGAGTGGTTATCTAATGTTTTTATTTCTTGTTCCTATAGATCTCAGCAAGCCTGTGAGTGAACACCATTGCTTTCTTTCCACAGCCTGTAATCTAGTTCTTCTCACCAAAACATTCTTGCCTGCTTCAACCTAGCACACAGGGCTTGGGAATAGTGTGTGTATGTTGAGAAGTTGTATGTTAGAGTGTTTGAGTGGGAGCAACATTTTTTTCTGAAAACAAAGCAGAAATTCAAAGCTCAAAACAAAATAGTCTTAGAAGAGAGAGACAGGTGGAGTTATGAGGAGCTCAAGCAAGAAATCGAGTTTAATTGATGCTGACTAGAATGCCAAAAAGTGCATTTCATCTTCAGTGTCAATACAGAAAGAGAGAAAAGTAAAAGACTGCCTGAACCTATTTTAAATAAAATACTTGTTCAGTGTATTTATGAAGTGTGACTTACTAGATTGTTTGTGCTTGCACACTTTGACTTTCTGGGCTTTGAGATCTTAGTAATGAGCTGTTTTCTGACATTCCTTCCAATTAGATCCTTTCTCCTTGAGTAACAAATTTTCTTCTGTTAAACTAATTTAGTCTCTGGAATGTTTTTCCCCACTGCCACAAGTCAGGTCATTGTAGTCAGGATTGACATCTCTAGCATAAAACCCCCAATATCACTGCACCTGCAAAACATGAGTTTTTCTCTTTTTAAAAAGGGGAGAGGAGAAACCAAAATGAGAATAAAAAAAAAAAAATAGTCTGTATTGCTAAAAAAAGCCTTTCCCTGGGATTTTTTCCTAATGTACCCTAAGGATGAGTGGAACATGGTAAGTGTGACTGGAATGTTTTACTGCATTTTGTTCCAACACAACCATCATCCTGGCTCTGCCTCCATTCTCTTATCTATCCTGCAGCTTGCCAAAAAAATTCAAGCTGGTCTTAAATCGCAAGTTTTCAGCTTAGTTACCTGCCTGATGTGTGCATTTTCAGGGCAAAATAAGAAAAAAAAAATCTAGTTTGTTGTAGATGGGCAATAATATGATAGAAAATATTTGGCAATTTGATAATTTAGATATACAGACTCACTTTTTAATTTTCTTCTTTTCAGTTTCAGGTTTTGCCTTCCTCACCTTCAGGCTGTTGTGGATTCTGAAAGCACAGGTAAGTGGAGATGAATCAGAAAATGATAATTCATTTCCTGTACTAAGACTGAGCCTGAGAACTGGAGCTTTCATTCTTTACCTGTTTCTCAAGGTATAATATAAACACAAGGCCAAGACTCTTAACACTAGCTGAAACTAAAATAGCTAACTCCTTGCTATCTCACTGAGAATAGGCATCTCATTTTAGTGTAACTCTCTGGTCTTTGGGGATAACAGCATTTCCCACACTTGCTGAGAATAAAGACTGTGAGGTGCTGAAGGTCTATTGAAATAAATTGCCAAATTCTGGCTAAGTGAATCATAAACTTCAGTTAATTTCCTGATTTAGTTGGTTGTGGCAATTAATGAGGCAGGAATTATAAAATAAGTAGTTGTTTTTATTTCTGGAAAGCCCCACCCACAACTATAGTTAATTTTGGGTTCTAAGTCATCCAGAAAAATCTTCACAAGGATGCTTGTCAGCAATTTAGTAATTTAGGAAAATCAGAAAAATTGGAAAAGGTTTGCCACAAACAGCTTTGCCCTACTTACAAATAAAAAGCAGCCCAGAGCCCTAGGGGAGCCCTAGGGAATGTCTGTGCTACTCATGGCAGTGGAGTAGAAATTTCATGATTGCCCCTGGCTCCTTTGAGGCAGTGTCAAAACTGCTGTTGAGAGGCTTCCAGATCTTCCCAGGCTCTAGCAGGATGCTGGGAAAGAGGCAGATGATCTCTGACCTGATCATGTTTCCTCTTGGCATGGAGGCTTGAAGAGGTGCAGGCAAGATCTCTTGCAGATGTGCAGAGAGCACAATGTTGGCAGCACTTGCCCTATCATGAGGTACTTAATGCCTTCTCCTGGGAAACTTGAAGCTCTTAAGTTCCCAGGTAGTTCAAGACCAAAACATCAGGACTAAGCTGGTCCCAAGTACAAGGCAGAGCAGAACATGTAGTCCAAGTTGAGAGCAGTGAGGCAGAGCATGGTGTCTGAGCAGAGCAGCATATAGAGCAGAGCAGCACATGCTGAGGCAGCTCTGTGAGGCAGAGGCACCAAGGCAGAAAGAGCTCTGTGAGGCAGAGGCAATTCAACGGCTTGCAACTTGGCTCAATATATATTATTTGCCTGAGTGTAATGACTCCTTTGACCACAGAGGTTCACCAATCAGAATGGCATTTGCAAAACTGATCAAATTAGGTGAAACCAGGGCTTGCTCACCCTTATTTGGGCAAGACACCAACAAGTACCTCAACACCTGTGGGTACCTGTTTATCACTTTGGGAAGGGACATAGTGGCCCAAGCCTTTGTTTTCCTCCTGCCCTTGCCTCCCCCATCAGCAGAAGGTTGGGGCAAGGCAGGACATCTTTTAGGCCTATTAGCCTTCCACACATCTCCCTGACCAAAACAATCCCACCAGCATCAACAGTCGTAACTACTCAATTAGGAGTGCTGCTGCTGTTGTCCCCATCTCCTCGGGTTAGTGGCACAGTAGCTCTCTTGGAGTGAGAGGCTGCATACTGTCTAGACATTCAGCATAGGGCTTTCTCCTCGTACCACCCTATATAACTAATGTCCACACTCAGACACTTTCTACTGTAAGAAAAAATCTAAATTAGGGCTTGACTTATTCCTTGTGTGCTGAGAATGTTTTTTTATTCCTCGTGATGCATTTTATGATGTTACATGTAAAATTGGAATGGGAGAGGATGCTGACTAACACTGACATTATAAATGTAATAATCTGGGACTGGCTGCTGTTTCTCTCCACCTATATCATAGAGCTGTCATTGCTCAACTAGGTATAGTAAATATTGCTGTGGCTCTGCAGCTCATATGTGTGTCTGCTCTGATTCATAAATTACAAAGAAAATTCTAGATGGGAGGATAAATTTAAACATGAATTCATTAGAGCTGACTTCAAAAATAAGAATTTGTCTGAGTAATCATAGAGTATTAATGTTTGTGTGTCAGTGATGAGTGTGCTACTGAGGAGGCATTTAACTCCCATTGGGCAACTTTTCCAATGGTTGTAATCTTGTATCTGTCACAGTTTGAGCCCTTACAGATAAAGACATTCTCCCTACACCGGGATGTAGTAACTGTCTGCAGGAATGACCATCTCCTCAGCAAAAGAAAACTAGGATTGAGAGGGACCTTGTCATTTCCCACAGAACGTGAGTTGTCTCACAGAATCACAAAATTAACCAGGTTGAAAGAGACCACTAGGATCATTGAGTCCAACCTATCACCTAACCCTTCTAATTAACTACACCTTGGCACTAAGTGCTTCATCCAGCCTCCTTTTAAACACCATCAGGGATGGTGACTCCACCACCTCCCCGGGCAGCCCATTCCAGTGGCCAAACACTCTTTCTTCCTAACGTCCAGCCTAAACCTGCCCTGGCACAGTTTGAGACTGTGTCCTCTTGTTCTGTCACTGGATGCCAGAGAGAAGTGATCAACTCCCTCCTGGCTATGACTTCCTTTCAGGTAGTTGTAGGCAGCAATGACGTCTCCCCTGAGCCTCCTCTTCTCCAGGGTGAACAACCCCAGCTCCCTCAGCCACTCCTCATAGGGCTGTGCTCCAGACCCCTAACCAGCCTTGTTGCCCTTCTCTGGATGTGCTCAAGCACCTCACATCATTCTTAAATTGAGGGAACTGGAACTGAACACAGTACTCAAGGTGTGGTCTAACCAGTGCTGAGTACAGGGGCAGAATGACCTCCCTGCTCCTGCTGACCACACCATTCCTGATGCAGGCCAGGATGCTATTGGCCTTCTTGGCCACCTGGGCACACTGCTGGCTCATGTTCAGTCAGCTGTCAAAAAGCACCCCCAGGTCCATCTTTGCCAGGCTGCTCTCCAGCCACTCTGTCCCCAGCCTATAGTACTGCATGGGGTTGTTGTGGCCAAAATGTAGAACACAGCACTTGGCCTTGTGGTGTCCTACCCTCTAACAGATCAACACATGCTCCCAGCTTGGTGTCATCTGCAAACTTACTTATGGTGGACTCAATCTCCTCATCCAGATCATCAGTGAAGATATTGAACAGGACTGGGCCCAGCACTGATCCCTGAGGCACACCACCAGTGACTGGCTGCCAGCTGGATGTGGATCCATTCACCACCACTCTCTGGGCCCAGCCATCCAGCCAGTTCTTGACCCAGCACAGAGTGCCCCTGTCCAAGCCAAGGGCTGCCAGCTTGGCTAGGAGTTTGCCATGGCTAACAGTGTCAAAGGCCTTGCTGAAGCCAGGTAGACTACATCCACAGCCTTCCCCATGTCCACCAGGTGGGCCATCTGGTCATAAAAAGAGATCAGGTTGGTCAAGCAGGACCTGCCCCTCCTAAATCTGTGCTGGTTGGGTCTGATTCCCTGACCATCATGTAGGTGCTCTGTGATTGCACTCAGGATGATCTGCTCCGTTATCTTGCCTGTCACTGAGGTCAGGCTGACAGGTCTGTAATTTCCTGGGTCCCCCTTCTGACCCTTCTTGTGGACAGGCACCGCACTGACTGCTTCCAGACTTCAGGGACCTCTCCAGTGAGCCATGACTATTGATAAATGACAGAGAGTGGCTTGGCCAGCTCATCTGCCTGCTCTCTCAGCACCCTAGGATAATCCCATCTCATCCTATAGACTTGTGATGGTCCAGGAGACTTGACAAGTCCCTAACTACATCCTCTGGGGTTACAGAGGGAGCTGTTCTGTTTCCCTGACCCCACCTACCAGCTCAGGAGGCCAGCTGTCCTGAGGACAACCTGCCTTGCTACTGAAAATCGAGGCAAAGAAGGTGTTAAGCACCTCTGCCTTTTCCTCATTCACCTCCTTCTCCAATAAAGAGTGGAGATTATCCCTGCCCCTCTTTTTGTCATTAATATATTTATAGGAACACTTCTTATCATTCACAGCAGTGGCCAGTCTATGTTCTAACTGGGCTTTTGCCTCTCTCATTTTCTTCCTACACGACCTAGGATCATCCTTAATTTTTCCCTGAGTTCTCTCCCCCTCTTTCCAAAGGTGATATGCCCTTTTTTCCCCCTCCTTAATTCCTTGAGCAGACCTTCACCCATCCAGGCTGGTTGTCTTCCCCGGCGGCTCTGCTTTCAGCACATCGGCACAGCCTGCTCCTGCGCCTTCAAGATTTCTCTCTTGAAGTAGGTCCAACCTTCCTGGACCCTTTTATTTTTAAGTCCTTTTTCCCAAGGTAGCCTTTGAGTTAGTTCTTTGAGTAAGTTGAAGTTTGTCCTCCGGAAGTCCAGTGTGGCTGTTTTGTTGATGCCCCTCCTAGCTTCACTGCACATTGAAGTCTTTGTTATTTCATGGTCACTGCACCCCAGACAGTGTCTGACCACCACATCTCCTACCAGCCCTTCTCTATTTGTAAACAGCAGGTCTCATGGCACAACATAGCCATCCTAAAGTCACATTACACCATGGTGAATCTGGAGAGATCAAATGAAGAAAGGGTAATTGATGTTATCTATATATGCAATTACATATTTCTTTATATATATCTGCAATTACATTATTTCTTTCCCAGAGTGAAAACTGAAGGTAAGCAAAACATTTAGACATCACCACAAACAAAATGTAAATCTATTGAGAGAACACCTAGTATCTTTCCACCCTCGAGTCTCTCTGTGGTTGTTTCAAACAATCTCAACTGGATGCATTAAAAAAAAGAGAGAAGGAAATATTTTATTATAATCTTCCATCATTATTATTTTTAAAACATTTAATCAGGTAATAATTAAACATCTTAGAAGATTTATGTGAATTATTTAAACTCTTTTTTTTTTTTTTTTCACATCAAAAGAAAACTTGCAAAATTGCTGTCAGTTTTTCTGATCTAGGAGAAATTAAAATCAAGACATTTACCACTGAAGGGCTTTTCTAGGCATTTCAATTGATGCAGCTGAAATCCGTGGCAGGGTTACACATCATTGTGTAACAGTATGTTACTAAAAACTGTTACAAGGTTATAGGTTCTCTCAGAAGGATAACACAGTAGTAACCGGCTGTAAAGACTGTTTTCAGTTTGCCTATCAGTGCATATAAACTGGGTGTTCAAAAGTACAGTAGTATGAAAGACTGTAATAGAACAGGATATTAAATAATCAGTATGTAAGATCTAGCAGAAATCTACTTTGTGGAATTCCCAGAACTGATGAGCTCCATGTAGCTGAAGATCATTTCCAGAGCAGTCTGTATGCTTCCTGGGTTTTGCACTATGTGAAAGCTTTGAACTGTGGTGGATTGCTCTAAATGGCTGTTGTCAGTCTGTACAGTCTTCCCAGGGAGGGCCTCAGCAGGGGTCACCCCATATCAGCCTTAGTGAGAATCATAGAATCAACCAGGTTGGAAGAGACCTCCAAGATCATCCAGTCCAACCTAGCACCCAGCCCTGTCCAATCAACCAGATCATGGCACTAAGTGCCACATCCAGTCTTTTCTTGAACACTTCCAGGGATGGCAACTCCACCACCTCCCTGGGTAGTCCATTCCAATGGCAAATCACTCTTTCTGTGAAGAACTTCCTCCTAACATCCAGCCTATATCTCCCCTAGCATAACATGAGTCTGATACTGAGTTCTAGGTCATAAATAACATGATGTATTGTTCAATAGATCACATATTTTATTCTTGCATACAAATCCTTGTATTCATTGATCAGATAAATTCATCTCTTGTCTTAGAGTTTGTCTAGATTTTATATGCTTGTATAAGTCAACAGCAAGGTTTTTGTAATCTGTTTTCTATCTCAGTGTTTCCAAGGGGAAATAATAGCTTTTCTGAATTTCCAAGCCTATTTATTGCAGGTCAGATTCTGCCATAAGAAGCACTTAGCCTCCGGAAATTTTATTCTATGGATTTTTTATAGACGTCATGGAATTACTTGTGGCATGGCCGGCCACTCACACTCAATGTGAGCAACTATGGGAGCATAAAAGCACAAAGTGTGTCTCATTTTAGTGATGTTGTGCTTAGTCTTTGTGACATTATTAGCTACTATTGTACTCCACAGTGCTGCTACAGACTTTAAAGGAACTGTAAGGACTTGATGCCAGATCTTCCAAACAGCACAGCAAGTACTTCCCCACATCAATAATGGTTAAAGTTTTACCTTATCCATGATGAATACAAAGAGCAGTTGGAATTGTCCATGCTTTGGATCTGTGGCCTCATGATTTAAAATATTTATGTAGGAAACAAGCAGTTCTATATTTCTGGCTCATAGTGGTGACTGCTTTCAGAGAACCGGTATTGAATGGTAGGTCATTATTTTAGCTTGATAAGGACCTAATTTAAACTTCCACAGTGATATCACTGATTACTACCACATCCTGCACTTAGTAAGATGTTTCCCTATGTATAAGCTGATAAGAGTCAGTATTTCAGGTGTAGGATATGTGTATCCTTAAAGGAATTATTAAATATTTATCCTGACTCTTACCAAGCAGCGGTACTGAAGCCAGGAAGTGATTCCACGGGATATCTTTTTCTCTCTCCTTTGGTTTTCTCCTCTTTGTTTTTTTCCCCTTCTGATTCTGTACAAGTTGTGCACTCCTTAATGCTGAAGTGGTGAGAAACAGAAAACCTGATTGAGGAAATTAAAAAAGTACAACTTCTTGGTCCCATGGAATTCCCATAGGCTACATAAGGCCAGATATTCCTTACATAAAAAAAAAAACACCTCTGTCTCTACCTATGAAAAAAGGGCAACTGCAGAAAATAGCAGCCTTTTAAAGACCTAACAGATTGTGTCAAGTCTGTGTGTAATGGAAGAGGAACTTAAGTCACAAGGAGCTTTGATAATTAACTTCTGTGTGACTTATGCCTCCCGGAGAAATCCCATGTTCTATTGGCCAGAGTATGCTTTAATGAAGGAAAAAAAATCCCAAATATATCTCCACTAGTATCTTTTATTAAGTAATGCAAAATACAGTATTAATTATGACACTGCATGCATTTTAGACAATATAAATGCAAGCCTACAGAAAATGTGACAAAGAAACCCTCAATTACTTTTGAGGTAGTATACAAGGAAAAATAGGAAAGCAGAAACACAGTGGATTAAAAGAACAAAATATTAGTATCACTTTGTGCATACATGAGTCACTCATAAATACATTTGTATGAAATAAGATACAATTCCATTCTTGTTAAAAAATATACTTCTTCAAATCCAACATTCTTGATTGTTTTGTTTTCATGTGACATTGTGTAGTCAGGTGGATGTCTTTTTTATCACCGCCGCCGTGATTTGTACCCTTTTCCTCCAATAGTTTAGGCACAGATGGCCTCATGCACAAAAATGAATAAGAAACCTGCTTGAAGGGAAAAGAATTCTGCTCAAATAGCTTAGGATAGTCTAATAAATACGATTTTGCTTATAAAAATATTTCAGGTTTATAAAAGAGGGGAGGGGACAGTCTCCCACGTGGAAATGATGTTAAGTGAAAAGTGCTGTATAACATTTTTGAAGAGATCTTGTTTTAAACATATAGTACCCTTATGAATATATATTTTATAATAATCCTGTTCCTTAGAACCTTATGGTTCACTTAGAAGTGCCAAATGCTCTTTGCTTCCTTTTCTTTGTCATCTTATTGCCATTTTGGAAGATGCCTAGTTCAGAAGGGTTCCGTATAATTGTGCTTTTGTAAGGCTGTCCTTCCGACTCAAACCAGTACTCCCAGTCCGTTGAAACTGTTGCTGTTTGCTGTGAATACCCGAATGGCTTCCTGGCTCCATGGAAGACTGGTGGATTTCCGAAGCCTCCACTGAGCTCTGATTGAGGGATTCTGCTGAGCTGTTGGGGCTCACATCCACGTATTCCCTTTTCAATACTGGGCTATTTTCAATGTTTTTGCTACTGCATAACTGGACAGTGATCCTCTCATTTTTTTGGTCTCTTGACTCTTTTGCTTTGTAAGTGGGCAGTTTGTCCTGTTTACAGCTAGTGTTGATGTCGATATTCAGGCCGCTCTCCGTTCTCAGGAAGCAAGAATCCACAAGTCTGCTTTGGCAGATATCATCTCCCTCTGAGCAGCTGTCTGCTTTGTAACTAGCATAGATGGGGCTTGTTCGACTGTCTCCTTTCTTAACAGGGCTGCTGTAGTACTGCTCCGAAAAACTACAGGGCGACAGCCTGCCAGTGTTCCTGTAAGAGTATGCACCAATGTCCTCCACACTTAATTGCCTCCATCTCCCGGGCAAGTCTTCTTCTGAAAGGTTGGTGTTCCTGCACTCATTCCTCATTTTCTGATTTGCTAAAGCCTGCTGTGGTGTAATGGCTGAGAAGTGAAATGGTTCATTTGCATATGGAGGCAGAGTCCTAGTAAAAGTGGGTGAGTTCTCATCAGCAAGCTCCACGTGCTGTGCAGGTTTGGACTTGGCAAACCTAGGACTTCCCTGATGCTCATAACCTGCAGGTGACTTCCTTTCAAACAACTCCTCTCGGTTGCTCATGTAGATTGCTTGCTGAGAGGCTGTCAGAGTGTTGGCTTGGGCATTCTCCTTCTCCTCAGATGTGACACTGAAGCTGGAATAGGAGCTGGAGGTTGGCAGAGAGGTAATGTACTCTGGGAAGGCTTCATGAGAAAAGCTGGAATGGAAACCGTCTTCTTCAA
Source organism: Pogoniulus pusillus (assembly GCF_015220805.1). Taxonomy (NCBI): domain Eukaryota; kingdom Metazoa; phylum Chordata; class Aves; order Piciformes; family Lybiidae; genus Pogoniulus; species Pogoniulus pusillus. The sequence goes on along the minus strand of NC_087264.1, from coordinate 13,103,468 downwards.
CGGTGCTGTCCGTGGAGTTCTGAGACCTCAGGAATCCTACATCTTTCACTTGTGTGTCCACACTCTGCCTCCTCTCCCTCCTCCTCTCCTCAGGGCAGTAAAGGGCGGTGTCACTGCAGTAGATGTCTGACTTGTACTGGGGACGTTGTCCGAGTTTTCCAGCTGAGTCCTGAAAATTGAGATCTCTTGTAGATGGGCTTGACAAGTGTGAAGACAAACTGTTCGGGTCTGGTTTTTCGAGTACTTTGGCAATGACACAAGTGGGTATGGTATCAGCGTAAGATGTGTGGCACAAGGGGACAGAAAGGCTGCAGCCATGCTTTTCTAGATGGATGCTGACTCTTTCCTGAAAGTCAGATGGCAACTGTAACATAAACAGATAACAAAGAGAGGAGAAAAGGATTCATATCAGTACTGTCTTTGGTGTCTTCTTGGCTATATACAACATCCATAGATGGATGATGATTATGACATTACATAGCTCACTATATGGCCATAATCTTTGCATATTTCTGAAAAGAAACATCAAGTGACTTTCATTTATTAATATCTGGAAACCTTCATCTGCTTCCCTTCATGGAAAACACTGTGAAATGAAAAGGTTTCCTTCCAAATTACCTCAGGTTGGATAGGAACGGTATATAGAAGGTAGTAAACAACAATCTTAAAAAGACAGGTGGAGAATTAAAGCAATGTTTTCCATGCCATGTGCATGCCTGGGATTTGCAGCTGGAAGTATGGTGATGTTGAGGTCTCTGCTGGGGGAAGGAAAGAGAAAGAAGAGATCACACCTATTCTATTTTGTTGCCTTGCTTTGAGCTCATCTTGCTTCTAACCCAGTGCCATCTTTTTTGATAAACAGTTCTGTTGGAAGGGGCAGGGATGCTGATTTCACTTACACTTAAAACACTGTCTCTGGCAGGACTCTTTTGTGCTGGTAAGAAACAAATCAGGCCAGATTTGTTGCCCCAGCAGCTGGACATGGCTTGTCGGATCAATCATCCACACAAACCTCGGCAGGTTCCCCTTTTCCAGCAGCTCCTAGCTGCCTGCTTTTCTAGCTCCTTACTACATTGTCAAAGACCCAAATTTACATTATGATTTGAGTGACAGACTACTTAGAATTAACCAGTAATGCTATTATATATCAGAAATCATATCATTTTTGGAGAAAGCCATGATCAGATCTATAGATCACTTGAAGAAATTGAGACACCACATTTCTTGGTGCAGCTTGGAAGTTTGGTAAGTAAGGCCTAGGCAGGTGTTGCCAAGAATGCTTGCCAGTCCAGTTGTGTCTGCCTTGCTTATTTCAGTTTTCTATTGATAATCAGATAGGGATATAAAAGAAAACTGCATGATGGCCATCTTGGTATTTCTTGATGAAAATCAAAAAACCCCTCATATTTGGACTAAGTTTTGAGTTTGTGACTGTGATAGCTCCTTTGAGTTGATTTACACCACTTAGGAATTTAGCTCTTGAATGCTTGGATGAACTCTGATTTACACAGCACTTTCTTTTTATCACTGGATATAAAGTCCCCCCTCACCAAATAATCAGTGATTTCCCATGTAGCCCTAATCATCTCACTCTCTCCTTAACTTTTATTTCTCTAGGGGGAAGAAACCTGTAAATACTGAAGTGTTCCCCCTCCTCTGTATTTTAAGAAAGAAATTTAAGGTGCCTCCTCTTCATAATCACATAGTATAAGATAGGAAGCTCCTCTTTTATCTTTGCAGGGGAGTTTTAATAATTGGTTCAGTCCCCAAAACTCAACGTGTCCAAAATATGGCATGTTGTGAAATGGCATTCTTGTTAATGTGGAGCAGGATGAGTGGTTTTTTTTCAATCAACAGACCTTCCAGGATATTTTGGATTAATCATTATGTTATTAACTAGCTCATATCTCTTCCATTGGAAATAAAGAGTATGATATTGCCAATCTGCTGGCAGATAGCAATATTAGTCATAGTAAAATTAAATAAACAGGTCTCAAAATAGGGCTGCTGTAAATTGCCACAGAAATGAGGGAAAGAAATACAGTTCATTCAATGTGAAACTGCTGTTTGGGGCAGTTGGTATTTTAATGTCCTGTAACACTACTGTTTGATTTTTTTTATAAACATTCTATAGATTATGAAATGCATTAAGAAAATGAACATTATTTTCTGGGCATTTCACTGAAAATTGGAATTACTAAAATGATATTTCTGTCACATTACAATAATGGAATATAGTTTAGGCTTTGGGATAATATACAATACTTTTCTTCTGGCAATATTTGCATTTAGAAGGAATTTAGTGGCTGTGACAGCACATTCACTCTTGTTAAATTAATAAATACTTGGACTTACAAGAGGAGACTTTGCCTACTTAATTCAGTATATGACAGTCAGGAAATTGTTACATTTATGACAGCTTTCTGCAAGTGAATGGCTAAATACCTTATAATGTCTAATTTTTACTAACAAGTAGGACCAACAATGTCATGATGATTCCTGGATATGCATTGCTAAGGGAAGTCAGGACAGAGGCAATGGTTAATTTGGAAGTTGTGTCTAGTCGAAAGAATCCCCCTCCCATTTGATAGAAGAGTCTTTTTCCTATCCTTATTTACCAGAGCTGTTTAGTGCTCTGCACTGGCTTAGAAATGGTTTGTACTACCACATTTGGTTTTATATTATTCCACTGCAGAACTGCACAAGAGAGACCATTTGAGTGGGACACTAACCTGATGACACTGACAAAGGAAAGTTTTACTTTTTTTCTATGACCTTCACTGAAACAATACCCAAGGAAGGTGTTACTGCTTTGTGTAGGACCTATAACCCTAAAGATAGCCTTGCTCCCTAAGGTAATGTTTGCCTTCCCTTTAAGGAGTCTGTTTCTCAAGCCTAGTTTCCTTGGAAGCAAGTTTTATTAATTAAAGTTTACACCTTGGAAATCAATCATTCAGTGCTCTGGTTGCTTTAGAGAAATATATTTGTTCTGTCAGTCCATTTTAAAATTCAGGTTTAGAAATTAGCTGGACTGGAAAATAGCTTCAGGAGGAAAATTGATTGTATCAGAGTCTCTGATGCCTGCAACTTGTCATTTCCCTGCTCTCACCCCTCCCCATTCTCCCCCAGCAATTTGCAGTCTAGAGTTCTCAGCACTTGGGTTTTGCTAAACCCTTTATTTCCCGTGTGATCAGTGCCGGCCTGTTCTACCAAATAGCAGAGGTTTTGGGGAAGAGAGTACCTCTAAGTTCCATCACTGTCTGCCATTCTGTCAGCATCTCCCTCAGCTGCACAGAATGCCTCCTGTGGCTTACAGCAGAGGGAACCAAAGCCTTAAGGGCAAACAAGTTCTGGAATTGATACATGTAAAATAACCTGTTTTCCATAATATATTTATTACTTTGAATATTCACTCAGTTTGGTCACATTACCTCTGAGAGCTTATGTGCCCTGTCGTAATTCTTGCTGCACTGGAGCAGCTGAGCAGCTAAATTGCAGTCCTTCCTATAGAGCTCCTAGAAAAACAAAACAAAACAAAAATAGCCTGTTTTGTAGAGCCTGTGAACAGCTTGTGGTTTTCAGTCTTCTTCCTATGCCTGAGCAATCTTTAAAAATTGACTTTGTGGAAATTTAGAGCATAGCTTAACTTCTAAATACATTAAAACTTGTATTTCTTGCATGGTCCTGAGCTTTGTGCCCTTTTGTTCCACGAGGGCTAATAAAAGCACTAGAAAGAAAATTTTGAGAACTATTGCTACAGAGCAGTAACCTGCACTACTAAAAGTCCATTAGGAAATGGACTTCTACTGTTAACATGCATAGCACTATGAAGGCTAAAAAAAACCCCAAGATCTTTTAAACAAAAAAAAAAGAAAATTTAAGAATGGACAAATTTCAGTGAGTATTATCCACTGTGATACTACTTGAGAAAAATGCTAATATAATCTTATGAGACCATGGAAGAAATAAATTGCAGAAATTACATACATATATATATATAAACAAACAAAAAAGCCTCAAACAAGCAACAACCCTCCCCCCTCAAAAAAGAAAAAAGAAAAAAAAAAAGTGTTTGCCTCCTTAAGAAACTTTCTTGCTGATTCCTGACTCCTTTCATATCTTGTAGAATGTGCCTATATGGATATGCTTTATCTCACAGGAATTATTTGATACTACAGAACAGGATATTTTTACTGGGTGAAAAATTATCATGAGAATTCCACACAGAGCAAAACAGAACTTAAACAAGCCACTTACACTATTTTTGTATTGAATGGCTCTTGCAGCCTATTTAATGGGAAAACTGAGTACACAGATTTGCCCTTCATCTAAATTTAATTTGGGACACATGACTCTGTAATTGTATCCTTTAACCATACCATTTGGTGCCTAGAGGTAAAAGCTGTATGTTGATTTTCCTATTCAGCTTCAGACTGGATATGAGGAGGAAGTTCCTCAGCATGAGTGGTGAAAGCCTGGAATGGGTTGCCCAGGGAGGTGGCTGAGGCCCCGTCTCTGGAGGTGTTGAAGGTCAGGCTGGATGAGGCTCTGGCTTGATCTAGGGCAGGGTGTCCTCCCTGCCCATGGCAGAGGGGTTGCAACTACATGATCCTTGTGGTCCCTTCCAACTCTGACTGATTCTATGATTCTATGATAATCTAGGTGCTATTAAAAACAAAACTGGCTTCAGAAGTTGCCTTTATAGGTGGGCATAGATGAGACAAAGTCTAAAGGTGCTATGGACACTAGGATCTGTTTCTCTGTTAAGGTTAAGAAGTTTTTACAGAGAAATGGTATTGATTACTGAAATTATTTATTTTTTTCCTGTAAATGTTGTAATTTTATTGCATGCAGATTTTTAATGTTCTGCTTGCTCTTTTTCTGTGAAAAGGAAAGATGAAAATTCCCTTTGGTTTGAAACACCATTTTAAAGATATTCTGCAATGACAGGTGCAACAAATGTCCTCAAGAGTCTGTGAAGCGTGGCAGTAGTAAATGTAGTCTTCTTATGATTATTAGTTTACTATGGCTTCATATTCAAGGGCCTTTAGATATTTTTGGTTTGTAGTTTTTTTTGTGTCTCTGTGAGGTTTTATACATGCCAATTGTGCTTTTAATGTACTGGAAAGAAACACTCATTTTTGTAAGTCTTAAATTTTATGTTAGTACACAATATTTTTATTCTTGAAAATAGATGCAATCAGAATCTAAGAATCCGATATTAAAGCAAAATGCATTGCATGTGCATTGTGATTCTGACATGTGACATGCACCTTAAGCACAGAATATATTACTGCACAATGAATAGCACAGACAACTACTTCAAGTCACATATGGTATTGCTAGGCACACAAAAATTAGATCAAAATTTTAATCCTTGTTTCAAAAGCTGTGTGCCTCTGTTTCTGTGAAGCGGTTGTCATGGAGAGTAAAAAAAGCATTTCTGACACTTTATTTTTAGTAGCTTTAAAAATTACTATAGAAAAATTACATGTGAGTTGAGTGTGCCACATGTACCTTGTTCCATACTTTCTATCTCATGCCTGGAGTGTGCCATGTGACTAGAATCACAGAATCACAGAACGTTAGAGGTTGGAAGGGAGCTCGAGTGATCATTGAGTCCAACTCCCCTGACAAAAGCAGGATCACATAGGGTAGTCTGCACATCAATGCAGGTTTTGAAAGTCTCCAGAGAAGAAGACTCCACATCCTTTCTGGACAGCCAACATAGTCCAGTGCTCCATCAATCTCACTGTAGGAAAAGTTTCTCCTCATGCTGTTTTCTCAACACAAATTCTTTAAAACAAAAGGATCAGATTGCGAACTCTTTGTTTCCATTGGAAATTTATTAAACATCTAGGCACAAGTCATATCAACAGGAATGATAATGGGCTCAAATGCTCCCTGATATTTCATATGAAATACAGGACTGTTGAATGTAAGATGATGAAAACTAATCACAGAATCACAGGATGTTTGAGGTTGGAAGGGACCTCCAAAGATCATCGAGTCAAATCTCCCTCCTCAAGCAGTGCCACCTAGAGCTGTTTGCACAGGGCCATATACAGATGGCTTTTGAGTGTTATCAGAAACATGTTTTCTGTAGATGATTTTTTTATTAAGTGTCTAAGGAATGGAACAATAATGAACTAAATGTCTGCAATCTTCTTCTCTTTTCATCTTTCTTAGTTTTGTTCCTTGAAGGATTTCTTGAGCTTGGTTGCCAGCTGCAGTATGCATGTCAGTTTTCAGCATGTTTAATGAGATGCAGAATGACAATTCGCCAGAGATGTTCCCTGCTTCATTCCACACAGAGATAGTTAATTGTTATAGATGAACCACAGCTGGAGAAAATCTGTTTCCTTCTCCCTGTAACAATCTGAGTGATCAGCTTGGGTCAATACTACCTTCTGCTAGCAGAGCTCAGTAGTGCTGGGCATCTCATTTCAGTGAGCAAAACTGAAAGATCAGAGAAACTTCAGGAAATGTAGGGCTTTATAATGTGCCTGAAATCCTTCTGATGAGTCCTCACTCCACACCTGTGTCCATGCATATCTCTGTCCATGCAATAGCTCTGAGAATGTGCTTCCATCACTGGACTAGTACTGATGGCAAAATCCATGTGGGAGTATTGCCATTTCTTAAAATAGTTTTATAATTTTTACAGTTTTAGGTTAGTTATATGTAAAGAAAAAAAACTACCAATGAAAAGTCTCACGCCCATGCCATAGAAAGAGGAGACTCAAATTAACCAAACGATGTAAGTAATCCAAAATAAATGTTAACTGTGCAAACAATAAGAAAGTTATTCTACAATTTCATAGGAAGTGCATGATAAAATCTCAAAATGTATCCATAATCAAATACTTACATTGTCTTCTGATAACTTATCTATTGTCACCTTGGCTTCTATTAAGTGGTTATTGAGTGCAATAATTTCATGGCTCAATGCCCGTTTTTCCTCTTCATAATGTTGACCCTGTGTAGAAAATGGAGTAGTCAGTATTTTCACTACTGCAGGAATATTAAAAAATGAAGACTGATGTCATTCTCAAATCCAGGGGAAAGCCCACCAGGCTGGGGGGTTTAATTTTTCTTCTTATACTTTCACTCAGCAGATGAAGCAAAGTACTTTGAAAATATGGAGGTTGAAGTGAGCTCACATTAGGAAGCTTCACAAAGGCTCTAGCTAGCCTGTGCAATAACATTCGACTGAGCATCACCTATTCCTTCTTAATCACAAGAAGAGTTTTTAACCTGGAAGAGACATAGGGTGTTCTTGGCTTTTGCTACAAGAATGCCTCACTCACTTATGCCATTAGCTCCTATTCTCACTGGGGAGGAAGAACAATGTTTTAAAAGTAAAGCAGCTGTGTTTGAGCCAATTTCTTTTTAGCTGTTGGCTCTGCTGGCTGCTTTAAAAGCCCTGTATGAGATTATTCATTTCTCAAGATGAATGTTTGCCTGATTTCAGGGTTAACACTCATTAGCAGAATGTGACCTGCTGTGGGATAAGAGGAAAATATATCAGATTCAAACTTCTTACTGCCCAATAATTTAATCTTGCTACCGGTAGGCTGTAGCTCTTATTATAAATGCAGAGAACTCAGGGTGAGAATTAAAGCACCAGTGGTCTTTCCCATACTCTTCACATTTCAGTGTTCATTGTATCACTTCATATATAAAAAAAAATATTTTGTAACAATCATTTATAAGCCTGCTTTCAGAACCAGGTTTGTCTTAAAAAGTAAGGCAGCTTCTGAATGTTTTCTAGTTGAGATCAAGGCACCTGCCTACTGCTCACAGCCGTGCAAATCTATCATAGTAAGAAGGTTTACTTATCATCTAGAGAGATCTTTTGGAGAGTATTGTTGCAATAAAACCATAGAGTAGGATAAACTTTAATGTACATCTATTATGTTTAGCAAACTTAATCAACTTAAAGATTCACTACCTCACTTCCCATTCTAAAATTCTTGGAGTAGATTTTGAAGGACTTTCTCCAGAGGAATGATTATATTAGCTACTGAAATTTCCCAAATGCCATATTGCAAGGGTCACACAAAAATGCTCCATCATCAACGTACTCAACATCATCAACTAATTGACAGCAATGGGAGTTGTGTGTTTTGAAGTCTGAATGAATACCAAGGTTAATTATCCAGCTGTAAATTAGTAGGCTATATTAAAGAAGGATAATTAAATTGGAAGTGGCAATTTTCATCCTAAGTTGCTATTTAAAGAAAAACACCTTCTCAAATAATCTAAAGCAAAGCCACAGCTTGCTTTGAAAAGCACAAATATGATTGAAGTATCTTTGTGAAGGTCTAGAGTGACCTGTTTTTATGTCCGCTTTTTTATGGGCTTTAGGTTTCTTGTGTGACATGACCTTCATTCTCACAATCCAGCTGTACCTGGAAGCTGATTCAAGCTTGTCATTTCTCTCATCTAAACTCACACTGATCAGGTGCTCCTGCTAGCTACCTGGAGGCTGTATCATGGAAAGCCCAAACACAGATTTGAGAGCTTGCAAGAGCTCTAACCTCACTAATTTTAATGAGACACGTGTTCTTAGGAGGCTGTGTTTTTCAATTAGGCAAATAGATGTGGTTTTACATGAGCCCTTAACTCTCTTTGACTTTATTGTGAACTAAACCATTAAGCACTGTTTATACCTCCTGGACATCTCTACACCTGTAGAAATCTGTCTCTGAGAGTATGACTGATTACATTTTCCGAGGTATTTGGCCACACAGTGAGGTAGACAAGTAACTATCTAAGTACCTAGGAAAAATGTGTCTCCTCAATTGTCCAAGTCATTCATGCTTCTGAAGGATCCACGTGTGTGGAGTACAGATTTAATTTTCTAAATAACCATTTGTTTTGAAGGTTTTACCAGTCCTTCTGTGGCAAGTTTTCAGTGTCAAGGTGGCTGATTTGTAGGACCCCATTTTGCTCAGAGTTTCTCTGATTTTAGTAAGTGTTGCTCTTGCCTAATTCAATTGAACTCAGTGTATTTTTCAGTTCAAGAAAGATCATCTGATCAAGGATTTACATTCTCCAGAAGAGGGAAACTGAAAGGGTGGCAGATTCAGACTTTGGAAGCAGCATTGAATAATGCTGAATTTGACTGAATTATGGTTTAATTTTGTTTTGATTATGATAACTTTTAGGCTGATGCTTTCTAGGCTTTGTATTTGACCAAGCGTGACTCAAAAAATATTTTATGTCTGTTAAAATGTAAAATTAATCTCAGTCCAAATTTATACTAAACAAATCAGCAGACAGACACCAGAGTAATAAACATCTCAGCAGTGCGGTGGAGGAGGGGAAATGAGAAAAATCAGTCCCAGCCTTCTCCACCAATACTTGCATCTGTCTCTTGAAATTATTGTGGCTGACAGAGGCAAAGAGTCTGTCTCAGCTGGTATGAGGATCAGTTAGAACACAAAGGGGTTTGGGCTGGGGGATAGGTTGGACTGTATGATCTTGGAGGTCTCTTCCAACCTGGTTGATTCTGTGACTCTATGATTCTATGATACTGCATTTATAGAATCATAGAATCATAGAATCAACCAGGTTGGAAGAGACCTCAAAGATCATCCAGTCCAACCTATCACCCAGCCCTAGCCAGTCAACTAGACCATGGCACTGAGTGCCTCATCCAGTCTTTTCTTGAAGACCCCCAGGGACGGTGCCTCCACCACCTCCCTGGGCAGCCCATTCCAATGGGAAATCACTCTCTCTGTGAAAAACTTCTTCCTAACATCCAGCCTATACCTACCCTGGCACAACTTGAGACTGTGTCCCCTTGTTCTATTGCTGGTTACCTGGGAGAAGAGGCCAACCCCCACCTGGCTACAATGTCCCTTCAGGTAGTTGTAGACAGTAATAAGATCACCTCTGAGCCTCCTCTTCTCCAGGCTAAACAGGCCCAGTTCTCTCAACCTCTCCTCATAGGATTTGTGTTCCAGGCCCCTCACCAGCTTCGTTGCCCTTCTCTGGACATGTTCCAGTACCTCAACATCTTTCTTGAATTGAGGGGCCCAGAACTGGACACAGTACTCAAGGTGTGGCCTGACCAGTGCTGAGTACAGGGGAAGAATAACCTCCCTTGTCCTGCTGGCCACACTATTCCTGATGCAGGCCAGGATGCCATTGGCTCTCTTGGCCACCTGGGCACACTGCTGGCTCATCTTCAGCTTACTATCTATCAGTACCCCCAGGTCCCTTTCCTCCTGGCTGCTCTCCAGCCACTCAGTCCCCAGCCTATAGCGCTGCTTGGGGTTATTGTGGCCAAAGTGCAGAACCCTGCACTTGGCCTTGTTAAATCTCATCTCATTGGCCTCTGCCCACCCATCCAGCCTGTCCAGGTCCCTCTGCAGGGCTCTCCTACCTTCCAACAGATCAACACCTGCTCCTAGCTTGGTGTCATCTGCAAACTTACTGATGCTGGACTCAATGCCCTCGTCCAGATCATCAATAAAGATATTGAACAGGACTGGGCCCAGCACTGATCCTTGGGGAACACCACTTGTGACTGGCTGCCAACTGGACGTGGCACCATTCACCACCACTCTCTGAGCTCTGCCATCCAGCCAGTTCTTGATCCAGCACAGAGTGAATCTGTCCAAACCATGAGCTGCCAGCTTGGCTAGGAGCTTCTTGTGGCAGACAGTGTCAAAGGCTTTGCTGAAGTCCAAGTAGACTACATCCACAGCCTTCCCCACATTCACCAGGCGGGTAACCTGATCATAAAAGGAGATCAGGTTGGTGAGGCAGGACCTGCCCTTCCTAAACCCATGCTGGCTGGGCCTGATCCCTTGGCTATCCTGTAGGTGCTTTGTGATGGCACCCAAGATGACCTGTTCCATGACCTTGCCTGGCACTGAGGTCAGGCTCACAGGTCTGTAGTTTTCTGGCTCCTCCTTACGACCCTTCTTGTGTATGGGAATCACATTGGCCAGCTTCCAGTCTTCAGGGACCTCTCCAGTGAGCCAGGACTGCTGATAAATGATGGAGAGTGGCTTGGCCAGCTCAGCTGCCAGCTCTCTCAGCACCCTAGGGTGGATCCCATCCGGTCCCATGCACTACATGCAACAAAATCACTATATCAGTGCTATGATTGTGAGTTGCACATAAAAAATGCTTGTTTGACTTTTGACAGATCCCTCTAAATTTCAGGTGCTCTACAGGTGCTGAAAACCTCTCACAACTCAGTAGCAGAATAAGTTATTGGTGTTATTGATAAGTCACTAACTGGGCTGAGGGTTCCTGAAGGCCACTCCAAAGTGCTATATCTATAGGCTAAAATGGGCTGAGCTTTGGGTGGATATTGGTTCAGAAATCCATTTTGAGTCAGCTCAGTGCATGTTACTCCTGCCCTTTCCACTGGTACAGAGCCAGTGTAAAAGAATGGAGCTCCACAGTGTCTGACTAATGCAAGTGAAGTGCAACCATGCACTTGAGTCTTAGTCAGATCAAACTCATATTGCTGGGTGACTCCAGCAGTGCACAGCACTGTTAATGCTGAGGAAACCAAGTGCACAGAGCCCTTGCTCCTACCCTGCACTTAGTATGAGCCTCATTGCTTCATTCTCTTGTCTGATGAATGAATTTGGTGTCTGCTCATCACAAAGGAGCTAAATGATATAATAAGAGATATCATCTCTGTCTAGAACCTCATTTTTCTTACAATCTGTATCTACTACAGTGACAACTTCCCTGATATATTTACAGATCTACAAAAATGTAAGGTGTCGCTTCCAAAAGTGTTTGGTATCATCTAATACCTGCGTCTCTTATCTGTGGTATGAGTGTGGTGAAAAGAGCTCTAGCAGGTTAGTACAGAATGAAGTAATTAACAGATATGGGTATTTGTGGAAAGTAACAACAGTTGTATGGAAAGATCTGTTTTTCTTGCATATTAGTGGATCCACAAGGGTTCCTACTGTAGCCCTTCAGCAGAAATAGAACAGCGTAAAAGCTGTCTCTCTGGTAACGCTTCAGTCTCTCTTCAATGCTTTCCAGCAGCTGGAGAGTGTCCTACCATAAAGCTGTGTCAGCCTATTAGTCAAGGCTATGCTGCTTGTTGTCATCTCTGCTGTCCTGTGGGAGCTTTGAGATGTGTATAGACCTTTTGAAATCAGTCTCAATTTTGCAAATGAGCAGTGCTGGTCTGTGGAAATGTCAGCCTTTTCAAACATGGCAAAGTAAATATGCTCTTGATGCTCCTGTAAAGAACATTTCAATGAATAGCATTTCAGTGCTGCAGTGAGAATAGTGTAATTGTGTAGCAGTGATCACCAAGGTACTGGGGGACCAGCAGCATTCCTTTGGAAATTCTTCTCCAGAAGGAAGGGAGCACTTCCACAGGAAAAGTCCACCATTTTGGACAAGTGTAATGTTGTTAGTTTTGTGCTTTTCTCACAGAGCATCAGTCATGATCGTTTAATCACAAATATTAATAGGTGCTAAGCAACTGTGATGTATTTACTGTTCTGTAGACTGTAGTTGGTGAACAAGTGCACAAGATCTGTGTAAATATACAAAATATTTTAAGGCAGTATTTGATAATCTCATTGAAACCATTTTTAAGGATAAAACAGAGCAGCTGCAGATGATACAAAATGGGGAGAAGTGGCTAATATACTAGAAGATTGTGGTGCCATCCAGGTGGTTGTCAGTGGACTGGAGAAAGGGGTTTTCAGGAGCCTCATGCAGTTCAACAAGGGGCAGCGCAAAGTCCTGCATCTGGGAGCAGGACTCAATGCACCAACTGACAGTGGAGGGAGGGGGCTACCAAGCTGGAAAGCAGCTTTGAAGCAAAGGACCTCAAGATCTTGCCAGACTTGATTGAACATAAACCAGCAGTGTGTTTCCTTGCTGCAAAGATGGTCAAAGGTAACTAAGGCTACATCAGGAGAAGCAGTGTCAACAAGTCATGGGAGATAATCCTTCATCTCTACCCTGCACTGGTGTGGCCATACCGTGAGTACCACTTCAGGCTCCTCAGTACTAGATGGGTATGGATATACTGGTTATAGAGTTTAAGAAACGGCCAGGAAGATGATTCAGGGATTGAAGCAGTTCTTTTATGAGGAAAGACTGAGAAAGCTGGGACTGTTTAGCCTGGAGAAGACAAGGCTCAGATGGGATATCATCAATTTGCATAAATATCAGATCATAGAATCATAGAATTAAACAGGTTGGAAGAGACTTCCAAGATCATCCAGGCCAACCTATCCCCCTGCCCTATCCAGTTGACTAGACCATGGCACTAAGTGCCTCAGCCAGGTTTTGCTTGAACACCTGCAGGGACGATGCCTTCACCACCTCCCTGGGCAGCCCATTCCAATGGAAAATCACTCTCTCTGAAGAACTTCCTCCTAACATCCAGCCTATACTTCCCTCAGCACAACTTGAGACTGTGTCCTCTTGTTCTATTGCTGGTTTCCTGGGAGAAGAGACTGACCCCCACCTGGCTACAGCCTCCCTTCAGGTAGCTGTAGACAGCAATGAGGTCACTCCTGAGCCTCCTCTTCTCCAGACTAAACACCCCCAGCTCCCTCAGCCTCTCCTCATAGGGTTTGTGTTCCAGGCCCCTGACCAGCTTCATTGCCCTTCTCTGGACACGTTCCAGTACTCAACATCTTTCTTGAATTGAGGAGCCCAGAACTGGACAAAGTACTCAAGGTGTGGCCACCTGGGCACACTGCTGGCTCATGTTCAGCTACTATCTGCCAGAACCCCCAGGTCCCTTTCTGCCTGGCTGCTCTCCAGCCACTCTGTCCCCAGCCTGTGGCACTGCTTGGGGTTGTTGTGGCCAAAGTGCAGAACTCTGCATTTGACCTTTTTAAATCTCAACTCATTGGCCTCTGTCCACCCTTCCAGCCTGTCAAGGTCCCTCTGCAGGGCTCCCTACCCTCCAACAGATCATCAAGACCAACCTCTCTGCCAGAGTAGGACTACACAATCTAGTACAGATCACAGGACATAAAATGAGATCAAGTTGGTCAAGCAGGACTTGCCTCTCCTAAATCTGTGCTGTCTGGGTCTGATGCCCTGGCCATCCTGTAGGTGCTCTGTGATTGCACTCAGGATGATCTGCTCCATTATCTTGCTTGGCACTGAGGTCAGGCTGACAGGTCTGTAATTTCCTGGGTCCTCCTTCTGACCCACCTTGTGTAGGGGCACCACGCTGGCCAGCTTCCAGACTTCAGGGACCTCTCCAGTGAGCCATGACTCACTGGACAGGTGATAAATGATGGAGAGTGGCTTGGCCAGCTCTTCTGCCAGCTCTCTCAGCACCCTAAGATGGATCCCATCTCATCCTATACACTTGTGAGGATCCAAGAGACTTGACAAGTCCCTAACTACATCCTCTGGGGTTACAGAGGGAGCTGTTCTGTTCCCTGACCCCACCTACCAGCTCAGGAGGCCAGCTGTCCTGAGGACAACCTGCCTTGCTACTGAAAATCGAGGCAAAGAAGGTGTTAAGCACCCCTGCCTTTTCCTCATTCACCTCCTTCTCCAATAAAGAGTGGAGATTATCCCTGCCCCTCTTTTCGTCATTAATATATTTATAGGAACACTTCTTATCATTCACAGCAGTGGCCAGTCTATGTTCTAACTGGGCTTTTGCCTCTCTCATTTTCTTCCTACATGACCTAGCAACATCCTTAAATTTTTCCCTGAGTTCCCTCCCCCTCTTTCCAAAGGTGATATGCCCTTTTCTCCCCCTCCTTAATTCCTTGAGCAGACCTTCACCCATCCAGGCTGGTTGTCTTCCCCGGCGGCTCTGCTTTCAGCACATCGGCACAGCCTGCTCCTGCGCCTTCAAGATTTCTCTCTTGAAGTAGGTCCAACCTTCCTGGACCCTTTTATTTTTAAGTCCCTTTCCCCAAGGTTAACTTCTTTGAATAAGCTGAAGTTTGCCCTCTGGAAGTCCAGTGTGGATCTTTTGTTGATGCCCCTCCTAGCTTCACTGCACATTGAAGTCTTTGTTATTTCATGGTGACTGCACCCCAGACAGTGTCTGACCACCACATCTCCCACCAGCCCTTCTCTATTCATAAACAGCAAGTCGAGCAGAGCCTTACCCTTGGTAGGCTGGCACACCAGCTGTGTCAGGAAGCTATCTATACTCTTTAAAAACCTTCTAGCCTGCCACTTCTCTGCTGTGTTGAGTTCCCAGCATATATCTGACAAATTAAAGTCACCTACAAGAACAAGGGCTGAGAGTCTTGAATTTAGCTTATTTATTAATTAATGTTTTGCCAAGTCACAAACTAAATTGCAGGAATATGTAGGAATATCTTCAGGGGCTGTGGTAGCATCACAATTACACTTCATGATGTTCCATTGTCTCATCTTTGCTTCCCACTGCAGCAATCCTCAAGACTCCTGTGCTTGTCACAGCACATCTTCATAAAGCTAATAGCCTAGCTCTCTGGAATGCTATTACATTGAGGTAAGGAGTAATGACTAATTCATTATATTTATTCTGCAGTATACTAAATTCTTTTTTTAAGTGATTTTTTTATTTCCAAGCTGTGAAGGGTCCAGGAAAGCCTGTATTCTTCAGAGACAAATGCATGGCATTAAGGATTTTTAAGTGCTCAGTTTTCTAGGAGCATCAGGAAAGATATGTTGCTAACGTGTCTTGTGCCTGAGGCCTTAACTACTTCAAAAATCTATGTCATGTTGGAGTTCTCCCACATAAAGAAGACAGTGGCAAGAGCATTATTCCAATGTGACAGCTTTTCCTATGGTGAACACACAAGATAAAAGGAAGCGACAGCTCTATGAACCATGGGTTGGCTCAAGAAGAGGCTAGATTGTCTGCTCTTGCCATATCTTTAGATTTTTAAATTTTGTAATTAGACCTGGGAGATCATCAAAGTGATTAAGAAGAATTGTATGGTCATAATTAAATGGAAGAAATGAAAGGCTTTAGCTGAGCTTCTAGTAAGGAGTCAAATATTTGCAAAAATAAAATGAACTTGTGTGAATGGGGAGAAGAAGAGAGGTACCGTTACTGCAGACCACACGAGCTAGGCTCATTAGACTTGCAACCTGAAGCTGTCACTCAAATGACTGATTACTTGATTCTCAAACTTTCTAGTCACACAGGTTAATCTGTTGAAAAGGGAACAAATCTTTGAGAAACTACTGGAGACAGGAGATTTCTCTACTTGAATAGACTGAGAAGAGAAACTTGCAATAAAGTCTTTGAGTAACGAAGCAAAATAACCTAGTGAGGAAGATGTGGAATTCTGAACTGTAGAGTCTTATATTCATTCACATTAATTGCAGATCATTTTATTAAGTGAGAGAATTCTAATTAGAGTTGATTATCTAAGTAAGGGTAATTTCCCAACCAAATAACAAAACTAATGCTAGATTATTTACCACTCTATTTTTTCCCCCTAGGAATTTCTAAATCCACATTTCCTGTCACCTTTGACATTTTTTCTTAATAATTAGCTGGGTAAAAGAAATATTAAATTTATCTCCCCTTCCCCTTGTAATTGCTCCCTTAAAATAACTATTTAGCTAAATGCTCTCTCTTGGGAGTTAAGATATGTCTCTATCAGTAAAGTTTGCTCTGATTTATCACAGACTGAAGGATGACTTCTCCCCCTAGGTTTATATTTGCACTTGAGTGCACAAGATTGAAAAGAAAAGTAGTGCTGAGTCAGACTTGTGACCAACACCTGCTGGTGGTACCAGGGCAAATCAGAACCTGCCTCAGCAGGTCTGCTGTCCCTGCAGTGCTTATCATGGTAGTAATACAGATATTTGTCTTATTAGTATTATTGTTATTCTACAGGCTTCCTTCTCTTGCCTATCTCAGTTCACATCTTGGGCTGTCCCTCTTGCTGAATTTGATTCTTACAAACATGCCCATGGTCAGTATGTGTATTCTTTTGTACTCTGTCTTTCTCATCTCCCGAATCTATTTAATATACATTGAAACATCAGCTGGAGTATTAATTGGAAAGGTTTGGTAAGCTGGCTGAAAATTTCCAAGTATAGTACAGGGAATAAGCATAATGCACTTTTGTGTTTTCTGTGTGAATTAGTCCCTTCTTTTTTATTTAAAAAAAAAAATCTGTGTTATTTACTTTGTCAAATCTCATGTTGGATAAAGCTATTTAAGGTTTGACATTCTCCCCTTCTGACCAACACCAGGGAAAATCTCTATAAGCTCTTTTCAACATGGAATAAAAGAAACTTGTTAAAGTGAAATGCTCTGTTCAAATATCCAGCCCCTCAGATCTTGCTACGAAATGTCTTTTTTTTGGCAGCATCCCAAATCAAACTACCATAACGAAGTATAATGACTATATTAAATAACTAGTGCAAAATAAGTCTAAAAAACAGGAGTCATTATGCAAATTGCTTGAACAGAGTGAGAATTTTGCTTCCAATTCTGCTAGTATGTTATTCAAATCTCTTCTGCCTCCTAATGCACTTCTCTGCTGAGCTGTTTTGGTGGCTGTTCACAGGATCACAGGATCACAGGATATTAGGGGTTGGAAGGGACCCAAGGAGATCATCGAGTCCAACCCCTCTGCCAGAGAAGGACCACGCAATCTAGCACAGATCACATCCAGACAGGCCTTGAGAGTCTCCAGGGAAGGAGACTCCACAGCCTCTCTAGGGAGCCTGTTTCAGTGCTCTGTGACCCTTACAGTAAAGAAGTTCCCGCTTGCGTTGAGGTGAAACCTTTTGTACTGCAACTTACACCCATTGCTCCTTGTCCCATCACAGGGAGCAAGTGAGCAGAACCTCCTCCTCCTGACACCCAATCTTCAGATGTTTATAAACATTTATTAAATCCCCTCTCAGTCTTCTCTGGACTATAAAGTCCCAGGTCCCTCAGCCTCTCCTCATAAGCCATGCCCTCCAGTCCCCTAACCATCCTTCTAGCCCTCTGCTGGACCCTCTCCAGCAGATCCCTGTCCCTCTTAAACTGGGAAGCCCAAAGCTGAATGCAGTATTCAAGATGAGGTCTCACCAGGGCAGAGTAGAGGGGAAGGAGAACCTCCTTCCTGGAGAACCTGCTGGACACACTCTTCCTAATACACCCCAGGATCCCACTGGCCTTCTTGGCCACAAGGGTACATTGTTGTGCCATAGTTAACTCGTTATCCACCAGGACTCTGTTGTTGTAGTACTTTTAATATGGATTTAATTGTGGTTCCTTGGAATTGCTGAGACACCCTGGGTGGAAGGACAGGCAGGAGTGTGCTAGAGAGCTGGAGTGACTTTTGTTGCATGGTTGTGGTCATATGAGACTTTGCTAGGTACAGTCACTTTGGATCCTCATGCCAGGACTGCTGTTTCTGCTGACTATGGTTTGTGGTGTAAATTCTGGTAAAAGGGAAGCTTGCAGAATGGATATCTCAATGTACTGATTAAGCTTTACTACAAAGTGCAACACTTCCTCCCCATCTGACTGCTGGGATCAAATCCAAAGAAAATAAAACACAGATTTTTTTTATGAAAGGATTTTCTCCTACAAGCAGACAGGAAACTCACTGCTGTATATTCCTTATGTTGCACTTCAGGGCGATCATTTGAACCCTTGCTTCCAGAGTTTGTGTACATGAGAAAGACTCTGCCTTTTGGTCAAGGGAAATGTCATGACCTTCCTTACACATCACAATATCAACTATCTTACTTGAATCAGCTCTATATACAATTTCAGAACTGTCAGAATTTCATTTTCCTCATAAAATATTCTGCACAATACTGGAACTCCACAGTCCTCTCTTTCAGTCATGAATCTGGATTAAAAAGCCTTTGCTACCACACAGCAGTTCACAGACCCATCTGCTGTGCTTGGCACAACTTCATTACCATTGTGAAAGCTAGGATGCTGAAAATAACTCTTTAAAATGGAAAGAACCCTCGTTTGGAAAAGAGGTACTTTTATCAGTCTTTGCTGCTAAGGAAAGCACACATGGATTCAACACCTTCAGTATTTCATTGCGGCATTCAGTGATCTGGTTCACAGTCTGAATGTAGTCCTGTACTCAGAATCTCAAGATTCTGCTTTCTTTCAACCTAGAGCTTTGCAGAAATTTGAACGTTGTGATTTATTGATAACACTTATCAGAGCTATTTGTATGTTTCCTAATAATATTGTCTCTGATATATTATTTCCACAGCAGCTTGTAAATATGAATATCTTCCTCAGCAGAGGGTAGAGCAGATCTTCCTCTCTTTGTATATCTAGAGTGTCGTTGTCCACGTCTAAGCCAACCAACTTCCTGCTTTCCTTCAGTCAGCACAGAGATTTCTTCAAAGCACAAACTCTCTCAATGTGTAGTGACTTTTCTGGGAATTGTCAGAGAAACAGCTCCCCAACAGTACCAGCTTCTCTGCACTAGCTGGCAGAGATGCTGAGGATAAAAATGCTTCCCACATTTACATGCTAAATAGACATGTAGCTTTTAGATTCCTAAAACTAGGTAAAGCAGAAGCAAAGACTGAATCCATATTTCCCAAGACACGAGTCTTGTGATTTGTGGGAAGCTTGATTTTCTGGATATCTGTCCCCAAGGAAGAGCAACATGAAGGGATTTTGCAACTAATGTGAGTCTAGCTGAGACAGGCTTTCAGTTAGTTGATTGGAAATGACCTATTGCCAGTTTTATTGGGAAAACCTTGAGAAATGTAAAATGTGCTGGCTTCCTACCTCTGTGCCTCTGCATTTGGAAACACTTCTCCTTTTGTAAAGCTCTGCATCCTGAGTGTAGTCAATTTTGTTTCATCTGATTAAAAAGCTATCTGATGTTTAGCATTTTCTCTCCGTAAATACATTTATAGAAGTCAGTTGTCTTTGGTGGCACTAAACAAGTGATCTCTTGAGTCTTTAGCTGAGGCAGCTTTGCTACTTCTGAATCTTTTTTTTTTCCTTCAGGTATCAGACAGCTTAAATGATTTCCCACACAATTTAAAAAAAAAAAGGTAGATATCAGAATTTGAGCTACCATCTTCAAACTGGGTTCTCCCTTGTCTGAAACTCTGGCAAGATCATCATTCTACTCTATTCGCTTGTTTTCCCCCATGGTTATACAAGTACTACTTTTCTCATCTTTGCCATGGCGTGCTGCTGGGAGCTCCTGTTGAATTGTTCTGTTACTCTGACTTTCAGACTCATTGACCTTTCCTGGCTCTCTTCTTTCTTGAGTACAATGCCTGCCCCCACCACTTCTCCTTTCCAATTGTTTTGATATGGTCTACAAAGCACCTTTATAGATTTTATGCTTCTAGGTGTCTGTGGGAAACAGATTTTGGCCAAATGGGCACAGCTTCTGAAATGTGCTGGTCATTCTGAATTTGTTACCTAGCACCAATTGCATCCTAAAAATAGCCATAACATTATTGCTGATAAAGTGTTTTATCAGCAATAATGTTATGTCTATTTTTAAGATGCTTGAAAAATGTTGATTAATGCTGAGAACTGTACCAATCACTGACCTGTCCTGATCTATCCTTCTGAAAGACTCTTTATAACTGAAATATCCCTGCGTCTGCTACTTTTTGAGGTGGCTTTTAGTTATTTTGCAGCTTATCTATTAACTGCTTTTCATACTGTATCTCCATAGTTTTGTAATCACAATACTATGATGTGGTACTTGTCAAGTCTAACTATGCAAATATATCTACTCAGCTGCCTTTGCTAAAGGAATTATGGTTTATTTAACAATTTAAAATTAAACCCCACATTATTTATACTCCTGTGGCTTAGGTATCCAGCATCTGAGCATTTTGCATGATCTCTATGTATCCTGTTCTACACTTGACCTCTAAGATGTTGATACATGTGAGCTTTTTTTCCAGTCTCTAACAATTATCCCAACAGCTGGGGCTCTTTAGCTTGGAGAGCAGATGACTAAGGGGTGACTTCATCCATGTTTATAAATATGTAAGGGGTGAGTGCCAGGAGGATGGAGCCAGCCTCCTCTCGGTGATGCTCAGTGACAGGATAAGGGACAATGGGTGGAAGTTGAGGCACAGGAGATTCCATGTGAACATGAGGAAGAATTTTTTCACTGTGACAGTGACAGAGCACTGGAATGGGCTCCCCAGGGAGGTTGTAGAGTCTCCCCCTCTGGAGATATTAAAGAACTGTCTGAATGCTTTCCAGTGTGATCTGCTTTAGGTGATCCTGCTCATGCAAGGGGGCTGGACCCCCTTGCATGATCTTTTGAGGTCACTTTCAGCCCCTGACATCCTATGATTCTATGATTCAGAAAATGACTTAAAGTAAACATCAACTTAACACATTAGCATGTATTTTTAATTTAGCTTGGAGTAGGAAGCTGAGAATCTGCTCAGTTGCTTTGTTTAGGACTCTTCTCTGGAAGATTATGCAGATCTTTTAAAAATGAAAAAAAAAAAAAAAGCTTTTGCAGGTGACATATTGCCCAATATTGTAGTTTCCATTGACTTCAGCACCTGGATTGTAATCAGGAGTAAAATATGTTCTGGTTTAAAGCAAAGTGTGCTACAAGAGCTCTGCCTCCAGCTAAGAGCAATGGAGAGAAGAGTGAAAGATGCCCATTTGGTTTCTGGCCTTACGGCAAGTTAAGGACTTAAAGGGGCATGAAATGCCCCAGTTAGGTCAGAAAGAGATGTTCTCTATCACAGGCAGTCTATGCTAGTGGCTTTGCAAAGCTACTTTAAGAAGCATATGACAGTAATAGTCGAAAGAGATCTGCTTTGTATTTGAACAGTACAGGGCCACACACACAGGATAGGAGGACTTTGCCCAGTATTGTGCTTGAGTTTAGAGATATCCTAACAACAACAACAACAACAACAAGAAGCATATTTCTGAGTGCTGTACTTCTGTAAACCATCAGAGATGGAAACTCTGTCTGTAATTAGCTTTCCTGTCTAACCTTAATATACATAATACCTTTTTTTAACTGTGATGCTTCTCAAGTGACATAGATTGAAAGTTAATTACCACTTGCAGCTAATTCATTTACTTGCAGGGACAGGAAAGGAAAAGAAAGGAAAGGAAAGGAAAGGAAAGGAAAGGAAAGGAAAGGAAAGGAAAGGAAAGGAAAGGAAAGGAAAGGAAAGGAAAGGAAAGGAAAAAGGAAAGGACCCAAATCACAAATCTTCTTAGTAAACATACAATGCTATAATTAATTATTTTAAATGTATTCTTTTGGTAATCCCCCTCTCTCCTACTTCTCTAACAGCTGATTCTTCACCCATGCATGCTGAATAATTTGACAGCTACTTCCTTCCTGACAACAGAATATGAAGAGCCCTGAGAGCCTTGTAGGTAAACTACTCCCTGGTATTTAACAAATGTTATTTAGATGCTGTAACCAAATCCTCTGTCACTGTGAAGAGTAAGACTTCATTGGTTTGTGGGATATAGAAGTGTTATGCAGGTTGTTAGGGCCCCAGACCTGTAAGAAATATAAGGAAAAAGAACAAACTTGTGCTTGAAAACAAGGCTGGTTCTGTTGCTTATGCCTCTGACCTTAGAAAGGAACTTTAAGGGGACTGTATTTACTCATAAAGTTTGGGAAAGAATGGGAAATACTTGTCAGAGAATACACTCCCTAAAAAAAAAACCACATTAAAGGTTTGAGTCTAGACCCAAAGGTACTCTTTAGAAAAGTCTTTATTCTTCTCTTGTTTCTTGCCTTCCGATTCCTTCTACCTTCCATCTCACTGTTGTTCAAAAGTATGTCTAGGAACATTAGTTTTTAAGTCAGGAAAACTTTATCTAATTGTTCTGACTTTGTGTTCAACTTTTGATTTATGACTTCTGTTTACTATTTGTTGTCATGTACTAATTTCCTCAGAACTGACATCTAGTTTATTGGTCCTTTTCTAAGGCTTGCTGTCATAATATTTTTGCTTTAAAGGTAGAGATATAATTTGCTTTTCAGCTACTGAGATCTGTTTATAGCTGTGTTGATTGTCATTAGTGGTAAGAAATTTGTGGTTGTTAAAAAATTCCTTTTATCCCATTTTTTAGCTCTAACTTTGAATCTTGACAAACAGCCTTTCCATTCTGCCACTCAAAAATGAGAGAATGAATACTGTTCCCAGCAGCTTCTTAGCAACTAAGAAGCTAACCTCTTAGTTCAATAAGGACAAGTGCAGGGTCCTGCATCTGGGGAGGAATAACAACAGGCACCAATACAGGCTAGGGGCTGTCCTGATGCGAGGCATCTCTGTGGAGAAGGACCATGGAGTCCTGGGGGACAGCAAGTTCTGCATGGGTCAACAGTGTGCCCTTGTGGCAACGAAAGCCAGTGCCATCCTGCGGTGCATGGGGAGGAGTGTGGCCAGCAGGTCTAGGGAGATTCTTCTCCCCTAATACTCTGCCCTGGTGAGATCACATCTGGAATACTGTGTTTAATTTTGGGCTCATCAGTTCAAAAGAGACAGGGACCTACTGGAAATAGTCCAGTGGAGAGCCATGAGGATGACTGAGGGACTTGAGCGCCTCTGCTACAAAGAGACTTGGAAACCTGGGGCTGCTTAGTCTGGAGAAGAGTGAGAGGAGATCTAACCATTGTATACAAATATCTGAGGGGTGGGTGTCAAGTGGATGGGGCCAATCTCTTCACTGGTCAGCAGCAATAAGACAAGGAGCAACAGCTACAAATTGGAACATAGGTTTCTCTTCAACATGAAGAGAAACTTCTTTACAGTGAGGGTGTCAGAGCACTGCAACAGGCTGCCCAGAGAGGATGTGGAGTCTTCTTCTTTGGAGACTTTGAAAACCTACCTGCATGCGTTCCTGTGTGAACTACCCTAGGGGATCCTGTCTTGGCAGGGAAGTTGGACTTGATGATCTCTGGAGTTCCCTTCCAACCTCTAATGTTCTGTGATTCTGTAACCTTCAGGCAACTTGACAGCTAGAATATAGTGTTGGAAGCCCCTGCACTAGTCTCAAGTTTCAGCAGAAGTCATAGGAGTTGTTCTAAATCAGAACTTTTAGAAGTCCCCTTCTGTAACCTGCTGTGGTGGGGAAAATTCTTGCTATGCTCCGGAATCTCGTTCTAGCAAATGGCTTGAAATCATCAGCAAAACTACAGCTCAATTTACCTGTATAGCTGTAGGTAAGGATAATCTAATATAGATATTTTAAAGTATATTACAGTTTAATTTAATACAGGTAGGTAACCAGGGGCAACACCCCTACCCCCCCCCAGTTTTGTTGCAAACAGCTGGACAGCTATACTATTTAAATCATTCACAGCCTGTGCTGTCTGCTTGTGATGATAAAACCAGGCACTGTTGGAAGGTACAGAAACACTTCCTACCACTCTGGCATGATTTCAAAGTCCATATTTTCCAGCAGATTGAATACAGGAGGTTGAGTCTAAGTGATGTCCTAATTGCTATTTGATAGCTAACAAAAATGCAACTTAAGAGCTGGCATAAGCTACCATGCCAGATTTCAGGTTCTCTGGATCTGTCTTGTGTGAAGATCCAGGCATTCATAAATAATTTAGCCTCTCTCAGTCAAAACACCATGTTTTTTTTAATAGATTTTCTCTGCCAGTCAGAAGACCACTGTGATCAACTCTTTTGAGCCACTCAGCTCATGCCATAAACATTTCAGTCATCAATTCCTGTGAAGATTTTTTTTTTCTATTGGTAAGAAACAGCCTGAAGATTCTGCAGAAAGCTGACTAATGTTTCATGAGATACTTGTTGTCTAGTTGAGGATGACTGAATCTGTACATGTCTCCTATGTGTCTGTCCTGGTAGGGCATAAACCCTGCTGGACTGGTTTAACCCTTGCTCTCCTCCTCCTCTTGTGGGGTCCAGGAGTGGAGTTAGATGAGGAAACAATAAGGGTTTGGCCCCAGCAAAGCCTTGAGGGCTAGGGGCTTGGCACCACATGTCAGGTGTCTTGTGCTGTCCTCCACATGCCTGCATGGTCAAATGAGGCAGGAAGCTTTGAATTCATTGGCCAGAACAATGGTGCTAGTGCCTATTGGCCAGTTTGATTTTCAAAATGAAGTATTTAAAGGGGGATGATTTAGAAACCATTTCTTTCTGCACCTGGCTTTTCTGCATTCAGCATGGAGCCTTCCTGCCTCTCATTGTTTGTGGCTCGTTAAAGGTGGCCACGTGTATGCAGCTCACACCTGCCAGTTTAGCAGCTCAGCAGCATCTCCTCCCTCTGCCTGGAATGTTTTATATTTTACCCTGGGATCATTATCTTGAGTTTGAAAGTGTCTTTGATACAGAAGACTTGCTCAGGGACCAAAGGCATCGTGAGTACATATGCTGGAGTGAATGTCAAGACTCTATAGGCATAGTTAGAATTTTTCCTGGTTTTGCATTACTGCTTTCCAAGTTCTGATTGTTTAAACTGTTTAATTCTATGCAATTGCTTCCTGTCCACTGAAAATCCAAACAATCTCAGGGAATTTTTCAGATTTTTGAATATTAATCAAAAAACATTCACACAGCAATTTATATTCATAATTCATAAATGATGATTAATTTCCAGTACAGTGTCCCAGTGCAGTAAGAATCACGCTAGAGGTTTTGCATTGCTCCATGTAGCTGAAGATCATTTCCAGAGCAGTCTGTATGCTTCCTGGGTTTTGCACTATGTGAAAGCTTTGAACTGTGGTGGATTGCTCTAAATGGCTGTTGTCAGTCTGTACAGTCTTCCCAGGGAAGGCCTTAGCAGGGGTCACCTCATATCAGCCTTCGTGAGAATCATAGAATCATAGAATCAACCAGGTTGGAAGAGACCTCCAAGATCATCCAGTCCAACCTAGCACCCAGCCCCATCCAGTCAACTAGACCATGGCACTAAGTGCCTCAGACAGTCTTTTCTTGAACACCTCCAGGGATGGTGTTTCCACGACCTCCCTGGGCAGCCCATTCCAATGGCAAAGAAGAAAAGCTGACACCGAATAGGGCCTAAAGTCAGGTCCTTGACATGAGGATGAATGGGAATTTGAGTAGCGTAGGAGAAATGGAAATGAAAAATTAAAGTCAAATGGTGTGATCTTTAAACTGTATGACATGTTAATTGTCACTATTTATCACTATCAAGTGACCATGGAAATTTAGAATTGAAAACCTTAATGCATTCTTTATAGGAACAAAAGCTCCTGAATTATACAGCAGTCTAAAATGTTCCTAGTGCAGGTGACTCAGCTCATCTATGCATTATTTAAAGAGTCCTATGATATCAGACAGTCTGCTGCTATGTAACTGCAATCTATATCACCATTTTTCACAGGCATGTTTTTACAGTTTCCTAATTCTAATTGTAAAAATTTGGAATAGTCCTACTAATGGACTTCTGCAGTATGACTTCACCCTCATCTAGGGTTGTGGCTGTCTCCAGCAGTAATTTAAATATACAGTTAAACTTGTGGTGACTCCTTTCTAATTTTGGAGAATGAAGGCTGGAATCATATTTGCATTTCTAGTCTAAGAAAAGATATTTCAAGAGCATTTATTCTCTGCACTAGGAGATTGTCTGGAAGATGAGGAGCAGCCTCAGACAGTAGGTTAAAATGGTCCTGCTCTGTGAATAGGAGGAAAGAGGTGGAAGCAGCACTTTTCAAGTAGTTATGCTATCTGCCATGACACCCCTATAGTCCGACTCAAGTTGACCTTTTAATGTTACTGTCATTCACATGCAAAGAAAAAAAAGCTTAAGTTACAGCTTCTTCTAAAGCTTCAGACAGAAAATCACTAAGCAGAAACCACACATCTCATATCATCTCAACAACATCTCTGGAAGATGTATATTTCTTTTACTGTTGTTGTAGTAGTGTTGCTTAAATAAAGTGGCCTGGACATTTAAAATATATTAAAGAATTCTTTCTAAGGTTAATTTTCCACCATTCACATGTCGGTAAAAGATTTTCTTCAAATTATCACTACAAAAGCTGTCTTTTTTATACACAAAAATACATAATAGACAAAATAGAGCTTTAAAATAGAATTTACATTCCAGGCTTAAAACTGAAAAAACATTACTTTTTGCTCATAAAAAGAATAAGATGCACAAGTTTCATTATATATATTTTTTCCTTTTTAATTAAAATCCAATAATCTCATCAGGAAATATGGTTTCAAAGTAGTGCTGATGAGGGAACCGTTTTTAAACCACACCAATATCTGTGAGGATGAATAGGAATTTCACAGTATCACAGTATCATCAGGGTTGGAAGAGACCTCACAGATCATCAAGTCCAACCCTTTACCACAGTGCCCAAGGCTAGACCATGGCACCAAGTGCCACGTCCAATCCTGCCTTGAACAGCCCCAGGGACGGCGACTCCACCACCTCCCCGGGCAGCCCATTCCAGTGTCCAATGACTCTCTCAGTGAAGAACTTTCTCCTCACCTCCAGCCTAAATTTCCCCTGGTGCAGCCTGAAGCTGTGTCCTCTCGTTCTGGTGCTGGCCACCTGAGAGAAGAGAGCAACCTCCTCCTGGCCACAACCACCCCTCAGGTAGTTGTAGACAGCAATAAGGTCACCCCTGAGCCTCCTCTTCTCCAGGCTAACCAATCCCAGCTCCCTCAGCCTCTCCTCGTAGGGCTGTGCTCAAGGCCTCTCCCCAGCCTCGTCGCCCTTCTCTGGACACGCTCAAGCATCTCAATGTCCCTCCTAAACTGGGGGGCCCAGAACTGAACACAGCACTCAAATTGAAGAGCCAAAAATATGTGTGTGTCAGTAACATTCCTCCAAACTGAACCTTTCTGTAACACTGACATTGAAAAAAGCCTGGATGAAGCACTTAGTGCCGTGGTCTACTTGATTGGACAGGGCTGGATGATAGGTTGGACTGGATGATCTTGGAAGTCTCTTCCAACCTGGTTGATTCTATGATTCTATGTTAATTTCTCTTCTCTCCCAATTCTCATTTCTAAATGCACTTTTCAAATCTCCTGAAATGGGGTAAAAAACATGATTGGCTGTTCCTAACATTGATTGCAGAGGCTGCCACCTCTTGACTAGTGAGAAAAAGTGCTGTATAGGAGTCAAAACTCAAAATTGAGTCAGAATAGAAAAATGTGCTCATTTTTCATGTCCTCAACTATATAAAACAGAACTTCTTGATGATATGTACTATCACAGAATTAGAATCATAGAATCATAGAATCAACCAGGTTGGAAGTGACCTCCAAGATCATCCAGTCCAACCTATCACCCAGCCCTAGTCAATCAACTAGACCATGGCACTAAGTGCCTCAGCTAGGCTTTTTTTTTAACATCTCCAGGGACAGCAACTCCCTCACCTCCCTGATCAGTTACTCTAAGTTACTCTGTGTATTAACCTGTGCAGGACTCTGACATTGTCTCTACTGAACTGAAAAAAACTGAGTTAACAAATACTGAATATGCTCCCTCTCCCTCCCTCACAAAGGAGCTTTAGTGATTAAATGTGGAAAATGGATGGCTGGAGAGTGCTGAGGAGCTGCCTAATGCTCCTACCTTCTCAAATGCATACTGAGATCAGAACAAGTGAAATGTGTTTCGCCCTTTAGGAAAAATAAAAAGTGATGTCAATTCTAACACTACGAGTGGAACTGAAAATGCAGATGCCATATGGCGTTACGGCACATACAAGCACTGCAAGGATGATCACTCACTCAAATGAGTAGAAATTTACTACTGAGATGCTGTTGCTTTCTCTAGTATTGCAGTAGTGCCTGGGAGTCTTATTCATGCACCAGGACCCCATCAAGAGCGAAACACCACGCAGGGAAGAAAAATTGAGATCCCAGCATCAGTGGATATAATTGCAGGCCTCAACACACTTGACTCAAACCCTTGTACAACAGAGCCTGGTTTTATTTGTTAACAGAAACCTTTAGGACTCATGCTATTATAGTTGCATCATCTCTTTGAGTTCATCCTTAAAACATGACTCTTGCCAAAAACTCAATTCTCAGACCTTTTCAGCTGGTAGAAAATCTGGCAGGTTTCTAATGTATCACTGAAGATGATATTTTCTATATTTTCTATCAACAATGCTCGAAGAGTGATGGATGAAGGCTGCTGCCTTGCACAGGAGATGCTGTCACAGAGATGCTGATGTTTACCTGAAAATGTGGTTATAGGATGGTACTCAGAAAAGGAGAAATTACCTTTTGTGTTCTATTTTAGACCTCATTTCTATGTCCTTGTCTGGATATAATAATTCTGTATCAAACCTGAGTATGTTGGTAACTCACAGTATCTCCCCTTAGTCTCTGTCATTGCTTTGATTTCTCTCCCCCCACTCCACCCTCTTTGCAAAGAACCAGTTTGTGGTACTTTCATCTTAGCCAAGCTCAGCCTGCAATCAGCTGGCTTTCAGCTGATTCCCTGACTTCTGTGAAATATCAAGGAAACAAGGACCTCTGTTTTAGATTATTTTCATTATAATCCCCCAGTAAACCCTCATTTAAATTTCTCACTCAGAATATGGTCACTGGAAGATTATATGATAAAAAAAACCATCTGCTGAGTAGTCAACACACTCAGGTAGATGTATCCAAGGAGACTGACCCTTATGATGGCAGACTGCTTCTGAAAATTTGCTATTTGTCTCTGTGAGGTTTGAAGGTCTCTGAAAATCTGGCACTACATATAAATGTATTGAATACAGAGCCATGATGGGAAAATTCTCTGCTCCACAAGCAGAAACATTTGAGGCCAAGGGTGCCTCAGGAAAAGACCCTGTGAGTTAGAGTCCTGCTCCTCGCTATTGCTGTTGTACTGTAAATCCTAGCTGTAAATTGATCACACTTCAACATCAGTGCAGCTGCTCTTAATAAAAATTGTCCTAGTCCTCTGAGGATTTGCAACTTTTGTTTAATACTCAGGCTAAATTTTTTAATGGCTTCTGACTATCCATTTCTTACTATAGCAGTGGTGTCCTTTAGTTTAAATAGTTCTTTGTCTCTGCTAAATTTACAGTAACTTAGACTGATGACTTTATAGAAATCAGTCAGAATCCCCACAACCCTTATTCTCTTAGACAAAACAAGCCAGCATCTTTTAATCTCATTTGAGAAGATATGTTCTTCATTTCCTTGATAATTGTAGTCCTGTTACACACTGAATTAATCTTCCTTGCATCTGCAGTTTCCCATCCTGGACTGCATATTGTTTTCCAGATGGCCTCATCATGGCCTTGTTCTCTAAAAATGCCTCACAAGGGACATTTGAAATGAAATGACTTTTCCAGCTATGATTGACTAATCAAGACAGAATTTTCTCTCTTTCTGGCACCTCCAGTGGGCAATCTCTAATTTAGATCAGATTTTTTCCATTAGTTTGAGGGCATAGCTTTGTCCTGCACATGAGTGGATATATATCTGAGAAAATGTTGAGGCTCAGGGCACTTATTGCATATGCAATCAGTTGAGTAATATCCATTTGCTCCAAAAGACTGATTCATATTCTAACTGATGCTAGAAGTGCCTATCTTTCCTTGTTGCTTGTAAAAGTAACACAGGAATTTCACATTCCTAAGTGTTCCTAAGGAACATCTTCCTCATGAGGAGAGACTGAAGGAGCTGGGGTTTTTTAGCTTGGAGAGAAGACAACTAAGGGGTGACCTCATTCATATTTATGTAAGGGGTGAGTGCCAAGAGGATAGAACCAGCCTCTTCTCAGTGATGCCCAGTGACAGGACAAGGGGCAATGGGTGGAAGTTGAGACATAGGAGGTTCCATGTGAACCTGAGGTAGAATTTTTTCACTGTGAGGGAGACAGAGCACTGGAATAGGCTACCCAGGGAGGCTGTGGAGTCTCCCTCTCTGGAGATATTCAATAACTGTCTGAATGCATTCCAGCGTGATCTGCTCTATGTGATCCTGCTCATGCAGGGGGGCTGGACCAGATGATCTTTTGAGGTACCTTCCATCCCCTGACATTCTATGGTTCTATGAAATTGGATGATGTGGTTAGCTGAGCCAAAGTCTGCTGCATGATAGGCAGCATGCACTTTGTAGAGCATGCTGCAAAACTTCATCATGTTCCTATGGCTTGGGAACATCCATTCTCTCATATGCTTCCCAGTTCCCACTGTGGCTGCATGGTTGCTGGAAATAACATAGGACAAGTCATCACTGGTTGTAGAAAACAATATATTTGCTTTCTCTGACCATAAACCTACATCTTTTGTTCACTAGAATGTTTATAGTTCAGCTACCTTTTCACTTAGTATGATCATGTCCTGCTTCCACATTATACTATCCTATTCTGTATCTTTTGTATGAGTGATTCTTTTTGCTTTGTTCCATGACTGTCTGCTTCACTTCGTTTTGGGCTATCTTGAACACCAATTTCACCAATATCCTTCTAGATATCTTTTTTTTTTTTTTAAATTTTATTTTTTTCCCCATGTCCTGCTATTTGCACAGACACAATTCCTTCTGCTATATGTTTTACCTTCCCTTGAGAAATCTAGTTCACCTTGTATGTTGGTAATCTTAACTTTGTTTCCATGCCGTATGATGTACATCTTTCTCCTTCCAAGCTTATCACCCACAAAGCAATTTCTTATTCATTTAATCCCAGAACTGCTCTATATGTTTTCCCCTCCTGTTTTACAGTGCATAATCCTCGAGAACTTTCAGGCTTTTTCCATTTTCCAAGTTCTTGAAATCTTTAGTGCAGTTAAATAGGTCTCTTAATTAATCTGTATTCTGACAGTCCAGATAAAGATTCTTTTTCATTTCTCTGAATTCTGCTATAAAATCTTTAGTCAGAGCTGTGACATGCACTTCTCAAGAGCAGTTTTCTAAACATTAATTTCATTCAGTGCTAGCTGAGCTTTTGAAACTCTTTTTCTTAGTGTGGATATCCCATTTACAGTCCTGTGGAGCTCTTCCATGCACAGATCTGATGGTGCCATTGTAGTGACTGAGCAATCTCCTTTAATTGCACTCCATGCTCTGTGTGGTAAGTGATATTCTGTTAAATATTAGTAACAAATAAGAAAGAAAATAAACTTGTATTCTATTACAGTTCTAACTGTGGCTGCAACTGTTTCCATACTAATCAGTGAACTTTTCCAACCTAATCAATATCCCACACTTGTATTTACTGGATTTTACTCACTTTTCCAATATTATCATCAGAACTATGTGAGAAAGTACTTATATTACAGGAAGTATTTTCACAGGCAATTCACATCACTATGGGATGAACAATTTCTCAGCTTTTCCTCTGAGACTGCAAATGCAACTCAGATGAAGTTGTATCTTTTGGCATGGTGGGGGGGAATAAAATAAAAACAGATGGGGTTTGGGCCTTCCTTCCTTCCTTCCTTCCTTCCTTCCTTCCTTCCTTCCTTCCTTCCTTCCTTCCTTCCTTCCTTCCTTCCTTCCTTCCTTCCTTCCTTCCTTCCTTCCTTCCTTCCTTCCTTCCTTCCTTCCTTCCTTCCTTCCTTCCTTCCTTCCTTCCTTCCTTCCTTCCTTCCTTCCTTCCTTCCTTCTCCAGATCTCAGTTATCTAAGTAGGTGACCTTTAACTAGATTAAACTAATTGCATTGAAATTACAGCATGTGGAACAGTAAAAGAACTTAGACAATGTACAGATTTAATTACATTAGGTTTACAGGGCTATCCACAGCAAATGAATATCCCAGTTCTGTCTTTTCTTCCCGTATCTTACCCAATTAGACCTATTCCTTACGAATATCTGTCTGTCTTTATATACCAGAGACAGAGCAGTGGATCTTTAAAACTCAAGATCTGAGCTAAAAATCTTCCCATACAGATAAGGCCTGAAGCAGCCTGGTAACAGACTATATCACATGCTGACCACTGGGTTTTGGGTGTTCATTTGAAATAAACCATAGGTTTAAAGCACGAACTTTGGTTGGCACCTTATTTGACTGAGACTTTCATTGCTTCAGTGTGCTTCTTCGTATGCTCTTTCTCTCTTTCCTTGTCTTCTCTTTCTCTCCCCTTCTGCTAAAGGTAGTAGCACTAAAGCTACCACCTGAAAAATCCATATTTGATCACCCAGACAAACTTCTGTGAGATGTGTTTTGATTCCATTCACAGTTTATACCTTGAACCATCTTAAAGCAGGGCTGGGATTTCAGCTATTCTTGCAGAAACTAATTGATAGGTCATAAACACATCACAGAGAGCAAATATTTACTGCTAATTTAGGAAAAAAGTTAAATTTGGAGATTTTTTTTCATCCTCCTAGGAGGAAAAAAATCCTGCTACAGCACTAGTCCTATGTATCTTTTAATTAGGCTGTTTAATAAAGATGCTTTTGATCTGAACATTATTGTTCTGTATTGCAGTCCAGAGAGACTGATCGGTCTGAGATTCAACTTCCTCTGAGTAACCAGCAGCGTTTGGCTGCAAGGC
The DNA here is from genome assembly GCF_015220805.1 of Pogoniulus pusillus. Taxonomy (NCBI): domain Eukaryota; kingdom Metazoa; phylum Chordata; class Aves; order Piciformes; family Lybiidae; genus Pogoniulus; species Pogoniulus pusillus. The sequence continues at coordinate 13,070,096 of NC_087264.1, read as the reverse complement.
AGGATGGTCTCTTATACTACCTGAAAAATTCTTGTAAGAGCTGCCTCAGAACACAGGGATTGATCTTGACTGTGCATTTCAGCTCCATTTCAAATCTTTAACTGTTTGTTCACTGGAAAATAAAAGGAAACTTTACTGCCATTCTAAGGGGCTTACATGCAGGAGTTTGCATTTCAAGCATTTAGGAACTTCTGTAGAATACAAGCTAGTGATTTAAATTGGGCTGTGGGAATAGCTCTGAGAAAGGCTGAACAAATAAAATGGAACTACTTCATTCATCATTTTAATAGCATTTAGCTTGCCTCATAAAGAAAGTGGTAGCTTTTATTGCTCATACAAAGACTTATGCCACTATTAAAGAATGATGCTTCAGCTACTTCTGCTCTAAACTACAGAGTGTGCCAAACCCCAGTGGACTGAATTCTATTTAGTACTTAGCACCTAAGTGCTAACTAATAAAGTAAAATGGAAGGGCAGTGTTTGGAAACAGCAATTGCAATATTTAAAACGTGATGGTAGGGAGAAGAATAATACCTTAAACAAAAAACCCCACATTTGTATACATCAGTATGTTGAGATGTTAGATGTTTCCAGGTCAAATCTCTTGAATTTTATAAGACCTCATACTACATTAAAACAGCAAGGTGTAATTGGATTAAAACTTCACCAAAATACAGCTTCTTCTCTAAAAAGCTTAGCTTGTGTGATTCAGTTACTGAGGAGAAATATTACTGGATGCACAGATGTGCTCTGAATTCTTCCTAAAACCACCACTGGGTTTCACCCAGTCTGCATCCAAAGCTTTAAATAGAAGTCTGTTAGTACTGTCAAATCATTCAGGTTCCTGCAGATTCAGATATTCTGTGAAAATTAAGCATACAGGAGGCAGGTGGACTCCCTATTTTTGGAAACAAATAAAATTTCAGAAGTGCTCCCTCCAGAGAACTTCAGGGTAGGTAGCTCATGCACACTTCTGCTTTGTGAAATGGGATCTCTGTGCTGATGTATTCTGTAGTCTATTTTTAATATGAATCACTGCTGTACCCCATGGGAAATGCTGTTCATTCAGGGCAGATGGTGCAGAGAAGCCAGGGAGACGAGAGCCCAAATGACAAATCCCTGATATGCTTTGGTGCCATTTCTGACCGACAGGGTTCAGTTGAGTTTACAGTTGCAAGCTGAACACGTTCCTATTACTTTCTAAATGAGAAGCTGAAGTTTGCTTCTAAGATTCTGATACTGTATGGGAAAAAAATATCCAACATTGTCATTTTGGAGATCAAGCTTTAGACTAGGGATTTTTCCACTGAAAAAATAGTAAAATAAAACCCCTTTTCTACTAGTCTTACAGAAGAAATTTTACACTTGTATTCACAGATTCACAGGTTGCATTGGGTTGGAAGAGCTGTTCAAAGATCATCTTGCAGTAAGCAGGGACATATCTAACCAGATCAGGGTATGCAGGGCCACATCAAGGATGATCTTAAATGTCTCCAGGGATGGGACCTCAACCAGACGACACCAGGGACCTAGGGGTACTGGTACATAGTAGGCTGAATATGAGCCAGCAGTGTGCCCAGGTGGCCACGAGAGCCAATGGCATCCTGGCCTGCGTCAGGAACAGTGTGGCCAGTAGGACAAGGGAGAATATTCTTCCCCTATACTCAACACTGTTCAGGCCACACCTTGAGTACTGTGTCCAGTTCTGGGTCCTTCAGTTCAAGAGAGATGTTGAGACACTGGAATGTGTCCAGAGAAGGGCAACAAAGCTGGTGAGAGGCCTGGAACACAGCCCTATGTGGAGAAGCTGAGGGAGCAGCGGCTGTTTAGCCTAGAGAAGAGGAGGCTCAGGGGTGACCTCATTGCTGTCTATAACTACCTGAAGGGAGGCTGTAGCCAGGTGGGGGTTGGTCTCTTCTCCCAGGAAACCAGCAATAGAACAAGGGGACACAGTCTCAAGTTGTGCTGGGAGAGGTATAGGCTGGATATTAGGAGGAAGTTCTTCCCAGAGAGAGTGATTTGCCATTGGAATGGGCTGCCCAGGGAGGTGGTGGAGTTACCATCCCTGGAGGTGTTCAAGAAAAGACTGGATAAGGCACTTGGTGCCATGGTCTAGTTGACTGGCTAGGGCTGGGTGATAGGTTGGACTGGATGATCTTGGAGATGTCTTCCAATCTGGTTGATTCTATGATTCTGTGACCTTGAGATTCTCCTCAACCTGCTATTTCTTCTACAGTATGAAGAATCTCACCTATGTATTTGCCCTACAGCTTCCTCATCTTGTTGCTTTTTTTTTTTTTTTTTTTTTTTTGTAAGAAGAAGAGACCTAATTTGCATGCAATACTTGGAACCATTGTTTTTTGCTACAGCATAATTATATTCTTGTTCTCTTCTTCTTGGGGTTACTGGTAGAAGAAAAGCTGAATATGAGCTGGCAATGTGCACTTGCAGTCCAGAAGGTCAACTGTATCCTAGGCTGCATCAAAAGAAGCAAAGGAAGGGATTCCCTTCCCTCTGCTCTGGTAAAAAAAACCAACCGAATACTGTGTCCAGATCTGGAGTCCTCAGCACAAGAGATATGGATTTGTTGGAGTGGTTCAGAGCAGGGCTACAAAAATGATCAGAGGGCTGGAATGCATCTATCAGGAGAGGCTGAGAGAGTGGAAGTTCAAGTCGGATAAGAAAAGGCTCTGAGGAGACCTCACTGTGGCCTTTAACTACTTAAAGGAGAAAATGTTAAGGTATTAAATGAAAAAAAAAAAAAGAGCACATGCAGACTAGATGTAAGCAAGAACTTCTGTACAAAGAAGGTGATGAAACCCTTGAACAGGTTGCCCATAGAGATGGTAGAAGCCCCATCCCTGGAAACTTTCAAGGTCAGGTTGAATGGGACTCCGAGCAACATGATCTAATTAATGATGGCCCTGATCATTGCAGAGAGGAATTGTACTAGGCAACCTTTAAAGGTCCCTTCCAATCCAAACTACTCTATGATTCTATGGTAATGTACAGAACAGTTTGAAGGTGGTGTTTTAGTAGAAGTGACTATTATAATTCAAAAACCCTGAGTGGTAATAGCTAGTTCTCAATGTCTCAAGGTGTGTATGAGATTAGAGCTGGGTTTCTGATATGCTGTAGGTCACTACTCAGACATCATTCTGTTGATTGTTGCAGTCTCCTTTTACCCCCGTGGCCCTGAGCAGCTCACTTCTGTCAGGGAATGCTCTTATTGCATCTGGTTGTCTGCCTCTTACAGGTCATCTCAAAACACATACAGGCCTGAGATCAGATTCATTGACAAAAAGGATCACTCATACTTAACATTTAATTTCCTGATTTTAAACATCCCTTAACCAGAAAAAATGCTAATTTATAATCAGCATTATCAATTATACCATAATTTAAATGTACCTATGTGAGTCTCATGTAACTTTTCTATGTGGAACATATGTTTAAGGGACAGCAAATGTATAACAATAACAAGTTCCATGCCTTCATTCAGCTTGCCAGTAAGCACTACAAGGGACTTGAACATCACACATTTCTGGCATCGACAATTAGAAATAATCAGTATGAAAATGCAAATCTGGAGTTAGCCAGTTTGTTTAGACCTGCATTTGTGTTGTGCCTGTCTTTGTGTCATTCCTGTGCTGCTTAGTGTTCCCCCTCAAATTTTTTTTTTTTTTTAAATATTGGAGAAATTTTGTCTTTAGATATTGTAGACAACTTGGAAAGCAAAGGCTATGAACATTGCTCATGAATCCACCAGTCATCTGCTAAGTATCTGATTAAGTATGTGCACTGATGGCTTGAAGGGTTTAATTTTCATGTTTTGTTTAGTGTTTGGTTGGAGAAGTAGGAATAATTGGCTGTAGTAATGGATTTTTTATACCTGCAAAGTAGAATGAACACATTCATGGGCTCACTTTCTTCTGTTGGTACAGACTGCTTTATTGAAGCAGATTTGCAGTGGAAGCTTATCTCTAGCTTCTGGCTCTGAGAAGAAAAGTAAATAAACCTAAGCAATTAGAGTAATGTTCATGCAGGTGCAAAAAGTCTGCACAAAACTCTATTTGCTCTTGCCTTCAAGCCCCTTTAATCATCATTGCAAAGCACGAGTTGTACATGAGGCTTTTGTGTGGTGTATTTCCCACATAGAGTATTTCACTATAGAAATCCTCAGCCTTTGAGACATATCTGGTACCAAAATAACTCTGAGCATCTTCTCAATCCTTGATGGAATGAACCACTTCAGTAATGAGTGGACAAGCTGTACTGTCTCCAAGGCAATTCACAGATTTATTGCACTGCTTAGTAGCACTGTAAAAAAAATTATAATAATTCTAATCTGTGTAACTATGTAGTAGATAGGCAGTAATTGTGAAATGATGGGAATCAAGGGGTTCTGAAAAACATCTGCACTACCTTGGCAATTATCTGCACATCTAATGAAGTATAAACCCCCGTGGAAATCAGTATGCCATTGGGATTGTCCTTTCTGTAATTTAATAATTTTTTACATTTATTTTCCTCTGATAATAGAATCCCCTTTTATTTGCTTGCCCTACTGATATTTTGAAATTGAGTAATTAAAACTGTTGCAAGGGTTTCCTCAAAAAAAAGCTCTATTCATGCTACTGAAATTCACAAAAACTTCTTTCTTTCTCTTATGGTGCATCCTAAAAAGTGAGTGATTCATTTAATAGGTTTATATTAGTGGTGGTCTGAAGGTATAATTTCATCCATTAATTCAATAAAATTTTCTCCAACAAAGCTTTTCCTTTAAGGGCAGAAAAATCACGAGGCTGTTGAACTGATACTTCTGTTAAACCATAACAAAAGAGAAGCATGTACTTTAGTTTGAATGAAGGGTATGTAAGATTTTAAACCCTTCATTTTAGGGTTTAAAATTAATGTTAAATCAGCTGTGCTAGTTTGAGGCTAGCTGGAACATTTTAGTGAAAATTGATTATAGGCTGTGAAAGGGAAACAATAGTGATGTTTACTTCACCTGTAGGCTTGCTGAGATGTATAAAAACAAGAACAGAAACAGATAACACAGTGTGGGGCTCTGTCACAGCTGGTGCCTGTACTCTTCTCCCTAGCCTACTTCTGTGTGACTAATCTTTCTGCTTTCTACCCCACCTTGCTGATCCTCTGATCTCATCTTGCATGTAAAGCAAGCTGTGGGATAAGGTAGAGGAGTGGAAAGAAAGTGAAATGGTGGTTGGGAGCCCCTCCTGGGGACTCTTGTTTTGAGGAGAGGTGTTGTGTTTCTCTATTACCTTTAACTTGTGTATTTCTGTATATAGCTGAATATATTGTATTGTACTCCTTGTATATTGTGCTAAAATGTAAGTATAAAGCTTCATTTTTCTTAATTTCCATTTGGCTGAGTCTAGCCTGGGTGATTTCATAAGAGTGGGGAGGTAGGTAACACCCAGACTGTCACATCTTATTTTGGTGTCCAACATGGGGCACAAATCCATGACCCTGGGATTAAGAGTCCCATGCTCTACTGACTGATGGTCAAAATACAAGTATGGTGAAGCGTGGCAGATTGACTACATCACTTTACCTCATTCTCATTCCCATTCCCTTGTACCATTCCCTCATTATCTGAATGGGTGCACGTTTCTGCCATCAGGAACAGATGCCCACCTCCTGCAAGGCAATTGCGGCCCAGGTGACAAATTCCACCTAGACATCAGCAATCACATGGGTCACTTTGCATAATCCTGCATGACCAATTTAGTGGGAACATGAACAAGTGGAATGGTCAAAGTACAAGCATGATGAAGCATGACAGATTGACCACATCACTTTACCTCATTCTCATTCTGGCAAGCGGTATGATGCTAACAATCATAGAATCATAGAATCAACCAGGTCGGGAGAGACCTTCAGGATCATCCAGTCCAACCTATCACCCAGCCCTAGCCAGTCAACTAGACCATGGCACCAAGTGCCTCATCCAGTCTTTTCTTCAACACCTCCAGGGACAGTGACTCCACCACCTCCCTGGGCAGCCCATTCCAATAGCAAATCACTCTCTGGGAACAACTTCCTCCTAACATCCAGCCTATACTTCCCCCGGCACAACTCGAGACTGTGTCCCCTCATTCTGTTGCTGGTTGCCTGGCAAAAGAGACCAACCCCCACCTGGCTACAGCCTCCCTTCAGGTAGTTGTAGACAGCAACGATGGTAGAGGCCAGCACAGGATGGCTGGAAACCTTTCCAGTTGCACTTGCTACAGCACATAACACCATTCTTGGTTTGGAAAGATAAATCATGTGGAGTCATCAGCTATTATAAACTCATTTATAAATTAGCTCATTGAATTCCAGTCTTTTACCAATAGCATGTTGTCAGAGGAACATATATCATATATGCAAATTTTGTTGTACTGTGTTCAGTTCTGGGCGCCCCAGTTTAGGAGGGACATTGAGATGCTTGAGCAGGTCCAGAGAAGGGTGACAAGGCTGGGGAGAGGCCTTGAGCACAGCCCTACGAGGAGAGGCTGAGGGAGCTGGGATTGGTTAGCCTGGAGAAGAGGAGGCTCAGGGGAGACCTTATTGCTGTCTACAACTACCTGAGGGGTGGTTGTGGCCAGGAGGAGGTTGCTCTCTTCTCTCAGGTGGCCAGCACCAGAACGAGAGGACACAGCCTCAGGCTGCGCCAGGGGAGATTTAGGTTGGAGGTGAGGAGAAAGTTCTTCACTGAGAGAGTCATTGGACACTGGAATGGGCTGCCTGGGGAGGTGGTGCAGTCGCCGTCCCTGGAGCTATTCAAGGCAGGATTGGACGTGGCACTTGGTGCCATGGTCTAGCCTTGGGCACTGTGGTAAAGGGTTGGACTTGATGATCTGTGAGGTCTCTTCCAATCCTGATAATACTGTGATACTGTGAGTTCCTGTGTGCATTTCTTTTTGCTTTGAGATTTGGTTAGTTGTTTTTTCCCCCACAACACATGACTGATTGCTGAAACAGAACTAAAGGTAGCTGAAAATCTAGGCATTTATCATCATCCCTGGTCAGTTGTTAAACTTCACTCAGGCACCCAATGACAGAACAAGAGGACAGTCTCAAATTGCACCAGGGCAAGTTTAGGCTGGACATTAGGAAGAAATTTTTACATGGAAAGAGTGATTGCCCATTGGAATGGGCTGCCCAGGGGAGTGGTGGAGTCACCGTCTCTGGAGGTGTTTACAGCGAGGCTGGATGAGGCACTTAGTGCCATGGTTTAGTTAATTAGAAGGGTTAGGGGATAGATTGGACTCGATGATCCTAGAGGTCTCTTCCACCCTGGTTAATTCTGTGATTCTTTACTCCCATCTGCTACCACAACTTTCATCAGTTTTATTCCCCTGTAAAAGTCTCTGTGTCTCTGTATTGCTGTTGGTTTCTTCTCCTCCCAGACTGACAGACTTACACAGTTATTTTTCTCTCCTAGTCAGGATATTACAGGCAAGAGAGATGAAATCGCTGTTAAGAAGGGAGATGTAGAAATAGGAAAGAAGAACCAGCATCAAGCCAGTGTCCCAGTTTAGGGCCACAGGCTGCCCCAGACTGGAGGGCAGAAATGACAGTTACTCCTTTCGAAGAGTAAGGGTGAAGATACTGCACACTAATTGGAAGTTTAAAGGGGGGTTCTATTTACAGGTGCATATATGCAAAAGACAGTCAGGTAGAATGAATACATCCACAAGCTAGGCCACGTCTATGGGACTAAAACCTTCTAGAATCCTCCACTCCTCAGCAGGCCTGCGAGTAGGCCAAAACTGCTCTCCCCAGCTTAGGCCTTAGCAGGCCATATGGCGCAGTCCAAAGCTCCCTGCCGGCGAGAAGCCGTCTCCTCCACGCACACTGTGAGGTAAGCAGGGGCAGGCGCTCTTCCCATAGGAAAGAAGTGAAGGCAAGAAAGGCAGGGAGGAGAAGAGAGCAGTATCAGCCAGGCACAGCCTCATAATAAAGAATAACAATATTACAGTAGCCTGCGACAACCAGCTCTGTCCCCTGGGACAGGACTTTGTAGTTTCCTTAAGGGAACCTAGGCCCCCTGAAGCTACCACAGCCAGTCTTTTACCCATCCTTCCCCTATACGCTATATCTGAGTGGCAAAACTGGCCTCCATATCTCACAGAGGGAGGTCATACTGGGATTTTGGAAGAACTCCAGGCAACAGCATAGAATCGGGCAAGGAGGTTTTCAGGGGAGATGCACACAAGAGCCTAAGGCTCCTGCTCTTCTTCTCGCATTCCTTTGGGACTTCATCTCTTCTTGCTGCCATGCAGTCGACAATCCCTGTCATTTCCCACAAGAGCTGCCTTGATCTCCTTCCTTCCTTCCTTCCTTCCTTCCTTCCTTCCTTCCTTCCTTCCTTCCTTCCTTCCTTCCTTCCTTCCTTCCTTCCTTCCTTCCTTCCTTCCTTCCCTCCTTCCCTCCTTCCCTCCTTCCCTCCTTCCCTCCTTCCCTCCTTCCCTCCTTCCCTCCTTCCCTCCTTCCCTCCTTCCCTCCTTCCCTCCTTCCCTCCTTCCCTCCTTCCCTCCTTCCCTCCTTCCCTCCTTCCCTCCTTCCCTCCCTCCCTCCCTCCCTCCCTCTCTCCCTCCTTCCCTCCTTCCCTCCTTCCTTCCTTCCTTCCTTCCTTTCCAAACTCCTGGGAGAAGGAAGGGAGAAGGAAGATGGAGGAGGTAGAGGCCAAGGATTACTGTGAGGTAAAAAGAGATGGAGGCCAGGAACAGAAGGAAAAAAGAAGATGTGGAGAGTGCTGGTAAGTAAGACTTTCTGATCCTGGTACTGTAAGCAGTATCAGGGATGTATGTTCACTTGTGAGATGCATTGACTACTGTGCCTTGTCCTCCTACAGGCTGTACCATAAACGTATACCTTCCCTATTTTTTTCTGTTTCCTGTGCTTGTGCTCTGCCCTTAAGCCAGCAGACATCAAACTATTTCTAAACAATGAAACTTCAGGTTTGCTAGATTTGCAGCCAGTGGTACTGATCCAAAGAACGATGGCTGAACTTCATGAAAATAGTAATTTTGATAATTTCTGTTTACTATGCCCATTTTCCATTTCCTTCCTATTTCAGTAGCACATATGTATGACTTCCTTGTGTTGCCTGTGCAGGACATATTTGGGACCTTCTCTTTAAGTCAGTTTTAACTTCTTGTTTATATGACATGCAATACATTTTGTTTCAATGACATTGTCTACTCTTCAAGTCTACTCAATTTCACATCTTTCCACATCTATCCTATTCCAAATCTGTTCACCTTTTTCATGGTACGTCAGATGATTGAAAGCCAGGTGTAGTTGTAATACTTGCTGTTATTCAGTGAATCAACTGTTAATTGATTTTTGAGAAATCACTAATTCTGCCTAATCACTAATTCTGGGTAGAGATACTCAGTATTGTCTGGATTGCAATATGCACATTAAAGCAGAAGAACATATATTCTGGTGGGCATAGCAGACTGTAATGGGATCTTGCTAGTGCAAGAATACCTTGTTGGTAACTGGTTCTACATTCAGGCCTTGAGTAATCTTCACATCATGCTGTACTTGCTTGGAGGGGATATAAAAGGCGTCTGCCACAAGAAGTAAACTCACCTACCTAAGTGCTCTTTGGCAGAGCACTCCATGTATTAATGTATTTTCTCAGTTACATGTTCATGCCAACCTGACATGTCCTGCTGGTAGATAATCCTGGGCCAGCAGTGGTCTGTAGGTCATTATCAGTTTGGAATTAGTCAGTGTAGCAGACCTGAGTTGCTTCACAGGTGTTTCCCATATGACAAACATGGGGCTCAGAATTGAAGGGGGTGTTAGCTGAGAATAGACTCTGTTTCCTGGAGTTCTGTTTTCAGGTGTCTCCTGACTCTACTCCAATTCTTTTTCCTGCTCTTGAGGACTCCTTTCCAGCTTATTGCAACTGCTGTACCTGGGATGAGTTTAATATATATATGTTTTAAACTCTATTTTGGTATTAGATTGAGTCATAAAATTTGTTTTCCTTTCACCTCAGGTGCTTCTCCCCTTTTCCTGGGGGAGAGGTCATTGGGTAATGGAGCAACTGCTCTACTTTAGCCCCACACTTGTTCTACTAGCAGATGCCCCAGTTGTGATGTAATAAGGAAAATACGTTTTTGAGAAGTTAGACCATTTGTATTCCTACAATAAATACAATTAGAGTACAATCACATACTTTAGCAAAGAAGAAAAACAATTCTCCTGTTGATACACACAGAAGACAACACAGGACTGACAGATACTTGTATTATTTTAACAGTTCCTAGATTTTCTTCTCTCTCTCAATTGGGTGCTAAAAACTTATTCCTACTCCGCTTCAGAGATTTATAATGAAGATTATCTTTACAGATTTGTTGAAACCCCAAGTAGGACACATATAAAATTTTGACTTCAAAGTTCCTTGAAGTGCAGCATAAAAGATTCGTCTCTAATCCACGCTTGTACTTTTCATGTAGTTTCCCTGTGAAACAATCTGTGTTCCTCTAAAATTGTTGGCATTTAAAGTTAGGATGTCTTATGCATTGTGTGCTGTAATAAACTCTGTCTTAGTATTTATTGATGTCAGTCTTCTGTTATCCTTAAACGCTTCTGCAAGATCACTCAATTTAAAAGCTTTTACTTAGAGTTTGAAAAACCTTCTTCTGGCACAACAATATTCTGCTGAGAAGTTTTTGATTTAAGACCTCCCTTAGTTTAACTTGGCTCATGCTTAAATATTAGTACCACTGTATATTATTCTTTGTACTGCACCCAGGGATTTAGAGTAGTCTGAGTGCAACAGTAATACAAATGATTGATACAGCCTCTATCAAAGTTGCCAAACTTGCTAATCTCTATATTTACAATGTTAAAGTTTTCTATGAAATTGTCAGTGAACTTTTCCTTCACGGTATTAAATAAATCTGGTTGCTAGAGCCAAGCTGTGGAGAAGGCACAAATTAAACACATTATTAAACACATTGAAGTATAAGATGTCAACAAAGAGAATTTTCTCTTCATTCTGGTGGGTGCAGGTGTATCAGGAATTCTAGTTGAAAAACCCATGAAAGAAGGTTATTCTCCAGGATCCTGTTTTGCTATAATGACCAACAGTTTAAACTACCATTCTGCTCCTTTTTTATGTAGTCAATTTCTGTTGCTTCTTTCCTCTTCAGAATCTATTCCACTCTTCCTATGTGAGCCCAGACATCCCACTGACAAACTGCATTCATGAAGAAACTATTCCTTTTTTCTCTCTAGACATCATTTTCCAATCATCAGCCTGCTTCCATAAAGGCTTTCAATCATCTGAAGTCTTCTTGGATTCGAGTCCCTTGTGTAGACACAACACTTTCTTGCAGTTCAGGGGCATCCTACTCTCTCCTCAGCCCACTGTAAACATAGTTTAATTTTTGTACCCACTCTGTCCTGGTTCTATTCTGTGATTGGGCACCTTCTGAGGCCATTCATGCACCTCATGCTCTAGCTTCATCATGCTTCTACAGAGGTGACTATTTATTACCAGGAAAAATATATAGCATACATTTCTAATCTGACAGAAACATACTTTTTAAGCCAAGATGAAGTGTATTGCAAAAAACCAAAACCAAAACCCCAAACAAACCCATAAAAAAAACCCGCAAATAACAAACTCAAAACCCCAACAAAAAAATCCAAGTAAAAAACCAGAAAAAACACTGGCACCACCCCCCTCCCCCATCTCCCCCCCACGAAAACAACAACTATCCCTTGCTAGGAACTCCCAGCCTACTATTTCCTGCAGTAGCTATATGCCAATAAAGGCATTTTATACTTTAGAACACAAGTTGTGGGGTGGAGCTTTGTGTTTTTAATAATAAACCATAGAGCTCATCAAAAGGAAGCATTCATCCAATTACTGAGTAATTTTCAACATGAAGAAGTCACAGCTAAGAGTTGACTGTGGTACTGAAATCTGTCTCCTAGAGTTTTGTTATTGAAGTCTGTGAATGCAAGATTGTGCTTAATAATAGCTCTTTCATTTTTACTATGAAACCAACATTGACACTGTTAAATCTGATCTTGTCACTTTTTGCCTTCAGGTCAATAATGTTCTTGCAACTCATTTGATAACACAGTGGCAGAAATAAAAAGTCCTAAGTTGATCATATAGAAGACAATTAGGAATCTTGGTCTCTTCTAGTTGTGTTATCAAATTTGAACTTCGTGCAAAAGCTTCCCATCCTGCAGTATTGGAAATCTCTGCAGTTACTTAGGGCATCTGTTGATGCAGGAGGAGGGAAGAAAGTCTGAGTGGGATGAGAAAAGATGTGTGGATACACTGAAAACTCTTCACACAGCACAGAACTACAGCAACTTTCTTCAAACCCCAGTATGTTGCTACAAAGCTGAGCTAGCTTTGGTGTATTTGCAGAAGGAGGGCTGCAAGCACAGATGAGAGCTGGTGGAGAGGCTCATAAAATTTGTAAGAGAATCTCTGCAGAAATTAAATTCCTCTGAGGCTTTCTCCAACAGTTAAGACCTTAGGTGAGGGTGAGCTAAGCCCTTAGAGTTTATCAGATTTTGATTTAAAATCCCACAGGCTTTAATCTACAGGGACACTCTTCACGTTGTGCGAAGCCTTTGTTCGCTTCAGGTTAAATCTGATCTCCCCTTTGTAACGAATAAAATCTTTTGGAACCCTCAGGTCTTGGTAAAGGAACTGACTTATTTTAAAAACCACTGTTGGAGCAACAGGAACATCAAAACAAGGAAAGAGCAAAATATGTGATTTTGCACCTTGCTAAACATAGAATGATATTTAGGGATGCTGCTTGTACAGTCATCTATACAAGACCATATTCTCTCACCCCGGCATGCTACCAAGGAGTTACTGACACTGAACCTAGAAAATCATGCCTGCAATACAAGTTTAATATTTAGATAATGCATATAAAAAGAAAACCATCTGAAACTCTCATCATAAAAGCACTTGCAATGGGCAACCATCTGCTATTTCTGCAATGCACATGGCTTAGCAAAGCACAGTAAATATGAAAACCATACTTAAAAAAGAAAGCGTCATTACTTAATGATTCCTGAGTGGTTTTCAGTAGTTGTTTTGCTATTCTCACCAGTCTGATGCATTGTTTTCAAGAAAATCAGATGAGACAACTTCTTAATGGATTGAACTATTTTTTTCTCTCCCCCCCTTTTTTTTTTTCAGATCTACATAAATTTTTTAGTCTTTAGTCTTCTCAAGAATGATCACTTTAAATGTATTTGTCTTTTAGGACACAACACAGGTACCCAGGGAAAACATAGGAAGGGATTTGTAGCTCTGAATGACAGACTATTATTGCAGCCACAGGAGCCTGGTATTTACAGAGTCATAAGTCAACCTCATCTCACCATCTCCTGGTGAGGTACTGGGTAAAGCTCCTTGTCTAGTGTCTCAGTGGAAGAGGTGTGTCCAAAGGGTATTTAGGTTCATGTGCTTAGACACTTTAAAAGCTGGCAGTCATGCTGTTTCTCTTATTTGTCTAGAGAGAAGCCTGAGACTAGCTGACCCCTTATACTCAAGTAACAGGCTAGGAGTAGGTGATGTCAAGCATACATTGGCTTAAGTTCTGGCTAGTACTTACTTGTATTAACTTTGTTGAAAATGTAGTAGCTGGCTGAGAGGGAAACTCTTAGAAAAAAAGATATGACAATCTCTAGTTCACTTTTCCTCACTGTTCCTTGCATTTTTAATTTTAAAATAATGGTATATTAGATTTTCCTTCAACTTTCTGAAAATTCTTCATGATTCCCAGATTTCTTAGTAGTGCATATTAAAGCATCAACTGCACGTTTGATATGGTCATTCCAAAACCTGAAACTCTGTTTGCATAAAGTTACTAAGTGAAAATTGTTATCTGTATTTCCTATCATCCTTAATTACTATCAAATTACTAAATATTTTGTCATCTCATGATACAAAAATATGTTCCTGAACACAGAAAGCTCATTGACTTCTCCATTGCAGCACTAAAACCAAAGCATGCTCCATGAGGTCATGCAGGTAAAATATCAAAGTCATTGTTACAATTTCTTCTAACTATATGAACTTGATCTGTGTTATACCTAATATTTTATAAGTGATTTGCCTATATAGTTTTTTCCTTTATTCTCTATGTTTTAGGGCTAATAATTGGTATTGACTGATACCAGTTATTTCCAGTAGACACTAATACAGTTTCCATTTTACATAGCATTTCTTTCTTAAAGTTTTATGATGGTAGCTTTCTTCTCCTTTGTTCCTAAATGTGAGTTCTGCTCTTAGCAAAGTGGTATGAATGGTGATTGATAAGTATTTAAAATCTTATAGATGGTTTGAATCAAATAAATTGCTATTTTTGCCACCCCATCCCCCCCCCGTTTTTTCCACTAAATACATACATTATTGAGTTAGATTTTATTCTGTTTACAAATATACCATCTCTCACCAAAATCTACAGCTCATTTTATTTCAACACCAAGTCCCTGTATAATGAAGGCAAAGAGAGAATTCCTTCATGTTCAATGCAGCATTTTCATATCAGGAAATTGTTACTGTAATTTTATAACTACTTCTAAAAAGCTCTGTACTGATTGTAACTGGCTATCAGAGTAGGCCATTAAAGGTAGAAATGACAGCTTTCTCTTTTTTTTCCCTTCTTCTTCTGTGTGCTACAAATAGCTGTTCATAGAGCTATTGCACTGCTCACTGCAGTGCTATAGTCTGTGGCAGGTGCAGATCAGCATGTGATCTACCTCTGCCTTCTGTTAATAACTGTAGGAATATTTAAGACTACTATTTTAGAGTTGGCAGGCATAATACAGGATAGCATTCCCAACCTCTCCAACCCACTCAGTCTATCCTAAACAAGCTAATTTAACCATTTTAGTTGCACAAGTCCTTTCCATGAGCTTCAATCATAGTTTTGCACCAATGCATACATGTTGCTTCCAATTCTTTTAGCTTATTACTAGTTTTTTAGTGCAGGCATGGAGGCAGCTAGAGAGTCTCATAACTGTTGTTAACTGAATGGGTTTTATCCTTGACACCTTGTATTTATAGCAAATAAGAACACTTGATTTTTCCTGTTCAATCCTTTTTCAGTTGTTTATCTTGATGCCTGATTAGTATAGCTCACCAGTTCTGATGGCAATACTTTCCTGTTCGCTTCAGCAAAGTACAACTAAACCAAGCAGCTTCATTTCCTCATAGCAGATGGATCCATATTCTGCAGAACCTAAATTTGCCACCTAAAGTCACATGCCTAGTTAGCAACTCTTCTGAGGCATTCTGCTTTCTATTCTCTTTCTTGTAGGATAGGAAGGCTCTCTGACCAGGAACTATGTAGATGACTTCTATCTCTCAGCAGCTTCTTGAGACCTAGTCTTTTGGAGACTATAAAGCTATCTGGCATTAGTGCCTGTGGGGAAATTACCATCAAACTTCCTCATTCTAATATGTAAACCTTCAAATCAGCTTAAGGAGGATTATAGGCAGTTAAAAGAAGTTGAAAGAAGACAGATCCACGCTCCTTTAGCATTCTCTTCTAAAAGAGCTTCTGGCCTATACTTCTTCTTCCTCATGGAATATATTCTCACTCTTAATCTCTGGCTGTTTACCCAGAAAGAAAAAATCCTAGAAGGTGAACAATGGAAATCTGGGCAAGCCCATATAATGACAACTTAGCAAAATGTCATTGCAGCAGATAAAGCTAATTACGTGTGTTACCAGGGAATAAAATAAGCCTTGTTCAAATGAATTTTATCCCTGTAATGTGATATTTGCTGAGTTCCTGTGTCACTGTAACTGGGAACCCTGAGATGTAGATATATTAATATAGTAGTATCAAAGTCCACAGGGGAGCAGAACAGGTACTGGGGAGGTATCTAGTGAGAAGGTTCCATCACTCTGGGAAGGGAAATGGAGATAGCTGCTTCCCTTGGTGCAGAACATTATGCAGGACTGTCAGCATCAAACCTATATCTACAGACTTTTTTTTTATCCCCAGTGCACTCTAGGAACTTGTGTAACCAGGAGGAGAGGGATGAGTGATTAAGCAGAGACATTGAGCCTGAGGAAATAAAGACTTGCCCTGCTTTTCATGACCTGCTAGAAGTACCCGGTGCAGAAGTTTCTCTTGATCACACGGCAGGTTTGTCCCAGGACTCCAGCCAAAGACAGAAGAGTATTGCCACACTTGGAGTGGCTCCAGGGGAGGGTTTTGCTCACTCAGCTTCCTCCTCATATTCATCCCTTAAAGTCAGAAAGCTTCATCTCTACATGTGGGAAATCTTAGCAGACTGATGCAGCCATGTTTTGCACACCCTACATTTTCTTACTTCTTTGTTTTTGAAGATCTAACGAAACTGAATTCCTCATTGAAACACCTTTTATTAACATTTTGGGTATTAAGTTGAGTATTGAATGGCTGTACCTTGTTAGGATGAATTAAATATGTCTTGATAAGATAGATTTAATAATTGATAACTTAGTCATCTCTCATAAACTTTAACCTGCTTTCCTGGCATCTTGTATAGAAACTAAAGATTTATTTTATTTGACATCCTTCATCTATCTAAACACTGCATACTTTGATAAATTTATCTATCCACACTAGACCTTTGAAAGAAAAATTGCTAATTTTTTAAAACAGGGAAATATAGAAGTTCTGAAAGAAACCTTAAATTATCAGGTAATTTGAGGGAAAAAAAATCCCCAAACCAAGCAACAAACCCAGTATATTGAACTGTGCTTTCTTTAATCAATCCCACAAACCAGAAAACTATGTTTTGTGACAAAACAGAATCCCTAACTACTTTAACATCATCCAACATTCAAACAAACTTCATTGACCTTACTACAACTGGTGCATAAAGATCCATTCAGTAAATTTAGCTTCAGAAACTGTATTGAGAGACTTGGACTAATTTTATTAGAGGCTTTAATTTTGATTCTTCATCTAGTAGTTGGGTAACTGTAAAATAACTACTTATTAATTTAAATCTCATAGAGCTGATTGATGCATGCTAATGCATTTTAGATTTAATAATCACATCTTCCTTAATTGAATTGTATTTTCTCAGACAGAGCATATAATTAAATCAAGTCTTTTCTAATCCTTCTCATGCCAGATTACTCTATGGTACATTGGGGAAGAATAGTCAAAAGTAGCAATTTAGTTAATTTAATCTCATTGAAAAAAAAATCCATAGTCACATTGTGAATGTTTGGGATATTCATCATTTTCCAAAATTAAGAGATATATTTTTTCACACATGTCTTCTGCATTAATCAGGAGGTGTAAAAAAGCAGTAAGACTGAAAATACTTCTAGGAAGGAAATAGTTTTAAGA
Source organism: Pogoniulus pusillus (assembly GCF_015220805.1). NCBI lineage: Eukaryota > Metazoa > Chordata > Aves > Piciformes > Lybiidae > Pogoniulus > Pogoniulus pusillus. Next base: position 13,052,715 of record NC_087264.1, on the reverse strand, counting down.
GAATCCAGCAAATTTACACAGCAGATGGTGAAATCTGCATACTACATGACAAGCAAGCTACTTCACAAAATTGCTCTCAAATGCCTTAATGAAGAATAAGGCTATTGCAGAGAAGGCACTGAAGACACTATCTCTTTACTGAGATAGTCTGATGTGCTTTTATATACCTGGTCAGTTGTTCCCAAGATGCAAGTCCAAGACCTAGGGTATTTCAAAACAGAAAGGATTAAAAAATCCTGTCTTGAATAAAGGAGCCAAGTGATCTAGACTTGGGGATGGAATATCATTCATAGTAGGATGTTCAAGTTTGGCATTTTCTTTTTATAATGGATCAGAAGAACAGGGTATAAGTTGTGCTGCCAGTGTGTCTTTTGTGTCCATAACACCTTAAAGGGTTTATTCTGCTATGGAAACAAGCAACATCTTCTCTCTCATGTGTTGTCTCATAACTGAATTACTGGCCTGATTTCCTTTGTTCATCTGATTTAAATTACAGACTTTTAGTAGTAAATGTCACAAGTTTTTGAATTTAAAATGACTTGTAGAGAATCTGGTTTCACTTCTGGAATTCCAAACTGTACAATGTTATCGAAGATAACATTGTGGAGCCACAGTGTTTTGTCAGGGAACTTTGATGTCATGTTTTATGCCATTTCACTTGAAAAATTATTTACTCTTAATATCATACTCAACTTGTTCTGGAAAAGTTCTTATAAAGATTTGTTTCCCTGACTACCCCATGCAACACCCTTGAAAGCTAATTTCATAGCAGTAAAAGGAAAAAAAATGTCACTGGCATATAATTAATAACACATCATGGAAAAATCTGGTTAGCAAAAATGTTGTCAGGGTTCTGTCTGTGCAGTAAAGGCATCCTTTGCTTTGTGAGTGGCTTGTAACACATATGCAGGATGATTATTTTTCTTCTGAGTGTGAAAATACAATAGTGTTGGTGCTTAGTGTTTATTCATGGGGGCAAGAACACATTGACTGAGGTCAATAGGCATATTGACTTTCTGAGCAGAATATGTCAGGTTTTGTCTTACCATTGTTTGTTTCTTATTTGAAGTAAGGCCAACCTACACAGTGTATCCTGTTTAAAAGGGCATTATAATAAAAACTGCTTACATTTGTACCTCCTGCTGAAGGTCTTGCCACAATGTCATCTGGAAATATTCCTCATGTTTTCAGCTCAAAGAATGACCTATGTCTGATATGAACTCAGGGTAGAGGCACCTGTTGTCCCTTATTCCGCTCTTTTGGAACAGGGATCTGAGCAGAAAATCTGAGCTCTAAATGACAATACTTTATCTAAATTCAACAAATGCAAGCAAACTTTGTTGTAGACTGGAGAAGGATTCTGTCATTCTGGATCTGAATTCTGCTTAAATAAACTTTTTTTTTTTAATATAAAATATGGGTGAATAAGGTATCAGTTTACATTCTGATTGCTTCTCTAAGCATCAATTAGCTGGCTGTTCTTTTTCAAGTTCTCAGGAGTTTAATCCAGGCACTGGATATCTTACATGTCAAAACATTTAATCCAATTTATAACTTTTTGTCCTGTAGACTTAAGATCAATTCTTTGGGAAACCAGCAGTGCTGAGGATATGTTCTTTGTAGATGAACATGATCAGTTCATTACCTAACCTCGCTGCCAGCAGGACCAACTTGTTGGAAGCCAAAGGGATGGTTTTATCTGCCATCATGCTCCTTGGTCTCTCCCAGCATTGCAATTATACTTGAAAAAAAATCTTACCTGTCAGCTTATTAAAAACCTTTCTGAGCTGGCTAGTCAGCTTCACAGCCTGTGATCCTTCTGCTAACGATTTAGAGGCAGTTGACAAAATGTACCTATAGTCATTCCGCACAACTATCATCTCCCACATTTCAAATCAGTGCTACACCATGCCAGGGCAGAGCCCTTCTGGATAATACAATGCTGAATAAATTATAGCTGAAGGGAATAGGGATGATGTTGATTGATGTTAATTCCCTGAAGTCAATGTAATCTTCTAAGGCTATATTACTGACAGTAGGTTGAAAGAAGAAATGTTTGTTCCTGGAGCAAAAAACAGCAAAAGGGAAAGAAAACATACAAAATTACATATTATCGTATCTCTAGTGAACAAAGAGGACTCTGCTGGAGGTATAGGCGACTTGTGATGATAAAAGTGACCAAAGATTTTATGATGTTGATGCACCTGTAGTACTATTTTGTGAGCACAAGGGATGTAATTAAAACAAGACAATATACAAATCAGTCTTTCTTCGTCCCTCTTCATTTTCTCTCCACAAAAGTAATTGTCTTTTTGTATCATAGAATACAAGGCAAAGGTCAAAGATAGCCACATGCCAGAAATATTTCTGTTATTTTCAGCTACTTCAAAAGCAACATTTTTTTCTATTATCAACTGGTCAATATGGTAGGCCCCAGGGCTGTTCTGAGAGACAGAGATTAAACCATGGAGATTAGGGTGAAGAAAATTATTAGAAACCTCAGGCAGAAATGCATACTGGTGGAACATGTTGAGAAAGAAAGAGTTCTGTCAAGAAACAGAGACAAGATTGGAAGTGAGAAGTGTCCATTGTCACTTTACACCTTCCACAGGTGGCTTATACCTGTGGAAAACATCCTACTAAGAGGAAGAAACAGAGCAGAAGAGTAGTCCCACCGCTTTGGAAAAGAGTAGCAAGTAGTTTCCAGCACAGTTTCTCACAGTGTCATATTTTTCTACAGCAAATAGGAAGAGGCTGGACTGCTTGCAGAAGTCTTGGGAAGATGAATTGCCCTGCCAGCCACATAACAATGAAATAACAATGGGTAATGAATCTATTCAGACAGAGAAAGGACTGAGGATGTCTGAAAGTCTGTGTGCTCAAGCAAGGTGGAGTCATGTTCCTAGTTTACACAGGCAGATTCTTTTATTTAACTGCAAAACATATGCATCTACTCAGTCTGAACCTGTGTAGTTGCTACAGGTGTTAATGTGTGTAGGCTTAAAAGGCTGGTTCTGTTTGGTCTATTTGCTACATTTTTTTCTAGACAAATAGTGTGGAAAGAGAAATGGAGATCTTTAGCACAAAACGCCTGTAAGCATAAAAAGATGAAACCTGAAGTCCTCTTAGACATGCATTTTTTCAACTGCTGGTTTTATAAATGATTTGCCTCCGTGGCATTTATGGTCACTTCCTTCCTTAGAAATGTTGTTTTGGTCCACAAAACATGGACCTTCTGCCTTAACTAACCAGCTCATGAGTCCCTCTTGAAATTCACAGCTGTTTTCACTGAATGTGAGCAAATGAGCCTGCCAGGTTGAGCTGACTCTAAACTTTTCTTGTCTTTGGGATGCAAATCCTTTAAAGTATATTTAGGTCATCTTTACTTGATTTTCCTGGGACATAGAGGAGTGAGGAGGGCGGGGGGAGGGAGGGGAAGCAAGTTATTCTTCAGAAAGAATATTAAAAACATGTACTCTAAATCACTGCATTTGAAGTGATTTCACTGTGGAAGCTGTTGTGTTCCATGCAGGAATCTAAACATGCTGTGCTTCTGCTTTCCTTAGTTTTGTCTCAGAACAAGGCTTTCTCGCCATTGCCTTCATCTTTCACTTATGATTTAAACCATATCTGGGAGTGACTGATAGCAGTTGTAGGAGTCTCAGGTGCAATCTAGTGACTGGCTTCAATTCCAAAGCCAAAGTGCTGGGCTTGCCAGCCTAGCTGAAATTGTTCATTGAATTTCTTGCCATTTTCCATATCATTTACCTTCTTAGCCTTGACACCCAGCAAGCTGCTTCCTTTAAAATAAGATTCCCCTGACACAAAATCTTAGAGCACCACTTAAAATTGCCCAGCTCATATTTAATTAATCTTTGGATTTTCCCAACTGGAGATGCTTAAGTATGTATTATGACCACCAGACTGTAAAGCCCCAGATATTCAAGAGCTGGATAAATAACTCATAATAACATAGAGCATAAAATATTCTCTGTACCTCTTAGTCCTCTTCTAGCTCATAGGCAGAGGAAGAAACAGGATAAAAACCAGTGCATCATTTCGGACCCAATTGTCCTTAACACAAATTCCTTTTTACAGATGGTTTATATATCCATTCCTTCCAAATTTATAACTGACTCACATTCCCCCAGCCTGCCTTGGTGAAAATGAAAAATCAGGTATGAATATGATGTAACAGTTTTCATCTTGACAGGTGATAAAACATGTAATGCTCTCTGTGTCAAGGGATGATGCAGAGGAGAAGCCAAAGCCCCAGTGGCTGAGGATGTTGCAAAGGAGGTTGGCAGGGCTGGTGTAGCCAGTAGCCAGCACTTCCTGCACAGCAGATCATAGTAGTCCAGTCACATTTCTGATGTCTGAAACCATTCACTATTGCCTGTGCTCCTGAAAGGCTCTGAACAGACACTGAGGGAGGAGAAAGCAGTTTATTTCCTTAAAACCAACAGGATTTGGGATGACCATTTAAAGAATGAGAGCTGTTCATTGGTTTGGCAGAAGGCTTGAGTGAGATGGGTCAGTAGATGAAGGGGCATGGTGAACTAAGGGTCTGCAGAGTTGCTACATTGATCTATCTGCTGTTTTCTATGATCATCAAAGGGCTCTGTTCCTCACCAGATGGATGACACCTTCCATATCCACCTCCAGTATTCCCTGTGCATTTTTATATTAGAGACAGATAGCGTGCATTTTAGAAAGAGCAGAGGTTTACATTCTGGCTTCTTGAAGGACTTTGCATGACAAGTGAGCCTATGTCCCAGAGCTGTCTGTCTGTCAAACTGTTTCTTTGATGTTACAGAAGACTTATTTCAGAGTGTTACTGGAGAATAAGTTATCTTTGCAGGAAAAACTCTGTTTCAAGAACAGTGAAAACAGTCAACTTGCTAGAAGGAAGGGATGCCTCCAGACTTACTAGAGAGAAAGTATCCATCCAGAGGGACCCGGACAGGCTGGAGAGGTGGGCCTAGGCTAACCTCATGACATTCAACAAGGTCAAGCGTAAGGTCCTGCACCTGGGGTTGGTGCAATCCCAAGCACAAATTCAGGCTGTGTGGCAAATGGCTGGAGAGGAGCCCTGAGGAAAAGGACCTGGGAGTCTGGGTTGATGAAAAGCTCAACATGAGCTGACAATGTGCATGTGCAGCCCAGACAGCCAACCATGTCCTGGGCTGCATCAAGAGAAGCGTGGCCAGCAGGGCAAGAAAGGGGATTCTGCCCCTTTACTCTGCTCCGGTCAGACCCCATATGGAGTACTGTGTGCAGTTCTGGAGCCTCCAACATGGGAAGGACATCAAACTGTTAGAGTGAGTCCAGAGGAGGTCATGAAGATGATCAGAGGGCTGGTGCACCTCTGCTATAAAGACAGGTTACAAGAGTTGGGGCTGTTCAGCCTGGAGAAGGCTTTGAGGAGATCTTGTTTTGTGCTTTCAGTAACTGAAAGGAGCCTACAAGAAGACAGGAGAGGGACTATTTACAAGGTCTTGTAATGGCAGGATGAGGACTAATGGGTTTAAACTGGCAGAGGGGAGATTTAAACTAGATGTTAGGAAGAAGTTCTTTACAGTGAGGGTGGTGAAACCCTGGAACAGGTTGCACATGTAGGTTGTGGATACTCCCTCCCTGGAGGTGTTCAAGGCTAGGTTGGATGTGGGCCTTGAGTGACCTGTTCTAGTGGGAGGTGTCCCTGCCTATGGCAGGAGGATTGGAACTGGATGAACTCTGAGGTCCCTTCCAAACTAAATCATTCTATGATTCTATGAAAATGCAGATGGGGGAGAAGAAATGGGTGTGGTTTTCTTTGGCAGTTGGGTTTATTAAGCAGCCATTATTAGGTATTGGGTCTTCCCAAATGTAGATAACATTAAGGATCTGGCTTATAGCTTTAAAGGTAAAATTACAGAACTAACTGCAACTGACTGCCTTAAAACTTTGGAAATTTTCAGAAATTTTGTTGCTTTAATCTATTGAGGATCATATGAGTGATGCAGTTATTAAGATCATATAAAGGTTTTCTTGACATATGGCTGGGATGACTCCTATGATCTACTTTTGACTGCTGTTTGTGAGCAGCAAGACCATAGCAGGCCATCCTCAGGAAACTCAGATGAGGATTAGGAAAAGTGAAGACAACTGGAACTAAATGTTATAAAAAGTTCTTTAATTGAACAGTCCTATGATAGTCCATAAATTGAGGGCTCTGATTAGTCTTTTAGTAGATCTTAAAGGAAAAGTCAATTATTTTAATTGAGGGCTTGGATTATTTTATGCATCTCTTTTGTTGTTTGGTTGTTTTGGTTTTTGATGGTTTTGTTTGGTTTTGTTTTGTTGTTGTGGTATTTTGCTTTTATTTAGCTGATGGTCTTTGGAATATCCTGAAAATCAGATGGTTTGACTTACCTGAATCAAATATGATGCTAATTTCTTAGTAGCTTTCTGTACAGTTCCTATTTGACATATTTTTGGGCTTGTCTTCCCTTCAATTTCAGTGCTTCAGAAGGCAAAGCAATCTGGAGTCAAGTGGTGCACAGAGCCTGCTTGATCTCCTTCAAGCCTCTAAAGGTACCTTCAATGACTATCATATTAGTGGGACAAAAAAAGGTGCTGTGCTCCATGGAAGCAGTCTGCTTTATGTGCTCTGCTCTGAAATAATTTCTCAGGGTTTTATGTGGATACTGGTACAGCAGTTTAAATACTCTTTGATTTGATCTGAAATGTCTGATAGAAAAGCATGGATTTTTTTTTTTTGGCAATCCTTCTTTCTATGTTTCTAATCCTTTTATTTCATTTATCAGTCAGAATGCCTCTATTTTATTTATCTTTTGTAGTGCACATGTATAAAATATTAGGCCACAGAGGAAGACAAAATCCTGAAGTGATTTGAGTGAAAGGAAAAATAACATAACAAAGGAGAAGTGGAGGAAAAAAAGCAATAATGAGAGATCAAATGTTATTTATGCCTGTACAGTGTTTATACATCATTTACGAACAAACATTAACTGTAACCCAGCTGTAACTTTGCCCTGTTGTTAGGCAGTTACAATAGCATCAGTAGCCTATTCATTGTCAGCTATTTAAACAGACTCCTGAGATAAGAACAAGGACAACTTCTAAATTGTGTTTCCCATTTCTCAGTAAAGGCTGCTGTCTTTCCAGTATGTTGCCATAGTCTCTATTTACTTTAAAAACACAATCTCTTCCCCTCATTCTAAGCTGCCCACCCACGCAAATGTTACATCTGAGGCTTGTGTAATATGTGAGCTTATCTGAGCACCCTTATAGCTGTACATCAAGGCTCTGTCTGGACCTACATACCACATGTTTATGTGTGTGCACTGTTCTTGCTAGAGCCATGCTAGCTGTGGGGCTGAGAAGGAAAAGGCAACAACTTACTGTAGTGAGCCGGGAGAGGAGGATAAAACTCAGGCTGTCCTCAAGACTAGAAGATCTATTGAAATTTCAAGTTGTCATTCTTCCTCTTTAAAATTTTCTATGTAAATTTTCTCCTTATGGTGAATATGATGTCCCAGCAGCATTAGCAACGAGCTAGGGCACTAAAGGCATTACTATTTCTTTTAAACAACAAACTATCTTGAATGAGTGGTGTGTGGATCCTCTAAATGGTAATGTTTTCCTCAATTGCTAATTGGCCTGTGACAGTGACATTGACATTGCAGAGGCAGACACTTGTAGACAGGAAATTAATACATTGAGTTTGATAGTTATGAAAGCAAATAATCTCCACGCTCTGCTAAAACACTTAAAAGCTGATCAAAAGCATCTCAGAAGCATGAGAAAACCCTGGATCACCTTTTATTTTTTTTTTTTAATGAAAATGTATTTTAAACCCACAAAGTTATTAGCTAAATTAACAAGAATTGTATTAAAGGTACAAATTACTCAGCCAGATCATCAGCCAGTGCAATCTCCATTTAAATTGGAGTTATGCTGTTGTACAAAGCTTGAGTTCAAGGTCAAGAGACAGTTAAAGCCATATATCTTTTTTAAGCAGGCTGTATTTCTGCATTTGAAGCAGGAGTTTGTGGGTTTTGTTTGTTTCTTTTTGTTACATTATATATTTATTTGTCCTATGACTTATGAACTATATAAACACACTTAATATTAAAAAAACACCACCAACAAAAATCCAAACTTACCATTCTGTAAAGCTTATCCTCCAGATCCTGATTAATTCTTTGTAAGGCTAGGTAATTGTTCTGTATCCTAAAACAAAGATGATATCATATAATTGAACACATTGTTTCTTGTGTTGCTTTTTATCTGTAATTTCCAGATCAGTAAAAATCCATGACTTGCACTACTTGAAATCTATTTTCTTATCACTCCTCTTGCCAGCTAGTGCCTGCCCTTGAAATATAGTTAGCATCTACTGCCTAAGCAAAACTTTGTTGTGTTTGTTTACTATATTTAATGGCAAATTTCAGCAGGAAGTGAAAAAGATGTTTGCTGTTCTGCACTTCTGTGCAGACATGCATTGCAGTGTGGGAACTTGCATAAAGAGACTGTAGATTTACATTAGTCTCAAGAATACCATGTCAGATAGGAAGCTCAAGCTGTACGCTTAGAAAGTGCAGGAAATAAATAGAAGGAGCTCTCAATATGGAGAACTGCAGCAGAATCCTAATGAGCATAACAAAACCAACACATGAGCATTACAACATGACTTAATGGAGAATAGTCCTTCATTTTACACACGTTCAAGGAATTGCTTATTCTCAAGAGCTAAACACATCCTCTTTCTTCAGGAAATATGTTTAGACATCTCTAGCCAGGAAAAGGTGGATATTTATCTCACTAAGGGGCTGAATGGACTCACAAAAAGGACTTTCCTGATTATTCCAGAGCGATACACCAAAGAAAAGTTTCAGTCTGTACACCTTTCAATGGCTTACATGTTAACCTTGACACGGGAAGGGAGCAAATAAGCTGGGCAGCCCGTGGGGGAAAAAATAGCTATTTTTGTAGCAGCACTGCCCTTTTCTTCCGAGAAGATAAAGAAGGTATTTCTTTGTTCTTGTTTGCATGTATCACCGCTGCAGGATGTATAGCATTTGTAAAGCAAATGTTAGAAGTGCAGTTGGGAAAAGTTTGTCTGAATAAATCTATATGTCTATACTGGGATTCTTGGGTCAACAGGTTGAAACATTTTCAGTGGTCAGTTGATTTTAGGTAATAGTCAAGTGTGTTGTGAGACTGAATTCAGATGTAATACACATTCATTCCACAAAAAGTCACTTCTTCTGAGAAGCCTGGGTCTGGATTTTTTTTCCATGATGATCAGGAAGAGGCTTTTTGGCTTACCATACAGCTACCATTGGTTGTTGAGATTACAATGAAGACCTCTGTTTGAACCGTGTCATGGCTACGAAACAAGAGATTCAGGCCAACCATTCCTGGCAGTGAAGTGTCTCTCTCTGCTTCTATTGACATGGAGATTTTCTTTCCAGCTAAATGATCAAAATTCTCTCTTCAAAGACAGGCCAGTGGCACCCATTGAGAAGCATGCAGGGCTCCAGCTGGGTATGCAGTAATAGTGTTACTCCTGTCACGTAGACCTGGGAGGAGAGATCTGTGCCAGGGACGGCTACTCTGTGGGCATAAATAATTACATCCCCATGGGTGAGTCTCCCAGAGGTAGGGAGAGACAGCCCAGTGTCAAGGCAGCTTTTTCAAACATGCCTTGTGAGCCTGGGGAGAAGTATCAGTGTTGTGTATATTTTACAGAGCTATGGAGCAGAGATTCTTCCCTGTACAGGTGATCTGTGGTAAAGGGCATTTTCTAAGGTGCTGACCCAAACGGGCTGAAAATCTATGAGACTTGTACTAACTTACAGCATGATCATTAGTTGCTTCTTCTCACAGTGTCACTGTGTAAATGTCCCGGTGACATAAAGGACTGACTGAAGTTTGCAGATCTCTGCTTTGTTCACGCTCTTATTAGATGCAGCATTTGCTTCTAAGCCTCTGCTTAGGCATTTATTTCTGAAGCTCTAGGTGTACTTGGGATTTGCACAGCTATTTGCAGAGAGTCAACACAACAGAGAGATCTTAGAGTACCCTGTACTCAGTTTTTCATTGAAAAGGAGAAGGCAGACATGATCTTGGTAAACCAGTGGAAGCAAGGAGGCTTAACTTGGCTTTGCCTGCACACAATTTTGATGGTAAAGTTGAATGCTATAGTGCAGTAAAGAAGGATGTAGAAAAATAGATAGGGCCTCTGAATGAGACCTGCAGTGCTCAGTACCTTGTCTGTCATGGTCTGCAGTTTCTCTCTAGTATGGCAATACAGAACAGGTTAAATATGCTTTACACCTAGGCATTTTGTGGCTCAACTACAGATGGAGTAACATCAACATGAACCTTTAACCCCTACAATGTCCTAAAAATCTGTATGGTTTCAAAAGCATCTGTATAAATTCCTGAGAGAAGAGAGAAAAAAAATATTAGTTCAGGACTTTTCTACCTCAAGTCTCACTGTATCCTGGTCTATGTGGAGAACTGTAGATGTTGAAGGCTCCCTTTCCATGCTTTTAATACCATGAATCACCAGTGGTAGTTGTTACTGGGATATCTGGCTTACTGTGATTAGTAAGACATCATGGGCTTTGCTCATCAGCTTCTGTCAGGGCTGTTTTTCTCTTGATGTGGATACCAGAAAGATTGGTTACCATTCGTATGACTGCTCTTGGTTGACAACACTTCCATCCTGTAGATGGTAGAGGAGTTTTGGACAAGCTTCTTACAGTCTGCTTCTTTGTAACTTCTTTTGTCTTTGTAACTTCTTTTGTCTTTGCTCATCAAATTTTCCTCTGATCTATGGCTAGATGAAAGTGGCCCACAAACCCTAGTTCTGCAACACAATTCATTTTGCACTGAAAATATTTAACCGCTTCCCAATTAAATCAAATCTAAAAAAACCCCTTCTACAGTAAGTTGTATATTGAGCTTAGGAAAATGTTTCTATTGAGAACATTACACCAAGGTAGTCAGAATAAGCACAAGCACGTGCACATACACACAAGCACCTACACATGCAAATATACAGATTAACCCAAAATAGAAATCCGCTGTGCCAAAAGAAGTGTCAGCAAGTGTGGGTGGCGAGGAGAGGAATAGACCCAGAAATACATGGAAGAAAGTGTTAAGGTGTAAAAGAGGAACAGAGTAATCAAATCAATCTTTGAGCAACGCTGTAAAAGAGAGGAGAACTAGGGAAAATTATTTCAGTTTGAAAAGTATCAGATAGGCAAATGGTAAATTAAACCTCTGCAGAAAAGATATACCTAGATAGGCTGAACCTTGTGAAGTGTGACTGGGCTCATCAACAAGGCTTTAAACTAGTTTCAAAGAGGAGTGGGGATGTAGCTGGCCTTGCTGAGAGCCCTACAGGTAGTAGTCCATCACTCACAGAGCAGTGTGTTGGTATCTTAGACAAAGAGAAGTGCAAGATTGATCTCCTGCTTTGTGATTTTTATCGCCTATAAACACACTTATAATACTCCAGATCTCACAGAACTAATTTCTGCATTTAAAAGACAGCAAATCATAGAATCAACAAGGTTGGAAGAGACCTCCAAGATCATCCAGTCCAACCTAGCACCCAGCCCTATACAATCAAATAGACCATGGCACTAAGTGCCTCAGACAGGCTTTTCTTGAACACCTCCAGAGATGGTGACTCCACCACCTCCCAGGGCAGCCCATTCCAATGCCAATCACTCTCTCTGGGAAGAACTTCCTCCTAACATCCAGCTTAACCTCTCTCTTGATTTGAGGAGCTCAGAATTGGACACAGGACTCAAGGTGTGGCCTGACCAGTGCTGAGTACAGGGGAAGAATAACCTCCCTTGTCCTACATGCCACACTGCTCCTGATACAGGTCAGGATGCCATTGCTGGCACACTGCTGGCTCATGTTCAGCTACTATCTGCCAGTACCCCCAGGTCCCTTTTTGCCTGGCTGCTCTCCAGCCACTCTGTCCCAAGCCAGTAGCGCTGCTTGGGGTTGTTGGTGGCTAAAGTGCAGGACCCTGCACTTGGCCTTGTTAAATCTCATCCCACTGGCCTCTGCCCACCCATCCAGCAGGTCAAGGTCCCTCTGCAGGGCTCTCCTACCCTCCAACAGATCAACACCTGCTCCTAGCTTGGTGTCACCTGCAAACTTACTGATGATGAACACAATCTCCTCGTCCAGACCATCAATAAAGATATTGAACATGACAGGGCCCAGCACTGATCCTTGGCGAACACCACTAGTGCCAGCTGCCAACTGGATGTGGCACCATTCACCACCACTCTCTGGGCCTGGTCATCCAGCCAGTTCTTGACCCATATCAGAGTGAATCTATCCAAGCCATGAGCTGCCACCTTGGCTAGGAGCTTCTTGTGGCAGACAGTGTCAAAGGCTTTGCTGAAGTCCAGGTAGACTTCATCCACAGCCTGCCCCACATTCACCAGGCAGGTAACCTGATCATAAAAGGAGATCAGGTTGGTGAGACAGGACCTGTCCTTCCTAAACCCATGCTGGCTGGGCCTGATCCCTTGGCCATCCTGTAGGTGCTTTGTGATGGTACTCAAGATGACCTGTTCCATGACCTTGCCTGGCACTGAGGTCAGGCTGACAGGTCTGTAATTTCTTGTTTCCTCCTTCTGGCCCTTCTTGTGGATGTGCATCACATTGGCTGCTTCCAGTCTTCGGAGACCTCTCCTGTGAGCCAGGACTGTTGATAAATGATGGAGAGTGGCTTGGCCAGCTCATCTGCCAGCTCTCTCAGCACCCTAGGATGGATCCCATTTGGTCCCATGGACTTGTGAGGATCCAAGTGGCTCAGCAGGTCCCACAAGATCCAGCAACATCCTTAAACTCTTCCTGGGATACGTCCTGTTTTTCTCCAAAGGTGATACACCCTCTTTTTTATCCTTAATTCCTTCAGAAGCTCCTTGCTTATCCATCCTGTCTATCTCCCTTGTTGGCTCATCTTCTAGCACATTGGGACAGCCTGTTCCTGGGCCTTCAAGAGTTCTTTCTTGAAGTAGGAAACCTCACTGCTGTCTACAACTACCTGAAGGGTCATTGTGGAGAGGCTGGTGCTGGTCTCTTCTCACAGGTAACTGGAGACAGAACAAGGGGGAATGGCCTCAAGCTGAGACTGGGTAGATCTAGCTTGGACTTTAGGAAAACGTTTTTCACAGAGAGAGTGGTCAGGTACTGGAATGAGCTGCCCAGGGAGGTGATTGAGTCACCAACCCTGGATGTGTTTAAGGGTCATGTGGATGGGGTGTTTAGGGGTATGGTTTAAGATGAATCTTGTAGAGTAGGTTTATAAACTGGATTTGACAATCCTGAGGGTCTTTTCCAACCTGGATATTTCTGTGATTCTGTGATTTTAATGTTCTAAATCTGTCTTCTTCATAAATAATATCAAGAACAGATCAGCTTCTCTGCACTGTGAAACTGTTTTAAGAATAAGCTTCTGTGAACCAATAACTTATCTTTTTTGATAGCTTTTTGTGTTCATATTATTAGGCGAAACCCCATGTGACTCCTGGTACATATATGTGCATGCATTAAATCCATGTTTAGATTCTTGACCAAATTAGGTGAAGAGTGTTCTGACCTTATTGAACACTACAAATATGTCTTTGCTCTAATCCATCAGACAATACACCTCTAAGACTGCAGATCACCACGGAAAAGGAAGTTTGCAAAACCCCCTGTGCCACTGCTTCCACTCTCAAGCCCCCCTAAGGCCATGAAATATATCTAAAGTAAAATGTATGCTTGGGGTGACTTTCTTTGAAGGACAGAACTTTACCCAGAGTGTAGTTTAGCTTTGAAGGTTTCTGTTAAAAGAGTAAGTTGATCTAAAAACCCCTTTCCTCTCTCTGCTATTGCAAGTTGTGTGGACTTCCTTAACTAATAGAGCTGCAGGTTTCCTCTTCAGAACACTCCTTTACACCGTGAAGCATCTTTGGTGAAACAATTGTGTGTGGGCTAATCTCAGTGCTAAATATGTTTGTATGGGTTTGTTCCTTGTGTCTTAAAATAACTCTGCTCTCTGGTAGAAGCTGGGATACCCAGTTGATACCCAAAATAGAGTCTAACACAGGAAACTCAGTATGACTTTTAGAGATCAATTTCAGTTCCAAAGCTGGTAATTGAATAGTTTATTTCAAAAAGCCAGGCAAATCATTGGGATCACAATGAGGTATATAAAATCCTCTGTCTCTTTTCAGTCTTTTCTAAGCTGAACTTATGCTTTACACTTACTATTTTCCAAATCTACTCAGCACTGTCCTGATCTCGCTTCCACTGAGCATAAAGAAAAAAGCCACCTCGAAGTGTTTGTAGAGAGACCCTAAACTTGGCCACTGAGACATGTAAATAACCTTCCTGCTTGTGTAAGAGAGGGAAAGCTTAGCAGCAGCACAGGTAATTCTGGCTAAATTAAGAAACTACAGGCTTTCAGAAAGCAGTAGAAAAGGATGGTGGTTCATCCTCTTTGAACAATTATACACTTAACAGTAATGGAAGTTTAATAACAGAAGTATTTTCTAGTATGCAAGTGGGATATTTTCACATAGCATTTATTTATTAAGAGAGTTGAATTTCTCTCCCTGTGCAGTGAATAAAGCAAGAGATATATTATTGAAACTAATTCTAGGTCCTTGTGTTTCTCGCACCGATTTTCCTTTGGGGCATGTTGCTGACACACTTTTGGATGACAGGGGTTTTTCAGTCGCTGTCTTTTTCCAGGTTGAGAAATCTAGTTGTTCAGCTTGTGGTATGCCTTGCTATTCTCAATAGAAACATTTTTAAAGCTCACCTCATACAATATTTTGGCCTTCCAATATGATATATCTTCAGGGGAATAATTACCTGTCTGAAATGTAATTTTGAATGTAAGTTTTCTTTGTAATATGGTACAATGTTCCATCAAAATATTGAACAGTCAGTTCCACTAATCTGATGTTTGATGTGAGTGCTAGACTTTGTCATGAGCAATAAAAGGCTTTCTAGAAGGAATTTTGAAGGCTAACTTATCAGTGCCCACTGATGATGATTATAGGCTTTCTAGTGACTGTGAAGACTCTTTGTTTTAACAGAAGTGGGATAGTTAGCCACTTTGCTAAATATGCAGGATTTATGGCAGCCATGCCTGAAAAAATGTTTCAGGTGAAAAGAACACCAACATTTCCTCTTCTTAAAGCTGAAATATGTTGGAACAGAACTGCATCAAGGGTGAAGTTGTTTTCAATAGCTCTGCTGCAAGTGGTGTGATAGGAAAAATGTTGCTGGCAAGAAAAAATATGAACATTCAGACTGCTCTTGATGGATGCATATAGATTTCAGGATGATCATGGGATGTACTTATTTTTGCCTTGTTTTAAGAAGCCTTCCCAGTTAAGGAAAAATTTAAGTTATAAGACCATATTACGATGTGGTTTAATTTGAGGTCTTACAGCCTCATTCTGTTTAAAATTTGATAAAATGATTCATTGACTCAGTTTATTGGTGGTTTCTGGCTTCATTTTGATCTGTTTTTTTACCTTCTGTGAGGAATGAAAAATATTTCTTTGGGTATAGCCCTGGAATGATTCATTCTGAATTCAATTTTCACTCATCCAGTGAACTGAATCAAACAGTTCAATTAACTACAATCAGTTTAGGAAGGCCCTCACGATAAATGGAAATACATTACTGTTTAAATGGATAATTGTAGCTTCAGAAGTTTTGAAAACAAATGAAAAAAAAAAAAGGATATTAAGAATCACTGATAAAATGAAATCCAGGTTACAGTCCATTTTAATCAGAATGCCAGGAGTGTGTATTATTATAGTTTACTATCAATATTAACTGAGGCTCTGATTTAAAATAGAAATCTGCCACAGCCTCAACAATGTTGAAGAATAGGTTTTCAGTTCTACTTGGGACTAAAAAGCAAATGATTTGTTACTGCATATAAAGTGAAATTTAATGTTATTTGGGTTGAACACAGTTTCAGCTTCGAGTGATGGAGGACCAAATTCTATTCTCTTGTATCAGTATAATGGAGAGTAACAACAGAAAAAAAAAGCAGCCAGACTTATTAAAAGACATCTATCTGTATATACATAGTATATGTGTATATACATGTAGTGGCTTCATAACCTTTGTATATGTAACCCACTGTGGCACTAACCTACATGTGTGTTTACACTCAATGTCATATATGCACCTATATAGGAATATTTCTATTTGCATATTTACTCTCAATATAGATGCATTGTACATATCACATGTAAATTACTTAATGTAGTATGTAATATATACTCAGATGTGTGAAATAGATGCTCAAAGTGAAAACACATGTAACCAATAGATAATTAATGTTATGTGTTTGAGACTGTATGTTTTTACTTATATCTATATCTATATCTATATCTTTAACACCACCACTTGTAAATTCCTAATAACTCTATTTAAAAAAGTGAGTTACTGACCTTCTCAGTTTTTCAGTTACTTTTTCAAGTTCCTCCTGAGCACGTCTCAATTCTATTTCAAGATACTGACGTGTAGAATCAAATTCCGTTTCAAGCATTTCCAGCTTATGGGTAGTGTACGATAGACGCTTTCGTAATTCCCCCTTCTGTTCTTGCAAAGTACTAGAAAAACAAAGACCACAGCTGTAGAATTTAGCTGCTCCCAAAAAGCTTTTCATGATCCAGTCTTTGACTGATTCCCTAGAGTATAGGTTGGCGTTAAGCCAGAGAAGTGTGCTTAGTAATTTGTTTACTGCACTTTGAAAATCTTCTGATTTGGATAGTTGACTCTCTTCCATCTGTCCTTTCTAGTGCATTCGTTGTAATGTCTCGTTAGCCACAATGGAATATTTTCTTGAAGAATCCTCATTAAAATACAAAATACAGTCTAGAGTTTAGGTTCACACAGGACCTTTCATTTATAGTTATCTTTGCATACTGTCACTGAAGTAGCAGATCTCAATGGTGCAGCAACAAAAACAATTCCCTGCCAATAAGCCAAGTTTAAGTATATTTTGTGGAGGAAAAAGTTTCTTTTTCTTATTTGATTGAATTTCCACCCCAATCCCTAGTCATAATGCTGCTAGAGATGTTATCTGGCAGCATTTCATCTGGAGAATAGTAATCAATATCATAGCAATTTGAAAGTTACAGTTCTTTGCCCATTTTCCAATTTATTTTGCAGAATCACCATGGTTGGAAAAGACCTGTAAGATCACCAAGTCCAATCATTATCTAACTCTACTGGGGCTGCTACTACACCTTATTCTTAAGAACCATATCTAGACAGCTTTCAAATGCATCCAGGTATAGTGATTCAGCCAGGGCACCCTGTTCCAGTCTTTGATTACCCCTTCAGTATAGAAATCTTACAGAAGGTTTATCCTAAACCTCCCCTGGCATAACCTGATGCATTTTCTTCTTGTCCTATCAGTCATGGCTTGTGGGAAGAGACTGGCATCCACCTCTCTACAACCTTCTTTCAGGCAGTTGTAGAGAGGCATAAGGTCTCCCCCCAACCTCCTTTTCTTCAGACTAAACAATCTAAACTTCCTCAGCTGCCCCTCATAATACTTATTCTCAAGATCCTTCATTGGCTTCATTGCCCTTTTCTGGACTGACTCGAGCATCTTGATGTCTCTGAGAGAAGAGTTCCCAAACTTACATGTGAACATTAATTTGTCACAGTTCTTTCTCTTAATAAAGCAACTATGCCTTGTTTTTAACTTTACTTCAGTTGCACTGTTTGACAAAGAAAGCACTAGGCACAGATTTTGGAGAGAGAAGGTTTTTCCACTTTGTTATTTTCTCTGTCTACAACTACCTGAAGGGACATTGTAGCCGGGGGGGGGGGGGGGGGGGGGGGTTGGCCTCTTCTCCCAGGCAATCAGCAACAGAACAAGGGGACACAGTTTCAAGTTGTGCCAGGGGAGGTATAGGCTGGATGTTAGGAGGAAGTTGTTCCCAGAGAGAGTGATTTGCCATTGGAATGGGCTGCCCAGGGAGGTGGTGGAGGCACTGTCCCTGGAGGTCTTCAAGAAAAGCCTGGATGAGGCACTTAGTGCCATGGTCTAGTTGAGATGAGGCACTTAGTGCCATGGTCTAGTTGAGTGGATAGGGCTGGGGGATAGGTTGGACTGGATGATCTCAGAGTTCTCTTCCATCCTGGTTGATTCTATGATTCTATGATTCACTGTTTTAGAGATGGTATAAAATAAAGCCAAGAGGTCCAAGCAAAATTTATATCATGAAGATCAAAGTGACATCTGCACCCTAATAGTCTACTTGGATTTGTAATGATGAACCTGAGAATCCTTCCCTGCTTTACTGGATCTCTAGCACATGATTTCAGGTGAACCAGTCTGCTCTTTCCTCAGTCAGAGCTGCTGTCTCTGGAAATAACTGTACCTTGGCTCAGTCAACCAAATTTTGAGTTGATCTCTTGCTTTCCAGTGGGAGCTCTGAGGCTCTACAGAACAAGAGCATGCCATTGCCTAGAAACAAAAGTGCTGCTGTGTTGTGATGTGAATTGCCTTACGTGTTTTTAAAAATACAGTAGATGTACTCCTTCAGAAAAAAAAATCTTTATTTCCTTTGTCTGGTGAGTACTGTCAACACATTTACTAGACTAATTTTTTGGGTCTTTTATTAGTCTAGACACTTGGGAACAGTATGCCATCCTCCAAGAAACATTTGTCTGAGGTGACTTCAATATGACTGCATTCTCTACAAGCTGCTGTAAGAGCAAAAAGCTTTACAATTGCTGCTTATGTGATCTATGTAGCTTAGATCTAGGAAGCAGTCTAATGTTTTGCCAACACAGTGCTCTATTTCAATTGCACATACTGCGTGGTTAGAGTTATACTTAGATTACCACTTGTGGTTATAGTCTCTTGAAATAATATATTCTAATTCAGACATTTAATGCAGCTACAGTTAAGGTAATCAGTTAGTTTTTGTATTTCACTTGGTCAATAAAACTCCAAAATTATCTAGGGAAATGAGAATATTGACCCATTCTGCCCCCCTCCTTTTTTTTTTCATTGTACCACCTTTTACTGGCTCTGTTGTTCTCAGTATGCATCTGCACATCTTGGGAAAGAAGAGTGGTCAGTTCTCCTTCCTGTAGCCTGGCAACTTTGATTTTCTCCTGTGAAGTGGGTGTTACATGTCAAAACTGTTTAGACTGAAAAGAGATTTGATTTCTGTTGCTCTAAAATTCTAACCACTAGGATTTGTAAAAAAAAAAAAAAAAAAAAAAAGTAGATAAGAGGTCTCCCAGGCTGCTGCTCTACACTGGCCAAATGCATTAATGAAAATCCTTCTGTACCAGGGAGTTTCTTCCACAAGCAGAGTTTTACCTCTGGAAGAAACAGGGGCTGTAGAGGTACAAATATAAAGGGAATGCTGGGGACGTTTAAGTAAGTAAGCTGATGACAATTAAAAAAAAGAAAAAAAGAGGAAAAAAGAGAATATTAATGGCCTCTGAAAACTTTGTCTTTCATTTCCATGTGTAGGTATCTTCTTGTTTTTTGTCTCAGTTTTGTGAAGGTTAGGCAGGACCAAAGCAATTCCTCAAACAAAGTTGCTTCTACATATACCTGTGTCTAGAACTGTCTGTATGGGAAAATACAGGGTTCAAACTGTGAGTTCTGAGTAAATCTTGATCCTCAAGTGGAATGACTTCACAGAGAGAGTGATTTCTGCCCCTGGACTCAGCACTGCTCAGGCCACACCTTGGGTAACTGAGTCCAGTTTTGGGCTCCTCAATTCAAGAGAGATGTTGAGATACTGGAACATGTCCAGAGAAGGGCAACAAAGCTGGTGAGGGGCCTGGAGCACAGCCCTGTGAGGAGAGGCTGAGGTAGCTGGGGGTGTGCAGCCTGGAGAAGAGAAGGCTCAGGGCAGACCTCATTGCTGTCTACAACTCCCTGAAGGAAGGTTGCAGCCAGGTGGGGTTGGGCTCTTCTGCCAGGCAACCAGCAATAGAACAAGGGGACACAGTCTCAAGTTGTGCCAGAGGAGGTATAGGCTGGATGTTAGGAGGAAGTTCTTCACAGAGAGAGTGATTGGCATTGGAATGGGCTGCCCAGGGAGGTGGAGTTGTTGTCCCTGGAGGTGTTCAAGCAAAGCCTGGCTGAGACACTTTAGTGCCATGGTCTAGTTGACAGGATAGGGCTGGGTGCTAGGTTGGACTGGATGATCTTGAAGGTCTCTTCCAACCTGGTTGATTCTATGATTCTATGAAGTGCTGATCTAAGCTGCCAAAAGGTACTTTGGGATTCAGTTCTGGATGGCTTGGCAGATTCTGACAGCCTGAAGCTTGTTCTAGGGCCCTAGTTTGACAAAACATTGAATTTAACTTCAAGGTCAGACTTTTATTCCCTTGAAGTTCACTTTGAAATATTTGCGTTCTTGAATTTTCTTTCTTTCATTAAAATCAAGACTATTCTAATGAGCTTTAATGAAACAATCTGCATACATACACTCACATAATCCTTTGGGTAGTGAAGCATAGCTGTAACTTTGTAAAAAATATGTAGGCTAAGGGGTAAGTCAGACAACTTCAAAGTTCAGTTATTCATATGCAGCAAAACCTATTTCTGAAAAAGCTGAAAGATCCTGAAGCTCTCCCAAACCTAGCAGAACTGCTTAGTTTCTACTTCAATTCATCTGATACACACAAAACTGGCTGGCTGTTTTTAAAGGACATCTGGTTTGTGATGGGATTATTTAAGATGTAACAGTAGGCACATAACAGTAAATCATTATTAAAAGGCAAGTTATTATTCAGAAAACTAAATATGTTAGAAACAAATGGTAGAAATAAGAACATGCAGTGTCTCAAATTTAGTATTTCTAGTATCAGGATAAGAGGCTCAATTTTTGTTTTATACAAAAGCATTGTATTTCATGGGCTTCTTAAATTTATAAACTAAAAATAGATCTTATGAAACAGATGTTCTTCCTCTGAAAACCTTCCTGTCACCGTGGTACGGCGTAACAGCATGCCTGAAATCTTTCCTTATGCTGTTTTGTAATGTCTGGGCTTCTCACAAAGAATGCTTACTTTTGTTGTGCACCCCTCTAAATTTGGTGGTGGTAATTTAGACAGGAGTGAAAATATAGTAAAAATAAAATGTAAAAACATGAAAAGATGAAGTCAAGCATTTAGCATTTTCCCTTCCCTCCAAAAAAGCCAACTCCAAAAGTTAGATGCATTTTGTTTCTGCTTGTCACATACCAGTTAATAAAAAAAAGTTTGCTATACTTTTTTTTTCTTTCAATATTGATAAATCAGTATATTTTATTTTCTAATTTATAATTTACATGATAAGGTTAGTAAGACCTCACAGTTCTATATTAGGCATATAATAATGCACACAATACAGAATATATGTATTCCACAAATACATATATATATATATATATATATATATATATATATATATTCATTGTTCAGTTATAAATGAAGGAAATAATTTCATGGAAGAATTACATGCAGGAGAAAGGAAAGTGCTTATTTGCAAATAGAAAAGTCTTGGAAAATCTAGTGGTATTAAGCATTAGAAAACACCAATACTATACTCCATGGATGTCCTGAATCCTAATGGGATCCAATATCCTGTCAAGTAGGACCTTTTGCATAAACGGTTCTCTATTTCTTCTAATGATCTCAAAAGTCCTGCTCCTGTGACAATGAGTGGTTTGCAAGTCAATACTCATTTGGCTTCATTAAAATATTCCCCTAAAAAGAAAAGGATAGGAAGTGCAATATTAAATATTTAGTTTGAAGAAAGAAACCCTCACAAGGGAAGCTACTTTAAAAGTAGGTCTTCAGCAGGTCTTGACTTTCCAAAGTATTGTATTCACCACTTAGCTCTGTTTAAACCCACTGAAAATATAAAATAGATATAAAAACATAGACTGGCACAGAAATTTGTGCCCACAAACATTGCACTGCTGCCAGTAATTGTCAGGTTTTGAATTTTGGAGTAGCTACATGTCAGAGAATTTGAAGCCCTCTTCCCTAAGTCTTCACAGAGAGATGCCAAGCCCCATTGTTGAATCGTGATGCTGTAGATCCTTAGCAAGAATGGAGGCCATTCAGAGGAGCTATTATCAGGTGAGAATTAGCACTATTTAGGCTCCACATTTAGTGAAAAGAGATCTATTTTACAGAAGAAAGATGAGATGGCTGTGCAGGAAAGGTCAAGCATCACCAGATACGCGTAACACTTTCCTGCTGGTAAAATGTTGCTATCAGTTTGCTCAAGATCGAAGCAAAGGCATATTTTCATTCCTGGTGTCACCTCTGCCTCTCCAATAAGCTGCTGCCCACAAAAGGTGGTGAGTGACTGGAATGGGTTGTTTTTTCCTAGACGGTCCCTGCAGCTTGTATGTCAAGCTGAGCATTGGTGCCACTCTACAGAGCTTCAGTCCCAGGGAAGGTTGCATGAGATGATGAGAATGGAGACAGATAAAGTGTGCCTATCAGTCAGGATTCTTCTGTATCGCTGGCTGGAGACACTCCAGGTGAACATATTTCCACTGATGAATTTCAGGCAAAACTAAAATGCCATATGATGATGGCACTATTCTGAGGAAGGTGTCTTAGAAAACTAACAGATTGTCATCGTACCTATCTGATCTGCCAACTCATCTGCCCAAGTTGGGGTTGTTTAGCTGCCTGAATGCCAGGGTATCTCTAGAGCTTGTTACCCTCTGACAGTCCAAAGAGAGAGTACTCCCTAAACTGTCTCTACCTGACAGTCAGTGTCTATGGAGCTGCCCCATAGTTGAACCATCTTGAAGACTCCGTGTCTCCACTTGGCTGGTCAAACTGCTTCAGCAGCATTTTCATGTCTGTTTGACACCCCAGGGCTTTGCTTTGCAGATGGATCTGAAACGTAGTTTTGAACTGGAGCAAACTACTTTTTTCAACTACTGAAATTCTCCCTGAATTTCCTGACTGTATTCCTTCACATAGCTCTAGGAGTAAGTAAAACAATACATAATTAATGGTGTTAGCAGGGAAATTACCAATGAAAGGAATGCAGAATGAGGACAAGATAGACACCCATGTCAGATACCATAGAATCATAGAAGAGACCTCCAAGATCATTCAGTCCAACCTAGCACCCAGCCCCAGCCAATCAGCTACACCATGGCACTAAGTGCCTCATCCAGGCTTTTCTTGAACACCTCCAAGGACAGCAACTCCACCACCTCCCTGGGCAGCCCATTCCAATGCCAATCACTCTCTCTGGCAAGAACTTCCTCCTAACATCCAGCCTATACCTCCCCTGGCACAACCTGAGACTGTGTACCCTTGTTCTGTTGCTTATTGCCTGAGAGAAGAGACCAACCCCCACCTGGCTACAATCTCCCTTCAGGTAGTTGTAGACAGTAATGAGGTCACCCCTGAGCCTCCTCTTCTCCAGGCTAAACAACCCCAGCTCCCTCAGCCTCTTCTCATAGGACTGTGTTCCAGGCCCCTCATTAGCTTTGTTGTCCTTCTCTGGACTTGTCCAGTATTCTCATTTCTGGGTAATGGTACAAGTTTTAATGTAGCTGTGAAATCCTAAGTCAAACTGACATTTTGTGGTAAACATCCTCCTTGGCAGAAAGGACATGTAAGTAGAAACCAATGTGATCTGGGGTTTGAGACTCTGAGTCTTGTAGCTGGCTTTGCCAGATGTGCCTGGTGTTATAACGTTGAGTGAGTTAAGATAAGATTCACCTGATCAGAAGCAAGTGTCAGTACTGCTGGTGAGCTCTGACTCTTGTTCTTAGTGATGATGAGCAAGCATTATCAAGGTGAAATGAATCTGATCTATTTTAGAAGCCTACCCTTAGATGAGGTGACAAATCTGGAAGCACCCATTTTCATTAACTGCAATGGGAACCTAATTGAGTAGCTCAGATGTAGACAACCACGTCTCATCAGATAGCTCCCTTTGTTTCTGACTCAGTACTCTGCGTATGAGATGAGGTAATAATGTTCCTTTTCTTGGTTGCTTAGTTTGTGTGGAGGCCTGAGAAAAAGAACTGTGGCATGCTTTTAAAGTGTTTGTCAGAACTGCTTCATGCCTGCTATGGGTTGCATTCTAAATGAGAGCATCACAGAATCAGGAATTAGAACTTTTATGCAGGGAAAAGTCAAAATCAGTCAGCCCTGCACAAGTGTTTGCTGTGAAGGATTCTAGAGAGCATGGGAAGGTCTCTGGAAAAAGCCAAGGGACTGTCTGTGAGCCCAGCCATGCAGTGCAGACATACCACTGATGATAGCCAGCAGCAGTGATGTCACGGGCAGCTGAAGAGTGTGATGTCAGATTTGTGTACTTGTTTTTCTGAAAGCACATTCCAAATAGTGTGGAGCTTCTGTAGACTTCTGCAAAGAAATAGCCCATTTGACTCAGGAAGGGCAAACAGCCACATCCCTGGTTTTGGTTTCTATCTTTGAATGGATACAGGAATCACAAAGAGGGAGTGGTCAGCCAGGCAGGAGGCAAGACCCTGGAGAACCTCTCCCTGACATGTAACTCACACTCCAGGGAGCAGCTGGGGGCAGAAAGTCCTGGGGATGTTTGCACCTAGCAGAGATGTCATCAGGAACTCGGTTCTGTCCAACAAAGTTGGACAGAATTTCTATTTTGATCTTCAGGCTTTCAGGGAATTCCAGCTGCAGCAGCTCCTGCTGATCTGGATTACCCAGGACCTTTTACTTGAGCACAGCTCTGCAGCCGGTCACAGAGTTTGGTTCTGGCATGAGTGACACCAGATCTGCCTGCTGCTTGGTGTGCAAGGAAGACACTGAAAATCTGGCTTAGGAGAAGTAACTTTGAGATGACAGTTTTTTTCAGATTTGTTGTTGCTGGGAAATGAAGTTCAAACGTTTTACAAGTGTTTTCAAGATTAAGGAAAGATCTTTAATGAAGCAGCAATTGGATTTCTGTGTTAATCAAGTTTTGATTGTGTTACACCTTCAGGGTCACCATTTCAAAAGGGTAATGCCAAAAACTACATTTCTTGTCTGCAGCATTTTATGTCTAACCCTGCATTCGCTGCTTCTGATTAAGAGTGGAATAAGATCAAATTGCAAAGTGTAGATCCAAATTCTGAGAATCTAACTAGAGGTCTAAAATCAGTCTTACTGGGAGAACAGATTATGTCGCTGCAGCCCAAACCCTGAGTCCAGTCCACAAATTCTGATGCCTTTGTGCAATTTATTCAGCAGCCTCAATGGCAGCCAAAAAAAAAAAAGTCAAGGCAAATGTGTATCCAAGTTCTATAACAGGTGCTTTTCTATAAATTCAGGCTCACACAAACTTTGTTCAGCTCACCTATTTATTTGTTTTTTTTTTCACCGAGATCTGTCTGGTTTGTTTGGTTTTTAATTTCTTTTCCTGTAGAACACCCACCAGAATTCTGCATGACTTTCAAAGAAGTTTGTTAAATATCTGAAACTTTGGAGTATGAACAGCTTGCCTGTCAAATTTCATACAGGTCTTTGCTTCCTATAGAAACAGATCTGCACATATACGCACACATATATAGACAGGTAGCTTTTGTAGGGTGCTTTTTGCAAGTATTAAATAGTTTGATTTTTCTTTTCAGTACTCATATTCAAAATAAACAGTCTGAAGCTGGATTTGGTTTGTGAGAAGGTAGGCTTGGACATATGTTTCAGAACAAATGTGTGGGTGATCCAGATCTGGAGCTCAGATATTTTCCAAATGACTGATGGACATGTAAACAAAGTAATAGAGCCCCTTTCTTAGATTCCAGGCATTCTGGAAGAATTTTGACCAGAGAAGAGTCATTTGTAAGGGAACTGGAGGAAAAAAAAATGAGATGTTTAGCAGTTAAATTCCAAAGTGCTGTGGGGCAGATCTTTAGTGTGAGAACCTATTTGCAGTACTTGCTGGTAAGGCTAACTTTAAACAGAAGTATTGCTGGATTTTGAAGCATGACCTTATTTCACTTGGGCTGTGAGCACCTGAGTTACCTAATTTGTACAACTGAAAATTCAGACCAGGTGAGAGATATTCTATGGTAAATCTGTCCATGCTGTGCTGGGCCTATTCATAAGCAGTAGACAAGAGATCTCTTTAAAAGTAAAAGTGAATTAACTGCGTTGTGGTTAGATTGGGCTGACATTGCAGAAGCAGTGACTTCTATAACAAGAATCCAAAGGCCACAGTCTCATCTATGCAACAAGGACATTCAATATTAATGGTAATATGAGATGATTAAGATAGGAAAATTCAGTTATATGGTGACATGCAAAAAACCCTCAGAGGAGCAGCTGTCAGCACTGAGTTGTCTCAAGTGCATGCCATTATTGTCATTGGAAACGTGAGAAGATTTGTGAAATATGCTGATAATAATGACATACCATTTGTTCTTTAATTAAAGGTACTATCCATAACCTAAGGCTCTGAATGGTCTGAACAGAAATACCGTGCATACAATTACAACTTTCAGAAATAGACACTAAAGGTTCTTTGATTGCTTTAAGTTTCCTCAGTGTGAAATTGTAATTCCCCCAGTATACTGAAAACTACAAAAGGCAAAGGGAAATGATCAGTGAGAATTCAGATGTGCATTTAGGGAACATATTATTGTGCAGAACACTAAGAAATTGAAGGTACAGAACAGCTCATGGAAAGGGAAGAACATGGATTTACAAACTGGGATGTCCACTGTCCACCATGAACAGCTGCACTGGCTAGATGAGCACTGAGCTTGGTTCAGGGCTGCACAGAGGCCGAAGAGCTGAGCTAGCCCTCAAAGGGCTGATTTAATACTTCTGCTAACTTGATTTGGATCTGGACTCTTCAAAATATGTTTCTGTTTCCTATTAATAAGATGACCACTTTTGCCTACAAGGCACTTTTGAGGTTAACAACCTGAGTGTAATCAGCATGGTTGTGTAATGAGAAATGAATGTACTACAGAGTGAAAAAGCAAAAGCCTGTTGTCCAAATTCAGAGGTGACTAAAGTGAAGTGAAATAGTGCAAACAGCAGAAGCTTCTTCCAAGCTGTTTCCTGGTGCCTGTGTTAGGATTTCCATAAAGACTGCAGGGGTCAACTGGTTTAATCTCTAGCAGGTAGACTCTTACAGTTAGTGGCTTAAAAGGCAAACTTCCTACGGAAGTCTGAACAAAGGCTGTTCCAATTCACTTTGTTTCTACATGTTTCTAGAAAATGAAGGGATGAACAGGTGGGAAATAGGGTTGTAAGAGAATTTAAAAAAGCATGCAGTTCAAAGACACATACATGGATCCTGGCTCATTCTCTAGAATGAAACCTAACAACCCTGGGAATGAAGGGATCTTCATGCTGCTTGCTGCCCAGACTCCACTCTTGATATGAATCTGGAATGAGGTTCATCTCTCTGAGAGATGCTGTTTTCTGGCTTTGCAGAGGCTGATACGTTTGCATGAAATGTTTAACTAGAAGAAAAGATCAGTTACAATGTAAAGTTACAGGGCATGAAAGGCTAAGAGCAACAGAAATGGCTGACTGCAACAAATACTTGCTATAACAAAGGCTCCTGGATGGTGGGGGGGCTGGAGGAAGGGCTGCCTCACACAGAAAGTGATTTGAAGTTGTTGAACAGACATTGTCTGCTTTTTAATGTCTGGCATAGTCCAAGCAGTCTGCACAGCATCTCAGTAGGGAATCCAGACTACTAAGCAGTGATGAGAAAGGGGGGGGGGGGGGAGAAAAAAAAAAAAAGAAAAAGGAAAAAAAAGAGGTATGAAGAATTTGATGCAGAAAATTAGAGGTAGACTTCAATTTATTATTTGGAAGCCAAAAAGAGCTCTCCAGGTGATTGAGTAAGCTGCCTTCAGTTGCAGCAGTTCTTCTTACAGCTTTGAGTGGCCAGCTTCTCGATTGCTTTCGTTTGTAGTCATGGATAAGCACTCCCTCTGGAAATTACTGAAAGCAGCCTGCTGCATCAGTTCACAAGCTTATAAAGTTATATTTTAATTGCATTATTAAGCCTTTCTCACTTTTACTTTTTTTCTGTTACTTTCCTGATTCATCTGGATCCAGCTGTGCTGGAACAGGAGTCCGGTTCCTCCTGAATTGTGCTGTTTATTTGTTGTAGAATATGTAATGAGAATGGGTGAAACTCACTGCTCAGAAGCAAGCTGTAATTTGTCTTATGCTTTCTGTTAAAGGACTGAGGTTGGAGATGTGGTACAGGAGTGCTATAGAGATGTGCTTTGTAGTAAGGGAAGAATTTTATTTCCTTTTAATTTGGTATAAATCATCCAGGCATAGGTTGATGGACAGAGGCTGTTACCTCTGCTCTCACCTTAGCTATTTGCTTCCTTTTCCAATTCTTTTCTCTTTCCTCTGATTTGAAGTTTGTTTTTGTCTGGCTCCAGGGACTCATTTTGGCTTAGTACTTCCCATCAGGAAGTTTATGCTAAGCAGCTGAGAAAATTAAATACACTCTTTTGGCTCCAGGACCATTCAGGTAGCATTATTACTGAGACTGGAACTGGAGCTGGCAGCAACTGCAGATACCACTGTTTTTTTCCCTTTTGTCACAGAATCACAGAATGCCAGGTTGGAAGGGACTCCAAGGATGATCTGGTCCAACCTTTCTAGGCAATAATGTAGTTTAAATGAGACAGTCCCACACCCTGTCAAGCTGAGTCTTAAAACTGACTACTATAGGGGAACCCATACTTCCCTTGGGAGATTATTCTAATGTCTATTCTAACTCTTCTCGATGTGGTTTTGTTTTTTTTTTTTTAATACTTCATGTGACTAAAGTTCTGAATTTGCTTCTTAATTGTTCCTGGTCATAGTGGCAAACTGATTCCCTTATGTGACAGAAGCTCCTGTTATATCTCTAACTTGAATCCATGGGTGCTTGCCATTAAAAAAAAAGCCAATTCTTGCCAGATATTATTACTAAAGAGTACAGGAAATAATGCAGCTTTGCTTAGAGTGAGAAAGAGTACTGAGCTCTCAGATGCTCTTAGTAGCCATTGCTGCAGTAAGTTCTACTGCAGTCTCTGTTTCGTGTTGTTTAGTTCTCCCATTACATACATGTGCTAATTTGAAGCTAGTTGGAATATTTTGATGAGAAGAATTAGATTACAGGCTGTGAAAAGGAAACAATGGTGACGTCTACTTCACTTATGGGCTTGCTGAGATGTGTAACAAGAAGAACACAAATATAGATAACACAGGCTCTGGCTGCCTGCACTTCTCTTCCTAACCTGCTGTCTGTGTAACTAATCCTTCTGCTTCCTAACCCCCCTGGCCAATTCTCCAAACTCGCCTTGAATGTGAGGCAAAGCCTGGGATAGAGTAGAGAGGTGGAAAGGAGGCAGAAGGGTGATTGAGATCCCCTCCTGGGGACTCTGGTTTCTGGAAGGGGTGTTGTGTTTCTGTATTACCTTTCTAACTTGTAGATTTCTATATATAGCTGCATATATTGTAAATACCTGCTTGTATATTGTGCTATTTGCCATTGGAATGGGCTGCCCAGGGAGGTAGCAGAGTCACCATCCCTGGAGGTGTTAAAAAAAGGCCTGGATGAGGCACTTAGTGCCATGGTCTAATTGATTGGATAGGGCTGGGTGCTAGGTTGGACTGGATGATCTTGGAGGTCACTTCCAACCTGGTTGATTTTATGATTCTATGATTCTAAGTAGTAAATATAAAGTTTCATTCTAATTTTCAGCTCATCTGAGTCTAGTCTGGGTGATTTTCTTAAGTGTGTGTAGGGGCAAGTAACACCCAAACCATCACAATACATCTGTATGACATCACTGAAGCAATGTGAGCTTTATGGATGTTCTGAAATATTTTCTGGCAGTGGAACACATCACTGGTTTGTTAATGCAAGGAAAAAAATCAAATTAATAAATTAATTCAACAAATTAAATGGCATTCCTTAGCCTGGACACACCCAAATTCTCAACTGTGCACACGGAATTCAAATTCCGAGGAAACTATTACTATGCCTGGATTCATGTATAGGCTGTTGCACAGGAATGATGAGAGTTACAAGCTGTTATCTCAATGAACTTATTTTCTGTGAATATCTTAAGATATTTTTAGTTTTTCTACAATAACAAACGATCCCCAGCTCTTTGATCAACCTGATAGCACAACAAAAGAAGGAAAAAAAGAGAGAAAGGAGTTGCTAT
Organism: Pogoniulus pusillus; assembly: GCF_015220805.1. NCBI lineage: Eukaryota > Metazoa > Chordata > Aves > Piciformes > Lybiidae > Pogoniulus > Pogoniulus pusillus. The sequence goes on along the minus strand of NC_087264.1, from coordinate 13,022,470 downwards.
CTGTCATATTTGCCTAATTATTTTGAGCTCTACCTTATTTTATACACTGCAGCACACTATTTTAGGACTTGTTAACGGAGAAGTCTACTCTGCAAGAGTATAAATGAGTTCACCTCCAGCAAGTTTCCCACTGTTCAGCATGTTGTACCGCCATTTCATATTACCTTTCTCCTAACCTGTAGCCACGATTTATTAGTTCAGTCCTGCTCCCTCTGCTGAACTGGCTCTTCAGTGTAGCTCTGTGTTTTGTTGCCTTTTTTTTTCTCACAGGGAATGAGAGGGAACAGATTGCATTCTACCAAACTCCTGTTAGCAGCCCAGCACCTTGGCATTAGCTCTTCTGTCATTTTCAGAGTGACTCAGTAAATCACAGAACCACAGAACTTTAGAGGTTGGAAGGGCCCTCCAGAGATCATTGATTCCAACCTCCCTGCCAAGGCAGGATCACCTAGGATAGTTTGATCAGGAACACATGCAGGCAGGTTTTAAAAGTCTCCAAAGAAGGAGACTCCATAACCTCTGGGCAGCCTGTTCCAATGCTCTGTTACCCTTACTGTAAAGAAGTTTTTTCCTCATGTTGAGATGAAACCCTCTGTGTTGCAATTTGTAGCTGTTGCTCCTTGTCTTATTGCTGCTGACCAGTGAAAAGAGATTGACACCATCCACTTGACACTCACCCTTCAGATATTTGTATATAATGAAGGAGCTCTCTGCAAGTGCAGAGGGACCAAGACAGGCAGCAGGTATTAATCTGAAAAAATTGTTGCATAATTCATGTGAAAAGCAATACAGAATGTGCTTCTTTAGAGGGGACCCAGGAGCCCTCTGCTTCCACTTACCCTGAAGATGTATCACCCAAAGTACCATGTGGAATGAGGAAGCAGCTTCAGTACTGCAGATTTTCCCAGAATTTCTTCTTGTGCCCTGAGATGTGGATTGCCTAAACACAGGCCACATTCTTTTTTGCCTTGTAACTGAACTACTGTAGCATTCTGGGTGAACTGGGACTTGGGAGGCAGGGTCAAATATTTTGAAAACCAGGTTTAGGTGCCATGGCTATATTTTCCTTCACTGCTCGCCTCCTGGTTTTAACAAGGACAAGCAGCAGGGCATTTTTTGCATGAAGCTCATCCAAACCCAGGTAAGAGTAGAGTGCACGTGTGGGGCTTCAGGGGACCAAAAACCAGGAGCTCAAACCACCTTTCCAAGATTGTTGATTGTTGTTTGTTTTTTTCACTCCACAAAGTGCTGACTGTGCCAAAAAATATGAAGAGAATCTCACATATGTCTTTCATACATCAACAGCTTAAGAAGAAAATTATTCACCCATTATTCAAAGGAAATCAATAGACTGCATGAAGACAAACCAAAGATTAACCTGTCTATATTTTTATCTAATTAATTTCTTACTTTGAAATATGTTTCAGTGTCTCATATGTCACCAAAAAAATATAGAATCAGTGAATGACACTTCTTCTACACACCTGCCACTTGAAATAAAGTCATGCAACAAAGAACAAAGAATATATCCAGGAGAAAAATAGAAGAGAATGTAAGAAAAATATGGAAAAATGAGTCAATGCATATAATATGTGCTGCATAGGAATATAAACTAGAATCTGTCATAACTCCTCCATCCTTTCAACATCTCTGTATCTATAACATTGGAAAAATCCTTGCTTCACCAGACTGATGATTAATGTAAACCAGGTAAAGGATAAAATATATATAAGCACCTGCAACCAAGAACAGTGAGTGAACTGCCCAGACAGCTGTGGGTATCTGTATTATAAGAGCTACTCCATCAGAAAAAAAAATTAACTGATAGTAGACAGCTGTGAGTTTTGCAGCTTCTTAAATAGCTTTCAGGTTTTACACACCATAATAGCAATTATTATAGGCTTGGCTAGGGCAAGCATCTAGTGTACTATAATAAAGAGATCTGCTGTTATTCCCCTAATTCAGAAAACATAGTGGAACTGAACAATGAGAGACTGCAGACTGACACGAAGAAATGAAACATTTTCATGGATATCAGAAAGTTAGAGAGAAAGCATAACTTCACAAAACATCACTTATTAGTTACCTGTCCCAGAGGGTAGGTGAAGATTTTGCGAGCCTGCCCTGGAGAATTCTAGGTTGCCATAGGCAGGTTGGCACCCAGGAATTTCGTACCCTGCAGCATGAATAGAGGATAAACCATGGCTAGGTATGGCTCATAAGACATACGAGTGATAACCTAGCTAGATTTGCTGCATATTAGTAGGCTATGGCATAATTTGGAATTATTTAGGATATCTAACTTTAAAGCAATATTAAACTACAATGCAAGGTGATGTTACAGCACACACAGTGAGTTTCTTGTATGAATATTGTTGGTTGGAATCAGCAATTATAGTTGACCTCGTGGTGGTTATAATGGGTGCTACTCCATCTGATTTAATAGAGAAGCATATGGCCATAAGATTTATAAATCAAGCTCTTGTATTTTTGCATTGTAAAAACATCAGATTACACAAATTTATGCTTCATTGAAAGAGGGTCAGCAAAATTCCTTCTGAGCACCATAATGAGAACATGTTTAACAGTGTTAATTAGATCTGGGCTGAGGTTCAGGTTCCACATACCAGGTTCCATGCACATTTACCAGCAGCAAAACAATAGCTGCAAAATATTTGTTGGAAATGAAAAGCACAAAGAGAAGCAAAGTGAACTAGCAATACAAGCTGTGAATAACACACAGGAAAAGCATATCTAGAGCCCAGGAGAAGGCCAATGCGACGGGCAAATTAGCAATGAGAACTGTTGCCCAACATTAGCATCAAGCAATGCTGGCAAGACACAAAACACTCTGCTCAGTCCTTAGTCAAGCAAATTCCCACTCAATTTAAATGCAGTTTTTCCTGAGTAAAATCTGAGTAAGGACTATAGTATTTGGCCACAGAAAATACCTGGTACAGTATCGTTGTGTTCCTTTGCAATATGAAAAACGCAACATATCATGCCTCAAAGGACAAACTCGATAACAGATCAGGTTTTCCTTAGCCAAGCATATTTATATTTATGACCCAGAATTTTGCATAAGCTTTCCCTTTGGTCAATGGTAGCTACACACACAGCAAATCCTATCTTCTGGTATTCATAGCCAATTACCAGCAGTTTCTGCAGAGCAGAGACCTTTTGAACCATAAACACAGTTTCACGTAGAGGACACACTTCAGAAGCAATAGCCATGCTAAAAAGAGCAGCAGAGAATCTGTCTTTATGAGAAAGGAGAACTCTGCTGAGTCTCTTGCCACTACTGTAAGCCCTGGGATGGGCTTCATGTCAAGGACTACTGGCAACAAGATGATGTTTAAGGCATTCGGAGAAAAAGCTCTAAGTAAATTCTAGCACATTACTCCAGCTGTACTACTGAGTTGTTTGTTGAATAAGGAATACCTAAATGTATTTTAACTTCTTCTGTACCAAACTTGGACTAAGACACTCAGGGACAAAAAGAAAAATTAAATGGCCCAAGGTTTAGGTATTATCACAGAAATTTACAGCAATATTAGCTTAAAAATCAAAGCAGAGGTGAGATTACATCTCTGCACTCTGTACTGTCTTGACACTGTTGGTTCTTCAGTGAAATGTCAGTGTTAATTTAGAAGTTCCTTGACTTTAAATCTCATAATCAATAAGTGTGTATTTATTTAATACAAAGAGTTCTACATTACTTCACAGAGTATTTTCATTCTCAACTGCGGATGTCAGAAAAACAGTCTATTGTAGCAATGCAGATTTAAAAACAGCTTCTACCTGGCTTACCACTTTGCATCTGAATATTTTTAGGTACAACACTGTAAACCATTCCTAAAAATCAGGTCTTTTAAATCCTAACTTAAAAAAAAAAAATGAATTCAGGCAAAGATTTTCCAGAACTAGTGGAGATTTTTCAAACCAGTACTTTGTGTATATTTCTCTGTACTTCCCTGAGAAACTGTTAGTAGTAGTTTTCTAGTGAAATGAGAAAACTTGTCAATTCCAAGATGGATGAAATGAAAATATCAAGCTTTTCAAGCCCAGAAAAACACTTAAATTTGGTCTGTTGGAGCAGAGAAGCCACAAAAACTGTGTGCTGTGTTCAGATTCATTACCAGCTCTCTTCCATGTCGTCTTTATCTTACCTGTCTCGTACTTTTTACTGATACATAACAAATAGCTTTCGCTATGGATAATCTCAACAAAACGTTTTAACGCTGCGAGGCTGTGAAATGTTTTGACAGAGAGGGGAAGGGTGTGAATTCCACTTGAGCTGTTTGCTCAGTGTTTTTTTCCTGACATCTTCTTGGTGTAATTGCTCCATAAGTGAGTTAATGCAGAGAAAAGCTCTATACTTTAAATGTGGTGAGTCTTTCTAAAGCTCCCAATTGGGACTTTATAATGTTCCGTCTTAGAAAATCAGCGTCAGTTTTACACCATCTAATCACATGTGCAAGATTGAAAAATAATTAGTATCTCTAAAATTTCTTTATGTGACATGCAAGCACAAAAGTTAACATGTTGGCTTCTGCAGTTTACATGGGATATTTTTTTTTTTGTCTGACATGCAAGCACAAAAATTAACCTGTCAGCTTCTGCAGTTTCCCTGGGATATTGTTTTATCATTGACAGATCAGAAATCAGCAAAATGCACACACATTTCTGTCATATAACAGTGGTGGATTGTAAATGAATGTATAGGGTTAACACTCCTGGGGGAGTGACCCTGAACCTGACCCTAGGGGTCTTGGCCCCTCCTCAGGGGTGGGCCACACTCCAGGTGATGGTTAGCCCACTCCCCCCACTTCCTGTGGTATAAAAGACAGGAGTTCTCCTGTCTCTTCCTCTTTTCGCCCTCTTTCTCCCTACCTGCGTTCATGACCGCACACACACACTGATACTGCATACCAGCCACGAGGCAGAGACACCATCACACTACTCGGGTTGTATCCATCCCTGTTTTGTATTCTGCTGTTTTCCCTTCCTTATCCTTTGTAAACTCCCCTACCAACAATCCCTTTTTCTAAGTTATTGTTAAACTTTTCCTTTTTAACTTCCAAATCGAGTGAGATTGATTTATTGGGGTGTCCCTACCTTTTATCTCTCTCCCTGTCTTTTGGGGAAAGGAGGGGGAGGAGGGGAGGGCACTCTATAAACTCTATAAATTCTATAAATTGTCATTGGGTCTACCAAATTTATAAGAGTCTCTGGGAACTTGCATTTGAACCCAAGACAATTTATTTGGCGTCTCAACGTGGGGCTAGGTAGAAAGAATTCTTTCAGAGAAGATTTGGAAGTTAAAAAATGGATATTCTGAAAGTCTTAATCATTAACGCATTTGCATGGCTGTTGTGGGGCTGGCTGTTAAAGTTTATAAGTTACCATGTCTTCTGGATTGTCATTGATATGCTCTGGGAATATTCTAAGCATTTGCCTGCCCGAGTCTATGCCTATTTCCTGAATTCTGTTAGTAATATCACTGTGTTTAGAAATGTTTCTGGAACATGGAATCAATCTGAGTATATGCATTGGAGCACAGAAGCTCCAGATATTTTGGGGGAAAAATGGTACTGGATAGCTGTTATTTCACTGTGTGTAAATTTGGGTTTGGGAATTAATAAGATAGCGGTGAACTGGGACACGTGGAAATATCGAGTGGGCGCCGCCATTAGGGTGCTTAGGGGGAGGGGTAGTCCTCACTGCCCCAGCTGCAGCTGCGGGGGATGGGCGACAGGGCAGACCGGGCAGACCGCCCCTAGCGCGGCTCCGCCCCGAACTCCGCCTCCGGTCCCGCCCAGGGCAGCCCCCCGGACCCTGCCCCCTCAGCCCAGCCCCCTTCACCTGGCGCCAATTACGACGCGGCCAGCAAGATCAAATCAAAACCCTCCCGCAGATACCGATCCAGGGCAAGGGACCTCTTCGGGAACCAGCACCCCCCAGCAACAGCAACCAGCTGGAAATGGACCTGATAATGGAGTGATCCTTATCAGCTCCACGCCCAGAAAGGAAATCAGGCACATAAGGCAGGAGTATGCAAGGGCAAACGGACAGTCCCTTTTAGCCTGGCTTTTGAAATGCTGGGATGCAGGAGCAGAAACAGTGGACCTAGATCACAGGGAGGCGAAGCAGCTGGGATCCTTGTCGAGGGATGGAGGTGTGGATAAGGAGCTGGGAAGGCTCGATGGTACCCACTCACTTTGGGCCAGGCTTCTGATAGCTGTGAGGTACAGGTACCTGACTAAGGATGACATGATTTTCCATCCCCTTAGATGGACAGATATGGAACAGGGGATCTCATACCTGAGGCAAATGGCGGTTCAAGAGATAATTTATGGAGCCGACCAGAGGCCCTCGGACCCTGATGATGTCCGCATGAAGCCAGCCCTCTTAAAGAAACTGACTCAGTGTGCCCCTTCCACATATGCCCCCACATTGGGAGCACTGCTGCTGGGCAGAGACCCCAACAACCTTCCCACAATCAGGGAGTTTGTGAATGACCTAAGACAGTTTGAAGACAGTTTGTCGAGGAAAACCTTAATTGCCACTGTAGAGACCCTCACCCAAGAAATGAACGAGCTGAAAGCCTCTTTCTCTGAAATGCAGAAGGCAGAGGATGACTGCTCCTCACCTTCAGAATGGGTGCAAGTCTCAGCTATAAGGAACACACGCCGCCGTGCTCCTCCTCCTCCCCGCAGGAGACCAGCCCAGAGCAGACAGGGTACACACAGGGGGTCACTCTGGAGAACACTGTGTGACCATGGGGAAAACATGGATAGATGGCATGGCCAGCCCACCTCAGCTCTATGGGCCAGGGTAAGGGAACTGCAAGGGACAAACACAGGGAATAACTCCTCCAGAAGAGGGGTTGCCCCAGTGTCCCGCAGGCAGCGCTCTCGCTCAAGGGGTGGTGAAGCCAGTAACTCAGGTCCATGTGCCTCATGCAGTCACACTGCTCAGAATTAGAGGTGCCCTGTCTCCAGCCAGGCGGAGGCCAGGGATAACAGAGTATATTGGGACGTGTTTGTGAAATGGCCTGGCACTTCTGAAGCCGAGAAGTACAGAGCGTTGGTAGACACCGGTGCCCAATGCACTCTGATCCCCTCCAGCCACAGGGGGACAGATACTGTTACAATTGCAGGAGTCACAGGGGGGTCTCAGGAGCTGACTGTGCTGCAGGCTGAGATAAGCCTCACCGGGAATGTGTGGGAGAAGCACTCCATAGTAACTGGCCCTGATGCACCTTGCATCCTGGGGATCGACTTTCTCCGGGAAGGGTACTTTAAAGATCCGAAGGGAAACAAGTGGGCTTTTGGCATAGCAGCTGTAGAGACTGCAGACAAAGAGCAGCTGTCTATCATGCCTGGCTTGTCAGATGACCCTTCCGTGGTTGGTACCCACAAGGTGGAAGATGTTAAGTTACCTATTGCTTCTCGTGTAGTTCATCGCAGGCAATACCGCACCAACAGAGACTCCCTGCTACCCATACAGCAGCTGATTCGCTGCCTGGAGCAGCAGCTTGTCATCAGCAAGAGCCACTCGCCCTTCAACAGCCCGATATGGCCAGTGCGAAAGGAGACGGGGGAGTGGAGACTCACGGTGGATTTCCGAGGCCTGAATGAAGTGACTCCTCCAATCAGCGCAGCCGTGCCTGACATGTTGGAGCTGCAGTATGAACTGGAAACAAAGGAGGCCAAATGGTATGCCACAATTGACATTGCTAATGCTTTCTTCTCCATCCCCATTGCAGAAGAATGTAGGCCGCAGTTTGCCTTCACCTGGAGAGGAGTCCAGTACCACTGGAACAGACTGCCTCAAGGGTGGAAGCACAGCCCTACAATCTGCCATGGCATCATCCAGACTGCACTGGAGAAGGGTGGCGCTCCGGAACATCTGCAGTACATCGATGACATCATTGTATGGGGTGAGACAGCAGAGGAGGTCTTCCAGAAGGGGGAGAAGATCATTAATATCCTGTTGGATGCAGGTTTTGCCATTAAGAGAAGCAAAGTGAAAGGGCCTGCCAGAGAGATCCAGTTCTTGGGAGTTCGATGGCAGGATGGCCGACGCCACATCCCTATGGATGTGGTGAATAAAGTGGCCACTATGGTGGAACCCACTAACCGGAAGGAGACACAATCCTTCCTGGGGTTTGTGGGCTTTTGGAAGATGCACATTCCCGGGTACAGTCAAATTGTGAAACCCCTCTTTGACGTTACAAGAAAGAGAAATAACTTTGAGTGGGGACCTGAGCAGCAAGTGGCATTTGACCAGATCAAACGAGAGGTGGTCCATGCCATGGCCTTGGGACCAGTTCGAACCGGCCCAGAGATTAAGAACATTCTCTATACAGCAGCCGGTGAGAATGGTCCTAGCTGGAGCCTATGGCAGAAAGCTCCTGATGAGACAAGAGGCCGCCCACTCGGGTTCTGGAGCAAGGCGTACAAAGGCTCAGAGACCAAGTATACCCCCACAGAGAAAGAAATCCTAGCTGCCTATGAGGGAGTCAGAGCTGCCTCTGAGGTGATTGGGACGGAGTCACCACTCCTTTTAGCTCCAAGGCTTCCGGTCCTGACTTGGATGTTTAAAGGGAAGGGTTCGACTCTGCACCATGCCACAGATGCCACTTGGAGTAAGTGGATGGCTCTGATAACTCAGAGGGCTAGGATGGGGACTCTCGAGCGTCCAGGCATTGTAGAGGTCATCACCAACTGGCCAGAGGGCACTGACTACGGAAAGCCAGCAGAAGAGAAGGCAGTGACCCGTGCCGAGGAAGCCCCCCCATACAGTGACCTCCCTGAGGAGGAAAAGGCATATGCTCTCTTCACAGATGGATCCTGCCGCCTGGTAGGCAGCAAGCGAAGATGGAAGGCTGCCGTCTGGAACCCCACACGCAGGGTTGCAGAGGCAAGAGATGGAGAAGGCGAATCCAGCCAGTATGCTGAGGTGAAAGCCATCCAGCTGGCCCTGGACATTGCAGAACGAGAGCAGTGGCCAATGCTATACATCTACACCGACTCATGGATGGTAGCAAATGCCTTATGGGGGTGGCTGAAGGAGTGGAAGAGAAATGATTGGCAGAGAAAAGGGAAGCCTATTTGGGCTGCTGATCTCTGGCAAGACATTTCTGCATGCCTGGACAAACGACCAGTTAAAATCCGACACATCAGTGCTCACATCCCAAAGAGCAGAGCCACTGAAGAACAGCAGCATAACCACCAAGCTGACCAGGCTGCCCACATCTGCCAGATTGACCTGGACTGGAAGCACAAAGGTGAACTGTTCTTAGCTCGGTGGGCACATGACTCTTCTGGTCACCAAGGAAGAGATGCCACATACCAATGGGCCCGAGACAGGTCCGTGGACATATCCATGGAGGCCATAACTCAGGTTATCCATGAATGTGACATCTGTGCCACCATAAAGCAAGCCAAGCGCATGAAGCCTTTGTGGTACGGGGGAAGGTGGTCAAAGTACAGGTATGGGGAGGCCTGGCAGATTGATTACATCACTCTGCCTCGGTCTCGTAGTGGCAAGCAGTATGTGTTAACCATGGTGGAGGGAAGCACGGGGTGGCTGGAAACCTACCCAGTACCTCATGCTACTGCCCGTAACACCATTCTGGGTCTGCAGAGCCACATCCTGTGGAGACACGGTACCCCAGAGAGAATTGAGTCAGACAATGGGACCCATTTCAAGAACCACCTTGTAAGCAACTGGGCAAAAGAGCATGGGATAGAATGGGTTTATCACATCCCATACTACCCACAGGCTGCAGGAAAGATTGAGCGACACAATGGCCTGCTGAAAACCACCCTGAAGGCTATGGGAGGTGGAACTCTCAGAAACTGGGAGAAGCACCTTGCAGAAGCCACTTGGCTGGTGAACAGCAGGGGATCAGTTAACAGAGCTGGTCCTGCTCAGTCTGCCCTACTGCCCATAGTTGAGGGAGATGGAGTTCCTGTGGTCTGTGAAAGGAATCTACTGGGAAAGACTGTGTGGGTTGCTCCTGCCTCTGGTGGGGGAAAACCTATCAAAGGGGTGGTATCTGCAGAGGGTCCTGGTCACACATACTGGGTGATGATGGAAACTGGTGTTATCGAGTGTGTCCCTCAGAGAAATCTCTCTTTAGCTGAAAAGGTTTTGAAATCTCAGAGTTGATTCCATGTGTTCCAGATACTTTCAGGTTATCTTGTATTATAGTTGTATAATAGTTGTATCATAGTTGTGCAATACTTGTATCATAGTTGTGCAATACTTGTATCATAGTTCATAAGGGGTTACAAGTTGTTTTTGTAGTTATACCCTCACCACTACACGGCGTCCAACAGAACCTACATGACAGCAGCAGCTATCCAGAGTCCTACAGCATCGCATCACACCACGGCGTCCAACCAGAACCCTGCATCTGATTCGTCACTGATGCCCTGCAGTGAGAGACTGTTCCTGATTTCCCTCCAGAGGATGTCTACAGCCATCTCATCTACACCTGTTCCCCTGATGCCAGACATGAAGAGACTGTTCCTGATGTTTTCTTCGCAGAGGGAAAAGACTCTTTTCCTGAGTACCAACAAGAACTGTTCCTGCTTCACTGACTTTTCTTCCGTTCCTGCCCTGCTCACATCTCAGCAACCTGCACCGGACCAGAGGAACACATCGCCTTGGGATACAGCCGGGGACCAAGAAGGACTTCACGAACTCTTAACCCATGGACACTTTTCCCATCTTTGGAGAAGAAGACTGTTCTTAGGAAGGTGGAAGTGGTCTAACCAAGGGGTGGAATGTATAGGGTTAACACTCCTGGGGGAGTGACCCTGAACCTGACCCTAGGGGTCTTGGCCCCTCCTCAGGGGTGGGCCACACTCCAGGTGATGGTTAGCCCACTCCCCCCACTTCCTGTGGTATAAAAGACAGGAGTTCTCCTGTCTCTTCCTCTTTTCGCCCTCTTGCTCACTACCTGCGTTCATGACCGCACACACACACTGATACTGCATACCAGCCACGAGGCAGAGACACCATCACACTACTCGGGTTGTATCCATCCCTGTTTTGTATTCTGCTGTTTTCCCTTCCTTATCCTTTGTAAACTCCCCTACCAACAATCCCTTTTTCTAAGTTATTGTTAAACTTTTCCTTTTTAACTTCCAAATCGAGTGAGATTGATTTATTGGGGTGTCCCTACCTTTTATCTCTCTCCCTGTCTTTTGGGGAAAGGAGGGGGAGGAGGGGAGGGCACTCTATAAACTCTATAAATTCTATAAATTGTCATTGGGTCTACCAAATTTATAAGAGTCTCTGGGAACTTGCATTTGAACCCAAGACAATGAAACAAAATGGGAAAAGCTCCTAGCGTTGTTACTGTGCTGTTTCCTTTCTGAAACAAGCCTATTAAAAAAGAATGTTGTATAGTCATAGTATAAAAGTAGTTCTTAGCTACAGGAAAAATATTGGTCCCAAAAATCTGATCAGAAACTACTTCAGATGATCAGATTTTAAAATTACTTTGTATCATGTTGTAAAGTGGCAAAGTGACTATTTTTCCTCTTCTTTCTATAGAGCTGCCCTTACTATATGATTCTATTCCTCACTTATTTGGTTGAGACTGACCCCAGTGTCAAGTGAAGTTCAAATCTAGGTATACTGTTGTAATAGTCTGCATTTTCTTGTCCTAGAACATGCAGTATGTTACTTCACATATTGCCTATGGCTCATCTAACAGTAATCACAGACAATACCTAGAGACCTACAGCCATTCTGGAAAAGGAAAAGATAAAAGCACTTTATTTCATTGTCTAGAAAAGAACAACTAAAACTTCATCAGATTTAATGGCAGAAGGTGTTTGACCCATGGTGCCTGGAGCAGACTCATACAGACTGCTTTGCCTGTTTAAGAAAATGCTGTTATGGGAAAAGTTACACAATGCTCCATATAGTTCCTACAGTATAGGGATCTCTGGTTCATGTACTACTCAAAAACACTGTTCTTTTATGGTAGATGTATTGGGTACTATAGTCACACTATGGGTATGCTAGACATGTGGCAAGGTTTTGGTGGTGAAGGTGGTGAACAGGATACCTTCTGTGAGAAGCTGCTAGAAGCTTCCCTTATATCCAATAGAGCAAATGCCAGCCAGCTCTCAAATGAAGTAAGATCCTAGCAGGAATTGTTCATACATGGAAACAGAGGAGCTCATAATGGAGCAGATCTGTTCTTGAATGACTGCAATTTTTGGAAAGGACCCACACTGAAGCAGTTCATGAAGAACTGCAGTCCATGGGAACCATTCATGTTGGAGAAGTTCACAAGAACTGTCTCCTGTGCCAGGGCTCCTATGCTGGATCAGGCAAAGAGTGTGAGGAATTTTCCCCTAGAGGAGAAAGGAGTGGTAGAGACAATATGTGCCGAACTGATCACAGCTCCCTGGAAAAAAGGGCAGGGATGGGGCAAAGGCTTCTAAGATTTGTTTTTACTTCTTATTCTTCTGTTCTTATTCAATTAGTATATTAATTTTTCCATGTCAAGTCTGTCTTTCCAGTAATGGTAATGGGTGAATGATCTCTCTCTGTCCTTATCTTAACCATTTGAGTGAGGAGTGAGAGCGTTTTTGGTGGACATCCAATATCTGGTCAGGGTCAACCACCACAATAAGGTACACATGATAATTTTACAAATGCCAATTCAAATCTGAATGCCTTTTTTTTTTTTTTCCCTGAAATAATGTGTCTTTCAGAAGTTGAAGAGTTTCATAGTTGTTTTGCTTGTGAGTGGAGAACTTAGTGAACAGGCTTCAGCAGGCAAAAGCCACCCCAAATTTTGCATCTGTTAAAGGGAGAATAATTTTCTGTACCACAGGAATGAATGTGTCCTGGTCTGATTTTATCTTAAGTCAGTACTCTTTACAACCTGAAGGGGATTTGAAAGTCACCCTTATACTGGGTTATGCTATTATAATTTCTGTACTTGCCTAATTTAGCACTGTTTTACCCCAGCATGAAGAAGATCCTCTATTTTTGCTTCTATTAACAGCATGCAGCTATTTTAAGGGCATGCTTTTCTAAACACTAATAACCTCAGATGAAACGTTGACAGAGTAAGCTGGAGAAACCACAGGGACACCTTGGAACATACTGTCACGACTCTACCTCCACATCCTGTCCTCATTGAAGAGACACGTGGCAGTGGTGCTGATTTAACATCACAGACTCGCAAGATGTGCTTGCTACCACTTTTCTGCCAGTCATGCCAATGTAGGTAACTGGCTGTCATCTCCATGGAACAAAAGCTGGAGCAAATAAAGATGTGAAACAATCTTTTTTTTTTTTCTGTAAGGAGGTGGCAGTTCTATTCCTGGAGTTACCCAGAACTATCCGTGACCACAGCACTGAATAACATAAAACTGCTGCAGGAAACGCAATGAGATATCTCAATGAATATTTTAAGTATGACTCCTTAATTGAAAAAAACAAGTTCCTATGGAACAGTACAGCCTCCCAGTTGGGAGTAATCTGCAGGGACTAGACCAGCAGCTTCATAGTGTGGGCACCAGTTTCACAGTGTGGGCACAAATGTTAACAGAGTACCTGGAAACATAAGGAGGGTGGGAATGTCTATGGAGCAGAACAGGGAAGATGATGACACCTGTTATCAATGAAGTTAATACCTATTTTCTGATGGTATAGTAATATAAAGATGTGCTGCCAGTTTAATTTAACAAGTTTTAGGAGTGTTTCACTGGTAAAAGTGACAAAGCTGGTGAGGGGACTGGAACATAGCCCTGTGAGGAGAGGCTGAGGGAGATGAGGTTGTTCAGCCTGGAGAAGAGGAGGCTCAGGAGTGACCTCATTGCTGTCTACAACTACCTGAAAGGAGGTTGTAGCCAGGTGGGGGTCAGTCTCTTCTCTCAGGCAACCAGCAATAGAACAAGGGGGGACAGTCTCAAGTTGTGCCAGGGGAAGTATAGGCTGGATGTTAGGAGGAAGTTCTTCACAGAGAGATTGATTTGCCATTGGAATGGGCTGCCCAGGGAGGTGGTGGAGTTGCCGTCCCTGGAGGTGTTGAAAAAAAGCCTGGCTGAGGCACTTAGTGCCATGGTCTAATTGCTTGACTAGGGCTGGGTGATAGGTTGGATTGGATGATCTTGGAGGTCTCTTCCAACCTGGCTGATTCTTTGATCTTATGAAAAGGCCTTCTGACTTGGATGCTTCTCAGTATCTTTTTGGCCAAACACAAAAATCCACCCTTTCCCTCTCATCCCATTTCTTATTTTACCTCCCACTCTTCCAGTGATCTCCTGACATGGCTTCTCTTAATTTCCAGCTTTGCCCATGTGCACAATCTCCACCCATCTAATATGTTTCCGATAATGCCACTGGCTCCCCTTGATGCATCAGCTGCTGCAGTATTGAAGGTGAAAGACTACTTCCATATCCTCTCTTGGGAAGCCAAATATTACAAGAAGCTTTATCTACCAGGAAAAATCAGGTAAGAAGTCTTGTTCAGTCCTGAACTTCTAAGATCAAGAACACCTACATGAGATTGAACCTATGAAAGATTTAGTTGCCAAACTAATGTACCTGTTAAACATCTACAATGGATTTTTTTTTTTCAGATGCTTTTGAAGTGTGCAACTTTGAATGTTTATAAAAATGATATTGCACAAATCATTGACACTCTGAAAGGCTCCTTGTACTATTTTGGATCCCAGCTCCAAAGCAGACAAATTGAGGGCTTCTTAAAGAAAAAAAAAAAATCATTGACTACTTTTTTTGCTATGAGTAAATCCACTTTTTTTTGTTTTAATTATTTTCAGAAATGTCTAAAAATATGGCATACAATATACTAATAAATATAGTTAAAATTCAGCAAAACATTAAGCAATCTGTCAAATAAAATTTATCATGGCCCAAAACTGTGATCAGTAATGTCAATGGGTCATTGTATTTACTCTACTCAGCTATCTATATTTATCAAATCACGAGGACAGCCTTTTGTGTAGTGAATATGTAAGTATATGCAGACACATGTATGTGTATGTACATGCTTTAAATCCACTGTTTTTCAGAGAATGTATGTGGTAAGTAGTAAATATTGCTTTCAAATACACAGTAAGAGCACAAATTGTGCTTCATTCAAACACAAGACAATTGATTCAATACAGGCTTGTAAAATCATAGATTCATAAAGTCATTTTCTTTGGAAAAGACATCTAAGATTGTCGAGTCCAACCATAAACCTAAGACCACCATGGCCATCAAGCCATGTCCTGAAGTGCCATGTTCATATGTTTCTTGAAAACCTCCATGAATGGTGACTCCACCACCTCCCTGGAAAATCTTTTCCGATACATGACCACTTTTCAGCAAAGAAATTTTACCTACTATCTGATCTAAACCTGCCCTGGCACAATTTCAGGCCATTTCCTCTCCTTCTGTCACCTGATACTGTGGAGAAGATGTCAACTCCCACCTCACTGAAACCTCTTTTCAGGTAGCTGTAGAGAGCAATGAGGCCTCCTGTCAGCTTCCTCTTCTCCAGACTAAACAATCCTTATTTCCTTAGCTGCTCCTCATAAGACCTGTTCTCTATTAATGCTTCTTAGTATCTGTTGATATTAAGAAGTATCAATAAAATGTAAGAGGTTTTGACTAAAATTAATGAATGTTCTGTTCATAAGATGCTGAGATGCCATACTCATGCAGGACACAGCACTGTACAGATTACATAAATTTGTAATAACCAGCAACTGGTTTAAGCTCTCAAAAGATCCTGTATAAACAGACCAAAAAATTGTCCAAACTTGAGCTAACTGCATTGCATGAACAGGTGCTCCAGTTTGCATATGAATATCCATGATTGGCTTGAATCTACTTAGGTATTATAACAGCATCCAAGACTGTGAGAAGCTTTGCACATTTAGTGATCACTTTTCTTGGTATCATTGTGGCATTTTACTGTGGCTGTATGGCTTCATATTTTGTCAGTCCTTTCAAGGCATGAGATAGACTTACTGTTTTGAAATTTAACAGCTGGCTGACTACAATTTTACTGATGATTAGATATGGAGGAAGAAACAGGTGCAGAAACTCCCTCCAGAAAAATATGATAGTATCTGCATGGAAATAATCATAAATTCTTAATATTCTGAGTCTCCTACATGGGGAGCTGATCATCTGCATACAGTTAAAAGCATTAGCTAGTTTTACTGTCTTGCAGTTTATAAACTATTGCTATAGAAAACAAATGAACAAACCAACCAGCCACACTTTCCAGTGTTATATAATTCAACAGGTGATAGTTTGTATACTCCTTAAATGCACTTTGTTCTTTTCTGTGGGAAACAATAGCCACAAATGCATTGCACTGATGCAAAAAATACACCTGTTGTCTGTATACATTTCTCATTGGAACTATACTTGCTTATTTGTTTTGTATGCCTTATGAAGTTTCAGTATTAGTAATACCTCTCCAATGTTGTCAATGATAACATCCAACAGCTTGTCTGAGGCATTTATTTTGCTGATGAGATTGTTATAGTAGCAGAACTCAGCCTTCACGAAGAATGGTTTTCCATATGCAGGAAAACAAGTAACAGAGTTACCTAAGAGCTGTCCTTTTCTCCATTTCTCTTGGGTTCTTCAACTAGCTGAATAAGTGTTGTTTCTAATATAACTAGGCCATTGTGAATCATGTCCCCCATACTGTTTCTCTATCATAAATACTTTGTTCCTGTGTCCCAGCAACAGATAAACTTTTTGGGTTTTTTTTTTCTGGTTTACTTCAGGAAATCTTAACATAAATTTCAGCAGCTCTCTCTGCACTTGAATTTTTGTTCCACCATGGAGAATGCTATGGGATAGCTGGCAGTAAAGTATCTGGCCAAGAAGACTTCTGTGTACAGAAGTGAAATTTTATCATAATGTGACAAATTTGGAAAGATGTTTTGCATTCTCAACATATATAATCCTAATATATAGGATGCTTAAGTTATCAGCTGAATAAATTAGTCATACATTAAAAGCTACCTTTTGAGTCATTTACTGCCAGTGTATTTCTCTCTTTTCCCAATTTTTCCAGTCTTGCTTGCAGTCTCTACATTTGGGAGCTTTGAATAATCACGGACTCATTTTGTCATCTAGGAATGGACTATCTAAGAGGACTTTTCTAAATATATGAATTTGTTTTACTGCAGGCATCAACTGTGCTTGTATTTATGTTGCATACCTTTTTAAAAACCTGCTATGATGTTTTTAAGTAAGCATGCAAATGTGTGAAGGGAATCATACTGAATACAGAGTAGGATTAAGTTCTCTGAGAATAGTAGCTCTTTTGTGCAAAGACTGTCTTCGCTTGCACGGTTGCAGCAATCCATGTCTGATGCCTTCATAGCATCTGAAAGAACTGATAATGAAAAGACATCTATTTAAAACAGCATAGGTTTTGCAGGGTAAGTCAAGACATTAGAATCATAGAATCACAGAATCAACCAGGTTGGAAGAGACTTCCAAGATCATCCAGTCCAACCTAGCACCCAGCCCTAGCCAATCAACTAGACCATGGCACTAAGTGCCTCATCCAGTCTTCTATTGAACGCCTCCAGGGATGGCAACTCCACCACCTCCCTGGGCAGCCCATTCCAGTGGCAAATCATTGTTTTAAAGCAGCACAGGGTTTACATGGGATGTAGAATAGAGCTATCACTTAACACTGAAATACACTGCTTTCACCTTGGAGAGGTATCCTAAATTTTATCTGAAACCTCAACAATTTTCAATTACTCACAGAATACAGAGGTTAAAGATCTGTTATCTAAGTAGTCACAGCAAACTGTCATGAGAAGTGTTTCACCAAGAGGGAAATGCTGGCATTCTGGGGAGAGGGTAGTGATGTGTCTCTAGAAATGCTATGCAGAATCACAGTCACTTGTTTTCAAGAAAGGGGTTCAGTCTAAAAGAGATGCTCAGAAAAAGGCCTTGTGTGAGAACTGAGGTGTCTTAGAAAGTAAATTCAAAAGCAAAGCTGGGCTAGATCAATCCAAGTAAAGAAATTGGGATATGGCTGCCATTTTAAACATAATGGGGTTGGGAAGATCATTTTTTCTAAAGAAAATCATAGAATCATAGAATTAACCAGGTTGGAAGAGACCTGCAAGATCAGCCAGTCCAACCTATCACCCAGCCCGATCCAATCAACTAGACCATGGCACTAAGTACTTAAGAAGAAATTGAACAGAACTGATGACAATTACATTTTCTTCTGAAAATTAGAAGATTTTATAATGACAGAACAACATAATTCTATAGCAGCCTTCCAGTAAGAGTAACAGATAGAAACCACTTAGAAGATGGACTATGTGGTTGTCTATAATTGCAGATAACTGTTCCAAAACATCCAGGTTCCTAGATGTCTTTTTTTCCTAAATTACTTTTTTCACAAACCCACTAATGTCAGTACAGTTAGCCTAACAATGGATCCCAGTCCTTCTAAATCTCACTCCTTCCTACAGTGTCCAGTGGCCTTCACAGTATCACAGTATCACAGGGTTGGAAGTGACCTCACAGATCATCAAGTCCAACCCTTTACCACAGAGCTCAAGGCTAGACCATGGCACCAAGTGCCACGTCCAATCTTGCCAGTAAATTGGTACTTGTGGTAGAACAGAACCAGCCATCAGGTCAGTACTGCCAATGACTGCAGTCAGAAATGAAGGAAATCTCATGGAGGAATCTAGTTCTACCTTCCAGAATCTGATGTAGATAATGAATTTGTCATTTGATCTCTGCTAGCAATGCATTTACCAATCCTGCACTTTCATGTGTTTGCAATACAAAAGCATTTCAAGAGAACAGTTGTATTTTTCAATTGAGAATACTATGATTACAGAGATAATATCTAGAGCAACATTCCCGGGAGATGCTTCCAAGCAGCTTAAAATCAATACAAATGAGGAGTATTTTATATTTCTTTGTACTTTGCTTCATATTTTTCTATATAACCCTTATCTTTTACCCCTGAAGTGCATGTCTGCTTTCACTGTGGATAGTTTTCTATGTTCACTTTGCTGAGAAAATGAAGCATTGAGTGATCTGCTTCATAAATCTGCTCACTGGAGAATTGGTAAATATGCATGTAAACAACTGCCCTAGAGTATAATCTGAGCTATTTTCATGTTATAGCTTGGTAGATTTGAAGAAGGAATTAATTAAAAAAGTAAAAAAGAGAGGCTGTATTTCAGTTCAGAAATTGTTTTCTGTTTCTGTCTGCTCAGAAAGCTAGTCAAATCATCCTCTCCTGCCTGCCACCATAGACTTAGATTGTTCTTTTTCTAAATTCTGCTCTTAGTGAAGAAGTTATTCATCACTCCCTGCACCTCTGATGAAATAATTCAGAGGAATTGCCCAAGCTGTTTGGCATGGAGTTTATTCCTATATTTGTGCAGGTTCTCTCAGTCCATTTGTGCTCTGCGGGCTATTTGAAATTGATTCTTTCTGGTTTTATGTGTCTTCCATTATAAAGGACAGATTTTTTGTGGTCTTAGGGTATACTACATTCATTTTCAAGACACTTATCTATGCCAGGCACTGTTATATTGGGCTCTTGGGTATGCCAATGAAACAATATGGATCCCAGTGTAGAGAAAATCAGCCCTCTTATCTCACATTTGCTCTCTTACCCTTTTCCCTTCTCATCAATTTAAAGTATGAGTTCATTAAAGCAGAAGAAAACTCTTAGGTTTTGGGAGAACAGCATGCAGTGTAATGAATCCTTATCTCAAGTGATACAGTAAAGACAAAATGAGAGGAAGTTTCTGGTGGGGTCACTTCAGTGGAGAGTCTTGAGTAATCGAGATTCAGATAACCTAATGGGAAGACTTGAAAATTATGTTGCTAGTCTGAATACCATTTGAAGCCAGACAATATCAATGAAAAGATTGAATCCAGAAGAATGCAAGAAACACATCAGCCTGAAAGGTAAAGAAAATGCAGAACTTCACCACCCTGTGAGTGAGCGTTGCCAGGGAAGATGGTGGCATTGGCATGAAGAAGCATGCATGGTACTCCAGCTTGTGCCAAAGTAAGGGGCCATGACTACTGCTTCTGCAAGAGATGAGTAAGAGTTTTTAGCCTTTCCTCTAGCAGCCTTTCCTCTAGCAGCAGTGCCAGGTCTCTGGCAGTGGCAAAGCAGGCAGCTGCCCCAGCAGCCACTTGTTTTGTCTATGTCTCAAGTTGGCTCTGCAAAACCCATTCCATTTATTTCAGGACTTGGATCAAACTGTACCTGGTGCAAGGCCCATTCCGTACTTTTAAAGTGTTTTGGGTGAAGAGGAAAACAAAAAGGTGCTGCAGAACAAAATTGTCAGGTGTCAGCAATCAGAGCACAATTAAATGTTATGAACGGAATGAATTATCATCTTAAAAAAACCATTAGCTGTTGTGGAACATGTCTCTCTTAGAGGCTAAAAATGTGTGTGTGATCATGTGAGTTGTGTTACACCTGGCTAACTCCTGTCATGTGCTTCTTCATACTTTCTTGTGTGAAAACTGGCTGTGTTGCAGAAAACACGTTTGGTCTCCACCCAGATGCACACGAGTGAGTCATGGGCACGTGACTGCTTCATTCACTGTAGACAATGTCTAACTATAATGACAGCAACCTAATGAATACTTTTAGAACTGGAGAGATATAAATGCAGAATTGTGTAACAGTGAGAATTCAGTAACATGGAATAAACCTCTCAAAGGTGAGATAGCCTCTAAAGCACTACTTGGCTGGAGTAAAGGTTCTCTTTTCAAAACATAAATAGCCAATGGTTATTTTCTCTAAACAGTCTCATAGACACCTATGTTGGGGAGTATGGAGTTCCCTGAGAGGTAGAACAGCCTGGGGCTGAGCATTCAGGCTCTCCAGCATGACTATTACTCCTCTGCAAGGCGAAAAGAACAGGTTCATGGAGGAGCTTGCCCCATTCACAGTGCGTTCAATCCTTCTAATCCATAGGGCTGGTCAGCATGGAATTAACATATAGCCCAGCAGCTGCAATCCTGGGGTTTTGAGAACCCACTGGTAGTGATATGTGCCCCACACTTTTGGTGATTCGAGTAGGAAGCACTGACTTGTTTCACTTTGAGAGACTGTTTTGGCCTTTCCTCAGGATATATACAACCCTGCTAAGTGGTTATTGGTGCAGGTCTCCATGGCACTGGCTCTGGACAACCAGAAATACAAGGACAAGAAACTAGCATGGAAGGAAACCAAATAAATGGTTCTGTAGCTTTATTTTTTTTTTCTTTTCCTTCTCCTTTTTTTTTTCCCCCCATTTGGTATTTCTCTCTTCCTTCAGCTGTTTAAAGCCTTAGGTGGGCCCCCAAAACCTTATTTAGGAGATGTGAAAGTCCCCTCTGGACCAGGGAATTTCTTCTTGAGGCCATGCAGTGCCTGTGTTTTGTTCCCAGAGAGTGATTTGGCTCAGATATCAGAAGAGAATTCACATAGAATCAACCAGGTTGGAAGAGACCTCCAAGATCATCCAGTCCAACCTATCACCCAGCCCTATCCAATCAACTAGACCATGGCACTAAGTGCCTCATCCAGGCTTTTCTTGAAGACCCCCAGGGACGGTGCCTCCACCACCTCCCTGGGCAGCCCATTCCAGTGGGAAATCACTCTCTCTGTGGAGAACTTCTTCCTAATATCCAGCCTATACCTACCCTGGCACAACTTGAGACTGTGTCCCCTTGTTCTATTGCTGGTTACCTGGGAGAAGAGGCCACCCCCCACCTGGCTACAATGCCCCTTCAGGTAGTTGTAGACAGTAATAAGATCACCCCTGAGCCTCCTCTTCTCTAGGCTAAACAGGCCCCAGCTCCCTCAACCTCTCCTCATAGGGTTTGTGTTCCAGGCTCCTCACCAGCTTTGTTGCTCTTCTCTGGACATGTTCCAGCACCTCAACATCTCTCTTGAATTGAGGGGCCCAGAACTGGACACAGTACTCAAGGGGTGGCCTGACCAGTGCTGAGTACAGGAGAAGAATAACCTCCCTTGTCCTACTGGCCACACTGTTCCTGATGCAGGCCAGGATGCCATTGGCTCTCTTGGCCACCTGGGCACACTGCTGGCTCATCTTCAGCCTACTATCTATCAGTACCCCCAGGTCCCTTTCCTCCTGGCTGCTCTCCAGCCACTCAGTCCCCAGCCTATAGCGCTGCTTGGGGTTGTTGTGGCCAAAGTGCAGAACCCTGCACTTGGCCTTGATAAATCTCATCCCAAGAGCAGGCATGCATGACTTTAGGTGCAGTATGCTAATGCTAAGTAGGCCAAGCAAATGATTGAAATCTTAATACATTCCTTTGGATTTGGAAACCAAGTGCAACTGGTGGCTAATTTGGCCTGAGATTTGGAAAACTATTAACTTCTTACAGTACAAGTAGGGAAAGCAGAAGGTCAGATTTGGCAACTGATCCCCCCAAACAAAACAACAAAAAAACCCCAACAACCACATACCCCTCAAACAAAACAAACAAACAACTCCCATGAAAACCCTCAACCCCACCCCACCGAAACAAAACAAAAGAAAACATAGAGGAAGCCATGGAATTTCCTGTGGGAAATCTGATTCCTACTTGTCCAAGCTTTATTGACCATTAGCAATTGGAATAAAATTGGATAGCACTCTATTAGCTGATAAGCAGTTCTTCCCAACCTTGATCAGCTGGGTGGTATTTGCAGAAGCTGAGGATACTTAACCTTATAGTCTGCATGGGATGCCATGGAATGTGAGATGGGAGAGTGTCTTTGTGGGAGAAAGAAGCACTAAACACTTTGACTGACAATGTGGCCATGTTTGAGGTAGATCAGCTGTGGAAATAGTTAAGACCTCTAATATGAGGTAGGTGATTCAGAATAGCTTGAGTTTTCTTTTTGCCATGACATGTTCTCTTTGCTTTATAGAAAGAGAATTTTGGGAGCTGAAGAGCTACCTCCTCTCAGCTCTATTGGTTTGCTTATACATTGCTCATTCCTAACATCCCTGTGATTTCCTCTGCATAATGAGAACTGGGAGTACAAGATTAGGAGATGTTTCCTCACGTCCTTGTATTGCACATATACAGCATAAGACTAGAGAAACAATTGATATCTCAGCTCTGTCTGAGCAGTAGCTGTTTTGCAGGAAAGGTGTCAGCCCTGACTATCACCAGAGGCTGCTTTGACTACTGATAAACACTGCACCATTGCAACAAGTGGCCATCCAAGCTCTTGGCATTAGAATTCAGAATTTTCTTGCAACATATTTTTTCTCTATTTCTCTGCTTCTGAGCATAGCTAAACACTGTGTTTTGCTAGTTCTTTCAGTGTTAATCTATCTATTCTCTTTCAGAAGGAAGCTGCACTCTTCCACTGCTACTGGGAGGCTTAGGCTCGACCCTGGCAGCTATTTTAGACCACTAGATGAGCAATCTTCTTGAATACTCACAGGAGTATCTTGTTAAGGTTGCTATAGCTTGTTCTGGCAGTTTTTTTTTCTTCCTCTCTTCCTCTTTTACAAAATGCATTTCAGCACCAGCTCTGAACTTCCTACTGGCAACTACCACTTTGCTAAGGTGACATCCTTTCATGGTCTAATGCCCAGTGTCTTGTTCCTGTCTTGTTTTCGCATAATCTACTTCTAACAGCTCCAGACATCTTGGCAGAAAGGCCAAAGCATACTCACTATCAGTATTTCTTTGCCTTCTACTGATAAAACTTAGAGTTCCACTGCTCCCTGCAAACCTTCAAATGAGCATAAAAGAGTAATGCAAAACCCTCTTTCTCCCTGCGTTCAGGTGCAACCAGAATAGCAGTTCTTGCACTCCTAGGAATGCAGAGATGCTAAACTGTCTGGACATTAAGAAGGTGGAAAGGTCTGGGCCCAGCCCTGTTCTCTGTGCTTATCACTGGCCAACATCTTAGAGAGCTCCATGGAAGTCTAGCAATGAAGCACCACAATTTCTTTTTCACAGGATCTGTCTTTAGAGCACGTTTTGATTAATTCCTGCCCTGATGAAGTTATTGTTGAAGATCTAGTGGGAATCTGGGTTGATTTTCTTCTCTGATTTCTTTTGAGTTGTCTGGCCACACCTGTGACCAATTTAACACCTACATCTCTTGATATGTATGCTCTTAGGTGATTGTCTACTAATAGTTTATGTACTTAAATTTCAGAAAGCTATGAGCTACTGCTTTTTGACTCCTGAAGACTAATCCAGGTAGATGATCTGCTCTATCACCTGGCATTAATCAGACTTGAGTTGGCACCTCACCCCCCTTCCCATATTAGAAAATTCTCCTATTTGGCTCTCTTTTCTTGCTTTTCTTTCTGAACATATTTCAGAACCATTGCAACCAAACCATTTGTCTTGGACAATTAGACTGATGAAAGGCTCCAAAAATAGGAAAATGAGGGAGAAAAAACCCCAGACATTAATATTAGCTTGTGATGTGTTCAATCAGATGTGCACAGTCATAACCTAAGTTTGTTGAGTATCAATATTAAGTGCGGAAACAGCTCACTTAAAAGGGTGAGAATTTTACACACCTTGTAGAAAGTTGTGTGATCATTTCAACCTTTAGTAAATATTTCATTAAACCTTATGGAAAAAAAAAATTCCATTTGTAAGGGTTTTACATCCTGATGTGAAGACGATTTTCATTTCAGACAAGTCCTGCATTCCGATTAACTCCTATGGATAGGGTAAAAGTATTAAGAGACCTTTTTATTTTCACCTCAACAATGTGCAATCTCAGGATCTTTCCAGCTCTGTACTTTTCCAGAGGACAGTAATTTGCTGAAGGAACCATTCTGTGGTTCCGTGAATTCTTAGCAAGTTGATATCAATTTGATTACAATTAACATTATGTTCCATTTCCACTTCCCTCCTTCAAATAAGGATAAATGATGGCAGTACAAGCCAGAAAAATGACTTAACATAAGATGAAGTCTCTCTAGATTTCTATAAATACAAGGTTCATTCTTCTATTGTAGGCAGTAATTTTGTCTTTTATGTTTCCCACTTTTCTCTTCATTTGGACCTGGCAACTTAAATGAGTAGTAAAAGTGAAACAGGAAGGCTAGATGTAATGAAAATGCAGTTGTCTGCATTTACTGAGCCCACTCGATGGTCTTTAAATTATTTTTCCTTATTTTTATAGCTGTTCATTCTATTCAGGCTAGCTAGTGTATGTCAAACACCACATAAATTCATACAGAAACAAACCTTCTTTATATGTTAATGGAAATGATGCACTCTAAAATTAGGATGTCTAATGCAGCACAGAATAAAAGACACTGAGCAATCTGTTCTCTGTAAATTGAATTTAAACATGCATATAAAATACAACAGCTTTTAGTTAAAATGGGCAGTCTCAGTAATTCAGAAACTAGAAACACATGGGCAGCCCCACTAAAGACAATAAGAAGCAGTCATGTCAATCACCACAGGTGCTGGGGAGGTCGAACAGAGGAAGGGTGTTAGAAATGGCCCACAGGGAAGCTTGTTAAGTGCCTAGAACAGGTGGGGTATGAAGACTGACCCCAAGGAAAGAAGGCTTGCTCCCAGAATTAGTTTGCTCTAGCATTTGCTGAAGACTGTGTGAAAAGTTCCTGAGTTTTTGAGAAGGCTGCAGAGAGAGGTGCCTGATACAGCTCCTGAGAAGACTTTCAGCAGTCCACACATGTGCGGTTTTGGGTGAACTGTGATGGTCTGAGGACTCCTAATTTGAAGAGCCTGGACTGAAGCAGAAATTAAAGGATGGGAGACAGGATATGGAAATTCTTTTCTCCAACAATTTGCTCGGTATCTGTGCCTCCTCATACACCACAGAAGAGGGTTTTCTTGCCTAGGGCAGCTGTAGGTAACCTCACCTGCTCTCTGCAAACTGAGAAAGGAGCAGTGAGTTGGTTTTGTCAGTGACTCCATCCTTCTGAGGACAAAGACCTCTCCCCTCGTGGTGTCTGACACAACCAGTAAGCTCTGCAGGTCTTCTGCAGAGAAACCTTAGATTGAACCTTCAACTTCCAGGATAGTATTGAACCTACAATAACCTGCACCAGGTAAGCTTTTGACTAACAATATTTCATGCTGTCTTAAAAATATGCATTATAACTTCAGGATATTTTCTTGTACCACTTAGTTTATGTGACTGGGAGTACTGAGAAAAATCCAAGTTAAGATATTTTTAATTGTTGTAAATTTAAAACAATAAGTACAGTGAAGCATTATTGGTGTGAGATACTCTAGTATGCTAAATTAAATGTAAAACTGTGTTAGGGTGATGTTCAGAAACTTGGGTAAAGTCTGTCCTTTTGATTATGAGGTCATGATGGCAGACTGAAAATAATTCTCCTGTGGTAAAGGTCACATGTGAAGGCTTTAATCAAGTAATGAATTTTGGATCTTATTGTCTTCAGTGTTAGGGTTTTGAGGTTTTGCAGTGTGAGTGTTTTGGGTTTTTTCCCCCTCTTTCTTCATGGAATCCATGCTTGGATCACACAGTGAGGGAATCTCTGTATTTAATGAGATAGATAGCTGCAGTGTTGCTGTTTCTCTTTCGTGGCCCTGAAGAACTTTTGCATGTATGAAAGTGCTAAATAAGCTACATGAAACCCTTTGAGATATGCCCTGTGGTGAATAGGCTGCAAGCCCAGCCTTTTCACCAGCTTAGCACTGGTGTATTGGCCAGTCAGTGAATGCCTTGTTGTTGTTAAAAATGAATGCAGCACAATGTATTTACCCATTTTTCATCCATAAGTGTATTTTATAATTGCTGGAGGGCAACTTATGACTGTTTTTCTATGACAGTGTAGCAGAATATACTTTTGTCTTGTACTCTGTGGACCAGATACACTATCACAGTTTGGTTTTGCAAGAGAGGTGCTTCATCTTTCCGAGCTCCACCAGAGGCTTTGAAATAAGACATTGATATTCCAAAAATAACTTCCAAAAAAGGAAGCCAAATATTAGGACCCTAACTTACAAGCACCTTCTGACCTGCAGTTTGACAAGAACGAAGCTCAGCAATTAAAGTGTAATGGGCACTCCACGAATTACGTTGGTATGGCAGCCAGTGCTAAAGCTGAATTGTTTGTTCCCCTAATCTCCTTTTTAACGTTCAGAATTAAAGGAACTTCTTGCTTGAGGGTTTATCAGATCTGCCTTTTATCAAGTAGTTTGAGTAGACTGTGGGCTAAACAGTTTATCTCCCTCTGTGCTGGATTATCTGCCCTTCAGTGTTGTTTGGCCACTGCACTTTACACCTCTGCTTCTCTGCAGCTTCTCACCTAATCAAATCTCACCTACAGAAACAGAATACAAAGTACAAAGAATCAGTTAAAGATGGTATCACAAATTTTACTGTAATATAAGCCTGAAATAAATACTTTGGACGACAGGGATGTGCTCCCTACTATCAAGCTCTATAATCCATTTAATCAACTGGTCAGGACTTTTCTTAACATTATTTTTAGTCTTTAACTTCATTTTTATGGCCACGAAGTCTTTCAGCTGCAAGAGTAAATGTACTCCTGCTCAGCTGGTGCTCATTTGTTTGTACACCTGTGCTGCTCTATAGCTTAAACCGTTTATCTTTCCCTCTGCTTGTTCGTGCCTTTTGTTTACTTCTAAAAAACAAGGTGATGGGAGGAAGGGGTAGGAGGAAGAAAGGTAGGAGGCAGATAGAAAAACTACAAGGAATCTCCAGGTAGTTTTGTTTGATAAATTCAGAGATTGACCTTTTCTTCTTCTTTGTCCTCCTGCCAGTGTTGACTTAAATCAGTCATATCTACCAATCTGTGAGATTTGGCTCTGTGAAAAGGAAACAGAGAACTATCTCGTGGAAATGTAAGAATAAACCTGCAAGAGCACCGTAAAACTTCATGGGGTGAGATTGGAGGGAACTGAGCAAGGTGGGACAGTGCTTTGTGGGGAAGGGTTTGAACAAGACTTGTGTAAGTGTGAAGAGCATTTCTGCTCTCTTTATGTTCCTGCTCTAGAGAAACTAATCTCTTCTATGTGAACTCTGATTGTTTGCTGTTGTTACTAAAGCAGTTTCATAATATCAATAAAGGTTAGATGGGTATTTTAGAGGATTTTTTAGACAAGATTTTAGAGGATTTTTTTTAAGGAGACCTCGCTGATTACTGCTGTTGGCATGTTGATTCCCATGCTCTCCAAATGAACAGTGTAAATGTTTACTGCTCCCAAATTTGAAGCACATTTATTGCCACAGTAACAGTGCAGGGATGCTTTGAAATGCATCATCTCTCCTGGTAGAGATGAGAACATCTTGTAGAAACAAGAACACTGAGCCAGAGATCCAGTCTCAAAGGCTTGTGTCAGAGCCAGAGTGGGACCTATGATCTTCCTGGTGCTGAATTCTCTGTGCAATGGTGATGTGCCTCTCTTCACATGTGTCCATGGTTTTACCATGCTTTACAGGCAGGCCTGGGAAGATGACAGTGAAATGAAAATGGCTTCATCATAAATCATTCCTCTTAAACATTAACGTGTTCCCTGCATCAAATGGCTGCAGATTCCCTCAGAAGAGAGGAATCCATCCTTTGACTTAAGCTAAAAAGCTTCCTGGGAATCTGCTCTGTGGCAAAAATACCTGTTGTAAAAGTCAAGCGATTGGAATATTTGTATTTTGCTGTGTTGTTTGTAGCATAGGCTGCAACTATCTTTTGTTCAGTAGTCCATAGAAATTCATGACATCAACGAGGTTGGAAGACTTCCAAGATCATCCAGTCCTACATATCACCCAGCCCTAGCCAATCAATTAGACCATAGCACTTAGTGCCTCATCCAGGCTTTTCTTGAACACCTCCAGGGACTGTGCCTCCTCCACCTCCCTGGGCAGCCCATTCCAATGACAAATCACTCTCTCTGGCAAGAACTTCCTCCTAACATCCAGCCTATACCTCCCCTGGCACAACTTGAGACTGTGTTCCCTTGTTCTGTTGCTGGCTAATACATCTTGGCTGAGAAGCTAATAGGAGAATCTGAGAGTTTTAATTTTTTTTCCCCTGCCTTGCAGACACTTTCTGTATGACTGAATCCTTTCCAGCCCTAAAGAAAAGCTTTAATCCTCTCCTATGTTCTCATGAGCTGCACAAAATAATTTAAAAGTCTCCGTGTTGTGACATTCTTTGTTAGAGTTCTCAGTCTTCACTGGTAAAGTGAAGCCCTCTGGGGCAGGTTCCAATTCTGACAGTGGGTGGCTGAGTGTTCAGTGTTTCCCCTGAGCAACCTGTTTGCTCCCATTGACTACTGGAAGTGTCCTTCCACTCAGTGTCCCCCAGACTTCTATCTGATCCTCATTATGGTTTGTTTTTAACAGTGTACTGAGTCCTTTGGCAGGCGCTCTTATAGTGCTGCAACCAGCTTCTTTCCTTTTGTAGGCTGAAGCCAGTATTGAGTTGTTAACAGACTGAAAATACTGCTCAGCTTTGTATGTTGGGGAAGCAGCATTTTAGTGAGGTCACGTAGTGAACAGGGAATATTCATTAAACAAAATTCAAATTGCATCACCCAAAGCAGCTGATTTAGGTTATGGAAACTTAAGCAGGGATCTTAAGGTTTCTTCATAGTACTTAAACCAGTATGGGCCCTGTAAGATCTTTCCAGGAAGAGACTGAAGGCTTTGGCTTTTCACATGGTTATTTCTTACAAACTGAAATTCATACAAAGAAAACTTTTAGTGAGAAAAGAATAGCAAAGTACAGTGATGGACAGGATGATTACACTACACTGGAAGACCTCCTAACTGGGCAGTGCATCCAGTTCAGCTTGACTAATCATTTTTTTTTTCCACTTTGCAAGCTGCTTTATAGCCCTGAGTTGGCACTGTACTTACCTGCACATGTGGGTAATGCAGTAAAAGCAAAGGGCTCTGGGGGATTCTTGGACTCAAAGAAACATCATGTACTACAAGTAATAATCTGTTCTGGGTAAGTGTGTACAGCTTTGTAGCAGGGCATTTTATTGTTATCTTATTTTGTAGCATCAAGTGCTCAAAAACTGTGCCTGGAACAATACTGTTCACATCTCTGTTGTAAAACATGACTGTCATCTATCTAATAGTAGCAGTGACAGTGACTTAGCAGTGCTTATAGATGGGATTGTAAAAGATGTCTGTGATAATACAAAGAATGCCTCTCTTCAGTTTCAACAACATTTCATGCAACTGCATGCTATACCTCAAATGAATTTTCTCCCTATCTCTGAGGTGTAGTTAATCTATGTATTTGCAGCATATATATTACTTTCACATTTAGACATTTTCAGATGTGATGTTTAGAAGTGTTTGATGTTTAACTAATTGGAGAAAATACAGACTACCCACTTTGATTAATTTTCTGCCCTTTCATTTATGAAAGAGTAACCACATTATTCTGCAATACTAGAACAACTAAGTTAAAGTGGAGTTCCACACTATGATTGATTATGCTCTGTGCTTCCTGTTGAGTAATTACGTTCAGTAAAGATCATTCTACACAAGTCTGCACAAACTGCCATTTCAGCAAATATTTAGCGGTATGTTAATGGGCTGAGATGCACATCCTGACGTGTCTTATATAAGAGACTTCCACAAATCTGTTCTGGTACAGTATCACAGAATCACCAAGGTTGGAAGAGAGCTCATAGATCATCAAGTCCAACCCTTTACCACCGAGCTCAAGGCTAGAACAGGGCACCAAGTGCCACGTCCAGTCCTGCCTTGAACAGCTCCAGGGACGGCGACTCCACCACCTCCCCGGGCAGCCCATTCCAGTGTCCAATGACTCTCTCAGTGAAGAACTTTCTCCTCACCTCAAGCCCAAATTTCCCCTGGCGCAGCCTGAGGCTGTGTCCTCTCGTTCTGGTGCTGGCCACCTGAGAGAAGAGAGCAACCTCCTCCTGGCCACAACCACCCCTCAGGTAGTTGTAGACAGCAATAAGGTCACCCCTGAGCCTCCTCTTCTCCAGGCTAACCAATCCCAGCTCACTCAACCTCTCCTCGTAGGGCTGTGCTCAAGGCCTCTCACCAGCCTCGTCGCCCTTCTCTGGACACGCTCAAGCAGCTCAATGTCCCTCCTAAACTGGGGGAAGGACTTCTGCATGGTCATGGGAAATACAGGGCCTGGCTTGCCTGACTCTTTGGGAACAGTGATACAACAAATGTCCTGCAGCAGTGCTTTTTTGTGTAACTGGAAAAGCACTTTGCCCCGAGCAGTAGCTCTCAGATGGGAGGTTTTTTACTTCTCCCATTTGAGTGCATCCCGAGGAAGCATGTTTAGGGATTGGGAAATGTGCTGTGAATGAACTGAGAGAGAAATTGGTGTCAGGGATGGAATAAGAATGCTTTTGTAAGGCACTGTGAGGAGCAGGAGCAACTCAAAGGTTTGACTTTCAGAAGCTTCCTGGGCATTTACTATTCTGACCGTTTCTCATCCTTGGTAGAGGGGCAGAAAGAGAAAGTAAGTTGCTCTCCAAACTCTCTGGCTGGATCAGCCTTCTCTTTGAGGCTCCAAGTTTGTTCCTGCCAACTGTTCTCTACTGTGTTTTTTGCTATTTTTTCTGAAGCCCCTCAGATCTGGTCCCCAGAAGAGAAAGCATCCCTCAGAGTGGGTCAGACAATATATGCCATTATCTTGGACAAATGCTGACCCCCATACTATATATAGTTAATGTAAGCCGCCTTCTTCCCACAACTGCAGTTGTAGCACTGATCTCTTGACATTTTTCTTTGAGGAAAAGGTATTGTTATCAAGAAAAGATTCACAAAGATTTTTTTTTCCTAAATATATTATCCTTTGGTCCATCTTATGCTAATTAAAGAGTTATCAAGTGTTGAAACAAACTGGCTGTTACCATCCCTAGAGATATTTGAAAGACATGCAGATCTGACATTTAGGGACATGTTTAAATGGTGGACTAGGCACTGTTAGGTTTACAGATGGGCTAGATCTTAAGGGTCTTTTCCAACCTAAATGATTCTATAAGAATAGCATGTACACGTTTTCTTCTCCCTCCCTTTGATTTCTCACAATCTAGGGAAAGGTTTTTCTGAGCTGTATCAGGCCATTCTGTTCCTTCATCCAACTCACCCCAATTACAAACACTGTCTTGGAGCCAGACAGGTTCTTTCTTTGCTGAGGCCTCCTGCTATGAGATGGTGTTGCCCCAAGTATTCAACTGACCTTCCCACTGCTTTTTGCTTTGAATTTACTCCGGACAACAATCAGATTGTGGCTTTGGCTGGTAGTTTTGTTCAGTGAGCAGTGCAAAGGAAGTGTTAGAAATCCTGCCAGAATACATCCAAACAGATTGAATTCAATTGTGTTATAACTTTGTGTAATTGCTTTCGCGAAGCAACCCATATGAGTGTTTTGGTATTTACATCAGATTTATACTCTTGCTTTCAGCTATATTCTTACATTGCCTCAACTTCAATGGGGCTCTAGTTACATTGCCAATATTAGAGTTTTGTATCTTAATCTTTACAATGTTGATGAGGAACTTCATCAATAAAACAGCACACCATATTTCTTTCATGAGCATAAGGATACACTGAATTCTAACACTAGTAGGAGCCGATGTGGAATCTCTCACTTAACTGTCCACAGCTGTGAGAGGTCAGTGAAGTGAGTGTGTTTATTGACATGTGAGAAGTGAGTATGTGTGTCCATGTCTGCCTATATCAGCCCACAACTTAAATTCTGAAGGTAAATTGGGAACTTGCCACAGTTTCTGGATAGAAATACATTGTCTCTTTTTTTGGTAAATAGTCTTCTTTAAATGGAGTTGCAAAATCACATAAGCATCAATCCCAATCTGTTGTTATTATCAGAAGTTGCTGCATGATCTCTTTCTTGGTGGGGGGAGTAAATATTTATATTTTCAAATTGGGCCATGTAAAAGAAAAACGACTCAAGCAAAATACATCTGTGGTTGCTACAGATTGTTGCCATTCAAACTATAATTTTCTTCAATGGGAATTCCAATATGTGAAGGACCTGGACTGGAGGTATGCAGAATAATAGAATAAATGAGGCTTGAAGTTGCTTCTGGAGGTTGTGCTGTCCCATCTCTTGTTCAAAGCATATTGCTTAGGGCATTGTCCAGACACACTTTTCATATCTTCAGCGCTGGAGATTTCAAAACCTAACTGTGCTAGTTTGAAGCAGGCTAGAATGTTTTGGTGAGAAGCACTAGCTTATAGGCTGTAAAAGGAAAACAATGGTGATGTCTACTTCCCTCATAGGCTTACTAAGATGTATAAAAATATAAGTCAAAACATAGATAATACACTTGGCACCACTCTCGCTTGGGCTGCTGGCTGAGCTGCATCTCTCTAACCTCACCCTCTGTTTTAGGCTAACCCACTTTGCTTCCTAACCTTTTAGCTGAACCTCTGTTCTTCCTTGAGACTAGAGTAAGGTTGAGAGGAGTAGGGGGAAGGTGCAGGGGTGGTTGAGAGCCCCTCCTGGGGACTCAGGTTTCTGGGAGGGGAGTTGTGGTTTTGTATTACTTTTACCTTGTATATTTCTGTATATAACTGTATATACTGTAAATATCTGCTTGTATATTGTGCCAGCTGTAAATAATAAGCTTCATTCATATTTCCAGAGCCAGCTGAGTCTAGTCTGGATGATTCCTAAAGTGTGTGTGTGGGGGGAGGGAACACCCAAACCATCACACTAACATCATCTTTCCTCTATTGTCTAAGTTCAGGCCATTGTGAAAGTCAGAATTAAATCTGAGAGAAATACACACCAAGAAAATATATTGTATTTAAAGCAAAAACATATCAAATCAAAACCAGTGGTTCCACAACGTTTCCCAGTAACTGTAAGACAC
This sequence comes from Pogoniulus pusillus, assembly GCF_015220805.1. Lineage (NCBI taxonomy): Eukaryota > Metazoa > Chordata > Aves > Piciformes > Lybiidae > Pogoniulus > Pogoniulus pusillus. The sequence goes on along the minus strand of NC_087264.1, from coordinate 12,988,579 downwards.
ATCGTTAGTGAAAACTGGTAAAGGAGGGAGAGGATTTGATAGAAAAGCCCTGATTGTGTCAGAGAAATTTGTACTTTCAGGACTGCCTTGTAACTTCTAGTGGAAAGTTTTGTTGGACTAATTCTTGCTTATCCTTGAGTGTAGGCATAGATTCACAGGATAGCTTGAGTTGCAAGGGATCTTTAAGTGTTATCTGTTCCAAACTACTCTGCAATGAACAGGAACATCTTTGACTAGAAGAAGCTGTGCAGAGCCCCATCCAAGCTGACCTTGGATGTTTTCAGGGATGGGGCTTCTACCACTTCTCTGGGCAATCTGTTCCAGTGCTTCACCACCCTCTTTGTGAAAAATGTCTTCCTTGTATAAAGTCTAAATCTACCCTCTTTCATTTTAAAACCTTTACCCCTTGTTCTCTCATGTACCCTGTTAAAATGTTTGTCCCCATCTCTTATAAGCCCCTCTTAGGTATTGAAAGACCATAATAAGGTCTCTCTGGATCCTTCTTCTCTGCAGGCTCAACAACTTGATTCTCTCATCTTCTCTTTATAGGAGAGGGGTTCTATCACTCCAATCATTTTTGTAGCCTTCTCTGGACACTCTCCGACAGGGTATGCAAGACTATGACTGATTGAGCAAACTCAGCCTTTCAGAATAATTTATTGTATTTAGCTTGCTTCTTGCTTTCTCCTCTGACAATCTGCATAGTTTCTGCAAGGCATACAGTTCTTTTTCCCTACTGAGGGGAGATGGCAAATTTCCTGTGACAGAATCCTGTTGCAGGTGGTCTTCCCATTTTGTGGGAGAGATAGTTGCTGAGATCCAGCTGTGCAGGTGCTGAAGGGAGGACTACTAGAATGGGAATCGGAAGAAAATTCCAGTGTGCTTGTCTTTTCAGTGCCTTAAAAGGCTGCTGTGTAGTCAAAGGCTGGGAATCCTTACATTTTTCACTTAGTGTAAAATTACTGAGCTCAAAATAGATACACTGGGTTAAGCATGTGGTAGATAATCCAGTTTTGTTCTTGTGCTGTAGTATCAGCACTGGTGTGACTGCAGAAATGGTCAAGAGATGGTTTTTCTCCCTGTTGTGTGCTTTTTAGCCAGCTCTTCCCAGTGCAGCTGCAATGTTTACTCATTCTTATTCCAGTCTTGTCTCCTCCAATATCTTCTTAATTGGATGCATGACACCTCTGCTGGAGCAAAATGCCACAAGCAGACAAGGTGCTCACTTGTGAGGAAAAGCAGCCTGCTCTGCAAATGACTTTTTTCAACCCCAGGTAGATGATTTTTTTTTATTATTATTTCTTTTTTCATTCACTCAGTTGGAAAGATAAGGTATACTGTGAGCACTGCAGAGAGCAAGCAACTTTGGCTTAACATCATTTTAAGGCATAACTTTTTAAAGTGTGGTTTTGCAAGATTGCACTGGCAGTTAGAAATGGATGCAGATATAAGCACGTGTGCATACTCAAGTCTGATACTTTAATAGATGCAGAGCTGGGATGGTTTCCTTCTGGGAAACCACAAGAAACTAGGGGTGGCTGCCTGGGAACCACAGATGAGAAATGAATGTGAGTGCTTTAGAAAGCAGATCTGGGAGCTGCAATTACAGAAAGGGGGGCCTGGTGTGTAAGGTTCCCACTGCTGAACCCCAGGACCAGGCACTCTCACGAGCTACCCAATGGCTATGAGCTTGGAACTGTCACCCATATGCTCTTAGATGCTGGGCTAGGGAAGCTGCAGTTGCTGAGTTTATTCCTGTAAGTGCTGAATGTTTTGTTTTAAATTACATGCTTAAAATGTCCATTTGTTCCCATTTGAATATACTCCATTCAAACTTGCCAAGATTTATGTTCTAAAATGGGAACTGATGTCCCATTCTTTACAATCACTGTATTAGCACTCAAATAGTCTTGCTACCCAGCTGGAGAGTTCTTTGAACAATCAGAGCACCTAAATATGGGAGATTCATATCAAGAATGCAGTTTATAATGCAGAACTTGAAAGTCCAAACAGTACTTCTGAGAATGGGAGCGAAAGGCACAAAGATCAAAAAAAGTAAAATGCACCATTTCTTTCCTGTCCAAAGCAAGGGTACAAATTCAGATGTGAAGAGCTGTGCAGAAAGTACTGCAATAATGCACTTATCCGACGAAGAATGAAGTAACTCATGAGCTTACAGTAACATGGCATCAAATGAACTCATTATGCAATAACTCTTCTGCAGATCTGAATCTTCCTCTGTTTTAACACTAATCAGTGAAGTCCCACACCCTATCTGCACCTGCTGTATTTGAATTAGACAACAACTTTATGGAGGTGCCTCTCAGTTTTCTACATTCTTAAGTCATTTTAGGCTGGGAAAGAGCTCTCCATTACTCCCATTTTACAGTTGGGAACTGAGGCCTGAAAATGTTAAAGTTGAAGTGCATATAATCATTTCACTTTTGAAGCCAGTCTGAGATGTTTCTGTTGTGCATTTGAGGTTTAGTTGCTTTTGAGAGGTAAACTTCTTAAACTTTGTCCATTTCAAGAACTTCCTTTGAAGATGCTCCCTGCCTCAGTATGAAGGTCCCTCTTATGAAACAGCCCTCTCAGCTTCTTTAACCTTTGCCTGCCAGTCTGCAGTGGGTTTACACCATTCAGAGTTTGGTATTTACTTCCCAAAGGTTAATTGCAACACTACTCAGAATTTTGGAGGTAAAATGAAATTAGTATTTACAAAGTTGTCTAAATATAAAAGGTAATAAACATACACAAATAGACATTTACAACTAGACAAGAATCCAGCTAACTCTCCAAACCAAGGCCAAGGACTCTCCTGTACAAACCCAGAGCCCTGTGGACAAAAGGTCAGAGGGCTATCACCAGCTAAGACAATATTGTCTCTTTCCCTGCTCCAGTCTTACCAATATCCTAAATAAATGGTTGGGGTAGGGCAGGCAAGGCTAGAAGGGAGAGAGAAACAGTGGGAAAATCAGGTAAGAAATAGAGAACTAGCACACTCTGAACCTCAGATTGTATGGAAAATAACCCAAGGAAATGAGAGAAATTTATCTCTTTATGTTCTGTTCAACCCCCTTTTTGGGATGTACTTTCGAAGCCTCTCAGTGTTATTTACCACTTAAAATTAAGTAGCCTTTAAAACTGTAACATAGACCCATAAGGAGGAGTCTGTGTGGTGCACCCCACGACATCAGCAGCCTTCCATCAGCAGCCGCTGCTGCATGCTTGCTCCTCCTGCCTGGGACTGCTAGCGACTGGGCAGCAAAAATGCCTCCGGTTTCTCACATGACAAAAGACTCATTGCTTTTGTTACATCTCTCGAAATGACTCTGCTAGTGGTCTATGCAAGAGGAAAAGTGTCTGAAAGTCCCTTTGATTGATATCTCAATCTGTCCTTTTATTTATTTCTCCTGCTGCCTCCTTCACCTAGCTTCTGTCACTGATAATTTGCTTTCAAATGCAATGGATAAGCTTCCAAATTGTCCATCTCCTCCTTTAACCACAACTTCTTTCAGTGCATCAATGACTGAAAAGTTACATTTTCATTTAGTGTGAATTTGCAAAGAAAGCCATAGAAAAGAGGCAGTTATAATATTCTGACATGGCTATTAGAAGAATAAATCAAAAGAAAATTCTCCTCCTGCTGCCTGCACAAAATGGGGGAAAGGATAGGGCAGAGGCCCTGGTACTGTGATGCTAAACAACAGCAATTACTATAAGCTGCAAAGGGCGTAGAAATGGTAGTTGGGCTTCTCTCTATGACAATGAGAGATTATCAAGAGGGAGGAAAGAACAGTTGTGTTAGTTGCCTTCATCTCATGCTATGTATTTTGTTCCTTATTTGCTACCCTTTTTTAAATGCACAGGAGAACAACAGAATAAATCAAGGACATTAGCTTGATTCACCAGTAGAAACTGGAGGAACTATTTTTTGTTTGAATGCTGAAGTCTGCTCACACTGATGGTATATATGCCTCTTAAAGCTACTGCTAATAGTACTTTGCTTGCAAGACTATCTGTGTCTGGATCCTTCCTCATGAGAGGCCTATGGCTACTATGGAGAGAAAATAACATTGGAAAGAAAAGCAGTCACCAATGAGTATTGAAATAATTTGAGAAATAGAGAAGAAGCAAGCTGGAACAGGAGCATTTTGATTTGGCTGAGGTATGTTCTGCTTTGGAACTTGTCCCTGCTCCTTGGCTGAGTGAAACTACTCATTTCAGAAATGGTTATTCTGCTCCCAGAGCAAAAGCCCTTCTCTTGTGATATGTTCTTTGCCCTCTTTGTCTTAAAGCAAATAATTTGTGTATACTCTCTTGGCTTTGGCAGAAGCCCCTCAAAGAACTTGAAGAAGTCACTTAACCATTCTCGGTTTTACCTTTTAAGAAGGCAATAATGCTTGCAGAAGCCACAGAAGCTTTCTGAGACATAGTTGACATCTAGAAGTGCAAATGTTCTGTTGTTGGCCAAACAAACCTACACAGTGCAGGGGCAGAAAGTGATGATTTCTGATTTCTCTGTGCTACATTACTGCTCTTTGTTCAAAGAAGGCTAGGCAAAAAAAAAAAAAGGGCACTTTTACAACTCAAATACAGCATTTACAATTTTAATGCTTTGCATGCTGATCTAGTGTGGTGTTTTTTTTAATGTGACTTTTATTTGTCAGCAGAATAAACCATGAGAAGCATTTCAGTAATTTACTATAGTAAGTGCTTTCAGCAGCTTCTGTCTTTCAGCTGTTTGGTGCTTCAGCACAAAGATAATCATCTTGGCAATTAGTTATATTGTTATTTATTAATCTCCAGGTTTTTATTTTTAAGGACTGGGCCTTTCTACCTGTATCTTCTTCATCCATTACAAAAAAACCTTTATCTATAAATCTTCTTTTTGCCATCTTTTTTTCCTGGTTACTACTTTCTCCATATAGATCCTAGCTTTTGAAAGACCACTTCAAGCTTCATCATTGATGAAACTGCATGAGACTCCCTCTTCTTCCATCTCTTTGAGAAGGCTACAGGAACCACTCCTGAACAAGTGGGGCTGGTAAGGGAATGCAGATGAGGGAGGAACAGCAGTCAGCAGTGCTGCAGACTAAGACTGTAGAACTGTCCTCTGAAACCTGGGTTTCTCCCCCACCTAGACATACAGGAAAACAGATCAAGTGCAAAGTCTGATGAAATAGACTCTGAGGAGAATAGTGAATCTCAGTCTCTAAAGTTTAAAGAAAATTAATCTTTGTTACAGTTGCATAACCTTAGGTGGTGGTTTCCACCATTCTGGGAATAATGGTGGTGGAATACAGCAGTCTAAGTGTAGGAACCAGGATGAAAAAAGAACAAACCACTTCCCCAGAGGACTAGAGCATTGGCAGCTTAAATCAGTGATTAGTCTCCCAAAAGCTGCTAGGGTAGGAAAAGTCTGGAGCTGACATCCTGCAGAATTAAGTCAGTATCTGGGGTGAAGAAGAGGTGAAGCTGCTAATGGACCATGAGGAGAACCTCTCCAGAAGCTGAAGGGGTGGCAAACACCTGAGAAAAAGATACAAGGCTAGGGACAGATGGGGAAGAAGGTTGAGGACTCTTGCATTTGAGAGTAGGCGGTTGCGACCTCAATAAAAAGACACTTCCTCCAGTGTCACCTTTGCTCTCAAATTGATTTTTTTTCCTCCTCTTTAAGAAGAACAGACTGTTACCACTCTTGTTTTCTGTCTCGCATCACTCCCTCTGTGGTACTATTTCTTACAGCCTTAGCAGGAAACAGCTTGTTTGCATGTATCTCTTATAATAAACAACACAGCTTCTAGTTTATTTAATGTCTTCAGATTTTGTGCTTTCTGTGTATTGGCCTTGTTGCAGTTGTCCTCTCAAACAACTCCAGTTCTGTAAACCCAAGCTTTTCTCTCTTCTAACACTTTGACTGTGTAGAAGATGATCTGTTTTTTCCTTTATTTTTTTTTTTGTTAAATTCACTTAATGACTCAAACTCCACAAAGTACCATTCCTACTTCTCGCCAGCTGGTGGTCCATATGCTGCTGCATCTCTACTCTTGTAAACACAAGTTTGAAGTCATGCTCACAGATCGGAGTTTTGGTGGTTAATATGGCAATATGTTAAAATGTCGAATGATGCAGAATGAGTTGGGGGGTGGAGGGGAGAGGCAGTATTCTGCACAGTTAGAAAACTTTCTTTTAAGGGGTTCCCAGAGGTTTGCAGTTATCAGGAGACTGCAAGTCTGATAGGAGCAGCACAGGGCTGGAATTTGGGACCCACAACATCTTGATAGAAGCATCTGTGAGCCAGTGCCCTTAGTGCTGTCTACCAACTTAAGCTCTAAATTAGGACAAAAAATAGTCTGGCACATTGCCCATGAAGGAGTGCCAGCTTCTAGCTGAAACTCTTCATTACTCTAGAAAGGGTGGTAAGTGTTCCCCTGAGGAGATGGAAGTTTGTGACTTACACAGTGTTCTCAAAAGGAAAAAAAGAAAATCATTTGAACTTTGACAGTGCTTCAGAGAGAATCCTAATGGCTGTGGCTGTAACCCATGTCTGTAGAGCATGACTGCCAGGTGCTTCAAAGCTTTAGACCTTAGTCCATGTTTTCAACTCAGTAATGTCAGCACCTTCACCACCTGCATATCAAGCAGATGTACAATCTCTGACCTGTTATGCTTCCCCTTTATATTGCATAATTGCCCTTAATTTTGGCAATTGGGGCATGACTCTGCAAGCCAATGCCCTAATTTCTAGTGCTGAAGAAAATATGGTAATAATAGAAAATGCAACTAATAGATTTCTGCAAAAAAAAAAAAAAAAAAAAAAAAGCTGCCAGTAGTAAAGGGATAACAGTCTTTGATTTTACTGATCTTGCTGCTAACAGGAAGGCTCCTCTGCCTTTCTGGAAGTTGTAGTTAACTAGTTTTCAGTTCAGTGGCTCATAGCAAAGATAGAACAAAACAAGTTCTGAGAGCATTTTGAAAACCTTAGGTTTGTAGCTTTGTGCCATGAACCTATGCTGCAGGTTCATGCCAGCTATGGTTCCAGCTCATGCAGACTTGTAGAGGCAACACTAAACATGACTGACAGTAGTATTGTGAGTACATTGCTCTTTACATGAATATATAAAAATACAAATAATATTGCCTTTTAGATAAAAAAATCCATTGCTTTCTTGAATCTTTTTACAATTCCAGTAATCCTGCAAAATTGTAGTTACCTGTCTTCAGCTTTTGTGTAGTCTGTGCAAACCAATATGTAATGTAACTAATGTATGCAAAATGAGGTAGATAACACTCAAAAAGGAGCTGCATTTCTGGGAAACATTGGAGTCCTTCAAGGATGCAGTAATGGATTCGTTCAGTTACTTGAAATTCGGCATTCAACCAGATCCATGCCTATTTATATCTCAAGACGCTTTCCTAAATTTGTGTATATATAGAGATGATGAATAAGGAGATGGGACAGTCTACAAATGCAGGCTGGCAATTGAATCAGAACTGTCTGCGCTGTGTGCCATGGTAATTAGGAGTTCGGTGCTATGAGAAGCTTAAGATTAAAATTGTGTTAAACTCTGTTTTAACTGTGCAATAGGATTTGGAGAGCTCTTCTTCAGGGGATGGAAATGAGAATGTAAAGCAACTACAAAGCCACATCAGAGAAGTCCAGTCCATGTGGTGTTACCAGTGAAACATGCATTAGAATTTTACTGTCAAAACTGTGACTGAAACCTTCTCTGTCCCTTGAATCCACGTAGCTATTGTTGTCTGCTCACTGCATGTGTCTAGATTATAATAAAAGCTGTTTTCTGTAGTGGACCATGGGAGGGTTATCATAGAATCAGTCAGGGTTGGAAGGGACCGCAAGGATCATCTAGTTCCACCCCCCTGCCGTGGGCAGGGGCAGCCTTATCTAAATCAGGATGGTAAAAGCCTCATCCAGCCTAGCCTTAAACACCTCCAGGGATGAGGCCTCAATCACCTCCCTGGGCAACCCATTCCAGGCTCTCACCACTCTCATGGTGAATAACTTCCTCCTCACATCCAGTCTGAATCTACCCACCTCCAGCTTTGCTCCATTCCCCCTAGTCCTGTCACTTCCAGTCACTATCACTGCATTTTAGATAAGAAAAAAATGTTATTTAAAGCAAAGTATATTAAGCAAAACTGCCTAGACTAGCATTGTTTTTTCCCAAATGGCTCCATGTACACTGTGCTGGGATCTCTGCTGGAGGACTTTTCCTTTACATTTAGATGATATTCAGTCCTGCTTTGTAAAGAAAACTCTCCAGAATCTCACAGCATGTGAAACCCCTCAGTTCTAGTAACTGAATCTGCTGAGACTTTGTCAAATTAGGAAGCATAACACTGTTAAAGGAAAGCAAGTTGAAGTCTACAGGTACTGCAAAAATCTGCATCAGCAGCTTTCTCCAAGTGGAGGCAAAAAAATGTTCTTGTCGGAAGTTACCTATTATCTATAACACTTTGCATCATATGCAGTACACAAGACAGCTTTACTCCTCTAAACTGGCTTTTGTTAGCCTACTACCTGTTTAGTGCTATAATTTCACATACTTTTGATTTATCAGGAAAAAAAAGAGTCATTATTTTTAGGTTGTGATTTCTCTTGTAGATTGAGAAGGAGGGCAGGAAAGGAGGAGGGGGGAGTTGCTTTGTTACCAAACTGTATAGGTCAGCTATATTTGGCCCAGAGAAGCTCGTGTCACTCTGTGACTCATTTCTTCCCTCTCCTGCCCATATGCTCTGTTTCCAAAGCTACCTCTTGAGTTATACAAAGGGCTAATTAACCTTCCTTGTAGAAAAGTCAGGACTCCTGAATTTGGGCCTTTCTTAAAATGGGACTTGGGAGGACTGTGTTTCTCCTAGAGTCTTCCTGCTCTTAATTCCTCCAGTAGAGAAGGAGTTTAATAAAGAGTACTTGATATAAAGACACAACGTAAACTGGTGGCATCTTGCAAAGGAATAGAACAGGACCAAGTAAACATGAAAATGTGCCTCAGGAGAATCCACAACTGCTCATGTCATTGTAGCAAGGGATCTTTGGCACATACCAGCACAGAGTACTTCTTTGCCCTCCACAACTTGGAAAATGGAAGCTAGGTGAACGATGAGTCTTTCTATCAGTCCTCCCTTCTATCTTTGCTCTCCCTTCTTCATTCTTTTCAGGAAGCTTACCAGATATCTCTGAGCTCCAAAGCAAATGCTGACCTTAACGGGGCTGTCCTAGTCTACATTGCAAAGCATATACTGAAAATCTACTCCGAAGCCTGCTTCTCATGCCTATTGCTCTTGGTTGTGTTGGTACAGCAACGACAGGGATAAGCTAGGAAAAATCTTGCTCTTCCTGAAAGTTTGGGAGAGGTCAGAAATGAAGTGAAACTAAACTCTTGAGGCTCAGCTTTGGCAGGGTCATGCTTATAATGTGAGTTGAGAAACTGGGTGCTTCTTTACATAACTCTGCCTGGTACTCTGCAAGGCTGCAGGAACATGTCAGAGTACAGCTACAGCAGCTGCTGGTGTACATTTGGACAAAAATAAGCCAGAACCCTTCACTAAGAGCCTGTTTAATGAATACAGCACTGGGAAGACACAGGACTGAAGGCCTCTATGGATTTGTGTAAAATCTCATTGCTCTGCTTGTTTTGCCTAGGACAGTCAAATTTCCATTATGCTGAGCTACACTGCTGCTTTCCAAGTGATTTACTTAAACATCATTGATACTTTGTCTTTCACCACTCTACTTACATTGCTTTAGGCTAATTTGTCGAGTTTCTCATTTCTATCTAGCCTTCAGAGTGTTTGTCTCACTTGATCTTTCACTCTTTAATTGTCTCTCATCAATCTAAATCAGAATCCAAATACAAGCATCATTTCTATTCACAAACTGGGAGTCAAAGCTAAGCATACAATTTATTTTGAATCCAAATAGAACTGTTTAAGTGCTATAGATTATTTATATGCAATCTAATGACCTTTCCCTATAGAAAGCATCACTTTCCACATTATGAAGGATGTGCCTCTGTCCATGAATGTATTTTGTTACCAATTCCCCACTGAGTTGTTAAGAATATTGAGTAGAGCTCTGGAACATATTTTCAGTCACCCATGGATCTGCATTAAAGATTGGAATATATTTGGTACACGTCCATCTGGACTCATTGAAACTACTGCTTCCTTGTTAGGGGCCAGAGAGAGGATATAATATCCCAAAATGACCCAGAGTTACAAACTTAGTTAAATATTTGTGTGCAAAGTCCTTTGCCTTACATTTAGTGCTGTGTAAATGTCATTTCAAGCACCTACATCTGTAGGACATCTTGGCAGAAAGACCAATTATACAGATAATTTCTTTTTCTAGCTGTAGGCTACTCTGTACAGGTGAGGCATTGAAAAATACCTTAATTTGTGCAGTAGCTTGGTTAAGTCAGCGTCCCTGAGTTAAATGACAGCATGTAGATTTGACACTCTTTTTAACAGACATCTACAGAAAAGAGGAATATTGATGGCTTATGTCCTCCAAATGCCTAGTGCAAGAAGGAGCTCTTGATAGATGATGTAGGGAATGATGAAAATGCCATTCATTGCTGGGAATTCCAGTATACCTTAAACTGACTCTCTTGCATAAATGACAGTTACAGCTAACAGAAACCTAAAATGAGCTCATCTGTTTGATCTGATTTATATGAGGTTTTCAAAGTTAAGGTCTTCTGCTCCAGCATGAATATGAAACTTAGCCTTGTTGAAGGCAGCATTTTGGAGCTGTTGAGTCACGAGGCTCTTGTGAACATGAGGGTCTTTGTGGCCCAGTAGGAACTCCATGAAGACCTCAGTGGCTTCCAACAAAAGCTGGATGTGCCTCCTTTTTTTATCTAGGACAACCTTCTCCTCTTTTTCCTCTTTATTTCAAAGGTGAGCAAAACCAAGGTGAGGTGGTAAAAGTTTTCCTTTAGCTCTGAGTAGCTGAAATGGCATTTGTGTAATCATGATATCCCAGTATGTCACATTAAGTCAGTCAACTATGACTCTGCAACAATATTCCTCTCAAATATCATTTGCCTCTCTAGGTACAAGTTGGCAGCATGATATCTGTATATGTTTTTGTCACACACAACTTCTCAACTATCATTTTGCTCACAAGGTAACAGTTGGACAGGTTCAGGATGGAAGCTAGATTTCCCAGTGCTTTACAAACAAATATATGAGGAAAATAATGCTTTAGGAGGCAATACAAATGCATGTGACATGGAGGCCCTTCTTATCCCAGTGTAAACATTACTAAAGTGAAGCAATGAGCAGTGACTGTGTGTGCTGTCAAATGACATGGATCTTTTTACTCCTGGAAGAATTGAATGGCAAGACTTCTGAAGTTCACATGAGCAGGGGGCTGGTCACACATGTAAGAGAAATCCAGCAAGGAGCTACAGGCACTCATGATCCTGTTATCCTGCTTGAAGATTCTGTAAATTACACATCTCTCATAGTCATGAATCCCAAGAAGCACGATTATAGCTCACTACCTGCTGCCTATTTTCCAGCACATTGTACTTCAAGCCAAGCTGGCTCTAGGTTATCACTAGAATGTTAAGACAATTCAGCCCCTTCATTTTGTTCTTTTTTTTTAATGTGGAAAGCTTAATAGTTTTGATTTATTTCAGATGCTTTTGATTTTTAAAGAACATTGACTGAAACGTGGTGATGCAGACTTTTACTTGAATGCATTCTAAAGTCACTTGTGTGTAAATCAAGGATTGATTGCTAAATTAAATTGCCTAAGCTATGCCAGCAGCGGCAGAGCTGGCAATTGCAAAAGCCTGTAATAAAGTGTGGCAGACAAGTTATCTTGTTCCTTTCATCAGTCTGTGCACTCTAGCAGCAGCAGCAAGCATTCAAATTGTACTTGATTTCACCACAGAGCAAACTCAAGTGTGGTTCACAAACTATACTGCCCTTGAACCATCTGGAGTCTGCAGCTTGGAACCTGTTATACTCCTGGGCTTATAAAATTGTTTTGTTACTGCTGGAGCCATGGCCACTGTCTGCTTTGTAAGCCACTGCTTTCACTATTCAGTACATATTCCCCCAGTAGATTTGCTCAGGGCATTTAGGTAACTGAAGCCTAGTCATTATTTGCAATAAGAGAGCACCTGGTTTGCCAGCCTTTGAATTTTGCCGCTATCGATGACCATTGTGTCTTGAGGCAGGGCGAAGCAATCCAACAACAGAAAATGAAACTGCTCTGGAAGCTTTACTCCCTATGCTACAAAGTTTTGAACTAATAACACTATGAAAAAAGAGAGCTTTTCCATAGCAGCTTATATGTTATTGCTTAGTGACACACTTTGCCTTGCAAGAAGGAGGTAGGCAGAGCGTGGTATTACCTAGGTCCAGCCTCTTCTCCTTGACTCGCTGCAGCTCTCAGGTGTTGGCATGGCTCATCTCCTCCTAGCTATTTACTTAATCTCTTCAGATATTCGCTCAGCTCCCACTTTCCCCTGCAGGCCCCTTCACACAGCTATGCTTTGCTTCATTCAACTTAGAGAATCTGTTTTGCCCTCTTTTCCTGTTCTGTTTCTTGTTTACTCCACTCTATTTATAGAATCATAGAATGGTTTAGGTTGGAAGGGACCTCAGAGATCATCTAGTTCCAATCCTCCACCATAGGCAGCGACACCTCCCACAAGAACAGGTTGCTCAAGGCCTCATCCAACCTGGCCTTGAACGTTTCCAGGAAAGGAGCATTCAGAACCTCTCTGGGCAACCTGTTCCAGGGTTTTACCACCCTCACTGTAAAGAACTTCTTCCTACCATCTAGTTTAAATCTCCTGTTTTCCAGTTCAGATGTTGTAATGCAACAGGTGACTGGAGCTGATTTTTTCCATTGCACCAGCCTTTCAGATCATTCCTCAGAGCACAGTGTTGTAGGACAATATAAGAGTAACCCTCCTGCCTCAGCTGTAGCGCTGATTTGAAAGACTACCACAGGTGACAGTAGTAGGGGAAATGACATGTAAGGGACTTCAGTATGAGCTACATAAGTATACTGTGCCCCTGACAACACTAATACATTTCTTATAGGTGCTGGTGTAAGCACATCAGGATGGTTCTGCACTGAAACTGATCTCAGTTTCAGAATGTAAACGTGTCCATTGCTCCTTTCACTATGCTTAAAGCTCAGTCTAGTCTCAAGAGGGGAGAGAAATGTGTGGTTTAGCTGTTCTGCAGTCACACCTTGGATGGCAGCATGAACAAACCAGGTGTGCTGAAAACAGTACTGCAGGGCTGCTGCTGCTAGGCTTTTCTGGGACACCAAATCATCTTGCAAAGCAGAGAAAAATGAAAAACCCTTTTCATCATCCTTTTGCCTCTCCTTCTTATGAAATGGATCAGCATTCACCCAGCTAGATGACTTCTCTACCATGAATTCTGATGACCCCAAACACAAAATGCTTTCATACCAGCATTTCCCTATGCCCTGTTTCTTTTGAGCTGTCCCTTTGCTAGTGTCCTCAGCTGGGATTTCAAGTCCAAGCATTACCAAGCTGGCACATAATGCTGAGCAGATGCTAGAGCTGCTGCTTGCACAACTCTGCTACTGTCCTGTGGCACTATGGCTCTGTAAAAGAAACTGGATCCTGGTATATCAACTATGGAAGTGAAGACAAGACTTTGTGTAAAGTAAACCATATTTGTTGGTTAACTTTCTAAATAAAAAGGTCCTCTCCTTATGTTCAAGTAACTATGGTAAAATTAATGGAGATACAGGCTGAGAGAAGGAACAAGGATAAGGTGGGGATGGCAGGAAATTGCAATGTATTCATTAGCATATGAAAAGGGCTATATTTATACTAACGGCAAGGAAGGCAGAATGATCTAGTGAGCATTTTGAAAGGTATTCACATTTTCACTAAACTGCCAATGAAACTTCTCTCTAGGACTTCAAGTGCCTCTGATGCTCCTTTTGAAGAGACTGATATTCTCTCCTTACCACAGATGAAGTCAAACATGCTTGAGAAACGTCCAGGTCTGAAAAGTCAAGAGACCTGGATCAAGGTGCTGACTTACTACCAGATGTATGAATAAACCAAATTACTTTCATGTGTTCTGAAACAAGGACCACATTGTTACCTTACAGTTTTCTTGAGACATGGATCATTTTTAACAGAGATCTCTGGATGGTTAGTGTAGAGACACTATTGATGCTGCCACAATAATCCTCAGCTGGGGAATGCCATGGTTATATTGCCATCTAGAAAACAGGATCCGCTTCTTTACAGGCACTAATGCTTGAGCTTGGCAGTTGATGGTGGTGATGATGTGTCCTGTTTTATGTACTTTTAGATACACAGTTCAGTCTGTTGTAGATCTCAGAAACATTAGAACTGTGACTATTGATTTACAGAGTTTTGAATTGTCTTTGAAACTTTAGCAGTGCACTTCAAAAGAAAGAAAAATCTTTTACTGAACAATCTCTGTCACCTAAACTGGCATTTTCTGTAGAGGGAGGTACTTGTACATGTAAGAAACATTGAGAACCTGATCAATATTGCTACACAAAAATCTGAAGGTATCTTATGCCAAACCTTACAATGCTTTCCCTTGAAAGCTGACTGTTTAACCTGTATTTCAAGTAGGATTAAATGGAAGTAAATAAAAAACTACCAGGAGTTCATACAGAAATTACAGTGGAACTTATCTTTCATTTGCACATCTGGCCATGCTATGAGTTCAAGCTGACTTAAAGGAGCAATTTCCAGAGCTCTTGCAGTTTTATGTGCCAGCCACCACAGATCTGCAAGTACTCCAGACCTGGAAAGGATGTGTTCATCTTGAATATATATATACCAAAGACAGCAAGTGCTAAGAATCAAAATAAGAAGGTGTAGGTATATTTGAAATGTATTTAGTTTAAGTCATTGTTTGTAGACATAAAAAAGAACCAGATTAAAAAAAAAACCCTGTATTTAAAAGGTTATAATCAGAAGTAATTAATGTTTAAAGTGACTAGGTAACCATACACAGCCAACCTACATAAATGCAGATCCTCAAGAGGTTTGTGATTAGTAGTTAGCCTTGCTTCCAGCCTAATGTAGTAGTACCTTGAAATGCTATAAACACTATGTACTGCTAAGAATTCTTCAGTGTGAAGACATCATTGCAGTAATTGATCCTTCTAGCTGATTTCCACCCCCCATACACACACAAAATAGTATGTTTCCAATTCTAGAGGAAGTTCTCCCTGTGTCAGACTGAATACTGGTGACTTCCCACCTCTGCTTCCTTTTGCTCCTTCCACCTGTAACACTGTCACCCGAGCCCCTGCAGGAAAGAACTGGATATGACATTGCAGGTCACAGTGGCCCTGTGGTCTGTAAGGAGAATATATTACTACAATGCCCGAGGAAAATAGTATTTTTCCAGCTAGACTTCTCCATGCAGAGGAGTGAAGTAATGCAACACTAAGAGATAGTTCACTGTATTATTCATTGCTTGTGTTACCCTAGCTCAGTGAATTCAGAGCTCGATAAAGCATGGGTCATCAATGGTTCAATTTCACAAGCTCTTGAATTTGCCTGTATGTCTGAGAGGTAGCCCCAGTTCTTGGGGGTGCCTGAGATGCACTGTGCTAGAAAACGTGCACAGCTCACTCTTAAGAGTTCTGGAACTGTCTTGTAACATTTGGCCTTGCGGGTTCCCAAGAATGGTCAGTGCAGAGCAGCCCTTCTGAAAAGCATAATGCTCTGTATCTGCTCTTCATATTTAAAAGATCTTCATATCTTGAAGTGCACTAAGGAATGCAAACATGGATTTCTATAACCCTGGAAGTGTTCAACCTGACTGCATAGGTTGTCTTGTGAATAGCCAGCTTGCTTCTTTTCTCATCTTTGTCCAGCAAGGTTTCATTTTTATGAATCCCTGATTCCCTTCCCCTCGCACGTTTTCAGGAACCTTGTGCACTCAGTACCCCAGCTCTATAGTTGGTGTGGAATCACCCCTAGTCCTTGGGTCGACACCAGCCCAGCAAAAAGAGAACGGAAAAGGAGCTGGGCCCAGGAGATAGAGCAGAACATATTCAAGTATTGTGTGGGAATGGCTTTCCCTGTGATGCTACACTGGTTTCTACATTTAACAAAAGATACCTGACCTGCCTTTTCCCCTCTGGTTTATTACTTCCTTCTGCTGGCTTCAGGATATTTCTTTCCATGGCTTCTCTGAAGCTGCAGTACTTAAACGACAAGATAATATGTTGTTTGTTGTTTTGGTTTTGATTTTTGGTTTGAGGTTTTTTTTTTCCCTTCTTTTTATGAGGTGTCAGACTCAGGTTTATGAAAAACCTAATTATCTCAGATCTTAGTGTTCACTGGGTATTTACAGTAACTACTCCAGACTTTAAATTGCTAAGACTCCTGTCAGTTTGCGTCCAAGATGATGATTATAGATAGGGAGGCTGGAAGATTTCAGGATGGAGCAGCACAACTGTGATGGATCTCAAGAGAGATCCATCCCCCAAGAATACAGGGAACCTTTGCACTGGCCTTGTACTGGCTTGGGTGCTGGGGACAAACCTCCATCAGCAGCAATTTTTACACATGAGAATTGCAACTCATTAAACTCCTGGCATGGCTTGACCCTTCTCTTGTTGGAGTTAATAGTTAGACTCCCACTTCCTTCCGCAGGCAGCATGGACTTTTTCCATCTACACAGTGCTCAAGAAATACTGAAGTAAGGCTTGCTGCATGCCTGACAGCTGCAAAACTAGGGTGCTAGAAAAGTGGAAATGTATGGCTGTTTGCTCCTGTCAGCAAAATTCTTCTGTTTTCAATATGTTCCTGAGCTCCTTAACCTGGACTTTGTAGCCCATTATTGCAAATGTGGTAAAAGCTTGTTTACTAAAAGCAGAGGCCAAAGCATGTTCAGGAAATTTGTAGAAGTATTGTATATGTGCATACATGCTTATCAAGCAAAGCTGTAAATATGTGTTTGCTTGCACCTTTTAAGAGATGAACTCATGGCATGCATGGGCTTATACCACATATGATCTCGTCTGAAATTCTGACTAAACCTAGGACCACATTCTGGGGTGTTTCCTCAGTTGTTACTCAGGAAAAACTTGCAGCCTTAATGTTAGCATGCTTATACACAGGCAAAGCCATAAAACATCTCACAGGTTTTTTTTTGTTGTTGGTTTTTTGTTTATTTTTTGGTTTTGTTTTCATCTCCAAAGTTATAAAACCCTCATCAGTATGAGATACCGCCCCCCAAAAAAAGTATAGCTGAAGCACTTTATGAAGGCTGTTAGAAACTTTTGAACATGTGTTTTCAAGCCCACTGTAATTGACTTAACCTCCCCTTTTGCAAATGAAAAGCAGTATTTGCTCCCCCACCCCCAGCCCAGAATTCATTAAATAGTTGGTCGTTTCTCTTTCGTTTACATTTGCCACTTCATCCCCATGTTTTTCCATAATGTTAGAACTTCACTGCATTTCTAATAATGCAGGATAGCCATTCCAAACTCCAGAGACCTACAAAGTTATGCTTGGACAACTGTTGTCACTAAGCAAAGTCTCTAGGTTCAAAGGAGGAATTTGAGCTTGTCCAATTAATCCAAGTTAGAGGGTGGCCAGTGTTATCGGTTATTAAAATAAGATCCATAAAGCATTTAAAGGATAGTAAGAAGTTTAGCTTAAAAGTTTGACAATAGCTTGGGCTTTTATTCATAGACAGGATTTTATTTCCTTTTAAAAGAGACTAGAATACTTTTTTCTTTTCTGCCCTCTCTCAACAGCTGGTACAAAAGCGTTATGCCCCAAAGCAGACTTGCACTCGGACATAAGATGAAAAACTTATAAAAGCCATCTCCTTTTGCTTAAAGCACAGAGATGTGCTGAGGAACTGGTACAGCATGACAACATTTTAAACACACAGGAGACAGGATTTATCTGGCTGGTATATACAATATAAAACGAAAATCGAACACCAGTGTTACAGCGTTATATTGAAACAAGCCACAGTAATTAGATGCTTTGAAGTCAAGCCTATATTTTCTTCAGCTTTTTCATGAATTATTGATCCACTTTCCTCATTAAATGGATTGGCAAGCTCTTGCAGTAAATGGACAAGTGACTACAACATTTATATAACCAAATATCCTGTGCATCTGGCAATAAAACCTGTTTGTGTGTAAAACACAGTTTCTGAATTGCTCTCCCTGTAAAAGATTTACTAGAATAACCACATTCCTGTTCTTTTGTCTCTAAAAACAGCTTCCCTTGCAGCATCATGCAATCCACTGTTTTACACTGATCATGTTAAGCACAGTATTTTCTAAGTGCCTGCATCATCCTTTTGTGCAAACGAACATTTCTTCTCTATAATGAGACGCAAATAAACTGTCTCACTTACCTTATTTTCTCCATCTCTGCCGCAGAGGCCTACAAGAAATCAAATAATAGGAGCAAGTGAATGAAAGGAAACATTCACTCTGCGGATTTATGCATAGTTAAGGCTTTCCAAATGGTTTTCGACAAGTGTCTACAAAGCGACGGTGAGCGAAGCCCACATCTGCATTAGCCGAAAATAACAGTGACAGATGAAGTGGGGACTAAAGCGGCGCGCCGCAGGAGCACTGTATACCCACGAGCCATGGGCAACAGAATGACTCAGTTGTAGCGCTGAGGCAGAAAATGGGGAGGGAAGGAAAAAAAACCACCACCGACGAGCGAGCAGCAGCAAGTAACAGGTTACTGAGCCTCCCGGGTTTCAGAGGGAAAGTTGAAATGCAGAGCTCCCCTCTGCCGGGTGGGCACGGCAGCAGGGCTCTGCCGGCTGGGGAAGGACCCTGGCTTCATCACACGTGAGCTTCGAGCTCAATTCGTCATCTTTCACCGAGTCGGACAGATGGAAGGGACACAAGCTTGCCTCCTTAGTGGGAGTTTCCAGTGATCAAATCACTTTCCTCAAGTAATGCTCTATCTCGACAATTAGCATCTCAATACATGGAGGCTTTTCTTTAACCCTTTCCCTGCTAACCCCAGCTGTAGCCTACGAGTTGGTACCTGCTCAGGTCCCTCTGCCTGCGGCTGCAGCCGGGCTCCCCTTAACCCTTTGCCGTAAGCACGGCACCTCCATAGCCCTGAATCTTCGCGTCCCAGCAGAGCCGTAGGTGCTTATTTCATGAATGTGTTTATTTTCTTCTTACCGTATAGGTACTGTAAATCGCTACTTAGCTGTAACACAGAGTCTCATCAATCTCTCTGACATTACTTCCATGAAAGCATGGTCTTGTTAACTCTTGGATTTCTTTTTCTTCATTATCTTGTGCCTGTCCTTAATCGCTGCTTTCATTTCATTCTATCGCACCACGGGTACAGAATATCATCAATCCTTCTGGTTCTGCCTTACTGTGACTAAGGAATGAGCACCCGGAGCAATCCTGCAATCTCTAGAGCCAGATAAATCCCAGCATCACAGAATCTCTTATTTATACTGAAGGCATTACTCATTAATCATAGACACTTTAAAACTTATTGATTAATGGCCAACAATCATATTTGAGTATGAAATAAATTAAAGATGAAAAATAGGGAAATGTAAATTTAATCAGCTAACCAGCAGGAAATCTGTCAAACTGCCTAATAAAACATCCCAAATGATAAATTGTTGGTTCTTCATTGGGTCACTCATCTTCCCTTCTTCTCATTTTTGATTTGCCTATTAGATGAGTTGTCAGCCAGGCTGGTGTTTGCTTGATCGTGTCTGATGACATAGATTAAGGAGTTTAGGCATTCACCATAAGTTGGTACACAAGCCAGCTGCAGGAAAAGCCCTCCTCAGCTTCAGTAAGTAATGGATCTAATGCATGTTTATATGGTCCTTGCATGCCTTGAGGAAGCACAGGGCTGCCCATGATAAATCCCAGGTTTTGAGACTACAAATCAGACCCTGGCTCTCAAAAATACTTTCTCTAACTTGTATCTGTCCATTGAATCTATGTGTATTCTGTAGTATACAAGAAATAATGTAAGCATTGCTGACCAGAAAATGACCTACAGGGGTTTTCTCTTTAGACATAGGAAGTTCCTGGCATCCCCCTGGGCTTGACAGTTTGGTTTTCTGGAGATGAACTTTCAAAAACTACTTTAACCATCATGTTCTTGTCATTCTGTGCAGACTGGACATAGTTTTCTCTAGGGCCACTTATTATTGCTTTGCTTGAACCTGTGGAGTCACTCATGAAGAAAGAATACTTGGACTACCTGATTGCAGTCGTTCTGTTAGGGCAGTTGCTACAGGTGTAAAGTAAAGCTGCCTGGCCTTGCTTTTGCCTAGTGCTTTGAGTATTGCAGTACTCAAAAGGTTGGGTTGGGGGTTGTTTAGTGTGATTAAAGCAGAGGATGGAGAGAAGGAGCTGTAGGCTGGCTTTCTGGCAACACTCATCTGTGAATACAGGTGAGTCATTTGCTGCCAATCCTGACTGGAAATTAGTGGTGGGAAAAAAAGAACAGTAAATGCCTGACACCAAAACAAAGCAGAAAACTAAACCAAGCTGCAATTACTTTCATATGAACTATTAATTTTTTTTCTTTGAAAAAAATATTTATGCTATGGCCTCTTTTGTTCCTCCTTATTGTAAAAGCTGCTTGTTTCATGTGATGTGGTCAGTTATCTTTTGGACCATTAGGGGCATTGTCTGCCTTTCCCTCACTGTCTGTGTAGTAAATAAAAGAGGATTCCTCTCTGATGCGGGAGCAATGGGTTCAGCTCCATCCTCTTCAAGGACTCAGGTCAGAGACATTTCTAGGCTGCAGTACTGCAATGCTCTGTTACTTCTTTTGATGGAGATCCACTCCTAATAAATAAATAGGAGTGAAGCCCAAATGTTTGCTAGGGCATTTCCCTGAAGAACAGCTTATCTTTTCAGGTAGTGGTGTTTCATAAGAAGGTCCTTTTGTCATACTTTTGTTATTTAAAAATAAATTACTTTATTTGTATGTTGTTTTTTTTTAATTCATCTACCTTTTCTTCTTCCTTTTGTACTTCCCCCCCGCCCCCCCCCAAAAAAAAAAAAAAAAAGCCTCATCAACTGAAAATTATTTTAAAAGTCTGTGATTTTTGGGAGCAGCTCTGTTTTCAATAGGTGACATTTTTGCTAAGGCAAAACTTCTGTTTCCTAGATATATCCTATTGAAACTGCTTATGGAAGTTTAATGGTTACATCATTCTCCTTTATTATTCTGTCTAGGCTCTTATCTGTCATGTCCTTCTGAGATGATTTGAAACTATATTCTAAAGAGCTCTGAACTGGCCATTTTAAGGACCACTTTTGTCCTGAAAGTCATGTGGAACCTATTTCAAGCAGAAAGACTGAAGGGAAATGTATTATAAAATTGGTCTTTCTGATATGTTATTCATAAATTTCTGCTTAGTAGGTTGATTCATTTGAAGTGCTTCTTGGTGCTTGATCTTAACAGGATGATTGAAGATGTGCATTTTTTTTTCTTTTAATAATACATTTTAATTAAGATCATCAATTACCTTTAATTACAGAAATATCTCTTGTGATTTAAGTACCTGTGTTTTTTTCCCCAAATGTAAGAGTGCAATGCAACTAAGGATTTATTCAGTCAGGCTAAAAATAAACTTTGGCTTTTAACAATAAGGTTGCTCCCAGTAATTCAATATGCTATATTTCCTTATGCAGTCTCTACTTAAAATACTGAGACTAGTTTGAAGATTTCCATTTTTACAGAACTACTTGGTGTGGCAAATTTGCCTGGAAGAACTTTCAGGCAATGCCTAAGAAGTTTGACTTGTTTCCAAGTATTTGAAGAGAGCAAGTGTAAACCACAGAAAAACACTCAAGATTCTCCCTCATGGAAGCACTGAACATGTAAAAGTTAATTCAGATATTCAAAACACAAATCAGCAGTATTCTTTTTTATTTTAGTATCCTGCACTACTTAACTTCCCCTTTCTTCTTATTCTAGATTGGAAATTGATATTGTTTGAGAACAAACAGAAAAAAAAACCCCAAACCTGCCTGGATGCATTCCTGTGCAGACTACCCTAGGTGATCCTTCTTTGGCAGGGGCTGGGAGTGGGGGGATTGGACTCAATGGCCTTTAAAGGTGTGTGCCAACCTCTAATGTTCTGTGATTCTGTAAAGTCATTCACTGGATTGATTGAAAACAGGAATACTGTTAATGGAAACCCCATGTTATCTTATTGTGGGTTTTTTTTTCTAGACAGCCCCTGAACCTCTGAGTTTTCTTTTGAGTCAGCAGAGAGACTGAAAAATACAGTGGCTGCCTAATATTTTATCCTTCTGTGTTTGATTAAGGAAATAATGTCAGGACAATGATAGAACATTCTTAACCATTGACATACATGAAACTGAGTACAGTGATCAAATCATTGGACTTTTTGCTTGTATGATGAATCATAGAATCAACCAGGTTGGAAGAGACCTCCAAGATCATCCAGTCCAATCAGTATCACCCAGCTCTGTCCAATCAAATAGACCATGGCACTAAGTGCCTCATCCAGGTTTTTCTTGAACACCTCCAGGGACAGTGACTCCACCACCTCCCTGGGCAGCCCATTCCAATGGGAAATCACTCTCTATCAAGAATTTCCTCCTAACATCCAGCCTATGCTTCCCCTGGCACAACTTGAGACTGTGTCCCCTTGTTCTGTTGCTGGTTGCCTGAGAGAAGAAACCAACCTCCACCTGGCTACAGCCTCCCTTCAGGTAGTTGTAGACAACAATGAGGTCAGCCCTGAGCCTCCTCTTCTCCAGGCTAAACACCCCCAGCTCCCTCCTCCTCTCCTCATAGGGTTTGTGTTCCAAGCCTCTCACCAGCTTTGTTGCCCTTCCTGGGACATGTTCCAGTACCTCAGCATCACTCTTGAATTGAGGAGACCAGAACTGGACTCGAGGTGGATTGTTGATTATTGAATGAAAACTTTTGAAAATAAAATAGGAAGTTGTGCTGATAAACTATCTATCATTCTATGCAATTCACATGGCCACTGCGTTGGTGAAATACCATGTTTAGTTTATTTCCTTTATTGTATTGTCACTGTCTGATGGGCAAGCAATCACAAGATTTCAGACCTTCCAGATTTGTAATGAAATTTCTATTCCCTAAGATCTTGAGTTCAGTTTCCATCTTTCTGCATATCCTCAGTGCATGTGTGGAAAAAAAGGAGGAAAATCAGGCAGTAATATTTTTTAATGACAATTGGTTGTTGGTTATTTTTTGTTTGTGTGTTTGGTTGGTATAGTTTTATTGTTTTTTTCTTGAAAAGAGAGGGACAGGATTCAGATGCTGGCTCAGTGCTCATTGGTCTTCCCATTGACTTCAATGGATTTTGGATTGGCATTTTGGCAAGTCTTTACCAAACATGTAAGCAAAGAATCATAGGAAGTTATTGCTCCTTATTTAGTCTACCTGTTATTCTGACTTGTTTAGTGCTGTTGCTTTAATTTCTGTGGTGAGGGAGGTCTTTTCCAACCTGTCTGATTCTATGGTTCTATGAAAACAGCAAATGAAAGTTCACTTGCAATTAAAGTGATCTGGACTTCTGGCAAATCTGTAAATTGTCATACATTTTCAATCACAGCTATTTAACTTCAGCAGCTCTTTTGTGCTCAAAGGGCTACTAGTTTTATTGAAAGAAACCCCTGTGGACTTTTTGGTTTTTTAAATAGGGCTCAAGAGTAAATTATTTGATTTAACAAAGTTTGCAGACTACATAATTTGTTAGGATTAATATTTAATTACACTCTTAATCAATTTTTAGAGATTTCTTTGTATAGGTTTCAAAGCACCATGTAAGTGATGCCTGGAAAAGTCCAGATGGAGAGCAGTGACAAATGGTGTTCCTCGGGGGTCCATACTGGGACCTGTGCTGTTTAATATTTTTATCAATTATATAGACAGTAGAATCAAGTGCACCATCAACAAGACACCAAGCTGAGTGGTGCTGTCAATACACAAGAAGGGCAAGATGCCATCCAGAGGGACCTGGACGAGCTGGAGAAGGGGGCGCAGGTGAACCTCATGGGGTTCAACAAAAGCAAGTGCAGGGTTCTGCAGCTGGGTCAGAACAGTCCTCACTATCAATATGGACTGGGAGAGGAGGTGGTAGAAAGCAGCCCTGTGGAAAAGGAGTTGCAACAAGAAGCTGGACATGAGCAGCTTGTGTGTGCTTGCAGCCTAGAAGGCAAATCTCACCGTGGGCTGCATCAAAAGATGCATTGTCAGCAGATCCAGGGAGGTGATTCTACCACTTTGCTCCAGGGAGACCTCACCTGGAGTACGATGTCCAGGTCTGGAGCCCTCAGTAATAGGAAGGACATAGACCTAATGGAGTGGGTTGAGAGGAGGGTCACAAAAGTGATCAGGGGGTTGGAGCACCTCTTCTACAAAAACAGGCTGAAGGAGATGGAGTTGTTCAGCCTGGAGAAGAGGAGGGTCTGGGAAGATCTAATAGCAGCCTTCCAGTACTTGTAGAGGGCCTACCAGAAGGATAGGAAGAGACTGTTTATTGTAAAAAAAGCCTCTAGTGGTAGGATGAGGGGCATTGGTGCCAAACTAGAGAAGAACAGATTTAGATTGGATGTTAGGAACAGGTTCTTTACCATGAGGATAGTGGAACACAGGAAGAGGTTGCCCAGGGAGGTGATTTGTGCCCTATCTCTAGAGATATTCAAAGTGAGGCTTGGCAGGTCTCTGGACAGTCTGATTTCATTGAGGATGCCCCATGATTCTAAGTAACTCTGAGTAAGACATATCAAATCTCTCGGTAGTATTGAACTCAGATCTTTTAGACTAACTGCATACAGCTAAGATACAGCATTAATTCACCCAAATCAGTAAAGAAATTTTCTCTTTAATTCTTAGAGCAGATTACTAAGTTCAACACTCAAAATTTTCACACCACACCTGAATGTGCATCTCCAGATCAGCAATGCTCTGTCATGCAATGTCCATAGGCTGCTGGACTCCATCTGGAGAGAATCAGATTTTTTGTCATGTCCCCCTCCCAGCCCCGTGTTCTCTACTACTACTAAACCGATTGAAATCAGAGGGTGATTTTAACCATGTTAAATTTTGTATGACCACTTTGCTTCTGTCTGATCTTGTACCAATTTTATTTTGAAAGATTATGATTCCCATCCTGTTTATAGATTCCCATATGTACTTATGAAAAGATGTCTTATCTGAGAGGGAAAACAAGACATGACTGTCCTGGAGTCCTGTACCCCTAAATTCCTCTCCTGCCCGGACTTCGGGGGGAAAGGGGAAAAGCCGCCTGGTTTCCCCCCCCCCCCTCGCCTGCCCTGCAGCCGAGAAGGGGGCGGCGACTGCCCCGTGAGTTCCCGCGCTGGAGCCAGGCTGGGATTGGCCGTGCGCTTTCGCGCCTAAAGTGTGGTAACTCTGCCCTTTGGCTAGCGAAGGGTATAAATATTGGGGGTCTTCCCGCCTTTGGGGTTCCCGCTTTTGGATTTTGCCTGTGCCTGGACGAGTTCGCTCACTCTCCTGTGCCTGGACTGCAGAGAGATAAAGGACTTGCTTTGGTGTTAGGCACACCTTTGTCTGCCTAACGACCCTTAACGACCCTTAACGACTCCTGTAGCCGCTGGAGGAGGAAGACCGACTGCACGAGCCAGCCTGAGTGAGTTATTTGGCTTAGCTTAATTTAGTAAGAAACCGCTATTAATTAATAGCAGACTCCTTTTCCAAAAACTGACTTCCAAATATATATAGTCAGATTATTAATGGTATCCTCGTAGAATTCTCATGCAACTGAACCTGTTTATCAAACGAAATTAATCTTTGTATATATAGTTGTGGGGGCGGGTTTTGTAAAAATAAAAAATATCTATTTTTGATAAATTCTCGACTCGGCCACGAATTATTACTGCCCTCCGCAACAATGACTCTGACTGCTCTCAGAAGATTATACTACTTTCCCCCAGTCAGTTCAGCATCCCTTCTTTGGATCTATTCCAAATTAGCTTAAGTCTGATTTGAAAGCTATGTACAGAGTTGTATATCATATACAAAACAGCTTGGTAGTACCTTATATAACAATATGAATGCTTCAGTGACTCTAGGGAAAATATATCTGCAATGCATCTTAGGCTTGTCTCAGATTTTCTGTGATTTTGTCACATTGGAGGCTCATAGTTTATTCTACAGTCCAAGAGTACACCTAGATCTCCATTTCTCTGCCTCAATTATGGTCACTTCTGTTAAACCTTCCTCATTCTTATATTCACTATCATCCTTATTGAAAGATAAGGTAGAGTATTCCTTTAATAAGTGGACCGCGTTTAAGTTATCCTGAGCTTCTCTCTGACCTTCAGCATGCAGTAGGTCTTCTTTTTATTTTTCTGTCTGTGTGGTTGAAGATCTTTTCATCATTAGTCTTTTAAAAATCCTTAGCACAAGGTCCATCCTCACTGAAAAGTTGGCTGAAGGAGGCTGGGGCATAACCACAACAAAAATAAGGTATAAAGAAATCTGTTTTTCTCAAGACAGGCCTGTAAGATCTCCGTAGAAAATGCAGCATGCTTGCACATGTGTCAAACACAAATTAAATTGAACCTATAACACACAGGCTTCTCTCTTGCATGCTTGGGAAAACACATCATCCTCAAGCTGTTTTATTTCCTAATATTTTAGGATCTTTGTTTTGCTTCCTTGGTTTCATTTTCACTCTGCAAAGTCTCAGAGCTAGATTCCCAATAGGAGTAAATTAACAGAGCTCCAGTGAAGTCAAGCCTTGCTGATTTATACCACTAGAGGGTCTCCTTTTAAATGGCTATTTTGATGTGTCAAGCTGGTTATTATCATACCCAGCCCTCTTAGCTATCATGAAATGCCACAGTGTGTCTCAAAAAAATAGTCCCAAAAGAACCTGCATCTCTCCTCGGTGTTGCTTGGCAAACCATCCAGTGAAACTCGAACAAAGACTTTTGAGATCAGAAGGCTTCCTGCCTTACAATGACAGTTCAGACTACATTTGAATTGTTTGCTACACTTTTTTCTCCAACAGATAATTTGAACGTGTGCCTGGAACAGAGATAATTGAAGTGCTTAATTGTATTAAAAGTAGTCCTCTCCATCAGCAGAGGCAAGGATCTGTGGTGCTAGTTGTAGTACATAGCTCTCATATGAACAGAAAAGCCCTTCCAGACAATCTGACCAGATGAAGTAGAGCCAGATACACACAGTATTTTTTGTTTCCTTTGTGATGTAAAGACACAGTAGCATTTCTATCTTAGGAGAATGAATTGGTGAATTGTTTTCTTTAGAGTTGCCTGGCATCATATGAGGCCAGAGAATTATGAAAGCTTAAAACTGGGAGGTGAAGCCACACTGCTTGTCCAATTGACCCTCTCTACACTTCACTTTCTGCTAGCTTGACTAGTGTGACCCCACCAGCAGCAGGATAACTGTGAATATTGTAGGTGAGCAAGGACCAAGGTACCAGAGAAAAAAGCAGTGTAATACTAACTGCAGTTTTGTGTCTCTTGGCACTACTGACTGCACATTGCCTGTATACTCATTTGAGTGCCTGTATTACAAACATTGGTAACTATAACTACAGATGTTCCATTAAGGTGTTTAGCCACAGGAGTTGCCATTGGAAAAGCTCCTGTTTGTCAATAGATAAGGAAGGGTTCAGAAAGTCGAATTCAGAATGTTCAGACAACTCAGAAACTCTTCCTAACAAAACCCAGACAAAAAGGAGTAAAGATGACTGTTTTCAAGCTGGGAGAAGATGGCTGGAAAGAGAAAGGAAATCAACCATTTAGCATGTTCATTGTAGCCTGATTAGGAAATGGGCTCAAAGTTAAGCCAAAAGACCTGGAGAAAATGATAGCAGGACCGTTTTGATCACAGAGATAGTTATGTGTTGAGGGAATTTCCCAAAACAACGGTGGGATGTGCTGTAAAGTTTGGAAAGATTTATATAAGATTTTTGTTGTTGTTTGGGCTAGGAGGGCAGATTGGACATGTTTCTGACTGTGACTGCACCTGCACAAGGGCAGGACAACACAAACCAGTGTAAACATTCCTTCCAACAAAAGGAATTTGCTCTCTCCTTCACCGCCTTAAAAATCAGTCAGTTCCAAAGGCATCATTAAGTCCCTGAGATCGATGTTCTGTAGAGATGTCTGAGTCTCCTACAAAGAGAAAGGTGGTGAGAGGCCTGGAACACAGCCCTGTGAGGAGAGGCTGAGGGAGCTGGGGTTGTTGAGTCTGGAGAAGAGGAGGCTCAGGGGTGACTTCATTGCTGTCTACAACTACCTGAAAGGAAGCTGCAGCCAGGTTGGGATTGTTCTCTTCTCCCAGGCAGCCAGCAACAGAACAAGGGGACACAGTCTCAGGTTGTGCCAGGGGAAGTATCGGCTGGATGTTAGGAGAAAGTTCTTCCCAGAGAGAGTGATTGCCATTGGAATGGGCTGCCCAGGGAGGTGGAGGAGGCACAGTCCCTGGAGGTGTTCAAGAAAAGCCTGGCTGAGGCACTTAGTGCCATGGTCTGTTTGATGGGACAGGGCTGGGTGCTAGGTTGGACTGGATGATCTTGGAGGTCCTTTCCAACCTGGTTGATTCTGTGATATACCTTTCATTACTTATGAACTTTCCTATGGACAGAAAAGAGTGAAATAAACGAAGTTCAGCAATATACCCAGACAATGTCACATATATTGCATTGGAAAAAAAGCCAAACTTCAAAGCTTTCACCACTTCTGTCACAGCACTGGGGGAAAACAATATCTGTTTATTGATTCATCTTATTTTTTACTTTATTTCCAACCAATGTGTGGTGCTTCAAAGTCATACTAGTGGGGGATATATCTATTTCTGGAACAATGAATAAAAAGCCATGGCCTATGATAGATTTTTTTGACTTTGTGTCTGTAATTGTTTAAGCAATAAAAGAATGAGGCCAGAGAATAAAATTATAGAGGTCTTTGATCTTCCCCCTTCAAACCAATCTTTCTCTTTACCAGAGGAATAAGAGCTCCCTACTAATATAATGGATGAGATTAAAAAACAAACAAAAAACAAACCCATAGCAGGCTAAAAGGGAACTATGATACTTGAAACAAGGGAGGTGGTTCTAGTCATCACTTTGGTTTATATGCAAGGGAAAGTCTGCATTTGGGGAAGAGAAGGTATGTTCTTTCTAGAGTGCCAGTAGTTGTTACTGCTTTGATTGTTCTTACCACAAGACACCAGTTGCAAACACTACATTGTATATTTGAGTCCTCAGTGGAGTTAGGGTACATGCAAAATATGCATCTGTAAACCAGGCTTAACAAGTTGCATCCCTTAGTTCTTTACTGTTAAGGTTATAAACTGTCTTTTGCTATCTACCTGGAAGTCAAGAGATAATAAGAGATCATTATATATCCATAGAACTTGTGAAGCCTGGAACACAGAGGAGAGGCTGAGGGAGCTGCGGTTATTTAGCCTGAGAAGAGGAGGCTCAGGAGTGAATGCATTGTCACCTGATGGGAGGCTGTGTCCAGGTGGGGGTTGGTCTCTTCTCCCAGACAACCAGCAACAGAACAAGGGGACACAGTCTCAAGTTGTGCCAGGGGAAACATAGGCTGGATGTTAGGAGGAAGTTCTTCACAGAGAGAGTGATTTGCCATTGGAATGGGCTGCCCAGGGAGGTGGTGGAGGCACCATCTCTGGAGGTGTTCAAGAAAAACCTGAATGAGGCACTTAGTGCCATGGTCTAGCTGATTGGATAGGGCTGGGTGATATTGATTGGACTGGATTATCTTGGAGGTCTCTTCTAACTTGTTTGCTTCTATGATTCTACGTGTATGTATTTATATAGATAACTCAGCAAAAACCTCAAGATGGTGATTATTAATTTCCATTAAATTAATCTGTGAAACGAGACAGAGCTTAGAGAAGTACCTATTTTACAGAGAGCTTGAATTCTTTAAGGGAGTCCCAAGGATGGGCAGTGATATTAAAATGTAGAAGGAATGTGAACCTTACTCTTCCAGGTCTTCAGGTTGTTTGCTAACTGCTTACCCTACCTCTTAATTACTTTTTAGGCAGGGTAAGAAAGAAGAAACTCTCTTTTTGCCTGCTTCTCTCTGCACTTATGCACAAGAGCCAGGCAGATTCTCACTCCAATGTTAGTAAATAAGTTAAAATATTACTCCTAATATGCACTGATTTTGGTCTTGGCAAAGCCACAGTGTTACTGTTCCCTGCCAGCACTGCTGAGTCCAGTTGTGTCATTGTAATAATTTTAAAGTGACTTCAAAGCTGGACTTGTATAGTATCTTAATTGCTACAGGGTTATAAGAGGACTTTTCTTTTTATATCTGCCACACTGTGCATTAGCATTCTTCTCAGGGGTTCTTTTCTGTGAGTTTAAAGAAGTCTGCTCTCACTCCTACACAAAATGTGGAATTGTTAGGCTTTACTGTGGAGACATTAAATCAGACTCTGGAGATTCCTTTGTCAAGAAGGGAGCTGTATTGTTAAAATTACATCTGGCTTTTGCACGTGTCACATTTCACAGGAGCATTGAGCCTGTATTATCTGGTGGCTCTGCTTGCAGTCTTCCTTCACACAGTGCTATTTTTAGATTTCATCCTGTTGGAATTCAATAGTTTAGTTGTCAAGGCAAGCAAGAGAAGATAGCTAAGGTTGAATTTGTCAATGATTCAGCCATGCTGCTAGTACTATGTAATCTTACCATAGTGGAGGACAAATACTATATTCGGGACAAATAATTGCGTGGAACTGTCAGGTTTTAGATTGAAATTATAAAGGGCTTGAATATAATTGCAAACCAGATTTGAATCATTACAGAATAAGTAGAAGGTTATAAGAAGACTCTGGAGGATGCTGCAGTTTTCCCGAAGGGAATAACAGCTCCTCACACTTTGACTGCAGTTAAGATTTTG
Source organism: Pogoniulus pusillus (assembly GCF_015220805.1). Classification (NCBI taxonomy): domain Eukaryota; kingdom Metazoa; phylum Chordata; class Aves; order Piciformes; family Lybiidae; genus Pogoniulus; species Pogoniulus pusillus. The sequence continues at coordinate 12,957,600 of NC_087264.1, read as the reverse complement.
CCCTTTCCTCCTCTCCCCTGCCTATTTTGTTCCCTTGAGCACTTTCATGTATGTTTACATCTACACGAGGGAGCAACGAGTTTGGCTGTTGTGTGATATGAGTATGGTGAAATACCAGGTTCTTTTCTGTCAGCTGCTGAGAAATAGAATCATAGAATCAACCAGTTTGGAAGAGACATCCAAGATCATCCAGTCCAACCTAGCACCCAGCCCTAGTCAGTCAGCTAGACCATGGCACTAAGTGCCTCATCCAGTCTTTTCTTGAAGACCCCCAGGGACGGTGCCTCCACCACCTCCCTGGGCAGCCCATTCCAATGGCAAACCACTCTCTCTGGGAAGAACTTCTTCCTAACATCCAGCCTATACCTATCCTGGCACAACTTGAGACTGTGTCCCCTTGTTCTATTGCTGGTTGCCTGGGAGAAGAGACCATTTGCAGTTAAACAGAATCAGGCTCAAATTCCACAAAAAAGCTGACTCCAGTGGGATATCCAGTTTGGTACTGGGATGTTATACTGAGAAGCTGAAATCCCATGAATGAGAAAACAGGCATAATTCTTCATAAACTAATACCTTTGTACTGAAGGTAATGATGCAGCAAAGCACACAACTCATAGCAGCTGTGATCACAAGTGTTATTCCACTCAAAATAACATGCCTTGTGTCTAGCAAGCATCCTGGGCCATAAGTTTAAAGATCACTGAATTTCAGTGCTCAGTGATTTCTGAGATTCTTACTGTGCTGAATCAGACACTGTAGCAAATTCACTCTGGCTTAGAAAGATGTGGGATATTTTCTTTAGCTAAGTTAAAACTAGGGAATGCAGTCAAAGTGGCAGAAACTTTACAGTGGTAATCCTGTCACTGAACATTTGTATTCTGAGATATTTGAGTGTCAGGAAGACAAATGCACTAGCTGATGCTATAGCTGGATTTTGGAAGGTCCTTGAAGTGCAGGGAACTGCAGGTGGTCAAGGTTTGGGGCTGCTCAGGGTGCAGATCATGAGAAACATATGGGAATGGAAATAGTAGGCCTGGGGATAGCAAAAGTCTCCCTCTGAACTGTCTAGATACTAGACACCCAATGTATTACTGATTTTAAGAGCATTTGAGGGCAGCATATTATAGATACAAGACAAAATACATACTTGGAAAAATCCAACTCTTAAATTTTCCCATTTTAGACAATTTAAGGTTAATTCACGTTTTTTAAACAATGAGCCAGAAACTTCAGTTGTTTGAGTGCTGTCTGGCAGGAAAACCTGATTATTGCCAGTTTGCTCTTCGCAGTGTGGAAGATTTGCAGGACTGAAGTACCAGTCTCCTAGCAACCACAGATCCTCTAAGAAGCTTCTCTTTGATAGTCCCTAAAATATGTTAATGCCACTAGATATTGCAAAACAAAACACTAGGACCCACACCTAATGAAATAGGGAATTTTGATTTATATCTTCCACTCAGAATAACAATGTGCAGGTCTGCAACTGTAGCACAGTTCTGGTAGTGACTCAACCCAGTTTAGGTTGCTAACCATTTTTGTTTTGTTTAATTAGATTCTCATTACTAAATCCCAATAGTGCAAATGCTTATACACATAACTGTGTGCATGAGTAGTCCCAGTGAACTTCATGTGACTATTTATGTGTTTAATTACTTGCTGGACTAAAGATCTACTGTCTGAATTTCAGCAGACGCTATTTCAAAGGATTGCTTCTCTCTTCCCCTGGTTATCTACATGCATCTTATTAGGAGAGTATTCTCTGACAATCTGTTATACACACACTGAGATAAAGATGTTTTCAGCCTCAAAAGTCAAGTTCAAAGCTCACATTCTCATGGGAGTTTTTCATTCAGCAATTATGTTGTCCTCAGAGGGCTCACAGAACACTTTACCCCTCCAATGTGCAGTAAATTTTTCAGGGTGCAGCCCTTAGAGCAGAAGGAACAAAGAAAAGAAGCAGGCATGTTAATCAATTCAAATGCTTACTACAAGGTACAGCTGCAGTGGTGTGCCAAGAGACATCAAAAGGGCTACGCAGATGTAAGCCAGCCCAGGATGCAAGACCTTGCATTTAATGTAGAATCCCAAAGGCTGTATTCATGCTGCTACACTGCTTTTTTTTAATTGGCTTTCCCAACGTGGGGCTAGATATTTTGAGTGGAAATTAGCTCTGGGAATTAAGATGAAGCTAATCAAGCAGCTATTGTATTTGGTTGGTGCATTGCTCTGGTCTGGTTTTGTTTTCTTGGCATTTAGTTGGTTAAAAGGTCAAATTGTTGCTTATTTCATTGATCTGGCTTATAATAAGGCTAAAGCTAAGGTTTCAGATATGTTCTGGAGCTGGGGTGATTTTATTCTTGGTTATGCTGGTTTTAATATCTCTGAGAATATTACCAAGGACATTACAGGAGCTCTGGTCAATAATGTGACAATCAATGGAAATTCTGCTTTAAATATGGCTCTAATGAGAGTTATTCAGCCTAAGACAGGAATTCCAACTGTTTGTATAGGTACATGCTCGTGTAAAACTGTTTTTCTTCTCACAATTTTTAATATTTGCCTCATGATTTTAATATTCATATTAATTTTGGCATTATTGGTGAAAAATTCAAAACCAGTTCTGTAAGAGCTAGGAAAAATTCTGTGTCTCAGAAGCAGTCTCTTTCACAGCAAAACAAGGGAACACAGTCATCGGCTTCCCCCTTGCCAGCCTCTGCCCCTCCTCTAAGTGCTGGGAACACAGCCAGTGTTCCCCCACTAACGTAAACAATGATAAAAAACAAAACAATCACAGAGTTCAGCAGGAGCCTCAGGAGCACAGGCAGGTACCCAAAATCAGAATGTTCCTAGCAAAAATGAAAACAAGTCAGGGTTGGCAGGCATCCCAGGAGGACAGGCAAATAATCCCAAATGTAATACACTGCTAGTGCTGTAACGCTAGCCCAGTCAGTCCAAATCCTAATGACACCAGCTCAGCCAATTCGAACCCCCAGCCAGCAGACCAGAACCAAAATCCTCCTGTTAAAAGCAAGGCAGATTTGAACTCACAAGCTCCAGGTCAGACCCCTAAGGATTCAAACCCTCCAAGTCAGACTCCTAAAGATTCAAATCCTCCAGCAGACACATCCAAGTCTGTTGCTGCTCAGGCCCTTCTGGCACCTGCTAAGGCAAAAGCTAAGACAAAGAGTGGTTCGCAGGAGGATGTAAGAGAGGGACCTCTGGTGATCAGCAGCAAGAGAGGAGAGAGGAGGCAGTTAGTCTGCGAGACCTTGTAGATGTGCTGAGACAACAATACTCAAGTGAGAGGAGTGCTGTGAGGTTAGCTGCCAGGAGAGGATGGTTCCAATGAGTTTAGGAATGCTATGAGGAAGATTGTGTTAGGCCCGGCACCACCAGAACAACAGGAAGAGAGGAGGAAGATGACATCCAAGGCTCCAAGGATCCACTCAGAGAGGTCAGGGAAGTTAGGAAGGAATACACAAGGGAATCAGGTGAGCCAATCCTAAGCTGGCTAGTGAGATGCCGTGGCATTGGTGCTAATGCTCTGCAGGTAGGAGACAAGTCTGCCAAGCAGCTGGGACCACTCACTAAGGAGAGTGGAGTGGACAAACACCTAGCAAGTCCTCTTGGTAGGGTTAGCTTGTGGACACGCCTTCTGTTGGCTGTGGCTATGAGATATCCTTCCCGAGATGATTTGCCATGGGCTGCCAAGAAGTGGAACACCGTTGAGCAGGGAATTAAGCTTCTGAAGGAGTTTGCTGTGAAGGAAGTGCTTTATGGAGATCATGGCACTCATGAGCCTGATATATTCCTTTGGGAACAGGTCTCATGAAGAAGCTGATTAAGCTTGCTCCTTCATCCTATGCTAACATCTTGGCCAGTAAATTTCTAGCAAGGAGTGATAATGGAAGATCTTTCACTGTTGGTGAATTCACTGACAGCTCAGGCAGATTGAGGACAGCTTGTCACATTCTGGTATAATCTGCCATAAAACTATGACTACAGAGATTAAAGATACATGAAAGAACTGAAGGAGGATCTCAAAACATTACCAATCTGGTAAAGGATACCATTCCTGCATCATCTGAATGGGTGCATGTTTCTGCAGTCAGGAACAGACGCCCACCTCCTGCAAGGCAATTCCAGCCCAGGAGGAGACAAATTCCACCCAGACAGCAGCAATCACGTGCGTCACTGTGGATACTTCTGCGTGACACATATGGAGAACATGAACAAATGGGATGGTAAACCTACTTCAGCTCTTTCAAAGAGGGTCAGGGATCTGCAGAGTGGCAGAAACAGAGGCAGCAATGCCAGAAAGTAGCTGTCACTTCTTCAGCTCCCGAGAGCAACTGCAATTGTTCCAACAGTTGCAGTTCCTCTCACAACAACACCAATCATGTGTACACCCTACATGCCATGTTCAGCATTAGGGGTGCCCTGCCTCCAGCCAGGAGGAGGAAAGGGATAGTGGAGAGAACCGAATCTATTGGAATGTATTCATTAGGTGGCCTGGCAGTTCAAGAGTTCGGAAATACAGGGCTTTAGTTGACACAGGTGCTCAGTGTACTTTATTGCCATCTAATTGCAAAGGGACAGAGTCCATTTCTATCTTTGGAATCACTGGTGGATCTCAAGAGTTAACTAAGATACAGGCTGAGATCAGTTTAACTGGTAAAGAGTGGAAGACACATACTATTGTAACTGGTCCTGATGCGCCTTGCATTTGGGAATTGACTTTTTGAGACAAGGTTGTTTCAAAGATCCTAAGGGTCATAAATGGGCTTTTGGAATAGCATCTGTAGAGATTGAGGATGATAAATTGAAATTGTCTTTAGACCTGAACTTTCTGATGAATCTGCAGTTGTGGGACATCATGACATAGAGGACCTGGAAGTGCCAATTGCAACTCAAACTGTTCATCATAGGCAGTACAGAACTAACCGTGACTCTTTGTTGCCCATTCATCAGCTGATTCGTCAATTGGAGAGTCAGGCTGTCATCGAGAAAGCTCATTCACCTTTCAACAGTCCCATCTGGCCTGTGCGCAAACCTACGGGCGACTGGAGACTGACAGTTGACTTTCGTGCCCTCAACGAGGTGACGCCACCCATGAGTGCAGCTGTGCCGGACATGCTGGAACTCCAGTACGAGCTGGAATCGAAGGAGGCTAAATGGTATGCAACCATAGACATTGCTAATGCTTTCTTCTCTATTCCCATAGCAAAGGAGTGCAGGCCTCAGTTTGCATTCACCTGGAGAGGAATCCAGTACCAGTTCAATCGTTTGCCTCAGGGGTGGAAACACAGCTCAACCATCTGTCACTCAGTCATCCACAATGCACTGGAGAAAGGTAAAGCTCCAGAGCACATCCAGTACATCGACGACATCATTGTGTGGGGCCAAACTGCTGAGGAAGTCTTCGATAAAGGTAACAAAATCATTGACATTCTGTTGCAAGCAGGTTTTGCCATTAAGAGAGACAAGGTCAAAGGACCTGCCAGAAAATTCAGTTTCTGGGAGTGCGGTGGCAGGATGGTCGCCGTTACATTCCTCAGGATGTGATCAACAAAGTCTCTACCATGGCAGTTCCCACCAGTAAGAAGGACACACTTTCTTTTCTTGGTGTGGTGGGATTTTGGAGACTACACATTCCTGGTTTCAGTCAGATTGTCAAACCTCTGCATGATGTGACTCGTAAGAGAAACAATTTCGAGTGGGGACCTGAACAACAAGCAGCCTTTGATCAATCAAACGAGAAGTAGTCCATGCAGTGGGCTTGGACCTGTGAGATCTGGTCCGGACATTAAAAACATTCTGTACACGGCTGCCAGTGACAATGGTCCAACTTGGAGTCTTTGGCAGAGAGCTCCAAATGAGACACGTGGTCGTCCACTTGGTTTCTGGGGACGTTGTTACAGAGGTTCAGAGACAAATTACACTGCAACTGAGAAAGAGATTCTAGCAGCCTATGAGGGAGTGAAAGCAGCTTCTGAAGTGATTGGAACTGAGTCACAATTGCTTTTAGCTCCTAGACTGCCAGTTCTTAACTGGATGTTCAAGGGCAAAGGTTCATCACCACATCATGCCACAGATGCAACCTGGTCTAAATGGATGGCTTTGATAACCCAACGAGCACGAATGGGTAATCTTGACCGACCTGGTCTGGTGGAGGTGATCACCAACTGGCCGGAAGGCACAGACTGTTCCAAACCTCCAGAGGAGAAAATAACTCGTGCTGAGGAAGCTCCTCCCTATGGTGATCTCTCTGATCAGGAAAAGAACTATGCTTTGTTCACAGATGGTTCCTGTCGTCTTGTTGGGAACAAGCGAATATGGAAGTCAGCGGTTTGGAGTCCAACCAGGAGAGTTACCGAAACGAAAGATGGAGAAGGAGAATCCAGTCAGTTCGCTGAGGTAAAAGCTGTTCAACTTGCTCTTGATGTGGCTGAACGTGAGAATTGGCCTATCCTTTACCTCTACACCGACTCGTGGATGGTAGCCAATGCTCTATGGGGTTGGCTAAGGACTGGAAGAAGAATGGTTGGCAGAGGAAAGGAAAGCCTATTTGGTGTGCTGATCTATGGCAGGACATTGATGCACGGCTGGAGAAAATCCAGTGAAGGTGCGGCACGTAGATGCACACATGCCTAAGAGCAGAGCCACTGAGGAACATCAACATAACCAGAAGGCAGACCAAGCTGCTAAGATTGCTCAAGTTGATACCAACTCTGAACTTGACATTGACCTTGATTGGAAACACCGAGGTGAGCTGTTCTTAGCTCGGTGGGCCCATGACTCATCTGGACATCAAGGCAGAGATGGAACATACCGATGGGCTCGTGATAGGTCAATTGACTTGTCCATGGACGCTATCACCCAAGTCATCTATGACTGTGACATTTGTGCTGCTATTAAGCAGGCTAAGCGAATCAAGCCCTTATGGTATGGTGAGAGATGGTCAAAGTACAAGTATGGTGAAGCCTGGCAGATTGACTACATCACTTTACCTCGATCTCGTTCTGGCAAGCAGTATGTGCTAACGATGGTAGAAGCCAGCACTGGATGGTTGGAAACCTATCCAGTTCCACATGCTACTGCACGTAACACCATTGTTGGTTTGGAGAGACAATCTTGTGGAGACATGGAACTCCAGAGAGAATCGAGTCAGACAATGGTACTCATTTCAAGAACAATCTTGTGAAAAACTGGGCCAAAGAGCATGGTATTGAATGGATCTATCACATACCCTACTATGCACCAGCTTCAGGGAAGATTGAACGCTACAATGGTTTGCTGAAAACCACCCTAAAAGCCATGGGGGGTGGAACTCTGAAAAACTGGGACAAACATTTAGCAAAGCTACCTGGTTGGTAAATAGTAGAGGTTCAGTAAACAGAGCAGGACCTGCACAATCAGATTTGGTCCAAACAGTAGACGGTGATAAAGTTCCTGTTGTACGTGAGAAGAATCTGTTAGGGAAAACTGTTTGGGTATTTTCTCCTTCGGGCGAAGGGAAACCTGTCCGAGGGGTGGTTTCTGCTGAAGGTCCTGGTCATACATACTGGGTAATGCAGGAGAATGGTGAAATCCAGTGTATTCCACAGAGAAATTTAACCTTAGCTGAGAGAGTTTAAATTCAAGCTGTTAGGAGTTTTCTGTTCTAGGTAACATCGGCGCCCAACACTGAGAGAATCTACGATAGAATCTACAGTACGTGAGCACGAACCCAACATCACCTGGGAGTCCCTGTTCTGAGCTTTTGAATCACCTACATCTGATTGAAGTGTGAACTGAACTTGTATATATTGTTTTAGTGTAAATATTGGTTTAGATTAGATTGGATAATTCTCAGCGATACTCTGAGCGAAGTAGACAAGGGGTGGATTGTGCTAGTTTGAAGCAAGCTGGAATGTTTTGGTAACAGAACTAGATAACGGGCAGTGAAATGAAAAACAATTGTCACTTCTCTCACAGTCTCGCTGAGAACTCTGGGAAGAAGAAACTTCTCCATTTTGTTTCTCTCTCTTGCTTTTGCCTTAGACCTGGTCACATCTCATTAACCCTGCTCCTACTAACCTTGCTCCCTAACCTCTTGGCTGCACCTCTTTTCTTCCTGAGATGAATGAAGCAGAAAGGACCACAGTGCCAGGCAGAACTTGCTGGAAAGGACCAAAGTTCCAGATGTCTGAAAAGTAATGAGCAAAGTTCACAAATGTTCTTTTAAAATGGATTTTCCTCTTCAAAGATGCTGTTCTGAAGGAACCAAATGACTCAATGAATTGGTTGTGGCAATTAACAAGGCAGGAATTATAAAATATGTAGTTAATTTTATTTCCAGAAAGCCCTGCTCACAGCTATACACACATTAGTTACATGGGGGTCTAATTTGGTTGGGAAAATCTTCACAAGGATGCTTACGGGCAATTCATTCATTTAGGAGAATCAGAAAGTTGGAAAACTTTAGCCAAAAAATGACTTTGCCCCTGGAGCCCTAGTGAATGTCTGTTCTAAGCACTGTGGTGGAGTAGAAATGTCAAGATAGTCCCTGGCTCCTTTGTGGCAGTGTTGGAACTGCCTGGCCATCAAGAGGCATCTAGATCTTCCCAGGGTGCTGAGAAAGAGGCAGACAATCTCTGACTTGATCCTGATTCCTCTTGGCACAGAGGTTTGCAGAGGTGCAGGCAGGATCTCTTGCAGATGTGCAGAGAGCATGTCAGTGGCACTTTTTCCCACTTCATGAGGCACTTAAATGCCTTCTCCTGGGAAAATGGCGGCACATAAATTCGCAGGTAGTCTAAGTCCAAAATGTCAGGGCTAAGCTGGTCTAAAGCACAAGGCAGAGCAGAACACATTGTCCAAGAGCAGTGAGGCAGAGGCAGCACAGCAGAGGCAGCCCAGCTGCTTACATCTTAGCTCAATTGATATTATTTTCCTGAGGGTAATGGCTCCTTTGGCCACAGAGATTTATCAATCAAAATGGCATTTGCAAAATTGACCCTATTTGGTGAAACCAGGGCTTGCTCACCCTTATTTGGGTGAGCAAAACATCAACAAGTACCTAAGCCCCTGTGGGTACCTATTTCTCTCACTTTGGGAGAAGACAAAATGGCCCAAGCCTTTGTTTTCCTCCCGCCCTTGCTTCCCCCATCAGCAGAAGGATGGGGCAAGCCAGGACATCTAATAGGCCTATTTGCCTTTCAGGACACTCAAAGAGCAAGAAACTGTATGAAATAAGTTCTTAGGAATCTTGGAATGTGCAAAAAATGGATCTTCCTATATGGAGCTGTGCTATTAAGAACATGTGTGCTAAGTTTCTATAGGGCAATTGTGACAACTGATAGCATTTATTGTGACAAATGACAGCATTTCTCATCCATTTCTGTTGGATTTTGCACAAGTGCCACAGAATCTCATTAGTTCAGTCTTTATTACATTCACTATAGAGGCTTAACCAAGAAGAAAAAAGCTTTCTCTTCTTGCTTTTGTAGGTGAAGGACAACTACTGACTGTGGTCAGAATAACCAATTGACTTATTTCAGAGTAAAAAAAAAAGATGTCAGAGCAGAAATGAGGTATATAAGAGGCAGTGTCATGTCTGTCTCCAGAGTATCCCTGCCTAAGCCCTTGACTGTGAGAAGGAAGGAAACTTTCTATGTAAAAGCCCTTCTGTTTGTAGTATATTGCAAAGAGCTGCCACTAGCTTTTATACTTGTAATTAGTAAGCAAATCCACAGTAAAGTGGAGGGAGATGCTCCAGATAATGAAATTCTCTGTAATTGAGGACCATGGCCTCTTTGGAGTAATTATGAAGTTACTTCTAGATGTTCTAGAGTTCTGAAACTGACAAGAAATATTGCAGATATAGCTGTGCTTCTGTGCAACCCTGACAGTCAACAGTGTTTTAGAAGTTAGACAAAGAAATTTCCATTCCTTTGTAGTGAGTTCTCTGGCATGTGTTACCAGTGGATGGAGCAAGTCAGATGATTGCTGCAGTGGTCCAAAATGAAGGCTTTTGACAGATATTATTTAACTGTAAGTGAAAAACAAAAATCATAAATAGACAAAAAAGTGTTTCTGTACCTCTTAACTAGCAAAAAAATGATGATGGAAATTTATAACTGTAAAAAATTACTTTTTTTCCTCTATTCAGAAACATTGTTTCTTTTTTAATACCAGCATCATTATATAACACAACAGTAAAACTTCTCCCCATGCCAGGACAGTTGTTTGATTTTCTGTTATATGTCAGACTCATTACGTAGACTCTCCTCTTTTGTGACTCCAAATTAATTCTGAGCCACAGATCATATGTGAAGCAGTCCTATTGACCAAGGTCAGTCAATCTTTTATTCACATCCCAGGTGGCTGCCACTGGGATAAGAAAAAGAGATTGAAACAGAAGGAGACTCTACAAAAAGACTATAGAGAAGAGAAGAAAGGGAAGGTATCAAATAATGACAGCCTACACCAGCAAAATTGTCATTTTACACTGATGACATTTGTAGGAGAAATATTATTGCCTTAATAATGCATCATCCAGTGCTTTGCTATGCCAATAGTTTTGTAATGAATACCTGGTAAAAATAGGTGTGGAATGGAGAGACTCCAGCATTTCCTGAGCTGCAGAGACACTACAGAACTCCTCTTTCACAAGAGGTCAACAGAAAGTCACTGGATTCTGAGTGCTGTAGAAGGAATGTTTCTGATACAGGCCATGGAAGGTTCTTATTTACTAAGTCACGATGAAAGAGACTGAGTAGGCCACATCAAATTGACTCCAACCTGTGCCATTAATTACTCTCAAAGAGCTTCTTGGGAGAATTAAGGGAAGAGTGAGAGTCAAGGGAGTTTCCTCCATTGCCTCAGAATTGCTCTACTGAGAGTGGATTTTTTTGTTTTAATCATTTTGGAGGGGCTGGGCATCTTTTGAAATGTGTTATATCTATCACTATTAGGAGAATGGCAGGTTTGGGCATCAGGAAGACAAAGTGACAGAGACAAACAATGACAGTCAGTTGCAAATACACCAGGATGTTTCATAGATTTGGAAGAACAAGGAATGTTTGCGTGGGGCTCTAATAAATTAATGAGCAGTGTGTTATAAATAGCATCACTATGCACTGGCTTTCCAGTCAAGGTTAAATGAATATAGAGTTAATTTCTTTTAAGAAGTCAGCTAAGGAGATGTTAGCAACTGTTTGTTTTTATTATTATTATTTATCTAAATTGAATTTTTATAACAGAGGACAGATATTGCTGTGGATCAAGACTGTTTAATCTAGTATCCCAAATCTTGCTTTTCAACTCATTCTTTGAGTGACAATGAGACTAGTCAGGAGATGGATTTGGGTATTAGTGTGTCTGTATCAATACCTGTAGAATAAAAGTTGTAAACAGTGCTTTCTAATATCACAAATATGCAGAAAGAAGAAAAGAACCAAGAAGGGTGAAATATGCAGAGGCAAAATGGGCTGGACTCAGTAAAAAATTCATAGGCAGTGTCATATATGTAAAACACTTTTGCCTGACTTTGGCAAGGAAATTGGACTTTAAATAAGATATAAATTAAACTGAAAGCATATTTATATTGATAATGATCTTTGGTGTGATAATATACTTGTAAATATCTAGCAGTAAAAAAAAAATTGCCCTTGTGCAGAAATGAACAGAGGGAGTCTGTGCATCTGCCAAATAGCTTGTTGCAAATAGATGGGATTTTAGTGCACCAGGGCAGGTTTAGGGTGGGTGTTAGGAAGAAGTTCTTCATGGAAAGAATAACTGGCCGTTGGAATGGGCTGCTCAGGGAGGTGGTGGAATCACCATCCCTGGAGGTGCTCAAGAGGAGGCTGGATGAGGCACTTAGTGTGATTTAGTTAATTAGAAGGGTTAGGTGAAAGGTTGGGCTTGATGATCTCAGAGGTCTTTTCCAACCTGGTTAATTCTGTGAAGATCTGCTTGAGAAATTAATCACACTGATAAACAGGAGGGGCAAACCAATAAGGCATATAAGCAACCACAAAGTATGTAACAGTGTTTTCTTAAAACAGCTTGCTGGATGGCCAAAAAAGAAAGACCCACAAGGTAGAGTATTGTCATTTCATACAGTTGTACACATCTTCTTTGAGTAGTGTAAATATCAGGAATTGAGAGATGAGAACCATGGAAAGAAGCATTGTCACCAGTGTGGCAGAATGAAGAATCCAAGAAAATATATGAAGCATTAAAAAAAAATAAAATAAGGAAAGGGTTAGAAAGCACATATATAGAAAAAACTAGGAGTGACTGGAAAATAAAAGACTCAGCAGTCAAAATGGATATTTTAGCATATAATATTAATATAACTACATAATTAAAAAAAAAACAAGACAGAAGTCTTTTTTGACATTTGTGGTAAGAAAATACCAGAGCCAGTCAGAGCCAGCCCTTCCTCTGATGTCCCTTTTCAACAGGCAAAGGATCTAAATTTATAGACTGATATTCTGACTCTATTGATCTGTGTGTCATTTTTGCTATTCATTTTGACTCTTCCCAGAATTTCATCCAACAGGCATATTCCTCTGGGGTAAAGAATTCACTTTAACTTCAAATTTGATATTAGTATTTATCAGGCAGAAGATGACATTGCTCTTGTCTCTCTTAAACCAAAGGACATAGCAAGGATTTACTTGTAACTCTGTACTTTAGACATCACTAAAAAGGACTATCAGGATCATTTTCTCCTTAGGCTGCTGTGAGGTCAGTCTAGAACTCTGATACTGGCTACAAATCCAAAGGAACCCTCAGAAAGGAATATTTCATGCTGTTGGGTCATGCTTTGAAAAAACAAAGCTGGTTTTTTTTTCTCCTTACAGCAATAACGAGCGTATTTGAAATGAGGCTGAACATGAGCCAGCAGTGTGCCCAGCTGGCCAAGAGAGCCAATGGCATCCTGGCCCGGATCAGGAACAGTGTGGCCTTACACTCAACACTGGTCAGGCCACACCTTGAGTACTGTGTCCAGTTCTGGGCCCCTCAATTCAAGAGAGATGTTGAGGTGCTGGAATGTGTCCAGAGCAGGGCAAGAAAGCTGGTGAGGGGCCTGGAACATATCCCTGTGAAGAGAGACTGAGAGGGATGGGGTATGCATCCTGGAGTAGAGGAGGCTCAGGGATGACCTCATTGCTGTCTACAACTACCTGAAGGGAAGCTGTAGCCAGGTGGGGGTTGGTCTCTTCTGCCAGGCAACCAGCAACAGAACAAGGGGGCACAGTCTCAAGTTGTGCCAGGGGAGGTATAGGTTGGGTGTTAGGAGGAAGTTGTTGTCAGAGAGAGTGATTTGCCATTGGAATGGGCTGCCCAGGGAGGTGGTGGAGGCACCGTCCCTGGAGATGTTGAAGAAAAGCCTGGCTGAGGCACTTAGTGCCATGGTCTAGTTGATTGGCTAGGGCCGGGTGCTAGGTTGGACTGGATGATGTTGGAGGTCTCTTCCAACCTGATTGATTCTATGATTCTAGATTCTATGAGCTAGTCAAGTTTTATAGGGATAATATATTTTATTACACCAGCTGGTACTTTCTGAGAAGTAAACAGAAATGTCATGATGTTTCTGGAACTTCATTTGGAAGAAGTAATGGCTTAAACACATAAATTTTGTTACCGTTTTCTTTCCCTAGCTGTATCACTTGGCCCAATAGAATGTCTCTTGCCCTGCAAACATTGCCTGTTTATATCCTTGTGCTTTCAAAGCTAGAATAGCCCTGAGAAAATATGAGGTATAGATGTTGCAGCTTGGTGATTGTATAAGCATCTCTCCTTTTCCCTAACCATCCAGAAGTGTATTTTGCAATTCCTGCCTTCTGGTATCCTAGCATTTAAACTAAAGGTCTTATGTCAAATGTTTCATAAGAAGATGTATGAAGTGATAAAATGAGTGATTATGGAATGTCCCATAAGTTGGAGCTAATTGTCTAATTCCTGTCAGGCAGAATTTGAATTATATCTTGCTGCCTGAAGATTTATATACTCTCAGATAAATGTCAAAGTTTACTCTGATTCCTATTGATCTTTTAGACCTTAAGATTGTTTTGTGACAATGAGCTCCATATGCAACTTACTTTGTTTCAACGTCACTTCTTTTGATCACTTTTGAATGTATTGCCATTCTGTGTCATCTAAGTCTTTCATTCTTGCATTACAAAGGTAGAAACTGGAGCACCTGACAATCATCATTCTGCCCATGGTTTTGTATGTGTTTTTCATAAACTTAATCCACTCCTTTTTTACTGTCTCTTCCTAAAGAGTTATTTTGACTACTTTTAATTCCTCTTTCTTAAAAACATTCTGTTTCTGTCTGGAGTTAGTGAGATGAAGAAATTTTTGCAGTACCCTATACTGGAGTTATATGACTTCTTTTTTTTCTCTAACTGTTTTTCTGGCTACCATAGCAGTTAGCAGATCTTCCTACTGCATTTTCCACAAGGAGATTTTGTTCTGTTCTTGTCTTTTCCCCCACAATAAGTTTAGACTTCTTGCCACTGAGGATGCTTGTATTTGTCAGTACTGGTATTTGTTTCCCTTCCACTACACCTTCTTCCAGTTCTACTAGTTTTACTTGAAATCTTTCCCTGAGTAAGTTTTTGTTACTTTTAAGGGTTTTTTTCTTTCACTTTTTATCTGTTTTTTCTTATGTTATTACTAATTTTTTTTTTAATCACTGTGTCAATCTATTATTTACCTCTAACTTTTATTAAACTTTTGGATCACTTAGTCTAAAAACTTTTATTTTTAGCTTGTTTTGAATTACAACAAGATTTTATTTCACCCTCACTGCTTTCTAACTTCTTGCGTTAGCTAATAAGAGGTCACCTCTACAGAGCTTCCCCAAGACCTAGTAAATGTAACATATTCAGTCTTGTGGAATGACCTGGAGAATATAAACATGAAGAAATTTTGGAAAAGTTAGGTGTTGGGGAATTGCATATCTGTGAACCTCATCTCTGTGCCTGGAATGACCATGAAGCACATCCCCTTGGAACCCATTTCCATATGCCCAGGGAGGTGGTGGAGTCGCCGTCCCTGGAGCTGTTCAAGGCAGGATTGGACGTGGCACTTGGTGCCATGGTCTAGCCTTGAGCTCTGTGTTAGCAGGTTGGACTTGATGATCTATGAGGTCTCTTCCAACCTTGGTGGTACTGTGATACACAAACTTCTGCTCTGGGACAATTCGTGGGTCCCTCTTCAATGCCACCCTTGAATTATTTGTCACTCTCTCTAACACTGATCTTGTCTATTCTGTGCACAGAGATAATTTACTTCTTTACCATTCCTATCCTGCTAGTTCTAAATCCAAGTTTGTGTTAGCTTCTTTTCAACTACTTAGAACATCTTGACCCTTAATGAAGTCTGCTTTACAGTCTCCTAGTCTAAAAGTATGGCCTTTCCTTCTTGCACTGAGATGTGTAATGTTATCTTGGACTCTATTAATGTTCTTTCAAAAAGTTAAATGCCAGATTACTTTACTCTGATTTCATCATTGTTTACTGCACCGTGCAGGCTGCCCAGGGAGGTGGTGGAGTCACTGTCCCTGGAGGTGTTCAAGAAAAGACTGGATGAGGCACTCGGTGCCATGGTCTATTTGACTGGCTAGGGCTGGGGGATAGGTTGGACTGGATGATCTTGGAGGTCTCTTCCAACCTGGCTGATTCTATGATTCTATGATAAAGAAGTTTTACTTGCAATCACAAATAGAAAGGCTTATTGTTATTAGACCTGGCTTCTCAGATCCTTGTCAGTTGATTCCCTTGGAAACAAATCTTTAGGGAACTCTTAATCAGTTCCTGTATTCATTGAAATATGTTTTGTTGCCATTGTTTGTCTCTATACATTCTTTTAAAGGAAAGCATCATGTCATTTTATATGCAGTATCCTTAAAAGATTGTTCTAGCTCCTCTTTTAAACTCCTCAGTCCTTTGGGGCACAGTGACCAGAGTGAGAAGCTGCCGGTGTCTATAGAAGTAGAAACAGCACAGTACTTCTTAACACAGTGATGAAGTTTTATATAACTTTGAAATTTTTTTTTCCTTTCCAACCTGCTGTGATTACATAAGACTTAGACTCAGAAGTTCAGTTGTGAAAATTATTTAGCAGCATCATATTGCAATATAATCTTCTGTTTAGCCAGGTGGGGGTTGGTGTGTTCTCCCAGGCAACCAGCAATAGAACAAGAGGACACAGTCTCAAGTTGTGCCGGGGGAATGGGCTGCCCAGGGAGGTGGTGGAATCACCATCCCTGGAGGTATTCAAGAAAAGCCTGGCTGAGGCACTTGGTGCCATGGTCTAGGCTGGCTAGGGCTGGGTGCTAGGTTGGACTGCATGATCTTGGATGTCTCTTCCAACCTGGTTGATTCTGTGATTCTATAATTTCATGGTCACTGGATCCCAGGCATCCTCTGACCCCCACATCTCCCACCAGCCCCTCTCTATTTGTGAACTGCAGGTCAAGCAAGTCTGCACCCCTGGTGGGCTCATGTAACAGCTGAGATAAGAAGTTGTCCTCCATACACTCTAGGAACCTTCTAACCTCTTCTCTGCAGGGTTAAAGTCCCAGCAGATGCCTGGCATGTTCAAGTCACCCACAAGAACAAGGGCAGGTGATCTTGAGGCAGTCTCCAGCTGCCTAAAGAATAGTAAATCAACTTCTTCTTCCCAGTTGGGTGGTCTATAACAGACTCCAACAAGGTCAGCCTTGTTGGACTTCCCCCCAGTTCTTACCCATAGGGACTTAACCTGATCATCCTTAATCTCTAATGTCATGACATCTAGAGCATCCCTAGTACATAGGGCCACTCCTTCTCCCTTGCCTGTCTCTCCTGAAAGTCTGTAGCCATTGATTACAGCACTCCAATTGTGTGAGTCATCCCACCATGTTTCTGTGATGGTGACAACATTGTAGTTTTCCTCTTGTACCATGGAAGCATGATTTGTTCTTTTGGGGTTGATTGGTTGGTGTTTTGTTTGTTTTAAAGAAGAGGAAAAATTGCAGCAAGACATTTTAAAAGTATATTTCAAACTAGCTATATCAAAAGATGACAAGTCAATGCTAATTAATAACTTATGTAGATAGAGTTTTATGCAAGCTGTTGCTTTGAAGATATTCTTAACTCTATACTGAGTAGTTTAGTTAAATAAATGATCAAATATAAGGTTGTAAAGTTCTGAACATTTATCAATGTTTCAAATTGGTTCTGGGTAAACTAATAATAACCAAATTCATAGGAGCAAGCTATTTTTAACCAAAAGATATTCTTAACATTCTTTATCATATGAAATTAAGGCATCTAAATCTTGGTTAAATTGTGCAGATCATATTGCATTAAAAGTTGTTAGCAGTACCAAGCTTTTTTCCAATGGCTTCCGAATGGAAATACTACATTATCCTTTACAACCGAGAAATGTAAGCCTCAGATAAATATAGCCTCCACAGCATGTGCCTTGCACCCTAATTCCTATACAAAATTCTTCCATGACAAGAGCTGTAATTGGACAGTTTCAAGGCATTCCAGGGCTTTTGATGACGAGATCAGCAGGGATTTGGGGTGATCTGAATCTGTCTCCATGGGAGACACAATTTTGTGGGGGATGCTGCAAGCTTGCAGGCTGACCAGCTCATACATGATGAGATCCCAGGGAAGTCATCACCACCTACCTCCTGGGAATCAGCCTTAAAGCTACTTTCCTCCTACCTCAAAGTAGTTGCTGTCACATGCATCTCACCCAATTTTGATATGCAGCCCAAAACTGAGGAAGAGTGGTAACTCTGAGAATGTGAGAGTATTGTCTACCTGAATTTGTTTCATTGCCTAACACATCAAGAAGCACAGTGCCCCTCAGTGAGTATTCACAAGATGGGACTAGCAGATCCTGCTGCTTTGTCTTTGACTTCCCTTCTCAGTTATGATCAACTCCACAGTGGTCATAATATGTTTTACATTGATAATAAAAGCACAAGTATTATTAGACTTTTCTTCTTACAGTATTAGTCAAATCATATTTTCTATCAATAAATAAAAGTCAGTGACAGACAATTTCTGGATTTTATGGCAGAGGTGCATGAAAACTACCAGAAGGGAGGCTGTAGCCAGGTGGGGGTCAGTCTCTTCTCCCTGGCAACCAGCAACAGAACAAGGAGACACAGTCTCAAGTTGTGCCGGGGAGGTCTAGTTTGGATGTTAGGAGGAAGTTTTTTGCAGAGAGAGTGATTTGCCATTGGAATGGGCTGCCCAGGGAGGTGGTGAAATCACTGTCCCTGGAGGTGTTAAGAAAAGCCTGGATGAGGTACTTAGTGCCATGGTCTAGTTGATTGGATAGGGCTAGGTGCTAGGTTGGACTGGGGTGGGATTTTCTCCCTCATGTTCCCTTTTTCATTTCATACTTTTAAAATCAGTTTCTGAGAGGTGAATTGTTAATATAACGCACTAACACAGCTGTGACTTAGGTTTTAATGTGTTTTGTTAAATGGAGACAAGTGAACACCGTGATCAAAGTAATCAAAGTGAACACAGTGAGTACGCAACACCACCTTGCACCAGTTGTAAATAAAAACTACAGAAAATACAAAGAGAAGCAGAGCTGTGCAAAGATCTCCTGGATCAGGTATTTTTGGAAATGCAGAAGACAATTAGAAAATACTGTAATGGTTCACCTATCATATGTAAAGGTAACAGCTGACAATGGAGAACAAGATAATAGAAAGGTGGATTTATTTCTGACAGTAGCAAGTTCTGCTGCACTTTTGCTGAAGTTAATAGTTTCCAGTTAATTTAATTCTGCAGTAATTTAAATACAGGACTGCATTACAGGGTTTTCAGAGCTATATTTAATGTAGAAATGTATTTTTAACTTTGAGCTATAAAAGGAAAGTGCAAATATAGGAAGTCTGTGATTGAAATAACTTTGAACTGCATTGCCCTCAGTTCAGAGAGGATGAGTTCTGCGCTATGGGTGGCAAGGACTGAAAGACTGAAAAGAAACCTTGGAAGGACAGTTAAAGTTGCCATGCCATGCAGTCATTCCTTGTAGATTTCAGGGCTTGACCATGCCCTCACATTACAGATGGACTTGATTTAATTTTTTTGTTGTTGCACACAGCCTACCAGAACTACATAAGAACAAAAGAATAATTTCTTCAGGGGAAGAAATTTAGGTGTCACACAGAGGTTAATGTTCAGAGATTTACATGCACTTAAAAGACTAGTTAAAACATCATTGCAGATGTAATTCTGCACATTTAACACCTTTGCTGGGAAATACTAAGTTAAATTTGATACACAAGAAATCTCCTTAGAAAAATATAACACTTTTGCTGTTACTAAGGGTTACAGAGATCATGCCCTGATCAGGAGGCAAAAAACCACACACACACAAAAAGAGAGAATGAGTTAATGTGATAATAGGGTATACATAACTTTAGAAAGAACCAGATTTACTGGTCTGGAGCTGAGAACATCTTACTGGTATACAGAAACTTTCCTTTTGCCAAACTCACACTGTCTAGAAGCTACCCATTCTCTAGTATTTTCTTCATGAGGCAAATCTATGCTTTTGAAAAATTCTGGTATGACTAGGAGGTTAAAAAAATGGATTAATTGTGAAATAATAAATATGTATAAGTTACAATTAATTGTCAACTTGTCTGCTCTGCTAAAAAAAGAAAAGTGTACAACAGCATATGGAAACAGGTAATTCCTTTAGTGGTGTATATAGTTATATTGGAGAATGTATGTCTAATTTAGTTACTAAAAGGAGGACCTGAGAGTGATGCTGATGGAAAATTTCCCACTGACAAAGAGTTGCTCACTTTAAATAAGTTTTAGGAGAATGAGGAGTGAAATAAACATGTGACCATTTATAGGTGCATTATCACAGTAAACACAAAACTCACTTGTCCCTCAGTGCCTCAGGGAAGTTTGTTCTATGCTCTCACCAAATTAGTGGTGTTCCCCAAGGATCAGTGCTGGGTCCAGTCCTGTTCAACATCTTTATTGATGATCTGGACAAGGGGATTGAGTCTAGCATCAGTAAATTTTCAGATGACACCAAGCTAGGAGCAGATGTTGATCTGTTGGAAGGTAGGAGAGTCCTGCAGAAGGACCTGGACAGGTCGGATAGGTGGGCAGAGGATAATGGGCCTCAGCACTACAGGCTGAGGACAGAGTGGCTGGAGGGCATCCAGGCAGAAAGGGACCTGGGAGTACTGGTAGATAGTAGGCTGAAAATGAGCCAGCAGTGTGCCCTGGTAGCCAAGAGAGCCGATGGCATCCTGGCCTGTATCAGGAACAGTGTGGCTAGTGGAACAAGGGAGGTTATTCTTCCCCTGTACCTTAGTGCCATGGTGTAGTTGATTGGACAGGCCTGGGTGCTAGGTTGGACTGGATGATCTTGGAGATCTCTTCCAACCTGGTTGATTCTACGATTCTATGAAAATAATGCCCTCACTTACAAGCACTTTGCAGTGCTATAGCTTTATTTTGCTGACTAGACTGTACATGGTTATTTTCTCTCAGATACAATGCGTATATGGTGTTCTAGCGCTCATACTTCAATTTTTTATTCTATAGTTCAGGAAAAGATACCACATTTTCAATAACAGGCAACATCTTAAAAGTGTTTAACAAAACCAAAGCATGGCACAATTATTTAAGACTACCAGGAACAGAAACACTGTAATTGAAGAGGCATAGGAAAAAATTCCAGTGTACAGTTGAGTAAAGACTCCTCAAACTATGCAAATAAGGTAATTGATCATGTTATGGGTGAATTCCTTCAGCTTTCTAAGATTTTGCAACGCATCCATTTCATGAGCACATCTTGAGATGTGTATAGGGTTAACACTCCAGGGGGGGCGTAACTCTGAACCTGACCCTAGGGGTCTTGGCCCCTCCCCAGGGGTGGGCCACACTCCAGGTGATGGTTAGCCCACTCCCCCCACTTCCTGTGGTATAAAAGAGGAGCACTTCCTGCTCCTCATCCTCCTCCTTTTCCTGCGCTCCCTCTTGACCACACACACTCATACTGCACACCAGCACACATGTGGCAGCCACGAGGCAGAGACACCATCACATTGCTCGGGTTGTATCCATCCCTTGTTGTATTTTGCTGTTTTCCCTTCCTTATCCTTTGTAAACTCCCCTACTTCCAATACATTTTTCTAAGTTATTGTTAAACTTTTCCTCTTTTTAACTTCCAAATCGAGTGAGATTGATTTATTTGGGTGTGCTCACCTCTCCCTCTCTGCATCTAATTCCCTATCTCTGGGAGGGGAGGGGGAAAGAGGGGAGGGCACTCTATAAATTCTATAAATTGTCATTGGGTCTACTAAATTTATTAGAGTCTCTGGGAACCTGCATTTGAACCCAAGACAAGATGCTATGCAAAACTGATTACTTTGAGGGTTAGTTTACTGCTAGGGAAAGTAAGGCAGAGCCAAGTTGAGCCTTTACTCAAAGTAGCATGATAAACCAGCATAGACAACTGTAAGAAAAGCTGGTATTGTAAACTCTCTCTCTTTAGCCACCTCAGGAAAGCTTTGATCCATCTCAGGAGCTCCTAGTATCATCCTACAGTGCAGGAACAACGTTGATGTTAACAATTGTTTAATAGAAAATGAGAGTTTTTAAAGGCTATTGTTGGTTAGTTATTTCTGACATATTACACCAGTTCCCATAAACCTTATAAAATTCCATTATAGCTTAAAGGACACGTGCTCATATTTATTATAGCTATTAGGCTTCATAGTTTTGAGAAATGCAATAAAGCTATTGATCTCTAGTACTAAAATAACTGAGTTACTAGAGAAGCTACCTGTTGTTTTTCTGGTGATGATAGAAGTCCAATAAGAGTGGAAAATGCTTAATCCCTAGTCGTCATGATGTTTAGCTAATCATCATGTTATTAAATAGTGACTCAGCTAGTAGAGCTTACTTCTTCCTTCCTTCTCAAAGAACTGGAGAGGTTATGTAACGAGAAAGTGAAAGGTGAAGCTTTCTTCTCAACATCCTGCTCTTTGTCACTATTTCTCAATGTGGGGGAGAGGAACACTTAAGATCTGAATGCATACAAGAAAAGCAGGAAACCGACCGTAGCTGTCAATACACAGTTTATAAAGCTGTAACACTGCTGTGGTAATATTGGGCAGAGACACAATAATATGCAAAAATGATTCCTGCAGATCTGAGCTCAGAAATTAAGCAGTTAGCTATGTTACTACCCAGCACTTGTTCTGAATGCCTGGTGCTTGAAGAACAAAGCCTCTTCTCCCCAGGTTGCTTCCTGCAGTGTTAGTTCCTGCGCTCCAAAATGGCTATAAGGTACAAAGAAGCTGCCAAACCCTTCTTTCTGTCCTTCCTATTTCCAATATAAATAAACAGAAAAATAATCTGCCAACAGCTTCTCTCTTGCAGCAAAAGAATGTTTTACATTTTTGGGGAATAATTAACAGGTGTTTTCTACCACCACATGCTTCTTTGCTGCTCTCTATTTGTGACTTGTTAGTCCAGCTCCCAGTTCTGCATCACTGGTGGTTCAACAGTGGGCTGGGATGTGGGTAGAGCAAGAGGAAAGTGGGAAAGGGGGGCTTATGCAATTGCATTCTAACAGTGGAAGGAGAACTTAGAATTGCATAAGGTCTGCTGTTGTGGCTGTCAATGAAGCAAAAAGTCATTTACTTTTAAGTGGGGACTGAATGGCTCAGCAAAAAAAGAGCCAAAATAATTTTGTTTTAATTATTTATTGTGTTCCAGTTCTCATTACTGTTTCTGGTTTAATTGTCTTTTTAATTAACTACATTGATTGTAATGGACTGTACTCTTCCCTCACGTAACTTTGCTGACTGGTTTAGCATCCATTTTGGTTTACTAAAACGTTAACAAAACAAAAAGACAATAGAAAACCTTGAAATACTGAGTCGAGGAGAAGATGGGCATATCCAAGGCAAAGGATGGGTCTTTTCTGCATTACACTGCTTAATGTGGGCACCCACAAAGATAATCTGTGCAGGATTTTGTTACCAGTTTGCTACTTGATGTAAATTCCTTATGATGAGTGAGTAACTTCAGCTCTGTGTGGTTTACAGTGTGGTGTTTCTGCTCCCTCTTCGCAATAACCTCTCATGTAATGAGAAATATTTTATCTTCTACTGCTGTATGGGGACTGGTTTCTGCTGGAGTGGAAGGACAGAAGTGCTTGGCACAGTGTTGTCTCCACTCACCCTGTGTTTGTGTGCTCCGGTGTGGGGCTTGAGAATCCCTGAGGCCCAGCGGCCACAGGGTTGGGGAATTCCCTTGGGTCTGTTAGGGCAGGGTCTGGCAGCTGAGATCTGTCCCAGGCAGCAGGGCAGCTGGAGAGCACTGTGGGCAACCCCAGCCCTGGACACTCTGGGGATAGAGTTGGTCTGGGCCATGGGACTAGTTTGATGGGGTCCGTGGCTAGGCAGGGCAGGACCATAGGAAGCTGCAGTGTCACTGGGACACGGACTATCAGTGCCTGGAGGCTGTCATGGGGTCCCAGGCTGTGTCCCAAGTGGGGGTCACCTCAGGTAGTTAGGACCATTAAGGCCTATAGGTGCCCTCCAGTGCCTGAAGGTTCAGCAGTGGCTGTTGCTGTTTGTTTTCACCCTGCTGGCTTGAAGGCAGTCGCAGTTCTCTGGCTGCCAGCCTCTGAGTCCCCAGAAATAGGGCACGTCTGGTACTTTCCGCCAGCCTGCAGCACAGTGCAGCGCAGCAAGTGGTGTGAAGGGCTGGCTGGCTGCTGTAGAAATAAGTGCTTGTGAACCAGGTTTGGAATCCTCAATAGCTGCTCACTTTAACCATGTTCACACAGCAGGTTTTCGTTACTACGGTTATCTAGGGAATAGCTGTTCTTTGTGGGAGATGTCTCTCTGCCTTCACAGTACCACAGTATTATCAGGGCTGGAAGAGACCTCACAGATCATCAAGTCCAACCCTTTACCACAGGGCTCAAGGCTAGACCATGGCACCAAGTGCCACGTCCAATCCTGCCTTGAACAGCTCCGGGGACGGCGACTCCACCACCTCCCCAGGCAGCCCATTCCAGTGTCCAATGACTCTCTCAGTGAAGAACTTTCTCCTCACCTCCAGCCTAAATTTCCCCTGGCGCTGCCTGAGGCTGTGTCCTCTCATTCTGGTGCTGGCCACCTGAGAGAAGAGAGCAACCTCCCCCTGGCCACAACCACCCCTCAGGTAGTTGTAGACAGCAATAAGGTCACTCCTGAGCCTCCTCTTCTCCAGGCTAAACAATCCCAGCTCCCTCAGCCTCTCCTTGTAGGGCTTGTGCTCAAGGCCTCTCACCAGCCTCGTCGCCCTTCTCTGGACACGCTCAAGCATCTCAATGTCCCTCCTAAACTGGGGGCCCAGAACTGAACACAGTACTCAAGGTGAGATCTAACCAGGGCAGAGTACAGGGGCAGAATGACCTCCCTGCTCCTGCTGATCACACCATTCCTGATGCAGGCCAGGATGCCATTGGCTCTCTTGGCCACCTGGGCACACTGCTGGCTCATGTTCAGGTGGGTATCAATCAGTACCCCCATATCCCTCTCTGTCTGGCTGCTCTCCAGCCACTCCGACCCCAGCCTGTATCTCTGCATGGGGTTGTTGTGGCCAAAATGCAGCACCCTGCACTTGGAGCTATTGAATGCCATCCCATTGGACTCTGCCCATCTGTCCAGGTGGTCAAGGTCCCGCTGCAGAGCCCTTCTGCCCTCCAACCCAGCCACATCTGCCCCCAGCTTAGTGTCATCTGCAAACTTGCTGATGACTGACTCCATGCCCTCATCCAGGTCATCTATGAAGATGTTAAAGAGGATGGGGCCCAGCACTGATCCCTGCACTTGTTTCAGTAGAACAAGTGTTACTGTACGGACAGGCCCAGTATTTATTCCTCATTCTTCTCTGTTTAAAATGCTCTTGCTGTTCAAGCAGGGAGTAGGAGACAGAGACTGCCATATCACCGAACATTCCTGCCCAACTAACATCACGTAGCAGTGCAAACAGCTGTGCATTTGAATAATTTCAGCTTATCTTTGTGGGTATTGAATTTGCCACCAGGAATCAAGAGCTGTTAGCCAGCAGTGTCTGCAGACTACATTCAGACTAACTGCTCACCAATAGACACTTCATAAACTCACTCGGATTTTTTTCAACATTAAACTCCAAACAAGTTCTGGAATATCATAGAATCAGCCAGGTTGGAAGAGACCTCCAAAATTATCCAGTCCAACCTATCAACCAGGCCTATCCAATCAAGTAGACCATGGCACTAAGTGCCTCAGCCAGTCTTTTCTTCAACACTTCCGGGGATGGTGCCTCCACCACCTCCCTGGGCAGCCCATTCCAATGGCAAATCTCTCTCTCTGTGAAGAACTTCCTCCTAACGTCCAGCCTATACCTCCCCCACCACAACCTGACACTGTGTCCCCTTGTTCTCTTGTTGGTTGCCTGGGAGAGAAGAGATTGACTCCCACCTGGCTACAGCCTCCTTTCAGGTAGTTGTAGACAGCAGTGAGGTCATCCCTGAGCCTCCTCTTCTCCAGGCTAAACAACCCCAGCTCCCTCAGCCTCTCCTCATAGGGTTTGTGCTCCAGGCCCCTCACCAGCTTTGTCGCCCTTCTCTGGACACGTTCCAGCACCTCAACATCTCTCTTGAATTGAGGAGCCCAGAACTGGACACAGTACTCAAGGTGTGACTCGACCAGTGCTGAGTACAGGGGAAGAATAACTTCCCTTGTCCTACTGGCCACACTGTTCCTGATGCAGGCCAGGATGCCATTGGCTCTCTTGGCCACCTGGGCACACTGCTGGCTCATGTTCAGGTACTATCTACCAGTACTCCCGGGGCCCTTTCTTCCTGACTGCTCTCCAACCACTCTGTCCCCAGCCTGTAGTGCTGCTTGGAGTTGTTGGTGGCCAAAGTGTAGAATCCTTTGGGTAGTGAAGAAGGAAACAAATTTAGTTGTAGATACAGTGGTGGTTTCAGAGACGAAAAACAGTGAGGTATTTAAACAACTTCTGTCCCTTCTGGGTACTGAGTAAGTTTTCTACAACAGAGAAAAATCTACCCAAGTCTGATTTTCAGAAATGAAAAAGCTTTTTTAAAACTCAGTAAGTGCATTATTTTTCCTGGGAAGTTATGATTTTGGAAATTTCACAAGGATCCTCTCAAAAGTATTACACAGCCATGTAAATGTGCTGCTGTAGTATCTGTATCAGACAAAGGAGCAGAATTCATGCTTTATTTACTCTCTGTAGATAGGTAGCAATGGTATCTCAAAGCAAATGCATCTGCTTGCTAACACTAAATAGTATTTGTCTTCCTGAGTCATTATTCAGTCACAACTGAATGTTCTGAACTGTACTTTCAATAAGATTTTGCAATCAGTTTTGTATTTATCTGTTAGTATTCTCCCCCCCCCCCCCCCCCCCCCCCCCGATTTTCTTGGCTTATTTATGAGAATATCAAGAGAGACTGTTTTAAGCCAAGATTTATGGCATCTGCTGCTTTTTTCCTTACCCACAAAATGTGTTTTCCTGTCATCTAAAAGTTCTGGTGCTGAAGACTGTCATCTGAAAAGGTCAAATTTAAGCCCCTTTGGAAAGAGTAAATCATTGAAACAAATGTCTGTCCTAGTCTGTGAAAATTCCATTTTTTTTAGATCTTTATAAAAATATATGTGTTTCACAAATGTAAATCTACTTCCTAAATGGGTTCCTGCTTCTCTTTGTTAGACCTGATACTCTGAAAGTCATGGTTTTGGGGCAGGTAGGCTTCATTTCTGAGGCCCACATACAGTATAAAACCTTCCAGTCTACCTGGTAAATCATAAGACTTTCTGCTCTTGAAATTTGTCAGCCTAAGCATTTTAATGCTGCAGTTTCTGATGTTAGACTAAAACCTACAGAGCTTCAAGCTTTCAGAGAAATGAGAGTACTCAGGTGCAGCTTTGGCAGAATAATGTAGTACTGATTCCCCCTTTTCTGTCCCCAAAACAGGGCATAGGGATATAGAATGAGAGAAAACAGTCTCAAGTTGCACCAGGGGAGATTTAGAATCATAGAATCAACCAGGTTGGAAGAGACCTCCAAGATCATCCAGTCCAACCTATCACCCAGCCCTAACCAATCAACTAGACCATGGCACTAAGTGCCTCATCCAGGCTTTTCTTGAAGACCCCCAGGGACGGTGCCTCCACCACCTCCCCGGGCAGCCCATTCCAATGGCAAATCACTCTCTCTGGCAAGAACTTCTTCCTAACATCCAGCCTATACCTACCCTGGCACAACTTGAGACTGTGTCCCCTTGTTCTATTGCTGGTTGCCTGGGAGAAGAGGCCACCCCCCACCTGGCTCCAATGCCCCTTCAGGTAGTTGTAGACAGTAATAAGATCACCCCTGAGCCTCCTCTTCTCCAGGCTAAACAGGCCCAGCTCCCTCAACCTCTCCTCATAGGATTTGTGCTCCAGGCCCCTCACCAGCTTTGTATAATTTAGATTATATATCAGAGGAAACCTTGTCACTTAAAGATATTAAACACTGGAATAATCTCCATAGGGAGGTGGTTGGGTACTCATCTCTGAAAGTGATTAAAAAATAGATGGACAATGGTGTTAAGGAACACAGTTTACCACCAGACATGGTCTCAGTGATTTTAAAAGTCTTTTACAACCAAAACAATTCTATGATTCCATGAAACTCAAGCTGTGGTAGTCTCATAAGTAGTGAACCTTCAGTTTAGTTAGGTTTGATGTTAGAGCACGATGGGGAGGGGACCAAGGTTATGCTTGTGTTTCTATCAATTGCATACAATTGGTCAATCAGTAGAATTTTAATAATGAAAACCTTAGAATGAGTGGGGTAAAATATTAGTCATTCACAAGTGAAAAACAAATCAGAGCAACCTCTGACTCTGTGCAGGGCCTTACAGCTGAATCTTCTCTTGGCGAAATTCAGAGACCTTCACTGTGTTAACCAGACAAAATAGTTGTGTTGATTATTGCATATCTTTGTGGGAAAGAGTCACTGCATGCTGGTGTCTTCCTCTTCTGTGATATACCAAAGCCATGCTATGGCAGGGGGAAAAAAAAATCTAAAAATTGAGAGCATGACAGACACAGGCTGCTGGCTGAGGGATGAAATGTAAACCAGATTGAAACACCTTTAAAATCTTTTGTCATAGATTGCACAGAAAGGCCTTTAGGCCAAATGTAGTCTAGACAAGAAAGATCTATTGGTCTTTTCAGCCTCCTGTTCTTTTGCCTTCCTTTGTCTGGTTCTACAGTTTTCAGGCATTTCTGGTGCTAGTAATTATTATAAGCCTGTTGTAGCTTCCATTGCTTTGAAAGGGCCATTTCCTTCTAAATGCACCCAAAGACAGAAAGTGCAACTGAGAAGTGATTTTCAAACTCAAAGAAAGGGGAAAAGTCATATTAACAGAAATCACTGGAAAGAAAACAGTAAATATTTATGACTATCAATGTTGCTTTCCCATGGTTGCTGTCAAGATATACTAAAATCAATGTGAACTGCATGCACTCAACATTTTACTCTGGATGAGTAGCTGCCCTTCTGAAGGTAAATAGTAGATTTGGCTGGTAAATGATAATGTATTCTAGTTGGAGTCCTGAATCCTGTGCAGAAATGTATCATTATAATAATGTCTATTCCTTTATCCAAATGTCTTCTTCCTTATTCACTTGCTACACCCCTTCTTTTATAAAAATGGAGTGGGAGGGGGCTGGGCAGGAGAACAGCTCAAGTACAAACCATAACTTCAAAAATTGCAGGCTTAAAAATGAGATATTTAATTCCACTGAAAACATGTTCCTCTTATTGTCAGGAAGCTCAGACTGTATTTTATTCTGTCTTGAATGAATAGCTTACTCTTTTGAGAACTGGCTTGTAGATGTCTATGCTCTGTAAAGATGATTTTGATCTAATTTGTATTTGATGAGCTGAGAAGCTGTAAATGACCATATGCGTCATCTTGGGAACGTTGTAGCTTTATGCACTGTGTTCAACTAGATGAAGGCTCCATTAGTGACCCAACGGAGGTGTTTTAGAGCAGGCAAGGAGAACTCTCTAAACACCATCTGCTCATACCGTTGCTTGTAAAATGATGTCACATCTGCTGCTCTAAAAACATTGTGCTGATCTCTCCTCTATTACATGGCTGCTGCTCTGCTCTTAGCAGTGGAAAAAGGAGTCGATACTACATTACTGGGACAAGAGGCGTTAACTATAGATGAAATTGCGCGTGGCCCACTTGGCTTCCCTTAGCTTGTGACTGTAGTGTAAATGTCACTAACAAAATGAAGGACAGGATTCACCACTGGCTAAGTACTTGGACTTTTAGTCTTTTCTGAGTTCCATCTTACCCAAGCTTGACTGCTGCTAGGTCAACTAATACTACGTGCTTCTAACCTAACATGGCTAAGTCCTCTTGCAGACAGAAGAGATATTTAAAAGAATTGATCGGTGGAAAACAAGATTTAGCTTAGATTTCTGGTGGAGTGAGATCAGAAAGCACAACCGTTTCTTTTGGCCCTCAGATTTTATAGCTCAGTGTATTTGGCTGCTTAGTCCCTGTGATGTATCATAAAGCTAATTTACCTACCTTGGATACTCCAAGTGTATAGATCTGCATACATTTGCAATACTACTCATTACTACTGCACCCAGAGTGACAATTTCATAATAATGTTGTAAAGGAATTAGAAAAACAATCAATGTTAGTAGCAGAAGTAGAAAGGGTATAGTGATGCATTAGGAACCCTTGCAAATACTGAAGAACTGCTGCCCAAATCAACTAAAGATGTGGAACTTGGATTTTCACATCCAAATTCAGTTGTTTTGACCTGTGATTCTTGCACATTATTACCACACTGGAGACTGTTTTCAAGGATCTGCAGATCAAGAAAAAATAACAGAGTTAAGTTGTTATGGTTTGTGTTGCTAGAAGCTCAGTGCCTGTGCTCACTTTATAAGATAACAAGTTTAAAGCTCGTAAGGCTGGCAATTGCTGTATTTGTCTGATGTCTCTGAGTGGTGAAAGGAACTGATCGATACCTTTTTTCAAGCACATTTTTTTTTGTGAAAGAACTAAGACATGTGTTTTAAAATAGCTATTTTGACAAAAGATTTTTAGGCTACTAACAGTCACCTCCAGCTTGCAAGGCAGAGGGGAGCAAACTTCAAAGCAGTGTCATACAGGATAACATTGCAAGAACAAGGCTAGAATACCAGGAAGGGAGCCCATGTGGTATTTTCCATCACCATATGAGACTTGTATGAGGCTCTAATGATTTGGTCTGTCATATGCATGTTGTGCTGAAGAATTGAAGCATCTGATACAGTTCTCTTTCTTACCTTCCTCTGGTAACCTTGAGTTATCAGAGCTGTGGATCAAAGCTTCATTATTTCTGCAGTTGAGGGTAATTCTATATTGTCCTGTCTGCCTGAAAGAGCAGGAACAGACCAGAAAATAGGACACTGGGATGTTTTTCAGGCCTGTGCTCTGCTGCTGACTTGATCGCTGATGTGGACAAATCACTTCATCTCTCCTCACTTCTAGTACTGCCTCTTACTATTTCTCTTTTAAAGGATTGCATGCATGAGCCAGTGAAATAATAGATACTTTCCATTATAATGTATTTGACCCCAAATCTTACTTGTAAATTTCACTATACTGTAAATGGAAATGAAAGATTTGTTGTTCATTTAAGAAAAAAAGGCTTTTTTTACAGTATTGTAACAGACTGGAAGGGTTGAAAAGGGACTGAGAGCCTTCTTTAGGAAAAAGCTCTGTCCTGGAGCAAAACATATGTCACCATCTTGTCTGCTTTTTCAGTGAGATTCTGTTAGAACTCAGGTGCCCTAGAAGCTGAGTTACTTTAGAAATGGAAGATCAGTTGCATTTTCTATTGCTGTGGTGTTCTACCACAGACTTTGAAGGACAATCTTACTCTGCCTGAAGTTCCTTCAGGCCTGGGACTTTCAGGTGTGTAAGGCTATAATTTCTAAAGGTGCCTCTGCACCCTCAGAGAGCCATACCCATGCTAAGATATTCTCCTTGCAGGAGAACCTGTAATGAACATAAGAAATCCTCATCCAGCAAGGCACAAATCAGTGTAATTTTAGTCATTTGTGTCAAAGGCTATGACACATCAGAATGCTGCCTATATGGTTGCTTAAGAATAAAACAGCTTTTCTGTATTAGATAATCAAGAATTGAATCTTCTTGATATCCTATATAAAGGTCTACACTGGTCATATTTCTTCTTTGCAATAATTACTGTCATTTTAATTTCTTGTGAGAGGAATGAAAAGGGCTGTTATTCTAGCTTGTGCTTCACTCTTCTGCATTTCAAATGGATGCAAACCTTTGTAACAAGCATTTGTTCCCTTCCATCTTGGAGGCTATAGTAATTAAACACTTGAGAGCATGTGTTGATTGAAATTAGAGCAAAAAATGAATACTTTGTTTTCAGATAGTTTTTCTAACACTACAGGGAAAGAATCAAGTTGCTTGTATGGAGCCAGACTTTGGACCTTTAAACCACACAGGAGACAGAACTACTACATCAGTGACCCTTCAGGTGCCTTGTCCTGACAGGTGGCAGTAGCTCAACCTGAGCTGGTTAATGAGCCCCCCATAATTAATTTGAGAGATGAAGAACGGGTGAAGATGGAAGACAAACAGGGATACAGTTAGTTTATAACCTGTGCTATGCCAAATAAAGAAGAAATCTTGAAACTGTTGCCAAACCAAACTGAGAAGCCCACCTAACATATTACCATGCAGACACATCACTCTGAGTTCAGAGGCTGTGTTCACGCAACGATTCTGTCTAGATAATGAGTGATTGTTGTTGGCTCTACCTTCGTTAGTGCCACTTTGGATGGATGCAGCTAATTTTTTCTCTGTCATTGCTCTGTAAGTACAGTTAGTTCCTACCAAGCAAGGCTGTGTTTCTGCTCTCTAACCACTTGCCAAATTCACTATCTTATAACATCCAAAGTCTTCCAAAATGTTTTTTAGAAATGCCATTATTGAAGCTCAAGCAATTTTTTTTTTAAGACAACATCTTCTGCATCAGATTGGAACATTGTATTTTTAGCAACTCGGAGAGGATATTGCTGCTTAGTAATTTGTATTGATCAGTCTTGACCTCGATTATTTTGTGTGATGACATTATCCTATGACCTTAGATGAAAAGTGCACAATTCTTTAACATATGTGAGCCAATAATTAAGTGCTTCTAAGACTTCTTGCACACAGAATGTGTATTACTGATAGTTTCTATAAGATGGAAAGATGTAGCTCTTCTAAGACAGAAACAATCCTGATTTCTTATGACAGAGAATAAATGGTGTCTTATGTGGTCACTTGTGCAAGCAAAGTGTATACATGAAGACAAGATCTAGTTGAAAATTGGTCCTCATTTGTGTACAACTAAAGTCAACTGAAAACTAATATTCAGGTTCCTTCAAATCTCAGGATGCTGCAGACTTACTAATGTGTGGTGTCAGTCTCCTGAATGATTAAGAACCAGGTTTTTACCCATACTTTCCTCCTGGAGTACTAGCAGTGTTATTCAAAGCTTTCCTGAAGGCATCTGTTACTTGGAATGAATATATTTACGATAAAATGTGTATTAAAAGACACAGATGAGCGTGCTCTCGTGCCTGGCTTTCTTTGAAATGTACTCTGGATCTGAGGAAAATATGTTTGAACTTATCCACGTTTCTCTCTGCATTAATGTCTCTTTGAACAGATTCTGAGAGCATGTGTTTCAAATTCTGAGAAACTTTACATTGTGTACAACCCTTATCAGACTTTTCCTGAAATTTTTTTGGACCTGTCCTGCATTTTTCAGCCCAATGAACTCATATTTTCATTTCAATCTGGGAGTATGACAGAGTTTCAATTTGTTCACCCTCCTCAACGCTGGTGTGGATTGAAAGGCTTGTTTTCATCTAGTTCCATAGAATCAACCTGGTTGCAAGAGACCTCCAAGATCATCCAGTCCAATCCATCACCCAGCCCTATCCAGTCAACTAGACCATGGCACCAAGTGCCTCAGCCAGTCTTCTCTTGAAGACCTTCAGGGACGGTGCTTCCACCACCTCCCTGGGCAGCCCATTCCAATGGCAAATCACTCTCTCTGTGAAGAACTTCCTCCTAACATCCAGCCTATCCTTTCGCCGGCATAACCTGAAACTGTGTCCCCTTATTCTATTGCTGGTTACCTGGGAGAAGAGGCCACCCCCTACCTGGCTACAATGTCCCTTCTGGTAGTTAATTTTGAGCTTTCCTCCGTATTTATTCAGTGACTCTAAATTTAGATTAATACAGATAAATGAGAAATACTTTCATCCTACTGACCAGGTTACTTAAATATTTAGACCATAACAATGTCCTGTCCATGGTATTTTGTACCCATCATTATTCTCATTAACCTGAATCACTTATTGGAGCACCCTCTGATCCTGCTATCTGTCTGGAAATTCTTCTGCATAGATTTAGAGCGAAGATATTTTCTTTGTGAGATTTCATTTTGATGGCAGCTGTTTGCAACCTGATAAATACTTGCTGCAGAAATGTCCCAGAACATTTTGACCAGTTCTCAGAAGTCTGGAAGTTGAAAATCACTTTAGTGGATTTGGATCCAATATAGACACATCAAATGCAGTGCAGACATCGCCACAGACACCTCAGGGCTCTTCAGAAAACATAACAGGTAGAAGGAAATGTCAAAGTATTCCTCTTCTAAGTCAACTTTTTTTTTTTTTTTTTTAAATTAGGTGCAGCTTTGCTAACCTCAGACTTTTCAACCATATTCTTTCAAGCTCTTCCATATATGTGTTATACATCTGCTATCTTGTTTTTATATTCAAGTAAATGTAACCGGATTACTCTTGAAGATTATCTTCTGCATATGAATAATTTGGCAACTAAAACATGGAACAGTTTCAGGCAATGTTCTATATGCATATTGAACTGATCATTGCATAATAAAGTGTTTTTTATATGTCTTTACAGTAATGGTACCTATGACTGTATGGGTATCCTTTTGCTTCTTGCTTGGCATGCTTCAGGTGAGGGCTTGGACTAAATAAATTGCATAGAAGTGGAAGTTTTTGCATGTAGGAGACATGAGTTGTAGATATGTCTAAACGTGTTTTGCTTTAGTTTTCTTTCCTGCCACTCCTTTCTTTTTTTCCACTTTGAGCTCTGCAGTATGACAAGATGTTTGCTAAGGTAAAATGCTTTGTAACTACTGTGTTTAAATTAGTAGATTTAGAGAAAGATGATGCTTAAATTGGAATAGACTGATCCTTACATAGAATCAACCACGTTAGAAGAGACCTCCAAGATCATCCAGTCCAACCTAGCACCCAGCCCTATCCAGTCAACTAGACCATGGCACTAAGTGCCTCAGCCAGGCTTTTCTTGAACACCTCCAGGGACGGTGATTCCACCACCTCCCTGGGCAGCCCATTCCAATGGCAAATCACTCTCTCTGACAACAATTTCCTTCTAACATCCAGCCTATGCCTCCCCTGACACAACTTGAGACTGTCCCCCCTTGTTCTATTGCTGGTTGCCTGGGAGAAGAGGCCATCAATTGAATGAAATTACAGGGCCCTCTGACTGATGGCTAATTGAAACGTGGACAACACATATCCTGCCATGGGCTTAGCCTGGAGCCTACTGCCTGCTTTTCTGGACAGCTCCCATTGTGGAGCTGTGACAAAACAGTGTGCAAATTCTATCTACATTTGATTATCTTTCATTGCTTCTCTCTCCATCCATCTTTGACCAGTGATAATCAAAACATCCAAGGATAACCTATAAAGGCCCAAGTTTGGGCTGCTGAAGATTGTATGAAATCCTTAAGCCTGGGATGTGCTCCCACTTGCTACAGTCCTCTGTGAAGACAGACTTCTGTTTCTTTTTTTTGTTTGTTTATTTCTTTGAATAGACTTCTGAAATAATAATTTATCTGTAGCAGATCCCGTTTTAGCAACATCTATGTACATATGTATAGTGTTAAGCCACAGCTCCTGGATTTTTATTCTTTTAGCAGAATTACAACCCCTGCTCTGGAGGCATGATAACATAACGTATTAGTTGAGCGCTTGGCAGCCTGCAGTTTCTAACAATGCTGTGCAAGCAAAGAAAAACAATTTCCCTTTGACCTCCTCAAAAAGTGTGACTACCTCATCCTGAGCCAAATGGAAAAAGCTCTTAAGAAAAAATTAAAAACATAAATATTTTTGACCAAGCCATTGAAGAAAGATTCAGTCTTTTCCTTTCTTTTCCAGTTGCTAATGTTTTGAGGTTTTATTTATTGTTGTTGTTTGTGGGGGTTTTGTTGTATTATGCTTCATTTTGGTTTTCAGAAAAACCAGGAACGAAATTATCAATCTAGATGTACTATTCCAGATGCACAGACCTTACAAACGTTTTCAGGATGTTAGAACTCTTGCTGGCACTAACTGAGCGTGCCTGTTTAGTGCAGACATGCCTAAGCAAATTTTAAGCTGGTGAGCCTGCCACAATACTCTATTCAGCCTTTCCCGAGAGTGTCTTGACTACTCAAACTGAGCTGATCTAGTTATATGTATTCTTCATTGCAGTGCAGGAATACCTTTCTTATTTGATCTCATGGCAGCTTCCTTCACCAAAGTAAAAGGACTATAGTGTTGCGTCCTATCTTTCTTTTCTCCCATACCTCCTAGAACTGGTATCTTCAGCTACTAAAAACAAACCCTCCACGTTTGTTTCACCCTGGGGAAAAGATTATGTGCATAGTAAGAGCCCACCCAGAGAGACAAAGCATTTCTCAAATAGTTACATAAATGAACAAGTACTTCTCACATACCACCCAAAAAATGATGTGAAAGAGAGCTCACCATGCTTGTACTTCTAGGCAGAGATGCAGATTTTGTGGCTGGCATTTGTTTGCTTTGAGAAATCATAATTTCTACAGGCAAGCCAGTTCTTGTTCTGCATGAGGCACCATTATCAAGTGACCTGAGAGAGGGACTTGTATCCAGAGACAAGGATTTCTCTAATTTGAGTCTTCGTGTTCCAGCCACAATGTCTTCACTTCTCAGGCTTTCTAAGTCTGCTTCCTCATGCGTTTTTCCATCTAGAATGTTCTCTTTCCAGCTTGCAGAA
Organism: Pogoniulus pusillus; assembly: GCF_015220805.1. NCBI lineage: Eukaryota > Metazoa > Chordata > Aves > Piciformes > Lybiidae > Pogoniulus > Pogoniulus pusillus. The sequence continues at coordinate 12,921,363 of NC_087264.1, read as the reverse complement.
GACTTTCTCTTAATATGTAAATCATCTAGGCTTCTCACACTGGTTGGAAGGGTATTTTTCAGTTTAGCAGCTCGGTATGCCCTCAGGCTCATGGGATCAAGCACTCTGAAAGTAACTTCATTAATAAATTGAGAGAATTTGAGTTTAGCTTCTATTTTCTCTTCCACAACAGACAAAGAGCTTGATGATCCTTGACTCACCAAGCTCAAATCAGATGCAGAGGAACTGCTTTTCTTGTGAGTCTTCTTCTGCCTCTGGAGCTTTTGGCTTGTGTTTCCCACTTCTGCTGGATGAAGAGAAGACTGTTCCAGTCCGTGGATTTTTTCACCCCCTTTCTGACAGTGCTTTAATCGATGGGGTCGATAGCCTTCATCCTTATTTTTGCTTTTAACAAAGCTTTTAGCTTCTGACCTTGTGCTACCCTGTAACTCAAAGCTGTCCTCACTGGAGCTGCAGCGTTTTGAGTAACTGTTCATTGTCAAATCTCCAGAGAGTTTCCTCTCCGCATCAGTTCCTAGTTCTGGTACACATGCGGTGGTGGACGCACTGAATGCTCTTTCTTCAGTCACCCTGCCAACCCTCTCTTGCTTGGCTGGTTTTTCAGGCACAACTCCCTCTGGCTTAACAGAGGAAATGGAGCCTTTTGATTGTGACTCCATTTATTTTTGTGTCCGTATGTCAGCTGCCATCAATGAAAGTGGCATTCCCATAAATCCTTCCCTATCTTGTAAGACAACAGGCATGACTTTGAAAAGCATAACTGTGCTGCCACCACATTTTATCCCATATGCATCCCAAATTATGTATATGTTTCATAATTAGATCAATACCACATTCCCATCATTTTAATTAACCATGCTAATGAACGGAATCTATAGGACATGCAAATTTTCCAGGGTATTGAGTGCCTAGCAGATGAGCATGGCTTTGATTGATCTGATGCAGCATATGATATATTCCTGTCTGTTGAACTGGAAACCAAACTACCATGATGTAGATCAATTTTTGCTAAGTAAAGTCTAGGGTGGTTCTGTTTCAGAGCTTTTTAAAACCCAATAGTAGAGAAGGTCATGTTATATTGTCCTAGTGCTACTAGCGCTTGCTATTCTATGAGAAAGCTTGGTGACAGATCTCACAGACTCAAAAAGAGAAGAAGAGAATGTGATTCTCACTTTCTACCTGGCTGTTCTTGCCATATTTTTCATTCTAAAGTAATTTTTAAAGGTTTGATTCAAAAGCAAAGTGCAATATTTCAGCACTGTAGCCAAGTCTGGAGTAATAGTGATGTGTTCTTCCAGTATCTTGAATGTGAAGCTGTTCTCATTCAGTACTGTCCTTATACACAGGCAAGTCTGAACTGTGAACTGCAGGACTTCTATGTTTGCTTCGTGCGTGTGAGATAGTCTAAAGGCGTTTAAGGTTGGTAAGGAGCTGTAGTCTGATTTTATAATCATCATGAAGGTTTGAAGTGTCCTGATGATATGCTGCTACAGGGACTGTCCAGAGAGTGCACAATAATAATAGTAATGCTCAAGAGCTTTTTCTTTCATCTCCTTACTGCACCATAATAGTAAAGGCAAGTCATCTGACCCTTTTTTTAATTGAAGAATAATCAAAGGTAGCAAGGAAGGGGAAAAAAGTGAGTGAAGAGCACATACATATCTGACAACTCAGAGGCAGCTTGGATTGAAATGTAGTTCTATGGACTTGTGGAGTGGATATTACATTTAAGTTCCCCATTACAAGTTACTTTGCCTGCTGCACAGAATTTATTGTCTCCACATTGGTAATTTCAGGACTCATTTAAACCATAGTTCATAAAAACTGCTGAAGTGTTGCAAATCAGTCTAATTAACATAGTAAGTGTATTAATTTTGCAAATAACAGGAGGACAGGAAGATCCTTTTAACACATCAGAAATCAATTGGTTTTACTGGAATTACTTTCTGAAATGCTTTCATATTTTCTGTGGGACTGTGCCATTCCACTGAATGTTAGAAACATTATTGTGGTCTCAGAGACAATATGTCTTAAAATGCCATAAATCCTGCTCACACCTTTTTTTTTGAGATGTATTTATTCCTCTCTCACTTGAATGTAAATGGTAGCAGTTTAGAGGGCTGGTGAATGCTCTTTACTGTCAACACAAAGGTTTTTATGACCTTTTCAGTGCAGTCAGGGAACAATACAGCGCTACTCTCTTCTTTGTAAAGCCAGAATGAAAGGCTTTTTCTGTATGTCATAATACAGACTCCGACAAACTTATGGTTGCTCACTGAAGGAAACAGAATTCCCCAAAGGGGTAGCTAATGCATTTCAGATCTTTTGCCTTGCAGGATCCATTAGAGCTTGGCAAAGTGTGAGTTCTGCAATTTTAATTGACTTTATTAACATGTCTGTTTCAGAAAGAAAGCAAGCTTCATTGCTGAGCCAGATTCTGTAATGGCTTGCACATCTTTGGAGAAGATTTTTTTTTTTAAGTCATGAAAGACTGGGCTCATTTGTGCATGAACAAAGTTATGTTAACCACAAGAACCAATTCACCTATCCCTTGCAAATGTTAAGATGTGAATCTGACAGAAGTCTGTGACACAGTTAGAAAAATGGCTCATGTAATTGTCTTCTACTGTCAGGAATGAGCCTGTTTGTTCTGAAATATGTCATCTATAGAGCAGACAAATGCAACTCTTAAAAATGTGAAAAATATCAGGATTTGAGTTATAGATAGCCAAGGTAAGATGAACTCCTCCCACTTGTGGGCTTTTATGCTGCTGTTTCTCTTGCTTTAGATGATTTCTGCCTAACAGGTTCAGATATGTGACACAGATATATCAAATTATTACTAAAAAAGACCAACATGCAAAATGACATCTGAGTTGTCTTACCTGAATTCTCTTTTCATGTCAGTCCCTTTATATCTTGATTAGAATAACTAGATTTATAGTAACAATGACTATTCAGTGGCCCTCCTTAAATAAATTCACAAAAAATTCTCCAGAGATTTCCTGCAATCACAGAAATTACTTCCACTACCCACATCTACAAACAGAAAACCTCAATATTAAAACCAAGTTGCGTAAGAATATGAACTTTGAACTCTTTTAATGGTTTGGTGGTCGTAATTTTTTCCATGTTAAGTGATTTACATTGTACAGTGTTAATTTATTTTACCCTATATATCTAAATTTCTTTGAAGTCTTTGCTCATAAAGGCAATTTCTTATTCTAGTGCAAGCAGGTATGTCTGTGAATAGCAATGTGCTGCTGCAGTAGTCTGAGCTGTACTCTCAGAACAAATGTCTTCACAGAGCTCAAATTGTGTAATTTCTTGCTATAACACACCTCTACTATGCAGATGTTTGCCTTATTTCCAAGTTCTTCTACAACTGTCATATTAAGGTTAAAATAATCTTAAGAAAAAAGCTTTTGCTTTAATTTTGACCTGTTTTAGAAATGATGGTCACAGTTCTTGGAATAAGACAGTATGCCTGTGCAGAATCAATTGAAAAATGACATAGGGGCAGTTCAAGGCAAGGTTGGACGTGGCACTTGGTGCCATGTTCTAGCCTTGAGCTCTGTGGTAAAGGGTTGGACTTGATGATCTGTGAGGTCTCTTCCAACCCTGATGATACTGTGATACTGTGATAACTGATGGACTTTACTGTAAATAAGGTATCTTTTGATAGCAGCTCTGCCATTACCCTGTTATTTGTTCTCTGATGAACACCTGCTCTTTCTTCTCTAGCCATTAACTGTCCTCAAAATTGTGGAAGGACTGGCTTTTTCTTCACATAAGGAGACTCTGATCAAAATGACATCTCTAGGTACTACCAAAGCTCATATAATTGTAATTCATAAGTGAGACATTCCCTGGGACTCAGGTGGATCCAGTTTGTAATTTTGTGGTTCAATGGTGAAAATGATCTATTTTAGTTTAGTCGTTAGCATAAGAACATAAACAGAGCAGTGCTGATCCTTTCCTGCTAAATTGACTGCTGAGACTGAAACATTTATAACAGAATGATAACTCAGATCGCATCGTAAATGGGACTTGTGCAATTATTCAATATTTCATTTGACAAGATTGGGACTTGTCTAATAAACTTCTTAGGAAAACACATTAAGATTTTTCTAAAGATTAATTTAGTCTTATTTATGTGCTGAGTGTCATTTTACAAAGCTATTCTTAGAAACTGAATATTTTGTATGGAAGTGGAGCATAATTGAGTTACCTGCAAACATGACTTGATGGAATGCAATGTCTCTACGGACCACTGTCTGGAGATTTAAAATGGAAAACTGAGTCCTTTGGGAATTAAAAAAAATCTCTATTTTTTTTAAACTTCAGGAGATTTTAATTTGTGCTAATAGTTCTAATAGTATCAAAAGCAAATACAAGCTGTCTTGTGGTTGCTGCAGTAGGTTGTTATGACAACTAGAAGTTTCTTTGTGTCGGGCTCTGCAAGATATGATCATTTTTAGGTCAAAGCAGACAACATTCAACAGTTATTGTACTTAAGAAATGTGCAAGGTTTTGTATATTTAAAATTATGTTTTTTGATACATTAACAATAATTTAAACAGATTACATTTTAAAAGTAAGCAAATCTCAATGTGTTCTAACTTTGAGATACATCCTTTTTTTTTTTTTTAATTAATGGGGAGAAAAAAAAAAAAGTGTAATTCTGGTTTTAAACAGCATTAAGGTTTATTTGAATTGCAATTAAGGTTGGTTCCAGAGCCTTTTTGTAATCACTGGACTTCATGATTTCAGATCAGTGACTACACTGTGCTGCTCTTATTACAGAGAGGGGGGAATTTTCCCACTGTAGTGGAGTGTATTTCCTATATGTTATTTTATTTCTAATTCCAACTCAACCTTTCAAATGGTCAGAAACACTGCCTGAGCACCAGAACCAAACTCACTAGAGTTGGCAGGGTTTAGAGAATTTAGAAATGCTCAGTTTTCCCTGCAGATCTGTTAGTATTTCACCACACAGACCACTCACAAAATAGCTATAGCCCAACTCTTCAAGTGTCCATTCGTGTTCAGATATACTCTTTCCTCCTGATGTTAATAAAAAATTCATTACATCTTATCTGCTACTGTTAGTATTTAATGCACTTGATTGTGGGGTGTTTTATGGGACCTTTCTGCATTACCTTTTATCCTTTTAAGTAATAAGTTTATCCTTTTAAATAATACAGATACTCCATTCTGGGTTTCTTTAAGCAGACAGAGTTTTTTTGGGGGCTTGAGTATTTTTTTTTTCCTTATCTCATGGTTGCCAAACACTAATATGCTTTTAATACAAGGTTATCTAGCCCAGTTTCTTCATCAAGACAGTGTTGGACTCAGCATTGTTTTAATTGTTCTCTCAGAAAGTGTATTGCTTTTCCAAGTTAGTAGCATTCATGTCTGTTTCTAGGATGCTAGGTATCACATAGAAAAAATTCTCCTGCCCTAAATAGTACCTTCACCATCTTTTCCTTTTGTTTTAAATAAATAATTTCTAATGGACAGGTAACATAGCCAGTATTTCCTGCAGTCATTTTACCTCTCTAGGTTTCACCTGAATGTCTTGTAGACCTAAGGAAAATTGCAGCAGACATTTGCTGTAACTCTATAAGATCTAAGTGTCTTCAGGATCAGTAAAATGAAAGTTTGGTTCCTTCATTTGAATGAGTGATTGTTAGTGGGAAAGAGTTATAAATGTTTTAATAATTTTTAAAAATAAATTATTGGTAGGTCTATCTTGTAAAGACAAACTCAAACTTGCACCTGTGCTGCTACCATTAAATCATAGAATGAAAATGTGTATTTTAAAGGAGCTAGCCTCGGTACTGCTCTCTTCCCAAATCAGGCTTTGTTGGCATGAAAAGGGTATGAGAAAGTGCTGTGATGTCCTACAGACTAAAGACATTTAAGAAACTCATGCTTCTATGCAGGAAACTGCATGGTGGAGAGTATCTGCACCCAACCTTGAATCTAAATCTAATGATCTAAGGGGCCTAAATTCCTTTAAATTCTCATTAACCTACTGCTCCGCTATGATGTGGAAAACATTAGTCTGTTTTACATCTGCAGAGTGACCAAACACAATGCAACAAATTTCTATGCCAGCTTTTTTGCCAGCAGTCACAAGTCTGATTAATTTAATTTATAGCTGTATACTAGATAGAGCTGTGCTAAGCCTGTAAGGTGTTGAGCATGTGTGTAAGAGGTGAGGAGAGATGACGTTTGACATAAATCTTGCATCACGCTGAAAACAGTCACTGTTCTCTGACAGATGCCACAGCCCCAGTAAAACCAGTCAGCCATGTATTTAATGTGCAAGCTATATTAATAGTTTTTAAAAATAATTAAATATTGAAGACGAGGCAAACCTAAGGAAAAAATGCTTCAATATGTCAATCTTAAAATCAAGTATAATAGAAGAGCCTGTACAAGACAGGTCCTTACTGTGTTCAGTAGAATACTGTGTGTTCTGTCACTGTGCAAGCAGCCAAATCAGTATCAGTTGTGAACTACTGGCTATTGTGTTGTCTGTTCCCTAGCAGCAGAAACTGTGGACACATGTTGCTGTGTATATATTTTTTTAAGCTGCTCAAAGAAATGTATCAGACACTTGCTGCACTAGATAATGACATTTTGCTACCCTTAATTCCCAAGGGACTTTTTTTCCCTTTCATTCTCTCATGAAGAGAAATTTTAGTCTTGCTGAGAAAAGCCAGCAAAATGAAGCTGTAGACTGTGGTATTTTTTCAAGGGCTTTAAGTGATCTTTACTTTATCCACAATTCAGAAAATGGACTGCTTTGAAGAGAGGCATACAAACTATCTACAATATAGGAAAGAGATTTATGATTTAGGCCAAGTTTCAGAGCATATACAGTGTAGCATTTTCTTCACTTTAGAACTTCTCAGTAGTAAAAGGTTGTGATATCATCTGCCTGAGTGATTATTGTCCTCATCTGAGAGAGATGGAAGTTCCTAGCTAACAGAAGATTATAATGTGTGAATAACAGGTTCCTTATCAGATTAGTGTTTAGTGATCAACCATGGCTGTGTACCTTGACTGTGAAGGAGTCTTCAAAATGTTTCCTGTCCTTTGCCACCATCACCTTTTTCTTGCTCAGCTTCTGCTTCAGCCAACTGCTCCATGAGCTCTTCTTCACGTGCAGTACTTTCTTTGTAGCCGTGCTGTAGGATAGGTAGAGCTGCAGGTCATCAGCGTTACACTAGCATTTGATTTTCTGTCTCTGGTTCACTTTGTAGTCGCTTGGTGAAAAGAGAGCAAAATAATTGATACTTCTGAGACTACACAGATGAGGAGTCTTAGTTTTTTCTGCTGCTCCTTGAACATCTGTGCTTTTAGGAAAGTGTCAAATCTTTTGAGTCTATTTTTAAAGCTGAGGTAGGATGGCAATGTCATGTGACCTTCCCAAATAGGTACATGGTTTACCTCATTTTACTCTCCCTTTTTTTTTTCCTTCCTATTTCCTAGCCCCTTATACTTTCATTGTTGTTATTCTTATTTGGCAAAAAGAGGAAGAAAAGGTGCAAGACAATGGAGTAGAAAAATGAATGGAAGAATGGAATGTTTCTCATGCAAAGATAGACTTGGAAAAAAAGTGCAATTCCTTTTTCTTCAGGTGGAATGAAAATATTTCCCACCCAGTGAATTCTGCTATATTCAAATAACTAAACAAAGAAACAAGCAAATAAACAAACCCCCACAAAAATCAACCAACCAAACTAAACAGCAACAAACACAAAAACAACCCAAAACACATGTAAAAAAAAAACAACCAAAAAAAAAAAACCCAAAGAAAGAAGCCCCACAGACTATGTTGTCTATACCAATCTAATTGCTTTTACAAAATCCATTTCTAGTTTGATGCTGAATGCCACAATCTACAAGGCCTTGCTAAGGCATATAACATCCCTTTTTGATGTGATACCATGTTACTGGTGAATTATAAAGTCCATTCCAGTCATACTCCCTGGAGTACTGGAGAAATCTTTCAGTACTACAGCTTTTTGACTTGTCATCTTTTTTATATCTGCAGCAATATGTAATTTTGCTAATTATATGTAACAAACAGAGGAAATTTTAAGTCTGGGAGAAAGTCTTTGTCAAGTGTACAAACCACAAAGTAATAAAGTGTTACTGTATCCTTTTTTTCCCACTCCTGTCCAGTGTGTTTACTTAAATCAGTAAATTTGGTGTTAGACTGAGCTGTTCAATGCATATTACAAAAATTCAGTTCTTTATAGTGGATCACATCCCTGGGCAGGGTTGACCTATACTTGGTTTGTGAGATTTGATTTGGATTGTTCTGTTGTATGATTAGAAAACTAGAAGGAATAAAGAAGGAATGGGCCTTTTCATCTAAGTAATGCTACCTCCTTGACCATGGAGTCACAATTTACCTTTGGAGGCGTCACAAGTAGAAATCTCAACTTTCTAATCTAAGAAATAGTTACCAATGATAACTTCCTCTTGTTGTTGAATAGTAATACTTGTGAAATCAAAGCTTCTTAGTGGTGTTACTACTCACTGATGTCTCCTTTAGTCTTGTGGAGATGGTACCACAAGGTTTACTACTTACAGGCATTTTATAACTGTCCTCTGTTTTCCCAAGATGTGGAGAAGGGTGATGGGGTGTCAGACTAAATCTCTCCATTATTAGCTTCTAATTAATAGGCTGTTCAGAGCTGGCCTAGGAAGCTTAGTGTTGTTTGCAAAAAGGAGCATTTATTACTGTTCACTATAACTACAACACAGTAATTTTGCTATATGTGCTCTCATTTTTTATTGCTCCCTATGCATAATCTGCCAAAGACTTTCTATTTCTCTTACACAGTAAATAAGGAAATGGTTGTTCCAGCTCCATGCTTCAGTATGTCCTGGAAGTTTGCTTATACAAGCTTGCCTGCATATAAATGAGTTGACTTGGCAGTATACTTTTAAATTTGTTCTTGCAAATAACTTGAAAAAAAACTAGAAGACATAAATTGTAAGTTCTTGACTTCTGTTGTCATGAAATCTCAGGAAATGAATGGCTGGAACAGAAGGAAAATATGTAGTTTTCTGTGGAAGTTCATGAAATAATTTGGGTTTTCTTTTACTGAGTATTTTTACCTACATAAAAATGATGATAAATAATGCTATGTAGTTGTATAGGTCATGTTTGTGATAGAGGTTTCCAGGATATAAATACCAGAGCTGTAGTGTCTCAGATGCAGTGACAATATGGTTTTACTGGGTACTGCAAACCTGCACGTTTGCAATCAGATTTGGGTGCCATGGGAATTGGTGTTAAGCAGGTGAGACCAAATTAGGAAAAAAAAAGTCTGAGTGTGGGTAACAGTGTGTTTGCACACCAAACGTAAAGTTAGCACTGTGGTTTGGCAAGTCCTAACTCCTTTCTGCCACAACCGTTGCAGCTTAAACGTGAAGCAAAATCTTGGGGGTTATTTTTTTCTCTTCCCTTACAAGTTCCATAGCCCCATCTCGTTGCATTACATTAAAGGGACATGTTCAGCTCAGATGTTTAAATACTCTTGCAGAAAGCATGCTACAATGTGTGCTGTTTGCTTTGGCAAAAGGCATGTGTTTACATGGTTTCTCATACAAACAACTATTTCACCTATGCTCTGTTCAGTTTAACAATGACTAGTGTTTTGTAAAATTTTACAAGCAACCATGACAAATATTTTTCCTCCAGATTTTTATACAAACCTTGGGTAGATTTAATGTGCGCATATTACCTTTATTATTAATAATAATGACACTACCTGGCTTTTTCCTTTCTTAAAGATAGTAAATATTTTTCAGTTTCATACATAATGGGTAGTAGAATATTCAGAATACATATTCCAGTTCTGATGAGATCAAACAGACATGTTCTGTGATGTGTATCATGGAAAATAAAAGAGGCATTACTCTTATTTAAAAACCTCTATTGTGACAATCAATTATAAATCATTCCATTAATTTTCTAGCACTGCAGCTTTGGGAAGCTTTATTCATATAATCTGCTGTCTTGTACCTTAATATATTAAATATTTCCTTTTTAAGACAGTAATGTCTGCCAACTGAAACTACAGAGCACGTTAGTTCGTGTTTAAAGCAGGCATTCAGTTGTCATATTGCAGCACCGCTAATTCAGTGCTGAAGACTTCTTTACTAGCTGTTATACATTTAAAATCAAAATAACAAGTATGCAAATATGCTATTAAAAGAAAGCAGTACTTACTTGAGAAGGATTCTGCAAGCTTTGTTCTGCTAGTCCACAGACTGAAATGGTAGAGCCAGATTTAGAAGTAGCTTATTAGGTGCATGTTGCTTCAATAGTTACAGCTATTTTTTAACTGAAAGATAGGATCGTTTTCTTCTAATGAAGGCAGCACACAATGATACGCTGTCCATGTTGCTATGAGAGAATAAGCTTGCAGAGCAAAGTCAAGCAGTTGCAGAACAACTTACCAAGGGTCATTTGCTATCAACTTCCAGGGCTTTCCTGTGTTGTCACAAACTTTAACAGCACCAAGAAGAGCCAGGGTATGTCACAAATGCAGGAAATTGCTAGTTAACTATATACACTTGAGATTGAATGTGATTGAGTCGGTATTGTTTGTGAATATAAGGAGAATGCTGTGTAGAGCCAAAATCTTTCAGCTGAAACACCCACTGAATTCTCTTAAGGGACTAGGCACTGATATAATTGAAGTGCAATACCTGCTGCTCCTCTTTGCTCAGCTGGCCATATGTTACTTCTAGAGCTCCAACCCTGAGAAAAGAGTGTAGGAACTGCCCTAAAGGGATCACACAAATGTTAAAAACTACTTATTTTGGATTGTCTTTGATGTTATACTTTTGGAGTTTCAGTGATGTCACCTTTTAAAGTTTTTAAGTATTCTTGTTAGAATTCTGCCCGTGTATAGCCCAACATAAATATATACTTCATGGTCCAATAGTCAATTAGTCCTGCAGTTTTGCACTGCAGAGAAGAAGCTATCCTTTAAATGTAGCCATGCATTTTGAAATGTTCTACTTTAAATTGTCTTTTACACAAGGTTGGTTTTGGCTAGAGTGATATCTGTGGTGTGTTTATCAATTAGAAATTACCCTGAGTAACCAGGTTTTGGCTTATCTTGCTTTGGCTTGTCCGAAAGACTGGAACTTTCATCCCTAATGTGAAGACGAGTGTGAACTGTGCTATCACTCATGCTTTTCATCATTACCTTCACAGCCTCGGATGGGAGGGGATGGCAAATGGTCAACCACACCTCCATGCCTTGACTTGAAAGAATAAAAGTTGTCAGGGGAGTGGGAGGGATGACTGGTTACATTAAGGTATTGCACTGCTGCTGTTGAGTCCCTACATACACCCTAGACATTGTGGGAATGCTCAGGAGCTTCCTTTTATAGTTGCTCCTTGTCATCTGTCAGGAGATTGAGTTTATTTCTCCCACTAAGTTTTGAACATTGAAAAATGTGCAAGACTTGGGTGTTCAAGAAGGTGTATCTTCCCAGCATCCTAATGGCAAACTCCTAACATCAGCACCTTCCATTCACCATTGAAAAAAAAAAAAACAACCCAACAACAACAGATCTTTCCTCTTAAAAGGCATCAATTAATGTCTATAGGCTGACACTGAAGTCAAAACTCTTCAGAAGATCCTGAAATTGAGCATGTCCTGGCTTTAACAGCTACAAGATACAGACACAGAGCTGAGGTTACTATCTCACAAATCCTGGTGATTTCAATAGTAGAATGACTCCTGAAGCTGTAAGCCCCAGCTTGTGTTCCCATTTGTTTTAACCACTGCTGGTATGGAAAATTTGGGGATTTTTTTTTTTTTTTCCAGACCAGCAATGCCACTACATAGTTCTGTAACCAGTTTTTCCACAATAAAATCTTTTGCCTAGCAAATTCTTCCCCTCAGGCTCAATTACAGTTTAGCAGCAGACTGATGAGTTCAAGCCAAATGTAAATGGACAGTCATTATATGCCAGAAATGAGGGGAAGTGAGGAAACCTATTTCATTTCTTGAGTTCTTTCTCTTCAGTGAGCTGATATGAAAGGAAAGGAAACATGACTTAAATAAAAAATGTATTTAGCCATGCCATACTTAGAGCTGGGAGATTAGAGAAACAAAATATTGCCCAGTTGTGTGTTCATACCCCTTTACCTCTGGCTTTTACAGGTGTAAAACAGGTCAATTCCAAATGCATCAAATAAAATTCCAGTTCTAGTTTCCAAGAAAGCTTTTCTCATGAACTACAGCTAAACTGTATTTCTTTGCTACCTCATTTTTCCAACTTCTTGGTTTGCTTTTCTTTTTGCACGCTGTACCAAAAAAGTATCTTTTCTCCTTTCACTTCCTGCCTCCCCTTGAGTAAAGCTTTCTCATGAATCCATAATCCTATTGTGAATTTCTATACAGGAAACCTGCAGCATTTCAGAATGAATGGCTGGCACAGCCACTGAACTTGGGAAAAGATACAGAATTTCTGATCACTAGCCTGGCTGAGAAAACAGTGATATGATTGATTCTAAGTATATCTTGCAGAACACTGCTATCTAACCACTCATTCTTTCTCATTTATTTTTCTCCACCTCTCTCTTCTCTCAGTAAAATAGTTGCTAACAATAACCTCAGCAGCAGTAAGAAAAGAAAGTACAGTCAAGGCTCAACTGAATTTCATCAGTAATGTGACTGGAATCTTTGGTCTTGCCCTTTTATGGGATTTGAATTGGATATTTAAAAACTCATACAATGTGAGAGGAGCATGTCTTAGAAGGGCGAGGAAATGAACAATGAGCAGTTATTACTAAAAGCTGGTGAAGAAAATGCAAAAGCAGTCTAGTGAAAGACTGATACCATTACTCAGTTTATCACTGGTTATATTATTTAATTTGCTGGTAACTTAATTAAGAGAGCATGCAGTTTTTGTTGTACCAAACAGAATAAGGACCAACTCTTCTTGTACATTCCAGATCAATTTGAATGACTAACAGGGATTGCCACAGAAAAAGTGTTGGGTTATTTAAGTATTATCTATGAAGAAAGAGTGCTTCTTCAAGTGATCCTGAGTAATATATGTAAAAGCAATCATAATACTTGAAAGAGAATGGAAGTTTTGGGAGGTTCAGTGACATTAATAGTCACCTTTCAGCATCATCTTTTAAATATCTTATGTTATCAATAGTCTCATTGTATCAAATCTAGATATAAAATAACCTCTGAACCTGCATTTCTAAGCAAAAACTGACAATGTCCAGCTTGTATCTTGGAGGCCTAAATTGTGTCTGTGGGATTATTCTGCCTTTCTACATCCTCTGGGATTGTTCAGCAGAATAACTATGTCTCATCTGGCTGCAGTACTCATCACTCTGCCAAGTGCAATCAAATGTAGGCAGAGGAGAGGGCAGATAACCTTGCAAGAGGGGGTGTGCTGCAAATTCAGGCAATATATAGCAAGTTCCCTTTCATGTGTGCACTAATTTTTTGTTTCACCACATTTATCATTCTCCACACATAGCCTTCTATCTGCACATCAGTCAGGCTCAGCTTTTGGCAGGCTGGCCATTGCACACCTCTGCAAGGATTCCCAAAGAAGGATTTTGCATTTGTATCAGCATCTGGACACATCTGCCAAAACCATAACGTACACTGAAAATAGATGTTCATATAATCAACCAGGTTGGAAGAGACCCCCCAAGATCAGCCAGTCCAGCCTAGCACCCAGCCCTATCCAATCAACTAGACCATGGCACTAAGTGCCTCATCCAGCCTTTTCTTGAATGCTTCCAGGGTCAGTGACTCCATCACCTCCCTGGGCAGCCCATTCCAATGGCAAATCACTCTCTCTGGGAAGAACTTCCTCCTAATATCAAACCTATACCTCCCCTGGCACAACTTGAGGTTTGTGTCCCCTTGTTCTGTTGTTTATTATTGTGTCCTTTGCTGGGACCTGATGATTCTAGAAACTTTTGGTTAGATTTTGTGTTCCAGTGAGCCTTGCCTTTTTATTTCTAACAAAAAGCCCATGCAAATGTCACATGCAATGATTTTTGAGGAGAATAAACTTTACTTTTGGCAAAATACATAGGAATTTGATGGTGTAAAGCTGAAAACATTATTAAAAGTAGAGAATATAATACCACCATGTTGAAGTTATTGACTTAATATAGCTTGAAGCAAAAAATTCTTAACCTTGGGGCAGCACTACTAAAGCAACATGACCTGTAAATTTCCTGTTACCTATAAATTTCAAGCATATTTGTTTAACTCTGGAAATAAATCCATGAAGCTGGAAAGCTTGTGGAATTGATGAACTATTATTGATTCCTTTTGGGTTTTTCTTCTGTTGTTTTGAGTTTATGGATTTTCAACAAGTGCTCTTTATACCATCTGTAACCAGAATTTTCCCAGTATGCTGCCAGTGCTGCTTCTCTAGTTATTTCTCCTGAAATTGCTTCAAGAAGATAGGGAAGGCAAAACAGAAAAATCAAACTCCAGATGCTAAACAGATTTGCAGAAGTGCATATGCCTGTTAAGGTCTATTTAGCCACCTTTTTGCCAAGTATATTTGTTGTGCTCTGTTAAAGTTGACTCTCTTGAAAGTTAGTCTCTTTTTCAGACCCTTCAAGGTACAAAAAGTACAGCTTTTGCCGTGCTAGCTAATGTGCAAAACCAATTCTTACAAACCATTAGTGTGTCTCCCTGACAAAGACCATTCTAAAGCAGTCGAGTGGTGATGGGGTGGCAGCTGTGCCCACTTGTAAAGTGATAGCAGGGTTATGACACAGAAAAAACGAAATTATGATTTCCAGGGACTATCAGGTCCCTCCCCTGGGACAGGACTTTGTCTCCGTAGTCTTCTTAAGGGAATCTGGGCTCCCCCAAACTACCACACTACTACTTAGAAGTACCTTTTAACTGTTTCACTAACTAATCTTTCACAGTCTTTAGCAAAAACAGGAAGATAAATGAATAGCTTAGAGTGTTAAAGGTACAAAAGATTACTTGTGATTTAGACATAACGTTCTCATTTTCTGGTATGCAGGAGATGGTCAACAATAGGTTCAAAATAATGTTTGCTTGCTTGAGTGACTGAGAAAATGCTGATTGTTTTAGAGTGCACGTCTCAGCCCAGGATATAATATGGATATTGCTTCAGAGCCTTACTTTGAACATCCTGCTTTTCTCTTAGAAGGGAATATGAAGAATAAACTTATCTCAAATCTTAGAATCAGAGAATGCATCAAGACTGGTTTGGAAAGGGATTTCTAGACATCATCAATCAGGGACATCCTCAACTAGATCAGACTGCTAGGAGCCCTTTCAAGCCTAATTTGGAATGTCTACAGAGATGGGGCCCCCACAACCTCCCTGAACAACCTGTCCCATTGTTCCACCACCCTCATAGTGAAGTTCTTATTCCAAATGTCCAATCTAAATCTGTCCTTCTCTGTGTTAAAACCAATGCTTTTGTCCTAGAGAGAATTGCCTTTATAAAAGGTGCCTTCCCAGCTTTCTTATAGACTCCCTTCATGTACTGGAAGATCTCCCCAGAGCCTTCTTTTATCAAGGATGAACAATCCCAATTTCTTCAGCCTGTGTTTGTAGGATATGTGTTCCAGTTTTCTGATCATTTTTGTGGTCTTCTTCTGGACTCTCTCTGTCAGGTATATATCCTTCTTGTGTTGAGAGGCCCAAAGCTCAACACAATACTCCATGTCAAGCCTCAGGAGAGCAGAATAGAGCGGTGGAATCAGTGCTGTCAGTCTGCTGGCCATGATGCTTTTGATGCAGACTAGGCTGTAAGTGGCCTTCTAGGCTGCAAATGTGCATTGCTGACTCATGTCCAGCTTACGTCATTCTTAGGGACTGTAACTCACCAAGATCCCAATGTAGCTCTAACCCTGTCCAGAATTTAAAGATATCCATCAGCTCTGAAAATTGAAAGTTCTATTTCTTGGCAGGTGTCATTAACACCTGCTAGTGGTACACTACATCCTATTCTACCAGGTAGTATGACAGCTGCAGAGTGGTAATACTGTGGTCTATTTCCTTTGCTGAAATGTATTGCTTCTGTTTTGGGGACTGACGGATGGTTTCTGTCAACAAAGAGCACCATACTGACACACCCACTAAAATCACAACAGCACAGAATCAGGAATTTTAAGGTAATTATTATGGGGAAAATCATCTTTATATCACCTTATCATGTAAAACAACCTTTTTTTTTTTAAAAAAAAAAAATCTGTGTCTTTCAAAATGTACTACAATTTAAACACTCCCAAATTTATTTAATAAAGACTAAATTAATGAATTTAGTAGTGCTTGATTGAATTTAGTCTTTAATATTTATTTATTTAATGGAATCATGTGGATCTTAGATTTCATTTAGAAAAAAAGAGGAAGCTGGGCTTTAGCAGAAATACCTGCTAAGTATTGCATCTGAAAAGATACATCTTGGGGAGGGGAAATTAATTGATGCGAGATGATATTTCTCAAAATTAATAATGTTTATTAATTTTGCTACTCAGAATTCTCACCACCCCAGACCACTCATTTTAATAGTATTTTGGTTCTTATACAGTTATGGAAACATTCTACGGATAATATCTACACCTAATATAATCAGCAAAATATATAAACATTAATTGACCTGGAAGAGAAAATTCCCATGGTCAAATGCTGCTTGTGGTCAATATGCTGCTGGCCCAGTAGATGGGCTCAAGGAGCTCTTTCTGCTCTATAGCAGAAGGCAGTAGAGAATTACAAAGAGGCATTTAAGCATTTACTCACAAATTATTATTATCACCCTCATGGGGGCTAGCCACAGCCCAAACAGTGCCCAAATGCTTTCAGGGGACTCTGTCTTGTCAGACATTGAGGCTTGAATCTTCCCAGCTTCTGGGGAAAGGACGCAGACAATCTCTGACCTTGTTCTCCTGGCTTTCTCTGGATGATCTATGTATATGTGCAGGGATTCTAGGCAGGACCTTCAGGTGCAGAAGGCAGATGTTGTGCAGTCTCAGCACAATGTCATGCTGGCCACACAGGCTGATCACGTGCTGGCATCCAGGGTCTGCTCCTGGTAACTCGTGGCAGTGGAGTTCACAGGCAAGCAATAAGGCAGTGTGCAATAGCAGCAGGGCTGGGCACAGCAGAGAGAGCAGGCAAAGAGCAGGGAAGCAAAGGCAGGTTGTTCGCCTGCATATCTCCCTCTATCAGGGTGGGCAGAGATTAATTGCCCTTTGGACACAGAAAAGCCAATCAGGATGGCAGTTAGCCAAACCATACCACATTAGGCAAAGCCACAGGCTCACTTTTCCCTAACTTGGGAAAAGCACAGGCCTTGCACTAGGCAGGCACAAGCTAAGTGTGGGTACCTTACACCACAGGACCCTGGGCAGCCCAGTCTCGGTGGCTCCAGGTTCTTTTGTGTCCATTTCTGCACTTGCCTGTCTGGTGGAGCAGAAAAACATGCCTAGGCAAGGCAGGACATGTATAAGCCTATTTTGGGCCTAGCAGGCCTACCATAACAATAGAGAAGTGAAAAAACTCCCAAACAAAGAACCATCATTCAACTTAAACTTTAATTAATTGGCACCATATCTGACACATAAAACAACAGCTTTTAATAGCCAGAAATTATGGTTTGTTCACATTCCAATTTGCAGTTTGAAGATGTTTTGATAGGGCTGGGTGATAGGTTGGACTGGATGACCTTGGAGGTCTCTTCCAACCTGGTTGATGATTCAGGACACTGAGTGAACAGCATGACCTCTCAGAAAACATGATCCAGCTCCAAATAGATCTAATGTGTTGAAAAGTGCTGATCAAGACTAAACCAAATTACTCTTGAACAGGTTTGATTCTTCAGAGGACTAACAATAGTACCTGCTGCAGTAATGATTAAACTCTAAAATGGACGTTCCAGGTGATCCCCTGTAGGTGTACACACACTAGACATCCTTTTAATAAGCTTTTAATATATTTGTGGCTGTAAGGAACCTCAGAATTTCATCATTCAAATGGTTACGTTCAGGTTAATTTTGATCTTCCTAAAAATTCAAGGAGCTTCAGAAATTTAGCTTGAAATTGTGATTGATCTGACTGCTATCCCATTTAGGATTGTTACATAAGAGCACTGCTGGGTAGCCCTGGTGACTTATCAGAGACCTGCCACAAAGTGTGATGTTCCAGTCTTTTATATGGATTTTAGCAAAGCTGTGCTTTACACAGTATTTCATGTCTTAATTCCTGAAGAACTATTCTGTTATTGCTCCTGTCCTCGAGGAATTTCCCTGAAGAAATGATGCTTGAGCGTATCCAGAGAAGGGCGACGAGGCTGGTGAGAGGCCTTGAGCACAGCCCTACGAGGAGAGGCTGAGGGAGCTGGGATTGTTTAGCCTGGAGAAGAGGAGGCTCAGGGGTGACCTTATTGCTGTCTACAACTACCTGAAGGGTGATTGTGGCCAGGAGGAGGTTGCTTTCTTCTCTCAGGTGGCCAGCACCAGAACGAGAGGACACAGCCTCAGGCTGCACCAGGGGAGATTTAGGCTGGAGGTGAGGAGAAAGTTCTTCACTGAGAGAGTCATTGGACACTGGAATGGGCTGCCCAGGGAGGTGGTGGAATCGCCGTCCCTGGGGCTGTTCAAGGCAAGGTTGGACGTGGCACTTGGTGCCATGGTCTAGCCTTGAGCTCTGTGGTAAAGGGTTGGACTTGATGATCTGTGAGGTCTCTTCCAACCTTGGTGATACTGTGAAATATATTGTTTAAAGAGGCTTTCTTCTGCTAAAATATCTTATTTCTGTCCGCTATTAAGACCATGTCTTACTTTTGTGCTTTCAAGGGGATTATAATGAGGTAGGCTGCACTAACAGAACAGAAATTCACAGTCAATTTGGCAAAACTATTCAGATACTGATGCCGGATTTTAGTGATAGATAGTGGACCAACAAAACAGCAATGGTTATTGATGCATTACCTGTATTTTTTTTCTGTGTGGGGATGCTTTCTCTTCCTGCTTTTGAGTTGTAAGGTTTGTGTGTGAGTATTCATATTTGTTTTGCTCAACAGCATAGTGAACCAGAGTTCTTATAGGAGAAAGTTTGATTATGGAGGAGGTTTGATTTGCATTTTGATACAGGATGTTACTCCTGGGTTTTGAGAGCTAAGAACTTCTACCTTCATTGCTACTAGGAAAAATATAGTGAATCTTCTATCATTATTGTTACAAGGTTGGATAAAATAATAGTTTACGTGGAATTTGTGGCATATGCACCTTTGGGACCTTTTATTCCTGCAGAGTGTTTTGTGATTCTTGTGTTTGAAAGAGATAGGAAGGAAGCTGAGGAAATAAAGCATGTCTATGAAGTTCAGAGCAGCCTTTTCCAGGCTCCTACAAAAGGTTCAGCATGTTATTTGAGATATAGCAGTCCTCATAGCACACAGCAGCTATGTGCACTAACACTTTGTCAAATACTGGAATGAACAGAAATTGTTGTCTGTTTTAAATGAACTGTCTTTAAAATTGCAAAACTTGCCTTAAGTAATATAGTAGATCACAGGCTGAGAGGCAATCTCACAGGAGGAACTGCTTAGAGAGGATAGCGTGTGCAATATAAGAAGGAAAGCAGGAAGGGAGATTTCATGAAGCTAATGCATTGAGTACAGGTAAATTCTGATTCAATCTACCATACACAGCATCTTGAAATGCTGATGTTTTTCTGGACAGTTTGGATGAGGTTGCTTTGCTGAGCTGAGTGCAAATTTAACTACTTCAGACAGTCATAAGACATTAGAGGATGATAGTTTGCAGAAGTGCTCAGTGTTACTGACATTGAAAATTCAATCAAATCCCTGATATTTAAATGTGGTAGTGCCCATGCACCCAACATTGACTTTTTTGAGACAAATAAACACACAGAATAAGATGACTGTTGTCTTTTGGTTACATTTGCTGCCCTGAGGCATCAAGAGGTTTCTCAGGAGACAGTAGATGTCTTCAGGCTTAGCCTTATCATTCAAAGAAGGGTTGCTTATCAGAGCTCCTGGACCACAGTGAACATTCCAGATCCCTTTGTCTCACTCCTTTGCTTGCATGTCCAATTTGTCCCATGTTTTTTTGGTCTAGAACCATCTTTTCCAGATATGAACGATACTGCTTTTCTCATATGTGTTCAGAGAGGAGAAACAACTGAAAATTTCCTGAATGCCTGAATTCTGGCAAATCTGATTTATGCTCCATGAGTCTCTGCATGACAAAGTCATCTCTATTGGGTCCATGAAGAACTATTTAGACACAATCTCTTCAGAAATCTTTTGGGAAAATGGTATGTCCCATATGAATGGAATTATACCTCTCCTATGAGGAGAGGTTGAGGGAGCTGGGCCTGTTTAGCCTGGAGAAGAGGAGGCTCAGGGGTGATCTTATTATTGTCTACAACTATCTGAAGGGGCATTGTAGCCAGGTGGGGGGTGGCCTCTTCTCCCAGGTAACCAGCAATAGAACAAGGGGACACAGTCTCAAGTTGTGCCAGGGTAGGTATAGGCTGGATATTAGGAGGAAGTTCTTCACAGAGAGAGTGATTGGCATTGGAATGGGCTGCCCAGGGAGGTGGTGGAGGCACCGTCCCTGGGGGTCTTCAAGAAAAGCCTGGATGAGGCACTTACTGCCATGGTCTAGTTGACTGGATAGGGCTGGGTGCTAGGTTGGACTGGATGATCTTGGAGGTCTGTTCCAACCTGGTTGATTCTATGATTCTGTACATCTTACGTGAAATCTCATGCTGCATTAAGTGAAGTTGATTTGGAGGAAGGCAAGATACCTTCCTTTCTGTAGAATATATTCTCCAGCTGAAGTTGTTCAGTTCCTATATCATGGTAATCAATCATGCTAATTACCCTACAATAATGTGATAGGGCTACATAGGAGGTACTTTATCACACCAATTGCTGCACACAGGGAGATGAAATATTTATGCAAATGCTGTATAAGATTTTGGTATGATTGGATTGTGGTGATAATGTATTTATAGTTACCTCTCTAAAGCAGCATAATTAAGTGCAGAACCAACAGAGTCAAAATTTGTTAAGAGTACAAAATATCTTGTTAAGGCATTTTTATGTAGAATAAAAGCCCTCATTAGATTTTCAGAGAAATGAACAAGTTATGAAAGCTAAAGTACTATTTATCAAAACAATGTACTATACTTAATACAAGAAATACATGATGTTAGGAGGACAGGCTCCTGTTTTGTTCTAACCAAGAACTGCTTAAACCAGACTTACTGCCAAACTGCAGCTGGGGAAACTTCATTTTCCCTTCATAAGGCTTTCCCAGTAATTTCAAATCAAGACCTTTACCTTTTTTGTACATAGGTGGAACTGCCTATGCAGTACTATCTATGATGGTTTGCATGCTACCCACCCCCCCCAACTCTTATGAAATCACCCAGACTAGACTCATCCAAGCTCGAAATTAGAATGAAGCTTTATATTTACAGCTTAGCACAATACACAAGCAGGAATTTACAAAATACACAGCTATATACAGTAATATACAAGTTAAAAAGAGTAATACAGAAACACAACACCCCTCTGAGAAACCAGAGTCCCTAGGAGGGGCTCCCAACCACCCTTCCACCCCCTTTCCACCCCTCCCAGACTTTGCCTTACATTCATGGTGAGTTTGGAGAATTGGCCAGGGGGGTTAGGAAGCAGATGGATTAGTTAGACAGCAGGTTAGGGAGATAAAGGAGGTAGCCAGAGCCAGAGAGCAACTCTGTTATCTATATTTATGTTCTTGTTTTTATACATCTCAGCAAGCCTATGAGTGAAGTAGACATCACCATTGCTTCCTTTTTCACAGCCTATAATCTAATTCCTCTCACTAAAATATCCCAGTTAGGCTCAAATTAGGACACTGTCCATGTTGTAATTCCCACAAACTTTCCTGGGGTGATTGCAGCCAGACATGAATGAAATAATCTCTGCCTAAGAGGTGTATTTCGGTTTAGAAACCGGCATGAATTCTCATTAATTACATGAATGCCACCATTGTTCTCAGAATGCTGCAAATATACTATAACTTTAACCATGAAATGCTTGAGTTAACAACTGGCCATGAGTCATGCTATTTTGCCATTTATGCCTGTTCCACTACTCTGCTCAAGATGGGTTACCCAGTAGCTTCTCAGACAAAGCGTTTGGCCAGCAGTTACAGTGCAATGTAGCCCCTGCTCTTTATAAGGCAAAGTGTTCTGTTCTTCACAGAGCACTTTTGAGGACAAGCCTTTTCTCTCCCATATTAAGCACAGCTCAATCACAACATTTGTTGTATTAATAGCTCGATTTTGAAATGTTTAATCCACTGAACTAATGAGACAGCATTTTGTTTGGTTTTTTTTCTAGCACATAGGAAAGGCACATTATGCACTAATCTTACCATAAAGTAACTTATATCACTCATACACAGTGTAGCCATTTAAGAGCTAGTGCTCTATTTTGATTCTGAACTATAAAAAAGAGAGAGGACCTTTCTGGTCATTCTTTTGAATAGACTGAATGAGCAGGGCATTGATTATTAAAAAAAAATAAGTGTGTATCATGCATTGATATGCTAAGAGGGGTAGAAAAGCAATCTATAAACCCTTATTGCTGTCTACAACTACCTGAGGGGTGATTGTGGCCAGGAGGAGGTTGCTCTCTTCTCTCAGGTGGCCAGCACCAGAACAAGAGGACACAGCCTCAGGCTGCACCAGGGGAAATGTAGGCTGGAGGTGAGGAGAAAGTTCTTCACTGAGAGAGTCATTGGACACTGGAATGGGCTGCCCGGGGAGGTGGTGGAGTCGCCGTCCCTGGAGCTGTTCAAGGCAGGATTGGACGTGGCACTCGGTGCCATGGTCTAGCCTTGAGCTCTGTGGTAAAAGGTTGGACTTGATGATCTGTGAGGTCTCTTCCAACCCTGATGATACTGTGATACAATTTCTCATTGTTCACTCTGCCTTCTGCCTTCCACCCCCTCCACTGCTCTTCCGTGCATGACTGACTCTTGACTGACAAGACAACACATGAGATTTTATTGGCTTTCTATCTGGGGAGAGAGAAGAAGGTGGTGTTGGACTCTTCTGGGGTTTCTTTGTCCAGCAGAAAGGATTAGATTTCTGTATTATTTCAAAATTGTATATAATTGTAAATACAGGTAAATATATTGTGTATACATTCTTGTAAATTTAGCTTGCTGTAAACTATAGCTTTATCTTACTTCCAGCTTCCTATCAGCTCTCTGAGCTGGTCTGGTAAATTTCATTTTGGGGGGAAGGGGGAGAAGAAGTTCCCAACCCATCACACACAGATGCTGTACCTCAACCATTTTTAGGTCAAAGTCATACTAAGGTAATGACCAAAATTGGTGTGCAGTCTATATTTGTAAGTAGAGCTGACTGTGTTTGCATAATAGGAAAATTATCATCTCTAGCATTTGGGCTAACTGGTACAAAATAACTGTATCCATACTGTTATCTCTCCTAGCTCCATAATAGGAAAGTTATGTGTCTTTCCCACTCAGAATGTTTCTTTGTCCATATTAATTCTTTGACTGTGAGGAGAAATTACTTAGGAAAGAGCTAGTTATCCTGAGACAAAGCTTTGCCAGACTATAATGTCATTATAATATGTTTTGGTTTTGTATCTTCATCACTGTTCACTAACGTAAGTCTGGTCTACCTAGGACAGTTATATCTCTTGTTTATCAAAAAAGCCACTGGATTTCTATTCTGCCACATTTCTGTTTCTTCAGTTTCCATCTGAACTCAGCTAAGATAACAGCCATGTTATTACTGCTGTTTTATTTCCTTGAACTGTGCTGTTGCATCTTTTTTCTTTATGTCTGGGTCTTGAATAACACAGATAGCTTTGTGTCCACTCAACAGTCACTATCAAATTGTGGTTGGGGCTGATCTAATTTTTATTTTTACCTAGCTAGTTTCACCTAACTTCAATGCAATGTGATAGTTCAACACGGTGTTTTTCTGAGTTCCACGCAGAAAGTGTTCCTGAGTAGCTGTATCTTTTACCCAGCATTTGTCAATTCGGTGATGCTGCTTTCCTAGAAATGGCACTAAGTTTATTTTTCATCATTTTTATTCCTTCTCCCCCCACATTCTCACCTGTTGAGGTGCTGGAACGTGTCCAAAGAAGGTCAACAAGGCTGGTGAAGGGCCTGGAACATAAACCCTATGAGGAGAGACTGAGGGAGCTGGGGTTGTTTAGCCTGGAGAAGAGGAGGCTCAGGGGTGACCTCACTGCTGTCTACAACTACCTGAAGGGAGGATGTAGCCAGGTGGGGGTTGATCTCTTCTCCCAGGCAACCAGCAAGAGAACAAAGGGACACAGTCTCAAGTTGTGCCAGGGGAAGTATAGGCTGGATGTTAGGAGGAAGTTCTTCCCAGAGAGAGTGATTTGCCATTGGAATGGGCTGCCCAGGGAGGTGGTGGAGTCACTGTCCCTGGAGGTGTTCAAGAAAAGCCTGGATGAGGCACTTGGTGCCATGGTCTAGTTGACTGGCTAGGGCTGGGTGCTAGGTTGGACTGGATGATCTTGGAGGTCTCACCCAGCTTGGTTGATTCTATGATTCTGTATTTTTTACACCTATCCATCCTGCTTTTTGCTTAGAACAAATACAGTCTAAAAGTAGCATGCTCTTTTATTTCTTAGTGCATGGATTAAGAATTTTAACTTTTAGGTACTTAAGCTTGAATATTGTGCCACCATAAATAATTATAATCCATGTCTAGGAAAAGGCTAGTGCTAAGATTTAGAAGTTTGTTATTTCTGATGATAAGTAAATCCTGCTCAAATTTAGGCTGAATACTTATTTTTCCAAAAAGATCTTGCCATAATGTCTATCAAGATATATTTAATGAAACTTTCAGAAACACCTCCTTCTTTTCTTTACTCATAAATGTATTAATTTGCACACAACATAGTTTATGACTTAAGATCTAATATTTATGTTGTGAGCTACACTGTACTCTGTCATAGTAACCTTGAAACCCCTTACATAAAGAAAGGAACAACCTATAGTATGCAACCTTGTGGATTTTTTGGTTTTGGGTTTTTTTTGTGTGTGTGGGGGGTTTTTTTTGTTAGTTTTGTTTTGGTTTTCCCCACAGATATGTACAAAGATTAGGATGCAGTTTGATGTTCTGACTATATTTATAGTCGTTGCATTGGTCCTTTAAGAACTTTGGACATCTCGAAACCATGATATCAACCACGGTAGTTAAAACCCATTTAAGATGGAAAATCTGCCTTCATTAAAATCTTTTGGTGGTAGTGAACACTTCATTTCAAATTCCCCACTTCTCATTTTCATTTAAAAAATATTATTTTGGAGGTTCAAATAGAAAGAATGTTTGCTAGGGCAGCTTCTGCTGGTGAAAGGCAAAAGGAGAAGTAGAATCACAGAACTGAACTGCCCTGACTGGAAGTGCCCTTAAAAGATTGTCCAGTCCAACCTTTCATGGGAAAGGAAGCCTAGATAAGAAAATGTAGCACTCTGTCCAATCACATCTTGTAAACTTCCATTATCACCATAAGTTGTGATGTTGCTGTTGGCCCTTTCCTGTCATAGAAGCACTTTGCTAGCTCATGTTCAACTTCTTGTCTACCAGGAATCTCATGTCCTTCTCTGAAAATCTGCTTTCCAGCTTGTTGGCACCCATCTTGTATCAGAATATGAATCATTCCTCCTCAGGTGCAGGAGTTCTTTCACATTTCTGTTTATTGAACTTCATTCCTCTCTGCAGATTTCTCCAGGTCTCCCTAAAATGGCAGCACAACCATTTAATGTATGAAACACCCCTCCTAGTTTTTCTATTATCTACAGTCTTGTTGAAGATACACTTACTGCAATCAGTCAGGTCATTAACCAAGGTGTCAAACAATATTATTCACAGTATCCATCCTTGAGGTATAGCACTGGTGACTGATCTTTATTAAACAAAAAGAGGACCAATGTATTTGTGTATGGTAAAATGAGTAGAAAAGGTAAAGGAAGGGGACAATGAAATTTTGCATATTGTGCTTAGCTCAGATACTTTGATATTTCCTCCTTTATCTTCCTTTCTTAAAGACCAAAGTTATACAAGAAGTTGGTGGGGAAGGGGAAACAGTAGAGTTTACATGCATCTGGAATATTGACATGTGAAAGAGCACTTTTGTTTGCTGTAGAAACTTCTAATCGTTTCAATATCTATTACTGCTAGTGAATAATAAACCAAGATGCAAAGGAATGACAAGATTCAGATACAGCATGAAGTATCTAAAAAATAATGGTAATCTGAAAATGAAAAATAACTTAATACCATAAAAGCATTTTGGGGAAACAGAAAATAACATCACTTTCATTACTGCTTGCATGAAACCAAAGTAATCTGTGAATAGAAGCACTGCAATTATTCAGAAGATCCCATTTTCTTCTTACCACCAAAGACAAATCTCAAAATAATGTCTCTGTGTGCTTACTTTTTTTCAGTATTATTCTTGCATAAAGTTTTTCCTGAGTGTAGGCAAAATCAAGGCTCATTAAGGCCCTAATACAAGCTCACAGTTGTAGGGATGTTTTTGGCAACAAAATAGGCACTGAAAGGATTTCTAAGAGGTAAAAGGCATTTCCAGTGTGGTTAAGCGAGAAGCCCTTTCACAGCTTAGAAGGCAGAATGGAGAAGGGAGAGATTAAATTGGATAGAGATCAAAATAAAGGATTCAATTGTGTAAATTAAAGGTGACTTGATAGATAAAGTGGCCTTCAGAATGAGTACACACCTTCCCTTACTCTTTTAGCTTGAGAGGGTCAGTTAGTCTTTGGCACCTCAGTTATCCATTTCCAAACACATAATTGCCTTAAAACAACAAAATCATGCCAGACAGTGGAATGCCCAGGGAGTGCAGAGGAGTTGTAAGATCCCATGGGGCTTGAGGTGGAAGAGTTATGACATACTGTGGGCAGATAGCCAAGAAGATAATCAGTATGAGAGGAATGAAATCCAAACACATGTATGTACTCTGCCATGGCTTATACACCACTGCATTGCACAAATTGTTTGCTGTGATGCAGCATTTTACAAACTAGAAAACAGGAATGTTTGGGCTAAAAATGCTGAACTGTCATCGGAAATGGCAGATTCTAAGGACTGTATTTCATAATTTGTTTTTCAAAGAGGAGGCCTTGAAAAGAAACATGCCCAAGATTTTGAAGAAAATGCACTCTTTCAAACAATTGGTAATTTATTCAGCTTTGTACCTGGGCAAGATGGTATCTAACACTAATGTATTCTGTAGAGAAAGTGAAGATGCATTCTCAGGACAAACTGCAGAAGACAGAACTTCACTACATTATTACTAAAGCATGCTCAGGCCTCATTCCACAAAGCACCTCTGTCAATCAGCTGGTGTCTTCCTGTGACTCTCAAACAGGATGGCTGAATGTTATGAGTACTTTAATCACTGGACATGTACACTCAGTCACCAATACATTATTGTATACTCTTGTATTTTATTGGATGTTGTTCATAGTCCAAGACGTGAATTTTTGGCTGAGATCTAGTACTTAAATCTCAAAACCTTTTTCATTCTAAAATATGAGATATTATGACCATCCAATAATTTTAAACTACGGCAGAAAGCTTTGTCTGTCAGCTTTCAGTCCACATGATCATTGCTAATTCTGTTTTACAGACAACAAAATGGCTCATCTTTACAGAGTGTCTTGTAATCTGTGGCTCATCATTAAAGAGTGTCTTGTAATCTGTGGCTCATCTTTACAGAGTGTTTTATAATCTGTGGCTCATCATTAAAGAGTGTTTTGTAATCTGTGGCTCATCTTTACAGAGTGTCTTGTAATCTGTGGCTCATCTTTACAGAGTGTTTTATAATCTGTGGCTCATCATTAAAGAGTGTTTTGTAATCTGTGGCTCATCTTTACAGAGTGTCTTGTAATCTGTGGCTCATCATTAAAGAGTGTTTTATAATCTGTGGCTCATCATTAAAGAGTGTTTTGTAATCTGTGGCTCATCTTTACAGAGTGTCTTGTAATCTGTGGCTCATCTTTACAGAGTGTTTTATAATCTGTGGCTCATCATTAAAGAGTGTTTTGTAATCTGTGGCTCATCTTTACAGAGTGTCTTGTAATCTGTGGCTCATCTTTACAGAGTGTTTTATAATCTGTGGCTCATCATTAAAGAGTGTTTTGTAATCTGTGGCTCATCTTTACAGAGTGTTTTATAATCTGTGGCTCATCATTAAAGAGTGTTTTGTAATCTGTGGCTCATCTTTACAGAGTGTCTTGTAATCTGTGGCTCATCTTTACAGAGTGTTTTATAATCTGTGGCTCATCATTAAAGAGTGTTTTGTAATCTGTGGCTCATCTTTACAGAGTGTCTTGTAATCTGTGGCTCATCATTAAAGAGTGTTTTATAATCTGTGGCTCATCATTAAAGAGTGTTTTGTAATCTGTGGCTCATCTTTACAGAGTGTCTTGTAATCTGTGGCTCATCTTTACAGAGTGTTTTATAATCTGTGGCTCATCATTAAAGAGTGTTTTGTAATCTGTGGCTCATCTTTACAGAGTGTCTTGTAATCTGTGGCTCATCTTTACAGAGTGTTTTATAATCTGTGGCTCATCATTAAAGAGTGTTTTGTAATCTGTGGCTCATCTTTACAGAGTGTTTTATAATCTGTGGCTCATCATTAAAGAGTGTTTTGTAATCTGTGGCTCATCTTTACAGAGTGTCTTGTAATCTGTGGCTCATCTTTACAGAGTGTTTTATAATCTGTGGCTCATCATTAAAGAGTGTTTTGTAATCTGTGGCTCATCTTTACAGAGTGTCTTGTAATCTGTGGCTCATCTTTACAGAGTGTCTTGTAATCTGTTGCTCCAGAATACTACTTAGCAATAAATCTCATTATTAATGTCAGATTTCCAAGCAAGCTGTTGTAAAACATTTTGAGCATCCTGTGAATTGCATGATCTTGCCAGTTTCCTCTGAAGCAAAACACAGAGTAAAGGTGTAGAATGAAAGGTCTACATATGGTTTCTTGTACAACAATGAAATGTAATAGCACTACAGTAATCTTCCTTTGTTTGTGGCTTTGGAAGAGAGGAAAAAGAAACCTGCCACGATTAAAATCAGTCGAAAACACAACTTGACTTTTTCCCAGTATTTATTCAACAGATGTTTCAGTGTGTGTGAGAGGATGATTATTCACTGATGAGCAAGACTGGCTATATAACAGCAAACAGATGACTGACACCTAGATTCAAACATGGATATTGTACAAATGCTAATATGAAATCTGATGCGGTGCTGATGTCTACGAAGTGACAGCAGGAGATAAGAGACTGCAGTAGAGTGAAGTTGACTTTTAAACTGGAATTAGTTGGAATTAGGGCAGCATTTAAAAATCTTAACTGCCTGAATTGGAGCTTGACTAATCAAAACACAGAGAAAACAGTTCCACATATCTGCTCCATGGGTGTAAGACAAGGATGTCTGCCTTTTTAAGATTGCTAGCAGTCATAAAGGGTAGGAAACAACTATGGAGATGGAAGGAAAATACAATTTTCTGTATCTTCTGTCCTTATTTTTCATGGAGTTTACTTGGTTACTAGTACAGAAGGCACTGAGAATAGGATCTTACTCACTATGGATTTGCGTTTAAATACCAGAGTAACCTAAACTGAAATGTTATGTTTAGATTGTATATATTAAATTGTTACACAGAAATGGACAACTTCATAAATTCTTTAGATGAGGACTGGCTTTCTTAGTTCTTTACAAGGATTTTGCCTAAAGCAGGCCAGCAAGCTCTTCACTTGCATCTAGAATTTGTTGTGGTTTACTTTTACAAAAATAAATGGATCAGCAGGAATCTGAATTTTGACATAATCTCTAAGATCACAAGACATAAATGGTACTTTACACAGAATAGAAGTGGATCTGCTCCTATATTGAATCCAATCTTGAAACTTGTCTTGTGGGCAACACTTTGCTGACTCAGAGTGAAAAAGAAAGCTGTGTTCTCTCCTGAGTCTGTACACACTAGGGTGGAACCACTTCTGCTTTGCACACAGTGATAAAGAATGGTATTTCTGGTTCCTCTTTGTTATAGTGACCAATGGAATCTGAAAAGTTAAGGAACAAATATTTCTATTAGAACCTGTCCTGGTGCTGGAAAAAACACCCTTACAGAAATAACAAAAATATTCTCAAGACAGAAACTCCTCCTTTGTTGTAGGGGTCAGTTTTGATCTCTCATTTTAAAAATAGTTCCTGGGAATGTTTCACACAGTGATATATCTGAGGCTATAGAGAGCCTCAAGCTCTAATTTTCATGGGGAAGAAAGCCCATGGATAAAGACTTTGGCCATAGCCTACAGCAAGAGCAGACTCCTCCCCTTCCTCCAAACATTTTCCTTTAAAAAAATTACAGTTGGGAAAGAAGATCTAAGTGAAATGGATCAATACATAGGCCTGAATTCCAGTTTTAGTGGGTTTGGGGTGAGGGAGATGTTGGTTGAAAAGGAGAGAAAGCATTTCAAGTGGGGAAAGAACTGTAATTCTAATAACTTTGAAAGTCTGGTATAATTAATGCCTTGTTGTGCCTGGACTGAGTGGTCAATTTAAAGTTAAGCAAAAGTTTGTGAGCTATTGAAATGCAAATGTTATAACCTGCAGTAGGAAACAGGAAAGGTAGGAGACATTTCCAGACTACAGGAGACTTGCAAAGAGACATCTATTCAGATTGCTGTACTGGGTGATTAAAGCAGTCTTCCCTTTTCTGCGCATGGCTCAGAGCTAAACTAGTGAGACAGCTATTAGCTAAAGTAAGGAGAGCCATCTCTTGGGGGTGGGTAGTACAGGAGAGAGAGGCACTCGAGAAAGGACTGGGCAGCCATCGGTATGAAGGTAGTTCACCACACAATCAGTGTCAGCCTCAGTTACACTTTGTTGACTTTCAAAATCCGACAGCCCTCAACTGTGAAGCAGAGGTTGTCCAAGATGAAAAGCAATCAACTGGCCCTGGTAGAAGTAAAGACTGTAATACAGCATTGATTACACTCTAGAACAAGGTGGTGCTCCCCTAGTTACCTGCTCTGTTGAGGCTTTCTTGTCTTTTAATAAGATGATATGAAGGCAATTGACTCATGTAGCCCATAAAACACCAGGTTTAACTTTCTTAAATTCACTGAGAGGTTCAGGGCTAGGTTTTATTGCAGCCCTTTAAGTCTGAACCAAGCCTTTGTTGCTACTAGTTAAGACTTGTCAGAAGAGTTACATCTGCTCATGTTTATCCCAATCAGACACCAGTGGCTCTGCCACTTGATGCTAGGTTGGTATAAGTAACAGTTCAAAATATTGAGACCTTTAAAGCTTGTTCAGAAGACTTACAAAATGGAAAATAGAATAGTGTTGTTTTATTTAACATAAGTGTTTTATTGAAATGTTTTGTTTACAGGCACATAGGAATGGAGAGGGAGAAAGAGATCTATAGGACAGCTACAAGAGGAAGTGCTCCTTCAATCCTTTTTCTGAGTAATTGCCTTAGCAATTAAGTTTTAAGACCCAAGTAAGCTCGAGGCAACTCTTTCTTCTTACCTAAGGTGTCCAGTCTTCTCTCAGAGAAGTGTCTAACAACCATACTGGCAGTGCTTTAGAATTATGTTGCCTTTTATCTTTTCTGTTAATTGTGTTCTTCTTTTGTCTTCTAGGTTGAGGAGATGAATCCCACTTTTTGAGGTATGTATGTTGATGGTTAACGGTGTCACAGTTCTGAGATGGACCTATAGCTCTACAGCTGAAAACTGAGGTGCTGAGGTTTGCTTATGAAAATAAAATCAGTCTCAAGCATAGGGTTTGGACTTTCACCAGGAGAACAAACGATTTTGGTTCCTGTTGCTGATTACAAAAGCAAATAGACTTGTTTCAGAAGTGGAAAAGGACCAAAAATTAGAACTGCAGACCTACCTCCAAATAACTGCTGATTTTCATCTTAGAGCAAGCTGGTAGTTAGATGTGGAGTTGTGTTCCCATATCACCAAAGGGATGGTGTTCTGTGTCCCACCTGATCTGCAGAAGAAGGGGACAATTCTTACTTCTTCCAGGCATGCTGGCTGGCCTAGTAGAACTGACATATCTGATTAAAACTGAATTGGCATATTTCCAGGGTAACTGCATTGTTACTAGAGTATGCTGGTTTCCATAAACAAAAAGATTAAGTGCCTCAGACTGAAAATAGTGTTATACCTAGTGCTATCAATTCTCCCTCAAGAGTGCATGTTTGACATGAGTCTCATTTGTTCATCTAGGCAATAAGGGAGCTGTACCAATGAACTGGATGCTGGAAGGTGAAGAGTGCCTGGTTTTTATGCCATCCTCAGTAAAGAGGTAAGAGGGCTAACCAAATGGAAGATGGAGATACAGCATGTGAGTCAGGCTGCAAGAACAAGTTTCTTGCAAGCAAGCAGAATGAACTAACTATTCCAGTTAGGGATTCACAGATGTGTAGCCATTTTAGGTGGGTGAGTAGAAGAGCTTCCAGCCTTCCTTACAAACTGGATGGATCATCTTCTTTTTGCTGTTTGCAGCTGGAGCACTTCATGCTAGCTAGCGCACTGCTGAACTTTGCCTTGTTTCAGAATAGGGAGGAGGCAGCTGGTGCTGTAACTTGACTGAATCAATTTGTAACCAATCAATTAGAAAACCTGCATGTGCCATGTCCCATTTCCTGGCTAGAAAAGGGAAAAGAGACATTGTTCTGAATTCTGTTGTGTTCCCAACGTAGCATTTCTCCAACTACTAAATTAAATATTATCGCTTGTATATGAGTGCTGCTCTAATCAGCAATTTAAAGGTTTCACTTATTCACTGCTTCCCAATACAGGGGTCATTAAAACCTTGACAGTCCAGTGATTAATTAACTTCTGTTTTTTTATCCATTTGAGGAGGTGTATTTCAACATGAGCAGCAATAATATTAGAGAATAAATTGCACTGTGTTCTTTCCTCAGTGCTAATAGGCTGAAATCTTTGGGCTGAGTAGACTTGAGTGTAATTACAGTGCTGCAGCAGAGGCATTATGAAAAACAGAATGTATTTTGAACAGAACAGGCATTTATTTTCAGGGAGCATTCTGGTTATCTCTGCAATTTTAAGGTAGAAAAATGGTGGTAATCCAAAATAGCTTTTAATTTGATGAGCTGTAGCCTGAACAACATCTACTTAGAAGCTAGAATTCTTTGTCTGGAAATCTTCATGGGCAGAGCTGGTTAACCAGGTCTTCTGAAAGCTAATCAAGCTTTCAACTGTTTGCAGTGAGAAGATAAGATTAAAGTTCAGCTATATGTTAAATGCTAGTTATTAGAATTAGTCTTGGGGAAGAAAATATTGCTAAGAACAAACTTAAATTAAAAAATTCTCCTGGGAAACTTGCCAAATATTGACAGTGTCTCTAAATCCTTGAATCGTGATTTTTAGATTTGTTAGCAGTGCCTTTTCTGTCAAAATATGCATTTTCCAGTGCCTGAAGTAGTGCACAAATTTAGCCAAGGTGTAAGTCTTAAAGTAATTGATATTTGCACAAGCTCAAGAGAGACTTCAGTTTTACAGGCTGATATGTCCAAAAAGTCCATCATGATTGAAAACAGTTAGGCTGAGGCTACAGAAATAATGTGAACTTGATCTGTAATAGCTATTCTGAACCAGGATAAGCATGGACATTAAAGCACAGAGCAGGAAGCTGTCTGTCTTTTTTTCATCTTCTATGACATCTGTGCCCACATCTGATAAAATAGGAGGAGGAATAACAGCTATTGCAAAAGCAGAAAGACCAAGAGCTACATTGTGAAATGGAGAGATGGGGACGAGGAGTCTGATGAAATTAGGGTGATGAAGAAATTAAGTGAAATGATAGTTAAATGGAGTGGAAAGAAATCTGTGGAAAATGAAGAAGCAGATAGGGATTGCAAAAAGACAAAGAATTAGGGACACAGATATTGCTAAGGATAACTAAAGAAGTGTTGCTTACCTGTTCAACTAGTTGATTGGACAGGGCTGGGTGATAGGTTGGACTGGATGATCTTGGAGGTCTCTTCCAACCTGGTTGATTATATGAAAAAAAAACCCCAAAACAATTAGAGGAGGGTGGTATATGCACCTGCAAAAGAAGATTGATGTAGGGAAATGAAACTTGTATAAAGAATATTGAGTGTTTTACGAGTCAAATTAGGAGTCAAATGTAGATTAAAGTAAAATATGCCTGCAGATTCTGAGAACCTGTCTGAGGTATCAGAACTTTAAGAAAGCTTAGAATTAGATAGCCCTCTAGGTTAAGATTTCATTGACTTCAGTCACATCTGTAAGCACTCAAATACACTGTAAATCCAACCTGCAGTGTTCAGGTGGATATGCAGAAAATGAGGCATTTAGTGTGTCAGAGGTGTGACAAACCAACGTCATATGCCACAGGTTTTAATGACATGATCACATATGCTTGTAAGAGGGAACTTAGTTCATAGAATCAACTAGGTTGGAAGAGATCTCCAAGATCATCCAGTACAACCTATCACCCAACCCTGTCCAATCAACTAGACCGTGGCACTAAGTGCCTCATCCACACTTTTCTTGAACACCTCCAGGGATGGTGACTCCACCACCTCCCTGGGCAGCCCATTCCAATGCCAATCACTCTGTCAAGAGCTTCCTTCTAACGTCCAGTCTGTACCTCCCATGGCACAACTTGAGACTTTGTCCTCTTGTTCTGTTGCTGGTTGCCTGGGAGAAGAGACCAACCCCCACCTGGCTACAACCTCCCTTCAGGTAGTTGTAGACAGCAATGAGGTCACCCCTGAGCCTCCTCTTCTCCAGGCTAAACAACCCCAGCTCCCTCAGTCTCTCCTCATAGGGTTTGTGTTCCAGGCCTCTCACCAGCTTCATTGCCCTTTTCTGGACACATTCCAGTACCTCAACATCTCTCTTGAATTGAGGAGCCCAGAACTGAACACAGTTCTCGAGTCCTTCCAGTACAGGCAATTCGTGATACTTTTTGCTGGACTACGTGGCTTTGGTGTTCATGTAGGCATATCCAAATAGGTTTTCCTAGCATTGGAACCTTTTAACAACCAAAGTGATTAAGTTAATCTGTCTTGTAATATAGCTGCACTTTGAATACAAATTATTATAATGGTGATCGCTCCGGATCTGTGCTTGAATTATCCTCTCCTGTTTCTTTGGCCACCTTCTAATCTCCACTACATCACCACTGTACTTTTTGCTAAATGTGTAGGAAAGGACAATGAACAATACTTAACCAAAGAGGTACATTCTGTGTCTTGTGTCACAAACTGTCTCTTGGGAAAGCCTGCCTCTCCTCTGCAGTAATATCTACAGAAGGGGCTAGGCTCTTCCTATAAATAGACAATTGCCTCCTGGCATGAGCAGGAGTTACTGGATGAGAGAGCTCAGCTCTTCAGCAAGAAGGGACTTGCTTTTCCTCTTTCTGAGAAAAGGTATGCCTGACAGGCTCTCACAGAGGAGGAGATAAGAGATTTTCTCTAATCAAGCCTTGATGCTAGTACTTCTATTTCTGAAGCAGGATTATTACAGTCCTTGAGCTTAAATCAAAACAAAACCAGAGTCTTTTGAAGCTAAATGGATTATATTGTCACAACCTCCTGTTCTGGCAGCATAACTCCTTGAATAGTTTTTCTCTTTTTGATCCAAGATAAAGATATCAGTTCATTACTCCTGTGCAGCAGTTCTTCGTGTCTCTAACTTCAATCTTTAACATTTCCAAAGGGCACTTGAACCACTTGGTTTGCAATAACATTTTTTTTTTAATCTAAACTCTTACAGATAAGGATTTTATTTTTCCCTGAGAACAGTTCCTTTGGAATCCTAGTTATTTCTTTCTTAGTATCTCAGATTTCTCATTGACACTTCTGGGTCATGTTAAACTGGTTTTATTTAACCTGTAGCTTTCCCCCCAAGCTTTCTTTTATCATTTTGAAACTCCTATAATTAAATGAAATCCTAATTCTTTACCTAGTATTTTTTTCTAGTATTATCATTTGGATTTGCAAGTAAGTTAAACATTATGATTAATGCAGCAGAAAAAAAGGCTGATTTTGTTTTCATGAGTCTTTTTCTCTACACTGTCCCCAGACACAACTCATGTGGCTTCCATATAAATGTAGTACAGCCCAAATCACCTGCATTCTTTTTATGCCAGCTGTTGGGTAGCTTCAATTAAATTAACTTGTTTGCATCTGAGCTTTGTGTGTCTTTCTTCTTTCTTGCCTCCTTTTCTGTGTAGTCACCAGATGTGATGGTTTGGACTCTTACCCGCCCCCCCCCCCCCACTTTTGTAATTGCCCCAGCTAACTCAGATGGGACTCCAGGAATATAAATGAAGCTATTTATTTACAAGCAGCACAATATACAAGCAGATATTTACAGTATCACAGTATCATATACAAGGAAAAGTAATACAGAAGCACAACTCCCCTCCCAGAAACCTGAGTCCCCAGGAGGGGTTCTCAAACCACCCCAACACCTCCCCCTGCCCTCTCAACCTTACTCCAAATCCTGAGAAAGGAATAAAGGTGCAGCCAAGAGGTTAAGAAGGAAGGTTAGTGGCAGTGAGGTTAAGGAGATGTGGCTAGGTCTGAAGACAAAGGCAGAGTGACACAAAATGGAGAATGTTATCTAATGTTTTTCTTGTTCCCAGAACTCTCAGGGAGACTGATGAGGGAAAGAGACACAATTGTTTTCCTTTTCACAGCTAAATTACCTAGTTCTTTTCACCAAAACATTCTAGCTTTCTTCAAACTAGCACACCAGAGTAAAAAATGATTTAGAAATCTTACATCTAGATAAAATTTTCCTTTATGTTTTTGTGGTGGTTTTTTTTCCCTCAGAAAAGATTATGCATGCGATATAAACTAAGTAGGAAACAAGACTTGGGATTTTGGGATTCTAGTTTTATTTTGAGTGGAGTTTTTGGCCAACTATTTCAATAAACTAACCATAGTAACATTATAATTTTCTATGCTAAGAACACCACCACAGAATCCCACCATCAAAATACATCACATCACCTTCTTTTTTTTTTTTTTTTTAAGGGAAGTCTCCATAAGTTTGTTTCCACCTCTTTCCATTGATGTTTCCATTGATGTCTATGTCTTAGACATCAGTCTCTTTTTGTCATATATAGCTGTGATGCTCTTTCATCCTGACTTTGGGCATTTACAACCTCTGACCACTTTGCTGCAACCATTTGCTTTAGTTTTCTGGGAAAAAAAAACTGCTCTGGTGAGTGAAAGAAATAATTCCTCATCTACAAATTACCTTTGCATTCTTCTGTCTCACTATACACGTCTCTCCAGTAACTATCCCTTTAAAAGTAGCTGTGAATATAGAGAATCACTCTCTGTCCATCCTTAAAAAATATCTTACCTCTCAGTACCTTTGTGAAGCTTGTCAATACATCATTATACTTCCTCCTAACATCCAGCCTACACTTCCCCCAGTCTCAAGTCATGCCAGGGGAAGTATAGGCTGGATGTTAGGAGGAAGTTCTTCCCAGAGAGAGTGATTTCCCATTGGAATGGGCTGCCCAGGGAGGTGGTGGAGGCACCGTCCCTGGAGGTGTTCAAGAAAAGCCTGGCTGAGGCACTTAGTGCCATGGTCTAGTTGACTGGATAGGGCTGGGTGCTAGGTTGGACTGGATGATCTTGGAGGTCTTGCCCAGCCTGGTTGATTCTATGATTATATGATTCTAGGATTCTATACTTGCTACTGATGTCAGAAAACTGCAATAAGAAATTTACATTCTGCTACTATAAAGTCTTTTGAAGGAAAATGCTCATTACTCCCCAAAAGGGACAAATTGCGTTTGTCATTTTTTAACATTCATGATACTTTCTAGAACAAACATGAATATTGTTTTATTTCTGGTATTTAAGGGAGTATTATGATTTACAAACATATGAAGCTTTTTCTTATGCCAAGCAAAGCTAATACACCTCTGTCAGAATTTTAATCTGCTTGCACTCTCATTTTTTATAATAAATGATATTGAATATTGTATATATTTTACCAGATGACAGAGTCACTGAATAGGAAAATTAGCTCCAGTGCCTAGGGCAAAAAGACATTCAAATATTTATATTTATGGGATACTTAAGAACTTTCAAGCTCGTGCTTCAAGGCACGATGTAAGGAATTCTGACTTGTTTTTTTTTGTTGTGGATGAATTAAGGGTATCTCCCTTGCTCTCTTTCCCAAAGCTGCACATGACATTTTTTGTTAGACATCCAGGCCCCCTCTGTGAAAAACAAGTCAGCAAAGCCATCCTGGCAAAGGGTTGCCAGAGCAACTGCCTTACTGATGGGAAAGGATGGCTTCTGTCTCTCAAAGAGATGAAGCAAGCCTGTTCCGTTCATCAGGATGGACCTGCTATGCAGTGTCATGAAGTGTAGGGAGCAGTGAGTCAAAGGGAGAAGAACATGGTGTCCTTATATAATGGTGTCTGTACACAGCTTTTTCCTCAAGTACTGTTTGGCAGGGGCAATCTGCCTCCTTGTCACCCCTCTCAGCAATAATTTGCACTATTCTGGTGACATCTGCTCAGAAGACCAATTTCTGTCAGAAGAACTCTTGTGGCTGCCAGGCTTTGCTGTGACAGCCCTGCACGCCAGAGCAGCTTCACCAAGCATGGGATGCTGGGGATTCACAGATCGTGACTCTGCAAGGCCAGTTATCCTACCTTCTCTCAGTGCCATCAGTGCCACGGTTTGAACAGGATTCAGCAGAGCTGGGCAGAACTGAATAGTCTGAGAAAATAAGGAGAGTAAGCAGGATTGAGTAAGGGAACTGATAAGGAGGCACAGCTGCAGAGGGGTGGCCTTGGGAGGCTGGCAGAGAAGCTGATCTCTGTAGGTGAAGGCAGGCTGGTCAGCCCTGGGAACAAGCAATGTTGTGGCTAAGCTGCTGCAAGGGGGAACTAAGGGGGGTAGTTGGTTAGGTCTGCCTCTGTGCATGTGGACAGCCCATCTCTACTATGTAAGCCTAACAAAGTACAGGCCCCTCTACCAAGCTGTGCTATAGAGGCATCAGGCTTAGCTTCAATAAACGGATTGACCATTATGCATCACACTGGGGTAAGCCTGGCGTCCCTCCCTCTCCAATGTGGCCTAGAAGAGAGGCCAACTGGACACCATCAGGAAGGTAATGACCTTGGCCAATAAGGAGCTAGGCACCCCCTGTGAGAAATCTACTGGTTGTTACTGTCATGTTAATCTTGTTAAACAAAGAGGGACGTTGATTAGGGGCAGGAGAGTCCAATCCTTCACATCAAATTGAATTCCCACCACACTGACACCTGGAAAGCTTTTGGTTTGGAGTATGCCCGGAGGCAAATCAGGGTTATTTTGGACTGAGGAAATGCAGAGCTTAGCAGAAAAAGGCAATGCATTGAGAACATTTGGCAGCATTCCTTTCTTCTTTTAGCAATCAGGATAAATTTTCACTTGATTGAAGCTGTAGCAGAATGCCACGATCAAGGGACTAGCACAAACAGCTTGGATTCAGACTCCATTATCCTGAGTACCACATGAGAGAGATGTGAAGGATTCATTGGAGGGGGCCTTTGAAATCTCAGTGGGAATTTTGTCTGAATGAGAGCTGGGGAAAGCTTCAGTAGTGGGCTAGGATACAGAAATGTAAATAAGTCCCCAGACTGAGAAGGAAGGCTGTGCCTGTCAGACACTAAAATAACAGTTGCTTAGAGCCAACTGAGCCTCTATTTATGATATAGAGATTAATAATCTGAGTGGCAAACAAAGGTGAAGTGATTCAGAAATTTAGTTTTCAATTTTTAGAAATGTGGAACAGGCTGATTTTTATAGCAGCAGATGTAAGATGGGAGGAGGAAGGGACAGGGCTGCAAAGGAAGCTGCAAGATGGTTTTTAGACTGTATGAAAAGCATTTGGCTGTGAACAAAAGAAGGCATTTAAATTCCTTTTGCCTTGAAGATAATTAGGGATCTACAGAATCAAAACCCATGGAAGGACAGTATGGCATCAGGTCAAAAGCAATTATGTGAACAGGCTAAATTAGCACCCTTTATAGCCCACCTTTAAGGAGTTAACGAAAATCACTGCTGTTTCTCAACAATACTGACAGGTACTGTGCAATGTGAAAGAAGGAAATGCATGAAGCTGAAGTGACAGTGGTCAGCTGAAGTTCTTGTTAATTTAGTGCTGGAGTGTGTCCAGAGAAGGGCAACAAAGCTGGTGAAGCGCCTGGAACACAAACCCTATGAGGAGAGGCTGAGGGAGCTGGGGGTGTTTAGCCTGGAGAAGAGGAGGTTCAGGGGTGACCTCATTGCTCTCTACAACTACCTGAAGGGAGGTTGCAGCCAGGTGGGGGTTGGTCTCTTCTGCCAGGCAACCAGCAAGAGAACAAGGGGACACAGTCTCAAGTTGTGCCAGGGGAAGTGTAGACTGGATGTTAGGAGGAAGTTCTTCCCAGAGAGAGTGATTTCCCATTGGAATGGGCTGCCCAGGGAGGTGGTGGAGTCACCATCCCTGGAGGTGTTCAAGAAAAGCGTGGCTGAGGCACTTAGTGCCATGGTCTAGTTGACTGGCTAGGGCTGGGTGCTAGGTTGAACTGGATGATGTTGTCGGTCTCTTCCAACCTGGATGATTCTATGATTCTATTACTTTTGTAGCTGCTATGTCATGGTCAAATTATGGACAGAGATGTACATTATTCAGTGTCAGTTGTGGTGCATGGAGAATCTGCTAGACGTTGTAGTTGCTCAAATGGTCAGTAAACTAAATATGGTCACAATCAGTCAGGATTCCATCTTTCTCCTGAGTCTTCCTTTATTTCCCTTCTCCCTCAATTGTAGAAAGGTGGTTCTTTATTCCATAGGAGGGCTTACTACGGAAGTGCTTTGGGCTTGATGCAAACTAGGGGGCAATTGCTTTGCTGAATGCCTGAGCAGTGCCAAAACACTTTGATCATGTGTTTGGAAACAGGTGCTCTAGCATCAGCATGAGAGGTATGTACTGTGTTAGATCAATCACAGAAGAGCATGTACAACTGTGTTTTAAATTTTTCAGTCCACGTTTTCAGTCACAGTCTTCTTTTTTTTTTTAACTCATATTTGCACATACATCCCTGTCTTCCAGGGGGGGAAAAATGCTTCCAAAAGTCATTCAAAAATTTTCACTTTCAATCTTATTCTGAAAGAAATTGATAAAATGGTCAAATAGTGTTAACTTACTCTACCTAATGGTAGTTTGGCCGTGGTATTGGTAAATGGTGTGATTTTCAACGCCATTGGAAGGTAGGAATTCAGCCCTACATGTGTGCAAGACAGCTTCAGATGACTTACACTCAATCTACAAGATTGAAAATGCAGCTGACAAATTCTTTTCCCGTAGTCTGTCTTTGTGATGTCTCTTCCTAAATTTAAAGAGACTTTGTTTTTAATCCCTAAATCTTTTTTTTTCCTAAGTAAATACTTCGTGCAAGAACCATTGCATAACAAAATCTGAGAAGTTAACAAGTTTGGCAACTTCTAGCACGTTATGGAAGTACATCACTGCATATCAACTTCATTTCTCAAAACCAGTGTCAGTTTCAGTAGTCAGCATGAAGTATGGATTGCATGTGAGGTTTTTGGAAAGGTGATAGAAGGTCAACGAGATGACTGGACATACAGCGTGTATGTGATGGTTTGGGTGTTACCTGCCACTCCACTCTTATGAAATCACCCAAACTAGCCAGCTGAGCTGGAAATCAAAGAATGAAGCTATATTTACAGCTTGGCACAATATACAAGCATACATACACAAATATATGCAGTTATATACAGATTAAAAGCAACACAGAAACGCAATACCCTTCCCAGAGACAATCAGAGACCCCAGGACAGCTCCTGACCCATAGCCCCTTCCCCTCCTCCCTCTTTCTGTCCCTTCAGAAATAACCAGATCAACCTACGCATATCTCACATGATAAATCTGGAGATCTGAGGTGAGATGTCAAATAAAAGACAACAAGGAAGCTAGAGGAAAAAAGGGGTTAGGTGAATTAGAGACTTAAAGGCAGAGTCAGACACAGAGACCAGACCACCAGAAAGAAGGCACAGCCAGAAGTGAGAGCTAAGAAGTGTGTATGTGAGAAGTGACCGTCTTATCTGTGTTTTGACTAGCTGCTTTCTCAGCAGAAGAGTGGTGATATAGGGCACATGTTGTTTTTCTTCTTTGTCCTCACAGCAAAGGATGTAATTTCTCTAAGTAAAATATTTCAGTTAGTCTCAAACCAGCACAGTGTAGAAGGCTCCTCTTCAGTAACTTTTGATTCCTTTAACGTGACAATATACAACTGTCAAAGCTGACTGCTCACAAATTCCTTCCCTACTCATATAAACAGTTTTCCCTATCTGTCCTTTTTCTGCTGGATAATTCAGATGTGGATAAGAGGGGAGAAAAGATAACTTATGAAGGTCATCCAGTGCCTTCCCAGGCAAGGGAACAGACTCCATTTAGGTTAGGATCTGGAATGGCACAAGTTCAGATTTCTGCCTCTCTGCACTCAAAACTGTGGTCAGCACGCCCTGGCATCCAGCTGCAGCATTCATGGCTGCATTTCTCAAAGGCTCTTTTATTCATGTGTGTCTTTCTTAAAATATTAACTACATCCTTAAAATGCTGAGGTTTTTTACTGAGAAATCTAAAAATGTGCTAGCCAGACAAATGATCTGAAAATAACCCAAGAAGGTAAGTACTGTTTCTTTTGCATTGTTGGGGAGGGGAAATTAATTGATGAGAGATGATATTTTCCCAAATTAATATCGTTCATTAATTTTGCTCTTCAGAACTCTTGCCACCCCAGCCACTAATTTTAATAATATTTCAGTTCTTACACAGTCTTGAAAACATTCTATGGATAGTATCTAGATCTAGTAATAATCAGCAAAAGATCTGAACAGTAATTGAACTGGAAGAGAAGATTCCCATGGTCAAATGTTGCTTGCAGTCAATATGCCGCTTGCCCAGTAGATGGGCTCAAGGAGCTCTTTCTCCTCTATGGCAGAAGGCAGTAGAGAATTACAAAGAGGCATTTAAGCATTTACTCACAAATTATTAGTATTACCTACTCTTGGGGGCTAGCCACACTCCAGACAGTGCCCAGATGCTTTCAGGGAACTCTGTCATGTTGGACGTTGAGGCTTGAATCTCCCCGGCTTCTGGGGGAAGGACGCAGACAATCTCTGACCTTGTTCTCCTGGCTTCTTCTGGACGATCTGTATATATGTGCAGGGATTCTAGGCAGGACCTTCAGGTGCAGAAGGCAGATGTTGTGCAGTCTCAGCACAATGTCATGCTGGCCACGCAGGCTGATCGCGTGCAGGCATCCAGGGTCTGCTCCTGGTAACTCGTGGCAGTGGAGTTCACAGGCAAGCAATAAGGCAGTGTGCAATAGCAGCAGGGCTGGGCACAGCAGAGAGAGCAGGCAAAGAGCAGGGAAGCAAAGCAGGGAAGTTGACCTGCGTATTTCCCTTTATCAATGTGGGCCGAGATTGATTGCCCTTTGGACACAAGAAAAGCCAATCAGGATGGCAGTTAGCCAAACCTTACCATATTAGGCTAAGCCACAGGTTCACTTTTCCCTAACTTGGGAAAAGCACAGGCCTTGCACTAGGCAGGCACAAGCTAAGTGTGGGTACCTTGTTTACCACAGGACCTTGGTCAGCCCAGACTCAGTGGCTCCAGGTTCTTTTGTGTCTGGTTCCCATGCTTGCCCCTCTGGTGGAGCAGAAAAACATGCCTAGGCAAGGCAGGACATGTATAAGCCTATTTTGGGCCTATCAGGCCTGCCATAACAAACATGCAGGTTGTTATGCATGGAAGTGAATCTTTCCCTTCAGTTTGACTGATTGATTAATTTTGATTCTGAATATGATATAGTTGCGGTTTCTTGAATGCTTCATTCCACTCTG
This sequence comes from Pogoniulus pusillus, assembly GCF_015220805.1. NCBI lineage: Eukaryota > Metazoa > Chordata > Aves > Piciformes > Lybiidae > Pogoniulus > Pogoniulus pusillus. The sequence continues at coordinate 12,877,248 of NC_087264.1, read as the reverse complement.
GTAATTTTATTGCTTCTTCAAACAAGCAAATATAGTTGGGATTCTGGTTGTTTTGTTGTTGTTGTTGTCGTTGCTCTGGGGTTTTGGTTTTGCTTGCTGGAGTTTTTTTCCCTATTATGTAATGTATGAGCATGTTGTTCTTGCCACTGTAGTCCTGTGGTGCTCTGAAGAAACCAGCTAGGAAGAACTTGTGAGCTTTTTTCTTCTTTTTTTGCCTGTTTTTTTAAATAAATGAGAAATTTAAGGGAATTAGTGCTATCCATAGTCTCTGGTCCCAGGAGGCATTCAAAAGGAGAGTGAGTGCATAAATTCTGCTTGGAAGAATGTTGTTCAGAGTCAGATAAAATGCAGATTAGAGATTTTTAAATGGGAAGCTCTACTATAGGGACTGCTCTGTAGTTCTGCCAAAAAAAACCCAACAAAACCCCCACAACCTAATTGGTCCTGGGAAAATTCCAGCTTACTTATGAGTAAAAGTAGTATGGAGAAAGGGAGAACAAGGTTTTGTTTACATTCTTGGCCTTTCCCCCTCTGTTTATTTCCTCAGTCTTTATTTTATTTATTTTCTCACAATAAATGTTTTAGGAAAACAAAAATGAGGGAAGGGGCCAGATTCCTCCCTTAGTTTTTTTTTTGGTCCCAGTTCTGCTGAAAGGGTTAGGGTTTGGGGGGGTTAATTTGGTCTTTTTTATTTGTTTATTTAATGTGAAATAGTATTTCTGGTTTATGGCTGATCAGAAATCTTGCTGGGTTACTTCTGGATGCTGGAGACAGATGTTCTTTTAGGCATTAGTTCAGTGCAGAAGCTTCACCTACAACACTTGCTCCTGTGAGGACTGCTCAAGGCCAGAAATGCTTCTTAATCTGCTGCACCTACAACAGAGAGAGAGAGAGTAACAGGGTTCAGAGGAATCTATGTCTTCCTACTCACCATGGCCAGTCCTTTGCAATGACTAATTTAGGGCTCAGTGCTGCTGCTCCACTTTCTGTTCTGCTTCTTTTATCTTTGGCACCCCTTTGGTCTTTAGCAGTGAGTGATCTGATGTGTTGTTTGGTTCAGTTTTTAGGGAGTGAAATCCCAGTTATTTGGGCAGAAGGCTTTGCACTTTGTTTCCACATCTAGCTCAGATTTGCGCTGAGGTGGCAACAGCAAGACCTGCTGCTGTGCCACACAACATATATGGCTCTTTGCTGGGATATTCCCTAGCTGCTCTCCTTTGGAAGTGTCTTTCAGCTTTAAGGATCTAGCAGCCAGTGGAAAATACAGATCTGTTGTCTGGATATTAATTACCCCATTCTTGGTGGATGGGAGCACACACTGGTGTAACTGTTCCATTTCAGTCTTACTTCAATATATTCTCCTTGCAGCCATGAAAACCAAATGTGCAGTTTGGGGTTTTTTTTTGAGTTATTTTTGTAATAATTATGGTCAAGATATCAGAGTTTTCAAAAACAAAATACTAAAGCTCTAGGAAAATAGGAAGGCAGATCAATGAAATAAAAATTAGTCATATAACAGACTTTCCTCATTTTTTTTTTTTCACTCCAAGTTTAAAGATGATGAAGGGATTATGAAATTTTTATTATCACAAAGAAGTAATTGAAAAGAAAAAAAAAATCTTTGTATTTCTGCAGAGGTTTTATTTTTATTGTTCTTGTTTTTCCTGGGAGAGAAGATGTAATCTGTCAGGGTGGCAAAATTTGGCCCATCATTTTAATGATGCGTCAGGGGACCTAAAAGGTGTATTTTGCCAAAGATTTGCAAGCTTCCTGCCTGTTGTGAATTTTCTGCTGTCTGCCCTTCAGGCATGAGATAAACAGCATTGGCTTCAGACAATCCTTGGTATCAGGATGCTCATATTTCCCATAGAGCAACTGGAATGTCTCAGAATTCTTCATGCACTCTCTCTCCCATGGAAAGTGGTACTGTGTATTTTAAGCTATCTTCTATAGTCCTTAAAATCTCCATTGAGAAAAGGAGAGGGGAAATTGTGAGCTCAGAGTATGCACAGAACCTTTAGTTACCAGCTTCTTTGTAGAACTGTCTGAAAAGTGGGAACTGGGATTACTTAGACTGGAGAAGAGGAAGCTGATTTTGTTGATCTCTGCAGCTACCTGAAAGAAGCTTGCAATGAGGTGGGAGTTGGTCTCTTCCTAGTGTCAAGTGACAGAACAAGAGAAAATGGCCTCTTGTTGCCCTATAGGAGGTTTAGATTAGGGAGAATTTCTGTACTGAAAGAGTGGTCACACATTGAAATAGGCTGCCAAGGGAGGTGGTTGAGTCACTGTCCATGGAGATATTAAAAAATGTGAAGAGATTGCACTTCAGGCTTGGTTCAGTGGGCACTGTTACATTCACAGAAGCATAGAATTGCTTCAATCAGAAAAGACCTTCTGCAACCTAAGACCACCGTGGCCATTAAACCATGTCCTGCAGTGCCATGTCCACGCATTTCTTGAACAGCTCCAGGGACAGTGTTGGGTTGAATGAACTGAAACAATTAAATGAAATTCTGAATTCTATCACCAAAGTTAAAGGAAGACAATCAAACAAACAGTCACTTCCACAGATTCATAGATTGCATTGGCTTGGAAGGGACCCACAAAGGTCATCTTGTCCAACCCTGCTGCAGGCAACAGGGGCACCTCCAGCTACACAGGGCTGCCTAGGACCACAGCAAGTCTTATCCTGAGTGTGTCCAGGGAAGAGGTCTCAACCACATATCTCTGTTCTAATTTAAATTCCCAGAGACTCAAATATATTTGATAGAACCAATAACAATTTTATAGAATACCCTTCCCTCTTCCCCCTTCTTTCCCAAAAGAAAATGTAGAGAGAGGAAAAGGTAAGCACACCCAAATAAATAATCTCACTCTGATTTGGAAGTTAAATAGAAGAAAACTTTAACAATAAATTTAAAAGGTATCTGAGGTAGGGAAGTTGCAAAGGTATAGGGAAGGTAAAACACATATAAAATGTGTAAATACAACCAGATTTTGATGCTAATGGCTTTGTCCATCTCGTGGGTGATGGCCACGTGGCAAAACAGAACCAGGAACAGGATGATAATGCTGGTCAGCAGGGAGGCAGGGAGTGCAGAGAGGGAGAGACAGGAAGTCCCCCTGCTTTTATGGATCTTTAGACAAGAAGGGGGAGTGGGCTAACCATCACTTGGTAGTGTTCAGACCCACCTCTGGGGAGGGGTGAAGACCACCTAGGGTCAGGTTCAAGGTCACTCCCTCTGGAGGGTTAACCCTGTATAGCACATCCCAGGATTTTACCACTCTCATTGTGAAGAGCTTCCTCCTGCACTTGATCTTCTTCTCTTTCATCCTACCCTTTGAAAGCTTTTTTCTCAGTCTAATGAAGTTCTGTATATCAAACAAAGGCCTGAATCCTGCACAAATTGATCCTCTGCAGGAAATAATTTGCCCCTCTTCCTTCCCATAAAGATAGCCATTTTAGAAAAAGAACAAATAAAGAAAGGAGCAAGAGAAGCAACATGAACTGTAAGGCTCAAGGGAATAATTAATTTCCCTACCTTTACACCTAAGATATTTTCCAGTTAAATTATTTATTGGATAGCATTCCAAATGTTGCAGATGTTTGCCACATGATGCCTGTGACAGTTTGGGTGTTCCCTGCCCCCCCCCACTATTAAAATCACCCAGACTAGACTCAGTCAGCTCTGGAAATATAAATGAAGCTATTTATTTACAGCTAGAACAATATACAAGCAGATATTTACAGTATATACAGTTATATACAGAAATATACAAAGTAAAAGGTAATACAGAAACACAACTCCCCTCCCAGAAACCTGAGTCACCGGGAGGGGCTCTCCACCACCCCTGCACCTTTCCCCTGCCCCTCTCTCAACCTTACCCCAGTCCTAAGGAAGAATAGAGGTTCGGCCAGAGGTTAAGAAGCAAAGATGGGTTAGGCCAAATATAAGGTGAAGTTAGGGAGTAAGATGTTGCTCAGTCAGCAGCCCAAGCGAGAGTGAGAGAGAAAAAAAATGGCGAGAGTGTTATCTAATGTTTTCATTTCTTCTTCAGCAAGACTGTGAGGGAAGTAGACATCACCATTGTTTTCCTTTCACAGCCTATGATCTACTTCTTCTCACCAAAATATTCTAGCCAGCTTCAAACTATCACAATGCCTTCAAGTTTATTTAGACTTTGGTTGTCCAAGTCCCACAAGATAGCATAAAATCAAAATGCTGCCCTGCTCTACCCCAATGGCTATCTAACAGAGAAGAGATGCTGTCATGAGGTTAGCCAGTTGATGAGCATCCAATGCCATGCTAGAATTGTGCCAGAAACAAAGTATCATGGGGCTTGTAGTTCGGATTATAACATGAGAGGCTTCCTGTTTCTGGTTGCTGCTTTTGGTTTCTGATTTGGAGGGTGTCAATCTTTTCTGCAGACTTAAGGGTTTGGGGAGGTCATTTTATCACTGGCTTCTAATGCTGCTGCTGCATTTGCTGTGCTTTTCTGTGAAGTAGGTTAAGGTAATTGCGCATTGTATTGTCTTCATTAAACTCCTCATCTCAATCACAAGGCTTTTTGCGTTACTTTCACTCCTGATCTTTGTGGGGGAGGCTTGATTGTGAGATCAGGCTGTGTTAAACCAGTACAGATGCAGTAGTGCATAACCTGTCCTGGTTTTAATATGATTAACCAGTCCTACAATGAATATAGTGAAAAACCAAGTAAGAACAATTGAAAACCAGGTAAATACTTTAGGAAGCCTAAACCAGTGGGAAGAAATATAGGGGGGAAATTGGCAGACTATTTTGTTTTAGTTTTATTTTTTTTTAGTGAGTTCTTGAAACCTTTGGAATTCAGGTAGGTATGTGAGATTTTACATGATCAAAGGGTTTTACTGACATGTAAGTAAAATGGTTAATAACTCAGTTTTGTATCATTTTAAAGTTAGGAAGTTTAAAGGTATATATGGCCTAGATAGTACTGCAGACTTTCCTCTGCAACACTGTCTTGTTCTGCTGCTCTATTAAAACTAAAAGGATGTTTGGATTCGATGGATTTGTTCAGGCAGCAGATCTGACAGGTAGCAACACACAGCCATCCCTTTCATTGTGATTGTCTGCAACCCCCTCTTTTACCAGGAGAAACTGTGGGGATGAGTCTGACGGGAGAGCTTGTGCTTTTTGTTTGTTTCCAAAGGTCAGTCTGTAGCTTGTTTGCTGCTAAGGATGCTCTGAGAGCAGAGCTGGGAGGAATGCCGAGGGCTTTGCTGAACTGAGTTAGGGACCATCTCATTCTGCCCTATTGGCTCTCGGTCCAGAGACATACAGTATATGCTGACATATGGGACCATATTTCTAACTGCTCACTGAAACTAACCAATCAACTTTACTTCTGCTGACATCTTTTCTAGTGCAAGTTATCCCTCTGTGCCAGTGCAAGGGCACTGTCAACAACCATTGCTTGCCTAATGAACACATCTGCTCATGCACACAGAAGTGCAGGAGCAGGTCAAAGGCCTACCTACTTTTAACTTTTTTCCTATGTGATTTCTAGGTTGTGATTCCTGAAACCACAAGCTGCCCCTCCTAAAAAGTTTGTTGTCCTGTTTTGTCTCTCAGACTGAAGAGTAGTAGCTCTTCAGAAATAATAATTAATCTGTTTGGAAGCCTATAGGAAAATGTGGGGGGAAAATGCAAACAAAATACTCTAAACAAAACTTAATGCTCTCTTTCCTAAATTGCCTGAAGTGACTACATCGTTGTGGAAATCCAGCCTTGAACAGCTTGAGATTGATAGTTCTAACATAACTGAGTTATTGTGAGCAGATCTTCAGCACTTCTTTGAAACCATTTTCAGTCCCAGAGCCTCAGAACCAAGGCACTGACAATCAGGTGGTTAGCATTCTTAGCCTTCATTTGGGATTGTTGCAAGTGGTAGCATAAACTCTTCTGTATTAGCAGATTGGTTATGTTTGTTATCATCTGCTTTCTGCAAGGAGAGATTTAAGCTTCTGACTTAGGGACTTCCATGGGTGATAATTTGTCATAATGTCTCAGGAGTCCTCTACTTGCCAATAAAACGGAATCTCAGCAGAATTCTGTCCTTCATTTACATGTGCAGTGCTGGAAATCTTTCTCTTATGTTCTGCCATGCTGGAATAAGTGCATTTGAGAAGGACCTCCAAATGACCAGAGGGATGGAACACCTCTGCATTAAGAAAGGCTTGAGAGAGTTGGGTCTGTTCAGCCTCCCCAGGGACTACAGGGACATCTTATTTCAGCCTTTCAATACTTAAAGCAGGCCTGTAAGAAAGAATCAGAGAATGTCTGGGGCTGGAAGGGACTTCAGAAGCTCATCCAGTCCAACCTCCCTGCCAGAGCAGGATCACCTGGAGCAGATCAGACAGGAACACCTCCAGGTAGGTTTTAAATATCTCCAGTGAGGGAGACTCCACAACCACCCTGGGCAGCCTGTTCCAGTGTTCTGTCACCCTCACAGGGAACAAAATCCTCTTCATGTTTACTTGAAACATGCATCAGCTTCCACCATTGCCCCTTGTCCTGTCACTGGGCATCACCGAAAAGAGTCTGGCTCCGTTCTCCTGGCACTACCTTTTACATATTTATAAACATTGATGAGGTCACTTTTCAGTCTCCTCTTCTCCAAACTGAAGAGCCCCAGCTCCCTCAGTCTCTCCTTGTAAGAGAGATGTTCCATTCCCTTAATCATATTTGTGGCTCTGTGCTGGACTCTCTCAAGCAGTTCTATGTCTCTCTTGAACTGGAGGCCTCAGAACGGAACACAGTACTCGAGATGCAGCCTTACTAGGGCATAGTAGAGGGGCAGGAGAATCTCTCTCAACCTACTAGCCACAACCCTTCTAATAAACCCCAGAATGGCATTGGCCCTCCTGGCCACAACAGCACATTACTGGCTCATGGTCAACCTCCCATCAACTAGGACCCCCAGATCCTTTTCCACTTCCCTGCCTTCCAACAGGTCAGTCTCCAACCTATACTGATACTGGGGTTGGTCTTTCCCAGGTGCAAGACTCTGCACTTGTCCTTGTTAAATTTCATTAAATTTGTTCCTGCCCAACCCTCCAGCCTGTCCAAGTCTCACTGAATGGCAGCACAGCCTTCTGGTGTGCCAGCCACTCCACACAGTTTGCTGTCATCCACAAGGAGACAAAGGAAGGAAACAAAAGTTTTTATCAATGCCTGTTATGATAGGACAAGAGGTGAGGGTTTTGAACTAAAATAGGGTAGTTTTAGACTAAATATAAGGAAGGGATTTTTTAGGATGAGGGTGATGAAACACTGGAACAGATTGCCAACAGATTCCCAAGAGAGGTGTTAAAAGGCCCATCCCTGGAAAGATTCAAGGTCAGGTTGCATGGGACTCTGTGCAACCCCATCTAAATGAAGATGTCCTTGTTCATTGCAGGGGAGCTGAAGTAGATGATGTTTAAAGGTAGCTTCCAACACAAATGATTCTCTGATTCTATGATTCTATGATTACGGTAGATGTCCCAGTTTATACTAGCAAGAAGTCATAGAATCAGGCAGGTTGGAAGAGACCTCCAAGATCATCCAGTCCAACCTAGCACCCAGCCCTGTCCAGTCAACTAGACCATGGTACCAAGTGCCTCAGCCAGACTTTTCTTCAACACCTCCAGGGACGGTGACTCCACCACCTCCCTGGGCAGCCCATTCCAATGGCAAATCACTCTCTCTGTGAAGAACTTACTCCTAACATCCAGACTATACTTCCCCTGGCACAACTTGAGACTGTGTTCCCTTGTTCTGTTGCTGGTTGCCTGGGAGAAGAGACCAACCCCCACCTGGCTACAGCCTCCCTTAGGGTACTTGTAGACAGCAATGTGTTCCCCCCTGAGCCTCCTCTTCTGTAGGCTGCACTTCCCCACCTCCCTCAATCTCTCCTCATAGGGCTATATTCCAGGCCTCTCACCTGCTTTGTTGCCCTGACACAAGTTTAAAAACTGAACATTTTCATCAGTCATGGGTAGTATTCTATTTGGAGTGTCTCAGAGATACTTTTACAATTGCCTTTTCTGAATTGTGTGTTTCAGTCTAGATGTACAGGAAAACCATGATGGTCTTCAAGGAGCAGCACAGAGAAGGTCCAGCTAGCTGGTGTCCTTCCAGAGTCTGTGCTAGCTGTGGTGTAAAAGAAATAGCCTATCACCCCAACCTGTGTGCTGTTTTCTCTTGAGCCACAGGAATACTAGGCTAGAATTCTTATGCCATTTCTCTGTTGTACTTAGATGCTAACAGGAATTTAAATGAGGTGAGTCTAATTCAGTCTCAGTGTAAAGAGAGGCAAACAATTATTTCAACAGTTATGTCTATCATAGTTACCCTACAGAGTATGTTAAGTGCAAAGTACCTCTCGCTTAAACTGAATAAATTCCAGTAAGTGTAGACCTTTCCTGAAAGCTCAAACTTGCTAATTGTATTATTCATAAGTCAACTCCCATGAGTATAGAAAACTACACATTACATCAAGTAAAGTGAAGCCTGCATAGAGAATTAAAAAAAATAAGTTGCACCTAACTGTGAAATGTATTTGTAAATGAATTTTTTATTTCCCCTTGGCATTTCTGATCTTGAGTGCAGTTGTAGCCCTCTAATGCTCATCACTTCTGACAGGTGGCTGGCCAGAGATGCAGACAGCGACTCAGATAAATTTACTTTCCATCTTTCCTCTCTCCTGCTTCCTATCCATACTAGCAAAAACTTTTTACTAGAACAATTGCCTTTCCCTGAGAGAAAGCTGGCCAGAGTTTTAATAATAATCCTTCTCTGGTCATGCCACTTGTGACTGCTTCTGAGCTTTCCTATCCTTCCAGTTTTGTATACTGTGAGAAGTTGTAGCCAGGTGGAGGTTGGTCTCTTCTCCCAGGCAACGAGCAGCAGAACAAGGGGACACAGTCTGAAGTTGTGCCAGAGGAGGTCTAGGCTGGATGTTAGGAGGAGGTTCTTCACAGAGAGAGTGATTTGCCAGTGGAATGGGCTGCCCACGGAGGTGGTGGAGTTGCTGTCCCTAGAGCGAAAAGCCTGGAGGAGGCACTTAGTGCCGTGGTCCAGTTGATTGGACAATGCTGGGTGCTAGGTTGGACTGGATGATGTTGAAGGTCTCTTCCAATCTGGTTGCTTCTATGACTCTATGATATACCTGTAAAGATCCTGTAACTGGTCAGAGAATAAAAAAATTAAACCAGTGTTCAATATTTTCATTTGTTACTGAGTTTCTTTGAAGACTAAGCAGAAACATGATTAATTACATCACAAAAAAACCAAGAAGCATGAGAGGGAATATGAACATACAATCTTTTGTAATGATTAGGAAAAGGGTTTCAAGTAGAGCACCAGTTGTCTGAAATTGTGCCTACACTATAGGAGACAAAAATGTGGATTGCACTTAAATTAAGCATTATTAGAAAACAGGGGCAGGTCACTGAGCCCTGGTCACATTACCTGATGGGACTGGGCAGCAATGTGGGGCAGAAAACAGGGAGAAGCACAGTGCTACATGTTCTCTCTATCTTCCTCTCATGGATTAAGTTGAAACTGTTGCTGTTATTCTTGCCATGCTGCAGTCATGCTAGCTTCAAAAAGTGGAAATGCTGAATGGATCAAAGTATTATGGGGCTTGAAGTCCAGATTGCAACATGAGAGGCTTTCTGTTCCAGCTGCTCCTTTTGCGTCCAGGTTCTTGGGTGTTGGCTCTTTTCTGCAGGCATGATAGTGGAATGGGTGGGAGTTGTGTAGCACTGATTATGGTTTTCTGTTTTATGCCGGCTTTTCCTTGTATTTCACTGTGCATCTTCTGCAAATAGGCCAAGCAAGCTAAGGCAATCATGTATTATTTTATTAGATTAATTAGATTATTAGCTAAGGCAATTATCAGTGGGATTATACATTGTATTAAACTCCTATCTCTTTATCTCAGCCCTGAGTTGCGTGCGTGATTTTTCACCTCGCTTTTGTGTTGAGGGAGCAGGCAGTTTTGCCCCTGTGCTAAACCATTACACTTCCCCACTCTCTGCATCAAATATGGGGATCTCAAACAAAACTTGCAGTAGGCAGTGGAAGCTTGAGCTCCTAGTCCCATGGCAAAGGAGCAGAAGTCAGAAATCAGTAGTAGAGTTTGTATTCTTACCATTCTTCCCTTTCAAATCTGTACCTGTGGGTTTCATCTGATCTGCTCAGTCTAAATCTGATAAACTTCCTTGCTCTTCCTTCCTGAGTTCTTTCCAGCAAAACCCAACAAGTTTCTAACAGTGTTCTAAAGAGCTAATTTGCTGAGGCAAGTTTTTAATGGTTGATGTAATATGCAGTATTTACCAGTTTAATTGAAAAAAGCAAAGGTTTCTCCTTATGCTGATGGAAGCTACTGCATGCCAGACTGAATGACAAATTTCCTCAAGAAGATTTAGAGATGATTTCTTGACTGTAATTGCCATACTGCACTGACAAGCTGAATTCCATTATCACAGTGATAATTGAAATGTAAAAGTGGAATATTGACATTTGAAGATGAAAACAAAGAACATAGACTTTCCTGTTGACTCTCTTGAGCCTCCCTCTATCTGTTGTTTTGTGTGTCCATAGTGGAATTTATTCCAATAAGAACACTATTTCTTAGTTTAAACATTTTGTGCTTCTGGTCCAAACTCATCTCTGATACAGTGTTCAAGCAGTTAATGGATTCTGTGGCCACAGATCTGGCCTGGAGAGTAAACCTGAACTATTTATAGGAAAAAAGTTATCAGTAACATAGGATGTTAAGACATTCTTAACTGAAACAACAATTACAGCTGGAAACAGCATGGAAAAGGGCTTGAAAATCACACAAGTGCTTCAAATCAGAATGCAACTAATGGCCTTTTAAATTATCTGAAATAATTTCTCTCTATTCAGGGAGGGTGTTCAGGCCATTAGGAATGGGTACTGGAATTACCAGACTATGGTCCTTCAGTGGGAGCCTCTTAGAAGCAGTTCAGGTCATCTAAATATTTAAACATCTGAATATTTAAAGATGTTTAAATGGGAGTTGAGAACTTTTTTTTTTTTTTTAATTCCACTTTAGTACTGAAAGTAGAGGAAACTTATTCAGGCACTTGAATGTGTCACCTATGACTTAGCCAAGCCAGCCTAGTATCTGCCTGCTGCATGCAGGGATAGTCCCATCAGTCTACTGCAGCTCCAGACCTGGCCATTGTCTTTTGACTCCTCCCTAGGACGTGTCTGGTTGTGGTTCATGGTGTTTAACCAGCAGAGAACCAACCCTAGAGAAAAAAAGCCAGGTGGGGCTTGGTCTCTTCTCCCAGGCAACCAGCAACAGAACAAGGGAACACAGTCTCAAGTTGTGCCAGGGTAGGTATAGGCTGGATGTTAGGAGGAAGTTCTACACAGAGAGAGTGATTTGCTATTGGAATGGGCTGCCCAGGGAGGTGGTGGAGTCACCATCCCTGGAGGTGTTCAAGAAAAGCCTGGCTGAGGCACTTAGTGCCATGGTCTAGTTGATTGGACAGGCCTGGGTGCTAGGTTGGACTGGATGATGTTGGAGGTCTCTTCCAACCTGTCTCATTTTATGAAGAACAGAAGGGAAAAAAAAAAAAAGGAAAAGGAAAAGAAAAACCTATCTTCTGGTTTAGCTTCCTTAATATACTGCTAGCAAAACATACAGTATTGATAACCTCATCAGAAAGAAGTAGGCAAGGCTAAGACTTTGATTCTTGGTAGAAACTATCTAGAAGATGGCTTTAGATGTCTTGTAAGGCCATTAACAAAGGTAGATGAGTTGATGGAATTACTTAGAATCATAGAATCAACCAGGTTGGAAAAGACCTTCAACATCATCCAGTCCAACCTAGCACCCAACATTGTCTAATCAGCTGGTCCATGGCACTAAGTGCTTCATCCAGGCTTTTCCCTCTAGGGACAGCGACTCCACCACCTCCCTGGGCAGCCCATTCCACTGGTGAATCACTCTCTCTGTGAAGAACTTCCTCCTAACATCCAGCCTATACCTACCCTGGCATGACTGTGTCCCCTTGTTCTGCTGCCCGTTGCCTGGGAGAAGAGACCAACCCCCACCTGGCTGCAGCCTCCCTTCAGGTAGTAGCAGACAGCAACGAGATCACCCCTGAGCCTCCTCTTCTCCAGGCTAAATAACCCCAGCTCCCTCAGCCTCTCCTCATAGTGTTTGTGTTCCAGGCCCCTCACCAGCTTTGTCACTCTTCTCTGGACATGTTCTGTCTCTATTGTTAAAGCCTTCATCATGAGCAGCTTTCTTAGGGTTTGCTTCTCATCGTTACCATTGCATACCCAAATGAACTTCCTGGCTGACAGAGAAAAGACTGTGTAGAATGAAATGAGGACAAAATGAAGTATTTAGTATACACCTCTCCATATCCCTCATGTCAGAATGTAGCTACCTGAGCAATTTCCTGCATTTCTGCAAAATGTTCCCAAATTGACAGCTGCCAAAGGGACTAAAATAGTTCTTATATGAATAAAAACCTATTTAGAGAAATGGTTACCTTTAGATTTCTCTGTTTAGACTGTTAATTTTAATTTACTCCTGAACTTGACGTGATGAGGGAGCTGGGCCTGTTTAGCCTGGAGAAGAGGAGGCTCAAGGGTGATCTTATTACTGTCTACAACTACCTGAAGGGGCATTGTAGCCAGGTGGGGGGTGGCCTCTTCTCCCAGGCAACCAGCAATACAACAAGGGGACACAGTCTCAAGTTGTGCCAGGGTAGGTATAGGCTGGATATTAGGAAGAAGTTCTTCACAGAGAGAGTGATTGGCATTGGAATGGGCTGCCCAGGGAGGTGGTGGAGGCACCGTCCCTGGGGGTCTTCAAGAAAAGCCTGGCTGAGGCACTTAGTGCCATGGTCTAGTTGATTGGTTAGGGCTGGGTGCTAGGTTGGACTGGATGATCTTGGAGGTTTCTTCCAACCTGGTTGATTCTATGATTCTATGAGCTACTCTGTCAGGGTGATGAGAATCCAGGATGGCTGTTGTATTTAGGGATTCGTAGTGCTTTAGTGCAATTTATTTTAGTGAAATATTGAACCAAAAGCTGAGGAATCTCAAAGGGCCATTTTGGCTTTATCCCAGCTCCAGGCTGTGATGGTCTACACTTCCGTTGTTCCTGACAGACTTGTCCTTCTTAGTCTTGATGACTCTTGGTTGTGGAGATTTCAGGATTTCCCCTGACAGTGTATTACATGCCTGCGCTGTACTTATCTGCTAAAAAGTTCTTCTAGTAGCATACTTGAATATTCCTTGCAGCAATATGTGCCCATTTCTTCTTGTTCATCCTGTCACGAACATCTGAGATGCCTCTAGACATCTCTGTGTGGAGGTTTGAATAGAAGTCAGTATTCCAGCCAGGGCTTGGACGGCAAGATTGCATCACATGTCTGGTGAGCTGTTCCTATTAGTAGAGCCTAATGCAGCATCTGCTTCTCATTGAAACAGCATGGCATTGTTGACTCTTGTTTGGTTGATGGCTCACAGCATCCCTGTGATACTTTTTTTCCCAGGACTCCTTTGTAGTTGATTGTTTCCTAGTCTTCAGCTGTGCAATTGACTATTCCTACCTAAATGTCTCTTACACCAAAAATTACACCCTCATTAAGATTCCCCAAGCATACACCGCAGCAGTATGTCAGATTAGCAATGCAAGTTAAGTGCATTTCCCCTTTGCTTCTGCAACTCAAGTGCCTGGTTTCATATTCATTGCATAGGCAGGCAATGTCTATATCTCAACACTCAGATCTTGGGAAAGGTGGAATGTGTTTTGCCATGTACTGAAGGTTAATTTACAAACTGCAAATCAAGTCCTTTGTATCCATGGAAACATCACTTGAACATATGGGTATGCAGTTTCTCCTCCAGCCTTCTGATTAGGATCTGGCTGTTCTGCAGATGGGGTCTTTCTAGTTTAAAGGGAAAAAAAATCTGATAGGAAGGTTTGTATCCAAAACATTCTGGGAACGTAAAGAGATGCTTGTAGACTGTCTTAATTGATTCATTCACAGTGCAAGACACATCTATACATAGTAACATTTTGCTAATTCTTCATTTAAAGCCCAGTTTAGAATTTTCCAGTGGGCTGACTTTTCATAGACTTTATTGGAATAAAATGTGACAAAAAATTGGGCTTGGAAGTAAAAGTGTTTGGACAGTTTCAGAGAGTATTTAGCCAATGAGTGAGACACCTTATTTGTGACAGTGCTTCAAGAGCAGTATTGCAGCTAGTATTCACCACATAAATGGACATATAAGCTGCTCTTAGTTTCACTTCTACTAAGTAACAAACTGTTATCAATTCATGAGCAGAGACAGGAGAGAACATCTGACCATTTGAAGTGAATTCTAATCCTAATTCAGATGCTAATTTGTGACTTTATTCAAGACATTTTGTCTCTACCAACTGGTTTTGTGGCTAGACAGTGGTTGTTGTCCTACTGTTCAGAAACTTAAGACACCAGTGACAATAAGAGCGAAGAATTATTTTAAGTCTTTGCCATTGTGATTTTGAGTGAACTAAAATGATTTTATTTCTGTGTCCTTGAAGAGATAAAAAAATCTCGAAAGTCTGAGAGCAAATATTCTGCAACATTGACTGTTTTGCCAAACATTTGGTGACCTTAACATGGTCTTCCAGTATCTGAAGGAGGCTTACAAAAAAGCTGGGGAGGGACTTTTTAGGCTCTCAGGGAGTGACAGGACTAGAGGGAACAGAGCAAAGCTGGAGGTGGGGAGATTCAGCCTGGACGTGAGGAGGATGTTGTTCAGCATGAGAGTGGTGAGAGCCTGGAATGTGTTACTCAGGGAAGTGGTTAAGGCTCCATCCCTGGAAGTGTTTAAGGCCAGACTGGATGAAGCTGTGGGCAGCCTGATCTAGGGTAGGGTGTCCCTGCCTATGGCAGGGGAATTGGAACTAGATTATCCTGTGGTCCCTTCCAACTCTGATTGATTCTATGATTCTATGATTCCCATCACTAAAAATATTTATAAACGTGAATTCAGGGGAAATTTGTCTGCTGCCAAAGATAATTCACTTTAAAATTTGATCAAGGGTGTACAAATTGTCTGTTGCATACTCAGTTATGAAATTGGCCACAGAACTTCAAATATTTTGAATTTTCAAAATTTATCTGCAAACTCTTTTCAATATATTCTTATGCCTTTTCCTTTTTAGGAAGTAGCAAGTTTTAACTTTATTTTTCTGCCAAATATCAATGGAATTCAGGGGACAAAGAAAATACACTTCCAAGGCAGATCACACAGTATCACCAAGGATGGAAGAGACCTCACAGATCATCAAGTCCAACCCTTTACCACAGGGCTCAAGGCTAGACCATGGCACCAAGTGCCACATCCAATCTTGCCTTGAACAGCCCCAGGGACGGCGACTCCACCACCTCCCCGGGCAGCCCATTCCAGTGTCCAATGACTCTCTCAGTGAAGAACTTTCTCCTCACCTCAAGCCTAAATTTCCCCTGGCATAGCTTGTGGCTGTGTCCTCTTGTTCTGGTGCTGGCCACCTGAGAGAAGAGAGCAACCTCCTCCTGACCACAACCACCCCTCAGGTAGTTGTAGACAGCAATAAGGTCACCCCTGAGATGTTAACCTTTCTGCTAACTACCAGACTCCAGCAGACAGTAGCACTATATGAAACTGTCAAAGAAAAGTTCAGAAAAGTTTTTTATATGAGATAATGTTTGAGTTTAGCTCCATTTATACCTAAGACCTTTGGTTTTCTTCCTACTGCCATGAAGCCTTGTAAAGGGGCAGCAGCTCATTCCAGGTTTAAAACTTGCATTAGCATTGCTGAATGTCCTTTTGGCAGGAGCATTTCTGCCACAGGCTGAATACCATGGGTATTAGAATAAGAGACGGGGCAAATGCTTAACATAAGCAAGTTCCAGTTTATTGTACCCCAAGCATGGGTTTTTATACTTTCCATCAGAAGGCTACATAAGAAGGTTACAAATCATTTAGACTCTAATTGGTTATATATATTTGTGTTAGGACTACGCTGGAATTAAACAGTAATTGCTAGGATGCATTAATGACGTATTTCTTATCTTCTAACAAGACACACAATAACTTTTCTTAACAAAGCTGTATTATCTAATCCTTCAAAGAATATATCAACTTAATCCTAAGTAGACAGCTATTTTGTCTAGGTAGGAAAACACAGGCACCAAGCTGTACCAAGCTGTAAAACCATAAAGCAATCAGGTAAAACTTGTGGCCTCTTGTTTTACACATTCCACATTCCTTTCAGCGGCACTTTGACCCAACACTTTCACCCAGCTCAGTGGCCTGCTTTCAAGCCCATGGCTTGTGTTTCAGTGTGCCATACTCAAACATTTCTACAGAACCACAACACCCAACATTATTATATCCAACACATTTCTGACTCTCTTTTTTCCCCTAAGTACAATGTATAAACAGGTTTGCCTATTATAAAAGGGAGAAAGACTTTAAATTTTACTAAGGAAAACCCACAGTGTGCACCACCATAAAATTAAAGGTTTCTTCTGCTGCCTTTTGTCCTCTAGGCTTTTTCAAGAGATTGGTATAATTCTGATATAAATTACCTTCTGTATTTCTTATGAATGTTATTATTAAGATTTACAGTTACTATCTTTTTATTAGACAAACAGTTTCATATAGCTGCATAATTTGATTATAGGAGGAAAATAGGAGGAAATACATTCTAAAACAAATACTGGCAGGTATTTTTGCATTTTCAGCTACAAAACTAAATGCACCATATATAATTTTTTTTGTAGTGCTACAATTATGCTTAACTGAGCAAATGCACTGCTGGATGTTGGCAAATTATTGCTACCTTATCTTCTATTATTGGACAAAATCAGACTATTATAATTTCTTTGAAGTATCTAGCCATAGTTAAAGTGTGACATTATTTTTGCAATCAGGAAAATTTAGCAATTATGATTTCCATTAGCATTAGATACAACTTTTAGGTACCAATTTGGAAATGTAATGAACAGGAAAGAAGACTGCTGCTGTTTATTATTAATACTGTTATTATTGCTGGCTTTATTATCATTTGCAGATTTGTGTGGACAACTGTGTCACCTTATGAAACCCAACGATGAATGTTTGCTTAGAAAACACTTGATGTGGCAGAAAAAGGTAAGATGAGATTTATCTTTTTTATAGCTTTTTACAAAAAATAAATATGCAACAGTGGTAAAAGGGGAATATTGTGGTGGCTTGGGTGTTACCTGCCCCCCCACACTTTGGAAATCACCCAGACTAGACTCAGATGGCTCTGGAAATTAAGAATGAAGCTTTTTTTTACAGCATAGCACAATATACAAGCAGATATTTACAGTATATTCAGTTATATACAGAAATATACAAGGTAAAAGGTAGTACAGAAACACAACTCCCCTCCCAGAAACCCGAGTCCCCAGGAGGGGCTCTCAACCACACTTCCACCTTCTCCCACCCCTCTACCTTATTCCAGATGTTGCCTTGAGCCCAAGGAAGAATGGAGGATCGGCCAGGGAGGTTAGGAAGCAAGTGGATTAATCAGAGAGATGGAGGGTGAGGTTAAAGAGAAAATGCAGTTCAAAAGCCCAGGCAGTGCCCAAATGCCTTATCTATGTTTATACTCTTGTTCTTATACATCTCAGCAAGCCTATGTGTGAAGTAGACATCGTCATTGTTTCTTTTTCAAAGCCTGTAATCTAGTTCTTCTCACTTAAACATTCTAGCTAGCTTCAAACTAGCACAAATACCTAAAGCTTGATTTTTAATGGATGCAGGAATAATTTCAGAGTTACTTTTGTTAGAGAGTTCAGGCTTTAGTGTATCTTCTTTTCCCTGACACAGTAAAGGACTTACCCTTTTCAAGTTATGGGAAGCAGACTACACTAAACTCAGTGAACATTTTACTTCTCAATGACTTCTAGCAATTTTTTAGTTCTGCTTCCCATTGAATTCACATGACTTTTGAAAATCCTACTAAAGACATGCAAGCTTTAGACATGATCAAATCATGAATCACAGGTTTAAATCCACCTCTTATTAAAAAGCTCAGTTGTACTCTGGTACAACTGAAATCAAGTTTCAGCAGCATGAAAGGTTGACATTGTTCTCTTTCTAATATTCTTTCTTGTCAGCTGTATAGTAAGAAGGCAACAAACTAAAAATTTTCATTAAAAGAGGTTGGTTGCCTCTTTGTTAGGGTTTTATGATTTTTGGGAGCAGACATCCAGTTGTGAACAGCTATAGCTGTGAATAGAGTCCAGCTGTGAAGAGTGAATAGGACAACTAATTCCCTTAGGAAACCCTTGCCTTAGTGTTTTGAAATAACTATGATATCCATGTGATCTATAAAGCAGGTAGTCACTTCAAATATCTTCCTCAAGCTTCTAAAGAAGTCACACCACCTTTAAACATATTTCTAAGGTCTGCTGAATTTAAGAAATGTAAATCAATACAACCTCAAGTTGTCTTTATTTGTACAAGGATCTAAGGGATTTCTTGTGATGGAGAGGAAGGAATAGTTTGTCTTTCAGAAGACAATGGCCACATTTAATAGCTTTTGGCATTTGTATGCTTATACCATGTCTGCAGCTTGTGTTGTGCCAGAAAGGTCACTGTACTGGCATGAGTGGGTGAGACTGACAGTAGAGCTGACTGCTAGCATCTCACGCTGGTCATCAGCAGATTCGGGTGTTCTTGAAAAGGCCGGTATTGACTGATGCATCCAGCATGTGACTCTTACATGAAAGAGCATAGTGGAGCCTGGGAAGTTCTCTTCAACTGTAATGAAAAGGTGTAAAAATTTTTTTGTAAAGGCGTGACAAAGGTCCTGAAGTCAAATGGAAAACACTGATATGTTGGAAAGCAGACTGAGAAAGAAAGGGTCTGGTGTAACTACAGTTATTAGAGCTATGGGAAAACTAAGTTAATGTGCAGGTCATCTTCCAGTTCATCCAAAAACAGTGCAGAAACCCTGCCTATTACTTTTCTTGGTTGTGTGACTGATACATATCTGCCACATTTCCATTATGTTTCACTTTGCTGCAGGAACAATAGTATCTGCCTGTGGGAAGTCCAATACTTTACGCAACTAGGTCTCTGCTGTGAAAGAGACTACAATTGGAGTACTGATGTGGATTCATGACTTTCTGTTTAGGTTCAGTAAAGTAACCATTTAGACTTGTCAGCTCATAGGGCATTTTTTCAGGCACCTAAAATATAGCCTGAAGAGAATGTAGCTTGAGTTCATACTGAAGGAATTATTTGGTCACTCTGAATCCAGATGGGATATTTGATGACACGCTCCCTGTTTCAGTTCTCATTAGTTTCAAGGTGTGTGAGTTCTCACAAGCTTTTGATCATCATTTACATGTGCAATATATGTGGTTGTGTGCTTCTTCAGCATAGCAGCACATCTTTATTCATCTTAAGAAATAATGTTAAAGAGAACAAGGAAGACAACTTTCCAGTAAAAATGTGTGCAGTCCTTTCAGATTAAATATTCATGGCAAACCACATAGAGATTTGTTTCCATTTGTTTAGACATCAGAAGTCTCACTAGATTTGAGATGCTTGTAAATTATCTAAGCTTAGTTTAGGAGCTTGCCAGTGCTGTTTGATTTGAGATAAGTTTTTAAATACTGTTTATTCCCAGACAAGAACTTCAGATATATAGATGTTCTCGTTTAGAAAGAGCAATTCCTTCTGTATCTTCATGTGGTACAGTCTTTGCCTCAATCTTTACAGCTGAGACCAGCCCTTAGAAACCTCAGACACTGGAGGTAATGGAGAAAAACTGGAGGGAGGGAGGCTTTTTACTGATGTGGACAGGGTTAGAGATCACTTGGATGAAATAAAAGCACACAAATCTATGGGCCCTGACAGGGTGCATCCAAGAGTGCTGAGGGAATTGGCTGATGTTGTTGCAGTTCCACTGCCCATCATTTTTGAAAGACCATCAGTTTTGATTCAGTAGTGATTTGTGTATACTCAAGTTTCTGTAGATCAGGGTTCTTAGTAATTCAGTACAATTTGAAATACAGAATACAGGTAAGATTTTCTTTTCCTCCCTCCCCATGTTTATTCTGTATTTATTCTCTTCCTTGTATTTTTGGCATAAACCCACAGGGTTGAACAGAAAACTGTTTGGGTGTTTATGTTAGTTTGCTGCTGCTGGTTTTATCCCGGTATGGTGATACTGAAGTGTGTTTACACGCCAGTTCTCAAGAAACTAAAGCCAAAACATAGAAGCAGCAAGTTGAGTTCACCCACAAATTGCTCAAGGGGATGAACCCAAAACTTAAATTTTGGCACTCGCTGTTCAAAATGGAAGAGTCACAGGTTCACATCTGCCAACAGAACAAAAGAGGAAGCAAGGTGAAACAAACCCCATTTCCTCAGAATAAACATTTGTTTTGGTATGGTACATAGTGTTGAAGAGGAAAACATAATGAAGATTTCAGGTCTGTGAGGTCTCCTATATTCTTGAGTTCCCCTTTGCAGTTGTGGAAATATGTTTCCTAATGTCGAGTCTAAACGCACCCAGTCACAGCTTGAGGCCATTCTCTTTGGTTCTACCACTATTTACCTGTGAGAAGAGACTAACAGCAGCCTCTTCCGTAGCGTCCTTTCAGGTAGCTGTAGTAGAGCAATGAGGTCTCCCCTCCGCCGCCTCCTCTTCAAATTGCACAGCCCCAGCTCTTCAGTCTCTCTTCATAAGATTGATTTTCCAGGCTCTTCACCACCTTCGTTGCCCTTCTCTGCACTTGCTCCAGCACCTCTACATCATTTTGGGAATGAGGTGCCCAAAACTGAACACACCACTTGAGATGTGGTCTCACTAGAGCAGAGTACAAGGGGACAGTCACCTCCCTATCTCTGCTGGACGCAGCATTTCTAATACAAGCCAGGATGCCATTAGCTATCTTTGCTACCTGATCACACTACTACACATAATATGCTCAGGTTTGTACAGAAAAACAAAGATCTCTGCATCCTTTTCATGTTTTGGGAAGTGTTTTCCCACAAGCCTATGAAACCAGGTAGGGCTCTATAAAATTAATATTTACAGAGTTAATCAATGATACCTTTGCTTATTTCTAGAGAATATGAAGACTTTCCACTTAAGTTTAGTCATTCACAGCAGCCTTTGTACTGTTTGACTTTTATATAAAGTCAACAAAATATTGTTTGACTTTTCTCTGGTTTTGAATAAAATAGGAACTTTAAAATATATTTGGAAATTTATTCTGCTTTTTGTCTTTGGTTGATAATCTGTGTAACATGTTGTACACTGGTGGTGACTCACAAGATCTTGGTTGTGTATCTTATTTTTCTTCTATTAGAAAATGTTTATGTCAAAACCAGCATTCACAGTACCTCTTTATGATTCTATATGATCCTATAGAGAGAGTGATTTGACATTGGAATGGGCTGCCCAGGGAGGTGGTGGGGTTGCCATCCTTGGAGGTGTTCAAGAAAGGACTAGATGAGGCACTTAGTGCCATGGCCTAGTTGATTGGATAGGGCTGGGTGCTAGGTTGGGCTGGATGATCTTGGAGGTCTCTTCCAACCTGGTTGATTCTATGATTCTATAATGACAAAGGCTATATTTCTTCCAATACTCACATGAGACTGTACTTTCTTTTGGCAGCTTTTGTGACGGTCTCTATATACATTTTTCTATCACAATTTGAGCTCTTGAGTTTGACTATTTGTGTAACCCACACAAAAATCCCAACCAATGCTGGCTGGAAATGACTTTTGGAACTAAAATCTTTCTGGTATTATTCGGTGGTGAAGAAACTGACTCTAGATACTGATGCTGAGAACTGAAAGAAGCATCTAGCCACTGGGCTAAGCAATTTGTGATAGACTCAGAGCATAACAACAGTAAATCTAAGGCAACTGATCTTCTGGATGTGATCCAAACAGCAAGCAGTCTAAGCTGGGATCGCAATGCATATGGATGTACAAAGAGGATGCCGCTAGCTTTCATCTTGGCATTATCAATCCAAAACATTTCATCTAACTTCAGTTGCAGTAAGAATTCAGTTTAGGTGGAATTTGATTAGAACTATGCTTTTTTGACGGTTTCTTATATTGAGTGCAGAAATGCTCATGATCTCAGAATTTCAGCTAAGAAGAGCTCAATGTCCCGTATTTTCTCTTGGCTTTTGTACCTCCCTTCATCTATAACTAGATAGAATTAAATAATCTCTCTCTGCTCTGCAGGAACAGGTTCTGTTTAATTAGTGTCTTCTGCAAACCTCCATGTCAGACTTGCAGCTTTAAGAACTGCAAGAGGAAAGCAGAACAGCCATGTAGTCCCTGTACTGCAGCACTTAGCAGCTCCCCAGTGGTCATTATAGCAACTATGTTGTCCTGGACAGAGTGATGTAGTTTAATTAGATGACAGCTTTGTTTGGTAGGACATCTAGACACTATCTAAAGTATAAATCATGCAGTCCAGGTCAATCTGCCTAGTGTAACCATCTTCATATGGAGGACAATGATCTCCTACCCTCAAGCTTAATGAACACTGATCTAGCTACTCAGGGAAAAGCCTTCTCTGGCTTCAGGGATTGAAAGGGTCACACTTTTGCAAAAGGAGACCTGGTTCTGCTTGGCATCATTTTCACTGAGGATCCCAAGGCACCTTATTACTCAGCTACTTTCACAAGCACCTACCGGTTTCTACCTAAAATATAACATACCAATGATGTTTTCAGGCTGCTAAGAGGAGTTGAAAAGAGCATTGCTGAGAATAGTCTACCTGTGAAGGCCAGCTAGTCTACCTAGCCATGAAATCAACTTAGTACTCATATAGAAGTCCAAAAGTCTACTTTGTTTCTTGTAAAGCCCCATGGGTTTTATGAGGTTAGTAATCTTCTGTAGGACTTCACTAGCCTCATTACATTCCAATCTGCTCAAAGTTCACCTTCTCACCAGGGCAGAGTAGAGGGGCAGGAACCCACTAGCCATAGCCCTTCTAATACTCCCCAGAATGGCATTGCACCTCCTGGCCACAAGAGAACATTGCTGGCTTATGGTCAACCTCCCATCAACTAGGACACCCAAATCCATTTCCCCTTTGCTCCCTTCCAACAGGTCAGTTCCCAAACTATACTAATACCTGGGATTATTCTTTCCCAAGTGCAGGACTCTGCACTTGTCCTTGTTGAATTTCATTAAATTTCACCCCACCCAGCTCTCCAGCCTGTCTAAGTCTTGCAGAATGGCAGCACAGCCTTCTGGTGTACCAGCCACTCCATCCAGTTTGGAGTCATCAGCAAACTTGCTGACAGTGCACTCTCTGCCCTCATTCAGGTCATTGATGAATATATTGAGCAAGCACCATCTTTAATGTGTGTATTTAGGCAGATAGGCATAGAAAATGGAAGTGGACACTGTTGTGGAAGGCTAATAGGCCTAAAACATGTCCTGGCTCACCCTGTCCTTTTGCTGATGGGGAAAGCAAGGGTGGGAGGAAAACAAAGGCTTGGGCCATTATGTCCCCTCCCAAAGTGATAAACAGATTCCCATAGGTGTTTATGCACTTATTAGTGTCTTGCTCAAATAAGGGTAAGCAAGCCCTGGTTTCAACTAATGTGGTCAGTTCTGGCAAGGTACCATTCTGATTGGTGAATCTCTGTGGCCAAAGGAGTCATTACACTTGGTCAAATAATATAAATGAAGCTAAGTTACAAGCAGTGTGCTCGGCTCTGCCTCGCTGTGCTCGGCTCTGCCTCGTGCTTCAGACCAGCTTAGCTTTGATGTATAAGCTTTGACTACCTGTAAACTTGCTGTGTCTCAAGTGTACAAGGCTCATGATGTGACTCAAGAAGTGCCACTGACATCATCTCTGCTCCCTGCACATCTGCAGGACATCCTGCCTGCACCTATGCACATCTCCATACCAAGTCTGGAGTCCAAGAGGAACCAAGATCAGGTCAGAGATTGTCTGCCTCTCTCCCAACATCCTGTTAGAGCCTGGGAAGAACTAGAAGCCTCAACGGCTATCAAGACACCAACAGAACTCCTTTCAAGTGTCTGGAAACTGTAGTTAGCCCTGGGAATCTGGAGATAATATTTTGTGAGTAAATATTCATAAGCCTCTCTTTAACTGCATTCTATTGTGCCTTATGCCTTAGCAGAAAGGAGCCTCTTGGGTCTCCCTTGAAGGCAAGCAGCATATTGGCCACAAGATTCTCTTTCCTAAATAGTTAATGTTTGTTATATTATTGCTAGTTATTTCTTAAGAGTTCTAGATTCCCTGTTGATTTCCCTCTGTGCAATGCTTTCCATGACCACGCAAAGAACCCATCATTATTAAAAATGATGGTCTGTGGTGAGATAGCTAAATACCAAAACTTAATGAGCTATATTAATTCTGGAATAGATTCTGTCATACCATTACAGCCACACAACTTTAACTATGGAAATGATACCTAAAGAGTTTTTGCAAGATGTCATTCATGGCACCATAGTTTGTTACTCGTCTCTGACTGCCCAGGGAGGTGGTGGAGTCACCGCCCCTGGAAGTGTTCAGGAAAAGACTGGATGAGGCACTTGGTGCCATGGTCTAGTTGACTGGCTAGGGCTGGGTGCTAGGTTGGACTGGATGATCTTGGAGGTCTCTTCCAACCTGGTTAATTCTATGATTCTATTGCTTAGAAACACAGGGAAGTGGCTCATATGTGTAGCAACATATTATTTGTATTCAGACCTGCTGTGTAGCTTTTGTGGGGTGACTTCTGCCTTGCTAGTTCCATGCTGAGCCACTCACAGGCATGCAAGCAAGGCAATTGATTGACACTGAAATGATGGCTTTTCTCAAACCATCCTCCAGATGTCTATCTGCAGAGAGGAAGAGTGGAACAGCTTTACAGAGAGGCACTCAGAAATAATTTTTCCAAATACTCCTTACCAGGGCTGATTCTAATGTGAAGAATATGGCCACAGGTCTGGTCTTGGATATAGCAGAGGCAGATCATCATGCTGTCTTTCAGCACTGTCTTTTAGTAATTTGAGGGGATCTATTATGCCTTCTCATGGCTTCAGCTAGAACCTTGTCTTCCAAATCAAAGTACAGTATTTAATTCTTTGTTTCTCTAAGCTTCACTAGTAGGTTTGTTTTGGGTGGGGGGAAGAAGGAGAGAGAGGGGAAGAGTGGCTGTAATGAGTGAAAATACCTGATAAAGTGGTAGAAGCACAAATATAGAGAAAAAGAGAAAAGGTGCCACCACTTATCCAGCTGTTCTGGAAAGCAGATTAAGGAGTAGTTCAAAGCATACAAAGACTTTTAAGAACTGGGACAAGCAGATTAAAAAATGAGGTGTTAAATGCCTTCATAAGGCTGTCTCTTGTCCTGAGATTACACACCTGTAATTATGGTGACCTTTTCACTTAACAGCTAATCTAAAATCCTGATGCTCCCTTCTGCGTGTAACACACAAAGAATAGATAAAAGTTCTCCTGTAAAAGTATCAGCAGTGATCTTTAAGCAAGGAAATACCTGAATTTCAAAAATATTTTGACTTTTCCTCCAGATGGTGAGAAGTTGCAGCTCTCCAGAGCTGACGAGTGTTTTACTCCTTTCATCTGTCACTTGTAAAGAGATATGAAACATTTATTTCCCCAGTCTTCCCAGAATCAGTAATAAATTGTCAGAGGCAAACCATTTGTGATGGTTTGGGGGTTACCCCGCCCCCCCCACACTTTTGAATTTGCCCCAGCTAACTCAGAGGGACCCTGGGAATATAGATGAAGCAATTTATTTACAGCTAGCAGAATTTACAAGCAACTATTTACAATATATACAGTTATATACAATTATATACAGAAATATACAAAGGATAAACGATATGAAAGCACAACTCCCCTCCCAGAAACCTGAGTCCCCAGGAGGGGCTCTCAAACCACCCCAACACCTCCCCCCGGTCCCTCTCAACCTTACCCCAGTTCTCAGGAAGAAAAGAGGTGCAGCCAAGAGGTTAGGGAGCAAGGTTAGTAGGAGCAGGGTTAATGAGATGTGACCAGGTCCAAGGCAAAAGCAAGAGTGAGAAACAAAATGGAGAAAAAAGTCTTTCTTCTTCCCAGAGTTCTCAGCGTGACTGTGAGAGAAGTAGACACAATTGTTTTTCATTTCACTGCCCGTTATCTAGTTCTTTTACCAAAACATCCCAGCTTGCTTCAAACTAGCACAATCCACCCCTTGTCTGCTTCGCTCAGAGTATCGCTGAGAATTATCCAATCTAATCTAAACCAATATTTTCACTAAAACAATATATACAAGTTCAGTTCACACTTCAATCAGATGTAGGTGATTCAAAAGCTCAGAACAGGGACTCCCAGGTGATGTTGGGTTCGTGCTCACGTACTGTAGATTCTATCGTAGATTCTCTCAGTGTTGGGCGCCGATGTTACCTAGAACAGAAAAACTCCTAACAGCTTGAATTTAAACTCTCTCAGCTAAGGTTAAATTTCTCTGTGGAATACACTGGATTTCACCATTCTCCTGCATTACCCAGTAGGTATGACCAGGACCTTCAGCAGAAACCACCCCTCGGACAGGTTTCCCTTCGCCCGAAGGAGAAAATACCCAAACAGTTTTCCCTAACAGATTCTTCTCACGTACAACAGGAACTTTATCACCGTCTACTGTTTGGACCAAATCTGATTGTGCAGGTCCTGCTCTATTTACTGAACCTCTACTATTTACCAACCAGGTAGCTTGTGCTAAATGTTTGTCCCAGTTTTTTAGAGTTCCACCCCCCATGGCTTTTAGGGTGGTTTTCAACAAACCATTGTAGCGTTCAATCTTCCCTGAAGCTGGTGCATAGTAGGGTATGTGATAGATCCATTCAATACCATGCTCTTTGGCCCAGTTTTTCACAAGATTGTTCTTGAAATGAGTACCATTGTCTGACTCAATTCTCTCTGGAGTTCCATGTCTCCACAAGATCTGTCTCTCCAAACCAACAATGGTGTTACGTGCAGTAGCATGTGGAACTGGATAGGTTTCCAACCATCCAGTGCTGGCTTCTACCATCGTTAGCACATACTGCTTGCCAGAACGAGATCGAGGTAAAGTGATGTAGTCAATCTGCCAGGCTTCACCATACTTGTACTTTGACCATCTATCACCATACCATAAGGGCTTGATTCGCTTAGCCTGCTTAATAGCAGCACAAATGTCACAGTCATAGATGACTTGGGTGATAGCGTCCATGGACAAGTCAATTGACCTATCGCGAGCCCATCGGTATGTTCCATCTCTGCCTTGATGTCCAGATGAGTCATGGGCCCACCGAGCTAAGAACAGCTCACCTCGGTGTTTCCAATCAAGGTCAATGTCAAGTTCAGAGTTGGTATCAACTTGAGCAATCTTAGCAGCTTGATCTGCCTTCTGATTATGTTGATGTTCCTCAGTTGCTCTGCTATTAGGCATGTGTGCATCTACGTGCCGCACCTTCACTGGAGTTCTCTCCAGCCGTGCATCAATGTCCTGCCATAGATCAGCACACCAAATAGGCTTTCCTTTCCTCTGCCAACCATGCTTCTTCCAGTCCTTCAGCCAACCCCATAGAGCATTGGCTACCATCCACGAGTCGGTGTAGAGGTAAAGGATAGGCCAATTCTCACGTTCAGCCACATCAAGAGCAAGTTGAACAGCTTTTACCTCAGCGAACTGACTGGATTCTCCTTCGCCATCTTTCGTTTCGGTAACTCTCCTGGTTGGACTCCAAACCGCTGACTTCCATCTTCGCTTGTTCCCAACAAGACGACAGGAACCATCTGTGAACAAAGCATAGTTCTTTTCCTGATCAGAGAGATCACCATAGGGAGGAGCTTCCTCAGCACGAGTTATTTTCTCCTCTGGAGGTTTGGAACAGTCTGTGCCTTCCGGCCAGTTGGTGATCACCTCCACCAGACCAGGTCGATCAAGATTACCCATTCGTGCTCGTTGGGTTATCAAAGCCATCCATTTAGACCAGGTTGCATCTGTGGCATGATGTGGTGATGAACCTTTGCCCTTGAACATCCAGTTAAGAACTGGCAGTCTAGGAGCTAAAAGCAATTGTGACTCAGTTCCAATTACTTCAGAAGCTGCTTTCACTCCCTCATAGGCTGCTAGAATCTCTTTCTCAGTTGCAGTGTAATTTGTCTCTGAACCTCTGTAACAACGTCCCCAGAAACCAAGAGGACGACCACGTGTCTCATTTGGAGCTCTCTGCCAAAGACTCCAAGTTGGACCATTGTCACTGGCAGCCGTGTACAGAATGTTTTTAATGTCCGGACCAGATCTCACAGGTCCTAAGCCCACTGCATGGACCACTTCTCGCTTGATCTGATCAAAGGCTGCTTGTTGTTCAGGTCCCCACTCAAAATTGTTTCTCTTACGAGTCACATCATGCAGAGGTTTGACAATTTGACTGAAACCAGGAATGTGTAGTCTCCAAAATCCCACCACACCAAGAAAAGAAAGTGTGTCCTTCTTACTGGTGGGAACTGCCATGGTAGAGACTTTGTTGATCACATCCTGAGGAATGTAACGGCGACCATCCTGCCACCGCACTCCCAGAAACTGAATTTCTTTGGCAGGTCCTTTGACCTTGTCTCTCTTAATGGCAAAACCTGCTTGCAACAGAATGTCAATGATTTTGTTACCTTTCTCGAAGACTTCCTTAGCAGTTTGGCCCCACACAATGATGTCGTCGATGTACTGGATGTGCTCTGGAGCTTTACCTTTCTCCAGTGCATTGTGGATGACTGAGTGACAGATGGTTGAGCTGTGTTTCCACCCCTGAGGCAAACGATTGAACTGGTACTGGATTCCTCTCCAGGTGAATGCAAACTGAGGCCTGCACTCCTTTGCTATGGGAATAGAGAAGAAAGCATTAGCAATGTCAATGGTTGCATACCACTTAGCCTCCTTCGATTCCAGCTCGTACTGGAGTTCCAGCATGTCCGGCACAGCTGCACTCATGGGTGGCGTCACCTCGTTGAGGGCACGAAAGTCAACTGTCAGTCTCCAGTCGCCTGTAGGTTTACGCACAGGCCAGATGGGACTGTTGAAAGGTGAATGAGCTTTCTCGATGACAGCCTGACTCTCCAATTGACGAATCAGCTGATGAATGGGCAACAAAGAGTCACGGTTAGTTCTGTACTGCCTATGATGAACAGTTTGAGTTGCAATTGGCACTTCCAGATCCTCTATGTCATGATGTCCCACAACTGCAGATTCATCAGAAAGTTCAGGTCTAACAGACAATTTCAATTTATCATCCTCAATCTCTACAGATGCTATTCCAAAAGCCCATTTATGACCCTTAGGATCTTTGAAACAACCTTGTCTCAAAAAGTCAATTCCCAAAATGCAAGGCGCATCAGGACCAGTTACAATAGTATGTGTCTTCCACTCTTTACCAGTTAAACTGATCTCAGCCTGTACCTTAGTTAACTCTTGAGATCCACCAGTGATTCCAAAGATAGAAATGGACTCTGTCCCTTTGCAATTTGATGGCAATAAAGTACACTGAGCACCTGTGTCAACTAAAGCCCTGTATTTCCGAACTCTTGAACTGCCAGGCCACCTAATGAATACATTCCAATAGATTCGGTTCTCTCCACTATCCCTTTCCTCCTCCTGGCTGGAGGCAGGGCACCCCTAATGCTGAACATGGCATGTGGGGTGTACACAGTGATTGGTGTTGTTGTGAGAGGAACTGCAACTGTTGGAACAATTGCAGTTGCTCTCGGGAGCTGAAGAAGTGACAGCTACTTTCCTGGCATTATTGCCTCTGTTTCTGCCACTCTGCAGTTCCCTGACTCTCTTTGAAAGAGCTGAAGTAGGTTTACCATCCCATTTGTTCATGTTCTCACCGTATGTGTCACGCAGAAGTATCCACAGTGACGCACGTGATTGCTGCTGTCTAGGTGGAATTTGTCTCCTCCTGGGCTGGAATTGCCTTGTAGGAGGTGGGCGTCTGTTCCTGACTGCAGAAACATGCACCCATTCAGATGATGCAGGAATGGTATCCTTTACCAGATTGGAAATTGAGGTTGTAAGGTCCTCCTTCAGTTCTTTCATAGTATTTTTCATCTCTGTGGTCATAGTTTGTATGGCAGAGATTATACCAGAATGTGACAAGCTATCCTCAATCTGCCTGAGCTGGTCAGTGAATTCACCAACAGTGAAGGATCTTCCATTATCACTCCTTGACAGAAATTTACTGGCCAAGATGTTAGCATAGGATGAAGGAGCAAGCTTAATCAGCTTCTTCATGAGACCTGTTCCCAAAGGAATATCGTCAGGCTCATGAGTGCCATGATCTCCATAAAGCACTTCCTTCACAGCAAACTCCTTCAGAAGCTTAATTCCCTGCTCAACGGTGTTCCACTTCTTGGCAGCCCATGGCAAATCATCTCGGGAAGGATATCTCATAGCCACAGCCAATAGAAGGCGTGTCCACAAGCTAACCCTACCAAGAGGACTTGCCAGGTGTTTGTCCACTCCACTCTCCTTAGTGAGTGGTCCCAGCTGCTTGGCAGACTTGTCTCCTACCTGCAGAGCATTAGCACCAATGCCACGGCATCTCACTAGCCAGCTTAAGATTGGCTCACCTGATTCCCTTGTGTATTCCTTCCTAACTTCCCTGACCTCTCTGAGTGGATCCTTGGAGCCTTGGATGTCATCTTCCTCCTCTTCCTCCTGTTGTTCTGGTGGTGCCGGGCCTAACACAATCTTCCTCATAGCATTCCTAAACTCATGGGAACCATCCTCTCTCTTGGCAGCTAACCTCACAGCACTCCTCTCACTTGAGTATTGTTGTCTCAGCACATCTACAAGGTCTCGCAGACTAACTGCCTCCTCTTCCTCCTCTTGCTGCTGATCACCAGAGGTCCCCTGTCTTACATCCTCCTGTGAACCACTCTGTGTTTTAGCTTTTGCCTTAGCAGGTGCCAGAAGGGCCTGAGCAGCAACAGACTTGGATGTGTCTGCTGGAGCATTTGAATCCTTAGGGGTCTGACCTGGAGCATTTGAATTATTGGAGGTCTGACTTGGAGCATTTGTATCCTTAGGGGTCTGACTTGGAGCTTGTGAGTTCAAATCTGCCTTGCTTTTAACAGGAGGATTCTGATTCTGGTCTGCTGGCTGGGGGTTCGAATTGGCTGAGCTGGTGTCATTAGGATTTGGACTGACTGGGCTAGCGTTACCAGCACTAGTAGTATTATTATTTGCCTGTCCTCCTGGGATGCCTGCCAACCCTGAGGTGTTATCATTTTTGCTGGGAACATTCTGATTTTGGGTACTTGCCTGTGCTCCTGAGGCTCCTGCTAAACTCTGCGGCTTGTTTTGGTTATCCTTATCATTGTTTACGTTAGTGGCGGGAACACTGGCTGTCTTCCCAGCACTCGGAGAAGGAGGGGCAGAGGCTGGCAAGGGGGAAGCTGGTAACTGTGTTCCCTTGTTTTGCTGTGAAAGAGACTGCTTCTGAGACACAGAAATTTTCCTAGCTCTTACAGAAGCTGGTTTTGAATTTTTCACCAATAATGCCAAAATTAATATGAATATTAAAATCATGAGGCAAATATTAAAAATTGTGAGAAGAAAAACAGTTTTACACGAGCATGTACCTATGCAAACAGTTGGAATTCCTGTCTTAGGCTGAATAACTCTCATTAGAGCCATATTTAAAGCAGAATTTCCATTGATTGTCACATTATTGACCAGAGCTCCTGTAATATCCTTGGTAATATTCTCAGAGATATTAAAACCAGCATAACCAAGAATAAAATCACCCCAGCTCCAGAACATATCTGAAACCTTAGCTTTAGCCTTATTATAAGCCAGATCAATGAAATAAGCAACAATTTGACCTTTTAACCAACTAAATGCCAAGAAAACAAAACCAGACCAGAGCAATGCACCAACCAAATACAATAGCTGCTTGATTAGCTTCATCTTAATTCCCAGAGCTAATTTCCACTCACTGAAATATCTAGCCCCACGTTGGGCGCCATTTAAAAAAATGTGATGGTTTGGGGGTTACCCCGCCCCCCCCACACTTTTGAATTTGCCCCAGCTAACTCAGAGGGACCCTGGGAATATAGATGAAGCAATTTATTTACAGCTAGCAGAATTTACAAGCAACTATTTACAATATATACAGTTATATACAATTATATACAGAAATATACAAAGGATAAACGATATGAAAGCACAACTCCCCTCCCAGAAACCTGAGTCCCCAGGAGGGGCTCTCAAACCACCCCAACACCTCCCCCCGGTCCCTCTCAACCTTACCCCAGTTCTCAGGAAGAAAAGAGGTGCAGCCAAGAGGTTAGGGAGCAAGGTTAGTAGGAGCAGGGTTAATGAGATGTGACCAGGTCCAAGGCAAAAGCAAGAGTGAGAAACAAAATGGAGAAAAAAGTCTTTCTTCTTCCCAGAGTTCTCAGCGTGACTGTGAGAGAAGTAGACACAATTGTTTTTCATTTCACTGCCCGTTATCTAGTTCTTTTACCAAAACATCCCAGCTTGCTTCAAACTAGCACACCATTCATATCTGGTGGCTTTCTAAATAAAGGATTAGCCCTTCAATATTATATTTTTTTTCTCAGAATTGCTCTGTAAGCTTCATGAAAAGGAGGTAATATTTAAAGATTGTGTGCAAAAAAGCTGTTTGTCCAGTGGCAAAGAGATGTGGGCAAGCAATTCTAGTAGGTATTGTTTTCTGTCCCTCCTGCTCTGTGTGAAATTATAGATATATATAGGTGTGTGGGAGAATGAAGGAAGACAGACTGGCTGTCAGAACTGCTGGCTTTTATCAAAGTTGTTATTGAGGATGTTTGCAAGCTGGCACATTCCTAACAAAGTCAAAGTGTCGGTAGAGAACTATACAGGGGAATGTATCTTGCTATTAGCAGTATGGATGTGCTCTTAGAGAAAAAACAACTAGGTGCTCAATTGTAGAATCATCATACAATCAACTGGATTGGAATAGACCTCCAAGATCATCCAGTCCAACCTAGCACCCAGCCGTAGCCAATCAACTAGACCAAGGCACTAAGTGCCTCAGCCAGGCTTTTCTTCAACACCTCCAGGGATGGTGACTCCACCACCTCCCTGGGCAGCCCATTCCAATGGCAAATCACTCTCTCTGGGAAGAACTTCCTCCTAACATCCAGCCTATGCTTCCCCTGGCACAATTTGAGACTGTGTTCCCTTGTTCTGTTGCTGGTTGCCTGGGAGAAGAGACCAACCCCCACCTGGCTACAGCCTCCCTTCAGGTGGCTGTAGACAGCAATGAGGTCACCCCTGAGCCCCCTCTTCTCCAGGCTATACACCCCCAGCTCCCTCATCTACTCCTCACAGGGCTGTGTTCCAGGCCCCTCACCAGCATCATCACCTTTCTTTGGACAAATTCCAGTACCTCAACATCTCTCTTGAACTGAGGAGCCCAGAACTGGACACAGTACTCAAGGTGTGGCCTGACCAGTGTTGAGAACATGAGAAGGATAACCTCCCTTGTCCTACTGGCCACACTGTTCCTGATTCAGGCCAGGATGCCATTGGCTTTCCTGGCCACCTGGGCACACTGCTGGCTCATCTTCAGCCTACTATCTACCAGCACCACCAGGTCCCTTTCTTCCTGGTTGCTCTCCAGTCACTCTGTCCCCAGCCTGTAGCGCTGCTTGGGGTTGTTGTGGCCAAAGTGCATCCCATTGGCCTCTGCCCACCCATCCAGCCTGGCAGGGTCCCTCTGCAGGGCTCTCCTACTCTCCAACAG
This sequence comes from Pogoniulus pusillus, assembly GCF_015220805.1. Taxonomy (NCBI): domain Eukaryota; kingdom Metazoa; phylum Chordata; class Aves; order Piciformes; family Lybiidae; genus Pogoniulus; species Pogoniulus pusillus. The sequence goes on along the minus strand of NC_087264.1, from coordinate 12,843,380 downwards.
ATCAACACCTGCTCCTAGCTTGGTGTCATCTGCAAACTTACTGATGCTGGACTCAAGCCCCTGATCCAGATCATCAATAAAGACTGGGCCCAGCACTGATCCCTGGGGCACACCACTAGCAACTGGCTGCCATCTGGATATGGCATCATTCATCACAACACTCTTTGGCCCAGCCTTCCAGCCAGTTCTTGACCCATACCAGAGTGAATCTGTCCAAGCCAAGAGCTGCCAGATTTTCCAGGAGCTTGTTGTGGCAGACAGTGTCAAAGGCTTTGCTGAAGTCCAAGTAGACTACAACCACAGCCTTCTCCACATTCACCAGGCAGGTAACTGGATTGTAAAAGGAGATCAGGTTGGTCAGGCAGGACCTGCCCCTCCTAAACCCATGCTGGCTGGTCCTGGTCCCTTGGCCATCCTGTAGGTGCTTTGTGATGGTACTCAACATGACCTCTTCCATGACCTTGTCTGGCACTAAGGTCAAGTTGACAGGTCTGTAATTTCCTATTTCCTCCTTCTGGCCCTTGTTGTGGATGGGCATCACATCAGCTTCCAGTCTCTGGGGACTGCTCCACTGAGCCAGGACTTTTGATAAGTGATGGAGAGTGTCTTGGCCAGCTCATCTGCCAGCTCTCTCAGCACCTTAGGGTGGATCTCATCTGGTCCCATCGACCTGTGAGGATCCAAGTGGCTCAGCAGGTCATTTACTGCTTCTTCCTGGATTACAGTGGACTATACTGCTCCCTGGCTCCATCTGCCAGCTCAGAGGCCAGTTGTCCTGCAGACAACCTGTCCCACTATTGAAGACTGAAGCAAAGAAGGTGTTAAGTACCTCTGCCTTTTCCTCATCCTTTGTTACTATATTCCCCTCTGCATCTAGTAAGGAGTGGAGGTTGTATAATGCACAAAGACCTTATTTGCAGGCTGGTTTGGAGGCAAACTGACAGGTGGATATTCAAAAGTACAGTTCAGCATTCCTCTGCTTGCCACTGTGCTGAGTTCAGTCTGTAGGTACTGAAGAGAGCAAAATGTGGATATAGTATCATCCCTGAAAAACAGCTCGTTGCTTTTGAAAGGTCACTGCAAAGTCTATCCTTAGGGAGAACTCACAGTTTCTACTTTCCAGACTGGTGCCTGTCCACAGGTTTGAACATGCAAAGTGCATATCACTTCTCCAAACAGCTCTTTGGGAGCTGCTGTCTTGTTCTCATTTGAATTTCAACATTCATAGCCTGAACAGAAAGGAAGGAAGTTTACCTGTGTGTTATGTATGCTGTTCTCCCATGCCACTCTCCAATCACAAGTGAGATGTCATCAGTACATGGCAGAAGAACTGTGAAATGAATGAACCATTTTTATCTCTGCTAAAATGCATATTCCAGTTCCTTGGGTTTGGATTGATGACAAAGCTAAGGGCAAGAAAGAATATTTCCAAAACCCATGTCCTCTATGTGCAGGTCTAATCAGAGAGACCTCCTGCTTTTTAGCATCAAGACAGAACTCCTCCTGCTGTTGTGGAATTCAAGTATACAGTGAAGCCACATTTTGGAGGTGTAGTGGCTAAGTATAGAGATTAAACTGGAAAGAGCAGAGAATGTATAAACAACTGGTGTGAGAGTTGCTCAGAACTTGCTGAGAGAAAATGGCAGATGATACTTTCTCCTTCCAGATGCTGAGTAGGACTCCTCTTTACACTTGATAAGCACCACAACTGCTTGTACTCAGCAACTCATCTGATGATGATTGTAGTAACTTTTTGTGACTTCACTGTAGAGGTAACTGACATGTGAGCATGCAGGAGAAGAGATAGAGCTATGCTCTGATAAAGATTGCCAAATGCCTTCCTGACCTCCTTGGACACCCTATTTAACTGAATTTTAGATACTTGAAGACATCTGAAGAAAATCTAATCAGAGAGGGAAACAGAAGATTAACACTGCAGGAGCCCACAGGAGGTGGGGGTTTAATTTGGTTTCTGTGGGTGCCTTAGTCTATGCTGGGCAAAAAAAAAACAAAGATGGATTTCAGTGCAACTCATGCAGCACTAATGCTACATTGCAGCTGGTGCTACAAAAACTAGTACCTTCGTCTAGTCGAATGAGGACTGAAGGTGATCAGGCAGAAAGTGACAGAAAAAGTGGTAGTAAAATATTTACCATGACATGATGAAACCATCAGCAAATCCAGTCTGTTTCTCTGGAATGAATAACGAGGTGCTGAAAGCTTCTCAGCTGTGCAGTAGGACTTTGGCTTCAGGCAGTGAAATTGCAGAATCTCCTTGAAACTCAAACTAAGAACATGGAAAGGCAGTTTCCTCAATCTGAGGGAATGAAACTGCTTTGACTGGAGTTACCAAGGTTCTGCTCACATCCCCCACCCAGACGATATAATCGTGACTAAGGACTTGGTCCTATCAAGAAGTGAACACTAAAGCAAAGTAGCAATAGCAAAGAAGTCTTCTGTTTCCATCTCCCCATTCCATACTTGCATCTCCACGAGGATCTGCACATCTTTTCCTTCCCAGAGGAGCAAAGCAAAGCACTGATGGATTTCAGACCTGCAGTAGCAGCAGCAGCAAGATAGCTTTTATACCTATTCCCTTTTCATCTTTCCAAGTCACTATAGTGAAACTAGCAGTCAAGTTGTGCTAACTTACTGTTAACAATTCAGGTGTAAGAAAGAAAACAAGGAACTGGGCAGTAAGGAATTCCTCTGAATCACAGTACCTCTTGGTGTGCAACAGAAATAGAAAGTGCAGCAACTGAAGTCATAGCAATTAAGAAAGCTTCTGCAGGAGAAGGTCACTCATGTCTTCCACTGTTCTTTAGAAGATGATCTTTCAAGACATCTGCTACAATTGCACTATTTCTAACGTGTACAAATTATTTCAAAAAGAAGTTCAACAGTCCATATTAGACACCTTCCAACATACATAAAGCCTTTCTGTTAAAAACTGTACTGCACAATATGAAGTCGTTTCACTGGGGACACTTGCAAGGTGCCAGGAGCTTTAGCGCTCAGAAGTGGTCTGCTCACGTTGCTTATTCATCACCTAAACTTAGTCCTCTTTCTGGAGCATTTAGTTGCTGTAAAGGTGATTGTAGGGCTGCAGATGGTGTGCTATGTCACCAGAAGAAGGAGAATAAGTACCAACAGCAGGTCATATTTTCCTCAAATTTCTCCTTCGTTATTACCCTCAAATTCCACCTTTGTATGTAGTGTTTCTGATAGATGAAGCTCAGGTTTTGCTCTCCAGAAATGACCTTTGGCTATTCTTGTAAACACATCTACAAGGCAGACCATATATTGTCTCAAATGGAATGGGAAGATTGGTATTTCAAAGACATTTTACCTCTAGATCAAGAAGGGGAAGCAAGGAGTCATTGTGCAAGATAACAAAGGATGCAAATCTGTCTCTTTGCTGTTATGATTTGCTTGTAAATGAGCCCAAATGTGTAGGCTCCCTCAGCACTCTCAGGAATGTGGGAAACATTTAAAAAGATTAAAACCTGTAACAGCTTTCATAACATTTTAGAGCATGTGGAAATGGGAATACAGTAGTTAGCTCTGTAGATCCCTTTTTTTTTTAAAGCTCAAATATTGCAGGTTTCACCAGAATTCATAAAATTAATGAAAAGAAAATGCTCTCCTCAGAAGAAAAACTGTCTCTTAAATGTTAGTATTTTCAGATGCTCTGGCTCAATAAGTTTTGCAATGTGCAGCTGCCATGCAAGGCAGAACTTTGAAAATTTCCTGACAAAGAAAAGTGGGAAGAAAAAAAAAAAATCTGATTTATCTGAACAGTTTAAATGTCATGACACAGTCTTATTTAAAGGAGTAGGAAATTAAGGATAATGTCTGCTTAGCCTTGATAAAGGTGCATCATGCCTATGGCTGATAGATGATTCTTTGAATACAATGTCACTAAGAAAAAGCAATTTCATGGAAATCTGCTTATTATAAGACTTTAAGAAACTAAACCCACACAAATAAGAGTTACATATGACAGTAGCATGAAACATCCCAAAGGATACAGATATACACAGAAAGAAGAGATGTTTTTTTTCAGTTATCCCACTGAGAAACAAAGAGTTGTCCAAAGTGACAGAAAGAGTCCTCTCAATTGCCCCCTCCCCGATTTAAAAGCAGCTCATATGCCACTTGTTTGGTTCGGCTTTCAAAAGGGATTTATGTAGTTCCTCATAGACTGAAATGCAAAGATGTGAAAGGATTCCATTATTGACTTGTCTGGGAACTCCCTTTTTGAATTCTTTTGTTACTGTGTTGCATCAACACGAGTAATCACTATTCTGTGGAAGGTGTATTGAATTTAACTCTACCCTCTTAGGTGAAAGGTAGCTACATGCAATGACAGTTATTCATTGTATAATGAATTTCTAACAGTGATCTTTCTGTTGCAGGATGGATTTCTCTCATTATTATGCATGCACTGGGCATGTATTAGATAACATCCTGTAACTTGAGGACTAAAGGAAATATTAATAAGAATTTGGGGCAGAAAATCCTTTGAATATCTGATGAGTAAATGGGCCTGGTTTTAGGCTCAGTTGATTGTCCAAATTACTCCTACAAGGAGAGTGTAAGAGTGATGACTGAAACCTACAACAAACCTACAGTTCTGTTGTACTGTAGACATTGTACTAGCAGCCCTGGAAGCAGATGCAAGCTCATAATGCCTTTGTCAGCCCAGAGCCAGTGTCCTGGTTTGCATTCCTATGACAGGTTTGCTGAGGAAACCCAAAGGAAGCAAAAGGCACCATTGACCATCTGGCCCTCTTCCAGGTCAAGTCTCTGGTAATTAGCCAAAGCATGTTTAGAAAAGTGCAGGGTGTATAACTCTTAGATATTGGGCTTCTTTCAAAATTAATTCATTCTGATGAAGTTGAGGACAAAGATGTTAGTAGTCCATTTTGTTCAGCAGCCCAAGCAGTTGCATGGGCCACATAGCTGAGGAGAGCTCAAAGATCAGTACACACAGTTTGCAGCAAACAGTGATTGCATACATTGATCCCATCCCTCCTATTCTCCATGGAACCAGAAGGGCTCAGTGCTGGCTCTGGAGAAGTTAACCTAGCTAGAAGACTGCAAGAGCTGCCTTTAAATGCTTGTGAAGATACCGCAACAAGTGAAGCATTTCTCTCCTCCAGCAGAGGCAAAAGTGAGTTTGACTGCCCTCGTTCAGAGCACAATATGGTTCTCTGGCCCAGGTGAGTATGCTCTGACTCATCCTCGTCTGTGCTGTTCAATTTTGCCTCTTGTTTGCAAGTAGGAAAAAAGCAAGCCAGTGCCACAAGAAAACAGGCTTGAAAACTCCCCCATCTCCTTGAGTTTCTCTGAAATGACACTACTGAGAACTGCATCAAATTTTTTGCTATTGATATGTAGATGTTAGTCTTCCACTGCATCAGGACAAAGATAACTGCATTTCCCCATCTATTTTGCACATAAATATGTATATTATCCCCGTGCCCCCGCTTCCGCCAAGATGATAGCAACTGATGTTCATGTAAGACAGGCTATGAGACAAAAAAGCCACAAGAAAATTGTGCTCATGAAATATTGCCTTCCCTTTCTTTATTTCAGCTTTTTTTTCCCCTCTGTTATACACAAAGCTCAGTCCAAGTAGGATCCCTCTGGTTATAAGCGTGGGTGGCCAATCTGGTTTTCTCCCAAGGTGACAGCTGCTTGCTTTTAATTAAGGAATATGACTGCCCTCACCTGGTGAGAAAAATGCTTGGAAACTTGCCATCTCAGTGATCTCATTGCATGTGAGCCTCTCTGTCGCTTATGACAACTGAGCCATGCCTGCAAAACAAAGGATCACCCACTACATGGGAGCACAGTTGGTAAAAGTTCTTTAAAACAGCTCCTGCTGTCTGTCTTAAAAATACAAATGTGGTAGGTTTGATATTATTAGATCAAATGCAAGACTGCTCTACCATTTATTGTTAAGCTATTATTACAGATCCAAAGGCGTTTAATACCCTTTTATTTAATCCTGCCAAAAGTTTCTGTGATTATTCCCAGAAACAGAGACTATCTGGTAAATGTTTTTATCAAAATCCTCTTATCTTGATAAGATATTATCTTTGAAAAAAAAGTAAAATCTCAGAGTGTAGTTCAGGTAAACAAAAAAAAGGGCATTTGAAGAGTGTTAAGAAAAGATTGTTAAAATGGTTCCTTTTTATTGGACTTTATTCAGCATTGATGTACAATTGAAAAAAAAAACCAAAACATTTCTGAGCAACTCAAACCAAAAGGCTTCAGTCATACCTTCTGCAATGGTGGACTTTCATTTGTGTCTCAAAATAGACTTCAGAAATCTTCGGGCTCTTCTTGAAACAGGAGTGTTTATCTCTCCACAGAGCTAAGTCATGAATGTGGGACAGAATCTGAGACTGAAAATGCTAACTGGGGTGGGCAGTTCAATTTTTCACATCCAATACATTAATTCTACCACAGTATGGGGCCAGGTGGGGGGGAAGATATTATAGTGTGAGATCCAATGTGTGAATTGCTTTCTTGGGAACTGTTTAGAGATGAGAAACTCATTTCCCCACTGCATTCAGAGAAAGCTGAAACACATAGGGCCCCTGAGATCAAACTGGCTCATAGAGGAGTCAGCTGTCTCAGCTGGATTTAGAAAAATACCTGGCCCCATGTTAAATCTATGCAGTAAAATACTTAAGGACTTTTTAAAAGAGTTATGTTAAATATTTTATTCAGCCAGGACCATTTGATGAGTTTAATCTTTGCAGATGTACATCCCAGATGCTGGGAGGCAATGCCTGCCATTGCAGGACGTGCACTCTTGTGAGCAGTGAGGATAAAAAAACAACTTCAGTTTCTCTTTCCTTGTGGTGCTACATGCTTGGGAAGAGTGACTGGAAAGTTGCTCAGCTGTTGTGGAGGGAAAATTAATTGATGCAAGATGATCTAGATGACTGGCTAGGGCTGGGTGCTAGGTTGGACTGGATGATCTTGGAGGTCTCTTCCAACCTGGTTGATTCTATGATATTTTTCCAAATTTAATATTTTTTATTAATTTTGCTCTTCAGAACTCTTGCCACCCACAGCCACTAATTTTAATAATATTTCAGTTCTTACACAGTCATGGAAACATTCTATGGATAATATCTAGATCTAGTTATAACCAGCAAAATATATAAACATTAATTGAACTGGAAAAGATTCCCTCTGTCAAATGCTGCTTGCGGTCAATATGCCACTTGCCCAGTAGATGGGCTCAAGGAACTCTTTCTGCTCTATGGCAGAAGACAATGGAGAATTACAAAGAGACATGTAAGCATTTACTCACAAATTTATTATCACCCTCACGGGGGGCTAGCCACAGTCCAAACAGTGCCCAAATGCTTTCAAGGCACTGTCTTGTCAGACGTTGAGACTTGAATCTTCCCAGCTTCTGGGGAAAGGACACAGACAATCTCTGACCTTGTTCTCCTGGCTTCATCTGGATGATCTATGTATATGTGCAGGGATTCTAGGCAGGACCTTCAGGTGCAGAAGGCAGATGTTGTGCAGTCTCAGCACAATGTCATGCTGGCCACACAGGCTGATCACGTGCTGGCATCCAGGGTCTGCTCCTGGTAACTCGTGGCAGTGGAGTTCACCAGGCAAGCAATAAGGCAGTGTGCAATAGCAGCAGGGCTGGGCACAGCAGAGAGAGCAGGCAAAGAGCAGGGAAGCAAAGCAGGGGAGCAAAGGCAGGTTGTTCACCTGCGTTATCTCCCTCTATCAGTGTGGGCAGAGATTAATTGCCCTTTGGACACAGAATAGCCAATCAGGATGGCAGTTAGCCAAAACATACCATATTAGGCAAAGCCACAGGTTCACTTTTCCCCAATTTGGGAAAAGCACAGGCCTTGCACTAGGCAGGCACAAGCTAAGTGTGGGTACCTTACACCACAGGACCCTGGGCAGCCCAGACTCAGTGGCTCCAGGTTCTTTTGTGTCTGGTTCCCGTGCTTGCCTGTATGGTGGAACAGAAAAACATGCCTAGGCAAGGCAGGACATGAATAACCCTATTTTGGGCCTATCAGGCCTACCATGACACAGCATGAAAAGATCTGGGAGCATTGATTGACAACTGTCTGAACACAAGTCAGCAGTGTGTGCAAGTGGCCAAGGAGGCAAACAGCAGCCTGCCCTGCATCAGAAATAGGAAGGTCAGCAGGAAGTGGTTGTGCTCAGCATCTTGAGTACCACATTTAGTTTTGGGACGCTTACCCTAAGAAAGGCATTGAGGTCCTGGAGTGGATTCAGAGAAGGACAACAATGTTGGTGAAGGATGTGGAGAATTTGCCTTATGAGGAGTAGCTGAAGGAATGGGGAAAAGAAAACTGAGGGGAGACCTCATGTCTCTCTACAAATCTCTGTGAAATGAGGTTGTAGCTAGGTGGGTGCTGGTATCTTCTCTCTAGTACCAAGTGATAGTATAAGGGGAAATGTGTTCAGATTGTACCAGGAGAGGTTTAGATTGGACATTAAAAGAAACTTCTTCACCAAGGAGTTACTAAACACTGGAATAAGCTCCCCAGGGATGTGGTTGAATCCCCATCACTGGAAGTGTTTAAAAGATGCACAGATGTGGTGTTAAGTAACATGGTTTGGAATCATAGAATCAGTCAAGGTTGGAAGGGAAAACAAGAATCATCTAGTTCCAACCCACCTGCCATGGCCAGGGGCACCCTACCCTAGAGCAGGCTGGTCAGAGCCTCATCCAGCCTGGCCTTAAACACCTCCAGGGATGAGGCCTCAACAACTTTCCTGAGCAACCCATTCCAGGCTCTCACCACTCTCATGGTGAAGAACTTCTTCCTCACATCCAGTCTGAATCTCTCCACCTCCAGCTTTGCTCCATTCCCCCTACTCCTGTCACCAACTGGTAGCCTAAAAAGTCCTTCTCCAGCTTTTTTGTAGGCCCTCTTCAGATACTGGAAGGCCACAATAAGGTCACCTGAGAGCCTCCTCTTCTCCAGATTGAACAGCCCCAACTCTTTCAGTCTGTCCTCACAGGAGAGGTGCACCATCCCTCTGATCATCCTCGTGGCCCTTCTCTGGGCATGCTTGAGCATGCTTAGCACCAGGCTTAGCAGAGTTAGATAGACTGGACTCAGTGGTCTTAAAGATCCTTTCCAATCAAAATGATTCTATGATTCTGTTCGCTCTTTGAGATCTCACACATTTCTGGGTAATGTTGGATTATCTACACCAAGGCAGTGATGATTTTGGTTATTTATATGTAGAGATTGTATAGTCTGACTCAACGTCTCATGGTTCACTTAGCAACTGGAAGTGTTTACCACCATAGAGAAAATAACTTGCAGTTATAGTGAATCTATATGTGGTTAGCTGGTCACATACTCAAAGAATAGAATCAAAGAATGGTTTGGGTTGGAAGGGACTTTAAGATAACCTAGTTACATCTTCCCTGCTATGAGCGGGGACACCTTCCACTAGGTCAGGTCACTCAAAACTCTGTCCAATCTGGCCTTGAATGCATCAATGGAGGGAGCATCCACAATTTTTATGGGCAATGTGTTCCAGTGTGCCACCATCCTTATAGTAAACAATTTCTTCCTAATACTGGATCTAAATCTAGCTTCTTTCAGTTTAAAACTGCCAACCATTTCCTATAATTACACTCCCTGATAAAACACCAGCCCAATTCCAGCACGGGCATCTGCGGGGGTCACTCCTTGTGCTGGAAGGCCCTTTTGCTCCCCCCCCCCTTCATGCCTGCAGGGAGAGGAGGGGAAACAGGTTTTTTGTGCCTTTCCTCTCTCATTCAAACCACGGAGTGAGAGGAATTTTGGGGCATACAGGACTCCAGAGCAACTGTACAACCTCCAGTCCTTACTAGATAGAGATGGAAACATAGTGACAAAGGATGAGGAAAAGGCAGAGGTGCTTAAAACCTTCTTTGCCTCAATCTTCACTAGTGGGACAGGTTGTCTCCAGGACAGCTGGACTCCTGAAGTGGTGGATGGAGTCAGGGACCAGTACAGTCCCCCTCTAATCCATGAGGAAGCAGTAAGGGATCTGCTGAGTCACTTGGATCCTCACAAGTCCATGGGACCGGATGGGATCCACCCTAGGGTGCTGAGAGAGCTGGCAGCTGAGCTGGCCAAGCCACTCTCCATCATTTATCAGCAGTCCTGGCTCACTGGAGAGGTCCCCAGAGACTGGAAGCTGGCCAATGTGATTCCCATACACAAGAAGGGTCGTAAGGAGGAGCCAGAAAACTACAGACCTGTGAGCCTGACCTCAGTGCCAGGCAAGGTCATGGAACAGGTCATCTTGGGTGCCATCACAACGCACCTGCAGGATAGCCAAGGGATCAGGCCCAGCCAGCATGGGTTTAGGAAGGGCAGGTCCTGTCTCACCAACCTGATCTCCTTTTATGATCAGGTTACCCGCCTGGTGAATGTGGAGAAGGCTGTGGATGTAGTCTACTTGGACTTCAGCAAAGCCTTTGACACTGTCTGCCACAAGAAGCTCCTAGCCAAGCTGGCAGCTCATGGTTTGGACAGATTCACTCTGTGCTGGATCAAGAACTGGCTGGATGGCAGAGCTCAGAGAGTGGTGGTGAATGGTGCCACATCCAGTTGGCAGCCAGTCACAAGTGGTGTTCCCCAAGGATCAGTGCTGGGCCCAGTCCTGTTCAATATCTTTATTGATGATCTGGACAAGGGCATTGAGTCCAGCATCAGTAAGTTTGCAGATGACACCAAGCTAGGAGCAGGTGTTGATCTGTTGGAAGGTAGGAGAGCCCTGCAGAGGGACCTGGACAGGCTGGATGGGTGGGCAGAGACCAATGGGATGAGATTTAAGAAGGCCAAGTTGCTGGGTTCTGCACTTCGGCCACAACAACCCCAAGCAGCGCTATAGGCTGGGGATGGAGTGGCTGGAGAGCAGCCAGGAGGAAAGGGACCTGGAGGTACTGATAGATAGTAAGCTGAAGATGAGGCAGCAGTGTGCCCAGGTGGCCAAGAGAGCCAATGGCATCCTGGCCTGCATCAGGAACAGTGTGGCCAGTAGGACAAGGGAGGTTATTCTTCCCCTGTACTCAGCACTGGTCAGGCCACCCCTTGAGTACTGTGTCCAGTTCTGGGCCCCTCAATTCAAGAAGGATGTTGAGGTGCTGGAACATGTCCAGAGAAGGGCAACGAAGCTGGTGAGGGGCCTGGAGCACAAACCCTATGAGGAGAGGTTGAGGGAACTGGGCCTGTTTAGCCTGGAGAAGAGGAGGCTCAGGGGTGATCTTATTACTGTCTACAACTACCTGAAGGGGCATTGTAGCCAGGTGGGGGTTGGCCTCTTCTCCCAGGTAACCAGCAATAGAACAAGGGGACACAGTCTCAAGTTGTGCCAGGGTAGGTATAGGCTGGATGTTAGGAAGAAGTTCTTCACAGAGAGAGTGATTTCCCATTGGAATGGGCTGCCCAGGGAGGTGGTGGAGGCACCGTCCCTGGGGGTCTTCAAGAAAAGCCTGGCTGAGGCACTTAGTGCCATGGTCTAGTTGACTGGCTAGGGCTGGGTGCTAGGTTGGACTGGATGATCTTGGAGGTCTCTTCCAACCTGGTTGATTCTATGATTCTATGATTCTATACCATTGTAGAACTCAATATTTTGATAGAGGTTAAAATAGTGACACTCTGAAAAAAAAAAAACAAACAAATAAAATAGCATAACAAATATAGCTGTAAATTTTGGCTAAGGAGCTACATACATAGCATCTGTGCTAAAATTTTTTTGCACATTGACATCCCAAAACACCACTTTCAGTCAAGTACTATCAAACAAGTTTCAGAAGGTAATCACTCTCCATTTCAAAGTATAAAAGTGTAAAAATTCCTTTTGGGCTGAGAATTTTTATGGGGTTTTTAGTGTTTTTTTTGTTTGTTTCTTTGTTTGTGGTTTTTTTTGTTGAGAACTGAAGCTGTTGCTGGCAAAAGCTATCACTACCCTCAGGCTTTCCATTCTCTCCAAACCACAAAGCATTAGCCTTGGTTCTTAACGTGAACAGGAAGAAATTCAGAAGCAGTACTTCAGTCTTCTGAAAGGGGCCAGTTATTGTATATTCCAGAAAGGATTTTTGCCCTGCTTACCCAGTTTGTGACAGTGATTTAGAAACCACAGTTAATCCACAAGAGAATGAAGACTGGTTTCATTCTCAGCTTCATCTGGGGAAAGGGAGGTTTCATAGGGGTCATTAACTGTTCTCCTCACTTCAGTTCATGTCCTCAAGCTAAAACTATCTTTCTTCTGAAAAAAAAAAAAAAAAGTCATGTTTATTTGGGAAAGGATCATGAACTTAAAACAAATAATTGTCATTGAAAGGCTTCACTGCATATTTGGGTTTCCTCTGGAGACATCCAGGCATTTGACTGGCATGTAAGAGCCAGCCAGTCTTTATAGAAATTCAGTATATGCTCTATTAAGTGGAAAGCAGTTCTTTAGCTTGTCAGAGGCCTTCTCCTACTATGAGAGTAGCTTTTTCCTTGTCCTCTGGGTCATTCTGTTCTGCCCCAGCTCGTTAGGAAGATTCAGCATGAGAAAAGAGACTTTACACCCGCTGCAGTAAAGGCGTTACTTGTGCCTAGGCGTAGCATTGTGACTCATTTTAGCAGCTCAGTTGTGGCTTGTTCTGGCGAGTTCTGATGCGGTCAGGATTTCTGTAGTATCTTCTATTTCTGGAAAGCTTGTGTTTATTCTGCCAATCCTTTCTGCTGTTCTCAATTATTTTTCTGACCTGAGTAGTGCCACACAGGAATACTATGCATTTCCCCAAGCCTTCCAAGTGTGTGTATTTCAGGACTAGTTGGCAGTTGCATGTCTCAGTTTCTTCATCTTTTTCCAGACATTTGAACATCTTTGACGTTCACATACACAGGCTTAGGTCAAGCAAATAACCTACAAATGGGCTTACTAGTTATTTTTATCTTGAAGCTCTCAACTATGTACGAATCTTCAGAAGTACTCTACAAGTGTTTGTAGCCCCCCCCACCTTTTTTTCCCCTTCTAGGTCTTAGCTAGCCAAAACTTAGAATGACAGGCTCCAAGCCATGTTATTTTCATCCTTATCAAACATCAGTCATTTCTGTTTCATTTCTATTTCAATATCTGAGTTAGATTCCATAGCATTGTTTTCTAAGATAGCAATGACAAACTCATATTTAAGGATGTCTTTCCTGCCAACCCTTAATATTATGCTATTGAATTGAATTTGGAGATGGTATGTCCTCTGAGACAAGACATTCTTTCTTTGCTGAACCACTTCAGTCTAGAATGGGCGAGAAAAAACAAAAAACAAAAATTCTTGCCAACTGTCCTGGATGCCTCAAATTCCTCTCACTCCATGGTTTGAATGGGAGAGGAAAGGTGCAGAAATCTGTTTCCCCCTCCAGCCCTGCAAGCTCGAAGAGGGGGAGCAAAGGATGCTTCTGGCATGTGGGGTGACTAGTGCAAATGCCTGCACTGAAATGAGGCTGGTGATTGGCTGTGTTTTCATGCCTAGTAATGGTATATGGACATATTGTCTAGAGAAAAAATAAATAGGAGTTTCTTCCTGCCTTGGGGTGCTTCCCGCCTTGATACTTCCCTGGCACTGCAAAGGACAAGCTCCTGCTGTGACTGGACCATCCCTGCTTTGGACTAGTCTCCCCACATTGCACTCTTTTGTGCAAGCTGGCAGGCTTAATGAGCCTCAGGTCCTTTGAAAGAGAGACACAGCAGCACCAGGACCACTCTCACTCAGACCCTCTTAGTAGTTAATTACTGGCTGCCTCCTGGGCAGGAGACTCTATCAGTTTTGGGCTCTCCCCCCCTCCGCTGTTGTGAGAGCAGCAGCATCCCATGACCATCCCACTCAGGAAGAAGTGCTCAAGACACTTCTGAGTTTGGTGATTCTGTGACTCGTCTTGGACTTCTGTGGCATGGATCTCTTATTGTTGGACATTGCCAGTAATGTGACAGGCTGCTCCTGCAGAAAGAATCCAGCAAGGGATCTTTGCCGAGTGCCTATCCCACATCCGTGAGTAGGTTTTCCCTTAATCTGCTCAGCCTGATTGATATTAGGGTAAAGCTGTGTTTATAGCTCAGCCTTTTCCATTTCCTGACTTCCTAAACAGCCAAATTTATCTATAACATCCTTTGTAAGATATTCCCAATTGAACTTAGTCTGCTAATTAAACTAATTTAATTTTTATGTATAGTTTTGGGGGTGGAGTTCCAGGAAAATAAAATAATTCTATTTTTATGTATTTCCTGACTCAGCTACATTAGTTCCCTGCCTCCACAACATCAACCTATCCACAAGGATGTTGGTGTAGCACAACAGGAAACAACCACTTCAAAGCCATATTTCCTATTAGCAGGAGTGGAGAAAGAAGTGTCATGGAGAAATGTTTCTCAAGTCACACATAAGACAGGAGAATATCTAACTGTGAGCTGAGAAAAATAACAGCACCAGATTTGGTGTAAACTACAGAAAATGACATAAATTAATAAGGTCAAGGTAGTTACAGATATAGCTGCTTTCCAGAAGGGATCATAAAGGGCACATTGTCAGAAGTGGATCCAAAGAGTAGGGAAGAAGCTTTTGTCTCAGAAACAATCCTGCAGCAATCTGAAATGATGGATTTCAATTTGCGCAATGTGATTGTCACTTTTAAAAGGTTAATGGAAAGGATACTTTCTGCAAGTCTCTGCTGGCATGTTGATCATGCCTAGATGATACACTAGTGCAGATGAAAGCCCTTGACAGGAACAGAGATATTCACAAATGCTCTGTGAGAGCTTTAGAATTGCTGTGTGGAGAGGGAAAAAAAAAAATAGAAGCCTTGTCTGAGGAAAAAAAGCAAATTTTGTCAGTCAGAAAAAGTAATTCCACATGCACGATATTAGCTTTGAAGGAAAAATGCACCAAAAGCATAACTGGAGATCTCCACATTGCTTTTTCTATTGATTTCTTTTTGGTATTGTTGATATGTAGCCTGGGATTGATGGGGAAAGCAGGACCCACCTCATGCATTTAAGTAACAAGTTGGCTAAGGAAAGATATTGGCTGTGTAAAGTCAAGAGAGCAGCTGAACTGAGCAGTGAAAGAGGTTTGTAAGTACTCTGTGATAGCAAAGAAATTTTAGTGTGCTCCAAAGGAAAAATGAATACTATTTCGAGACATGTGTGAAAGGAATACTATGCAAGAGAAACTCCTTCTTCCTAGATTTATTCAAAGAAACAGAGCTTTGCAAACAGTTGCCTTAAATAAAGACTAATGGCTTTTTTTAAACAAGTATCCCCACAGTTTCTGCTCATAGAAGCCACCAGAGAGCTCTGCCTTACTGCTCTTCTGCAGCTAGAAAAGAGAGAATTGCTTCGCTTTACACAAAGTATAATAGATGGTGCTGTATGTTTGGGAGGGATAAGCACTTCTCATTTTACTGTGGCTTCTCTCCAGGTGCAGCATGCTGTGGGAAAGTAATAGCAGTTCTGCCAGACTGCTTTGAGATGTCTGACATGCTTTAGCATTTTTGCTGTTTGAGGAAAGAGCATTTTCAGCTTTTGCTAGCAATAGGAGAGCTCTTTGCTTTCCCAGGAAACTTTGAAACACTCAATCCACTCCAACACAAAAGGCAAAGGAAATATTCCCTTGACTTCAATGAGAATTGGGTATAAGTCCAAAAGAGGGATGACGAACGAGCTGAATCAGCTGCAAGTGTTCTCCACTGGTGTGATTGCCATCTTTTATGCACAGCTGAAGAGGAAAAGGGACTGGGTTTTAGTCCTTCTTTGACTGCCTTCTGTATGCCTGCTTAACAAAGCTCAAGAACAGGACATATTTAACCCCAAGTCTTAGCTCTGTTTCTTTGAGAGTAAATTCAACAGAGCACCAGTAGCCTCTGCCTCATTTTCTTCTGAATTGCAGGCTTCTGTGCTGCAGATAATCAAGTACCTGTTCATATCGTACTTGCTATGCATGTGCAATATGGCCTGCTCATATGTGTTCTGGCTCACAAAGAGTATTAAACAGATTCCCAGCCACATATGCTGGTTTTGTTTTTCAGTAAATCCAGCTACACAGTCAATCTATTCAGCATTTTTTATACAAGCATATAGAATTCTTTATTATGTTGTTCTGAAAGCAAAAGGATTAGTGGTGTACTCATTGCTAATTCTCACATCTCCAACATGAAAAAAGTCAAAGGAACAATTAAGGTATTTTAAAATGCCAAAATATAGGTAATTTTGTTATTTTTTAAAAACAGGTGTTACATATTGTATGCAAAACACAGAGCATTATATATATATGTTCTGACTAAATGGTATTGACCACAAAGAGTAAGGAAATGGCAGCTACTGGCAACTAAGCTTTAGATGTTTTTTATCCTTATAGAACTGATACTGCTGAGTGCAGCACAGCAGGATTGTGTTGAGTGGAAAGAGTTGCACTGCTAACCATGCACAACAAGAAAGAGCACCAGTTCAGCTCTATAAGTGTGTCTCATTTGAGATTGTCCCAATCCTTGGGAAAATAAGGGCATTATTGGTTTTTAGGGTTCCTTCATCACCACTACAAAAAAAAGAAAAAAAAAAAAAAGCCACAGGAAGCTGTCTGATGATGTTCATCTCTTTTCTGTTATTGGAAATGAGATTAACATTCATGACTGTTTAGCCTGGAGAAGAGGAGACTCAGGGGTGACCTCATTGCTGTCTACAGCTAAGTGAAGTGAGGCTGTAGCCAGGTGGGGGTTGGTCTCTTCTCCCAGACAACCAGCAACAGAACAAGGGGGGACAGTCTCAAGTTGTGCCAGGGGAAGTATAGGCTGGATGTGAGGAGGAAGTTCTTCCCAGAGAGAGTGATTGGCATTGGAATGAGCTGCCCAGGGAGGTGGTGGAGGCACCGTGCCTTGAGGTCTTCAAGAAAAGCCTGGATGAGGCACTTAGTGCCATGGTGTAGTTGACTGGATAGGGCTGGGTGCTAGGTTGGCCTGGATGATCCTGGAGGTCTCTTCCAACCTGGTTGATTCTATGATTCTATGAATGTTAGATTTTATCACACCGGAAACTGGAGGCACAGATACATGAAGAGAAATGGCAATGAAGTTTCCATGCTTGGCAGTGGTGTTTTGTATCCAGAATGGTTTGGAAGAACTTCTGCACAACAACAGAGTGCTGGACATTTCTTGCCATCACAGTTCATTTTGAATTGAATTGATTTTCAAAGAGCCACCAAGCACAGCTCAATATAGAATATATTTGGCCACACTTAGGGAAAGATTTGTCACAAGGCCTTTGAAATAAAATTCTCAATGTTCAGAAAGATGGCTTAAAAATTTGTAGTTTTGTCTTTTGTGTTTAATTCAATAAAAGAAAGCTGTAGGTGACTTGGAAAAAATGAAAAGGAAAAAGATTGGCATTTTTTCCACACAGTTCTAAGTTTCCACGTGCACTGGGTGCTTTCTGGTCTAATCTCTAGAACGAAGTTCTTCCATATCTATTTCCAAATTATATTCTAATTTTGCTTCATATTGTACCAATATGATGGAGATGGAGATCATGGACCACTTTCTCTCTGATCCATGGTTCTAAAGGGCAATCATGGCCCTTCTGCAGCTGAGGTGGTCATCTGAACAATACACTCAACATGTATTTCTTTGAAATTATTCTGCTTTTGAAGATGGCTTGTGAAACCAAGTTTGCCACTAGTGCAAAACCTCTCATGAGTCTAAAGCTGGCCAGGCTGGAGTCCTTTGTTTGCAGAAACCTTTCTACATGTTGAGACTTATAACTTTTGACAATTTGGGTAGTATTTCTGTCCTTTGGGAAATTAAATCAGACAAGAGAATTTAATTTAGCTAATTCTGGGCAGCCTAATGGCCAAGAAAGAATGAGATTTTTAAGTTGTCACCAGTTTGTTAGATGTATATGTGTACTTGTGTTCAAGTGCTTAATTGTCCTTTGACAATCTGCAGAGTTGTGTTTGTTGGTGTTCCAGGGTGCCCATTTTATAAATTACTTTCAATGCTGTTTCTGAAAATGTAATTGATACTGTCTTATATTTAATTTTCTTCCATGAGGTACTTATCCTCTGTTCTTAATTTCAGTTGTGTTCCTAGAGCTTGGCAATCTTCTGAGTTTCTAAGTTAGAACTGTCTTATTCTCCATTTTCTCTGATACTTCACTGGAAAAATAAGTGGAGTCTTTTCCCTGATATCCTTCTGTCTGAGGTAAGAACCCATGTAGACTTCACTTGTATTCTATCACTAAGTGTTCCCTCTGTTTTCCAGATCTCAGCAGAAATATTGTTACTGTCTTATGCCAGTGTACCTACAAATTGTCTTAGTGACTCAGCTGTCACCTGCACAAGCAAAGTGACTAGATTCTCCTCCCAGCTGCAAAATAACTCCAAGCCAATATAAGGCAGATGATGAGAATCATAGCATGCCAGGCCACTGTCAAATCAGTTAGCCCACAGTAAAATTAATTTAGTTATCCCTGAGATGTGTAGGAAGCAAGATCTGTGAGCAGGAACCAAGTTTTTTCATTTTGAAGTCCTTAACTGTTGAGTTTGTCAGTTAGTGCATTTTTCTCTTTGAGGTACTTTTCCTTCTATTTTTCCTCTTTTTATCCCCCCCCCCCACACACACCCCCCCCCCCCACCCCTTAAATCTTACCAGACATTTGGTACTAAGAGTTAGAGTTTAGGAAAGTGTGACTTTTCTTCTGTGCTCTCACTGTTTTGAATTGTCAGCACCTTTTGAAATAGTTGGTAGTCTCAGAGAGATCTTTAATTTATCTGATTCTGTTCTCTGTATATATTAAACAAAAATAATTGAAGTTGGATAAAATTCAAAGCTATACAAATAAGGAAAAAGGAGATTGTTTAAGGAAAATACCTTGAAAGTCATTTAGCTGATTGTACTCACTGGTGTAAGGGAAAACTAAAGTAGAAGAGAGAGACACACATGAGCATTTACACTATATTGATGTAATTTCTTGAGAACATTCACCAGGATAAGAATGTGTACAGCAGACTCCAAAACATCTTAGCTGTAATAGAAATTGAAAGCCCAAAATAATGAGATGCTCTCGCTCTGCTCTGTGTGTGCAAGGACACATCACTGCCCCAAAAACCATCCAGCAAATTAAGATCCTCTTGAAAAAGCTCACTCTAGTTTGAGTATCTGCTTCTTTCCACAAAAGTCTGTAACATACAAGATATTTATTTCCCAGCAAACACTTATGAGAAATGACTGACTAGTTTAGCATGTGGAAAGCATCCCTCTTAATGCCAATTCATCCTGTTGGATTAATTAGCTCTGCAATTTCCTGTTTGAAAATAAATTGACTTTTAAACAATTATTTTCCATTTTCAAACTTGTAAAAATATTGATCCATCTGAAAGACTTGAGGAACAGTATTTATGAGATGTTGAGGTGCTGGAATGTGTCCAAAGAAGGGTGACAAAGCCGGTGAGATGCCTGGAACACAAACCCTTTGAGGAGAGGCTGAGGGAGCTGGGGTTGTTTAGCCTGGAGAAGAGGAGGCTCAGGGGTGACCTCATTGCTGTCTACAACTACCTGAAGGGAGAGAGTGATTTGCCATTGGAATGGGCTGCCCAGGGAGGTGGTGGAGTCACCGTCCCTGGAGGTATTCAAGAAAAGACTGGCTGAGGCACTTAGTGCCATGGTCTAGTTGACTGGATAGGGCTGGGTGCTAGGTTGGACTGGATGATCTTGGAGGTCTCTTCCAACCTGGTTGATTCTATGAAAATGCCCCAACTATGAAATGACCATAGAAAAAACATAGCAAAGAAGGCTATGAGGGTGATGGCCATAGCTGGTAGCCTGGCCATAGATGCCTTGGAACAGGACAGAAATGCATGTCACCATGGACAGAGAGAGGAAAGTGTTCATATTTGTCTGTATGACTGATAGGGATAATTTAAGCTACTGTTGTTAAACTTGTGTCCTAAACCAGCCTGAATGTTTCCATCCAGCATTCCATCTTCTCTCGAGGAATGTGGGAACATGGATTGGAAAAGAACATCTGTATAACTTGATGATACACCACACGTAATTTGGAGGCACTTAGCTGCGTTTCTAGTTGTTGCATGTTTGCAGATCCCTTGGAAAGACTGAAGCTTACATTCAACTGTTTGGAAGTCAGTGACCTCGATGATTAAACTTAGGTCAACTTTAGAATTAATTAGATACTCTATGTGTCCCCTCATGCTAGCTGCTGCAGTATCTGCTGCTGGGATGTTGCAGTTTGGAAGTTAATCTCTTTCTGCAACAGAGCGTATTTAAAGAGACATCTGCACTGAAGTGACCTCTGAATTACAACAATTTAAACTAATGTGAAACATTACATAATGATAATGGACCAGATTGGAGCTAACTGCTCACTTTTTCAGACGAGTCATGCAGTTGGTGACTGATTTCATGGAGTAGCTCACATGAATAATAGCTCAGCACTGTGAGTAAGGGATTTGCAATCTGTCTTTCTATTATTATTTGCCTAATTATATAACCTTTGTTAACTTGAAGTGCAGAGATACAGTGGAATATGAACACACTCACCTAAAAATTGCATAGGTACCAGTCAAAGCAGTAAGATACCATTTCTGTTCAGGGACTTTTACAACCTGGAAAGTAGCAGTAGAAAAAAAAAAAAAAAGGGAACTGAAATAGGTTTAATCAAAATCTATCAGAGCTATATGTAGGGTCAATGAAAGAAGCATGGAAAGCATGTTTGTGTTATCTTATAATTGATAGCTATACCATTTATAAAAGTAACTAATACACTTACATAACTCTTTGGGTGTAGGCAAGGTTGGACGTGGCACTTGGTGCCATGGTCTAGCCTTGAGCTCTGTGGTTAAGGGTTGGACTTGATGATCTGTGAGGTCTCTTCCAACCCTGATGATACTGTGATAAAAATGGCACAAGTGCCATTGCCATGATCAAGATATTTTCAAATTTCTTCTCTAAACTTAAGTACAAAAAAAAGAAAACAACCAAAACCACCACCCCCCCAAAAAAAAAAAAAAAAGAAAAAAAAAAAAAGAGAGAGAACAAGGAAAAGAGGGAAAAAAGGAAAGGAGGAAAGGGGGGAAGGAAGGTGTTGGGGAGGGGAAATTAATTGATGCAAGATGATATTTTTCCAAAATTAATATTGTTTATTAATTTTGCTCTTCAGAACTCTTGCCACCCCCAACCACTGATTTTAATAATATTTCAGTTCTTACACAGTCATGGAAACATTCTATGGATAATATCTAGATCTAGTAATAACCAGCAAACTATATAAACGTTAATTGAACTTGGAAGAGGTGATTCCCTCTGTCAAATGCTGCTTGCACTAAATACACCACTTGCCCAGTAGATGGGCCCAAGGAGCTCTCTCTGATCTATGGCAGAAAGCAATGGAGAATTACAAAGAGACATTTAAGCATTTACTCACAGATTATTAGTTACCCTTGCAGGGGCTAGCCACAGTCCAGACAGTGCCCAAATGCTTTCAGTGGACTCTGTCTTGTCAGACATTGAGGCTTGAATCTCCCCGGCTTCTGGGGAAAGGACACAGACAATCTCTGACCTTTTCTCCTGGCTTCTTCTGGACGATCTGTATATATGTGCAGGACTGCTAAGCAGGATCTTCAGGTGCAGAGGCAGGATATCGTGCAGTCTCAGTCATGCTGACCACACAGGTTGATCACGTGGTGGCATCCAGGGTCTGCTCCTGGTAACTCGCGGCGGTGGAGTTCACCAGGCAAGCAATAACACAGTAGACAATTGCAGCAGGCAACAGCAGAGCACAGCAGAAAAGCAGGGGAGCAAAGGCAGGTTGTTCACCTGCATATCTCCTTTTATCTATGTGGGCAGAGATTAATTGCCCTTTGGACACAGAATAGCCAATCAGGATGGCAGTTAGCCAAACCTTACCATATTAGGCTAAGCCACAGGCTCACTTTTCCCTAACTTGGGAAAAGCACAGGCCTTGCACTAGGCAGGCACAAGCTAAGTGTGTGTACCTTACACCACAGGACCCTGGGCAGCCCAGACTCAGTGGCTCCAGGTTCATTTGTGTCTGGTTCCCATGCTTGCCCCTCTGGTGGAGCAGAAAAACATGCCTAGGCAAGGCAGGACACGTATAAGCCTATTTTGGGTCTATCAGGCCCTCCACAACGGAAGGAGGGAAGGAAGGAAGGAAGGAAGGAAGGAAGGAAGGAAGGAAGGAAGGAAGGAAGGGAGGGAGGGAGGGAGGGAGGGAGGGAGGGAGGGAATTAAATATGGCACTTGACTCTTCATGATTGAATGGAAATAATTTTAGTCTGAGTAAATTTTACAAAAAAATTTACTAAGATGGGTCCAGAACTTTCTAGATGGGTAAATACATTCACATAAGTATTCGTTCTTGTCTTGATGTTTTCTTTGCTTTTTCTGTTAACACGAAGATTGGTGGCAAATTTCAAGGAACTGTGCTAAATATTCTCTGTAGCAAGAACATTTTTCACTTGCCTCAAGCTTTGTTGTGGCATTCATCCATTTGGACAGATAATTCAAAATCATATTTCAGTGATTCTGGATAGTTTAAATGGCTTGGAAAAAAAATAGATAATTGTAGGGCAAAGAAAAATATCACATTTGCCTCCTGTGGAGAAAAACAAAAACAAGGTCTTCAAACTACCTGGAACTTGGTATGGTGTTTGTTTTATACTTGTTCTGAAATTCCATCCAAACTGAGTCTGCTTTTAGAGCTTTCAAAAACAGCAGTTCAAATGTGATCTGTAGATGACTTGCAGTGAAGTTTACTGAGCAAAGATCAAAACTGAGAGGACTATAAAATGAGGACCATGATATAGCTAATGCATAAGGCTGCAAAAAAGTCAGTTTGGAGAGAAAAGGGGAGAATGGGAGATTGGCAGGGAAGATTGAAGCTTTTAAGAGAGCAGCAATCAAGTTCATTAAAATTAACTGGGAATCTACACTTCTCTGCTGTCAGAAACATTTGTGGAAAAAAAAGCTAGTGAAATGTCCATTCCTTTCTAGCACTGATTCAGACTGAGAATGACAACCTGAGATTGCTATCCATTATTCCATTAGCTAAAATGACTGCAGTCTGCTTAGCAGAGCCAAAGGTTTGAACCCTTCTGTTGAATTATGTCAGTGTCAGTACAATCCTAGATGATGGCATCTAGAGCTCCTGCTATTAAAAGCCAGGGAGCAACTCTGAAAAATGAACTTGGAATGACTTTCATGAAGATGGAAAATGTGTTTATGCTCTTGTTAGGAACTCCAGTGTGAACATTTCTTAGGCATCTTTGTTTCAGCATCTGTGCCTGTGTGAAACTTCAGAGGCGGTAGCGTGAGCTGGATTGGGTGAGCAGAATGGACAGACCTCAGGTCAGTAGCAGCTGGCCAATATTTGTATTTTTTGCTGTTGAGTGCAGGAACAGAGTTTTCTAAAAGCAAGGTATCTCTGCCCACTGACCTCCTACTCGTGTCCCAGAATATCCCAGGCCAGCTGGGGGAGGGGCCACACTGGCCTCATTCAGTGTGCAGCTTGTATTCATTTGCTGTAAGGTGTTCAGACTCTTTGGCAATCCAATTGTTTCCCATGAATTAAATTTTTTTTTCTTTTTCAAATCATGCTTACTGTCATAGTAGATGAACACATCATAAGCCTCAGTTATTTATTTGTATTGACTCTGGAATCAAGATTTGCCATTTCGGAATGACCACATCTTAGATGAAATTACCATGTTGATCTGCTGAAAGCACAGCTCTCATTGGTTTCAGAAGCAGTCAGGACCAGACAACTTTGCTATTGTGGTCTTTCAGTATCTGAAAAGCTGGGGAGGGACTCTTTAGGCTCTCAGGGAGTGATAGGACTAGGGGGCATGGAGCAAAGCTGTAGGTGGGTAGGTTCAGACTGGATGGGAGGAGGAAGTTGTTCACCATGAGAGTGGCAAGACCCTGGAATGTGTTGCCTGGGGATGTGGTTGAGGCTCCATCCCTGGAAGTGTTTAAAGCCAGACTGGATAAGGCTCTGGCCAGCCTGACATAGAGGGGGGTGTCCCTGCGTGGCAGGTGGGTTGGAATTAAATGATCCTTGTTTTCCCTTCCAACTCTGACTGATTCTATGATTCTGTATGTGTTAAATATCCATAAACAGAGAAATATATCTAGTGCCCATTTTTGAGTGTAAATTATCTATAGTCCACTACATGTTGCAATAAAGGCAGATACTTCAATACCTTATTCAAATCCTTTTATATTTTAATGATCCTTACTCTACCTGGTATCTTCTTTCTCACACATCACATAAGTACCCATATCTGCCACATGAGAGTGAGATCCTCTAGAGAGAGTATTTTTATATTAGGTCAGTAGAACTACATTACAGTCATACTGGTTTAAGTAATTTTTCTGGGGAAAAAATAGCATAAGCATGAAATTTAAGACTGCACCATGCTTGGATGTTTTAAATTTTGTGTAATTGGATCTGTAAAACCAGTACATTAATGGCACTTAATGCAGGCAGGTCATTCTGCCCCTGTACTCTGCACTGCTTAGACCACACCTTGAGTACTGTGTTCAGTTCTGGGCCCCCCAGTTTAGGAAGGACATTGAGATGCTTGAATGTGTCCAGAGTAGGGTGACGAGGCTGGTGAGAGGCCTTGAGCACAGCCCTATAAGGAGAGGCTGAGGGAGCTGGGATTGTTTAGCCTGGAGAAGAGGAGGCTCAGGGGTGACCTTATTGCTGTCTACAACTACCTGAGGGGTGGTTGTGGCCAGGAGGAGGTTGCTCTCTTCTCTCAGGTGGCCAGCACCAGAATGAGAGGACACAGCCTCAAGCTATGCCAGGGGAAATTTAGGCTGGAGGTGAGGAGAAAGTTCTTCACTTGAGAGAGTCATTGGACACTGGAATGGGCTGCCCGGGGAGGTGGTGGAGTCGCTGTCCCTGGGGCTGTTCAAGGCAGGATTGGACGTGGCACTTGGTGCCATTGTCTAGCCTTGATCTCTGTGGTAAAGGGTTGGACTTGGTGATCTATGAGGTCTCTTCCACCCTTGGTGATACTGTGATGCAGTATAGAGAAAAAGATTCTGCAGACTCCTGTGTAGCATTGGTGAAGTCTTGACAGATGGATTAAAAACCAAATGTGTCATTTAATTCAAGCAGCCCAGGATGTCTTTATAGACTGCCAGTTACCTCCTCCTGGCAGAAAAGTAATAAATTAGCATTTTAATATGTTAGTCATAAATTTCATAGAATTTCATAGAATTTCATAGAATCAACCAGGTTGGAAGAGACCTCCAAGATCATCCAGTCCAACCTAGCACCCAGCCCTATCCAGTGATTTATATTTTTATTTAGATATTGACAATCTTAATGTGTCTGAAACATGGAATACTTATCAGTCATTCATCTACTTGTTTAAGCAAGTACAAGACATTATCTCAAGCTTATTACTGAATGTCCAAAACATATTATTGAGGTCCCAGACCTGGAAAAAATTCAATCATGTAAATATCTGAAAAATTCTGTGGGCATAAATTCAGAATGTGGGATTAATGAGGTACACACATGCTTGCAAGAGCTAAAAATGTTAAAACCAAAGCTCAGAAATTTTGAACAGCTTTCAAATATGATGATGAAATCTGGTTTATCGTTTCCTATCTAGATGCTGAAAATGTGCTATAGTAGCCTTTGCTACATGATTAGTAGCCTTTCAAATACATCAAAACTGAACCCCAAAACTCCTCAGTGAAAGGGGAAATCCCAATGAGTTACATCTGGCAGTTTCAGATTGAATTTCTGTAATATACATAATAAATAAGCTGGTTTAGGAACTGCCTTAACTAAGCATATTATTTCACTTTAAGACTGATTATTAATACTGTAATTCTTTCTGGTCCAAATACTGGAGCACTGAATTTGCTTCTAAGTTTAGTGCTATTTCCTTGGCAATGGCTAAGGGTAAAATAGCACTTTGCATAAAACTGCTGATCATGTGATTTTTATATTACTTTTTGATTCTCCTAAAAATTAGACTAATGGGATGGCACTGGAAAATGCATCATAAATTAAAACTGCAAAATGCTACAGACCATTTAAGCTGCCAGGCAGATTAAGTATCTAAATAGTTTTCACTGATGCTGTTTGTTCAGAGAAAATTTTTAACCTTGATAAATTATTGAAGAAATATCATTAACCCTTTGACATTAATGGGGCAGCTGTCATGCTTCAAATTACACTGGAAAGATTGCAGAAGTTGGAATTATTTTTACACATTTCCAAAAAGTTAAACTTTATTAAGCTTTTCTATATTTGGAGAAGATCTACATTTCTTTGGCATTGCCCAGGGGCACCCTGAATTCCTTTATGCTCCCTCCCACTCCTTGGGTTTGAAAGGGAGAAGAAGACACAAAAACTGCTTTCTTCCCCCCACTCTGTGAGCATGAAGAGGGGCAGCAAAGGGTGACATTCTGTACGTGGGCTCACGCGTGTGGAAGCCCACGCTGGAATCAGGCTGGTGGTTGGCTGAGTTTTTGCACCCAGTGTAAATGGTAAATGACTCTCTGTCTAGAAAAAGGATAAATAGAGCAAGGGTTCCCACCTTGAGAGTTCCCATCTTGAGAGTCCCCTGCCACTGCGAAGGACAGGTTCCTGCTGTGACTGGACCGTCCCTGCTTTTGGATGGCTCCTACCTTTGTGTATGGCTCTTGGTTTTATCCTGTCCCTGTTTTTGGATGGTTCTCTCCACTTCTGCACCCTTTTGTGCAAATTTATAGGCTTGGCAAGCCTGGGGTCCTTTGAGAGTCATCGGTGGCATTTGGACTGCCCTCTCTCAGACCCTATCAGTAGCCAACTTCCTGACTGCCTCCCAGACTGGGGGACCCTAGCAGTTTTGGCTCTCCCCTGCTGCTGTGAAGGCAGCATCCTTCCACAACCATTCCACTTGGGAAGAAGTGTTTGAGACATTTCCAAGGTTGGTGGATCTGCCACTTGCCTTGGGCTTCTGCAGCCTGGATCTCTATTACTGGATATTGCCTGCAATGTCAGAAGGCTGATCCTGCTGAGGAATCCAGCAAGGGATCATTGTCGAATGCCTATCTCACCTCCGTGAGTAAGACATACAATTCCCTTAATCTTCTGCTCAGCCTGATTGATAGTGGGGTAAAGCTGCATTTATAGCTTAACCTTTTCCATTTCCTGACTTCCTAAATATCTAATTTTATCTACAGTATCCTTTTGGAAGAAATTCCTGAGCAAACTGAATCTGTTAATAAACTAAACTAATTTTTTTATATAGTTTGGGTTAGGGTTCCAGGAAAATAATTATAGCTTTTATAATTCCTGACTCAGCTACATTAATTCCCTGTCTCCATGACAGACATAAGGTCCTAGAACTGTGAAAGTTTTACCACTCAGAATGGTTCACGGGACATAGTTATCTCCATGTACTGTTCTGCGCAGTTGTTTTAGAGAATGCCAGAGTTGGAGTGTAGCTGTTCAAACAGCTGAGAATCATGGTTCCTGATTGCAGTAGACCTATTTTCAAACTTAAATAGGTTAGCAGTTATGTTCTGAATAATTTAGAGAAGAAGGATTCTCTCTGCACAAACAAGATGCTGGAAAACACACATCGCTTCTTCACTCTACTTCACTCTACTCAGTTCTCCAAGAGTTTAAAAAAATATTCCTGTGCTAGGTAATGTGATGGTAGGCTTGATGGGGTAAACATGGGCTTATCCATGCCCAGACATGTTGCCCTGTACCCACCTCCTTCTGTGCTGGGGAAACAGCCTTGGGAGGCGAGGGCAAAAGCCCTGGCTTTGCCTAATACAGTGAGGCCTGGCAAAGTGCCATTCCAATTGGCTAATCCATGTCCAATGCCTCAATAGTCACAGGCTGGATATTGATAAAAAGGATAAGCAGGTAACACAAGGCTGCTGCCTCCTCATTTTGCATCCCGAATTTGCCTGGAGAGATTACCAGGAACAGGCTCCAAATGCCTGCATGCAGTTGCCTGCATAGCCCCCAGCGTGACACTGTGCTGAGACCGCATACACCTCAAGACATCCTGCCTGCCCCTGAAAGTCTTCCTGCTAAGACTGCAAGTCCTGGAGATACACAGATGGTCCAGAGGAGCTGGGGACAAGGCTCCTTTCCCCAGAAGCCTGGGAGAAATCAAGTCTCAGCAGCCAATCAGACAGAGTTCCACATGCTTTGGGTACTGCCAGAGTTGTAATTTTGTGAGTAAATACTTAAAAGCCTCTTAGAATCATAGAATCAAACAGGTTGGAAGAGACCTCCAAGATCATCCAGTCCAACCTAGCACCCTGCCCTATCCAATCAACTAGATCATGGCACTAAGTGCCTCAGCCAGGCTTTTCTTGAAGACCCCCAGGGACGGTGCCTCCATCACCTCCCTGGGCAGCCCATTCCATTGGGAAATCACTCTCTCTGTGAAGAACTTCTTCCTAACATCCAGCCTATACCTCCCCTGGCACAACTTGAGACTGTGTCCCCTTGTTCTGTTGCTGATTGCCTGGGAGAAGAGGCCACCCCCCACCTGGCTACAATGCCCCTTCAGGTAGTTGTAGACAGCAATGAGATCACCCTTGAGCCTCCTCTTCTCCAGGCTAAACAGGCCCAGCTCCCTCAACCTCTCCTCATAGGATTTGTGGTCCAGGCCCCTCACCAGCTTTGTTGCCCTTCTCTGGACATGTTCCAGCACCTCAACATCTCTCTTGAATTGAGGGGCCCAGAACTGGACACAGTGCTCAAGGTGTGGTCTGACCAGTGCTGAGTACAGGGGAAGAATAACCTCCCTTGTATAATACCTTCCAGTATAATGTTTGCATTTACCCCTTAAAGAAATAAATGCTCTGGTTTTGCCTGTGCCCTGTGTGTATAAACTTCCAACCTGTGTGTTTTTTGAACCTGTGAATGAGTTTCTGGCCAGTTTTAATGTTAATAATCATCTTTCATAGTAATTAACAATCATCACCTGGATATAAAAATTAGTACAGATTATTAATTTTGCATAATCCTTCACAGGCAGTAACAGTGCTCTTAGCAGCTTTTGCAGTCAGCCAGCCCAGATACTGATAGGCACAATCAATTTCTCTGAATTCCCATCTAGGGCTTTTTAGCATGACACACTGGGCAGAGACCAGTGAATTTTTATGGCTCTGTCTCCTGTCCACCATCATGTTTCCTACTAAACAACTCCACATTTGGTGGGTTTTGTTTTGTTTTGCTTTCCAAGTGCACCCAAAGAATTTATTAAATGTATTGACATCTTTTGAACACAAACCCTATGAGGAGAGGCTGAGGGAGCTGGGGTTGTTTAGCCCAGAGAAGAGGAGGCTCAGGGGGGACCTCATTGCTGTCTACAACTACCTGAAGGGAGGCTGTAGCCAGGTGGGAGTTGGTCTTGTCTCCCAGGCAACCAGCAATAGAACAAGGGGACACAGTCTCAAGTTGTGCCGGGGGAGGTATCAGCTGGATGTTAGGAGGAAGTTCTACACAGAGAGAGTGATTGGCATTGGAATGGGCTACCCAGGGAGGTGGTGGAGTCCCTGTCCCTGGAGGTGTTTAAGAAAAGCCTGGCTGAGGCACTTAGTGCCATGGTGTAATTGACTGGCTAGGGCTGGGTGCTAGGTTGGACTGGATGATCTTGGACCTCTCTTGCAACCTGATTGATTCTATGATTCTGATTCTTATCAAAACATGGCTGCATTTGTTTTCTTGCCAAGCAAAAATCAGTCACAGAACTGATGTTCCAGGAAATCTACTTTTTGTGTGAATAGAAGCTTCAGTTCACAAGTCTTAGGGTCTCACTGAAATTCAGAGCTGGATATTCATCTAGGGTAAAAACTGTGCTGCATTTGTTTTCAGTACATGGAGATCAGGCATGTAGGGTTTTTATCATACTTATTTAATCATCTGGCTGTGGAGTTTTAATCTATATTTCAAGACCAAAAAGGATCATGGTAAAAATGTAAATGCAGCAACAGACCCTGGAGCACTGCATACTCATGAATTAGGCTAACTTGCACAGAATCTGTAATTCATATTGTAGGTGATCATTGTTCACGATCTATTTTCCTGTTAAGAGATTTATTGAATACTCTGAGGTTTGTCAACACTTAAGTGTTATAAACATCATTTATGAGGGCTTTCTAATTATTTTCAGAGTCATTAGGAAAAAAAAGATGGCAGCAGAATTGCTTACAGAGAATGAATGTAGTTCTTGTTGACCCAGACCCTGACTGCCAGTGGAAGCATCACACATTTAAAGCTGAGATGCTTCTGTCCATGCTTCCTCTGTGTGCAGTTTTCACAGCTTATAAAATCACCTTCTAATCAATAGCTGTGTAAGCTGAAACTCAATTTGTCAGGGCCCTGTGTCAGCGCTTGTGTGAAATTATTCTTTGTGTAGTCAAGCAGGTTGCTCTTTCTTTATGGTATCTTCTCTATTTAGGCAAATTATTTTCCAGTTCGTATGAAAAAACATGCACAGACTTAGTGTTAGATGAGTAAAAGAAGACAGATAAATAATGTATAAAGCAAGGTCTGGACTTCGATTTTAATAGAAAGCCCAAATAGATGATGAAATCTGAACTTTCCACGTGTTGAAGAGTATTCAAAATATGGGTTGAAGTACTCCATCTCTAGGCTGATTCAATGGATTTCAGGAGTGTCATGTTGTGATAAAACTAATGTCAGTCATCTGTATTAGAAGTCTGAATATTGGCTTTGTCTTTGTTTGTGGCTATCAGCAGTACAAGGCAGTTAGCTCTGTCTGCACAGCCATAATCCTCCTGTAGCAATTGCTCACTTTCACTAATGCAAGCACTTACCACTGTCCCACTGAAATAAATCTTAGAGTAAAAATTTGCATTTTCACAGTATCACAGTATCATCAGGGTTGGAAGAGACCTCACAGATCATCAAGTCCAACCCTTTACCACAGAGCTCAAGGCTAGACCATGGCACCAAGTGCCACGTCCAATCCTGCCTTGAACAGCCTCAGGGATGGCGACTCCACCACCTCCCCGGGCAGCACATTCCAGTGTCCAATGACTCTCTCAGTGAAGAACTTTCTCCTCACCTCAAGCCTAAATTTCCCCTGGTGCAGCCTGAGGCTGTGTCCTCTCGTTCTGGTGCTGGCCACCTGAGAGAAGAGAGCAACCTCCTCCTGGCCACAACCACCCTTCAGGTAGTTGTAGACAGCAATAAGGTCACCCCTGAGCCTCCTCTTGACCCATCATGTTTAAAGAATCTACGCTGGAACAACGTTTGTGATTGATTTAGGCTTTAATCTCAGGAAGAAAGACATTATAAACAGAAAACCATTCCCAGGATGTGGAAATTATAATGCCAATAGATCTAACTGGAGCAAAGGATATTAGCTCAAGAGCAATTCAGAAATAGATATTCTACCTGGCCACAATAATTAAGGTACTAACAACACATTTGTTCAAAAGAAGTTCAAAATGCTTTACCCACACCGGGAAGAATTGATCACTTATAGATTGTCACAGACTTGCAAGGTCTTTCAATTTGAGAGGCCTGATCTGTAGCTCATAGTTCTCTATGTATCTGGCCCATAATTACTTCCTGTGTTTTTAGTTCTTCCCTATTTGTTAACAAAATACAGTTATAGATTAGTTAAATACTGGTGTGTAATGGCAGCTGATGATCTTGAAACTGAGAGGCAGTTCATGAGCAGGGAATGAGAAGGAAAGGGAAAGGGTCAGCTGGTGGCACTGGGGAAGCAGGTCTGCTGCGGTGCGCGAGAGGTTGGAAAGCCATTTCTTCAAAGAGAGATCTCTGGGTACCCAAGCAGGCCAACACAGGCAGATGGATAGATACACAGACAGGTGCAGGGCAGCTTCTTACCATCTGTCCATACTTGTGTATAGTTCTCCTTTTAAGGAAAGTGTTCAAATCTGTTGTAATTTTTGTGTAGTTTCAATTAGATGAACATTTCTGGGGCAATTCTGTCTCTCAGGCAAAAGGACTACCTACTACTTAAGCATGATGTCAGAGAAATTTTAGCAATACTTCAAATAATCATTGTTTTGGTATTCCTTGTCTTCTTACTTGGTTTAGGCTTTTCAGTGTTCAGAGAAGAAGAAAGTAATGTAAAACTTGTATGTCATACAATCACAGAACCAGTCAGAAGGGATCACAAGGATCATCTAGTTCCAACCCCCCTGCCATGGTCAGGGACACCCTACCCTATAGATCAGACTGCCCAGAGTCTCATCCAGCCTGCCATTAAACATCTCCAGGGATGAGGCCTCAACCACCTCCCTGGGCAACCCGTTTCAGGCTCTCACCACTCTCATGGTGAAGAACATCCTCCTCATGTCCAGGCTGAATTTCCCCACCTCCAGCTTTGCTCCATTCCCCCTAGTCCTGTCACTCCCTGTGAGCCTAAAAAGTCCCTCCCCAGCTTTTTTGTAGCCCCCCTTCAGATACTGGAAGGCCACAAGAAGGTCACCTCGGAGCCTTCTCTTCTCCAGACTGAGCAGCCCCAACTCTTTCAGTCTGTCCTCATAGCAGAGGTGCTGCAGCCCTCTGAGCATCCTTGTGGCCCTTCTCTGGACACACTCCAGCATCTCCACATCCCTCTCGCAATAGGGGCTTCAGAATTGGATGCAGTACTCCAGGTGGGGTCTCAGCAGAGCAGAGTAGAGGGGAAGAATCACCTCCCTCAACCTGCTGGCCATACTTCTTCTGATGCAGCCCAGACTCTGGTTTGCCCTTCGGGCTGCAAGTGCATACTGCTGGCTCATGTTGAGCTTCTTGTCCACCAGCACCCCCAAGTCCCTCTCCTCAGGGCTGCTCTCCAGTCAGTCACTGCCCAGCCTGGATTTGTGCTTGGGATTGCCTCGACTCATATATTTATATATATATGTGTGTGTGTGTGCATTTAAATATATGTACATATATTTAAAACAGCAAATTGTGATAGTAAATTTAATTTTAAGAGAACAAAGGATTGAAGAATCATATTGGAAGACAAAACAGTTATTATTTCAACTGCAGCAAAACCACACTTTCTGAGTGAAATTTCTGGGGGAGGTGGGGAGGAGAATTGCCAATGAGCTCCAGGTGTGAGGATTTAGTGAACAGTTGTAATGGACATCCAGGATTCTCCTTTGAAAGTTATCTTGAATAGCCTCTCAGAAACCTCCTCTCTTCCTAATGTACTTGCTGGCTCACAGAGAAAGGAATAGTTTTGTGCAGTGTCTCTCAAAATTATCAGCCACTTCCAGTTGTAAGATGCAGTTTTGAGTTCCTTATGGTTTTTTTTTTTAGGTGTCATTTATTTGGACTAAAAGTTTGCATGTGAAAGGAATTCAGAGAAATGGAGATGGATTTAATGGGAGGAGCTGACTGTGGCAAAGGAGTATAGTTGTCTCCTAAGGTACTCTAGAGATTGAGGTATAAAGGCAGAAAGAGGCTAAATCATCCCTGGAGTAATGCTGGAGCTGCTGAGGCAGAAAGGTGAGCCCAAGAATGGAGGGAGAGAAAAGAAATCAGCAATGAGGTTGGGTTGTCTCTCAAAATGAGGACCAACTTGGCAGAATCTGTAGCTCTGTCATTTCTAAGCTGTCCACATCAGTGTTTACAAGGGTTTACATGGTCTGTTCTGAAGGGATATATCTCGCATTAGGAATGCATGGTCCTCACCTTCAGCTGGCAAAGCAGGACAATAAGGTGTCAGTTGTTATTGTTAGTCAAACGTATGGTGAATTGCAGAAATGCTTTGAATGCTTCTATGGTTCTGTTGCCACCAGGAGGCAACCCTACTCTTGCTTTCAGTGTAATTCTGG
The DNA here is from genome assembly GCF_015220805.1 of Pogoniulus pusillus. Classification (NCBI taxonomy): domain Eukaryota; kingdom Metazoa; phylum Chordata; class Aves; order Piciformes; family Lybiidae; genus Pogoniulus; species Pogoniulus pusillus. The sequence goes on along the minus strand of NC_087264.1, from coordinate 12,809,469 downwards.
CTATTTTCAGTTCTTGTCCTAGCTTTGTAAGTATACTGGTCATTTCTATGCTAAGGCACTGGTTTGTTTTCTCTGCTTGGTAGATTCTGAAGTTTCTTTCCATTTCTGTCAAGAGAGGCCATAATGCATGTCCACAAGAGTCAGTGGGATCCTTTGCAGGACTGAGGATTTTGTAGAGCATCAGAAGTGCTTTTCCTCTCAAATAAGAATTAATACCTTTAGCCTGATTGAGACCACCTTGAGTTTTTGTCTGATGAGGGCACAACTCATTAATTGATAGTGTTCATGTCCAAGTATAAGCAGTCTTCACAAAGACAGGACTCTTCTGGATGGTCTTTCTGAAACTGAGATTTCTTGTGTAGCTTACTGCTGTGGTAGGCCTAAATAGACCAAAACAGGTTTTTACATGTACTGGCTTGCCCAGGTATGTTTTTTCTGTTCTCCCTCTTTCTGTTGTGGGGAGAAGCAACTGCAGGAAAGAAGACAAAGAGCCTGGGGCCACTGAGTCTAAGGACTCTGGCTTGCCCAGACTTGTTTTGCTCCTGTTTGCATCCTGTGATAAACAAGGTAGATACACTTGGCTTGTGCCTGCCTTGTGCAAGGCCTATGTTTTTCCCAAATTTGGGTAAAGTAAGCCTATGGTTTCACCTAATATGGTCAAGCTTGGCTAACTGCCATTCTGATTGGTTGTTCTGTGTCCAAAGGTCTATTAGTCTCGGGCCATATTGATAAAAAGAGATGAGCAGGTAATACAGTGTGCTCTGATGATGCATTCATGTTTGTTTGCTACTTGCTGCTGCCATTATTGCTCTCTGCTTCTGGCAGTGCTCTGCCTCAAGTGCTTCCTAAACTGCCTGGAAACTGCCTGCTTCAAGTTGGATGTTGTCTACATAGTAAGGGCTCTGGGGCTTCCCATGGAATTTAGGGTAGGGAAAGCTCACAAGTCAAATTATGCTTTAAGGAGTACCCACACAACGTGTGTGTGCTCAGGAAAGGTGGCTTCAAGTGCACCAGAAGAGTTGCAGTTATGTGCCTGTGGAAGCAAACAGTGAACAGTGCAAGAAAGGAAATAACTGTCAAGAACAGTTTGGCCTTGGGGTTTATTTATGCATATTTTGTACAACAGAAGTTGTACAAAGTCAAAGCTCATTAAGTAATGCCTCTCCTATTCACTGAGTGAGATGCCTGAATAAGGCTATGTTATAAAGCATATATTTAAACAGCCAAAATTAGATTTTTTTTCAGGTGATCTTCAACAGATCTTATCTAAGTTTAAGCTTTAAGCATCTGACTTAAGCTGCTACATGTTTATGCAGTATTGATTTTAGTGCATTTAGCCTTTCATCTGAGCTGATTATTTGGTCATCCTCACTGTATAACACAACTTTCTTGGTAATGGTTGTCCAAAATAGCCATTTTCAATAATCAATTCTAAGAGTTTTATCAGAAATTGCTGAGTGCCTTACTGCAGAGTGATTTAGACTCACAGAATCTGACCAGACTATTAATTTGATTTTGCATATCAAAGTGCAAAAAAAGAAGAACAATACTTTCAGATTACATAGTGGTCTTATTGGAGAAATGTTGTGGCTTTTCTGTGCCAGTTATAAGAACAGACTCTTGGCTCCTCCATCTGGTTACAAACTACACATAGTGAAATAGTTTACTGAGGGTTGCTCCTGAGGCAAAATATACTGCCCAACAACAGCCTGTTGTGTTGTTTGGTTTGCTGGTGTTTTGGGTTGGTTGGTTTGTTTGTTTTCTCCACCCTCTGATTGTCTTTATATTTGAGATGCTGCTGTGGTATTCTAAGACTTTTTCTACAAGTTTAATAAGAAATACTGTGGAACAATGTAATTATTTGGCTATATTTATTCTCTTGCTAGCCTGAGCTGTCAGTCAGGAAATACTTGGGTTCTATTCAAAACATGTCAACAGGAGATGCACTAATTTTGGAGGACTTAGTAATGAAAGCAGTGGAAGAGGCTGACACAGTTTATTATCTGGAGTAGATATCCAAACTCATCTTATATAATCATAAAACAGCCCTCCTGAGAGTTTTCTTCAGAGATTAATATGGATGCTATAGCGCCTCAGGATGATAATGTGCATTTTCAGCTTTGGAAGATTTCTTGTTAACAAGAAACACCAAAATGTGGGGTTGGTTTGTTTTTGTTTGGGGCTTTTTTTAACTTCATGTTTAAATAATATGGGAGGTATGAATACAGACTGGCATAATTAAGGAATGCTCATACTTAAGCCGTGCTTATGCAGCTGAATGCCATTATGGATCTGGACCCCATTAAGAAGACATTCCTGTAGCCTTACATCCACTTTTGCAGGCTGCTCTCCCAATCCAGTGTCCTCCTTTGTCCTTTTGTTTGATTTCTTTGTGGGTTTATCAAATCTCTAGAGTCTTATTACACAACAAGCAGGTGCAAATATGCTGTAAACATTCCAGCTGGATATACTTAATCACAACTTACTGTGCTAGACAGCTGCTTTGTGAAAAAAAGCCCAAAACAACAAACAGACACACACAAAACACCCAAAAAAACCCCAAAACAAACAAAACACCCCCCCCAAAAAAAAAAAAAACCACCAAAAAGCAAAACCAAGAAAACCCCCAACCAACCAAAAAAAAATCCAGAAAAAAGCAACTGATCATAATATGTTCCAAACTTTGTGAGAACAATTTCATGAGGCCTTGAAGGATGAGTTATCAACATTCTCTGCTTAGCTATCCTATTGTATGTAAGGTGTTGATTTAGTAAAATCCCTAATGTAATTAAAACTTGCACGTTTCAGAGGTAGTGATAAAATCTGTTGCCTACAAAACTCACCCTTGCTATAGTGAAAATCATGATTAGAGTTAAGTAGTTTGGAGTGACAGCTTTGCTGTCCTAAAAATAAAATTAATGGGAAAATGTTTCCATGCCAAAGGTTTTATTGCAGTGGACTCATTGTGATCTTCCACTGCTATGCCAGTACTAAAGTAGGACACATTGATCTATGGTAGAGCTTTATAGTAAAAGCTGTTGTCGAAGATCATAGAATCATAGAATCAACCAGGTTGGAAGAGACCTCCAAGATCATCCAGGCCAACCTATCACACAGTCAACTAGACCATGGCACTAAGTGCCTCAGTCAGTGTTCTCTTGAACACTCCTAGGGATGGTGACTCCACCACCTCCCTGGCAGCCCATTCCAATGGAAAATCACTCTCTCTGTGAAGAACTTCCTCCTAACATCCAGCCTATACTTCCCCTGTCACAACCTGAGACTGTGTCCCCTTGTTCTGTTGCTGGTTGCCTGGGAGAAGAGACCAACCCCCACTTGGATACAGCCTCCCTTCAGGTAGTTGTAGACAGCAACGAGGTCACCCCTGAGCCTCCTCTTCTCCAGGCTAAATAACCCCAGCTCCCTCAGCCTCTCCTCATAGGGTTTGTGTTCCAGGCCTTTCACCAGCTTTGTCGCCCTTCTCTGGACACGTTCCAGCACCTCAACATCTCTCTTGAATTGAGAGGCCCAGAACTGGACACAGTACTCAAGGTGTGGCCTGACCTGTGTTGAGTGCAGGGAAGAATAACCTCCCTCATCCTACTGGCCACACTGTTCCTAATCCAGCCCAGGATGCCATTGGCTGTAACAACTATCTCGTTCCATGGAACCCCAAGTTTGTGGTCACTGTGCAGTTGGTTCCACCCTCTAAGAGCAGAAGAATGACAAAGATGAGAAAAATTGCCTCTCCTGATCCAAATGGAAATGCCACTGATGCCTGCATTGGAAAGACAGTCAGGTAGCTTTAATCTGGATGAGAGCTCTGACAGTACAGCACAGTGAAAGCCAGTAGGTAGGGAGGAGTGATGCATACATCTGACACTAACAGAGAACCTTGTTCCTTTTTATGAAGCCAGGACTGGAGTCTGAATTAATATCTCAGAAAATAGGAGACGATTGTGGATTTAAATAGAGGGCATGATGGAAAGCATTGAAGGAGAACAAATGTTAAAACTTACTGACCTGGCCTGCCACCTTCTGACTTTAAACTTATCTTAATAAAAGCTGTTATTTAGTTTTATCTGTACTTATTCCTTCAGATTTTTTTTTCAATTTCATTATATGGTAGCTGATACATCTCTTGTTTTAGGACCACAGACTTTATTCATAGCTTCTGAACTCTCAGCCAACAGGCTATTGTTTTATAGAATAAGTCATAGTGGATTTTATAATATTCTTTGAATGATCTCTTATTTGACTTCTGGGCACATACAGCTTTAACCCAGAAATTTCATCTTCACAGAGATGTGAGATGAAGCAGACCTTTAAGCCAATGAAGTTCATGATGAATGTAGTTCACGAAAGAGTCATTGCGCTAGAAATAAACACTTTTTCAGTGTTTAAGAGAACAAAAGCTTTTTACATCTGTTTTCCATTTTTCTTTTCCCTTTCTCCCTAAGGAGAGAACAAGACACAAAGGATTTGAGGTCAAATACTGCACTTTCTAGAGGAAAAAAATTCTTGAGTATTGCTTGCTCTCTTTTCAGTGAGCTGGGTTGGTATATGAGTGGGATAGTCAGTAGTGTTGCACATGCTGAGAACCTGACAGAAACCAGAATACTTAGTGGCTTTTTTTTCAGACCCAGGAGCCATATACTGAACTCACTTCATGATCTTTTCTAGCAGGCACAGCTGCTGTGATTCTTCAAGCAACTGCGCAAGGAAATGTTTTGGTGTATTTAAGTATCACCTTTAAACATGCTCAAAGCAAGCTTCTGCTAAGAGTAATCTCTTGTGACAGAAACTGTTCAAGTCCATGAGGGTTGTGGCAGCATGTGGCCTTGGTTTCTAGTCCTTGCCCTTGTGCAGACTCATTGAATAGACAGCCATGTACCAATTCAAAGCATCTTTGGATAGCTTCCATAAACCATGGGGTCATCCTCATAGAATCATAGAATCAATCAGGTTGGAAGAGACCTCCAAGATCATCCAGTCCAACCTATCCATCTTGTAAGTCTTCTTGCACCCTTACTGTACCTTATTGTTTTAGCCAGAATTTAATATTTTGAGGTTGTGTTTCCAGCTAGGACAGTTGATTGCAGTCAGTTTTCATATTTTTAATGTATATTCATTCTAATGTACAGAAATTGTGTAAAGAAGTGTGCCAATTGAGCTCATGGCATTTAAAACAGATTTTTTTAAAAGATAACAGCAATTTAGCTCAGGAATATTGTGCAGGTGTCTGGCCATAGACACCACCTGAGCGCTTGTTTTGTGATCTGCCTGACATTTCATTCATAGAATCAACCAGGTTGGAAGAGACCTCCAAGATCATCCTGTCCAACCTATTACCCAGTCCTGTCCAATCAACTGGATCATGGCACTAAGTGCCTCATCCAGGCTTTGCTTGAGCACCTCATTTGGTTTGTGGCTTTTCCTTTTTTTAATTCTTTCACTCTTTACTGTTTCTGGAATACATTTCATGGTGACTGGCCCTAGCATTTGAGTTCCTTGGCCTTGTCCACATCATGTGATACTCCTTTTGTTTCACTTAACTATATACATAAAGAAGAATAGGAGCAGTTTTTTCACCAAGTGTAGCATCAAACATCCCAATCATAGAAAGAATTTTCTTCAGAAAAATGGCATAGATCAGGAAGCAAGGTCAAGATGCTGTAAAAGGATTTCTAACTCTGTTATGGTTTATAACAGTTTATAACTAAATCACAGTATCACAGTATCATCAGGGTTGGAAGAGACCTCACAGATCATCAAGTCCAACCCTTTACCACAGAGCTCAAGGCTAGACCATGGCACCAAGTGCCACGTCCAACCTTGCCTTGAACTGCCCCAGGGACGGCGACTCCACCACCTCCCCGGGCAGCCCATTCCAGTGTCCAATGACTCTCTCAGTGAAGAAGCACAAGAAATACATGACAGATGCTGAAATACAAAATCCCTGCCTCTCCAGCTTCAAATCCCTTTCCTCTCCAGGCCTAAATTTTTTTGAGATTGCAGTGAACAAACTCTGCTGTCTCCACCTATTCTTCCAAGCAGTAGCTGCTGCTTGGGCACTGTGCCATGCATTTGATCTGACAGGTATGGTCCATCACCACTGGGCACAGGCTGTAGTAGCTGTCCTGCAGCTCAGTGGTTCCAAGTGTCCTGAAAGACCACTTTGGACAAGTTTTAAAAACTGCTCTTTGGTCCTGATAGCAGGCAAGAGGGTGAGAGGATGTGGTGCTCGGGGATATGGTTTAAGGTGAATCTTGTAGAGTTATAGGTTGGACTTGGTGATCCTGAGGGCCTTTTCCAACCTGGATGTTTCTGTGATTCTGCTTGTGAACTGTAGGGACATGTGGTTGATTGTTGTTTTTTATGTTGTTAAGGTGTTCTTCTAGAGGGGAGGAGGGAAAACAGGAAGAAAGACATTTTCATGTTGTCAAGTTCTTCCTCTTATAGCACAAAAAAGTGCAAAAGACATTAAAATATCACTAAGGAATGGGGCTTTTGAATACATTTTATTGAAGTGTGTTCTCTTTGACAGGTCCTTCTTTTGGTTAGCAGTTTCATTCAGGTTATATTACTGCCACAAGAAGAAATTATAATATAATACAATCTACTGTGCTTTGTCACCTTACCTTTCATTATGGAAAAGCTTTCCAAATTCCCTGTACATTGCAGAAGATACCTGTTGCTGGATAAAGGCTGATATTATTTAAAGCACCAGTGGGGTTCTATGGACATTTTCAGGAATCATAGAATAGTTTGGTACTGCCAAAAGTTATCTAGTCCAACGCCCCTGCAGTGAGCAGGGACATCCTCCATTAGATCAGGTTGCCCAGAGCCCTGTAGACCCTGACCTTGAGTATCTCCATGGGCACTCAATAGGTAGTTTCTCTGCACAGTAGTCTCTTATGAAGCCTTGCGATGAGAAAACCAGAGTGGAGGAGTGCTTCAGCAGCCTGTTCAAGACCATAGCAGTTATTTGTATCAGGACCAAATTCAGCAGCTCTCTCAGCCTTCAACCTGAGGCTCTGTTCAGTTTTTCTCACTGTATGCACTTTGATCCATGAACTGAAGTCTCAGTCTCATTTCTGCTGCTGTAAATTCTATTGTTCCTGCTTCTATTCATGTGAGTTTGTTCATCCTAGCAACATCATTATGATGAGAATTTACTCCAGACACTAGACTAGATAAGTGAATGGATGTGGACCAGGGTTATCAAGGACTACCTTGGTTGGGTTGTCATAATTTTAGCAGGAACATGTCTTACTTTAAGTTGGACTTATTGTACTGCAATAGCTCATTAAATATGTCTTCTTTGACCTTTGGCTTTCCCCCTTTAGACTTTCTGTTGACTGGCTGGCCAATTACAGATTTTTCCAACCTGTGGCAAAAAGAAGAGTCATAAGCATTCCATCTTGGCCTGCAATTGGATAGTGTGCTGCAAATGATCAGCACACTGAATGCACAGGCTGTAAAATCAGCATATGAGCTGAGCCATACTAATGTGCTTGTATGAAGCTGGTATGGCAAAATCTTTAACATGGCTGGTTGTTTGATATATAGCTTCCTGAAAAGCCAGCATGGCATCATCCATGGTTAGGTTGAGTTTGATTTGGTTCTTTGTGGTTGATTGAGTGATTGTTGGGTTTGGTTTGGGTTTTTTTTTAAGAGGAGGTTACCCAGGGGATTTTGTTGTTGTTGTTTTCATTGTTTTTGTTTTCTTTAATGTCAAATACCTGACTTGAACTTATTTCAGCAAAAAAAAAGTGTGGCAGAGTCACAAATCATAAAACTTTATGGAATAAGTTCCTACTTTTAGATCTCATGTTCAGAGAAAAGATAAGAGGTAAAAGAAAGACTTTCTATTAGTTGGATATGCATTACTTGATAGGTTTACCTGAAAGGTTTACATTCAGTTTTAACCATTCATACTGCTGCAAGTTGAAGTGCAACAAGGCTACATTTCCTGATGTAAAGTGTTTCACCTTGAAATGCTGAAAGGAAAAGCTATTTGGTCTGGACAGAGAGGATACGAGGATGAAATATAATCCTGGACCAGAACTGAAACAGAAAGGTTTTGTTTTGCTGCTTTACGTCAGAAGGAACTCAGATTTCAAAAGCTCATGATGCTGATGTTTGGCACACGTGAAGAAAATCACTTGGAGTCACAGAATAATTTAGGTTGTGAATGATCACTCCCTAGTGGTGATGCTTAAGAGGCATGTATTTCATTTTATCTGTCGCCGTGCTGTGTTACAAAGCAGAGTTATCAGTGACATGACACCAGGAGATGGGATCAGAAGGGAGATATTAAAAGGGTGTGATTAGATTTCAGTGGCCTACACTAGTGCATCATCCCTGCCTCCATATCCTAAGCTGTCAGCCCATGGCTTGGATGGCAACACTCTGTGCTGGGTCAGGAACTGGCTGGAGGGCCAGACCCAGAGAGTGGTGGTGAATGGCACCTCATCCATCTGGCGGCCAGTCACTAGTGGTGTCCCTCAGGGATCTGTGCTGGGCCCCGTCCTCTTTAACATCTTCATAGATGATCTGGATGAGGGCATGGAGTCAGTCATCAGCAAGTTTGCAGATGACACCAAGCTGGGGGCAGATGTGACTGAGTTGGAGGGCAGAAGGGCTCTGCAGCGGGACCTTGACCGCCTGCACAGATGGGCAGAGTCCAATGGGATGGAGTTTAATAGCTCCAAGTGCTGGGTGCTGCACTTTGGCCACAACAACCCCATACAGAGATACAGGCTGGGGTCGGAGTGGCTGAGAGCAGCCAGACAGAGAGGGATCTGGGGGTGCTGATTGATACCCGCCTGAACATGAGCCAGCAGTGTGCTCATGTGGCCAAGAGAGCCAGTGGCATCCTGGCCTGCATCAGGAATGGTGTGGTCAGCAGGAGCAGGGAGGTCATTCTGCCCCTGTACTCTGCATTGGTTAGACCACACCTTGAGTATTGTGTTCAGTTCTGGGCTCCCCAGTTTAAAAGGGACGTTGAGATGCTTGAGCGTGTCCAGAGAAGGGCGACGAGGCTGGGGAGAGGCCTTGAGCACAGCCCTACGAGGAGAGGCTGAGGGAGCTGGGATTGTTTAGCCTGGAGAAGAGGAGGCTCAGGGGTGACCTTATTGCTGTCTACAACTACCTGAGGGGTGGTTGTGGCCAGGAGGAGGTTGCTCTCTTCTCTCGGGTGGCCAGCGCCAGAACGAGAGGACACAGCCTCAGGCTGCGCCAGGGGAGATTTAGGCTGGAGGTGAGGAGAAAGTTCTTCACTTGAGAGAGTCATTGGACACTGGAATGGGCTGCCCGGGGAGGTGGTGGAGTCGCCATCTCTGGGGCACTTCAAGGCAAGGTTGGACGTGGCACTTGGTGCCATGGTCTAGCCTTGAGCTCTGTGGTAAAGGGTTGGACTTGATGATCTGTGAGGCCTCTTCCAACCCTAATGATACTGTGATACTGTGAAATACTCTGGGTTATAATCTGGTTTCAGGGTATGGGAAGAAAATAAGCATTCACTTAAACCTATTCTGCTCATCAGCATACATGCCATTGTATGTGACATTTGGGGTTATACATTTCCCTCAGAGCTCCAGCTACTCACCTGTCCAAATTAAGAATGAACGTGACATGAACAGAGCAGAGAACTCTACATGAAAATAAATTAATGTCCCTCACGCACTAATTTATTTATTGGTGCTACACAGTTTCTAGTCATGTACAGAGTCTAAACTAATTTATTCTACCTGATTTTTTATATCTAATGTTTCATAATAAAGGCCACACTTTAGTGCTAGCATTGTAATACAAAAATTAATAAATATGCAAAGTTATCTGTTAGTGCTCAGTCATGAGTAATGAACACCTTGTACATGGCTGTTGTTTATCTGTCCTGCACTGCTGTACTACTGAGATTATTTTCCATTATTCTTGCTCTGTGATTTATATTTTTTCCTTTGCTTTAGAAGCTCTCTCGTGCTACAACTGCTGTGTCTGTCTTTTGATCTTAAATACAAGTTACGGTGCATTAAATATGCTTATTATTTTTAAATGTTTTGCACAGATGCTTGGTAATAAAGTATACCTCATGTGTTAGTGCAGAGCACATTTGTGTGCATCCTACACTTTAGCCACAACAACCCCAGGCAGTGCTACAGGCTGGGGACAGAGTGGCTGGAGAGTAGCCAGGAAGAAAGGGACCTGTGGGTGCTGGTAGATAATGGGCTGAAGATGAGCCAGCAGTGTGCTCAGATGGCCAAGAGAGCCAATGGCATCCTAGCCGGCATCAGGAACAGTGTGGCCAGTGGGACAAGGGAGGTTATTCTTCCGCTGTACTCAGCACTGGTCAGGCAACACCTTGAGTACTGTGTCCAGTTCTGGGCCCCTCAATTCAAGAGAGATGTTGAGGTGCTGAAATGTATCCAGAGTAGGGCGACGAAGCTGGTGAGGGGCCTGGAACACAAATGCTATGAGGAGAGGCTGAGGGAGCTGGGGTTGTTTAGGCTGGAGAAGAGGAGGCTCAGGGGGGACCTCATTGCTGTCTACAACTACCTGAAGGGAGGCCGTATCCAGGCAGGGGTCGGTCCCTTCTCCCAGGTAACCAGCAACAGAACAAGAGGACACAGTCTTCAGTTGTGCCAGAGGAGGTCTAGGCTGGATGTTAGGAGAAAGTTCTTCTCAGAGTGAGTGATTTCCCATTGGAATGGGCTGCCCAGGGAGGTGGTGTGCCTGGAGGTGTTCAAGAAAAGCCTGGCTGAGGCACTTAGTGCTATGGTCTAGTTGATTAGACAGGGCTGGGTGCTAGGTTGGACTGGATGATCTTGGAGGTCTATTCCAATCCAGTTGATTGTATGATTCTACGATTTGTATTTTGAACAGTATGTTTGAAGCTGGGTAGAAAATTGTATTGAGAAGCACTGAGATTTACTTAAGACCGTTTCTAGCTAATCTCCTGTTAAAAGTGAATAATGTCTGCTAATTTTTCAGCTGATCCTTGTTCAAACTAGTAAGCATAATGAACACCTCTTCCAAGCAAGATTTTGAATGTTCTCTTTGGGATATTTGATTGATTCTGAAGCCTGATTTCCAGAACTGAGTAATGGCAAAGCTTCCGCATAAGCAGCGGGGACTTACTTCCTCCATGTCATCTGAATTTCTTTCCCACCCTACTCATTTTTTTCAGAATATATCAGAGGTTGCATCAAATACTTTTTCAGTCTGTTGTTTTTTCCCTCTTAACTGACAAAATAATATTTAGAGCAAAGCCTTGAAAGTACACAGACTGCTCAATCTGTGCAGTCTTTGTTATACAGGGACTGACTGCAGTGAGAAATTTTGACGTTTCGTTCATTCTCACATACGTAGTCTGCCTTAGGTTTTTTCCTGCTCTTTTTTATACTTTCTTAATTCTTTCCTTTGTTGCTATGCATCAGAATGCAGATTTTGGTGTGATGTTTCTTTAAATGCTTAGTGAATTTGGTAAACAGTAAATCCCCACACTAGTGTTATTTTTTTTTAATCCTGTAAGACACTTAAAAAGAGATCCCTTTATTTACCACTAAAATCCTGAAAACTGAAAGGTAATATTGGCATGGCAGTAAATTACAATGCCTAAACCACATGTTAGCTCAGGAATATACAACCCATTCCTGAGCTTTTAGATTTTAGTGGGTTAACAAAATATTATGTCTGATAGGATTCACTTATGGCTCCTGGTTGATGGAGCCTTTGGAGTACTGAAAAAGGAATGGCTGTGGACTCCACCAGGGGCTATAAAGGAAGGGAGCAACATAAGTAGGATGACCTGAAAAGACATTCCTGTAGTTTCGTAGGGTTTTTTTAGTTCTGTTTTGGTTTTGTTTGTATTGGTTTTGTTGTTTTGGTTTTACATAACAGAATCTGATATCAGTAATAATAAAATTACCTGAGAGTCTGAGTAACTTCTGTACAAACTGGTTGAGTTTTATCCAGTTTGTGCTTATTTGCATAATATCATTGCTAATAGGGAAAAATAGTCCTAAATGTACATACACACCAAATATTTCCACTCAACATTATGGGCAGGAATGTGGGAGTGATTTCAGCTAGTGCTCTGGAAGCATAACCATAGTGCTCAGTTGTGGCTAAAAAGGCAAAATAGGGTGGTAGGAAATACTAGGAAAGGAGTATGGAAATAGGCAGCACACATGGTTACACCACTATTCAAATTCAGAGTGCACCTGCATCTGGAATAGTACATGCAGTTTTGCAATTGCTGCCTTACAGGTTACAGAGGAAATGAAAAGCAATAAACAATGACAGCAGGGGTGATGGGAAGCTTCCGTGTAAGGAGAGATCAATTGGATCAGGAGCCTTTGCCTGAAAAGACATGACAGAAGACAGATATTCTAGATATGACGCAGCGAATTTCTCATAGAAGATGGGTAGGGAAAATCCTTCGCTGTTTCTCAGAACACTGTAACAAAGGGATAGCAAATAAAGCCCTCAAATATCAAGTCAAAAACGAAAGCAAGAAAGCATCTTTTCCAAGCAACTCCCACAGCATACCTGCAAGATGCTGTGGATGCCAGTAGCAAAGGCTACTGGATGCAAAGACTAGGGAAGATAACCATTCCTTCACTCTCCAGGGTTTAGTCAGTCTGTTGAAGATCACACAGTGCTACCACAAGAACAAATTTTGTAGTATCATAGGTCTAATCCAAAACACGTTGAGCCAATGCATTTCTTTTTTTGCTGACTTCAGAGTGCTCTGTGTTAAAGTCTCAGATGGAATCTCAGTTCTGTTACAAACTTTGTCAAAACTGAGGGATTTCACTGGGCAGGATTTCCCACAGGTTCCTGGTGTTTCTAAAGCATAACAGGAGTGCCTTCTTTAATGTGGCTGAGACTTAATCATGATATTTATGGGCTGGGGAGTAATAGATTGCAGATTTGAAAGGAAATGGAAATGTGTTTGCCAAAAGATGAGATCACTGCAGATACATTCTTCAGGATAGTTTCATGTCTTTCAGTCAGCCCAGTGTCAAGAACATTGTTACGCACATTCTTAGGTCGTTAATGCTCCTCTAAACAAGTTACAGCTTTGACTGAGCACAGGAAGAATGGTTTTGGGTTTTTAATTCAAGTGCCTGCAACTTACCTTTTTCAGCTGATTTCACATGTAGCACTTTAAAAAGCTGATGAGCCAAAGAGGGGTCAGTCTTCATTTAAAGTTTGATATACTGGAAGTATGGCTTCCTTTGACTCACTTTGACTTTGTTTCTCTCCAGGTCCAGTTGTGGCCTTTATATATTCATGCAAATACATAGAACTGGGCTACTTTCTCTTCTGTGTTTTGGTTGTGATGGATACAGGCAAGCAGACAGCTTGGAAAGCACAGCTGTGAGTGCTGCTCCCTGTTGCATGGAGATGCTATTTCTGCACTCCTGCTGAGCACTGGAAAGATTTCAAAGATGGTTTCTTTTGTGCTCAGTAGCAGGAAATGTCTTCAAGTCATAATCTTGCCTCACACCTAAAGACAGTGAGCTGTGTTTGTTTTAAGTCGTGAAACTGATCTGTTTGTGAGAATTAATAAATCTTAGTTTGTGATTAAGCATACTTACAGCCACTTTGCTATAAATAGTTTATCTGGGCTAGCAGCCATCTTCTATTGTGGAGCTGACAGGATAATAACACAAAAGAAGAATCGTTTACCAGGTTTCATTGGCTTTAATGTATTAAAACATTTTCCGTGTAGAGATAAGGGGAGATGTTTAGGGAAATTCTCAGTTACACAAGCTAAACTGATACACAGGGAGCTGGGGTTGTTCAGCCTGGAGAAGAGGAGGCCCAGGAGTGACCTCATTGCTGTCTACAACTACCTGAAGGGGCATTGTAGCCAGGTGGGGGGTGGCCTCTTCTGCCAGGCAACCAGCAATAGAACAAGGGGACACAGTCTCAAGTTGTGCCAGGGGAAGGATAGGCTGGATGGAGGAAGTTCTTCCCAGAGAGAGTGATTTGCCATTGGAATGGGCTGCCCAGGGAGGTGATGGACTTACCATCCCTGGAGGTGTTCAAGAAAAGCCTGGCTGAGGTAATTAGTGCCATGGTCTAGATGACTGGCTAGGGCTGGATGCTAGGTTGGACTGGATGATGTTGGAGGTCTCTTCCCACCTGGTTGATTCTATGATATACTGTACAAAACTAGATACTGGAATTTCATGAAAACATGATACCTGTAGTTTTTCTGTGGTCCCTGTAGCATCTATAGTTCTAGGATAAACTTGTAATCAAAGTTAGGCAGCTGTAACCAAAGATGTAATCAAGGTTAAAATGACACACTGAATTGAATCATCAAGACCTAACCTCTACTTACCTCTCACCTTCTGTAGGAGATACAACTGCTTTATATTGAAAAGATTTCTAAACAGTGTTTGTGGATGCTTTAGTATTTTATTCAAGTCTTGCCTTTCCCCCCTTTTCTATTATATAAGAAAACTGAAATTACAATTATCACAAAGCATACTTCCTAATGTTCACTGATTAAACAAACAATGTAGATCAAAGGAAATTCAATAATTATGCATCTAAGTCTGCATCTAAGTTTTAAAACCCCCATATTTTAAAATGATGAATTATTCACAACTCAAGATGAAATGGGGAATATTCAAACTTGTGCTTTTGAAGTGTCATCATAATAATCTAGGCCACTTTATGCACATCTATATTCTTTTCATCTCTTGAGATCTCTGCAAGATGGTGGGTTCTTGTCACTACATTTCTGTTGGCAGTCAAGAAACAAGTATTTTAAAACTTACAGCTGTTTAATATTGTGAGTCAATTAATATTCAGAATTCCTAAAGGAGCTGTGAATTGTAGATTTTTTTTCCCCTTTTTTCTATATTTTGTGAGTTTGGTGGTTTTATTTTCTCTCTTTCATTTATTTATGTACATTTGTTAGTTTGTTTTTTTTTAATTAGCTGCCCTCTTCCTCAGTGTGATGGTTTGGGTGTTACCCACCCCCACACACTTTGGGAATCACTCAGACTAGACTCAGCCAGTTCTGGAAATTGAATGAAGCTTATATTTACAGCTTAGCTCAATATACAAGCCAATATTTACAATACATATAGAGTTATATACAGAAATACACAAGGTAAAAGGTAATACAGAAACACAACAGCCCTCCCAGAAACCTGAGTCCTCAGGAGGGGCTCCCAACTGCCCCTTCACCTTCTCCCACCCCCCTCTACCTTACCCCAGACGTTGCCTTGTGCCCAAGGAAGAATAAAGGATTGGCCAGGGGGGTTAGGAAGCAGGTGGATTAATCAGAGAGATGGCAGGTTAGATAAGAGAGAGAAATGCAGCCCACAGCCTGTATGGAAAACATCTCCCTTATCTATGTTTGGATTCTTGTTCTTAGAATCATAGAATCAACCAGGTTGGAAGAGACCTCCAACATCATCCAGTCCAACCTAGCACCCAGCCCTAGCCACTCAACTAGACCATGGCACTAAGTGCCCCATCCAGTCTTTTCTTCAACACCTCCAGGGACGGTGCCTCCACCCCCTCCCTGGGCAGCCCATTCCAATGGAAAATCACTCTCTCTGTGAAGAACTTCCTCCTAACATCCAGCCTATATCTTCCCCTGGCACAACTTGAGACTGTGTCCCCTTGTTCTGTTGCTGGTTGTCTGGGAGAAGAGATCAACCCCCACCTGGCTACAACCTCCCTTCAAGTAGTTGTAGACAGCAATGAGGTCACCCCTGAGCCTCCTCTTCTCCAGGCTAAACATCCCCAGCTCCCTCAGCCTCTCCTCATGGGGTTTGTGTTCCAGGCCTTTCACCAGCTTTGTCACCCTTCTCTGGACACGTTCCAGCACCTCAACATCTCTCTTGAATTGAGGAGCCCAGAACCGGACACAGAACTCAAGGTGTGGCCTGACCAGTGCTGAGTACAGGGGAAGAATAACCTCCCTTGTCCTACTGGCCACACTGTTCCTGATGCTGGCCAGGATGCCATTGGCTCTCCTGGCCACCTGGGCACACTGCTGGCTCATGTTCAGTCCATTCCAGTCTTTGTCTCCCACTTACATCTCCTTTCCTCACAAGGTCAACTTTCCTCAGATCCCTCTCCTCGGAGGCTCTACCCCAGTCTTTCACATGAATACAGTCAATTACACATCTATAGGCCTTGAGATTTTCCATATTGACAATAGCAAATAGCAGAATTTCTTTTTTTTCAAGGCAGACATACACTAGATAATGGGCTACAATTGTGCCACGTTGGAGGAGGAGGCTATAGGAAGAGTGCTGTAGTGGGTTGGACTTCTCATCTGGATCTCTTAACCTGCTATGATTCCCTGCATCTCCCTCCTTTCTTTCCAGTGCTGTATTAAAGAGAAAATTTTCTGGGGTCTTTGATTCTTGCACAAGAATCCAATGAACTTGAATGAATAGTGTCTCATCCACAAACACTGCAGTATGATGTTATGATATGCTAATGACCTACCTGCACAAGTTGAAGAAAGACCTCAGCTGCTCCTTTCAATACAGAAAAGAAAGGCGTCTGCAGTCCCAGTCATCTACACAGACAATAAAGTTAAAAGCCTCAGAATTGCTCACAATAAAGGAACCATGTATAAAGAAACACCTCACAAGTGTAAAAAGACCCTTAAATTGTTAAAAGAAATGACCCTCTAATAATTCTCATTTGAAGTGCTTATTAAGGTCTTTCCCTCAAATTCTTCATAAATGTTTCACAACTGTTTCAGTAATGGGGTTAAATTTTCTGGCTAACAGTGATCCTCTTCATAGTCCTATACATGAAGTAGTGTTCTTGAATGAGTCCCCATGCTTGTTCTGAATATTTCTGTACAAGCCAGACAGTTTTTTACTAGCTGAAGCATATATAATTTCTCCTTAGAGACATAGTGGACTAAATTCTGTTTCCATAGTGCAGGTCTTATAACTAGGAACTGTGAATGGCCTCAAAAGCACATGCAGCTGGTAAAAGGGTTTCTTGCAAATCCCTTCCTCTCATTCCTGTGGAAAGAACCAAGAAGAGCCTCCTGCAAGAGAAACATCTACTTCTCAGGTGCCAAAGGTATAGGCATATGAAATACCTTTAAAGAGGGAGTAGTGATTAGGTGCTAAATATGCTGAGTACCGAGCCTACTTGGTAGGAAGCCAGCAGATCCCCAACAGAAAGCCAGCAAAAAAACCCCATATACTTAAGGTTTGCCAGCTGCTGACACAGCTGGAAAGATTAATACATTCTTGCTTAAAGGGAGACAGGTGAAAGCTAAGTTACCAGTCCATTAAAAGAAAATGGTCACTAATTCTTTCCTCCCCTATTTCTGTCTTTGTTTCGATTGTATCATCTTAACTACTTCCATGATAAACATGCTATTTGCCTGAAGAAATAGGACAAATGTCCTGAATGCATAATGTGACCTCATCTCCAAAGATGATCACAGCAACTGTGATGAAAGAAGATAGATTTTCTTCTTAAATGTAGTGTGAATTGCAGCACCTGAATGTCACATCATTTCCCTGGACAGATAGAAGGACTCCTTTTGATGATTTACAACCCTGCATAATATGGAGCTACTTCTGCTGGAATGGTACCATCTAGGGTGGAAGTAAGGATCTGGGTGAGTTACAGTTACAACAAACTACTTGCCTGAACATGAGGCAGCATTGTGCCCAGGTGGCCAAGAGAGCCAGTGGCATCCTGGCCTGCATCAGGAATGGTGTGGTCAGCAGGAGCAGGGAGGTCATTCTGCCCCTGTACTCTGCACTGGTTAGACCACACCTGGAGTACTGTGTTCAGTTCTGGGCCCCCCAGTTTAGGAGGGACATTGAGATGCTTGAGCGTGTCCAGAGAAGGGCGACAAGGCTGGTGAGAGGCCTTGAGCACAGCCCTACGAGGAGAGGCTGAGGGAGCTGGGATTGTTTAGCCTGGAGAAGAGGAGGCTCAGGGGTGACCTTATTGCTGTCTACAACTACCTGAGGGGTGGTTGTGGCCAGGAGGAGGTTGCTCTCTTCTCTCAGGTGGCCAGCGCCAAGAACGAGAGGACACAGCCTCAAGCTATACCAGGGGAGATTTAGGCTCAAGGAGAGGAG
This sequence comes from Pogoniulus pusillus, assembly GCF_015220805.1. Classification (NCBI taxonomy): domain Eukaryota; kingdom Metazoa; phylum Chordata; class Aves; order Piciformes; family Lybiidae; genus Pogoniulus; species Pogoniulus pusillus. Next base: position 12,791,356 of record NC_087264.1, on the reverse strand, counting down.
AAAGTTCTTCACTGAGAGAGTCATTGGACACTGGAATGGGCTGCCCGGGGAGGTGGTGGAGTCGCCGTCCCTGGGGCTGTTCAAGGCAAGGTTGGACATGGCACTTGGTGCCATGGTCTAGCCTTGAGCTCTGTGGTAAAGGGTTGGACTTGGTGATCTATGAGGTCTCTTCCAATCTTGATGATACTGTGATACTGTGATAACTGTTATGCCAATTTATCTTGGATTGCTCGGACAGCCAGGTAAGCAAACTTTGGTTTTTTCCTAATATTCCAGTTCCTGCCTATGCAGGTTTGGTGTTACCTGGATCTGTAGGTTTTCTACAAATGGGACTCACTTGTGCTTCTGTGCCAAATTATCTCATAAGTCGCAGTTACTTCCTCATGTGTGATGACTCATTCAATGGATTTAATAGTTTATAACTACACGTGTCTTTTGACTGCAAGCCAGTCCACAAAATAACCCAAATCTATTCAAAACAATTGAATGCTAAGAAGACCGTTAGAGATACCTATGGGGGGTTTAGGCACCAAAGAATAAGAACCCATTTCTGCTTTACACCTCACAGTCTATTCATCTGAACTTTTGACAGAGAGCTTTTCTTGCTGTATGAAATTATTAAGGAGAATGAATTTAAAGCATAGTTTTCCCATTTCTGAGGAACAGAGATGAAAAATGGCTCAAAACAAGCAGGTTTTTGGAAGTCAAAGGGAAGCATGTCTTTCCCACTGCCTTTCTCTTGAGTTATACACGCTAAGAAATAAAAAAGCTGTTTTCAAACTGCGTAGATTCCCTGCAAAGCTAACTACCTTCCTACTCATTTTTACTTAGGGTGCTATTCCCATTGGAAATCATGCCAGCAATGTAAATACAGACATTCAAACGGATGCTATAAATTTTTCTTTTACCTTTTGGCTCACTCCTTTTTTCTAATAACATAGTCAGCACCTGTTTTGCCATGTAAGGTGCCAAGTGCATTTGTCTGTCATTACTTTCTCATCTTTTCTTCATATCAAGATATGGTTGATCAGAACTCAAAAGCCATTTCAGACATGGAAATAGTACTTTAGATCCTTATGGCTGTTTCCATCTGAAGACAAAGTAGTTTAAAAATGTATCACAGATCACAGTATCACAGTATCATCAGGGTTGGAAGAGACCTCACAGATCATCAAGTCCAACCCTTGTGAGTGGTTTCAAGCTCCAAAGCTTCTTTTAAGTAACATCTGAAGCACCAGAACCAGAGGACACAGCCTCAAGCTGCGCCAGGGGAAATTTAGGCTAGAGGTGAGGAGAAAGTTCTTCACTGAGAGAGTCATTGGACACTGGAATGGGCTGCCCGGGGAGGTGGTGGAGTCACCGTCCCTGGGGCTGTTCAAGGCAGGATTGGACGTGGCACTTGGTGCCATGGTCTAGCCTTGAGCTCTGTGGTAAAGGGTTGGACTTGATGATCTGTGAGGTCTCTTCCAACCTTGGTGATACTGTGATACTGTGATATGGAAAATACAAATCCAAGAATGTTGAATAGCTTTCCTGGGGTACAAGTAAATCTGTAACACAGCTAGGAAGAAATATAGGCAACAATTCTTGTAATTTCTGGGGTGTCTACAACCTGCCTTTCATTTGTTTTCCATTGGGTTTTTTTTTTTTTCAGTTGCCACATATGAAGTATTTGTAGCACAGAATTTGTTTGCATTTTCTGACTCTTTTATTGTACATAATTTGATTACTTCCAGCTGTGTAGATCTGGGAGATTGTTCTGTGTCTTAGGTGAAAACAACATTGAGATAAATAAGTTCCACAAGAGGAAAAGGTTACATTGCTTTTAGTTAGTAATAGCAAAACAGACTTCAGACTACTAAATCAGAAGTACACAAGTAGCCTGATTAAGTAGTTAAGTCTTTGTGTGACGTGATTATGCACGTATGCATGTGTGACAGAACATGACTGAATAGTCAGTTCCCTCATCTTTTGGTCTAGTTCTGGTCATTCCACTTTCTTAGTACCAAGTGGACATTTTGAGCCTTCAATTTTCTGTTTTGCTTTGTTCTCCATGGATGTATCTATAGCAGTAAATTAAGTATGCCATGAGCGTTCCCAGCTATTTAAACCAACTGCCACAGAATGGCTTACATCTGGGCTAGTAAATTAACTCACCACTCCGAAAAGGAGCAGCTGCTTGCCAACTGCCTACTGAAAACATCTGTGCTCTATGCTAACTCCTCAGTCATTCTCAGAAACAGCTTTAGAGAGTGTTAAATAGAAAAATGCCAGAAGATATCTGGAGCCATTCTAGCAGTTTAGCTGTAGATATTTCCTGGGAAGGCTTGCATTTCCTGGTATAGACATAATCCATAGAGGATTGAGATGAAATGCAAACTGGGGCAATCTTATAGACTGTTCAGATTTCCCCAAAATGTAACCCATTGCTTATTTTTTTTAACACATCAGCAAGGAGCACTTAAAGTACCTTTGGTAGATCTTAGGGAAAAGCATGCACCAAGTACTTGAAGTGTATATGCAACTTTGATCAAGCTATAGAAGGTTCACAGCTTATAGGTCTCAGAATGGGCATACCTGAAAATAAAATGATAGTCCTATCAAATTCCCAATAAATGGATACTATTCACTAGTGAGATTTCATGTATGATAGGAATCTTACTGTCAGTAAGACCTTTTAGGCCTTAAGGATAAAATACTCATACTGGATATCAAATATTGTTCACACATCACTAATCTGAACTGACAACATCATCCACTGACTACAGAGAATGATTAGTTAGGTCATTTGATAGTCCATTCTACCTTTTACTTATGATTCCTCAGATGATTCACGTTTCTAAAGCTACGCAGTGCTACATTGCAGGTTATTTTTAATGCAAAACAGTCTATTTCAGGTAGCTGTGAGCTCTGAAATAGGACTGAGAAGAATGAAGCTGTCAGTGAAACTGTGATCTTCATCTGGATGTTTGCCACACTGAGTCATGAGATGTGCTGCTGTGAGCTCCAATCAGTTGTGAATGCAGAAATCCTAATTTCTAAGACTATGAAGTAGGAGAGCACTTGGGAAGCTTCCCTTCCTAAGAATTGCTAGGTGGTTTCAGTTTGGTCTCTGTGAATGTACATTATTTAAGTGTGTGTTCACATATTTCCACCCCTCCATGCCCCTCCAGGAAGATTATTTCTTCATACTTTATATGGTATCAGTGCTGATCTCTTAATCATAGAATCACAGAATCAACCAGGTTGGAAGAGACCTCCAAGATCATCCAGTCCAACCTAGCACCCAGCCATGGCACTAAGTGCCTCATCCAGGCTTTTCTTGAACACCTCCAGGGATGGTGCCTCCACCACCTCCCTGGGCAGCCCATTCCAATGGGAAATTACTCTCTCTGTGAAGAAGAACTATGCAACTTAAGCAACTATGTCACCATTTCCCTTGTGTCCCTGCTGTGTAGTGTCTATTGTTCAAGTCTTACATGTAAACAAACAAATTAATGGACAACTTCAAAGTTTCCAGTGACTTGCTGTGGTGGTAGGCCTGATAGGGCAAACATGGGTTTATCCATGCCCTGGTTTGCCCAGACATGCTCCCCTGCTCCTCCTTCTGTGCTGGGGGAAGCAACTGTGGGAAGGGAGGGCGAAAGCCCTGTCTTCACCTAATGTTAGGCGAAGGCTGGCAAAATGCCATTCTGATTGGGTATTCTATGCCCTATGCCCCCTTAGTCTCGGTCTGGATATTGATAAAAGGGAAAAGCAGGTAGCACAGGGCTGCTGCTGCCTCATTTGCATCCTAAATTGTCATAGGCTGAGATACCATAGTATCAGGGGTAATAAGAGACGGGGAGAAGGCTTAACATAAGCGAGTTCCAATCCAATCGGTTTATTGCACCCCAAGCATGGGCTAATACACTTTCTATCAGAAGGCTACATAATAGAATTACAAAATCATGTAACCACTCTGGCTGCACACACCTGCATTAGGACTATGTTGGATTACACACTGTTTGACATAAACACTCTTCATATTCTCCCAACAACACGTGTATTGTGACTGAGCAGTTCTGGCAGCAGAGATAGGTGAAAACCACAGACTCCAGGCTTACCCTAGTTTACATTTGCTACACCATTCTCTAGGGACATTCCAACCTTCCACTTTAGCTCTAACTCAGCACTTACTGAACTCTCTCCTGTCCATGGCTGGACAACGGCTGCACCACAGTCACACAATTCTATAAAATCACTGCATTAAATATTATAACCCAAATGGGCTGCCCAGGGAGGTGGTGGAGTCACCGTCCCTGGAGGTCTTCAATAATAGACTCAATGAGGCACTTGGTGCCATGGTCTGGTTGAGTGGATGGGGCTGGGGGATAGGTTGGACTGGATGATCTTGGAGGTCTCTTCCAACCTGCTTGATTCTATGATTCTACTATATCCAACACTGAATTTGTCTGGAGAGCTTACCAGGAACTGGCTTTAAACACCTGCAGGCAGTTGGCCTGCATAGCCAGCATGACATTGCACCAAGACTGCACACCACATTGCATCCTGCCTGCCCCTCTGCAAGTCTCCTGTCAAGATGGGAAGTCCTGGAGACACACAGATCATCCAGAGGAGCCAGGTGAGAGACTATGTTATAGACTCCCAGCTTCCTGAGAAAAGAGCCTGGAAAACTCTGACAGCAGCCACTCCATGTGCTTGGGGTACAGTCTGATTTATACATTGTGAGGAAATACTGAAAAGCCTCTTCCAGTATCATATTTGTGTTTGTCACTTTAAGAAATAAGTGCTCTAATTTTGCCTTTTCTCTGCATGTATAAATTTCCAACCTGCTTGTTTTGAACCTTGGGAATAAGTTTTCTTGCAAGTTTTAATGTTAATAAACAGTTTTCATAGTTCTTAACATTCATCACCTGCATATCAAAATTAATACAGATGATTAATTTTGCATAATCCCTCACATTTGTCTTCTCATGGAAATTTTAAATCTCCCTTGAAAGTGATGGCAAAAGTCTCAGAGGCATAAGGGAAATTAAGCTCATTTCACTGGCAATTTCAGTGCCTGATTGCCCTCCATTTTGGGCTTACCTGCCTCCTGAAAGAAACTTTGATACCTCCTGAATGAAAATGTACTTTGAATTGTTGATTCAATTGAGAGAGTTACACTTCACTGGAAGTTTTCTGGACACTTCTATAGAGTCATAGAATCATAGAATCAAACAGGTTGGAAGAGACCTCCAACATCATCCAGTCCAACCTAACACACAGCTCTATCCAATCAACTACACCTTGGCACTAAATGCCTCATCCAGACTTTCCTTGAACGCCTCCAGGGATGGCAACTCCACCACCTCCCTGGGCAGCCCATTCCAATGCTAATCACTCTCTCTGGCAAGAACGTCCTCCTAACATCCAGCCTGTACCTCCCCCAGCACAACATGAGACTGTGTCCCTTTGTTCTGTTGCTGGTTGCCTGGGAGAAGAAACCGACCCCCACCTGGCTACAACCTCACTTCAGGTAGTTGTAGACAGCAATGAGGTCATCCCTGACCTCCAGTTGCAAAATGCTGCAAAATCAAATCCAGTCACTTAAAATACAGCTTTAACTTTCACCCATTTTGTGAAAGAAAAGAAAGATTTGAATATTGCTCACCATCTTGTAGCTCTTATTGTGGATAATGAATATTCAGCATGTTGTGTTTCCAGGAACTTTGCTCAAAATAGCACCGTGCCCATGTTTTAAAAAGTAATGAACATAACTGTGAAGGATGATTTTGATACTTTCCCTTCCTCTTCTTCAGTCTGGTTTGTTAACTTCTTATATGATAACACTTCTGCTTTCTGTAAAAGCGCTGCCACCTTAGCAGACAAACCAGAGAAGCACAACGGCACAGACATGTGGACAAGCGAGGCTAGAGGGGAGTTCCAGGGCTTGTTACCTCTGCTCTCAGCTTTCTGGTGAGATAAAATATATTTGAGGCATTCTTAGCACACTTTTGTCTAACCTATTCAACAAACCTCTACAAACATTGCAGCTCTGAGAGTCCTTAACACTACCTAAATCTTTCATCATACCTAATCTGCTTGAAAAAAATGAATAAATACCTAAATTTGTGTAACTGCTTTCTAACACTTTTTATCCTTCCCTCAGTGTCCAGGGCTTATGAAATCCTCAACCCTATTTTTCCCTCTCTGCTGGATTCTCTCCAGTTTGTCATCTCTTCTGGCAAATTGCAGCATGTGATTCAGTCTCCTAGGTGAGTGCTTCCCAACAGCAGCTACCCACAGACAATTTATATCTTATCCAAAATTGTCCTATTGATATGTCTGAATGGCATTTGCAGTAGGAGGCAAGTTGTCCACTATTAAATTGTGTTCAGTTTGTCATCTAATATAACTCACCCACCACAAGTCTTTCCTGCTATACTAATTTCCCAAGGTTATGTGTTGCAGTTATATATTGTAGTTATATTAATTATAACAAGGACAAGGTTTCCTTTACTGTCTTTTTTATTTAATTTCATCCTATTGATACCTTTTCTCAAATTATTAGCAGTTGCCAATTCTTCATATTTCTTTTTTTCCTTTAGATTTTTGTTTTCCAAAAGGACCCAACCAACAGTCCCCACAGTCTCTCAAAGGCTGCTTTGGGAACTCATTGCCCTTACCATGTGAATTTGCTCCTTTTTGTAGTTCAGAACTGAGAACTCTGCTATGTCTCGTTCCCTCTCATTCCATTTCCATCTTCAGATTCCTGTCCAACTCCTTTTTATTTTTCAGATATTAAAAACAGGTATTTGTAATATTAGACATTAGAAATGTAATGTATTTTCTTTGGCTTCTGAAATAGAGGAGACCTCCCAGCATCTTCCAGTTCATTGAAGGTAGCGAAGTATTTTCTTTGCCTCATGTAGAGCAAAGAATTGAATCTGAGTAAGAGACACTGTGCTGGTTTGTGACTAGCTGAAATATTTTACTGAGAGAAATTAAATCCTTAGCTGTGAGACGAAAGGGAAAAAAAACCCAACCAACAGCAGTAATCTATATCCCATCCCTCAGTTTTCTGCTGAGAAACACAACTAGCCAAAATATAGATAAGATGGTCACTTCTCACACACTTCTTAGCTCTCACTTGGGGCTGTGCCTTTATTTTGGGTGGTCTAGTCTGTGTGGCTGACTCTGTCTTTAACTCCCTAATCCACCTAATCTTTTTTTCCCTCTAACCTCCTTGTCGTGTTTTTACATCTCATCTCAGATCTCCAGATGTATCATGTGAGATACACATAGGTTGATCTGATTATTTCTGAAGGGAGGGAAAGAGGGAGGGGGAAGGAGGTTTGAGTTGGGAGCCCTTCTGGGGACTTTGATTGTTTCTGGGAGGGGTGTTGTGTTTCTATGTTACTTTTAATTTGTATATAACTGTACTTATTTGTGTATATCTGCTTGCATACTGTTCTAAGCTGTAAACATAGCTTCATTCTTTAATTTCCATCTTGGCTGAGTCTAGTCTGGGTAATTTCATTGGGGGGGGGGGGTGGGTAATACACTGAAAGAAATTTAGAGAAGGGCAACAAAGCTGGTGAGGGGTCTGGAGCACAAATCCTATGAGGAGAGGTTGAGGGAGCTGGGCCTGTTTAGCCTGGAGAAGAGGAGGCTCAGGGGTGATCTTATTACTGTCTACAACTACCTGAAGGGGCATTGTAGCCAGGTGGGGGGTGGCCTCTTCTCCCAGGCAACCAGCAATAGAACAAGGGGACACAGTCTTCAGTTGTGCCAGGGTAGGTATAGGCTGGATATTAGGAAGAAGTTCTTCACAGAGAGAGTGATTTCCCATTGGAATGGGCTGCCCAGGGAGGTGGTGGAGGCACCGTCCCTGGGGGTCTTCAAGAAAAGCCTGGATGAGGCACTTAGTGCCATGGTCTAGTTGATTGGTTACGGCTGGGTGCTAGGTTGGACTGGATGATCTTGGAGGTCTCTTCCAACCTGGTTGATTCTATGACATGAAAGGCTGTTCTATGACATGAAATCAGGCTCTATAATCTACTCTGAGATACAATCTGGTGGCAACTGGCTTTCCTGAGAAGAGAATGTTAGGTCTGTGTGGTCTTCAGGATCGTTTTGAGTTTTGTCATGAAAATTTCACTGAAACAAACACTTTCTCATTAAGAGTTTCAGTTTTAAAACAATAATATTAGGCAGTGTGGGAATGAGGGGCGAGGCAGGGAATCTGAGTCAAAACATTCCTAACCATGATAATTTTTGTTTAAGCAGTACAGATCTACCTCCCAGCTACATGTGTCAAATGTTGGCTTCGACACAAAGAGGAGGAAGCAGATTGTTGTTATCACTCCATATGCAATTTTGGAGAGCTCATAAACCACTTCCAGTTATGAAATACAACAGATGTCATGAGGTTGTGGTGGATTTTTTTGATCTTTAAAACCTGAGCTGTCTGATTCTCCTTAAGAATGGTGAGTAAATGTGATGGTTTGGGGGTTACCCCGCCCCTCCCACACTTTGTATTTGCCCCAGCTAACTCAGACGGCCTCTGGGAATATAGATGAAGCAATTTATTTACAGCTAGCAGAATTTACAAGCAGCTATTTACAATATATACAGTTATATACAATTATATACAGAAATATACAAAGGATAAACAATACAAAAGCACAACTCCCCTCCCAGAAACCTGAGTCCCCAGGAGGGGCTCTCAAACCACCCCAACACCTCCCCCCGGCCCTCTCAACCTTACCCCAGTTCTCAGGAAGAAAAGAGGTGCAGCCAAGAGGTTAGGGAGCAAGGTTAGTAGGAGCAGGGTTAATGAGATGTGACCAGGTCTAAGGCAAAAGCAAGAGTGAGAGACAAAATGGAGAATGTTTTCTTCTTCTTCCCAGAGTTCTCAGCGTGACTGTGAGAGAAGTAGACACAATTGTTTTTCATTTCACTGCCTGTTATCTAGTTCTGTTACCAAAACATTCCAGCTTGCTTCAAACTAGCACAATCCACCCCTTGTCTACTTCACTCAGAGTATCGCTGAGAATTATCCAATTTAATCTAAACCAATATTTACACTAAAACAATATATACAAGTTCAGTTCACACTTCAATCAGATATAGGTGATTCAAAAGCTCAGAACAGGGACTCCCAGGTGATATTGGGTTCGTGCTCATGTACTGTAGATTCTATCGTAGATTCTCTCAGTGTTGGGCGCCGATGTTACCTAGAACAGAAAACTCCTAACAGCTTGAATTTAAACTCTCTCAGCTAAGGTTAAATTTCTCTGTGGAATACACTGGATTTCACCATTCTCCTGCATTACCCAGTATGTATGACCAGGACCTTCAGCAGAAACCACCCCTCGGACAGGTTTCCCTTCGCCCGAAGGAGAAAATACCCAAACAGTTTTCCCTAACAGATTCTTTTCATGTACAACAGGAACTTTATCACCGTCTACTGTTTGGACCAAATCTGATTGTGCAGGTCCTGCTCTGTTTACTGAACCTCTACTATTTACCAACCAAGTAGCTTGTGCTAAATGTTTGTCCCAGTTTTTCAGAGTTCCACCCCCCATGGCTTTGAGGGTGGTTTTCAGCAAACCGTTGTAGCGCTCAATCTTCCCTGAAGCTGGTGCATAGTAGGGTATGTGATAGATCCATTCAATACCATGCTCTTTGGCCCAATTTTTCACAAGATTGTTCTTGAAATGAGTACCATTGTCTGACTCAATTCTCTCTGGAGTTCCATGTCTCCACAAGATCTGTCTCTCCAAACCAACAATGGTGTTACGTGCAGTAGCATGTGGAACTGGATAGGTTTCCAACCATCCGGTGCTGGCTTCTACCATCGTTAGCACATACTGCTTGCCAGAACGTGATCGAGGTAAAGTGATGTAGTCAATCTGCCAGGCTTCACCATACTTGTACTTTGACCATCTCTCACCATACCATAAGGGCTTGATTCGCTTAGCCTGCTTAATAGCAGCACAAATGTCACAGTCATAGATGACTTGGGTGATAGCATCCATGGACAAGTCAATTGACCTATCGCGAGCCCATCGGTATGTTCCATCTCTGCCTTGATGTCCAGATGAGTCATGGGCCCACCGAGCTAAGAACAGCTCACCTCGGTGTTTCCAATCAAGGTCGATGTCAAGTTCAGAGTTGGTATCAACTTGAGCAATCTTAGCAGCTTGGTCTGCCTTCTGGTTATGTTGATGTTCCTCAGTGGCTCTGCTCTTAGGCATGTGTGCATCTACGTGCCGCACCTTCAGTGGAATTTTCTCCAGCCGTGCATCAATGTCCTGCCATAGATCAGCACACCAAATAGGCTTTCCTTTCCTCTGCCAACCATTCTTCTTCCAGTCCTTCAGCCAACCCCATAGAGCATTGGCTACCATCCACGAGTCGGTGTAGAGGTAAAGGATAGGCCAATTCTCACGTTCAGCCACATCAAGAGCAAGTTGAACAGCTTTTACCTCAGCGAACTGACTGGATTCTCCTTCTCCATCTTTCGTTTCGGTAACTCTCCTGGTTGGACTCCAAACTGCTGACTTCCATATTCGCTTGTTCCCAACAAGACGACAGGAACCATCTGTGAACAAAGCATAGTTCTTTTCCTGATCAGAGAGATCACCATAGGGAGGAGCTTCCTCAGCACGAGTTGTTTTCTCCTCCGGAGGTTTGGAACAGTCTGTGCCTTCCGGCCAGTTGGTGATCACCTCTACCAGACCAGGTCGGTCAAGATTACCCATTCGTGCTCGTTGGGTTATCAAAGCCATCCATTTAGACCAGGTTGCATCTGTGGCATGATGTGGTGATAAACCTTTGCCCTTGAACATCCAGTTCAGAACTGGCAGTCTAGGAGCTAAAAGCAATTGTGACTCAGTTCCAATTACTTCAGAAGCTGCTTTCACTCCCTCATAGGCTGCTAGAATCTCTTTCTCTGTTGCAGTGTAATTTGTCTCTGAACCTCTGTAGCAACGTCCCCAGAAACCAAGTGGACGACCACGTGTCTCATTTGGAGCTCTCTGCCAGAGACTCCAAGTTGGACCATTGTCACTGGCAGCCGTGTACAGAATGTTTTTAATGTCTGGACCAGATCTCACAGGACCCAAGCCCACTGCATGGACTACTTCTCGTTTAATTTGATCAAAGGCTGCTTGTTGTTCAGGCCCCCACTCGAAATTGTTTCTCTTACGAGTCACATCATGCAGAGGTTTGACAATCTGACTGAAACCAGGAATGTGTAGTCTCCAAAATCCCACCACACCAAGAAAAGAAAGTGTGTCCTTCTTACTGGTGGGAACAGCCATGGTAGAGACTTTGTTAATCACATCCTGAGGAATGTAACGGCGACCATCCTGCCACCGCACTCCCAGAAACTGAATTTCTCTGGCAGGTCCTTTGACCTTGTCTCTCTTAATGGCAAAACCTGCTTGCAACAGAATGTCAATGATTTTGTTACCTTTCTCGAAGACTTCCTCAGCAGTTTGGCCCCACACAATGATGTCGTCGATGTACTGGATGTGCTCTGGAGCTTTACCTTTCTCCAGTGCATTGTGGATGACTGAGTGACAGATGGTTGAGCTGTGTTTCCACCCCTGAGGCAAACGGTTGAACTGGTACTGGATTCCTCTCCAGGTGAATGCAAACTGAGGCCTGCACTCCTTTGCTATGGGAATAGAGAAGAAAGCATTAGCAATGTCTATGGTTGCATACCATTTAGCCTCCTTCGATTCCAGCTCGTACTGGAGTTCCAGCATGTCCGGCACAGCTGCACTCATGGGTGGCGTCACCTCGTTGAGGGCACGAAAGTCAACTGTCAGTCTCCAGTCGCCCGTAGGTTTACGCACAGGCCAGATGGGACTGTTGAAAGGTGAATGAGCTTTCTCGATGACAGCCTGACTCTCCAGTTGACGAATCAGCTGATGAATGGGCAACAAAGAGTCACGGTTAGTTCTGTACTGTCTATGATGAACAGTTTGAGTTGCAATTGGCACTTCCAGGTCCTCTATGTCATGATGTCCCACAACTGCAGATTCATCAGAAAGTTCAGGTCTAAGGCAAAAGCAAGAGTGAGAGACAAAATGGAGAATGTTTTCTTCTTCTTCCCAGAGTTCTCAGCGTGACTGTGAGAGAAGTAGACACAATTGTTTTTCATTTCACTGCCTGTTATCTAGTTCTGTTACCAAAACATTCCAGCTTGCTTCAAACTAGCACAGTAAACAGGGTGGATAGATGGGTAGGAAAAAGGAAGGACACTCTGGGCTGTGCTACTTTAAAATTTACTCATTGAAATAAATGCACTTGTCTCTCACACTAGGACCTAAAGAGATACTGAGAAAGAAAATAAGGCTGTGTTCCCTTAGCTTTGGGTACTGTTTAGTCTGCACCAGAGGTGCACTCTTATGATTCACGCAGAGATGAAATTTGGTAAACAAAGACAGCATAAACAGTGTTATCTAGGACTTAATAAGGTATCTGCCTCTAATTTTAGATAAGCTAGTTCTGTTGATATCTCCATCCCCATCAAGCAGTTGTTGTACCTTTCTTTAGGCTTTTGTTTTCAGTTGCCACCTTTTGTGGGGCAACAGCTACACCAACACCACATTTCTTCTTGCTTGAACCTTTGCACATGCTTAAACCACGCCAAATGTGGAGGTATAGAAGACTGCATATGACTGCAGAAGCCTGTAGTTGAGTGTCACAGAATTAGTATTTTACAGAATATTATGAAAAGAAGTGCCTTTTACAAGAAATACATGCAGGAAAAAACTTTGGGTTAGATTTATCTTGTTCTAAATGGCTAATCCCATTTCACATATCAGTATGTAGTCAACCTCCATGGATTGATATGAATTCTGGAATGCTCTTAGATGTGCTGATGCTGTTATGGTTGAAAATGACATATTCTTTTTATTGTTGTTGTTCCATTTTCTTCTGAGAAAGATGACATTTCAGCAGACAAATTGTATCATCAAAAAATTAACATATGTGCCAGTTTTATTCAATTGTGGCAGCAATGCAGAAAGCCACTGATGCATGTTACAGATCAATTAAGTTTGGTAGGGGAACAGAAAACCAAACCAAACCAGACCACCACCAAGAACAACAACAACAAAAAAACCTCTTCTCCCTTAAGGAGAGAGTAATAGTGCAGGAAAAAACTTGAGTAACTATCAAGGGTATTGAAAGTGGAAACACTTTATATTTTCCTGTCTGGCTTTATGGAGTTTCAAGACAAAGCATTTTCTCTAAATGCACTTTATATCATTTTATGTTAGAAACCAATTTCCAGAAGACTCAGGAAAAACTTTATGAAAGATCTTGTCAAGGATTCATTTCATGAAGACACTCTTGTCTCTTCTTAGCTAAGATTTTACAGACCACAGGAGATTAAAAGGTTAGATGCACCTAGGACAGGCATAAAGCTGATCTAAAACATCATTAAATTAAACCTGGGCCCAGTGAAGCCAGCAGCACTTTCACTAACTTCAGTGAAAAGAACTGCCTGTCAGCTTGAACATTGTATAACTATGATGAGTCCTTTCCCTTAAAATTCCCTTATCAGTTCTAGCATATTAGCTCAAACTAGATATGACTGTAAATTACATTCCAGGATGTTTGGCAGAAAAAGACCTCTGTTCCAAAACCATGTATTTATGATCACCAAAACCAACCTGAAATTACCACCAGTGTAATTTTACCAGTGTAATTACTGAGTGTCCCTTAGTAGTTGTGTATTGAATGGAGATCTTGGATATTTAAGAGCCATAATACTAACAGGCCATTCTGTATTGACCAATTTTTATTCTCATGAGCATACTTTATCTGATGTTTCCAACCACTCTGCCTCAAAGGAAAAGTATATCAATAGAGAAAAAAATGGGTACACCCTCATCATCATTAAATAGGTCTGTAAAGGAGTATATTGTGTATTTTTGCAGTTATTTTCTCTGTTTCCTTTCCCCTAAACCTTCATGTAAAGACTGAAAGTGGTTACTTTAACTTGAGAAAAGAGATTTCCTGCTGATCAGAAAGTTTTGGGGTTTACTATGTTATTCTGTCATAATCACAGAGGTTGCTGAGACCTATATATAGATGGAGCAACAATAGCACGTGTCCTGTGGTACATTGTATGTTTGTCTTCCAGTGGAATCAAAATACTTCTCTTTTCCAAAGTAATGAAGTGATATTTTCACAGTGTTTTTTTCATTAGCATCCAAAACCTCTTTATACCTTATTCTTATCCTGGGCTATTGGTGAAAAAGCCCCCATCCAGAGAAATGCACATAACATAACCTATGTGTGGGATCGAAGACCAGAAACAGACCCTGCATCAAGGCTAAATTCCCTTGTATTATCCCCCACGTTCTCTAATCACTCAATCTCCAAATTTGTCTCTATGAATCATCCAGAAAATATATTTTTCACATCTTACAACAGCCTTTAGAATATGCTGCTACCTAACTCCTTCTCTGTTAAAGAGACCGTTAGCAAAAGTAGTGTTTTTTCACAGCCAAGTCGTGACTTTTCCATCCCTCGCACGGAGTAAAGCCAATCCTGTGAAACATCCCCATGCTCTCCTCAGTAAAATGGTGAAGGACTATTTAATTTTTCACTCTTTACCTCAAGGTCTTTCTGCCAGCCTTTGATTTTCTGATTGGTTTTGTGGATATAATCAGATACATGTGGAAAACTAATGCCTTAGATAAGATTTAGTCTGGAAGTTGAGTATGCATTCTGTAGATGTCAAATTCCTTTTTATGATGTCTTTAATCCCTTTTTATTTTTACAACTAGAGTTCTGTAATGCCTTACTGGGCAAAATTTTTTTTCATGTTTTCATGAGCAATGGTGTAAGAGATTCTGCCTCAACTCAAGGGGGAACTTCTTTACTATAAGGATCACAGAGCACCGGAATAGGCTTCCCAGTGAGGTTATGGAGTCTCCTTCTCTGGAGACTTTCAAGGCCTGTCTGGATGTGTTCCTCTGTGGTCTGTGTTAGATAGTATTGTCCTGCTCTGGCAGGGGGGTTGGACTTGATGATCTCCTTGGGTCCCTTCCAACCCTTAATGTCCTGTGATCCTGGGATCCTACCCTTTTTCCTCAAATCAAATATATTCAGCATTTATTTCAGTTTCTACTGTGATGGTTCACATTAAAATGTTTTTCATTAAAAACAAAGCCAAACAACCCCCCCACACACAGTCTACCAACCAACCAAACCAGCTCCACTCCCACCCCATAAAAAACCCAACCAACCAAAAAACCCACATAAAAAACCTTTGTACAGTGATGAGTAGGTTCAGACTGGACATAAGGAAGTTCTTCATCATGAGGGCGGTGAAACCCTGGAATGGGTTGCCCAGGGACGTGGTGTTTAAGGGCAGGCTGGATGAGGCTCTGGCCGGCATAATCTAGGGTAGGGTATTCCTGCCCCTGGCAGTGGGGTTGGAACTAGACGATCCTTGTGGTCCCTTCCAACCCTGAGTAATTCTATGATTCTAACTTGGCAGGCTTTTAATGTACCTTGGAACTTCAGTGTTCAATCTCAGATAGTTATTTTTGATCTAAGTCATTCCAGATAGGTGAATAGGTATTATTGTCTCTATAGACAGGGAAGCAAAGAAAAATAGAGGGTCTGAGATAGCACAGTGAAGATTAATGACAGCTTCCACTGACATCAGTAGCTGTTACTCTTCATCACTTTTAAAGCTCAAGCTACTTGCATTGACTGCTAGACAAAGATAGACTTGATTTTTAATAAGTTTTGTCCTTCTAGTCATGTGAAAGCTATTAAATTTATTCTAGGAAATACAATTCTTCTCTACAGCAGAAAGTTAGTAATTTTAACACTGTCATTAATACCAATAAGTGAGCATTAAGAAAGTAAAATTTTCAGTAGTTGTCATCATATTTGCAATCTCTCTGGCTCAGCAAGGACAAGAGAAACAAGAAATTTTAGAGCACAAATCTTCTGGAATCATCATTTTTTTTTCCTTTTTGCTATTGAATGCTGAACATGAGCCAGCAGTGTGCCCAGGTGGCCAAGAGAGCCAGTGGCATCCTGGCCTGCATCAGGAGCAGTGTGGCCAGTAGGACAAGGGAGGTTATTCTTCCCCTGTACTCAGCACTGCTCAGGCCGCACTTTGAGTACTGTGTCCAGTTCTGGGCCCCTCAATTCAAGAGAGATGTTGAGGTGCTGGAACGTGTCCAGAGAAGGGCAACAAAGCTGGTGAGGGGCCTGGAACACAAACCCTATGAGGAGAGGCTGAGGGAGTTGGGGTTGATTAGCCTAGACAAGAGGAGGCTCAGGGGTGACCTCAATGCTGTCTACAACTACCTGAAGGGAGGTTGTAGCCAGGTTGGGGTTGGTCTCTTCTCCCAGGCAACCAGCAACAGAACAAGGGGACACAGTCTCAAGTTGTGCCGGGGTAGGTATAGGCTGGATGTTAGGAGGAAGTTCTTGCCAGAGAGAGTGACTGGCATTGGAATGGGCTGCCCAGGGAGGTGGTGGAGCCACTGTCCCTTGAGGTGTTGAAGAAAAGACTGGCTGAGGCACTTAGTGCTATGGTCTAGTTGAGTGGCTAGGGCTGGGTGCTAGGTTGGACTGGATGATGTTGGAGGTCTCTTCCAACCTGGTTGATTCTATCATTCTATGATTCTATGATTCTCTGTCCAAAGTCTTCTGCCTATTTTTGCTGTAACGTCAGATGCAAAAACCTACACAGTCCTCAGCTGGTTTCTCACAGATCTAATTGCTTCCTTGTTTCCTTTATTACTCAAATGCTCTACAATAAACAACAAATACCTTGCCATGCAGCAAAGCTGTTAAGCAATTGTTAAAATCCCAGAGAGTCTTGTGTACTTACACTTAATGTACTTAAATGATTTTCTGAATAGAGACAGAGAGTTGATTTGAAACCAGAACACATTGCCTGGAGCCACAATAGTTAATAGTTTCAGCACCGGAATTAGAACTCCTGGTCCTCATTCCCAAAGAACATATGCAGGTCACTAAACTGTGCTTTACTTCATAGTGAGGTTGTTTCTGCTGTAAGAACTCTCTTTTCACTGGGGTAACAAATCTGAAAATAATAATTGGATATGGAGGGAACAGTTTCATAATTCAATTTAATGCATCAGCTCTTCTTGAGCAATTTGAGTAATTTACATTTCTTACATGCACAGAGAGGGATTATGCTTCACAGAGAGTTTTTTTCTTTTCACTTGGTTTTGTTGCTGGGAGGATGGAAAGGGGCTGTGGCTGCTTTTATTTCCACATATATGTGATAGTCATCATTTTTAATTTAATACAATTAGAGGTTTTGGCAGCAAAAATATTGTTACTCCTCACAGAATGTGAAGCAAGGGGATGAAAACTTGTTTTTGTATGTCAGGGTGTACAGATCACACAATGAGTTACTTGTTTCTTTAAAGTTATATCCAGTTAACCTCAAGATAGCTGTTGCTGTCTTACGTTCATTTCTCTTAGTATATGAGACTCAGCCAATCACAATAAAATGCAGAAGAGAATAACATTCAACAGCACAATGTCCACCTGGAGACCAGTGACAAATGGTGTCCCTCAGGGGTCAGTGCTGGCACCAGTGCTGTTTAACATCTGTCAGTGACATGGGCAGAGGGATCGAGTGCACCCTCAGCAAGTTGCAGATGACACCAAGCTGTGTGGCACAGTAGACTTGCTAGAGTGCAGGGATGCCATCCAGAGGGACCTGGACAGGCTGGAGAGGTGGGCCCAGGCCAACCTCATGACATTCAACAAAGCCAAGTGTAAGGTCCTGAATCTGGGTCGGTGCAATCCCAAGCACAAATCCAGGCTGGATAGTAAATGGCTGAGAGCAGCCCTGAGGAAAAGGACCTGGGGGTCTGGGTTGATGAAAAGCTCAACATGAGCCAGCAGTGTGCGTGTGCAGCCCAGACAGCAGCTGTGTGCTGGGCTGCAGCAAGAGAAGTGTGGCCAGCAGGGCAAGGGAGGGGATTCTCCCCCTTTATGCTGCTCTTGTCAGACCCCACCTGGAGTACTGTGTGCAGTTCTGGAGCCCCCAACACAAGAAGGACATGGAACTGTTAGAGCCAGTTCAGAGGAGGGCCACGAAGATGCTCAGAGGGCTGGAGCATCTCTGCTGTGAGGATAGGCTATGAGAGTTGGGGCTCTTCAGCCTAGAGAACAGAATGCTTTGAGGAGACCTTGTAGCAGCCTTTCAGTATCTACAGGAAGGCTGGGGAGGGACTATTGACAAGGTCTTGTAATGACACAATGAGGAGTAATGGGTTTAAATGGGAAGAGGAGAGGTTTAAACTACATGTTAGGAAGAAGTTCTTTACAGTGTGGGTGGTGAGACACTGGAACAGGTTGCCCAGATAGGTTGTGGATGCTCACTCCCTGGAGATGTTCAAGGCCAGGTTGGATGAAGCCTTGAGCGACCTATTCTAGTGGGAGGTGTCCCTGCCTATGGCGAGGGGTTGGAACTGGATGATCCTTGAGGTCACTTCCAACCTAAACCATTCTGTGATTCTGCAACACTGCAGATACTGGAGTTTAAGGAACGTTTTAAGAATCTCATGAATAGCTGCAGAGACTACATTTCAGCCACATTCCAGCAAACCTGTGTGTCTGTAGATGATGAAGGCAGAGATCACTTATTGAAGGCTGATGCATCTTATGAAGGGCACTTAAATATCCATCTTCTCATTACCCAGTTGGAATATGTATGCTTTCACTGAGATAAACATCGATTAGAATCATAGAATCAACCAGGTTGGAAGACACCTCCTAGATCACACAGTCCAACCTATCCCCCAGCCCTATCCAATCAAGTAGACC
Source organism: Pogoniulus pusillus (assembly GCF_015220805.1). Classification (NCBI taxonomy): domain Eukaryota; kingdom Metazoa; phylum Chordata; class Aves; order Piciformes; family Lybiidae; genus Pogoniulus; species Pogoniulus pusillus. Next base: position 12,772,504 of record NC_087264.1, on the reverse strand, counting down.
ATGGCACTAAGTGCCTCAGACAGGCTTTTCTTGAAGACCTGCAGGGACAGCAACTCCACCACCTTCCTGGGCAGCCCATTCCAATGGCAAATCACTTCCTCTGGCAAGAACTTCCTCCTCACATCCAGCCTATACTTCCCCCAGCACAACTTCAGACTGTGTCCCCTTGTTCTGTTGCTGGTTGCTTGGGAGAAGAGGCCAACCCCCACCTGTCTACAACCTCCCTTCAGGTAGTTGTAGACAGCAATGAGGTCTCCCCTGAGCCCCCTCTTCTCCAGGCTAAACAACCCCAGCCCTCTCAGCCTCTCCTCATAGGGTTTGTGTTCCAGGCCCCTCACCAGCTTTCAGTAAAACAGTGGCAGGTGTAGATTTGACAGGGAAGGGGGGCAAGAAAGAAAAGAGTTTTTCTGAAAATCTGCTAAAGATGAGAGCAGAAACCTTGTATCATATTCACAAAGAAATGGCTTTGGGATTTTTTCTTATCCAGACTACAGGAATCTTGCTAATAGCTAGTTGCCAAAACAGATGCCCTGATTAATGAGGACAGATGGATTTCTCCAGAGGGCCTGCAGATTTAGACAGTACTTACACTAAATGAAATGCTAATGATTTGGCACTGTGCATCTCTGTGTGGATTAGAAACCAGTAATATTATTTTATTTGTGTTTGGTGGAGTTAGAACAATCACGTTCTGACTTTTCAGGTAGAAAGTTCTATCATTTTGCATCACCTCCATCTCGCTAATTGCTGTGCATAAGCGACCCAAATGCACGTGATGGATTTCACTGCCTACAGACTCTTTTGTTAAATTATACATTTCTTAAGGATTCTTCTCAAGTACTAGCTCAATTTTGCATCTTTCAAATGCAGTTCCCAAGGAAAATGCATCACTTCATTTTGGTAAAAAAATTTCTTTCATCACAATTTCCAAGTAAAAATAATCTGAAAGTTTTGTGACCCAGACATTTCCTACACAACTGAGCACTTTTGTTCCCCAAATCTGCCATTAATCAATATTTCTGTTACTAAAAAAAAAAAATTAAAGTACACATGTTCAAAAACAGGTTAATGAATTTTGCTCTGCTCAAATCATAAAATGAGAATAAAACCCTTTAGGAACTCCCAAAAATGCAGGAACTAGAAGAGGGTGTAAGAATCAGAAACCAGGACTAGAAAGTTGAGAGTGCTGTAAAAGTGTACAACAAAGATAAAGGAGCTTGCAATTCAGAGTCATCAGATCAACTGACTGGGAAATTTATCAGTGATACTTTTTCTTCTTAAAAATAAAATGACAACATTTTAAAACTGGCTATGTTCAGGTCTTGAACACTGACACAGAGACAGATGAAGCAATACTAGCCAAAAATGACAGTAAATTTGGAGCAGCAAGGTCTGAAGAGAGATGCCCTCATGGCACATACCAGTACTGTAAATTGTGTCCACAGCTGAAAAGTGGCAGACAGGGAGTTTGTTGTGTGGTCTCACAGAGTATCTTGGCAAGTTGCAGGCAGTCTCACTTTGTTCTAGTGTCACTACACCATCAGAGATTTGCTGAACTGCTACTCTGTAACATTTTGTAAGGACTAGAACATCTATGGCAGACTGTTTAACCTATGCTACTACACTCAGGAAGAGACACAGCAGCTTAAAATAAATTTGATGCAGTGCCTTCAGCATCCACAATATCCGTGGTGGTCCCTGAGGAGAGGGACTTGGGGGTGTTGGTGGACAAGAAGCTCAACATGAGCCAGCAGCGTGCACTTGCAGCCCATAGGTCAAACCAGATCGTGAGCTGCATCAGTAGATGTGTGGCCAGCAGGTCAAGGGAGGTGATTCTCCCCCTCTACTCTGCTCTGGTGAGACTCCACCCAGAGTACAGCATCCAGTTCTGGAGCCCCTATTACAAGAGGGATGTGGAGATGCTGGAGTGTGTCCAGAGAAGGGCCACAAGGATGCTCAGAGGGCTGCAGCACCTCTGCTATGAGGACAGACTGAAAGAGTTGGGGCTGTTCAGTCTGGAGAAGAGGAAGCTCTGAGGTGACCTTCTTGTGGCCTTTCAGCATCTGAAGAGGACCTACAAAAAAGCTGGGGAGGGACTTTTGAGGCTCTGAGGGAGTGACAGGACTAGGGGAAATGGAGCAAAGCTGGAGGTGGGGAGGTTCAGACTGACATGAGGAGGAAGTTGTTCATCATGAGAGTGGTGAGAGCCTGGAATGGGTTGCCCAGGGAGGTGTTTGAGGCCAGGCTGGATGAGGCTGTGGCCAGCCTGATCTAGGGTAGGGTGTCCCTGTCCATGGCAGGGGGTTTGGAACTAGATGATCCTTGTGATCCCTTCCACCCCTGACTGACTCTATGATTCTATGATTTAATTAAAGAAAGGATAGGAGACAACTTGGGGCAAACATTTGATGACAACTTCCCTTTCAGAATTAATTTTCCATGCCTGCCATCTTGTCCCTTCTAGATCCATTTCATGGTCAATCCAGTTTCTGGTCTCTCCTTCTCTTATTCAGAGCACTGAACACTGTCTTGCCTCTACATCGTACTGAAGTCTAAGTGATATTGACACTTCTGCATTCACCAACTATATTTGTGCTCTCAAAAGAAAAAAAAAAAACTCAGATTTGACAGGTTCTGGATGCTATGAATTCATGTTGATTGACGTTAATTCTATTTTGTGCCTTTAGTTACTTATTAATCACATTAGCTTCTTTTTCAATTTTTTCCCTCTATGGGGTTGTGTAGGACTTCGGATCTAATGGGGGGAAAAAATGAAGAATAAAGCAATGTGGGGTGATGGAGTTCCAACTTAGTCAATAGGCAGAAATACCAAATTCCTGGAGGTAAAGAAGTAATATTGCCAACTAGCCAGTGAAGCTCCTTTGTTCCAATCTCTCATAGTAAATATACCAAGCAGCCAAAGTTAGTTTTCAACATGTCAACACTGGAAACACTGGAGTACATTAATGAACCTCAGAATATAAGTTGGTTTTAAACTCTGAAATAGACTCTGGTTTTAGTGCAGCAAGCTTGCCCACTATCAAAAAGGGAGGTGGACTGAGTCCTGTTGCACATTACTCTGCTTAAATCCATTGAAATTCAAACACTTTACTGCAGACAGCAGTCAAATGTGAAAACACAAGGCTCATTTTGGTACTGGTGATGAAGACTGTGCTGCTTAAGCCTTCCTGAACACTATGCAGAGTGACAATACTGTCATCAGGCAGACCTATACGTGACAGCAGGAAATGTAAATCACTTCCTTTAACTGAGACACTCTCAAAGCATCGGGAAGTGAGGTTTGTATTTGAACTGAATGTGGCCACAAATGCAGCCATCTGTGCTGTTTGCTTTGCTGTCTGCCATTAGAAGATGACAATAGATGAGCTCTGACCATATGATATTTATGCTGCATTAACTTCCTGATAGATTTCACATATGTTTCAGGCCAGCAGAGTGAATATTGTGGATCCTTGCCTTCTTCTGCCCTCCCAAAACAGTGTGGACACATCTTCTCTTGGACTGTGGACCTCAAGTTTGAGTAATGCCGGAGTCAGACAGTACCATCCCATGGAGACAGCTGACTTGCTTCCATGGGATAGCAGATTTCCATGAGGGACTTCTTCATGAATCTCATGTTGAGTGATAGAGTAGCCTTAGGGCACTCTCTCACGTCAAAAGCTTCAGAAAGGAATTCTACCCACCCAGAATTTGCATTAGTGTCTCCTAAGGAACTGGTACTTTATGAGATTTTCTATAAAAATGCCAGGAGAAGGCAGAAGGTAGAAATGAACCTGCCAGAAACGAAGAGGGAGCTTAAAGCTGTCAGCCTTCTGTAAGATTTGTTCTTGGAGAGTTTTTTGGCACTGTTAAGCTTACTCTGTCAAATGGCCACTTTGTAGTAAACAGCTTCTTTGGCAAATTACTATGGCAATTAAAGGAAAACCTTTAAGTTTCCACATGAAATAAAAAAGAACTCTATCAGATCTGATTTATTCTAACATAATCTGCATTGCCTTCCCTGCATGTACAGTTTGCATCAAGTTAAGACAGCTGAAGCAGTGAAGAAAATGTTAAAGTATAAATTACTCTGGTCTCACACTACATCAGATTGAGTACAAGCATCAGTTCTTTGGGTGGGGACACACTCCAGCAGCTTTTGACACTGATGGGAAGAATGCTGTGGGCTTTTTTTATGTCTACAAACCCAGTTCAGTTCCTGGAAGAAGTCTAGGTAAAGAGAACTCGTTCTTATAACTACATAATGAAAAATGCAAAGTCTATCTTTAAACATTCACACTGTCATAGGATCATAGTATCATAGAATGCACTGGGTTGGAATAGACCCTCAAAGCTCATGTTGTCCAACCTCCCTACAGTGAGCATGGATATCTTTAGCTAGGTTGCTCAGGACTCCATAAAGTTTGACTTTCAATGTCTCCGAGGGTGGAGCTTCCACCACACCTCTGGGCAACCTGTTCCAGTATTTCGGTACCCTCATTGTGAAGAACTTCCTCCTTATGTTTAAACTAAATCTACCGTGCTTCAGTTTAAAACCATTGTTCTATCACTGTAAGCCCTTCTAAACAGTTCCTCTCCATCCCTCTTGTAGGTCCTTTTCACATATCGAAATGTAATTCTAAGGTCTCCCCAGAGGCTTCTCTTCTCCAGGCTGAACAACTCCAACTCTCTCTCATAGTTATGTGACAACAGCAAAATCAATTTGTACTGTTCACAGGGAAAAAACACATTTATTTTCAGTTTGCAAACTCAACTTAGGATTAGAGACTCAGATGGACTTTTTTTTCCAGCTTATGCTTACAAACATACAGGAGCTAGAGCTTGGCTAATGAAATTGTAAGTGATGTATAAGATAGAATTTTAACCTATCTCTTGTTCTCAACAGTTTAATTGGCTCCCTGGGGCAAACCATCAAGAAAGGAAACAGATATAATTCCATATTTGAAGTGGCCTAAAAGCAAATTCAGATCACAAAATATTTGTTGTTTAACAGACATAGTAAATTGCTGGGACTATCATGCTTCTAGGTCAAACTTTCTCAGGCTTGCCCCCACCACATCACTGCAGGCACTACAGAAAATTGTTCAAAGGACATGTGAACTTTAGGGAGACATTGGGGGAGGACTTTGTTACTTGGAACAGGCTGATCTTTATTTTTGCTAAGCTATTATTTTCAGACTCAGCATCTTTTTCTTTCTTCTCTCCTCAGGTCCTTATATCTTTTCACATCTGCATTCCTCCCTCAAGAGTTTGAATTTACTGTCTGTTCCCAAACTAGTCCTCTCTGTCATACCTTTTTTTCCAGTTTTACATGGTTTTGTTTGAGAGGCTCTTTCATTTACAGACTGGTAATGGTTTTGACCATAAAATTGAGCCGGTGTGATGTAACTTCATGTCACAAAACTGGATCCTTGCTCACAAAGGCACACTTTCTCAAGAAGAGGCTAAAGAACTTTAGGTGCCACAGCTACTCCCCATTTCCTCTTCCCTTGTGGCATTACCTTCTATAGAGTTAGTGGAATATCAGAGTTACAAAGACCAGGATATATGGAAGAACAGAAATGGTGGTTAGAAGTTGAAACTTATGCCAGAAAAAGATCTGTGGGATTTTGTATACATGCAAGTGATAAAGCAGATCTTCAGTAGCAGTTGCTGTCAGAGGACCAGATTGCCACATCTTGTCCACACATTTGAGTGGCTTACTTCAAGTTAATCCTATTCCATTCCAAACATCCAAACTTTTGCCATTGGGTGAGATGTACCACACAAGCAGCTGGAGCACATCTTCTGATTTGGTTTTGTTTACAGGGAACACTGCTTTGCAAACTCTGAAAGCCAGAGCACAGTAGGTGAAGTGAGCAATTCACTTCAAACAACTACTGGTGATTCCAATGTTTGTGCATAATAGATGCACAGAATACTAAAAACCAAAATCAAAGCAAGAAAAAGGTTATTTTCCTTGATCTCTCTGCATAGACATGAATCATGTCCATCCTTAAAATACAGGATTGGGAGGCATGATTTGGTGTGGAGCCTTCCCCCACTCAAACATATGCAGTCCAAATTTGTGACCCAACAAAAGTTCAAACCCATCCAACTAGATATCTTTCTAAAGTCTGCAGTGTAAAAGCCTTGCTGCAGATTTAGTGCTATACAGTGCCAACAACAGATGCAGAAGTCACCAGTGCTCCAGTTCACCCCTCCATCCACCAGCACCCTGAATCTTCACTATGAGTCTCTTCTTTCTATTACAAAACTTACCTTACAAAATTAATCATTCTCTTGACACATTCCTTCCAACTGCAAGTAACAATTCACTACAGCTACATAAGAGTACTGTAACATTTACTGCATTGGTAGATTACTGAAAATTCAAGGAATTTTGGGCCTTTGTCAAGGCCTGGTTCAATGAACAGAACTAATAATTTAGATTTAATGTATGGTCATAATGATAGTACAGAGAGCAGCTATGTATTCAAACTTCTTACTATATGAAAGCAAATGCTTATGAGCCTTGCTCCTCCGAGGTAAGTAAGCATCATTGCATTGTCAGTTAATTTTTCTTTCTGCTTTGAAAATGACAATATTTCCTTCATATGTTCTTTTCTTTGGTCACCTGGCATCGTAGAGACAGCTAAATTGATTTGGATTTCATGCATGCCTGGAACTTCTTTCACTAAAGGAAATCATAGAATCATAGAATCATAGAATCAATCAGGTTGGAAGAGACCTCCAAGATCATCCAGTCCAACCTAGCACCCAGCCCTCGCCAGTCAACTAGACCATGGCACTAAGTGCCTCAGCCAGGCTTTTCTTGAACACCTCCAGGGACGGTGCCTCCACCACCTCCCTGGGCAGCCCATTCCAATGGGAAATCACTCTCTCTGTGAAGAACTTCCTTCCCAAGAATGAGATCACCCCAGGACCAGAAAACATTTGTAACTTTAGCTTTAGCCTTCGTATAAGCTAGATTAAGGAAGTAAGCAGCAATTTGGGCTTTTATCCAATTAAATGCCAAAAAACAGAACCCTGACCAGATTAGCGCCCCCACCAAGTACAGTAGCTGCTTTATTAGCTTCATTCTGATTCCCAGGGTTAATTAACAGTCACTCACATAAATTTGCCCCACGTTGGGTGCCAAATAAAAGATGTGGTGGTTTAGGTGCTACCCACCCCCCCACACTTTAGAAAGTACCCCAGCTAACTCAGTCAGACTCTGGGAATATAAATGAAGCTATTTATTTGCAGCTAGCACAATATACAAGCAGATATTTACAGTATATACAGTTATATACAGAAATATACAGTTATATACAGAAATGGTAACTCTTTGGCTACAAAGAGCAACCTGAGCTATGTTTCCCTCACTACCTATTACCTCATGAGTATTTGGAGCAATCCAATCTCCCAAGGCATACACTAGCCTAAGCCATTTCTGTACAGCACTGCATCTTGCTCCCTGGTATAAAGTGGAGTGGCTGAATCCAGCACATGCACTGTCTCTTTCCCTGAACACCAGCATCAGACTTAATTAATAATAATACTAGTACTAACCTCAGTAATAAAGGAAACAAGAAAGTGGAAGGAGATGAAAGACAGAAATACAGAAGTTTTTTTCATGTGATACAGATGTCTATGAGCCAGAAAGATGTACATTTCTCTTGCAGGAGCAGGCATGAGTACAGCACCAGTGTGTGTTAGCATAAAAATAATAGCAAACACATCCAACCCTGATTGAGGAAAATTAATTCTGATAGTGTGCCTCAAAGTATTTTCTCTAACAGGTGGATTCAAAGAACCTCAATAACACTGATGCTGTGCAACAAACAGAAATTGCTTCTTTGTGTTTCTACAGGGGATCTTATGCTCTAATCCAGGATAGGATTTTTTAGAAAATATGAACATGTTTGGGAATTAAACTCAATCTGATTATTTTCTTCACCTGAGAGGAAGGAACAATATTGTAATTTAAACCAAACTCAGGTTAACAGAAGCAGAAGCTGGGGAGAGAGCTGCTGAGAAAAGGCTGCTAAATCTGATTTGCAGTTCTTATTCTTGCTATTCCCCCAGATTCTCCTTCTATACAGAAAATATTCAATACATAGAGACAGGCATGATTTGTTGAGTACAGTTTCAGTTTGCACTGGATTTACAGAAATGCTGCATACAATTCAAATTGTTTTCACAATGAGGTTAAGTTGTTTCAGAAAGTGGGAACTGGTTTCATATTCCTGGCTGACAGATGATGCCAAAGTATCATTGAAACTGAGATGACTGATGAACCAGGAGCTATTGCAGAGGGACAATATTGTGTTTTAATCAGAGCAGCCAAATGAAACCTTATTGCCCTCATGAGCACAGTGGTGCCTCAGGACAGGCTGGCTGTCACTAGCTTTCCCTTCCAGCTGAAGCCTGGCTCACAGTCTTGCCCATGCTTTATTTGCTTCCCTGGTGGGTGGCAGACTGCAGATTGAGTTGGAGTGGAAACCTGCTTCTGCTTGGCAATTGTATCCAGAGCCAACCAGCATTAAAAAAGAGCAGAGTATCAATGGTTTGTTACAGCCAAATGACCCTTTTCAGGGGTCAGGCACCAAATACTTCAGTATTTCCAAGTGCAAACACTTGCTTCAGAATTTTTTGCTAGCTAACATTTGTGTTGGTGCTCAGCAGCCTTCTCCATTTGCTGACTGCCCAGAGTAAAGGTGCTGTTTCTTGGATTGCTGATCTCTTTAGCCAATCCTTGCAGGGAAGAACATGTGTGTGTGCTGCTCTAGCCAGTATTTATAGAGGTCTATGGGAAAAAAGAAAGAGCTAATAGAGTCCTTTTAATCCTTGTTAATTAAATCATGTCAGTTTAGAGCTTTATATTCTGAAGATTCAGCCAACAGCTCAGAAAGGAAAAATTCCCTTTTGCTATGTTCTATAGATCAGACCTGAAGAGGGAAACTGCAGTTAGCATCGCACAAAGATTATTTGTAGAATAGAATAGAATCAACCAGGTTGGAAGAGACCTCCAAGATCATCCAGTCCAACCTAGCACCCAGCCCTTTCCAGACAACTAGACCATGGCACTAAGTGCTTCATCTGAGCTTTTCTTAAACACCTCCAGGGATGGTGACTCCTCCACCTCCCTGGGCAGCCCATTCCAATGCCAATCACTCTCTCTGGCAAGAACTTCCCCCTAACATCCAGCCTATACCTTCCCCGGCACAACTTGAGGCTCTCTTGAAGCTCTCTTGTATTGCAGCCTCTCTTGAGAATTTCTTGTCTTGAATTGATAGGAACAACCTCATATGGCATTTTAATGAGCTGTTTTCTCAGTGAAGTTAACACATTCAGAAACCATACTGAGAACCTTTGCAGCTGTAAACTGCCAAACAGCGCCGGCCTTATGTACAAAGATTTTGATATCAATAAAAGCTAGCCAAATTAAGATCAGACTTGCACTCTCCTTTGTAGGGTAAACACGTTATTTCCAGCTGTACCTAAATTTCAGTCAAGGTAGGTACAAACAAGTAAGAATAATGGTGCCACACTCCCATTTTTGAGAACAGAAGTATGTCTTGCAATGGCTGAAATATGTTACATTCTTAGTCCATGTTAGCAAAATGCAATAATAACAATAATAATTGATCCTATTCTGAATAGTAAATTAGGGCAGAGTTATGACTAAATACAAATGCAAAACTGTAAGAGACCTAGATCTCTTCTGAATGGAGTGCCATTGACTTCAATAAGTTAATGTATCTCTAGAATAAGCTTTGAAATTAAGAGTAATTTCATGTAATACCTCTTCTGCTGAGTTTCTTACACTTATCCACAATTTTCCTGCTATAACCTTGTAAACCCTCCAAAGCTCTAGCACAAAATCAAATTTTCTGCTGCTACAGTTTAGACTTAAAAGTCAATTACATCTGTTCCCATCTTGTCTGGATAGTGTAGCCCTGTACAGACAATAAACCAAGAAAAAGTGTGGTACCTACAAAGCCTGCAGTGCAGTATTTATTGCAGATGACACTGGCAGTGGCTAAAATTTAGCCTGATTTTTCTTTAAGTGGCTTGTCTTTTCATTTGATGACATCAGAAACACAGTAGGGTGGATTTTCTGCCAGGGTAATGAGGTGCAAATGCACCCATTTATAGCAGTGGAGAATTTTGCCCAGCATTTTTAAAGCTCCCACAGCAGCATATAATTTATGGGTTTTTCTGTGACAATGCTCACTCTTACACGGTATGTCTGAAACCAAACAAATCTCTGTGAGACAGATGGTTCTTGTTATTGGAAGGAAAATGAGGTCCTAAAAAAAAAAATCACATCTATAATTTTCCCCAAAAGGGGAACTGGTGTTATTTTTGGTTTTCTATGGCTAAGGAAGAAACACTGTAATGAGGTAAGTTTTCACCAGGTCCACAAGACATTCTGTCCATTGTACAGTTTTAAGATGGGATGTATATAAAAAATTGTCCTCATGTAACCTAAATATTTGCCTATATAAAGGACAAGCTTAGAGGTTAAAATTCTTTAGGAAGTTGTATGTTCTTTTAGCTGCTTCTTCCTCACTTCACTGTAGAGGAAGTAGGCATTGATCATCATCCTACAAAGCATAAGGACACTGTTCATCTACTGTGTGTGCCTCAGTGTTTGCTGGTTTTCATTTCTATGATTCAAATTACTGATGTATTGAGACATTTTAAGGCTTTTTCCCTTGGATGCCAGCATCTCATAACCATAGAATCATAGAATCAACCAGGTTGGAAGAGACCTCCAAGATCATCCAATCCAATCTATCACCCAGCCCTAGCCAGTCATCTAGACCATGGCACTAAGTGCCTCATCCAGGCTTTTCTTGAAGACCTGCAGGGACAGGGACTCCACCACCTTCCTGGGCAGCCCATTCCAATGCCAATCACTCTCTCTGTGAAGAACTTCCTCCTAACATCCAGCCTATACTTCCCCTGTCACAGCCTGAGACTGTGTCCCCTTGTTCTATTGCTGGTTGCCTGGGAGAAGAGGTCAAACCCCACCTGGCTACAGCCTCCCTTCAGGTAGTTGTAGACAGCAGTGAGGTCTCCCCCTTAGCCTCCTCTTCTCCAACCTCCAAAATCAGCCTCTAGAAAAGATCACACAAGTGATACACTTTGAACAGAGCAGAGTGTAAGCATAGACCATAGCTCAGTGCCACTCCATATTAAAATCCACTGCTGCAGTAAATTTCTGGAGTTTAAAAAAAAAAAGAAAGAAAAAAAAGAAAAAAAATCCCTGAAGTCTAAGTGCTACAAATTTAAATTAAAGGAAAGAAAAGCACATTTAATTTCTAGCATGGTGTTCTTGATAATTATAGACACTGCTGAGTAATTTAGAACATTAGCAGAATTCCACTTCCAAAAGGAAAAGCATTCTGGTGCCCAAAGTCCATCCCTCTGAGGTGATCAGTGGAACAGATGCAATAGATGCTTCCACATACCAATTACTGCCCATGGAGTTGTCACAAGCAAGGGAAAGCTCCAGGTTTGCATTCCTTGGAAAAGTGGAAAACCTAGAGGCCCTTTTTTGTCTATGAGAGTGTTCTATACTTTAGGGGTATTAAGCTACCCACCTTTATTACATGCACAGTGTAGGTTATTAATTCCAGCTCTTAGAGTAGACTTGTGTAAAGGGTTAACCCCTCCTGGGCGTGGTCTGAACCTGACCCCAGGTCCTCCTGACTCCTCCCTGGGGGTGGTCTGAACCTGACCAGGTGCAGTGGTTAGCCCACTCCCATTTCCTGTCTGGACCCCTATAAAAACAGAGGAACTGCCTGATATTCTCTCTTTGCCTGCCTATTCCACCTGCTCCTGCTTTGCCATGTGGCCAGCCTGCCTCATAGGGGAATAACCACCTCTGGAGTCTACCTCCGTCCATTGCCATCAATCTGGTTTCGTATATATTTTGTATCTTGTTTCCCTTCCTTATACCTTTTTGTAACTCCCCTTACCTTAAATGCCTTTTATTTATTGTTAGAGGTTTTGCTTCTAACTTCAAAATCACAGCAAAACTATTTTGGGGGTGTTCTACCCCTTTTCACTCTCTATACCTAATTCTTTTCCACAGGTGGGGGGCATCCTATTTACATTATTGTTCTGTTAGCCTTTCAGTCGCTGGGAAGCTTAAACCAGACCAATATGTCTTGTTAATTCTATGAAGGGAACATGCTTCTTACAGCTTTTCAACAACCTGACTTCCCTCAAAGGTAAGTGTGATTTGCCCTCTCATGCCTAGTTCAGTTGGAATTGTAGGTTTTACAGAAAGAAGTAGTGGAAGAAATATAAGAAGATATAAAGATCATTTGGCAGCTAGGTTCTTAGAAAGTAAGATGGCAACACTCTATGCTGGGTTAGGAACTGGCTGGAGGGCCGAGCCCAGAGAGTGGTGGTGAATGGTGCCACATTCATCTGGCGACCAGTCACTAGTGGTGTCCCTCAGGGATCAGTGCTGGGCCCCAACCTCTTTAACATCTTCATAGATGATCTGGATGAGGGCATGGAGTCAGTCATCAGCAAGTTTGCAGATGACACCAAGCTGGGGGCAGATGTGGCTGGGTTGGAGGGCAGAAGGGCTCTGCAGCGGGACCTTGACCACCTCGACAGATGGGCAGAGTCCAAGGGGATGGGGTTCAATAGCTCCAAGTGCAGGGTGCTGCACTTTGGCCACAACAACCCCATGCAGAGATACAGGCTGGGGTCGGAGTGGCTGGAGAGCAGCCAAACAGAGAAGGATCTGGGGGTACTGATTGATACCTGCCTGAACATGAGCCAGCAGTGTGCCCAGGTGGCCAAGAGAGCCAGTGGCATCCTGGCCTGCATCAGGAATGGTGTGGTCAGCAGGAGCAGGGAGGTCATTCTGCCCCTGTACTCTGCACTGGTTAGACCACACCTGGAGTACTGTGTTCAGTTCTGGGCCCCCCAGTTTAGGAAAGACATTGAGATGCTTGAGTGTGTCCAGAGAAGGGCGACGAGGCTGGGGAGAGGCCTTGAGCACAGCCCTATGAGGAGAGGCTGAGGGAGCTGGGATTGTTTAGCCTGGAGAAGAGGAGGCTCAGGGGTGACCTCATTGCTGTCTACAACTACCTGAGGGGTGGTTGTGGCCAGGAGGAGGCTGCTCTCTTCTCTCAGGTGGCCAGCACCAGAACAAGAGGACACAGCCTCAGGCTGCGCCAGGGGAGATTTAGGCTGGAGGTGAGGAGAAAGTTCTTCCCTGAGAGAGTCATTGGACACTGGAATGGGCTGCCCGGGGAGGTGGTGGAGTCGCCGACCCTGGAGCTGTTCAAGGCAAGGTTGGATGTGGCACTTGGTGCCATGGTCTAGCCTTGAGCCCTGTGGTAAAGGGTTGGACTTGATGATCTATGAGGTCTCTTCCAACCCTGATGATACTGTGAAAAGGGGGATTCCTCCAGGATGCATGGCTCACAGATGGTGAGTGATACTTAAGGTGTAGCTCTTCTTCAAATTAATTGAATGACAGACATTTCAATCCTCTATGCTATGTGGCCTCCACTTGATTGATAATTATGCTTTTCACAGGATCCCATAGTAATCAAGACAAAGAGTTTAGGCAGTTACCTGTGTTCTTGGGGTTTGGTGGTAGGCGACCTATGAAGATAACTGTCTAATTGTATATTAGTGTCCTGGTTTTGCTGGGCCAGAATCACAGGCCATGTCCTACAGGCTACTCATAGTTGACAGTCAGCCGAGACAGCTGACTCAAGTTAGCTCACAGGTGTATCCCATGCCATCAGCACCACTCATGGTGTCAAGGAGTAGGTTTGCTGAGGAGCCTCCTCCTAGACCCTCTTACTTGGAATCCTCCTCATCCTATTATTGAAGACAGTCTGTCTGGGAATTGTAACTGCTGCACTGCTGCTGGGCTATAATTTTATGTACCTTGTATGGAAGTTGGTATTAGTTTATTTTGTTGAATCTGTCCTTATTTCAATCTGCAGGTCTTCTCTACTTTTCCTCCTCCTCCTCCTTTGCTGGGGTGGAGGCTCACTGGGTGATAGAGTGATTGCTAAAGTTTAGCCTCAGATATAAGCTAAACAAAGACATGAATGCACAAAAAATGTAGAGTCATGAGCTAATGTATGGAAAATCCACCATCCACCTATGTGAGCTGAACTGATAACACATCTGAGGTCTTAGACTAGTAGATTTTTGTGAATGCATATCTACTTAAATCAGTTCTTGATTCCCACTCTCACAAAGAGAGGATTTATTTCAGGGTGGCATGTGGAAGATTCTGTTGGGTTTTTTGAGCACATTGTTTTTTAATCTGTTCTTTCTTTGCTGGGTAGTAACAAAAAGAAATTTATCACTGGCAGGAAAACCATCATTTCCTGCATGGCAAAACATCACAAGTTAGAAAGCAGGCTTTAATTCATAGGTGACATTGATTGTTTTCTAATTTTTGCATGTAAAATTGTCTCCTTTACTTCTAATATCTCATAGTGGTAGAAGCTAGCCTCGAAACTACAAAGCACTTTCTATCCAGAAATCACAGGGCATACCCTGAGAGAAGCATAGGTAATAGGGTCTCTTTGCAAAGTGTTTATTGCTTTAGGCAAGCTTATCACTTTCAGTGCCTCGTATTTCTGTGCTCAGGAAGAGCTTCATAACAGAAATATTCTCTTTAGAAGCTGTTGGTCACCTGCTTCAGCATTTATTTAGAAGTCATCACAATTGTTGTTTCTGGACTGATTGTTTCCATGTAGAAAAAAAGTTCATTCTGAAGCATGCATAGTAAAGACCAAGAGGTTGCAACAGGCAGGTTTGTATATTGCAAACATAATTTCTACAAAGTTTACCTCAGCATTTTGCAAACAAAAATCAGCTAGGACAGAAAGCCAAATGCACTGTTAACCATCTGATTGTACATGCAAATTAGGCAGGTGAGAACATGATGATTTAGATTGGCAGCTGGAGGACTCAGCTATTATTGCTACAAACTGTAGCTGGAAAAAAGTGAGCTATTGTAGCAAGCTTATGAAAATGTACTAGCTAATAATACTGTCCATAAATAGACTTTCTCTAGGAGAGAAATGATCTGTACTGAGCTATATGAATCAGTTCTTAAATGCTGCTCTTGTATTGAATATATCAGTCAGGGTAACAATAAAAGAAGAGCTGCAACTGGATGTGGATCTTTGAACATTTCAGCAGACTGGTGATAGATTCTAGCTGTAGGCCACACTTTCTGAGTCTCCAGTATCTTAGAATCATAGAATCAGTCAGAGTTGGAAGAGACCACAAAGATCATCTAATTCCAAATCCTCTGCCATGGCCAGGGACACCCTACCCTAGATCAGGCTGGCCACAGCCTCATCCAGCATGATGCTAAACACCTCCAGGGATGAGACCTCAATCACCTCCCTGGGCAATCCATTCCAGGCTTTCACCTCTCTCATGGTGAAGAACATCCTCCTCACATCCAGTCTGAATCTCCCCACCTCCAGCTTTGCTCCATTCCCCCTAGTCCTGTCACTCCCTGTGAGCCTATAAAATCCCTGCACAGCTTTTTTGTAGGCCCCCTTCAGATCCTGGAAGGCCACAAGGAGGTCACCTTGGAGCCTCCTCTTCTCCAGACTGAACAGCCCCAGCTCTTTCAGTCTGTCCTCATAGGAGAGCTGCTCCAGCCCTCTGATCGTACTTGTGGCCTTTTTATCTGAAGAGAATCAGCTGGTGCTGCCCTATCAAGTTTCAGGTCATAACTGTCATTTGAAAATGTGTAAAAAGTAGGTTTTCTGATGTCTAAGTGATTTAGCACTGTAAATCCAACTGGAGAATCACATCACAAAGAGATTTCTCATTTCTTTAAGATAATCTTCATTTCAAAAGCTAATGCTAGTAGAGCCAGAACATTTAGTAGGACAGATATTCCTACATGGTGGGACTTAACAGCCAAATAAGTATGTTTATGCAGGAGCCTAGAAGAAAGTGTTGCAGGTGAGCTGCCTTTGTTTTGAAGTGTCCAGGTGTTTCTTTCCTTTTCATCTTTGTAGAAGAAATGTCTAATGGGAGAAAATAGATTTTTTTTCCCCAAAAGCTATTGACCATTAAAGTAATGGTGGAGTTAGTCTGACTATTGCTAGCTCAGAAAAGGTCACCCTGACAACCTAGCTATATTTAGTTTTACATTAATAGTCTAGTTTTATGGTTTGATTTTCATCTTAGAGAAGTTTTTCTCATTCTGTCTTTTAAAAGAAGTTACTTATAATTCCTGAAAGCATCTCCTACTTCAACTGCAACTGAAACTGCAGGGCTTTCATCATTTAATTGCTCAGATGTTTAGCCAAGGCAAAGAGGCTTACTTCACTGCTCTTTTGAGAATTGATGCAGTTTCATGATCTGCTCAGGGCATTATATCCCTGTGTGCTCTACTTGTCCTATCCCTGTGATAAAGGATGTATCTTTTGTTTCTCCTCTCATGTGGCAGGAGCCCAGGTCGTATTTAAAAATCATTTATTCCAATCTGATTCTCTATTTTCTTCCGTCCAGAAAGCCACAGCTGTTCTAACAAGGGAGCTCAGCTTCAGAAAGTAGATCCACATCTTGAAATCCCTGAAAGACTGACAATGTTTTAATTTGGGCATTTGGGTCAGGTTAATTTGTTATGTGTCTTATCAGTGGCAGAGGACCTCAGCATTAGCTGTTGCTTTTGAACAAATAGTGTGGTGAAGAAATTAAAACTGGTCAAAGAATGTATAATAATTACTGTATCATTACTGAATTGTTTACTGCAGGTATCAGTGCTGAGATATAAGCCACAATAACTGTATTACAGGGTGCATGCTATTCACACAATGTCTTAAACATGTAAGCCTAAAAATTGTTCTTGATTGACCAAGCTATACTCAAAGTGGCCACCCTTGCACATGCTATAAAGCCTACTGCATCTGATTTGTGAAGGCTGAACTGTTTCTACTTGCCATAAGTTTATCTGAGTCATCTTCAGATTTCACACATGTAAAGCATAAGGGCTTGTAACTGAAGACCAAATCATAGAATGCTTTAGGCTGGAAGTGACCTTTAAAGATCATGTAGTCCAACCACCCCACAGTGAGCAGGAGCATCTTTAACTAGATGAGGTTGCTCAGAGCCTCCTTTAACCTGACTTGGAGTGTTTCCAAGGATGGAGCATCTACCACCTCTCAGGCAACTCTGTTCCAGGATGTCACCATCATCACTGGGGGGAGAGGGGAGAAAAAGGAAAAAATAAATCCTTGTGTCTACTGCCTAGTTTGAAACCATTACCTCTTGTCCTATTACACTGGGACTTTCTTAAAAGATTGTCCCCATCTTTCTTTATGTGCTTCCTTTAAGAACTGAAAGGTTGCAATGGCTTCTCCCCACCATCTTCTCCAGGCTGAACAACCCCAATTCTCTTAGCCTGTCCTCACAGGAGAGGTTCTTGCATTTTTGTGGTGTTCCTGGACACACTCCCATGGATTCATATTTTACATGAGCTGTGGGCTCTAAGGCTGAACACAGTACTCCAAAGCAGAGTGAAGCAGCAGCCTGCTGGCCGGGCTGCTGTTGATTCAGCCCAGAATGTGATTGGAATTCTGGGCTCTGAGTGCATGTGGTTGGTTCATATTCAGCTTTTTATACACCACTACCCACAAGTCCTTCTCAACAGAGCTGCTCTCAATGCCTATACTTTAGCCCATACCACGGATTGCCCCAACTCAAGTTACACATCTTGTGCTTGACATTATTGAACCTCATAACATTTACAAAGGCTCACTTCTTCAAGCTTGTCTGGGTCCCTCTGGATGACATTTTGTTCCTTTGTCATGTCAGCAACATCAGTTAGTTTAGTGTTGTCTTCAAACCTGCGGAAGGTCCACTCAATCTGGCTGTTTGCCATTGAGGAAAACAAACAGTACTGGCTCCAGTATGGACCCCCAAAGGACACCACTTGTCACTGGCTTCCATCTGGACACTGAACTGTTGGCCACTGTTCTCTGGACACAACCATCCAACCAATTCTTTATCCACTGAAGAGTCTTCCATCATACCTCTCCACTGTAGAAAGAAGACTGTTGTGGGTGACTGTGCCAAGGGCTTCACATAAGTCCAGAAAGATGACATCTGCCTTTGTCCACTTATGTAGGTGCTCTGTCATAGGAGGCCATCAGGTGTGTTCAGGCAGGACTGTGTACCTCATCCTTCCACAACAGGATAGTGTTTCTACATCTCTCCAGAATCAAGTATCCTGGAGAGAATGGAGAAAACTTCTCCATAAACTCAAAACTCATCTCTGGACATCATCCTGGCCAACAGACTTTCAAGCACATTAGGCTTCTGTCCCTGTTCACAGTTTGGAGCTATATGTTGTCATTTAGGTTCTGTTCATTAATCATTTTTGTTCCTCTTTGTAACCAAAGCAATTTTAAACTAATGAAATACCAAAATTAAAGATCTCTAAGAGAGATTCTAGTTTTGAAAATGTTGATTTCTCATCGTGCCAAGATGTGTGATGTCACATTTAACCAAGGTGTGGGAAAGAACAACTTAAATTCTCCTCCTGAAAAAATAAGTGGTGAGAGCCATAAAAGACAATCTACAGTTAAGAGGAACTGGAATTTTGTTTGAGATGATAGGACAGTAGCCCTAGTTTCAGAAAAGATATGGACACTGATAGCCTGAAATGTAATGAGGTTATACTCATGACTATAATGTGATTACAATACATGTAGTCTTAATGTCTACTAGTCAGGATCCTTTTTAGTAATACTTAACTTCTGTTTCTTTCTTAGAAAAAATAACAGAAACTCCTCTGAATTTTTGTAAAGATTGTTAGATTTCCCCTGAAAAATTCTCATGCAATCCATCTCCAAAATCCACACACATTTAAGACTTCCAGCAATCACAAGCTAAAGTGAAAAAGCTAGCAGTCTCCAAATAGTTTTTAAACTTGAATTTCCTGATGATTCAGATAAGAAGACTAACTTTTTGTATGATGTGTTTATATTTCAGACTTGGGTTCAGACACACATTTGATATTTAGGTTTGGATAAAACACTTCTGCCACTTCCAATGTGATTAGAATGTGTGTTAAGTGATGCATGTTATTTATTCAGAACTATTCAAATGAATGTTCCAGTGGAAGATAATGAACTCCTACTTTTATTGGTCATATGTTGCTGTAATTTGTTTTAATATTGTGAATTCATTGAGCAAAAACCTTTATAGATTATGGTGTGCAATGAGGTGCTCTTTTTCCCACAGTTTGCAGCTTTGGATACACCTATAAATTCCCATGAACATTGCTAAAATTAGGCTCAGTCTAAATTTTGGAAATGGCTTGAGTATGTGGCCACTATGTTCACACACAGGCTTTGTATTTATGGTTTAGTTGCAAGTGTGCAATGAGGGAGTGTAACAAAGTTGCTTCCATATGATTGGCATTCCCAATAACTTTTATGCTCTCCCAGAGACAGCAGCCTCAGTCTGTGGAAGGACTCATTGAGTTAGTCTGTGAATAAACAGAAACAAAACAACCTCTCTTTCAAAGACAGAGTGTTCATCTATATATCTCAGCACACCATTCTAATCTTTTAATCTTTGTAATTATTGAAGCATTACAAAGCAGAATTATTTTGTTAATGAACCCTCCCTTACTGACATCTGCCCCCTTCTTCCTGCCTTTAACTCAGGCTTCTGCAAGTAGAGCAGTCCCTCACTTTCACAGCTTGATGTGACAACTGGATTATCTCCACCAAAGGATCAAGCTTTGGCTAGATTTTCACTAAACAGTATATATGACATTTTAACCTGAACTAGGAGCCATTTAGCACATATCTAGATGTGCCATTAGCCTGTTAGGGTATAGTTCTACTTGCAAAATGCTAACTCATGGTTTGGGTACAGCTTGGCTCAGATCTGATCATAGAATCAACCAGGTTGGAAGAGACCTTCAACATCATCCAGTCCAACCTAGCACCCAACCCTAGCCAGTCAACTACACCATGGCACTAAGTGCCTCAGCCAGGCTTTTCTTGAATGCCTCCAGGGACGGCAACTCCACCATCTCCCTGGGCAGCCCATTCCAATGCCAATCACTCTCTCTGCCAACAGCTTCCTCCTAATATCCAGCCTATAACTCCCCTAGCACAACTGAAGACTGTGTCCCCTTGTTCTGTTGCTGGTTGTCTGGGAGAAGAGACCAACCCCCACCTGGCTACAATGTCCCTTCAGGTAGTTGTAGACAGCAATGAGGTTCCCCCTGAGCTTCCTCTTCTCTAGGCTAAACAACCCCAGCGCCCTTGATCATCCATACTGCACAGATACATTACATTACTGCCTTTTCTTTTTTAATTTTGGTTGTTTTTTGGGTTTGTTTGTTTTGGTTTTTTCTCAGTGAATATTTATTTGGACATTAATGGAATCTGTTTGGTCATGTGTCACAGCTCCTTTACCTATAGTAAATTCTGTAATGTTCTGCAGCATTACTTGCTGGCAAATTCTGATGTGGAAAAAAAAAAAGGCAATTTTTGAGCACTGTGGGAAACCAAGATTAATCATTTCCAGGTGACTAAATTTGTATTTTCTTAGTGTGAATAAGCTACTAACAAGCAAAAGAGTGGTGCCAATCTTTTATAATTGAGATAGGTGGGAAATATAATGATATTTGTGTGAAGGTTTTGCTGGGATGGCAATAACTTCATTCTCAGGCACTGGTCTTTCTGTCAGCTCTCACTACTAGGTAATCCTGTGAGCATTTAGAAGTTGTGACCTTTTGTGTACATCATCGCTTTGCACTGTGGTCTGGATCTATCTCCTTCAAGTGCCTTACTTGCCATTACAATCCATTATATTTCTTTTGTTGCTGTCTGAAAGATGAGAATCTTGCTCTATTGCATCTTGGCAAGTGTCAATGTTACTGGTTTTGGTAATGGGTTCTTGCTAAACGGTGAAATATGCAGCTACAACCACTCCCTCCTGTTCCAGAGTACTCCAAATTCCTTTCTTCTTCCCACCTCTGAGGGTTTGAATGGGGAGGAGAAGGCACGAAAACTACTTTCCCCCTCCCTGCCCTGCAGCCTTGAAGGGGGAACAGCAAAAGGCACCTTTCCAGACGTGTATTGAGCTATGTGAAGCCCATGCTGGAGTTGGGCTGCTGATTGGCTGGGTTTTCATGCCCAAGATAAAATGGCAAATGGATACTTTGTCTAGAAAAGGGTAAATAGAGCAGGGCAGAAGGTGTGAGGAGGTTCCTGCCTTGACAGAGTTCCTGACAGGGCAAGTGCCTGCAATGACAGAATTCCCCTTTTGGGCCGTCCTTGCTTTTGGACAGCTCCTACCCTTTTACATGGGTCTCGGTTTTACACCCTCCCTGCCTTTGGACAGTTCTCTCTACTTTTACACCATTCTGTGCAAACTCACAAACCTGGCAAGTCCTGGGGTCCTTTGGAGAGAGCTGCCAGCAGCATCCAGACCCAGCTGCTGTTGGACCATATCAGCAGCCAACTTCCTGGCTGCCTTTTCAACTGGGGGACGTAGTGCTTTGGCTCTCCCCTGCCACCGCTGAGGCAGCATCACTTCCATGAGTCCCTATCTTGTGGAAGCCCTGTCTCGAGACATTTCTGAGTTTGGCAGCTTTGCCACTCTCCTTGGGCTTCTGCTGCATGGATCCAGACTACTGGATGTTGCTTACAGCGTTGGGAGGATGAGCCAAGACAGAGAAATCCAGCAAGGGATCATTGTCAAATACCTATCTCACCTCTGTGAGTAAAGCCTGCTGTTCCCTTAATTCTCTGCTCAGCCTGATTGATAGTGGGGTAAAGCTGTGTTTATAGCTTAGCCTTTTCCATTTCCTGACTTCCTAAATTTGTCCATAACATCCCTTTGAAGAATTCCCAATTGAATTAGAATCTGTAAATAAACCTCAACTAGTTTTGTATGTAGTTTGGGGGCAGGGTTTCAGGAAAATAAAACAATTCTATTTTTATAATTCCTGACTCAGCCACATTAATTCCCTGCCTCCACAACACCTCCCTCCTGCTTCTCCTTTCTCGGCCAGAGGGCTCAATGTTCCCTCAGGAACTGCTTTCAGGCACACTAATTGTTTAGTAATGAAAGCTTTAATTATCACATTATTAAAATTTTAATTACTAGGAGACTGGCAGAGACTAAGATCAGAATACCAAAGATGTATATTTTCATAACCATGGAATCTAATTTTTGTTCATCCAGGAAGAAATCTATTTACAGCCATGATATTTATAAGGTTTTATTCCTGTTCTAGGCAAGATCCATGTGAAGAATCAGTAGGTGCATCTAACATTTACAATGAAGCTGACTTGGATTTAACCTTGCATGAACGATTTTTATCTGTTTGTTTCCAAATTTGCAGAAGGTCTTATCCAAACTTGTTTTAAAGTGTATAAATGCTTAGGGAAAACATTGCCTGTAATCAAAAGATAGAGAGACTTCAGAAAATATAACCTTATAATGGAAAAACCTATATGGAATAGATTGCTGCAAAGAGAGAATTATCTGTTCCTTGAATCTACAGTAAGCAGGACAAGAAGTAATGAGGCTAAATTTGATTGAAGGAGATTTAGGATAGATATTAAGGAAAACTCTCTAATGGTAGTGATAATTAACCACTGAGATAGCTTACCTTGAGAGAACATGGGCTTCCCATGGTTACAGCTTTTTAAAGACAGATTGAAAAAGTCTCTGAGTAATGGATTAGGTTTCCTGTGGGGTAAAGCCTAGATGGCTTCCTGTGATGTTGCCTGTATCTTTATTAGCCATGAGTCTGCCAAGTCAGAATAAGACTATAGATTGAAGTACTCCCAGTGATTTTATAACTAATTAGATATGGAACTGGTGACTTAAATGCATTTATAAAGTGCAAACATTTTGAGAGGATGGCCTTCAAGCAAAGCAGATTCAGAATTGCTGGCTTCTCTTGCTTCCTCTGTGGAAACCAGTTGCAGAGTTTGCTTTATGGACACATAGAGATGTTTGTAAGGTCTTTTGCTATAAATTGTAGAGTTATATATGCTAGTTTCTACAGATTGTGAGAGATTTTCTGTGTCCTACTTAGGACAGACTGCTAGAGAGGAAATACACACACTGATCTTTCATGATTATGGGGCACTGCATCAATCTAAAATATAGGTAGCATCTATCTGATCACTTATGAAAGGCTACATAATCTTTTATGGAGATGTTGACAAGTTTTGACTGCAGTCTAATCAGTTACATTAAGGAATAATGAGATTAGTGTACACCTTTTACACAGAGTTCTTAGTAGATTATTTTAACTGCCAGTGTACTCAGAGTTGGCTAAAGCAGATTAGCTCTTGGATAGAAGTTAGGATTTTTTCCTGTTTAAATTTAAAACTCTGGGGAGGATCTGCACCTGCTCCCAGTCACAAATAAAACTTTTCACATTTCACAGAAAAAAAATGTATTGGTTGCATGAAAAAAAAATATTATTTGTTACATAAAAATATTTCCTTCTTTGGAGGACAATGGATTTTTCTGCCAGTAGGGCCTCACGGCTTTCCAAATGTGAAATGAAGTCAGAAATAGAACCAGCTACTTTTGGTTATTTCACAAGGCATGCATGTGTATGGGTGTCTACATTTATTTGCAGGAAGATTGTTTAAAGGACAGTGTTGAGCTGTATTTCAACAAGGGATCTCCGAAGATAAAACCCAGCTGCAATGCAAGAGAATCCTCTTGGGTAAGTAAAACATCAAATGAAAAGCAGAGACAAGTAGGCAGGCAGAGAAGGAGGTTGGCAGAAGGAAATAGAAAGGGAGTAGACAGAGATGAAAGTAGAAATATAAATGAAGTGCAGCTTCTCAAGAGAAGACCAGATGCTCAGACTTTGTGCAAAGGGTCACAAAACAAACAAATCATCAAGTGTCATGTATTCCAAAATGACAAAAATACAAGGTAAAATATCTTTAAGAGCCAAGGGTGGGGAATGCAGTTTCTTTTGGGTATTTTCAGAGTACTTCTGGAAACCTTATCTAATCAATGAACATGAGAAGCTCAAAGAGATGTTGAACCACCTGCAGAAAACACGAGGCAGGAGCTGGAGTGGCTTGCTACATTTAACTGCACCATAGACACAATTCAGGCCATTTGCAAGCATGCACAGAGAATTACTTATGGCCTTGAAGAATGACTCTATTGAAGTTGGCTAAACTCAAGGGAATACCTGGGCATAGCACCTTTTTTTTTTTTTCTGGCAAGCTTTAAGGAAAGTAGTCTATTTTTAGGTTGCTGAAGAATTCAATACCGAAATGTAAGAGCTATTTGACTCTGGATACATTATTTCTATCCAGAGTCTGCATAAAATATTAATGAGCTTATCTCTTTTTTTCCTCAGTTGACCAAGAAATAGGGATTTAGGCAACTAATTTATTATTACTAGCATGCAAATTAATCTGTCTTTATGCCTGAAGAAAGAAATATCATTAGAAGAAAAAGGTGAAACAGAAAGAAACATGAAATAAGCTGCTCCTATTACTTCTGGGGTTGTCCTCAGGTGCACCTCTCTTTAAAGAAGAATGTTTCCTGCACATAGCTTCAGGTATGTCAATGTATTTCTTTCTGTCCCTCTGGCTGGGACAGGTGCAAGACAGACAGCACATACAAGCATTAAGAAGGATAGCTGGTGCTAGGCCTTCCAGACTGGTAGTCAGGTGAGGACCCTCTGTGCCATATGCAGGAGTTCACCAGATTGGCAGCTAGAAACAGAAACAGTCCACCATCAGTGCACAACCAAATACACATAAATATCCAAGTGGCTTGCCAGAAACTAAGTAGAAAATGAAATTTGGGTGCAGGTGATAATTAAAAAATGGCAAAACCACTGTAGGATCTGAGAAGACAACCTGAAGATTTTTAGGGGAAGAGGGAAATATGAAAGCAAAGGAGGCTGGGAATGGAGAAGGGGGAAAGAGGAAAAAAGTTACAGGAAAGTTTTAATCCATTTAACTAGTGTTTAGTCCAAAGGCACTAAATAGGACTATTGTGAAGTGCTCACAGTAGTACAGAATGTAGTAGAACATCAAAGTAATAGAATTTGACAGCATATAGTAAGGATCCAGTGTTAAAGCTGATGAGAAACTTGCTAGGAAGGAACCTCACAGGTTGTGATGTCTGCCAGAACTATAGTGTCTACTGAGCTGTCTTTGACGCCAGTTGTGGGGTAGATGGTGACTGCTAAAGATTTTTAAATGTCAGGAATATGAGGCCAAACAAGAGATCTGAAGTGACGTGAATATGACATCTCTTCTAGTTATATTCCTATTCCTTACCGCTGCGGCAAACCTGCTGTTGAAAATACAGCATCATACCCAGTAAACCCTTAGTGTTCTCTTTGTAATCTGCAGCTTTCCCACTGCTTCTTTGGCCAACCACACACCAGGTTTGGCAGCTCGCAGGACACACTGAACTTCCAAATGCTGTCTCTAACCCAGGCTAATAGGACACAGAAGGAGGGAGATGTAGCAGTGGGTTTCTGCAAAAGCTGTAATGTGGTCTTGAGCTACAAGTAAAATGTTATATGGTCACATATGTCTTACAGATGCCCTAGCCACATAGTAGTTTACTCTTGGGAAGCCATGTGTTAATGTGCAAGATAGGGCAGACTGTGTATAAACTCTGGCACAAGTCTCTAGTTTTTCCTAACCCAGCTGAACAATTACAGATGTTCTTTCTTTGCTTAGCTGTATGTTAGATTATAGGCTAAGGAAGGAGTGAAAAGTCTCCATCAGGTACTTCTATTTCCTCACTTCCTGACATTAGCTGTCCCCACTAGGAATCTTTTCCTCTCTTAGACCTTGCATCTCTCAAAGTAGCTCCAGGTCACAGGAGAAGGCAACAGGAAATCCTGAAATAAGCTGCATACACTCCTATGCCTGCTTTAGACAAAATATTCTGTATAGAGAGATATAATGGGTAGCCTGCTAATTCCATGTGGACCCAACTTTAACATATGTTTTTCTGTGCAGCAAATAAGTTAAGCATAAGACAGTACTTCAGTTGTGCCATCCTCACTACCTTCCAGTAAGGACATTGTCATAGAGGGCACATAGGCCCAAAATAGGCTTATACATGTTCTGCTTTGCCTGGACATGTTTACCTATCTGACAGTGTTGTGAAGGGGTTTTCTTTGAGTTTAGGGGTAAGATAGGAGGCCGAATTTTTGAAAGGTTTTAAATAATTTAATATTACATACAAAGAGAATCCCCCCCCCCTCCAAATTTATATACAGTTAACCTACGCAAGTTCTTTGTAGGCGGTTGTGAAATTCTTTTACAGAATGTCTATTTACAGCAGGAATAAGGAATTTGGTAGAGGTTTGGAAAGTATCACAGTATCATCAGGGTTGGAAGAGACCTCACAGATCATCAAGTCCCACCCTTTACCACAGAGCTCAAGGCTAGACCATGGCACCAAGTGCCACATCCAATCCTGCCTTGAACAGCCCCAGGGACGGTGACTCCACCACCTCCCCGGGCAGCCCATTCCAGTGTCCAATGACTCTCTCAGTGAAGAACTTTCTCCTCACCTCCAGCCTAAATCTCCCCTGGCGCAGCCTGAGGCTGTGTCCTCTCGTTCTGGTGCTGGCCACCTGAGAGAAGAGAGCAACCTCCTCCTGACCACAACTACCCCTCAGGTAGTTGTAGACAGCAATAAGGTCACCCCTGAGCCTCCTCTTCTCCAGGCTAAACAATCCCAGCTCCCTCAGCCTCTCCTCGTAGGGCTGTGCTCAAGGCCTCTCACCAGCCTCGTCGCCCTTCTCTGGACACGCTCAAGCATCTCAATGTCCCTCCTAAACTGGGGGGCCCAGAACTGAACACAGTACTCAAGTTGTGGTCTAACCAGTGCAGAGCACAGGGGCAGAAGAGGAGGCTCAAGGGGTAACCTCATTGTTGTCTACAACTACCTGAAGGGAGGTTGTAGCCAGGTGGGGCTTGGTCTCTTCTCTCAGACAACCAGCAGCAGAACAAGAGGACACAGTCTCAAGTTGAGCCAGGGGAAGTATAAACTGGATGTTAGGAGGAAGTTCTTCATAGAGAGAGTGATTGGCATTGGAATGGGCTGCCCAGGGAGGTGGTGGAGTCACCATCCCTGAAGGTGTTCAAGAAAAGCCTGGATGAGGCACTTGGTGCCATGGTCTAGTTGACTGGATATGGCTGTGTGATAGGTTGGACTGGATGATGTTGGAGGTCTTTTCCAACCTGGTTGATTCTATGATTCTGTGTCAGGTATCTTGTGCTGTCCTCAACATGCCTGCATGGTCACACAAGGCACCAAGGTTTGAATTCATTGGCCAGAACAATGATGCTAGTGCCTATTGGCCAGTTGCATTTTCAAAGTGAAGCATTTATAGGGGGGTGATATAGAAACCATGTCTTTCTGCACTGAGCCCTTCTGCCTTTCCCCATTTGCCACTCATTAACCGGGAATCGAGGAGGCCATGTGTATGCAGCTTGCACTAGCAGCTCAGCAGCAGCATCTCAGTTCTTCCTTTTGCCTGGAATATTTAGTATTTTACCTCAGGATCATTATCATGAATTTTGAAATTATCTTTGTACAGGAGACTTACTCAGGGACCGAAGCATCTGGAGTACATATCCTGGAATTAATGCTAAGACTCCATAAGCATAGTTAGAATTTTTCCTGTTTTCACATTCTTGTTTTCCAAGTTCTGATTGTTTAAGCTGTTAATTCTTTGCTTATAAATACCTTTGGTACAACTACTTCCTGTCAACTGAAAATCCAAAGGATCTCAGGGAATTTCCCTGATTTTTTAAATATTAATAATTAAATTCA
Source organism: Pogoniulus pusillus (assembly GCF_015220805.1). Lineage (NCBI taxonomy): Eukaryota > Metazoa > Chordata > Aves > Piciformes > Lybiidae > Pogoniulus > Pogoniulus pusillus. Next base: position 12,744,631 of record NC_087264.1, on the reverse strand, counting down.
TATTTGTAAGTTGTAACATATTAATTTTCAGTACAAAGGTATAGTATGAAACCATGCAACTTCAGTCCTAGTATAGTGTTAAATGCTTCCATTTGTTCAAAACTCTACAAGACGAATTAGTACTGAAAGACATCTGATAACTTTTCTGATTAAAAAATACAATGAGCTTTACTTATAATTCCTACCCTTATGTCTACCTTTGTTGTCTTACTTGAACTGGGAGTTCAAACCTAAATAATTGAGGAGTATTCTTCAGGAAAAGAATAATGTATGATCCAGCCAGTTGTTTCTTTGATGCCTCCCCATTACTTTAGTGAGCATGTGAAAAATCCAAGAGGACTTAAGAGAAACATTTGCTTTTACTAACTTTTGGATGTTTCTTCTAGCAGCACTTGGCCCCAGACATGTAATCTTTAGTGTTCTGTTCTTGGCAGGCATGACGTAGGCTAAAACTTAGATCTTGTAAAAGCCTTCTCTCTGGCTTGCTTATTTAGCCCTTAACTTGTACTCCTGCAAAAATACTTTAAAGTCTCCATGACAGACCAACCAGCTTTGGTGCCATAATGCATCAGCATGGAGCAGCTCTTCCTGCTGTGGTAGACAGCTTCTTAAACCTGGCTCAGTGTATCATTTTATGCTACCACAGGGTGCACTGTTTGAAGTAAAAGGCCTAAATTTATGCTGGATGAAACTGGACTTTTGTAGCAGGATCAGAAAGTGTTTTTTAATCTACCTTAAGGTCTTGCAGTTATAACAATCCATCGAGTTCAGTGAAATGTAATGCAACCTATAATACTACTTTATATTGCCCTGAAGATGTTCTTCATTCTAATTTGTAGCATTGTTTTAGAGAAAAAGGTTGAAACATAATAGGAAATTTAACTACTAAAGCTGTTCTCCCAGCAGTAGATCAAGCATGTTGCGTTTTAAAACATCAGAGAACTTCTGATGGAGCATCTGCATATGATGAAAGAGATAAGAATGAACACTGATAGTAAGGGGTTAGAATCTTGTACTGCTACTGAACAGTTGTTTATTGCGAGTATGACATCATATCATATACATGGGTGCCACAAATGTCTACAGAATGATGGCCCTTATGTGTGGCCAGTAGGACAAGGGAGGTTATTCTGCCCCTGTACTCAACACTGGTCAGGCCACACCTTGAGTACTGTGTCCAGTTGTGGGCTCCTCAGTTCAAGAGAGATGTTGAGGTGCTGGAACGTGTCCAGAGGAGGGCACCAAGGCTGGTGAGGGGCCTGGAGCACAAACCCTATGAGGAGAGACTGAGGGAGCTGGGGGTGTTTAACCTGGAGAGGAGGAGGCTCAGGGGGGACCTCATTGCTGTTTACAACTACCTGAAGGGAGGTTGTAGCCAGGTGGGAGTTGGTCTTGTCTCCCAGACAACCAGCAACAGAACAAAGGGACACAGTCTCAAGTTGTGCCGGGCAAAGTATAGGCTGGATGTTAGGAGGAAGTTCTTCATAGAGAGAGTGATTTGCCATTGGAATGGGCTGCCCAGGGAGGTGGTGGAGTCACCATCCCTGGAGGTGTTCAAGAAAAGGCTGGATGGGGCACTTGGTGCCATGGTCTAGTCGATTGGCTAGGGCTGGGTGCTAGGTTGGACTGGATGATGTTGGAAGTCTCTTCCAACCTCGTTGATTCTATGATTCTAAACACTTTTGAATAAGTATCTCTTTAAAATATTGTAGAGTTCAAGACAGTTATTTCAGATTATCTAGATCTTCTGTGAGAAACCTAAACACCAACAAACATGGGAACTAAACAAAAACTAAAACTTGGCCAGAATGTTCTCTGGGGCCCCTTTCAGATTTATAATGAAAATGGAAAGTTCCTGAAAGCAGATATTTCTGCTTAGTAAAAATCCACTTTTTCCATTAAAGCCAATTGATTTAAAAATTTCAGCCATTTCTAAAAGATTTGGTTTCAAAGGGTTACTTATTAGTCCCATCTACAAGTAGTTCTGATGTCTTCCTGTCAATGTACAGGAATTGTCAAGAGCATAGTGGATTTCCTCAGGAAAGAGCATCAATATCCTCAACAGTATTGTGTATTTATTAAGACAGAACGAGAACTAAGTTTCTACATTATCCCATCTTTTAGTGTGGCAGGAAGTCTTATTTGGGTGAGGTGGGGTGGGGATAGGGAGGAAGCATTTTTGTTTTGCTTTGCTTATTTAGAAGAATAAGCCATTAACCATTTGTTTTTACTCTTCATTTATGGAGCTGTTTTGAAGAAGACAATTCAATTTTTAAATTCCCATTTCCCTGGGAATATTCTTGTTGTACTTGGCTACAAGTCAGTACAGAATATAGGGATGCATTATCAGATATGGAAAAAGCCTACAGTTGCCCTAATATCTGTCTTTTGAAATTCTCCACAGGTGAGATGGAATCATTGGGAAGCAAAAAAATAGCACTACCTCTAGAGCCCTTCATGCACACACACACTCTACAGATGTCAGGTTTGCTGGTTGCTGCTGTTCCCTACCATAGTCATTTGGTAAGACATCTCTCAGGCAGTCTCTAGCGGCACGTGGGAACTGGAGGGACAGAATGACTGAGGGCATTAAATGAGATATGCATGTCAGTGGTGTCAGCAGCCTCCCAGGAGCTGCTATTGTGCAGAGGAGCCCCCCCTCCTCTTAAAGCATGTTGTCATATAAAGAAATTCTACCTCTACCCATCCAGCATCTTCAAGGAGGTATCCCCAAATTAAACTGCTTTCATGAGTCTTTGAAGATCCAGCTTTGGGTGATAATGGGAGAAGGTCAGGGTTGAAAAGAATCTTAAGGTGAAGAAACTGTTTTTTTGACAGTGTTGATGCTGTAAACAAGCTGGTGCCTTGCTTTCCTCACTAACAGAAATAGAAGACATATGGTGTGACATTGTCCTCTGCTTGTCTCTTACTCCAACAGAGCTAAGGCAGAGCTCACTGCCAGCCAGAAACCAGCCTGCTTTGCAATTACAGCTTTTCCTTTCTTTGTCTGCTTTATCAGTATGCTTCTCTGTGTACCTTAGAAATCTGGCTGAAATCAAAAGTTTGCTATTTCTTCCTCCAGCCACAGTGCATCAGTGACTCACCGTAAAAGACAGACCTGCTGTGAAACAGAAAAGGTTTCCCGACTTGCAGTGATTTCTCATAAAGATACTGTATCTATCAGTGGCTTCTCACTTAAGGCAAATGACATTTCACAGCAGCTAACCAAGTGCACAAAGATGCGTAATTAAACAAAATGTTCCTTGTTTGCTTTTGTTTTTAAGTGACCACTTTGTGTGCATAGAAATAGAAAGGGATTTTTTTTTTTTCTTTTTGAAGACAGCCAATGAAAGTATCTATGTGTGATGGTTTGGGTGTTACCCGCCCCCCCAACTTTGGAAATCACCCAGACTAGACTCAGCCAGCTCTGGAAATTGAATGAAGCTTACTATTTACAGCTTAGCAGAATATATAACCAGATATTTACAGTATATATATAGTTATATACAGAAATATACAAGGTAAAAGGTAATACAGAAACACAACAGCCCTCCCAAAAACCTGAGTCCCCAGGAGGGACTCCCAACTGCCCTTCCACCTTCTCCCCCCCCCCTCTCAACCTTACTCCAGTCCCAAGGAAGAATGGAGGTTCAGCCAGGGGGTTAGGAAGCAAAGTGGATTAGGAAAGAAAAAAAAATGGAGGGTGAGGTTAGAGACAGAGATGCAGCTCGGAGCTCCCTGGCAGGAGAAGCACCTTATCTGTGTTTTGACTCTTATTCTTGTATCTCTCAGCAAGCCTATGAGTGAAATAGACTTCACTATTGTTTCCCTTCCACAGCCTGTAATCTAGTTCTTCTCACCAAAACATTCTAGCTAGCTTCAAACCAGCACCCTGTGCTTATGGCTCCAGTACACATGCATTCTTCCAGTAATAACACCAGAGCTAACTTTCTATTTCAAATTTCATTTTTTGGGTGATTTTTTTATTTGTAACTAGCAAAGATACATGACCATGAAATCATAAGCTCACTGACATAACAGTCAAGACCTATGTTTTAGTAAAAGCTGCTCTAATTTTTTTGGAGTAAGCTTGGATTTTCAGTCATTTGTACTTCAAGAACACTATGTAACCCTTGGAGATTATCAACTCAATATATGAACTGCTGGGTTAGATGGGAATGCTCATGCCTGGGTTATTTCAAGGAAATGTTTTCTAACAACAGGTGAAGATGTGTCCTTTCCATGGGACTGCAACCACGTGTAATTGAATCCATATGGAAACTCATTTACAGATTTGTCTTCTACTAGATGTCATAGAATCAGTCAGGGTAGGAAGGGACCACAAGGATCACCTAGTTCCAAACCCCTTGCCATGGGCAGGGACACCCTACCCTAGATCAGGCTGGTCAGAGCCCCATCCAGCCTGGCCTTAAACACCCCCAGGGATGGGGCCTCAATCATCTCCCTGGGCAACCCATTCCAGGCTCTCACCACTCTCATGCTGAACAACTTCCTCCAAATCCCAGACATGTCTATACCTGTTTGTCCTGGATACCCCAAATTCCTTTTACTCTGTGGGAGAAGAAAGGTGCAAAGCCTGCTTCCCTCTCCTGCCATGTAGTCTTGAGGCAAGGCAGCAAAAGGTCCTTACTGCACATGGGGTGACCCATGCAGATGCCTGTGCTGAAATCGGGCTGGTAATTGGCTGTGTTTTTGCGCCTGGGAAATGGACACTTGGTCTAGAGAAAGGGATAACTAGAGCAAGGGTTCCTGCCTTGCAGTGCTTACCACCTTGATAGTTCCTATCTGGAGAGTCCCCTGCCACTCTGAAGGACAGGTTCCCACTGTGACAGGACAGTCTCTGCTTTTGAACGGCTCATACCTTTGTAGTGCTCATGGTTTTATCCCATCCCTGCTTTGGGCGTCTCTCCCCACTTTTCACTCTCTGTTCAAGCTGGCAAGCTTAGTGAGTCTTGGGTCCCTAAAGAGAGCTGGCAGCACCTGGGCTGCTCTCTATCAGACCCTATCAGTAGCTAATTTTTCTTGGCTGCCTCCTGGACTGGGGACCCTAGCAGTATTTAGCTCTCCCCTGCTTTTGTGAGGGCAGTCTCGTCCCGCAACCATCCCACTTGGGAAGAAGTGCTTGAGACATTTCTGAGTTTGGTAGCTCTGTGACTCATCTTGGACTTCTGTGGCATGGATCTCTATTATTGGATATTGCCGGTAACATCACAGGCTGCTCCTGCAGAAGAATCCAGCAAGGGATCATTGCCGAGTACCTACCTCACGTCTGTGAGTAGTTTTTCCCTTAATCTTCTGCTCAGCCTGATTGATAGTGGGGTAAAGCTTTGTTTCTAGTTTAGCCTTTCCCATTTCCTGACTTCCTAAATAGCCAAACTTATCTATAATATCTTTTGTAACATGTTCCCAATTAAACTGAGTCTGCTAATAAACAAAACCATTTTTTGTATATAGTTTTGGGGTGGGGTTGCAGGAAAATAAAATAATTCTATTTTTTGTATTTCCTAACTCTGTCATGTCAATTCCCTGCCTCCACAACACTGTGCCATCTCTAAAAGAAAAGTATAGCTGGTTGTCTGGGAGAAGAGACCAACCCCACCTGGCTACAGCCTCCCTTCAGGTAGTTCTAGATGGCAGGTTAGGTTGGAGAGAGAGGTTGAGCCCCAGAAAGACAGAGAGCAATTTTATTATCTATACTTATGTTCTTGTTCTTATCCATCTCAGCAAGCCTATGAGTGCAGTAGACATCACCACTGTTTCCTTTTCACAGCCTGCAATCTAATTTTTCTCACCAAAACATTCTAGCTAGCTTCAAACTCTTTCACAGCCCAATCATCAGTAGAACGTACAATTTTTCTGGCAGGCCTTTTGTTTTTGTGGAGAATTAATAAACACTCATCAGCAGTTTTGAATGGTTTTGCTACTTGCTCTTCAAGGTCCTTGATGCCACTGCTTATTTTGTTTCTAGCCATATAAAGGGTTTATATATTGACCTATTTACATTGTTTCCCACTCATTCATTTCCAGATTACTTAATGCTATTGTTTTAGATTATGTTCCATTAAAACTGTGTTTACTTGAGTTTTAAATCATTACAGTCTTTGGGAAATCGCTACAAAATAAAACCCAGGCAAAATCTTCTCAGAGCACTGGACAGCTTAAGCTCCCTTCATAAGGCTGTTCTTACTCTACATCCTATTTAAGGGTCTAATTTGATTTCTCAGTTCTCCCAAGAAGAATTCATCAGCACAGCAACATCTGCACAGATCAGAAGGAAAAGACATGTTCCAAAGGTGCTTCAGGAACATGTTTAACTTCAGCAGCTTCCAGGTAATACAGGACGTGATTTAATGTCTCTAGTTTATGCTCAGTTAATCATTAGCTTTTTTTTTTTTTTTAGATTTGCAAGTAAATATTTATTTGATGCTTTTGAATACTTTTTCAGATATTGTATGATTCTTGTCATTGATACTTATAGTAGCATAAATCTCAACACAGAACACCTGTTGCTAAGCTCTCTGTTCGTGAACCTGGACTTTGATTTGAAGAAACCACACAGGAAATTAGATTTTGATGTTCAGTTTGTTCCTGATATCCATGCAGCATTTAAGGTCTCACTGCTTTAAAAGAATAAAACCAAACTATTTCACATCTAGGAAACTGAAAACTTACTGCATGAAAGAAGCAAATGCTGAAGAGCTGGATTAGAGTACATTATTAACAGGAGAAAAGTTCCAGACTGTGTCCATGCTCTAATCTTTCAAAGAGAGGTGGGGGGAGGTGGTCATGAAAGTCACATAGCTCATTTTTATTCTGCAGTGACCTCTCCTGATGGCTGTCTCACCAAGCTGTTAAGATGTGCAGGAATGTAAATGTGTGAGCTCAAATGAGATTTTTGAAGCAGTTCTTGGAAACAAAGTTGACCGTAAGTCTTGAAGTTGTCATGTGCAAATACAGCATTCATTTTGTTTTTTTCTAGTTAATTTTCCTTCACTCATGTATACATACAGACACAAGCTGCCACCACTCAGCCTATACATGCAGACATAAATTAATTAGCTAATTGTTTTCTCCAACAGTCTCTGAAAGAGTCAGAGAGTTTTTTGTTTCTGAATACTTCGAAGCTGCTATTATAGGGACTTGATAATCACCAGCAAGACAAGGAAAAAAAGCAAGCCTTAAAATGGGAACAGACATCTGTCCAGGGGTACCCCAAATTCCTTTCTTCTCCCTCTCACTCTGTGGGTTTGAATGGGAGAAGAAAGGCATGAAAAACTGCTTCCCCCACACACACCCTGAAGGCTTGAAGAGGGGCAGCAAAGGGTGCCTTTCTGTACATGGTCTCACCCGTGTGGAAGCCCACGCTGGAATCAGGCTGGTGGTTGGCTGTGTTTTTGCACCCAGTATAAATGGTAAATGACTCTCTGTCTAGAAAAAGGATAAATGGAGCAAGGGTTCCCACCTTGAGAGTTCCCACCTTGAGAGTCCCCTGCCACTGCGAAGGACAGGTTCCTGCTGTGACTGGACCGTCCCTGCTTATGGACAGCTCTTACCTTTGTATGGCTCTTGGTTTTATCCTGTCTCTGCTTTTGGATGGTTCTCTCCACTTCTGCACCCTTTTGTGCAAACCTGCAGCCTTGGCAAGCCTGGGGTCCTTTGAAAGTCAGCAGCATTTGTACTTTAATGGTGGCTTCTCTACTTAAATTCCCATGTGGTGTGTTTTGTTGATATACAGATAGACACTTTGATTTTCCTTTCAGTTGTATAGAAAACCAATCAACAAATAGAAGAAAACCATTTTTTCTGATATTATCTAAATTTAGTAAACCCCTTTTATATCTTTCCCATTTACCCTGATATTCAAAATAGAAAATTCCTTCAGGAAAGAATTCCCTTAAAAGAGGAGTGAGAAGATCTGCATTCTTGAAGTGCCAGTCACGACTGGTGAGCAAAAATGATGTAGACTAGGGAGAAATTTGTGTGCAAGCCTTAGGTGTTTCTTCTCTTATATGAGACATTGTTTTGAGTCACTTCAGGCAAAAATTCCAAGGAGAGCCAAACTTGTTCAGTTATCAGCAAATACACAGAGGGAATTGAGGTGTGCTCCAAGTGTTACACAGAAACCAGCTGTTGCTAAGAGCCCCTCATGTCAAGGATATAGAGATTTGCAAAGCACATCCCTCCCTGTGACAGGAATGGATACACGTCCTCAGATCTCCCAAAGACCAGAAATAAATGACATCTGGTTTAGAGGGACACATTATATATCCACTGCTCATTGACACATATTTTGAAAAGCATGTGCATAGAAGTTTAAAGAAAACCAGGCAGCAAATAGGGAGTTTGGTACATTAGAGCAAAACCCTTGAAAGGAATTCCTATGTTCCACAGCTATACAAATCTTCATCAGTAATAATAATAATAATGGAAATAATAATTGTATCAAATACTTCAATAGGAAAGCTCAAACTTAAAGATTAAAGTCAGCTTTGTCTCATAGCAATTGCAACATTAAGTGGGGAATATGGAAAATGCCTTAGACTCAGTAAAGCTCTTTAAGGTATTTATCTTGGGTGATGTGTACTTGAGAAGCCAATGTTTCTTTAAAGAAAGCCAAGTTATCTCTGGAGGATAATAAGCTACTGGTAAAGTATTTTTCCTTTCTGCACCAGCAGTAGTAGCTGCTTCTGGTAGGGAGAGCAAGCACTGGTTATCTTCATCTCTTTTAAATAGAGAATAGTCTTTCTCCACTGTTCCAAATCAGACTTCAGACATATCTTTACACGTTTCTTATGCATATCTGCTTATGGATATCAGCAGCTTCTTTTTGCTTCTGCTGCAAAGTGCACACGATTCTGCTCCTATGTCTATAAGTAAGCTGGTTTCCTTATGCATTTTATCTACAGCATTCTTAAATGTTCAAATTAACAAATTCCCATCTTGTTCATCCAAGAAAAGAAAAGAACAACCAAAGAGCCACCAAACGACTCTTTTTCAAAGAAGGAGTCTTGCAAAGGTCAATGCAGTGCAGTACAACAAGAAGGGGGAACTCTTTGACATGATTTTATTTAGAGTATTGTCAGCCTACAGCTGCCAAGAAGCAAGGCTGCTTGGAGCAGCATTCTGCACTGGCTATCACATTGTCATGGCAACTGTACAAATGGGTCATCCCACTCCTGCTCAGTTTCATTGTTGCATGGTGTGCAAAAGAAAACGCAGCATGAGTGAGCATGAATGTAGTTTTGAGCTCCTGTGGGACTGAACCAAGTTGCCTTCCTAATCTGCCCTGAGGCACGGTACCTCTTGGGAAGGCACAGGGCCTGTGTGTCTGCTCCGGGGCATGCAGATGCTTATGTCTTTGAGCTCAGAAGGTGAAGACAAGGGCTTTGAAGTGAAAGCAATTGCCAGGAACCAGTGATGATCTCTTCTCTACTGTTGGATAGTAGAGGGAAACACACTACTAAGGCAAAGGCCATGACATGGCAATGGTGGAGCCAAGTGCTGGTGGTGGAATAACTGGGAAATGTGGTGATGTAGTGGGGCAAATGGATGATAGAGTCCCCTGAGGAGTATGAAATGGTGTGTCTGCTGAGAACTATTTTATTCTGATGATGTCTTTCCCCTGATTTCCTCACTTTTCCAGCCTTGTTCTATTTCCTCATGATTTTTTTAATTCTTTCCTCCTTTATCTCTTCACATTCTGTAATAATCCTTCACTGACATTTCATCATCTATTCCTGTGGTCCCATTAGCTCACACCCACTCTGCCACTCTTAATGGCTTCAGATAGGGCTGCTTCGCATTACCTGTCCTTTACACTGCAAGATACTTTCCATCATGAAAACTTTGTTTTCAGACAGATGAGAATTTAATCAAGTTTATAGCTATTCCAGCTGGAACTGTGTGTGCCAGACATCTGCATGAAGAAAGTATTATCTTGAAGTTTATGTAATTATTGTCAGCCAAAATTCATAAGATATTCCCAAGTTTCAGAACAGAGTTGACATGGAGCTAGGCCAAAATGATGGTAATCTTAAAAAATTCAAACATTTCCCACACTTTACCCTAGCCCCATGGTACAGAGCAGAGGCAATGTACTTTATCAGGGTTTGCTGCTGTTTCTTTCAAGGCATGCTTCCTGTTTTCCTTATGAAAATCTGCTCTTTTCCAAATAAGACATAAGGCCCTGAAAGATTGGTATTTGTATTTACTAAATAAGATGCAGACACGGTTTTGTTTACACTCTGCATGCTGCAATCCAGAGTTCAGTGTCATCTAAGGAGAGGATGAGACAGAACTCTGATAAAGGTAAGCAGACTCCTGAGATGAGAGCTGGATCATGAGGAAGACCAAGACTACCAGGCAAGCAGGTAAGTGTAAGATGATGAGCTGAATCACAGAATCATGGAAGGAACCTTAAATATCAGGAAGAAGGACTTGGGGGGGGTGTCAGCTGATGAAAAACTCAACATGAGCTGGCACTGTGTGCTTGCAGCTCAAAAGGCTAACTCTATCCTGGGTTGCATCAAAAGAAGTGTGACTGGCAGGTCAAGGGAGGTGATTCTGCCCCTCTACTCTGCTCTTGTGAGACCCCACCTGGAGCACTCTGTTCAGATCTGTTGCCCTCAGCATAAGGAAATTGAACTGCTGGAGGGGTCTGGAGGAGGCCCATGAAGATGATCAGAGGGCTGGAGCACCTTCCCTGTGGGGACAGGCTATGAGAGTTGGGGCTGTTCAGTCTGGAGAAAAGAAGGCTCCAGGGAGACTTTAAAGCAGCCCTCCAGTACCTGAAGAGGGTCCAGAAGAAATCCAGGAAGCAACTTTTTTACAAGGACTTGTTGTGATAGGATGAGAGTGAATGGACTGAAACTTGAAGAGGGCAGATTTAGACTGGGTATTAGAAATAATTTTTTTACAGTAAGGGTGGTGAAGCACTGGAACAGGTTGCCCAGAAAGATCACAGATGTCTGCTACTTGGAGGTGTCCGAGGCCAAACTAGATGAGGTTTGAGCAAACTAGTCTAGTGGAAGGTGTCCCTGCCCTTGGCAACAGGGGCTGGAACTAAAGGATCTTGGAAGTCCCTTCCAACCCAAACTATTCTATGAATCTTTGAATCATTTATTTCAACCTCTCTTCCAGGGGCAGAGACAAAGCCCCACCCGACTTGATCTTGAACACTTGCAGGGATGGGACATCCACAGCCTCTCTGGGCAGCCTATTCCAGTGTCTCATCACCCTCACAGGACAGAATTTCTTCTTTACATTTAATCTAAATCTACCCTCTTTCAGTGAAACACTCTTAACCCTAGCACTTCCCTTTCTGAGAAAGAGTCCCTCTCCATCTTCTCTACAGAAGGAAGACTTAAAGCCAGTGACTAGTTGTTTTCAGAGGCTAGATCTAACATCTGCACAAATAAGAGTTCTGGATTTTGTGGTAGTCTCAGGTTCTGGGGAAGAACTGGGACTGGACAGGCAGCCAGGGACTGGGCAGACTGTGGAGAAATGAAAACGCAGTGGATGCAGCTTTGCAGATGAAAACCCCATAGGTGAGAACAGGGAAGCACAGAAGGCAGCCATGGAGAGTGAGAGAAGATAGAGCAAATGAAGAGGCTTAGCTTCTCAGAGAGCAGTGCTGCAACAGGAGGAAAAGAAGGAGCAGGACAGATTGCACGAGGGCCAGGAAAGGAGAGAGTGAGATTGATGGAAAAGAAATACTGCTGTGTAACCTTCCTGACAGAGGTGGGACTGAGAGCTACAAAATACTCTGACGGGGAAGTGTTGGAAACGTGAGCAGAAAGGATAGGTCTTTCAGAGCAACAGTGGGAACTATGCCTGGAATGGAATTACAAATTAATAAGTTTCATTATTCATCTGCTGTCAGTAATTATGTGTGCAGCTCCTCAGCAAAGGGGTCTCAGTTCCCCACCAAGAAGGACAACTTGCTGTGGTCAACAGCTACTTCGCTAGGTCAAGATGCAGGATGATGCCACACTCTGATCCCAATTCTGACCAAAAAACAACACACACCCCCCCCAACCCCCAGCCTATTACCTGCACACTGCATTTAAAACAGAAAACATTGAAACTGCACTTCTCTGTGCAATCTTTTAACCCACCTGTATGACTTCCTTATGGCAGAAGGTTTACTTAAAGGCTGTGCCTTTTTATTGCAACAGGAACAAGGGGTGAGTTTTTCAGAACATCCTGTTGTCAAACTGAGCTACACTTAGGCTGTGAAAATTATGCAGTCTGCAGGTTCACAGGTCAAATGGTGTGTGCACAAGGAAATAGAAGGACAACATCTGATGTCTACATTAAAGCTCCTGAAGAATTGTCTTCTACTCTGCCTCTCTCCATGATGTTGACTGCAACGTCACCAGAGCCAAATTATGCACGTCTGGTAATTACATTTTACTCATTATCAGGATCTCTCACTTCAGCCTGAATTGATAAGGTGTTGTGCTTTCAATATTGCCTTTGAGAGCTGTGCTTTGAATGTCTAATGTGCTAAATGTACTGAAAAAAAATCTTCCATTGCAACAGAGAACAAGTAGGAACTGTTTGTTTTAATTTTTGTTTTTCCTCAGTCCTCCAGATATAAACCAGACATACAACTACTGCCTTATATGATAGAGATATTCAGAAAATATCTGAGGCTGAGGGAGCTGGGGTTGTTTACCCTGGAGAAGAGGAGGCTCAAGGGGGACCTCATTGCTGTCTACTACTACCTGAAGGGAGGCTGTAGCTAGGTGGGGGTTGGGCTCTTCTCCCAGGCAACCACCAATAGAACAAGGGGACACAGTCACAAGTTGTGCTGGGGGAAGTATAGGCTGGATATTAGGATGAAGTTCTTCACAGAGAGAATGATTTGCCATTGGAATGGGCTGCCCAGGCAGGTGAACACCTGGAGGTGTTCAAGAAAAGGCTGGATGAGGCACTCAGTGCCATGGTCTAGGTGACTGGCTAGGGCTGGGTGCTAGGTTGGACTGGATGATGTTGGAGGTCTCTTCCAACCTGGTTGATTCTATGATTCTATGTTCATTTCTGTGTAGGTGTTGGATGTTAATATGAACAGCATGGCAAATCTCAGAGAACATTCAATAACTGTCTTTAGAACAGGTTTTGAAAAGCAGATAAGGCACAGGAGCCCCAATAAGTAAATGAAATATTGAAAAGCTATTTTAAAGGTGATTACTCAGGCAGATGTGCCACAAAAAAAAAAAAAAAAAAAAGCATGATATGTAATGATGAGATTGCAGGTGAAATGAGAAAGCATAACCACAGGAAGCCAAATTAAGTTTGCATACAGATCTTAATTTGTACATTTCTTGTCTGCTGAGAGCTTGACTTTTCAGCCACAAAAATAATATATTAATATACTCTTGCACAGGTTTGGTACAAACTCAGGCTTTCCATAACAGATACAAATGGTGAAACAAAAAGAAAAGCCCATCCTTCAGAGCCGTGGGGATAGAGTCCTCATTTCTAGATCTTTGTGCCCATTACTTGGGCGTGGCTGTATCCTGGTCTGTTGTTCTCATTTAACTTTTTCCACGTTATTTCTGATTAAAAGTGTAGCTTTCCATACTCATACAGTGCCCTGTGCAGTCAGATCATAGTCCTGGCAGCAGCTGCAAGGTGTTTAATGTAACAAAGTTATCAAATCGTATTGGTTATTGTCAACATGACAAGGAACCTGTCACAGAAACTAGTATTTTAGAAATGACAGCATCACAGGACGTTAGGGGTTGGAAGGCACCCAAGGAGATCATTGAGTCCAACCCCCCTGCCAGAGCAGGACAATACTATCTGACACAGATCACAGAGGAACACATCCAGACAGGCCTTGAAAGTCTCCAGAGAAGGAGAAATGTAATATAAAAAGGCAATCCTTGACCTAAGGAATTTATACATTTAAAATAAGACACAGTCACGCACATAAGACACAGATACATGAAAAAGACACAAGCAAATAAAATTATAAGGTATGATGGTCATAGTAGCAAAAAAATCAGTAGTTTTCTGCATTTACATAACTGAGAGGATCATTGCATCTTTCACATCAGACCTGCCTGTCACTGCTTTTCAGACCATCAGCTAAAAGGATTTTTTATTCTCCTCCTTCCCACTAGAGGCTTTTACCTATTAAGCAAAATGTAAGCCAGTGATTGCATAATCTATGATAGACTTTTTGTTCTGTTTCCAATTCCCAAAGCCCTGTTGTGTCTGCTGTGTATCACCATCAAGAAAACTAATTTCATCAAGTATTACAAAAAGGGAGAATTAACCAAAATTAATATGAGAGTAATGGTGAACATGACTAAATCAGAGAGCTAAGCCGTGCAATGTTGCTGTTATTATGCAAGAGAGCAGGACTCAAAAGATTTATAACAGATTTCTGTTTGAAGATGGAAAGGCAACTGTAGGGCAAAATCACACTTTTGAACAAAATGCCTATGAATTGTTGCACTTGGAGGAGAAATATCAAACTGCCCACGAGGTGGTGGAGTCACCGTCCCTGGAGGTGTTCAAGAAAAGCCTGGATGAGGCATTTAGTGCCATGGTCTAGTTGACTGGATAGGGCTGGGTGCTAGGTTGGACTGGATGATGTTGGAGGTCTCTTCCAACCTGGTTGATTCTATGATTATGTGTTCAGCATTCACAAATGATCACAGAATCATAGAAACATAGAATCAACCAGGTTGGAAGAGATCTCCAACATCATTCAGTCAAAAAAAAAACCCAAAAAATTAAATTATAGATGGCATGTAGATGTATCATTTAATCAGTTAATAGAATAAGCATGTGTGAAGAGTTTATAGCTAATATATTTCACAGAAGCAATGAAAAGAAAATAAAGATGATAAAGGATGCATATAAAAGTGACTATTTGAAGAATGTAAGCACACAGACCTTCCAGCAGAAGATCCATAGCTCATATTGGGTTGGGAAATAGAAAACATGCCCACTTCTGACAAAAAGAAGCAGCATTGCCTTTGCCAACATCCATTAGGATTGGAAATTCAGAATCCAATGAAACTCTGTATTTGGTTCCAGTATTTGGCATGACCTCTACTGAGTAGATCCTTTTGGGTTTTCCTCCCTAGTTTCTTTCTTCTTCTTTCCAAGTCTGAGGTTAACTCTAAAGGTGGCAGCATGGAAAGAAGAAATGTGAATGCAGGAGACCTGACCATTCATACCTACCTGACTTTATCGTGAGTTTGAGCTAGTTTCCTTCTCTGCACCTCAGCTCCTCTTTCTGAGAAACAGTCGACAGCAAAGTAGAGCAAAACCAGGATCTCAACATACACTGATAAAAACCCCAACTCATTCTTGCACTTCAAGTTATTTGTCTTTATTAAATTTGCAAGAATCTTATCACTTAGATCTGATTTGGGAAAAAAAAAATCACAGCTAATTCAGTCTTGCTTCAGCCACCTACTTAATCTTTACTGCTAAGGAACAGAGGTGTTTCAGGCACAACAACAATTACATTCCTGCTAAATTAATCTTTAATTTTAATCTCAAATCATGTTATATAAAATCATTCCTTTCATCGAGCATTCGACATTAATATGCATTAAGTGCTGGAATGGCTTACTGAAGTAGTTAATTTGTTTCATTGGAAATCTTTCACTGGAAATTGTCATTCCAAATCCATAGAATATCTTAAGACTGACACAGAAATTGCAGGGCAAAAGAAGTGTGCCTTTTGTTATGCGAGCATTCAGGCTTCCTGATTGCAAGTATTTACCTGCATTAATAATCTTAAATGTATTATTACGATAGCATTATTTAACATTTTCCCTTCTTTCTTTTCTAGATAAGAGCAGAAAGAAGAAAGATTTTCCTGGGAAACTCAGAGCTGACACAAACTAAACCAAGGGAAAGAGGTTGTGTACCTTTTTGAAAATGTCTTTTCCAACAATCCATTTGTGCAAAGGCTTGATGTTTAGCCAATCTCTACTTTTCCTGTCCTTGGTGCTAGACTGAAGAAAAGAGTTTCTGGCTATGGCAAACAGGACTGTTTCTGGCATGTTCTGCTCCATTACTCATGAGACGTTCCTTCTGGCTTGGGTTCATTTCATTTCCAAAATAATTACTTTCATGGCATCCATTGTTATCAAATATTATCCTCACATGTGCAAATGAAACAATACTCCTGAGGCAGTATCTTCGTGTTCCTTACCCGGGAGGTAAAAACGCATTGATAGGAGTAGAAATTTCATCAAAACCAATAAGTTTCAACCGATGGTTATATAATATCCTGTAACAAAAGGAAGATGAAATAGACCCAGAGAAAATGCAAGGTAATGCAAATAGAAGTTAGTTTACATTTCATTTTATAGTTTAACACTATTATTAAAAAGACCAATATATAATCATCATGATAGGATGACACATAAAAAAGACCAGCAGCAGAGAAACTAATTAGAAACAGCAGGGCAAAGGAAAGAACTGCACTGCATAATGACATTTATAATGCAAGAGGAGGGAAGACTAAAAAGAACCTCTGAATTGGGACTAATACAGAGTCAAGATATCTCTATTTCTGGTATTAGTAGGGGTATACTAAACCAGGAGTTTGAGCAAATAATCACATATATTGGAAAAAAAAACCCAACCAAACAAAAAGCTAACACACTAACAATAAACCAGAAAGTGACCTAAGGAAAGCTCTGGTTTCTTTGTTAGAAGACAAAGTAAAAAACACTGGAAACTTTTTGCATGCTGCAGGAAACAGCAGACAAAAAACACCCATTTGTAAATGTGTATAAATAACAACAATGGAGCTGTTAAGAGTTGCCCACAACGGAAGTAAACACAGTATCTTTCCTTTAAAATGGCACAAAATGAGAGAAAATATATTAAGAGTGAAAAATAACAGCTTGCTTCTATAGTTAGCAAAAAAATCCAGCTGAGATTAAGACAAAATTAGAGCTGGAATAGCAGCTAGAATTCTGACCTCATTAATGAGTCTAGAATGGCATGTGGACTGTTTTTCATTTATTTTTTGCCAAACGTCCACCTCTCCCTGGGCTCCTGCAAGCACCTAAAGCCTGCATCATAGCTCGTTCAAAGCTTTGAAAGCAGCAGGCACTTCTACATCTCAGAGTCTAGGTCAAAACTGTTAGTATCGGAAGACACTAGAGGTAGAGTTTTCAAAGAGTAAAGTTTTGTAAGTTGCCAGAGTGCCTCTGTTTTGTACTGATACTTTTTTTTTTTTTCCCCCAAGTTTAATTGTGCCTTTATTTTTTTTCTGTTGTATATTTCCCCTGGATGGGCAAGGAGCTGCTAAAGGAATTAAAAAAGAGAGTATATCACCTTTGGAAAAGAGGGGAGGTTTCCCAGGAAAAGTTCAAGGATGTTGCTAGGTCTTGTAGAAAAAAATGAAAGAGGCAAAAGCCCATTTGGAGCTTAGGCTGGCCCCGGCTGTTAAGGAAAACACAAAATGTTTCTTTAAATATATGAATGGCAAGAGAAGGGCCAAGGACAACCTCCAGTCCTTATTAGATAGAGAGGGGAACATAATGACAAAGGATGAGGAAAAGGCAGAGGTGCTTAACACCTTCTTTGCCTCAATCTTCAATAGTGGGACAGGTTGTCTCCAGGACAGCTGGACTCCTGAAGTGGCAGATGGAGTCAGGGACCAGTATAGTCCCCCTCTAATCCATGAGGAAGAAGTAAGGGACCTGCTGAGGCATTTGGATCCTCACAAGTCCATGGGACAGGATGGGATCCATCCTAGGGTGCTGAGAGAGCTGGCAGCTGAGCTGGCCAAGCCACTCTCCATCATTTATCAGCAGTCCTGGCTCACTGGAGAGGTTCCTGAAGACTGGAAGCTGGCCAATGTGACACCCATCCACAAGAAGGGACAAAAGGAGGAGCCAGAAAACTACAGATCTGTCAGCCTGACCTCAGTGCTAGGCAAGGTGATGGAACAGGTCATCTTGGGTGCCATCACAAAGCACCTCCAGGATGGCCAAGGGATCAGGCCCAGCCTGCATGGGTTTAGAAAGGGCAGGTCCTGTCTCACCAACCTGATCTCCTTTTATGATCAGGTTACCTGCTTGGTGAATGTGGGTTTGATTCCATGATTCTGTACATGTTTGTTTTCCCATTCATTATCCCTATATAGATAGCACATATATATTATCTTCAGGATATATAATACATAAGTAGATTCTACACACCCCGAGAAATACATGGCAATGCCTTCTCTTTCTGGATTATCCATATGTGGACAATTTTCCATAAAACTTGAGCAGTGGTTCAGTGTTGAGTACATAGTTTTTGATGGCTTACTATCACTGCAAACTCCATGTGGCTAAAGTTAGACTCTGTTTTGATAAATGTCCATCTCACAGCAAACTGCCCATTTTTCTTTGTAATTACCCCTTTCAGCCAAAAGACAGAATAACTTCTTTAGAAATTCAGGAAACCATAAGAACATTTCCTTAATGGAACAGCAGTTTCACACTCTCTTGGCTTGCTGTCCCATGTATGCACGGCCAGCCTCTGCTCTGAAATCACAGAATCATAGAATCGACCAGGTTGGAAGAAACCTTCAAGATCATCCAGTCCAACCTAGCACACAGCCCTAGCCAGTCAACTAGACCATGGCACTAAGTGCCTCAGCCAGGCTTCTCTTGAACACCTCCTTGGGCAGCCCATTCCAATGGCAAATCACTTCCTCTGGCAAGAACTTGCTCCTAACATCCAGCCTAGACCTCCCCTGGCACAACTTGAGACTGTGGCCCCTTGTTCTCTTGTTGGTTGCCTGGTAGAAGAGACCAACCCCCACCTGGCTACAACCTCCCTTTAGGTAGTTGTAGACAACAATGAGGTCCCCCCTGAGCCTCCTCTTCTCCAGGCTAAACACCCCCAGCTCCCTCAGCCTCTCCTCATAGGGTTTGTGTTCCAGGCCCCTCACCAGCTTTGTTGCTCTTCTCTGGACACGTTCCAGCACCTCAACATCTCTCTTGAATTGAGGAGCCCAGAACTGGACACAGCACCCAAGGTGTGGCCTGATCAGTGCTGAGTACAGGGGAAGAATAACCTCCCTTGTCCTGCTGGCCACAGTGTTCCTGTTACAGATCATTCTGCAGATATAGGGAGTAAAATCACTTTACTAGCCTCAGGAAAAGTACTTTAAATTATTTTTTAATGCAGTATCAGCAACATAGTAGCAAAAACGTTCTGTTTACTGTCTCTGTATTAAGAATCTAGGAGCATATTCACTGCACTGATAGTTCATACTGTAGGGACATAGAATATAATGAGGTGACGTGAGTTACAAACTGGATAGTATCTTCATCTCCAAAGGGGTAAAGCATGTGGGATATGTTGGATATGTAACATGATGAAATTGCTTGCTATCATTAACTTCTATCAGACTGCCAAGAACCTTTTAAAAATCCTAGGATTCAGCCTGGTTTTAACACCAGTTTGCAAAGGAACATTTTCCTGACTGATAGACATTGCAGGACCATAAATGATGGCTTTGAAAGGGGCATCTTGGATAATCTAATCCAAATACCTGCTTCAAGCAGTGATGGGTTTGTATTCATCTTCCTGTAAGCATACTTAACCTTTCCTTAAAGACATCTAATTATTTTGCCTCTGGTGACAAAATGTCATAATGTCAGATAAACCTCAGCATCAAACAAAAGGTCTCTGCATCCATCCTAATTTAACCTTTCTTCCAACTAAAATTCTGCCCATTACTTTTGCCCACTATGAATTTTTGCACTTCTGTCTTTCTTGTTTTCACACTTTATGATGGATGTATCTTTTAGCATTTCTCTCTTTAGTCTAAAAAAGTCCTTCCAGGATTCTCATGGTGCCTTTCAAAGAACCTGTCAACATTATTCTATACTTCAAGTACAGACAGCCCAGAACTATATAAAATTATAGTGATACCATTCCAGTTCTTTGGAAAATGTCTTTTATGTCTTTTCTAAGACTGCTTTAAATGTATTCTTTTTTAAACATCTTCAGTTCTCATTTTTGTCTGTGTTACTGACAGAATCTCATTTTCTGAATATATTTAACTTTATGCCTATGCTAGATGTCTTTCTCCCTTTCCCTCTTTCATTCCTTCTTTTTCTCCCTTTCCTCTTTCCTTCTCTCTTTCCCTCTTTCTCCCTCTCTCCCTCTCTTTTTTCCTCCCTCCCTCTCTCTTTCCCTCCCTCCCTCTCTCTTTCCCTCCCTCCCTCTCTCTTTCCCTCCCTCCCTCCCTCCCTCCCTCTTTCCCTCCCTCCCTCTTTCCCTCCCCCTCTCTCCCTCCCCCTCTCTCCCTCCCCCTCTCTCCCTCCCCCTCTCTCCCTCCCCCTCTCTCCCTCCCCCTCTCTCCCTCCCCCTCTCTCCCTCCCTTTCCCTCCCCCTCTCTCCCTCCCCCCTTCCTCCCCTCCTCTCCCTCCCCCCTCTCCCTCTCTTCCTCCCTCTCTCCCTCCTTCTTTCTTTTCTTTCTTCCCTCCTTTCTTCTTTTCTTCGTTCTTTCCTTCTTTCTTTTCCTTCCTTCCTCCCTTTCTCCCCTCCCTTCCTCCCTTCCTCCCTCCCTTCCTCCCTTCCTCCCTCCCTTCCTCCCTTCCTCCCTCCCTTCCTCCCTTCCTCCCTTCCTCCCTTCCTCCCTCCCTCCCTCCCTCCCTCCCTCCCTCCCTCCCTCCCTCCCTCCCTCCCTTCCTCCCTTCCTCCCTCCCTCCCTCCCTCCCTTCCTCCCTTCCTCCCTCCCTCCCTTCCTTCCTCCCTTCCTCCCTCCCTCCCTTCCTCCCTCCCTCCCTTCCTTTTTCTTTTTTTTTTTCTTTCTTTTTTTTAATGTGTGTACAATGAATAGCAGGATGGAAAAATCTGCTAGAATAAGGGGGTTTTATTATTGTCTTCACTGGGTTTTATGCAGTGATTCCTTGACCCTGTATTTCAGTTGTGAGGTACATACATCTCTCAGTGGAATAACTCTGAATGTAGGATGTTACTGAATAGTTTGAATTTCTACACCCAGGGCTTTTTCTTTACAATATTAAAGGGATAGATTATGATCTCAGAGACAGCAAAATCTCTGTTTCCCAACACTGAGAAAGGTGAAAATTGCATTCATTCTTTTCATCAAGACTACAGTCAGTGGGAAACAGCTCTAGTGCTGAAAGCTTTGCCTCACTCTTCAGAGTGGCCAAGATTTGATGTAACATACTTTCTCAAACAGCTGGCAGAATTCTCTGTAATGGGATGACAAATAGCACTGAGCTAGTGCTTTGTCCATAGCCAGAGAGTGAGATTATGAGGATTTTCAGTGCTAGGCAAAGGAATGGGTTTGGCTTTAAATCCTGTAAATTATTTAGCTCTACACACTCTGGCTACTGTTCCAATAGAAAAAAAAAGCTACTGTGATGAAAAATATTTTGGCAGTCTCTAGCTAACTGTTGATAAATGCTATTTCTGTGTGCAGTGAAATCTGTGCAGAAAAAAACGTTGGTTTATGTCTGGTTCAGAAGGTGCTGAATGAGATTCTTGTCTCCCCACTGAAGTCTACAGACTTCATCCGTTGCCTTTTGTGATGGCAGAAACTCGCTCTTGAAGTGGGTCAAATAACAGCAGAAATAACTTCATTTTTTTCCTTGGCAGTCTTCTGTCAGCACAGTCACTGATGAGCACTCATTGAAAAGCCAGAGTGGACACAAGTAAAGCTGACATTGGGGTAGAAATCCAACTTTCCATCTGGAACATGGCAAGGAGGTTAGGAGAAAAGGAGAGAGAGGATGTTTTACTCAACCCCAACAAGCTTGTAGACTATCTCATCCTGTCTTGTCCAGTTGCACATGAGGATGAGATAGCCTAACATCAGAACTGTATAGCCTCCAGTTGTGCCTGCTGAGCTCTATTCTAATGGGCAATGCTACTCACAGAGTCCAGCACAGAGTACAAACTTGTAAACTCAACTAATAGATCCTAGAACTGTGTTTGTGAGCATCCATGGCTGATGACATGCCCTCAAGGGATGAAAGACAAACCTCTCTGCTGATAATGTTAGTTTCTGATACTCCTATTCACAAAGCATCATTGCTTTGCCAGGGAGATGGAACTGCCTTGTAATTGATATTTCCTTCTTTCACTTTGTAATACGTGTAAGGATAGCCCAAATGAATCAGTTATTTCTCCCTCTCCTACATATCGTTTCTATGTGACCCTACTGCTAACCTCAGATTTTAGATACCTGAAGTTTGCAGAGACCCTTAGGACTTCTTGTATTAATGACTTTGTTGTGTTTTGGTTTTTTTTACTGATGCAGGTTACTGAAAAATGAGGTAAAAATTTGTCTGAATTTCTTGCCAGGACATCAAAATGCTTGAGCGTGTCCAGGGAAGGGCAACGAGGCTGATGAGAGGCCTTGAGCACAGCCCTACGAGGAGAGGCTGAGGGAGCTGGCACTGGTTAGCCTGGAGAAGAGGAGGTTCAGGGGTGATCTTATTGCTGTCTACAACTACCTGAGGGGTGGTTGTGGCCAGGAGAAGGTTGCTCTCTTCTCTCAGGTGGCCAGCGCCAGAACAAGAGGACACAGCCTCAAGCTGCACCGGGGGAGATTTAGGCTGGAGGTGAGGAGAAAGTTCTTCACTGAGAGAGTCATTGGACACTGGAATGGGCTGCCCGGGGAGGTGGTGGAGTCGCCGTCCCTGGGGCTGTTCAAGGCAGGATTGGACGTGGCACTTGGCCTTGAGCTCTGTGGTAAAGGGTTGGACTTGATGATCTGTGATCCAATCCTAATAATACTGTGATACTGTGATAATCAGGCACTTTTTCAAGTGCTCATAGCCTGTCAGAATTTCAAGACTTCCTTGCTGCTTCTGTATTTTCAGACTTCGCAAAGTTGCTTGCATGTTGCAGAGCAGAAAGTTGATGCATGTCCTTTCTACGTTCAGTGTAGAAAAGGACATCCTTATCAAGCTTAAATTGACAGGCTGCTTTTCTCAGTACTTCAGCCTTTACTACCACCTAAGAACAGAGGATTGTCACGTGCCATTTTCTTGGAACAAGTGAAATAACAATATCTGAATTTCTAGACAAGAACCCATGAAGATTATTTTTTTTCTGACTTCACTTGTTGCAGTCAGTGTCTTAGATAGAAGCATAGAATAGAATAGAATCAACCAGGTTGGAAGAGACCTCCAACATCATCCAGTCCAACCTAGCACCCAGCCCTATCCAGTCAACTAGACCATGGCACCAAGTGCCTCATCCAGGCTTTTCTTGAACAGCTCCAGGGATGGCGACTCCACCACCTCCCTGGGCAGCCCATTCCAATGGCAAATCTCTCTCTCTGGGAAGAACTTCCTCCTAACATCCCTGGCACAACTTGAGACTGTGTCCCCCTGTTCCAAATTCCTGTTACAAGTTCCAAAGTGCATTTCTCAAGGTTTCCATGAACGTGTTTCCTAAGAATGACAAACTGTTGGGGGTTCATTAGACCAGCACTCCTCAGTCTGTACTCACCATTCAATTATTTTAGTAGAATTGTTAACACATTGGACAATCTCCATACACAGACAACGATCATATGAGGTTCTTTACTTTCCAATTTCTAACGTGAAGACCTCAACATTTTATTCTCAGCAGAAAT
The DNA here is from genome assembly GCF_015220805.1 of Pogoniulus pusillus. NCBI lineage: Eukaryota > Metazoa > Chordata > Aves > Piciformes > Lybiidae > Pogoniulus > Pogoniulus pusillus. Next base: position 12,720,999 of record NC_087264.1, on the reverse strand, counting down.
CACTGAGATCTGCCAGAGCACAGGTACTGTAATTTTCAAGGATTATTACAAAGACTGTGGAGATTTGGATCAGAGTGGATTTGGCAGCAAACAAGCTAAGTAAAAATGATTTGCAGTTTGGTTTGCTCATGTGGGAGTCTAGATTTACAGAATGCTGGGGTTTCTCCTAATCATTTATTAGTATCTGGGCAGCTTCTGTTCCAACAGAATGTTGTTATGTTGGATAGAACCCACTTTACTAAAAGATTCTGACCTTTTGCAAATAAAATTAGCAAGTTTTGTTTAGGGAACTCTTGAAATAAGTAGAAATGATGTGAAAATGAAAAGCTGTCCTAATTTCAGCAACCCAAGAGGTACCCCTGAGACAGAGAGGAGTAAATAGTAGAGGTTTTATTAATATTTTTTTTCCTGATGGTAAAGCTATGCAAAAAAAATTGTAAAATCCTCAAAGACAAGTAAGAAAAAGTACCCAGTGTTCACAGTGGTGATTATAACATATAATATGTAGGATTGTGGGAAGAAGATTTTCCTACTGATTTTTTCTTAAGATGTCAGGTTTGGACAATACAGTTGATATTCAGTAGTTGACTCAGAAAAAAGCAGCATGTCATCATATGTCAGAGCACACATTTACAATGCAAATTAAGGTAGATAATTTGGCAGTGATGAGTGTACAGATAGAACTTATGAATTCTACAGACTCTCTACTCTTAAAGTCTGAAGGAAAAAAGAACATGAGAAATTTAATCAGAGAAGACAGAAAGATTAAATCCTTCATTTGGCCAAGCTGCTATATGACTATCATTGAAATCAAAGAACGTATGTAAGTTTTTTAACTACCTAGATTATCTCTTCATCAGAAAAACGCAAGCAAAAAGTCTAACGTAACAATTCTGTGGTTTCTATGAATTCTATGATTCTATAAGGCTTTTATAACATCAAGCAGAGAACTTTTGACCTAAGCCTTGGACCTATGAGCAGCCTCGGACCTATGAGCAGCCTTGGACCTATGACATCTTGAGTGTAAACAAACCCATGAGAAGGTCAGAATAAAAGCAAAGTGAAGAGACTAATAAGGAGCTGCTGATATTTACTATAGAAAAGCACAGGTTCACAAAAGGGCAGAGTAAAGGATTAAGCAGTCGTCATTACCACTCCACGTTTTTGCATCTCTAGAGTGCCATTCATGCTTGATCTGGTGACCTACAGTGAGACCTGTGACAGCCAAACAACCTTTTCACTAGTAAAAGGAAAGCAAAACAGGCAGAAAAGGCATGGTGTCAGGCAGACATAGCTTATCTTATGTATCAAAACTTTTGAAGAGCCGTGTTTACCTCTGACACCTTACTCCTAAAGTGCTGTCTTATAACCCACTCCTCATTCTCTGCTCTTTTTTCTGTCCTTCACTTCCCACATCCTTGGTCAAAACTAAAAGCGTTGCTTGCTTTTCAACCTAAGTACCGGTAAATGGGCTATCTGAAGTGAATGTGAGCTTCCCAGTGTGTACATTTTGAGTCAGGGAATCTTGAATTAGATTAAAAGTAGATGGTTGTGTATTTTTCACAGGATATCACAGAGATCTCTAGTCGTTTCACGTAAAAGCAAAGTGATGAGGTCTGATGGAAGAAAGCAGTAAGTACATCAGCAAGCAGCAAACGGGTCCCGCAGGGAATCTTCTTTAAAAGAAAACAAAGAACATGAAGTAATGCAAAGAATACTAAACAGCCAGATTATTTCCACAAGGGACCGCTCAAAGGAAGAATGGAGAGATAGAAATTAGGGAAGGGCAGTTATAGAATTAAAAGCAGAATTTGAATTACCATATGGTGGAAGTAGTGCGTGGGGGATTTTTTTTTTTTTTTTTGAGCTGTTCCTTGATTGCTGAAGGTATCTTTCAGGGGTTTGGGGGGTGGGGGGTGTGCGTGTGTTTGGGATTTTTTAACTCTTCTGTCTCATGAACAAAATATTTAACCTCCCTTGCCTTTGCTGGTGTCCTTTCTGAAGAAGCTGAAGCTCTGCTGTGAATAGCTACGGAAAGAAGTCTTCAGATTTCTGAAGTCAGCCCCCACATTAGCTCTTTGTGGACAGCCGGAGTAAGTTTTAACGCAGTTAGGGGCGTGCTTAACACCCCCACAAGACTTCCCTTCTCCTGCGCCCTTACAGACTTCCTCCCGTTGCCCGCGGCCCCGCGAAGCGATGTGCACAAGGTGCGCCGCTGCCTTCTCCGCCCTCGCGTAAGGGCGCGGGCTAGCAGCGGCTAGGCTGGGCAGTGGCTGACTCGCCCCGTGGGCAGGTCCCGCACCGGCGGGTGCAGGGCAAGGGGGCCGGGAAGAGCGGGAAGCCTTTCCCTCCCCGCCGCCCCTCCTCTCTCCTGCTGCGGGGGGGTGCGCGGTGCTGCCTTTCCGCTTGCTGTCGAGCTCCGCGGAGCGGCCCCGGCCATGGGGCTGGGCGCCGCCGGGCTCCTCGGCTGCTGCTGCTGCTGCTGCTGCCTCCTGCCCCTCGTCCTCCCCGCAGCCCCAGGTAAGGGCCGCGGCGCGCAGCGCTGGCGCAGGGTGGCGGGAGGGCGGCGGGCAGCGGGCAGCGGCTCCCCGGCGCTTGCCGCGGGAGGGGAGACGAGTTGCAAAAGTTTTCGGAGTTTGGCAGGGCTGGGTGGCCGGCGGCGGCGGCAGGTCCCCTGCGTGGCTCCGGGGGCAGAACCCTCAGCGCTCCCTCCGGCTCATGGTGCCCGGAGGTCTTCAGAAAGCCTTCCCATCGCTTCTCCTTCTGCCTAGGCGCCTTTCTCCTGCCGCTTGCCTACGATGTCGGTGGCTAACGGTGGTGGTTCTGAGGAGCACTGCTTGATGCAAACGCTCCTCTCTGAGCTCTCTTCTCCCTGGCTTACACTATTCGTGCATGAATTAAAATGGGTGATTTTTAAATGTTTTGTTTGTTTGCTGTTTCTTTAATCCGACAGAGGCTTGGAATGGATTCAACACTTTATTTTAAATAGGTTTATTGTCTGACTGAAGGTACTTTTGTTCGTCAGGTAGTTTTGAAGCAATCCCTTGGAAGTGACAGCTCTTCTGAAGTCTCCCTTTCAAAGTATTGTATGGTCATACTACGTGCACCTTCCATTCTTTTGCAGTTAGTTCTTTATGTCGTTTCACTTACCCTATAGGAACACCACAGCGTGCTCCAGATTAAGCCCACCTAAAATTTTATGTTGTAAAATGGCCATGAAGGAAAACATATCAAATTATGCAGTCTCGAGTTCTTTTAAAACATCCATAATATCAGTATACAGGATACGATTTTTTTTTTTTCCTCTGCTGATTTTCCTGGTTTGACATCACAAATCTTTCTTTTCAGGTGTGAACTGTAAAACTGGCTGCCACCCCGAGAATGGATTTTGTGCATTTCCCAATGAATGCAGGTAAAAAGAGCTGCCAAACAGGGCTATTAGCACAAGAATGGACATCTTAAATAATCTATACCTCTAGTAAAACACAAACTGAACGGATTGACCCTCTGGAAATCTGGAACAGTTACTGGAGCGAGAAAGCATAGACAGCTAGGTGCCTTTTTAGTCTACTTGTCCCAGTAAAAAAACCTCTTTACACTGATGAGTATTTATTTTCTCATTGCATGCTATAGTTTTCTTCACATTCACTGCTTCTAGTTTTTCAGAAGCATTGATGGTATCTGTTTGTTCAAATGTGCTGCACAGTCCCATTATTTTTTATCCAAAAGTTTACTTACTTTGCCTCAAAAAGGAGAATGTCTTTGTAATTATGTTTATTAAAAATAAACTGTGCTTCTGTCTTCTCTTTTATCTCTTTTAGGTGTCAGCCTGGTTGGCAGGGTGCTCTTTGTGATCAGTGTGTTCCGTTCCCTGGGTGTTTGCACGGCAGCTGTGCCAAGCCCTGGCAGTGCATCTGTGAGGAGGGCTGGGTTGGCAGCCTCTGTGACATAGGTTTGCACATCTTCTCCTGTCCTTGAGGACATGAGGCGAAACAGCCCCATCTGGTGCTGGAGACATGCAAAAGTCTTTCTCAAGAACTAATTTTAAAAAATTGAATGTTAGCACAAGATAATGAGGGGGTGCTGAGCAGTGGCATGTAAACCTGGAGCGTTCCTAGTAATTTAGGCAGGAGCATGCAATCTCGTTTGTAATTGGGCATATGTGCAAGCAAAGAGTAAACTCATAATCCTATTTTAAACACTGATTATCATGAACAAGGCCAGCAAATCACTGCTCCCTTGTCACCCAAGCATTTTGTGTAAATAAAACAAAACAAGTAAGCTTGTATATGACATGAATATTTCTGATTATTTAAAATATTTACAGGGTATGTGCAGCTTTCTTAACACCTCTTGAAAGGGAAAACATTGTGCATTTGTTCCGTTAGCAACCCTATGATGATTCAGTGGGGTAGCACTGAGAAAAAGGTCTGCCTGACCAGACTACCACATCCCCCCCAAACTGTGGCTTTTGTGTACACACTCTTCTTGCCAGTCAGAAAAAGCCAGTTCAGCGTACTCAAGCTGAAGAATTGGCCTTTGCTGAGATGGTTTATTGTGGCTGACTATAACGGAGGGGTAATTAACTGACGTGAGATATGATTTTAAAAAATTAATGTTGTTTATTAATTTTCAATGTTCAGAACTCTCACCACCCCAGCCACTATTTTTTAAATAATAATTAGGGTCTTCTGCAATGGTCACGGAAACATTATAAAAACAACAGCATAGGATCTAGAACTGATAGCTGGCGATAATATAACATCAGTTGAACTGGAAGAGAAGGTTCTCGCAGTTAATATACTCCTCGTGGTTAATATACCCCTTGCCCACTAGATGGACTCAGGAAGCTCCTTCCTGCTTGTGGCAGAAGGCAACTGGAGAATTACAAGAGGCTTTAAGTATTCATTCAGAAAGTTATCTCCCAACTCGTGGGGCTAGCTACAGCTTCTGACAGTACCCAAACACTTGCAGAAGGTTCTGTTGGTGTCGTCTTAGCCACTGAGGCTTCTCATTCTTCCCAGGCTTCACAGGGTGCTGGGGAAAAGGAGGCAGATGATCTCTGACCTGGTTCTGATTTCTCTGGATGGTCTGTGTTATCTCCAGCACTTCCCGTCTTGGCAGGAGACTACCAGGTGTAGGCAGGATGTCTTGCGATGTGCAGTCCCAACACAATGTCATGCTGGCTGTGCAGGTTGATTGCGTGGAGGTATTTGGAGCTTGTTCCTGGTAAACTTGAGGCAGGCAGTTTCCAGGCAGTTCAGGAGAGCTAACTTACAGCTTAACAAAGCATAATGCTGTAGAAGGCAGTAAGGCAGTGAGGCATAACACTGCCAGAAGCAGAGAGAAATAGTAGCAGGCAACAGCAGGCAAGCAAGCACAAACACAACAGCAGAGCACGTTGTGTTACCTGCTCATCTCTTTTTATCAATACAGCCCAAGACTACTGGGTCTTTGGACACAAATTAGCCAATCAGAATGGCAGTTATCCAAGCTTGACCATAGTAGGTGAGGCCATAGGCTTTCTTTATCCAAATTTAGGGAAACATAGTCCTTGCATGAGGCAGGCATAAGCCAAGTGTGTGTACCTTGTTTTCCACAGGATGTAAATGGGAGCAAAACAAGTCTAGTCAAGCCAGAGTCCTTAGACTCAGTGGCTCCATGTTCTTTGTCCTCTTTCCTGTGGTTGCTACTCCCCACAACAGAAGGAGGGAGAGCAGAAAATCATGCCTGGTCAAGCCAGGACATGTTCAGGCCCATTTTGGCCTATTCAGGCCTACCATGACACTGACACAGGCCGGTGCTGAACAAAAAAGGTCTGAGGCTCTTGAGATTGCATAAGCATCCAAGATCACGGTCAGCCCATGTAGCTGCAGCTGGAAGAGGACAGATCTTCAGAGCCTGATTTTCTTTTCATGTCTTTTGGGATTTTGTTGTTAAGAGTTTATAAAGCACATTTGTATTCCACTGTGCTCAAAAGAATAAGGATAACACAGTTTGAGCTGAACAAAATTTTCAAAATTACTAAAAGATTTGGAAGATTTCATATAGCTCAGGCACTGGAATCAGCTGCTCAGGGAGGTGGTTGAGTCACCAACCCTAGGTGTGTTTTAAGGTTGTTTAGATGTGGTGCTTTGGGATATGGTTTAAGGTGAATTTTGCAGAGTAGGGTTGTACGTTGGACTTGGTGATCCTGAGAGTCTTTTCCAACCTGGATGTTTCTGTGTTCACATCCTTGCAGTGACATGGAGCTTGATGCAAGGTACTCAAGTAGCTTCTCATCAAGTTTTGCACCCCATACCAGCTGCAAACATAAGCGTAGACAAGCTTAAGAGTCATAGTGTCATAGAATACACTGGTCGGAAGGACCATCTAAAGGTCATCTAGTCTAGCCCCTCTTCAGTAAGCAGAGACATCCCAGCTGGATCAGGTTGCTTGGACGTAGTCCTGGTACGTTTGCCAGAGCTGTGGTAGCAATGGTGCAGATGTCTATAAGCTCTCAGAGACTTGTTCTGGACATCTTTTGCAGATGTCTTAATATCTCAGAGAGTCATCTAGGTTCTCGTTACAGTCAGTGAGAAGGAATGGATCCCTATACCATCCATGATCTACAAAGCCATGTTATCTAAAATCCTTGCTAAATCAGTTGTCTCTAGGTGTACCTGATAGCTTGGCTCCAGCTTTCCACTTGAATCTTCTCACCCTGATTTTGCTAAAAAAAACAATGTGTAGTGTAAACTGGGAGTACACTGTGCTAAATGTCATTGCTTTGCTAAGGGCATGTGTTGGAAAGATGTCACCAAAGAGAGTACAGGTGGAGCCTCTAACACCTATGCTAGGCATGCATGAGAGAGGGTCTAGATATACAGTCTGTGACACAGACTGAGTGTGCCTTCCTTTAAAAACACTCAGTGGCTGCTTCATATACTGCAGCATTATATTACCAGTTAACTTATCGGCAGTATGATTGTAGCCTTTCATAATACACATGTAAATACACCATCCTGTGCAGACTGCTAACACTTGAAGCAGGCAAATCACTTAGTTGTCCTAATAAGAGAAATAAATAGAAGAAAGTGGGCTTCTTGAGACTATTGAAAAAGAATATGTTCCTACAAGCTTTTAAGGTTTAGAATTAAATCCTTGATACAAGTGGCTGGAAGTAATATGTGTGTGCACACATATGTGTGTAGAGATACATTTAAGAGAGTTTCCCTACTCCTGCATCAGATTTCATGTTTTATTAGCTGCCTCTAAGTCCTGTGAAAGTAGATGGTAAACAGCACTTCTTCAGAAAGTGTTCAAGGTTATTTTGGTCGTTGTGAAAACTGGAGCTTGCACTCAAAAGTGCATGCAGAGTGGTTGTCTTGCAATGAGGGTAGGCTAACACATTAGAAAATAGAGCCTCTATCCAGGGAAGATGATATTTGAAAGCTAAGGCTGCTAAAATGTTTTGCTCTGCTTAAAAGTTTTGCAGTCCCTCATGATGCCATCTAACTTTTGTGTTATATTTTGGGAAGTAAAATATAAAATGCCCTCAAATCCCTTTTCATCTCCTTAGAAAGTGTATGTATGCATGTGCTGTGCAGACAGCTTGCAGTTGGCAGTTCTCTGCAGCTGCTCCATTACTTGGTTAAAATATGCAATTGTTTAATAATTTTAAAATTTCAGTAATAATTTGAGTGGGAAGTGGTTTAACAGGAAAACTGTAAAGCCAATGAGATGTGTGACTGGGTTCAGAATTCATACAGCTCTCTCTTCTGGTACAGTTACATAAGGGTTGGATGCAACCCAGATAAAAGATGAAATTTTAAGACATGATTTGTAACTTTCTGATCTTGGTTATTATGAAATGTTTGTTCATAAGCACATGATGATAGGCTCTGGGCAGGGAGCAAGGAGAATTCCCAGTGCTTGATTGCTTTGTCAGAATTCTGCTCATGGAGAAGCCAAGGCTGTGAAAGGATAACTAGGCTACGTACAAGTTATTTCTCCCATACTTATGCTTTATTGATAATGTTACTTATTCATAGACTGGAACAATTCAAATGTGTTTTACAAGTGGGAGCTAGGAAAAGAGAAACAAGCTGAAAATGCTTGAAATATTGGAACAATCTGACCTCCTTTTTAACGGAGAGAGGAACAAATCAGGATTTATGAAATGCAGGATGAAAGACCATTAAAGCTATACTTTGCTTGAAATATTATACACTATTTACTGACTCATTAGATTAATTGAGCTCTGTTGTGGTTTTTTTTTTAACAGATATTCACCCATGTTCTGCAAAGCCCTGCACCAGTAACTCAACGTGCATAGAAACTGGTGATGGAGGATATATCTGCCTGTGTGCCCAGGGATTTACAGGAAAAAACTGCCATCTCAGAAAAGGACCCTGCATTATTAATGGGTAAATACTGATTTCTAAGGTGAAGTTAAAATCCTCACTCTTACTGACTGTTGCTCAGAATTCTTTGCTGAGTAGAAGTATCTCTGTGCTAGTTGCTGATATTGTTATCAAACTTTACAATTCTGAACTGTTCATGCTGCAAAGATTTACATATATCAGCACAAGTCTGTGCATAATTTGAGTAGTAGAAGTGATAATTTGCATATTTTGTTGTGGTGAATTTATGCCTTCACATGATTTTTGTAAACAAACTTGAAGTAACCTCTTTTCCTATGTTCTCACCTCTACTGAGAGATAACTGCATAGACAAACCACACACACTAATGAGAACAGTAGCCAATGCACAAGCTGTCTTCGTAAAATCATCTAGTCCACTAGCCTGTCATTTTTCTTAAGTGACATATGATGGTATGGCCATACTTTACTGAAGGAGATAATTTCACTTCTACCAGAACAGAGTATGGTAGTCCATTGCTTTCTGTTCTCAAAGAAAGTGGGACATTAGGAACAGCATTGTCATCAGTTTGAGGGAGGTGATCTTTCACCTCTGTTCAGTTCTGCTGAGACACATCTGGAATGATGGGTCCAGCTCAGGGATCTCAATACAAAAGGATATGGAGATACTAGAGTAAGCTCAGTGAAGGGCCAAGTATCATAGAATCAACCAGGTTGGAAGAGACCTCCAAGATCATCCAGTCCAACCTAACACCCAATCCTAGCCAGTCATCTAGACCATGGCACTAAGTGCCTCAGCCAGGCTTTTCTTGAACACCTCCAGGGACGGCGACTCCACCACCTCCCTGGGCAGCCCATTCCAATGCCAATCACTCTCTCTGGCAAGAACTTCCTCCTAACATCCAGCCTATCCTTCCCCCGGCACAACTTGAGACTGTGTCCCCTTGTTCTATTGCTGGTTGTCTGGCAGAAGAGACCAACCCCCACCTGGCTACAGTGTCCCTTCAGGTAGTTGCAGACAGCAATGAGGTTACCCCTGAGCCTCCTCTTCTCCAGGCTAAACAACCCCAGCTCCTTCAGCCTCTCCTCATAGGGTTTGTGCTCCAGGCCTTTCACCAGCTTTGTTGCCCTTCTCTGGACACATTCCACCACCTCAACATCTCTCTTGTAGGTGATTAAGGGATGGGAATACCTATAATGGAAGAGCTAAAAGCTGGATTATTTAGCCTGTAGAAGAGCAAGCTCTGGGGGAATCTGATGGGGAGAAACAGATCAGACAGAGACAGATTTTGCATAGCAGTGGCCCAGTGAGAGGGCAAGAGGCAATAAGCACAGACAGAAAAGTAGTGCCACTGGTAGAACTGCTTTAAAAAAGGGTAACTTCAAGGCTAAAGGAAATGTGACTGGTTTGGTTTATTGAAATCCTGAAGTATCTCCTGTCTCCTGGCTCATCAAGGACCTGATCCCATAAGCATACACGCCCTACTGGTGGACACAAGCTTGGTAAAACTGTCACCTTAAAAGTACAATTTTATGTTGGATTACATTGCTTCTCTCCAGCTCCATATTGGTACTCTCGGACTCATTTTGTGCTCAACAGTAGCTAATTACGAATATTCACATCTGCTTTACAGCTAAATATTCCTGAAGGTTTGTACACCCCTGTTTAAGGAATCTTGATATCACTCACTATCTGGCCAGAATTGCCATTCTTGGAATTCTATGTCAATGGAATTTCTTTGCTATTGCTTTTCATTGCTGCATAGTCACACGGTTCTGTCTGGCTTTACTTTTAGCCTCTTAAGATAACTGCGCTGATTTGACTTTCTCTTCATTGCCAGTGAGGAAATTTAAACGCCTTGCAAGTGCCTTGTATCACATCCAAGCTACTTGCCTAACAAAGGGGATGTGAATAGCTTGCTTTCTCTACTTGTCATCTGTAAAGCAAATATTTCAGTAACTCAACAAGGACACACATTAACCATCCCAAAAACCAGATGAAACATAATACAGATCAGGTCCATGTACTTCATTAAAATCCCCATGGTTTAGATTACTGTGCTTTTGTGATGGTACTCTGTGTTAGAACTGAATGCTCATGAGCTAGTCTGGAAGTCATCCACAACTTCTCTTCAGGTAACAGCATACTTGAAACAAATACCTGTGTCTTTCTCAGGAAAAGGAGACGCAGGCTCTGCAATTCTGTTTTTAGTTCAAAAAGACAACTCTTCTCGGTAAAAACATTTGATGTCTGCTAAACCTTATAGTCCAACAGAGTACCTTGCATTCTCTCCTCATTATATGATTATTTTATGATACCTCATTATGATACCACCTCATTCACATCTTGCTTTCTCTCAGTTCCTCTGTACCTCAGAGCTAATGTTACCAATGTCAGAGAATGGTTTATGTTGGAAGAGACCTCAAGGATCATCCAGTTCCAACCCCCTGCTACAGGCAGGGACACCTCCCACTAGAATAGGTCACTCAAGGCCTCATCCAACCTGGCCTTGAACACCTCCAGGGAAGGAGCATCTAGAACCTCCCTGGGCAATCTATGCCAATGTTGCTATAACTAAACATTACCACTGGCTCTTTAGATAATGTTCACAGATGGAACCAAGCCAATGCACAAATCAAAGTGATTGTTCTAGTCTGTTTCCAGAATCAGGCAGATGTATCTGCACTAGTGACATCCATGTGATGGTTTGGAGTTTTACTCTGAAGTACAGCAGTGGGTGATACATTGTAAAATGGAAGCAAAGAAGTGGTACATCCACATCCCCACAACTATTTCTTTATGTACCACACCTTGCTGATTATGCATTAAGCAACACGAATTCAGACAGAATATATTCAAAGAGACTAATTTAATTAAGCATATTAAATTTAGACAACTGCAACTCAGTGTCAGTAATAAATAATGCATACATTTTCACATTTTGGCATATTTTCACTTAACTGTTCTTTAGTTACAGTGTCACAGTATCATCAGGGTTGGAAGAGACCTCACAGATCATCAAGTCCAACCCTTTACCACAGAGCTGAAGGCTAGACCATGGCACCAAGTGCCACATCCAACCTTGCCTTGAACAGCCCCAGGGACGGCAACTCCACCACCTCCCCAGGCAGCCCATTCCAGTGTCCAATGACTCTCTCAGTGAAGAACTTTCTCCTCACCTCAAGCCTAAATCTCCCCTGGCACAGCCTGAGGCTGTGTCCTCTCGTTCTGGTGCTGGCCACCTGAGAGAAGAGAGCAACCTCCTTCTGGCCACAACCACCCCTCAGGTAGTTGTAGACAGCAATAAGGTCACCCCTGAGCCTCCTCTTCTCCAGGCTAAACAATCCCAGCTCCCTCAGCCTCTCCTCATAGGGCTGTGCTCAAGGCCTCTCACCAGCCTCGTCGCCCTTCTCTGGACACGCTCAAGCATCTCAATGTCCCTCCTAAACTGGGGGGCCCAGAACTGAACACAGTACTCAAGGTGTGGCCTAACCAGTGCAGAGTACTGGGGCAGAATGACCTCCCTGCTCCTGCTGACCACACCATTCCTGATGCAGGCCAGGATGCCACTGGCTCTCTTGGCCACCTGGGCACACTGCTGGCTCATGTTCAGGTGGGTATCAATCAGTACCCCCAGATCCCTCTCTGTCTGGCTGCTCTCCAGCCACTCCTACCCCAGCCTGTATCTCTGCATGGGGTTGTTGTAGCCAAAGTGCAGCACCCTGCACTTGGAGCTATTGAACCCCATCCCACTGGACTCTGCCCATCTGTCCAGGTGGTCAAGGTCCCGCTGCAGAGCCCTTCTGCCCTCCAACCCAGCCACATCTGCCCCCAGCTTAGTGTCATCTGCAAACTTGCTGATGACTGACTCCATGCCCTCATCCAGATCATCTATGAAGATGTTAAAGAGGATGGGGCCCAGCACTGACCCCTGAGGGACACCACTAGTGACTGGCCACCAGCTGGATGTGGATGTGTGTAGTTAATGTCTTTTACACTCCAAAAGGTTCAGAAAAATAAAGAATTTATACTTACATTGTCCAGCAATTGTCCTTTATCTCCCTAGAAAATAATGTAATTCAGCCCACCCATGAAGGTTCAAACTTCTGCACAGTGCCATATGACAGGACATGGAGTAATGGGTTTAAACTGGCAGAGGAAAGATTTAAACTAGATGTTAGGAAGTTCTTTACAGTCAAGGGGGTGAAACACTGGAATGCATTGCCCAGGGAGGTTGTGGCTGCTCTCTCCCTGGAGGTGTTCAGGCTGGGCTGGATGAGGCCTTGAGCGACCTGTGCTAGTGGGATCTGTCCCTGCCTATGGCGGGGGGTTGGAACTAGATGATCTTTGAGGTCCCTTCCAACCTAAACCATTCTATGATTCCATGATACCTAAACCAGCTTATCAAATTTTCCATAACACCTGGTGGAAACAAGCAAGAAAAAAAAAAAAAAAAGGTGCTAGAGTCTCCAAGACAGGCAGCCCTGACTGTAGAAAAATCCTTGTTCCAATGATCATCTCAAGCTGTCACCAGAACTGCTATGTCAAAGTCTGGAATTTCTCCAGTGAAGGAGACTCCACAACCTCTTTGAGAAGCCTCTTCCAGTGTTCTGTCACTCTCACAGCAATGTTTTTCCTTACATTTACATGGAACTACCCATGCTCCAGCTTGCACCTGCTGCCCCTTGTCCTGTCATTGGACATCACTGAGAAGAGCCTGGTTCTGTCCTCCTGATGCTCACCTTTCATGTATTTATAAACATTAATGAGGTCACCTCTCCGTATTCTCCATGAAGTCACCACTCAGTATTCTCTACTCCAAGCTAAAAAAGACCCAGCACCCTCAGCCTTTCCTGAAAAGCAAGATGTTCCACTCTCTCAATCATCTTTGTGGCTCTGTGCTAGACTCTTTCAAGCAATTCCCTGTACTTCTTGAACTGAGAGTCCCAGAACTGGACACCATACTCGAGATGCAGCCTAAGCAGGGCAGAGTAGAACAGGAGGGGAACCTTTCTGGACCTACTGGCCACACCCCTTCAAATACACCCCAGGATGCCTCTTGGCCAGAAGGGCACACTGCTGGCTCATGGTCATCCTGTTGTCCACCTGGACTCCAGGGTTATTTTTCCCATAGCTGCTCTCCAACATGTCAGCCCCCAACCTATACTGGTACCTGGCGTTGTTCTTTCCCAGATGCAAGACTTGCATTTCAATGAATTTCTCCCTGCCAAACATTCCAGCCTGTCCAGGTCTCACTGAATGGCAGCACAGCTTTCAGGTGTGTCAACCACTCCTCCCAGTTTTGTGTTGTCAGCAAGCTTGCTGACAGTGCACTCTATTCTGTCTTAAATATCTGCATCCCACCATGGAAATCCCTTACAGCCAATTGCTGCTGACCACTGCCTGTGTGGAATGTCAGCATTCATGAAGCTGTAATGTTTGTTACCCAAGCACTTTCTCCTGGAAAAGTCACAAATAACAGCTTGGACTTTTCAGCTGTGTATTAGTTTTATCTTGTGTATTTATAAGTACTTATAAGATCTGTAAGTACTAGGAAAACTACTGCCAGAGAGGTTGGTGTAAACTTTGCCAGGTGTTACTCATTTTTAGAAGCTAAATTTTAAAAGCTTTGTTCATATGTGATGAGCTGCCATGAAAAGTGGATTTTTGAGCTGTATTTTTTAGCCTTGTGGCCTAGAATCCCTTTCCTGCCAACAGGGCTAGCTAAAGAACGGCCTCACATTGCACTGGATTGGCACATTTGTGCCTGTCTGCCAATGCATGGCCCTGTCTTTTCACCTAATAATCAATAAGGCACAGTTATATTACAAAGGTGAAAAAAAAAAGGTGTCTCAGTGAATTGTCATCCCTTTAAACATGGTACCAGGCTATTAATTAAGTTCTACAGGGGTTTGCAGAAAGCTCTGGTTTCCTCTGGTCCTGCCCTCATATTACAGCTGCCTTTATCAAAGCTGAAATTACCCCATTTGTATTTTTAAATGTAATGCTATTTATGATTTTTTTTTTGTCAGAACAGCAATTTGCAGGAAAGTATCTGTTTGCTTCTAATTTTTTTGTGTGTTCATGAAGCACTGGAAAGGCAGAACAAAACCAATCAGCTTTACAGCTAGCTGCTATGGCAGAATGTTTTGTTTGCAAGTGTAATACATAGATTATTTTATGATTAATCAGGTGGAAAAGAAAGCCATGCTGCTGGTGTCCTTGTTCAGTCTTGTCTGAATAGTTGCTCATCTAAATAGCTCTAAGCATATGAAAACACTGAGCAGCTTCATTTGAATAAATATTTGAAATTTAAATCCCTTCAGAGTTCTTCAGGTTGAATTTATATACTGGTGTACTAATCCTGCCTGAGGGTCGGCAGAAGGTATTATAATTTGTGTTGACAAAGCTGTTGGACAAATTCATTCTTGATCCAACTTAATTGACTTCAGTGGATTTCATTTAGAATTCTCTTCTGAAGAAATCCAGCTTCTTTCATTATGTGAATTCTTTCCTGATAGCTTTCCTGATGAGCCAGCAGTGTGCCCAGGTGGCCAGGAGAGCCAATGGCATCCTGGCCTGCATCAGGAACAGTGTGGCCAGTAGGACAAGGGAGGTTATTCTTCCCCTGTACTCAGCACTGGTCAGGCCACACCTTGAGTACTGTGTCCGGTTCTGGGCCCCTCAATTCAAGAGAGATGTTGAGGTGCTGGAATGTGTCCAGAGAAGGGCGACAAAGCTGGTGAAAGGCCTGGAACACAAACCCTATGAGGAGAGGCTGAGGGAGCTGGGGTTGTTTAGCCTGGAGAAGAGCAGGCTCAGGGGGGACCTCACTGCTGTCTACAACTACCTGAAAGGAGGTTTTAGCCAGGTGGGGGTTGGTCTCGTCTCCCAGGTAACCAGCAATAGAACAAGGGGACACCGTCTCAAGTTGTGCCAGGGGAAGTATAGGCTGGATGTTAGGAGGAAGTTCTTGCCAGAGAGAGTGATTGGCATTGGAATGGGCTGCCCAGGGAGGGGGTGGAATCACCGTCCCTGGAGGTGTTGAAGCAAAGCCTGGATGAGGCACTTAGTGCCATGGTCTAGTTGACTGGCTAGGGCTGGGTGCTAGGTTGGACTGGATGATGTTGGAGGTCTCTTCCAACCTGGTTGATTCTATGATTCTATGATTCTTTCTTTGGACCTGAATTCAATTTTCTCTCTGTATTTGTTACCCATTCAAGCTCTCCCTGTCAGAATGGAGGGACATGCACTGACGACCGTGGTTTTGCACCCCATGCTTCCTGTCTGTGCCCTTCTGGTTTTGCTGGCAACTTCTGCGAAATAGATAGAGATGACTGTGAACCAAATCCATGTGAAAATGGAGGAACATGTACCAATGTTGATGTTGGTTTCAGCTGTTCTTGTCGCCATGGCTACACAGGAAAGACCTGCAGCAACCGTATCATGTTCTGTGCAAGCGACCCATGTGAGAACGGAGGGACATGCAGCGAACACCCCCAAGGAGGATTTGAATGCATCTGTAAACCAGAATTCATTGGCCTGACTTGCAAATATCCCAGCAAAAACACAAGTTTTTCTGGAGTGAATATGGAGACAAAGCATATGCAGAATTACAAGCCACCCTTAAAAGCTCATCATAGATCAGTGCATCAACAACAAGAAATCCTGAAAATAACAATGAAAGAAACAATCCAAAACGCAGATCCCTGGCTGAGCAGAAGTCAGGTGGTTTGTTTTGTCGTGCTGGGTTTGCTTACATGCCTTGTTGTCTTGGGTACAACTGGGATTGTGTTTTTTCCAAAGTGTGAAATGTGGCTTGCCAATGCCAAATACAGCCATCTCCTGCGCAAGAAAAAGAACTTCTTTCTGAAGTCTAACAATGGGGAAAACCTCTCAGTTAATATTATCTTCCCAGAGAAGATCAAATTGACTAATTACACTAAGAACTACACTGCCATCTAGGCCCTTGAAAGCCAAGCAGCAGCTGGCAACTTTTCATAGCAATGTGTAAAATAGATTGAATTTACTACCTGTGATTGGTTTTGGTGTTTGTGGGTACACTTCTTGTAGCTTGTGATGAGTGCTAATGAAAAAAATACAATGTATCCCTGTTGCTGAGGACTTTTTTTATTCCCCAAAATGAAAGAAAAAAAAAAAAAAAAAAAAAGGGACTGCTAATTTGTTTTCTTTTCAAGGCAGCTATTTTTTGTAAAACTAAAGGTAATTTACCAGTGGAACTCTCTTGCAGCTATTTTGTGTTGTTCCTAACTTATTTGGTGAATATGGTACCTGTGAATTACCCAGTGATGCTTTTGTTTAATAAACAGCAGTTAAGGGCTATACTGGCTTGTTCATTCATTTGTAAATATGATGCTCCAGCAAAGTCAGTAACAAGTGTCCCTGCTTAATTCTTCTGCTGTGCATGGTGCAGACTTTAGAGACTGTGATCAACAAGAGCAAATTCACTCTGATGTCTCGCCTATCTAGTCAGCTTTGTTGTTTGTACATGCTTATAAGATAGATTACTCCTTCTGCAGAAACAGATCTGTAGATGCATTTTAAAGTGTTACATAAGCCTTCAGTATCTTTCTGTTTCTGTCTCCCGAATTTCTGTTGGGAGACTTAGTAGAGATTCTGGCTTTTCTGTAAATATTCTTCAAAGAACTCTGCAGAGCAAAGTATGCTTCACGCCTGTGCCACGGGATCCATCCTAGGGTGCTGAGAGAGCTGGCAGATGAGCTGGCCAAGCCACTCTCCATCTATCAACAGTCCTGGCTCACTGGAGAGGTCACCAAAGACTGGAAGCTGCCAATATGGTGCCCACCCACAAGAATGGCCAGCAGGAGGAATCAGGAAATTACAGACCTGTCAGCCTGACCTCAGTGCCAGGCAAGGTGATGGAACAGGTCATCTTGAGTGCCATCATAAAGCACCTACAGGATGGCCAAGGGATCAGGCCCAGCCAGCATGGGTTTAGAAAGGGCAGGTCATGCTCACAAAAGCCACAAAATCATTAGGAGCTTGAGGGAATTAATAGGTCTTAAGTCCCTAAGGAGCATCACCTGGGGCCTTCAGCCACCTGTTACCTATAGGCATGTTTCACCTCAGCCCAGAGCTATTGGTCCTCATCTGACCTATACTGTAGCAATGTTGATCTGCATCTCTGCCTACTGGATGGACCTCAGATACATAATGTAGGTGGCCCATCTGCTGGATGAATTTTTTGGAGCTGTGGGACAGAGTGGCTGGAAAGCAGCCAGGAAGAAAGGGGCTGGGGGTACTGATAGATAGTAGGCTGAAGATGAGCCAGCAGTGTGGCCAGGTGGCCAAGAGAGCCAATGGCATCCTGGCCTGCATCAGGAACAGTGTGGCCAGTAGGTCAAGGGAGGTTATTCTTCCCCTGTACTCAGCACTGGTCAGACCACACCTTGAGTACTGTGTCCAGTTCTGAGCTCCTCAATTCAAGAGAGATGTTGAGGTGCTGGAATGTGTCCAGAGAAGGGCGACAAAGCTGGTGAGGGGCCTGGAACACAAACCCTATGAGGAGAGGCTGAGGGAGCTGGGGTTGTTTAGCCTAGAGAAGGGGAGACTCAGGGGTGACCTCATTGCTGTCTACAACTACCTGAACGGAGGCTGTAGCCAGGTGAGGGTTGGTCTCTTCTCCGAAGCAACCAGCAACAGAACAAGGGGACACAGTCTCAAGTTGTGCCAGGGGAAGTATAGGCTGGATGTTAGGAGGAAGTTCTTCCCAGAGAGAGTGATTTGCCATTGGAATGGGCTGCCCAGGGAGGTGGTGGAGTCACCATCCCTGAAGGTGTTCAAGAAAAGCCTGTCTGAGGCACTTAGTGCCATGGTCTAGTTGACTGGCTAGGGCTGGGTGCTAGGTTGGACTGGATGATGTTGGAGGTCTCTTCCAACCTGGTTGATTCTATGAGATATTTACAGTAGATACAGTTATATACAGAAATATACAAGGTAAAAGGTAATACAGAAACACAACAGCCCTCTCAGAAACCTGGTCCCCAGGAGGGGCTCTCAACCACCTCTTCACCTTCCTCCTACCCCTCTCAACTTTACCCAGTTCCAAGGAAGAATGGAGGGTCGGCCAGGGGGTTAGGAAGCGAAGTGGATTGGCCAAAGAAAAACAGAGAATGCGGTTAGAGAGAGATGCAGCCTGGAGCTTCCCAGCAGCAGAAGGACCATATCTATGTTTTTAATTTCTTGTTCTTATACATCTCAGTAAGCCTATGAAGGAAGTAGGCATCACCATTGTTTTCCTTTCACAGCCTGTAATCTGGTTCTTCTCACCAAAACATTCTAGCTAGCTTCAAATTTGCACACTGACCATGGTGACCTAGCTGGCTGCTCCTCCATCACAATGTATTTGTTCACCTGAAGAGTCTGAAGAGAAGGCCATTAATTCAGCATGGAAAATGGCAGAGTTTCCATCTTCCAGTATCCTCCCTAGTATTGGTGGTGTCAGTGAACACCATAGAAGGCTGCTATTTTCCTGCTGTACTCTCCAAAAGGATAAAGTATTATCTTAAATGTGAGAGGCTGGAAAAAATAATAGCTGCCTTTAGCTTCTCTGTTTCAGAAAAGTATTAAACATTTATGGGAATTTCTCCTGTCAGTGCTGTTTAGTGAATAGCTCTGAAGTTTCATCACCAGATATGTGTCAGAGTGCTGGGATGTAACAAAGATTTGAGTTTTAGAAATCTGCAGTGTTTGCATCAATCGCCTGCAACAGGTCTCGAAAGCAAGTTTTAAAGCACGAAGTTTGAAACAATCATTGTGCAGAAACACTGATACAATGGCAAAGAATCATAAAGTCATAGAATCAACCAGGTTGGAAGAGACCTCCAAGGTCACCCAGTCCAACCTAGCACCCAGCTCTGTCCAATCAGTTAAGGTGGTGGAGTCACCATCCCTGGAGGTGCTCAAGAAAAGCCTGGCTGAGGCACTTAGTGCCATGGTGTAGTTGATTGGATAGGGCTGGGTGCTAGGTTGGACTGGATGATCTCAGAGGTCTCTTCCAAATTGGCTGATTCTGTGACTCTATGATTTTAACTATCTCTCTTTGAGCCAAAACAAAACAAAACAGGCAAACAAAAAAAGATGCACACACGTTTTACAAAGATCAGGTTTCTAGAAACAGGGTATGGTTGTTTTTCCAAGGATTTTTTTTGTTTGGGTTTTCTTTCATGTCCATGGTCAAGGAGAGGTCTGGTTACTGTAGAAGTAGAACATATGAAGCAGTAGTCACTAAATACTGGACAAGGCTGGGTGAATGAAGAATGAATGCATAACTTTCCTCTTTACTGCCATTCTTGGTATCTGTCCATAAACCAATAATGTATGCATTGCTTTTGATTAATAAGTCTTCCATCTGCAATTGCTAAACCATCTGTGAATTATATATCCAGAACAGCCCAGATCATCTGCTCTTTTGAGCTGATAACCTGAGTATTGCTTTCAAATAAATGTTTAGGTTTAGATGGACTATGGTACTCTTGCTTAACACAGACCTTCAGCTTCTAACAATGAAGCACTGTTAAGGACCTATCTGCGAGGAAATATGCAAACCATTACTGAAGACAGTGGTCCAGATTGCACTGCTTAAGTACAATATTTTTCATGAATATGTTCTTCCCTCTCCAAGCTCTCAAATTTGTCTGTGCCCTGGCCAGTAGGATGAGGGAGGTTATGCTTCCCCTGTACTCAACACTGGTCAGGCCACACCTTGAGTGCTGTGTCCAGTTCTGGGCTCCTCAATTCAAGAGAGATGCTGGAGTGCTGGAATGTGTCCAGAGAAGGGTGACAAAGCTGGTGAGGGGCCTGGAACACAGCCCTGTGAGGAGAGGCTGAGGGAGCTGGGGTTGTTTAGCGAAGAGGAGGCTCAGAGGTGACCTCATTGCTGTCTACAACTATGTGAAGGAAGGTTTTAGCCAGGTGGGGGTTGGTCTCTTCTCCCAGGCAACCAGCAATAGAACAAGGGGACACAGTCTCAAGTTGTGCTGGGGGAAATAGAGGCTGGATGTTAGGAGGAAGTTCTTGCCAGAGAGAGTGATTTGCCATTGGAATGGGCTGCCCAGGGAGGTGGTGGAGTCACTGTGCCTGGAGGTGTTGAAGCAAAGCCTGGATGAGGCACTCAGTGCTATGGTCTAGTTGACTGGCTAGGGCTGGGTGCTAGGTTGGACTGGATGATCTTGGAGGTCTCTTCCAATCTGGTTGATTCTATGATTCTATAAAAATTTATTTACCATTGCTGCCTTCAGGACAAAACAATTTGCTTTGCTGCATCTCTGTGTCCATGAAGTGAGATCAGCCCAGAAAATGTTAACTGTGTGTTCTAATAACATCAAGTAATATTTTGAAATTTCTTCCTAAATATTTTTTAAGGAAATAAGGATATGTTTCTTTTAAAACCTTTCCAGAGTGGAAACAAGACTTTATATAAAGGTCAGGATCTCAGTCTCAAATACAAACTGAACTATTGCCCTGGGGTTTGAAGAAAAACATTGAATTAATTAATTTTGCTTGTTAGCTCCAAAGCTCAAAAAAAATAATCTTCCTGTATCATTCCCCTCTAGGTCCTTGAGTAGGAGAACCTTTGCTGAAGCTCCTATCTGAGTCAGGATCTCAAACAAGTTCATGGGAACACAGGGCAGGGCAGTCGTCCATAGTAATCCTGACAAATTTTGCAAGCACAGAACAACATCCTTATGTCTGTGGTCTCCCAAAGGCAAGTCTGAGCAACTGGAATGATGTTAAATATGAAGGTGGTGTAATACAAAGCAGAGTGACTAACTGAAGCTGAGCTAGTAGCTTTGAGAAATGTTTCTGTAATGTTTTGCCATATGAAACTTCCTCTCTCCACCCACTTTCCTCTTTTGAAATTATATCCTTTTTATTAATTGCAGCCTTCTACTATGTATACCCACTTGATGGCAGCATCTGAACACAGAACTCTTTGAATCTCTGCAAGCTCTCTACCCTGCATGTTTTCTGTTTGGAAGTTTGTAACCCATCCCCAGTAACTGGTTATGGGGAAAGGGCAATAAGGGAGACCATGAACATGCCCCTGGTTCTTTGCTGCTAGCTAAACACTGCCTGTCACCTGATAACCTGCAGCAAAACCAAACCCACATCTGCATTGTTAGAGAAATTCAGCAGAGTTTCCCCACCAGAATTGCTGGTCTCCTCTGGAGTTAGAGACCTGACAACTACAAACCCATGGGGTTAATGATACTTCTGGAAAGGTTACTGCAACAAGAATGCCTGGGTTGGCTCTTCTGCATAATACATGAGAATGTGCATGTCACAGAATCATAGAATCAACCAGGTTGGAAGAGACCCCCAAGATCATCCTGTCCAACCTATCACCCAGCCCTAGCCAGTCAACTACACCATGGCACTAAGTGCCTCAGCCAGGCTTTGCTTCAACACCTCCAGGCACAGCGACTCCACCACCTGCCTGGGCAGCCCATTCCAATGCCAGTCACTCTCTCTGGCAAGAACTTCCTCCTAACATCCAGCCTATACTTCCCCCAGCACAACTTGAGACTGTGTCCCCTTGTTCTATTGCTGGTGGCCTGGGAGAAGAGACCAACCCCCACCTGGCTATTATTGAGTAGTGTTGGATTTTGGTGTGCTACCTGTGGCACAAAAATTGTATCCATTTGTCTAACTCACACATGGCTTTTGACAGACCAACACAAATAGTATGCACTTTATAAACAGAACTGTATGGATGAAGACAGTTTAAATAAGCAGTCAGTGAGAGAAAATTAAGAAGGAAAGGAAGTCCAAGAAAATGTTTTGTACATATTCAAGTAAATGAAAAGGTTCTGACATGCTCCTAGCCTATACCATTTTACTCCTGTTCTTTTTTTCAACCCTGAAGGATGCGTGCAGCAACTTTGTCAGTGATCTCATCCATTCTCATGCTCCCCACAAAAGTCTGATTTACCTGCCTCTGTCTTACCAACTTTCAAAGGTTTTCAAAGGAAAATGGGGAACATACATGTTTCCATTTTAATTTATTAAATGGCAGGCAGGAATCTCACAACTTGCTGAGAGTTGTGCATCTACAACATTGCCAACACAGAATAGTTAATATCTTGACAAGCTAAATAAATGTGGAATTCATTGCAGTTATTGTGTTCTACCTTCCAGTGCTTATATTACTGGAAGTATTTCAGGAGTTCTGCAACTTGTCATGGGGCAAGTATAAGCTTTTCAGGGATTTAAGCCTCAACCCTCACCTATGCCTGGTATTCTTCCTAAATAATGGGGCTTGGAGAACTAAGGAGATCTGACTGATCTTATGGCTGGGAACCTGTTTTCAGGGAGTGTTGGAGCAGTCCCTGTAGTTCTGAGCCCAAGAAAGAGTTAGTGATGCCTCCTTACTGAGGGAGAATAAAGATTGCCTTGAAGACAGAGATGAAAGTGTATGAAATTACACATGGGCTTATTGGTGGGAAAGAGCTGTAAAGGTGGAGTCCTGTCTGAAGGAGATATTCCTTAGACAACTGCAGGGCTGTTACACTGCTAACAGATAAGCTCATTAAGGAAGATTTCAGGTTGAGTTCTGTAGAGCACATGTGAGGTTGAGAGTTAAAAGTTGCAGCTTTACCTTACTTGCTCTTCACAGCTGCCTGCAGGACCAGTCCTGTCCTCCACTCTAGAAAGCTAGACTGGCTCAATGCTTTTGATGAGACTGCAACTGTTACCTAAGGAAGTTATCTTCCTTTGAATATCAGCCATTTTCACATTTCACTCATTACTAACCAGATCCTGCACTGAACTGGGCTAGGAGATTGTAATTTTTCTATCCTACAGGCAATATTTTCACCCCCAAAAAAGTACTGATCAGTGGAAAAGGGTGAAGAAAAAAAAAATCAAGCTGTCCCCTGGCCTCAAGCTTTTCTCCTCCAGAGAAGTTAACAAGAAGGTTGGCTCCACTGGCCAAACTGCAAAACTAAATGTGACATACAAATGGCCTTTCCAGTAGCTCTGTCCATTTCCTAAGTAGGGAGATCCAGAGTTATCATGTCCATTGATACCCTTTGCAGAAGTATGACCCTGGGAGTAAAGGGGCTTATTTTGCACTATATACACATTACTGTCTCAAATCATCTCTCTTTGAAACTATGTGCCAATGTCTATTAAACGTGAATAAAAGCAGCCAAATAGAGGGGTGATAGATCACTTGGGAATGGAAGATCATGTCCACATCAATGCAGCCAAAATCCAGTAATAACTCAGGCAAAGGGCTTCGTATGTCCTACTTTGCAGAGGCAGAAAAAAATGGAGAATGAAAAGGAGAAATAGCCTAGTTGAAAGGAATGGTGAGTTGAAGGATTTGCTTTGAGGATGTGAAGTAAAACAGTGTGGTGGAATGGTCACCACAGAGCCTCAAGACAGAAGAGTAATGAAGGCCACCCAGTTAACCTGGAAACAATGAACCTCAGAGTCCTTGTCAGTCTGGCAGGCGTGACTAGCTTGAGGCAGGGGTGGAAATCTAAGTAGGTGGCACAGCTAGAAGATGACAAGAACTCAGGCTTTCTTCTTTTCCTCTGCCCACCCTGAGATGGTCTGGTTAGATTTGTGATACTGCTCACAGGCAGCAGGGTATGTGTGACCACTACAAGATGGTGGGGAATTGGCTGTCCTGTCATGGGTTAGTCTCTAACATTCATCTCACAAGTTGAAGAGGTAGAAAGTGAGTAGGATGAAATAGGACTGATGGTAGCTTCTGCTTATTCAGCAAAGACCAGCCTAAATTCTTGAGATGTTGATGGGCTGTCTGTAGCCTGCTGATGCCTATAGCTATGCAAAACCAGTGTTGTTTGGTTGGGTGGGAACATGATGTAATTCTTTCAAAAAAACCCACAGCTGTAGCTTAAAAGGATCTTTTACTGATTGTTTTTCCCTCCAGTCTTTGGAAGAACTTGATGTAGAGGAGACAAAATGTTATTAAAGCCTGTGGTACAAATGTTGGAGCATTAAAATATCATCTTAAACATGTGTTCAGATGTATTCATGTAATAAACACTTGCATATGTTCTGTCTCTTGTGGGCAGTGCTGAGTTTGCAAACGAGTGAGTTTCCACTGAAAAAGTTCCAGCTCAGGCTGCCCACAAAGCTCTGCCCAGCCAATATTCGTGTTTCGTCTACAGAATCACATTTACCATAAAGCCTCAGTGAACCCAATCAGCTGGGTATAATACCTGTCTTTTGCTGCCTCCAAATTTCCTTGTAAAAGACTTTAAAAAAAGAAAAAGAAAGGAAAAAAAAAAAAGAAAGAAAGAAATTAAAAAGGAGTAGTGTGAACATGGACAGCTCATGTGCTTGAATATTTGCAAGGTGCTTTAGCAGGCCATGGTTGTGGCAGTGAGCAGTGCCATGACTAGATGGTGCACTTGCCATGTGGTATCTAGAAACTGCAGAGTGGTAATAGCTGCTCCTCAAACAGGTATTTGTGAAAGCTCCAGTAGTGATTCCTGTGTGCATGCCTGTCTTTGTCTTTGAAGCAGGATAATTTCAGCCATGGGATAAGTGGAAACGTTGAGATTTGAGCTCTGAAGCCATTACAAATGTATTCAGTAAATTAAGTGCAACCCCTTCCCCTTCAAAACCAGATAAACCCATCTACCTGCAACACACCACAGTACTTCTGTCCAATCAGCCAGCAAGCTTTATTCACTACTACCTGTATTGCCTGGTTGAAATTATAGTGTAAATAAGCCTACCTATACTGAAATATATCTGACAGTCCTCCTATACTGAAATTTATCTGATAATCCTCTTTCTAGGAGCCTATGCTGTGACTACAATTACAGTGGCTGATGCAAATCATCCACATTCAGGTTTCCTAAGCTCAGAATCTAGCTCAGACTAACATTAAATTTCAATGACAAGAGCCCAGCTTTGTTTCTAAGAATCAGAGGAGATTGTTTCTTCTGCTTTGTATTTTAAAACAATCATCCTGCATCCAGTTCTGGACCCCTATTGTAGGAGGGATGTGGAGATGCTGGAGCATGTCCAGAGAAGGGCCACAAGGATGCTCAGAGGGCTGCAGCATCTCTCCTATGAGGACAGACTGAACAAGTTGGGGCTGTTCAGTCTGGAGAAGAGGAGGCTCCCAGGTGACCTTACTGTGGTCTTCCAGTATCTGAACGGGGCCTCCAAAAAAGCTGGGGAGAGACTTTTCAGGATATCAGGGAGTGACAGGACTAGGAGGAATGGAGCAAAGCTGGAGGTGGGGAGATTCAGACTGGACTTGAGGAGGAAGTTCTTCACCCTGAGAGTGGTGAGAGCCTGGAATGGGTTGCCCAGGGAGGTGGTTGAGGCCCCATCCCTGGAAGTGTTTAAGGCCAGGCTGGATGAGGCTGTGGCCAGCCTGATCTAGGGGTAGGGTGTCCCTGTCCATGGCAGGAGAGTTGGAACTAGATGATCCTTGTGGTGCCTCCTAACCCTGACTGATTCTATGATCTAATGATTGTGTTGAAGCATAGTGCTATTATGCTGAGAGTTGCTCGTGTCCTTTTCACGTGAGTTTTATTGGGCTGTCCTGAATTTCTAATTATTATCACAATAGCTAAAAGAACAAGTGTGAGGGGAGCAAGCAACAAGTTTACTGGAAACAACCATGCCAGAGAGATGTCAAGCATTTTAAAAGGAGAAGTACAAATCAGAGAGCAGCCCTCCTAAACTCTCAGAGCTTCTAGTCTAAATATATACTCTCAGAGATAATAAGTTATTGTGTCTTAATTGGCCTTGGTTGCAGGCTACATGGAGCTGCCTATGCTGGAGGAAATAAAAAAGTCATTTGAGTTGTTTTGTCTTTCAGTTTCAGTGAACTCCTGATGCCTTGTGTTTGCTGTGAGCTGACAGCTGTGCACCATTACAGGATACAGCTGGCCACGTTGATCTCTTATCCTGGAGGAGCCTGTAGGTCTCTGTGCCCGGAGTATGAAGGACCTGAGACCCTTTGAATTCCTTCCCGTGTCAGAGATAGGCATTTTAAGACTGTTAGACTGAAAAGCTTCATAATGTTTATTCAAAGCCCATCTGAAGTCCTTGCTCCCAAAAAAAGCAAGTGAAAAAAAAAAATACACTTGCACTTTGATTCCATTTCTGTATCTCTGTGTATGTCTGAATGCAGATTTCAGGATGAAGCTCCAACTCAGAAATGAGAACTGCAACTGAAGCCATAGAGGGCCATCAGGTCGCATTCTCATTTGACACTACATTCTTCCCAAAGTTCAGTGAGCATATTGTATGTTAACTGGGATGTGTAAGCTTAATACTTCAGCAGAACAGTGTGCATCGCACATATGGTAAACTTGTTTTGCCTTGGCACACAGCTGTCAGGGCAGCTTGCAAGGTTTGTCGGGAGCAGTTCTTTCATTCTATCCAAAGGGTCAGATTTTTTTTCAACAAGTGCACTCTATAGAGTCAATTTCTGCTTGTCAGATAGAATTTTGACAGGAGGGAACAAAAAGGGTGCTGTGAATTGCTCTCTTTTGTTCATGCTGAAAAGTGTAACTGAACTGATTTAGTAAAACATAAAAAGAAGTACCAACTTCTCTTTGAAACAGCATTGCTGAAGAGTTAGGCTTGATGAATTGTATCATTCTGGATTCTCTTCAGGACAACTAAATTGTTAACACTTAAGAGCAGTGAAGGAGGGTTAAAGATTTTTCTTGGATGCAAGTACTGTAGGAGGATTTACCACCAAAGTCACCTCAGGCTGCTTGGTAGGATACATTTAGGTTTTGAACTCTTTTTCCTATGAGAAACACAGATGTAATTTTTTTGTTTGTTTCATTTCTACCAAATAGAAACATGTCCAGCCTAAGCATAAGATTGACTTTTATAACCCACACATTAATATACACTGATTTTGACTCTCACTCTGAATTCTGTTCTGAGGTCTTTTCAGAAGAAGTGCTTTGATTAACATCACCTAATTTCTTTCTGTACTCCTGTGGCAGGTAAGTATTTTCATTTTCCTCAAAATTAAAGAACCACTGCCTTGCCAAGGTGCTGTGTTCTGGATCAAATTTCTCCCACCAGGGCCCTAGAAAGGTCTTCTGCCTTGGTACCCTCCTTTTCCATGGGCTTGGTTTGCTCTGTGAATGATACAGCAGTTGTAAGTAAGCTACTGACTGTCCTCTGTGGGAAAAAAGTCAGTCTTGATCACTCTCTGTCTTCTACTTAAAGGTGCTGCTTTACTCGGTGCTTCTTGACCTATTGAAAGACATTTGTTCCAGGGCAAAGCTCTGAAAAGATATTTCAGAAGTATAATTCCTGGTTGTCCCCTTTGTATACTAGCTTTGTGTCTGTGGTCCGGTGGTTAAATGTACTGCACAACAACCAGTGCTATTGCTTGCAGCTGAGTAAACCCTACTTACACTTACTAAACCAAATGAAATAGCATTATGTTTTCAAGCAAGGATATAGACTTTGCTAGCATAAAATAGTCAAAGGGTAGTCAATGATATGTGTGTTTACCAGTGCAGGAGCGAATTTGAGCTGGTAAAGCATATGTGCTGAGGAGGCTGAAGAAACAGAAGGTTTCACAGGGGCAGGGAGGTTACTTTAACTGTCATGTTATGACAGCCTGTGTGCATTACTTTTCTGAGCGTGGCCCTTTGTTCTAGTGCCTTGCTGTATGTGTTAAGTCCTACGTAGCACTGAAGATCTGTAGACTCAGAGCAGAGCAAAGAAATAAACTCCACCATGCAGTGTCAGGCTCAGCATTAACCTGCACACTCAGGCGAGCGTGGAGTGGGCAGTCAGCTGCACTGGGAGAACAGAGTAGCTCTGTCAGCCCAGTGCTGCCCTCAAGGCTATGAACTCGGGTTTTTAGGTCAAAGCAGCAATGCAACTGACAGAGCTGTGGCAGTTCTGCTTTCAGAGCCCAGGCAGTCAGCACCAGTGCTCCCTCACTCCACTGGGTATTGCGAGTTGATGTGGACCAACTGACCTCAAGATCAGGAGAGACCAGGCTTCTTTGAATATTTCATTCTAAAAGATTGCCTACTGAATCTAAGGGAAAAGGAGTGAAAGGTCAGCAAAAACCTTCAGTTCATCCTCACGTTCACATTCAGTTGCCCTATCCTCCCTCTCTACAATTTTATCATTTAAAAGTAAACTAAGCCAGTAATAAATCTGAAAACATGTGACAAAACTGTTCACAGGTACTGGTATAATGGAAAATGCAAAGTAAGAGATGTCTGTTTTGACTGCCAGTAGGCTGCCTTTATCTACGTGATAAGACTTAAATTGTGCAAGTTGGGAGGAAAGTGTGTTTCTCACTGTGTGAAAGCAGCAGATGTTGGTGGAACAGAACACTCCTGAAGAAAAAAGACTCGCCTTTGCTTAACAGCTTTGCAGAAGGTCTTTGGGGAAGGAAAGGGGGAAATTATCTCAGATACGACATCTATATGAAAACATGTCAAGGGACTGAATAGTATGGTACAAATCCTACTGCATGGCTGGATGTTGCCCTAAACACAGCAAAGACAGAATTTGGTTCTACACCCTTCTTTAGTCCACTCATTCATTTGAGTTCATTATGTAGGATCAAGACCTTTGTTAGTGCCTGCTTTCTTCGAGAGTAACTCTTTTGAACTGCACACAAAAATAAATGTATGTTACTAACAGGTAAAGTTTTCAACAATGCTAGGGAGAAAGGAAGGACGGGAGGGAGAAAGGAAGGAAGGGAGGGAGAGAACGAGAGAGAGAGAGAACGAGAGAGAGAACGAGAGAGAGAGAACGAGAGAGAGAGAGAACGAGAGAGAGAGAGAACGAGAGAGAGAGAACGAGAGAGAGAGAACGAGGCAGAGAGAACGAGGGAGAGAACGAGAGAGAGAGAACGGGAGAGAGAACGGGAGAGAGAACGAGAGAGAGAGAACGAGAGAGAGAGAACGGGAGAGAGAGAACGAGAGAGAGAGAACGGGAGAGAGAGAACGAGAGAGAGAGAACGGGAGAGAGAACGGGAGAGAGAGAACGGGAGAGAGAACGGGAGAGAGAGAACGGGAGAGAGAGAACGGGAGAGAGAACGGGAGAGAGAGAACGGGAGAGAGAGAACGAGAGAGAGAACGGGAGAGAGAGAACGGGAGAGAGAGAACGGGAGAGAGAACGGGAGAGAGAACGGGAGAGAGAGAACGGGAGAGAGAACGGGAGAGAGAGAACGGGAGAGAGAGAACGGGAGAGAGAGAACGGGAGAGAGAGAACGGGAGAGAGAGAACGGGAGAGAGAGAACGGGAGAGAGAGAACGAGAGAGAGAGAACGGGAGAGAGAACGGGAGAGAGAGAACGGGAGAGAGAACGGGAGAGAGAACGGGAGAGAGAACGGGAGAGACAACGGGAGAGAGAGAACGGGAGAGAGAACGGGAGAGAGAGAACGAGAGAGAGAGAACGGGAGAGAGAGAACGAGAGAGAGAGAACGGGAGAGAGAGAACGAGAGAGAGAGAACGGGAGAGAGAGAACGGGAGAGAGAGAACGGGAGAGAGAGAACGGGAGAGAGAGAACGGGAGAGAGAGAACGGGAGAGAGAACGGGAGAGAGAACGGGAGAGAGAGAACGGGAGACAGAACGGGAGAGAGAGAACGGGAGAGAGAGAGCGGGAGAGAGAGAACGGGAGAGAGAGAACGGGAGAGAGAGAACGGGAGAGAGAGAACGGGAGAGAGAGAACGGGAGAGAGAGAACGGGAGAGAGAGAACGGGAGAGAGAACGGGAGAGAGAGAACGGGAGAGAGAACGGGAGAGAGAGAACGGGAGAGAGAGAACGGGAGAGAGAGAGCGGGAGAGAGAGAACGGGAGAGAGAGAACGGGAGAGAGAGAACGGGAGAGAGAGAACGGGAGAGAGAGAGCGGGAGAGAGAGAACGGGAGAGAGAGAACGGGAGAGAGAGAACGGGAGAGAGAGAACGGGAGAGAGAACGGGAGAGAGAGAACGAGAGAGAGAGAACGGGAGAGAGAGAACGGGAGAGAGAGAGCGGGAGAGAGAGAACGAGAGAGAGAGAACGGGAGAGAGAGAACGGGAGAGAGAGAGCGGGAGAGAGAGAGCGGGAGAGAGAGAACGGGAGAGAGAGAACGGGAGAGAGAGAACGGGAGAGAGAGAACGGGAGAGAGAGAACGGGAGAGAGAGAACGAGAGAGAGAGAACGGGAGAGAGAGAACGAGAGAGAGAGAACGGGAGAGAGAGAACGGGAGAGAGAGAACGGGAGAGAGAGAACGGGAGAGAGAGAACGGGAGAGAGAGAACGGGAGAGAGAGAACGGGAGAGAGAGAACGGGAGAGAGAGAACGGGAGAGAGAGAACGGGAGAGAGAGAACGGGAGAGAGAGAACGGGAGAGAGAACGGGAGAGAGAGAACGGGAGACAGAACGGGAGAGAGAGCGGGAGAGAGAGAGCGGGAGAGAGAGAACGGGAGAGAGAGAACGAGAGAGAGAGAACGGGAGAGAGAGAACGGGAGAGAGAACGGGAGAGAGAGAACGGGAGAGAGAACGGGAGAGAGAGAACGAGAGAGAGAGAACGGGAGAGAGAGAACGGGAGAGAGAGAGCGGGAGAAAGAGAACGAGAGAGAGAGAACGGGAGAGAGAGAACGGGAGAGAGAGAACGGGAGAGAGAGAACGGGAGAGAGAGAACGGGAGAGAGAGAACGAGAGAGAGAGAACGGGAGAGAGAGAACGGGAGAGAGAGAACGGGAGAGAGAGAACGGGAGAGAGAGAACGGGAGAGAGAACGGGAGAGAGAGAACGGGAGACAGAACGGGAGAGAGAGAGCGGGAGAGAGAGAGCGGGAGAGAGAGAACGGGAGAGAGAGAACGGGAGAGAGAGAACGAGAGAGAGAGAACGAGAGAGAGAGAACGGGAGAGAGAGAACGAGAGAGAGAGAACGAGAGAGAGAACGAGAGAGAGAACGGGAGAGAGAGAACGGGAGAGAGAACGGGAGAGAGAACGGGAGAGAGAACGGGAGAGAGAACGGGAGAGAGAACGGGAGAGAGAACGGGAGAGAGAACGGGAGAGAGAACGAGAGAGAGAGAACGGGAGAGAGAGAACGGGAGACAGAACGGGAGAGAGAGAACGGGAGAGAGAGAGCGGGAGAGAGAGAACGGGAGAGAGAGAACGGGAGAGAGAGAACGGGAGAGAGAGAACGGGAGAGAGAGAACGGGAGAGAGAGAACGGGAGAGAGAACGGGAGAGAGAGAACGGGAGAGAGAACGGGAGAGAGAGAACGGGAGAGAGAACGGGAGAGAGAGAACGGGAGAGAGAACGGGAGAGAGAGAACGGGAGAGAGAGAACGGGAGAGAGAGAACGGGAGAGAGAGAGCGGGAGAGAGAGAACGGGAGAGAGAGAACGGGAGAGAGAGAACGGGAGAGAGAGAGCGGGAGAGAGAGAACGGGAGAGAGAGAACGGGAGAGAGAACGGGAGAGAGAGAACGGGAGAGAGAACGGGAGAGAGAGAACGAGAGAGAGAGAACGGGAGAGAGAGAACGGGAGAGAGAGAGCGGGAGAGAGAGAACGAGAGAGAGAGAACGGGAGAGAGAGAACGGGAGAGAGAGAACGGGAGAGAGAGAACGGGAGAGAGAGAACGGGAGAGAGAGAACGGGAGAGAGAGAACGGGAGAGAGAGAACGAGAGAGAGAGAACGGGAGAGAGAGAACGAGAGAGAGAGAACGGGAGAGAGAGAACGGGAGAGAGAGAACGGGAGAGAGAGAACGGGAGAGAGAGAACGGGAGAGAGAGAACGGGAGAGAGAGAACGGGAGAGAGAGAACGGGAGAGAGAACGGGAGAGAGAGAACGGGAGACAGAACGGGAGAGAGAGCGGGAGAGAGAGAGCGGGAGAGAGAGAACGGGAGAGAGAGAACGGGAGAGAGAGAACGGGAGAGAGAGAACGAGAGAGAGAGAACGAGAGAGAGAGAACGGGAGAGAGAGAACGAGAGAGAGAGAACGAGAGAGAGAACGAGAGAGAGAACGAGAGAGAGAGAACGAGAGAGAGAACGGGAGAGAGAACGGGAGAGAGAGAATGGGAGAGAGAGAACGGGAGAGAGAGAACGGGAGAGAGAACGGGAGAGAGAACGGGAGAGAGAACGGGAGAGAGAGAACGGGAGAGAGAACGGGAGAGAGAACGGGAGAGAGAACGAGAGAGAGAGAACGAGAGAGAGAGAGAATGAGAGAGAGAGAGAACGAGAGAGAGAGAACGAGAGAGAGAGAGAATGAGAGAGAGAGAGAATGAGAGAGAGAGAGAGAGAAGAATAGGTAGGGAGGAAGAAAGGTGGGGAGGAAGAAACCCTATCCATTCAGCTGGGAATGTTATATCAGCTACTGTCATTGGTTTTGGACTTAATCTTGCAAACCTTTGTGCTGGTGCTGTAGGAAGAGAACAGCAGTTTGGACATCCACAAACTGAACTGAACCCTTCCTTTGAACTTCATCTGATTTTTTTTTTTTCCACATCCTTATGTTCTCTTTTGGTGCAAGAGATATTGGAGAAGAAAATTAAGACCACGAGTTGGTATCTTAGATTTCAATCATGCTCTTGTGGACCAGAGATTTGGATGACTATCCAAGCATCTGGAAGTTTCCTAAAAGCCTAAAAGGTTTTAAAGATGGTTTCTGATGGATTGCACTGTCTTCTATAAATAACAGCATCATCTGTGTGCGTGTATAGCTGCACACATACCAGTCACGCCAAGGCTACCTGCAAACAGGTGTCAATGATCCAGTTATTTATTGTGTCATTTTCTTTTTCATTTGCAAAAAAAAAAAGTCTCAGATTGACTGTGTTTCCATAGAGTCATTTCTTTTGCTGGATAAAGAGACAAACATTTTCTTTTGCTCTAACATTGGGCTTGAACATTTGTTGAGAAAGGGGCAATGGCTTACTGGGAGTTGTACTTAGAAAGCATACATATGCAATGAACAAAAATAATCTATGCTAATGACAACTGCTCTTGTAAGAAGAATTTGAGGTACATGTGGCTGTTTCTGCACTCCCTATCTCATTCTATTTAAAACTCCCCAGCAATATGTTCATCCTCTGGACAGAGGGAGAGGACTGACATTATCTAGGAAAGTGGCAGTTATCTGATTTCACTGACATTTACTGAACAGCAGAATCACAACAAAACTCGGGTGAGAACTCTTTTGGCAGTTACTGCAGACATACTAATTCAGTGCCTAATACTGATGACACAGAACAGATTTTCCTGTTTGTGTTGCTGAAACTTCAAAACCAACTTAGAGCTGAGCCTCTTCTCGTTGGTGTATAACTGGTGAAACTTAGCCAGAGTGAAAAGGGCAAGTCTAGACTACCGGTTACAGACTTAAAATTAAGAGTAGACATACTGATTTTGTATATGAAGGAAAGTGTTCTGCTTTCATCTTACTAACAGTACATATAGTCTGTTTGCTTCTGCCCTGTTCCATAGGGAGAAGTCTGTCTCACATCAATGCAACTTTATCCTCTAGCTGGCCAGGTGAGTAAAACTGCAGGCAGAAACTGCCAGGAACAACAACACACACAAGCTGTCTGCCCCTTTACACTGGTGGATCTTCATGCACAGAAGGTCACAGACCAAGTCTTAAGCCTTGGCTCTCTTGTCCTTTATCTAAGACTAGCCCAAAATAAGTTTGTTAAGATTACAGTTTAAATATTCCTATTTGTTTCTTGAATCTAAGAGTGGAAAGCTCCTTGAACTGATAGCAACATAAAACCAAACAACACGTCCTTTCCTGTTACCCTACTCAGTTCTGTTCCACAGCACCCACAGACCAGCTTCCTTCTCGCTGGGGATGCCCTAAGTGATTTTGGGAATTCACAGCAGTCAGTACAAGATAGGTGGAGAAACAGCAGACACATTACATCCCAAGCAACTTTTTAAAGAGCTGCTACGAGAAGGAACATAAGAGCTGTGAGAAGGACTGGAGAGTAATACAGTGGCATGCGGAATTGACTGAAGCAAATTACTGAAGCTTGATAGCCAGAAACCCCAAATGTATGGAGTGTTCCAGGGAAAGGCAGGAAATCTCCTTCTGTCACCCCAGTTCATACAATGAGAAATTCTAGGTGTAACTCCTGAAGGCTGAGCTCTTGCAAAACTGCAAATCTTCTGTCATAAACTCAGACTAGAAATGTACTTGGTAATGTGGAGCTATTTGTGCCATCTGGCAGCTGTCAGCTTTCTCTATTCACTTCCCCCCTGCTAATGCAAAACACAGAAACTGGACCATTTACATCTCACTGTATGAAAAAGGTTGGTGTTTAGAGGCTTTCTAAGGCCAAACCATTGCACTGTTCTGGTGCCTGCTATCTGGGCGCCCGTTGCAAACATTAATAACAACTTCTGCTGTTCTACAACAACTGTATATTCTCTCTTCCTCTAATATTCCTTTATGGCAGTGTGTCTTCCAAGAACATTGCACATATCCTCTTAAATACCTGATGTTCACCTTGTACCCTGCTTCAGAAGGATTTATAAAACAGCTGGTGTTTATCTCATAGCTATTTCCATTTTTAGCTGCAGTTTACTGACCTCCATCATTTTTATCATTTTATCTTCCTTTGTTCCAGAACACTTACAGCAATTCCCAATTCTTTTTTAGCCAGTGCTGACACTTTGCTATAAGCCACCTGTGATATGAAGTGATTAATTAGTTTGTTTTCCATTTGTGTTGTGTCCTGTAAAGAGATACACTAAGTCACAAAAGATCTTCAGGTGGTTGTTCAAAGATAGTGTCTTTCCTGGAGGGCAAAGCAGGGGCAGAGGCTTAAGGATAAGAAGGCATGGCAAGGCAGCAGGCAGCAGTAGTTGCTGTAAGTAGCTGGGAAGCTGCTCTGAAAGCAGAATGCTGAGAAGGCCACAAGCAGACAACAGGCAGACCCAAGTGCAGGGTTCTAAACTTTGGCCACAACAATCCCAAGCAGTGCTACAGGCTGGGGACAGACTGGCTGGAGAGTAGCCATGAAGAAAGGGAACTGGGGGTACTGGTAGATAGTAGAATGAACATGAGCCAGCAGTGTGCCCAGGTGGCCAAGAGAGCCAATGGCATCCTGGTCTGGATCAAGAACAGTGTCGCCAGCAGGACAAGGGAGGTTATTCTTCCCCTGTACTCAATATTGGTCAGGCAACACCTTAAGTCCTGTGTACAGTTCTGGGCTCCTCAATTCAAGAGAGATGTTGAGGTGCTGGAACATGTCCAGAGAAGGGAGACGAAACTGGTGAGGGGCTTGGAACACAAACCCTATGAGGAGAGGCTGAGGGAGCTGGGGTTGTTTAGCCTGGAGAAGAGGAGGCTCAGGGGTGACCTCATTGCTGTCTACAATTACCTGAAGGGAGGCTGTAGCCAGGTGGGGGTTGATCTCTTCTGCCAGACAACCAGCAATAGAACAAGGGGACACAGTCTCAAGTTGTGCCGGGGGAAGGATAGGCTGGATGTTAGGAGGGAGTTCTTCCCAGAGAGAGTGATTGGCATTGGAATGGGCTGCCCAGGGAGGTGGTGGAGTCACCGTCCCTGGAGGTGTTCAAGAGAAGCCTGGCTGAGGCACTTAGTGCCATGGTCTAGTTGACTGGCTAGGGCTGGGTGCTAGGTTGGACTGGATGATCTTGGAGGTCTCTTCCAACCTGGGTGATTCTATAGTTCTATGAAGGCACTCAGCATATTTGCAGATAGAATCATGCATGTTGGGTGAATTGTGAAACTTAGGCAAAGATTGGATATTTTAGTAGCAAAGCCACCAAAGGCAACATGGTTTATAAATTGCCTTTATTTGGTTGTGAACTAACTGTATGTCTAAAAGTAAAACATTAAAACTTTTCTTTTCTTTTCTTTTCTTTTCTTTTCTTTTCTTTTCTTTTCTTTTCTTTTCTTTTCTTTTCTTTTCTGAGATGAAAGGGTTTATTTCTTTGTTGTTTGAGGTGCAGACTATAGGTAAAATGTCCAGGTACACCTGCCTTAAAACTCTGGCTGCTGTGGGCATGAGCCTTCTTTGCTCTGCTAGAGTAAGCAAAGGTGTGATTTCTCTGGTGGCATTGACTACTGTACACTGGATGTCCACTCCATGCAATGTACCAGCATTCCAGTATAGCAATAAAAAACAAATCATGAGCAGCATGCTGGGCATGGACATTTTGATGCTGGGATCATTCCCGCCTACCAGAGATGCTCTGACTCTGTTCTCTGGAGGCAGCTCTAAATTCAAAGGCTTCTGATTTTCATAAAATGAATTAAAATCTTATGCATTTCATGGAGTGGCCTTACAGCACCTCTCTGCTCTGAGGTGCTCAGCTAGCCAGAGGGCCCAGCCCAAGGCACAACTGAGCTCACTCTAAAATGTAGCAGAAAAGGTAAATCTCACAGTAATTCTTTGTAGCTGTGCATTTCAGATGAGAGTAGGGTAGGGCAAATAAATCCCTTCTGCTTTTCAGCAGAAAGGTAAATTGGTGCATGAACCTTACCTTTCTGTAACTTTGTGCCTCTAGATTGGAACTAATGCTCATGAAGTAGTCCAGAGTGGTGAGATTTTCTGCATCAGATGTCACAGTGCTGTGAGCACGCATCGTAGGCAATTGGTTGCCAATTCCTACAAGAGTGCCAGCTTCAGAAACGAAAGATGTTGGTGGGGGTGCTGCTAACCACACATCTTACGTTCCAAAAAATAACATATTACCTGGGCGAAGTCCATCTGCTGAAGCTGTAAAAATTGTGAGCTCTCAAAGGCTATAACAAACCTCACTGTGGAAACTTGATTCTCCACTATTCAAAGAAATTTTTCCCTCTTCAGCACCTTGCCAAATGTCTATAAGGTTCTGGCTTTACAAATTTCTGGTTCTTTCTTGGTTTCATTTTACTTTTATCCTACTCCTCCAAGACCCTGGGTCATCTCTGCCTGTAGCCTTTCCTATTTTTCCATTTTTCACTGAATTCTGAGCAGCTGTTCTCTGAGTATTCCTGATTAATTGTAACCTAGCGAGATCTGTACTGTTTGACCAAGATCAGGGTCCCGTTGTGACACGCTGTAACAAAGTGGAGCACAAGATAGATCACTGTCCCCAAAGCATGCCATTGGAATGGGCTGCCCAGCCAGGTGGTGGAGTCATCGTCCCTGTTGGTGCTCAAGAAAAGCCTGGCTGAGGCACTTAGTGCCATGGTACTGTGTCCAGTTCTGGGCCCCTCAATTCAAGAAAGATGTTGAGGTGCTGGAACATGTCCAGAGAAGGGCAACAAAGCTGGTGAGGGGCCTGGAGCACAAATCCTATGAGGAGAGGTTGAGGGAGCTGGGCCTGTTTAGCCTGGAGAAGAGGAGGCTCAGGGGTGATCTTATTACTGTCTACAACTACCTGAAGGGACATTGTAGCCAGGTGGGGGGTGGCCTCTTCTCCCAGGCAACCAGCAATAGAACAAGGGGACACAGTCTCAAGTTGTGCCAGGGTAGGTATAGGCTGGATATTAGGAAGAAGTTCTTCACAGAGAGAGTGATTTCCCATTGGAATGGGCTGCCCAGGGAGGTGGTGGAGGCACTGTCCCTGGGAGTCTTCAAGAAAAGCCTGGCTGAGGCACTTAGTGCCATGGTCTAGTTGATTGGATAGGGCTGGGTGATAGGTTGGACTGGATGATCTTGGAGGTCTCTTCCAACCTGGTTGATTCTATGATTCTATGATCTAGCTGACTGGACAGGGCTGGGGGATAAGTTGGTCTGGATGATCTTGGAGGCATCTTCCAACCTGGTTGGTTGATTCTAACTACTAACTAACTACCATGTAAACAAACCATTAACAGAGTGAAGGACAAGGAAGTGGGAAGATCTCTGCGAGGTGGATAAGATTTGGTTTACAGTTGTGACTCAGGAAACAAGTTTGAGATGGATAATAAGAGCTGTGGTCTTACAGCCAGAGTCTGGTGGTGTAACCCCAGCCTTATCTGCTAGCATGGTGTGGTA
The DNA here is from genome assembly GCF_015220805.1 of Pogoniulus pusillus. Classification (NCBI taxonomy): domain Eukaryota; kingdom Metazoa; phylum Chordata; class Aves; order Piciformes; family Lybiidae; genus Pogoniulus; species Pogoniulus pusillus. The sequence goes on along the minus strand of NC_087264.1, from coordinate 12,682,685 downwards.
GGTTTATTAAGCATCCCCAGGGTTGGCTACATGCAGTATTATTTGAGGATATACTAGCTCTGATTCCAGGACTCATCTACAACACTCCTCTGTGATTGTTTCCTCAAAAGCAGAACTAAAAGAATTCGGCTCGATAGAAGTTATTTTATTCTGTTTCATATGCTACCTCCCAAGAATCTGTTCAGCTTGCTAAAAAATGAAGTTGCTACAGATGGATATTTCTTTCAATTACTGTAAAAACATGTAACAAAGCCTCTGGCATGCCAAGAACCAGGCATCAAAGCTCAAGAGCTTACATATTCTATTAAGTGGTTTAATATTGTAGGGAAGAACAGCAAAAAATACAGTATTTTGTCTCTCATGGCCTTCTTTGGGAGACCTCAGGGAACCAAAAGATTGCAGTTTTCCTGGTCTCCCTGCTCTAATATTAAACCACTTAATAGAATATGTAAGAACTTGAGCTTTGATGCCTGGTTCTTGGAATAGCAAATACAGTTCATACTGGTTTGATGATTTGGGGTGGTCTGTGGGAGATTACTTTCCCCTCCTGTTGAGAAACCACAGGAAATACAGGCCTGGCACACAGACTTTTCCTTTTCGTGTTGGGGTATAACTTACTGCTACTTTCCCTTGCACTACTACTTGTTACCTCTAAAAAACCCCCCACTTTTCACAGGGAATAGCTACAGCAAAGGTAGGTGAATAGGGTCAGAGTTCCTACTCTACAATATATGGACTTTTGGCCAAGAGAGCCAATGGCATCCTGGCCTGCATCAGGAACAGTGTGGCCAGGAGGACAAGGGAGGTTATTCTGCCCCTGTACTCAGCACTGGTCAGGCCACACCTTGAGTGCTGTGTCCAGTTCTGGGCCACTCAATTCAAGAGAGATGTTGAGGTGCTGGAACGTGTCCAGAGAAGGGCGACAAGGCTGGTGAGGGGCCTGGAACATAAACCCTATGAGAAGAGGCTGAGGGAGCTGGGGTTGTTTAGCCTGGAGAAGAGGAGGCTCAGGGGTGACCTCATTGCTGTCTACAACTATGTGAAGGGAGGCTGTAGCCAGGTGGGGGTTGGTCTCTTCTGCCAGGCAACCAGCAACAGAACAAGGGGACACAGTCTCAAGTTGTGCCAGGGGAGGTCTAGGCTGGATGTTAGGAGGAAGTTCCTGCCAGAGAGAGTGATTGGCATTGGAATGGGCTGCCCAGGGAGGTGATGGAGTCACCGTCCCTGGAGGTGTTCAGGAAAAGCCTGGCTGAGGCACTTAGTGCCATGGTCTAGTTGACTGGCTAGGGCTGGGTGCTAGGTTGGACTGGATGATCTTGGAGGTCTCTTCCAACCTGGTTGATTCTATGACTTTCTAATATGTGGACCTCTATGGAGCTGCAGACTGAGCCTCACATAGCACCAGAAAATTAAGGAAAGCTGACTACTGCCACAGACCTCAGGTAAACACATCATCTTAAATGTCAGAGGGAGCTGACCAAGAGGCCAGTTCATCACATCCCCATCTACTGATACTCTTCTGTGCTGACTGTGCATGTTTTAGAACTGGAGCAGGGAAAAGGCGCCCAAAAAAACTATATTATTTTAATATCTTTTTTTCCAGGGACACATGTATCCAAATTGGAGCTCAGCAAGAATAGGAAGTCTTGCTCCATGGGAAATTGTTTCAGACTTTGCTGGGAAAGCTGAGATGAAAAATAATACTAAATTTGGAAAGGTTCATTTTTTATTTTCTTCAGAGTCTTATTCATTGAGATTCATTTAAACACCAAAGAGGTGCTTTGCAAATTACTTTGTTGGCTCAAAGGTCTGAGACCCAGTGCCCAGATCCCCCAGGACAGATCTCCAGCCATGCACCATTCACATGATTCCCATGTTGTGCCATGTGGCTCGGAAGTAAATCAGGATATCATCAATGGAAAAAAAAAAGAATCATCTAACTTGAAAAGAAGAACACAGAAAAGGAGAAGCCTGGACAGCAAGTCCCAAATGCACTTCAGCAGAGACAATCCTGATGTAGCAAAGTACTTGATTAATATTGCTGCAGCCCTTACAGAGGTGTTGTTGGGCAACACAAAAATAAAACATAGCACTTTATTGGAACTAAATATTGTCAATCAGGTAGAAGGAGTCAGGGGAAGAGTGAAAAATAGACCAGTTTCAGTAAATGAAGTATTTAATTATCAATATCTTGAGCTATTCTCACAGAAGCATCTGCCTTTCTGAAATTTCAGCTCACTTTGACAGAAAATTGTTTTATCAGCCTATTTTCCAAAACTAAGCTCAAGAGACTTGCTCTAAAAAGTTTTAATAATGATTTCAATACTGTGTCTTTGGTCTGTCTCTCATTTTAAAGTTGGATTCTTCTCACTCTTACTGTTTTTATATCAGTATATTAGGCACTTGGACACCTAACGAAGACACAAATTAGTTGATGGTCTGTGTGGTGGAGGGGCTGCAGCCCCAAAACTGAGGCTTCTCTATGCCTCTACATGCCTGGACATGTTTTTCTGCCAGGACCCATGGCAGTAAACAGGTTGTGTAACACACACACACCCAGTCCGTGTACCCCTGGGGTCTGCCCAGGTGATCCCCTAATTGGGAGGGTCCAGGTAAACACCTACTGCCTATTAAGGTAAGGTTTTGGGCTTACTGCCAACCTGATTGGTCACTTTAGATGGCCAAATGAGCCACGAATCTAGGCTCAGAGTCTATAAAGAGAGGTGCAAAGGAGCACCATTCGTTCAGAGGGTTCAGAGTGTTCAGAGGTTCAGACTTAGAAGTTCAAGCTCAGCTCTCTGATCCACATAGCAGCACAGATCCGCTTGCATGGCCTAGATACAGGATCAGGTCCTCACTCACTCAGGCTCAGACCTTTTGAATTGATCTCAAGGCTCAGTTAAGCTGCCTGCGAGCCCTTTGAGAAGCAGAGCACATGCACACCTGCACTCCATACATATATGGGGAGCTGAGAGCCCCCTGCCTAATCCTAGAGCAGCCATACACACTGGCTTGCTATCCTGCATTTATCTACAGAGCTCAAGTCTCCCTGCAGCCCGGCATATACTGCTTGCCAGCTGCCCTGTAAGCCTGGAAAATCCGGACTCAGCAGACCTTCTAGACTGTCTGCTAACCTACAAACACAGCCTGCTAGCTGTGAGACTACTGTGCTAGAAGCTGCATGGACAAATCCTTCTCCTGCACCTGGAAATCCTGCCAGCTGATCATCCCTGGATGCACAGCATCCAGAAGCAGCAGCAGCACCAAGGCAGAGACCACTTCACACCAGGAGAGAAGGTCAGAGAAATCCTGTTTACCCCAGAGACTGGGAACACTTCTCATTCACCTGCAAGCTGGGACAGATTCCAGCTTCAACAGGACCCGAACACTGGGCACACGCTGTGACACAATCCCCAGAGGGTGATTGATTATTAATACTTAAGAGCAACACATTTAAGCAAGCTTTAACTCCTTTGTGAAATAAGTTACCTCTGTCTTAAGAGCAGACACAGTTTCAGCCCTTGCTGGGCAGACAGTATAGTTGTTAAGAGGCATTAAGCCTAAGGGAATCTTTCTCTCTGTCTATAGTTGTTGATAATTTGATATTTCCATTTAATAATCCAATCCCTGTAAATATATCCCAGCTGTTTTCATAACTTTGCACAAAGAACTTGATTACACAGTGGTCAGGGGTGGTACAGATTTGTAAATATTAATAAATAATTTCATAAAAAATTAATACCACCTCAAATTAATTTCTCACCTTCCCCTAATAAGGAAGGAATAAGAGAAATCCCCCTCCATAACAGTCTGAAAACATGCCCATCTCTTCTACTTTTACCAGCAGGAATAGCAAGCATTTCCCAAGTCTTGCACTGTCCCTCCACCAGCTCTACTCTGGCCTAAATGAATCTTTCTTAAAATGCATTGTGATTGCTACAATTAAATACTCTGGCTGTGTGCTAGATGTGGAAACATGTTCTTAAGCCTTGCTTCTAATTTTAGAATGAGTATTATGAGGAATTTCTATTCCTCCTTCATTTAAATGTGATTGAATAGCAGTAGGAGAGGCTATTGAAAGAGGTCACCAAATTACTGAGCTGAGCTTTGATAAACCTGTTTCCCTCATTAACATGAGGGGAAATCACTGTGAAATTTCTTTCCTTCCTTCTCCCAGCTGAAGTTTAGGCCAGTTCTTAGCTCGAGTGGGTATTAATTTGAAAAGGTTCTTAGCTGCACTATTGATTATATCAAATGAACCCAAACATTTAGAGCTTCACACACCATCTGTAGAGCTCTTTAAAAAAACCTTGTAGCTGAGTTCTTTTATATGCCAGAAAAACTGTTAAAATCTCAGATCACAGAATGGCTGAGGTTGGAATGAACCTCTGAAGGGTCATCTGGTTCAGCTCTCCTGCTCAAGCAGGGCCACTTCCCTGGAAGGCCACTATAAAGCCTCCTCAAAGCCTTCTCTTCTCTAGGCTGAAGAGCCCCAGCTCTCATAGCCTGTCCTCATAGCCAAGATGCTCCAGCCCTCTGAGCATCCTCATGTCCTTCCTCTGGACTCGCTCCAGCAGTTTGATGTCCTTCTTGTGTTGGGGGCTCCAGAACTGCACCACAATACTCCATATATGGATAGTTCTGGAGCTCTTTACAATTACTGTCTCAGCATGTTAATGAGTGAGCATGAACTTTTTAACCATAGCTTCAAAGCTTTTGTTTGCTTTATCTGCTTCTTAGACACACTAATACCTTTTAATAAAGCTTTGCAGTTCAAGATTATAGGTCTTTCATGGAGAAACCCTCAAAGCACTTCACAAATTCCATTCACAAAACCCCGTGGATAAAGATTAGCCTCATTGTAGAAAAGTGTTTCAATAATCCGCTTAAGGCAACTGTGGAGTACAACCCTCAAGTTCTTAATTTTAGCCCTTGTTCTAATAATTTTCTTTCACATCCTCATTTATTTTTCCTAAGGGAAAAATTCAAATGGCAAGTGATGTTAATTCATAAAATCTACAGAGGCAGGTTTGAAAGAACATTTGACAAGGCAGTATATGCTTTTTAGTATAAAACTGTGATGTTTCCAGAAAGCAGTTCTGACATGTCTGGACATCTCCTAAGTAAACTGCTCCAGTTCTCTTTTCTTTTGTAATCCTTATATGAAAATACAACTAGGGACGAAGTGGCTGGAAAGCAGCCAGGAAGAAAGGGGCCTGAGGGTTCTGACAGACAGTAGGATGAAGATGAGCCAGCAGTGTGCCCAGGTGGCCAAGAGAGCCAATGGCATCCTGGCCTGCATCAGGAACAGTGTGGCCAGTAGGACGAGGGAGGTTATTCTGCCCCTGTACTCAGCACTGGTCAGGCCACACCTTGAGTGCTGTGTCCAGTTCTGGGCCCCTCAATTCAAGAGAGATGTTGAGGTGCTGGAACATGTCCAGAGAAGGGAGACAAAACTGGTGAGGGGCCTGGAACACAGCACTGTGAGGAGAGGCTCAGGGAGCTGGGGTTGTCTAGCCTAGAGAAGAGGAGGCTCAGGGGTGACCTCATTGTGGTCTACAATTACCTAAAGGGAGGCTGTAGCCAGGTGGGGGTTGGTCTCTTCTGCCAGACAACCAGCAATAGAACAAGGGGACACAGTCTCAAGTTGTGCTGGGGGAAGGATAGGCTGGATGTTAGGAGGGAGTTCTTCCCAGAGAGAGTGATTGGCATTGGAATGGGCTGCCCAGGGAGGTGGTGGAGGCACTGTCCCTGGAGGTGTTGAAGAAAAGCCTGGCTGAGGCACTTAGTGCCATGGTCTAGTTGACTGGCTAGGGCTGGGTGCTAGATTGGACTGGATGATCTTGGAGGTCTCTTCCAACCTGGTTGATTCTATGATTCTATGACTTGTCTTTGACATTGTGTTCAACAGTGTCACAACTGAGCAGTGGGGTACTGAGAGGTGCTCCCTCTTTGCCAGCCTGCAGCAAGGTGTTCCTTCAGGTGGTTTTCAGAACTGTTTGAAGCTTTCTTATGGACCCTTACCAGCCACTTCAGCCTGACCTTCTACTGCACTCTTCTCCACTTGTTTAATAGAGAGGAAATGCAGCCTGTCAGATGCTCCCTTGAGTAGTGACATCTTCATGTTCAGACCTGCTCTTCTGCAGACCTGACTTCCACATTTGCAGCTTAGGCTAAGAACTGCTATACCTTCACCAATGCAGCTCTCTAGGGTAATTGATTTTCTCATCTGTGATGGCAGTCCACATTAGTAGGGCTATACTGATCATAGAATCATTTTTGCTGGAAAAGATCCTTAATATCATCAAGCCAATTGATGGATTCCAATGAATGAATAAAGGTTATGTTCCAGTCTAAACATATTGTTTGTCCCTGTCCCTTTTTGTTCTTTACTTGCTCTCCAGGTACAGATCTCATGCTTTTCACCTGCCAGCTACTATTATTTTCTTCTCTTGTGTGTCCTGTCAGACAGTTATTCTTAATACAATTTTTTCCCATTCAATAGCAGGTCTCCCACCTTTTTTCTTTCTGAGGAGGCTCAAGACAATTAAAGCCAAACAATATTTTACTGTTATTAAAAGCACACTGGAGGATGGAATATCACCTTGTCTTCCCACAGGAGTCCTCAGCTCACCATGTCTTTAAACTCACCGTAGCACAATCATTGTTCAGTAGTGTTACCAGCTCGAAACCTTATGTATGTGACTGGATGAGACATAATATGGTCATCACAGCATATTCAAAAGCAGTACAGTAACCATGCCCTGTACTATTTATTACACAAATACTCCAAGCATAGCATTCAAGCTGTGGTCACTGTATTAATACCCCAGAGTACTGCAACTTTAGGGTGTCCTTAAATAACTTGCAAAACTGGCCTAGAAAGAATAAAGATCAGATAGTGAAAAAATGTCTATTATGTAAGACATCAGTATTCTTTTAGTCTAGCCTTTTTGTGGCTGAGCTGAAACAAAAGAATACATATTTCCAGAGAAAGGAAGTGAAAGAGCAGACTGTGATGTAGAAATTCAGCAAGACCACATGGTGCTCTTTTTTCCTTTAATTGCTGATGAGTGGTGAATGACTTTTTGTAGCCAATAGCCCACATAGAGGAACTATCATGGACTGAAAGACTATAAGAGTGCATACTTAAATATTGATGCATTGATAAAGATAACATGTTACTGAGCGCTCTAAATCTAACTCTACATGGCAGAAGGATGACCAATATTTAGAAGATCTGAAAGAGAAAGACTGCATCTTTAGTGGAAGATTAAATGGATTGGCAGAAGGCAGATGAAGAAATTAAATCTTTTCTACGTTACAGAAAATCTTGAGCTGGCAGGAAGCCGAATATAGAAACCCCCTGAGCTACACTACACTTTTCCCTTGTAATTCCTATACCCTCTAAAATGAACTGTTTGAAAGTCCAATCAGTCCCTTAATAATCATGACTGTTATCTAATGATGAATAAACCATCTGCAGAAAATATTGCAATCACAGACACAGCTGTTACCATATGCTGAAATTTTCTTACATGACCTTGGTTGCTACAGTACCTACCAGCTGAAATAAGACATAGAAATATTGCCAGCTTCAATTAGACAAGCAAGCTGTTCCTTTTCCAAGGCTGTTTAAGCACTTCAGCCATTAATATAAAACACAAACCAAGGAGTTATTACAGGTTTTGACTACCTGTTCCTAAGATGAAGAGATTAAATTCTGGAAAGAATTTCAGTTCATCACTATTAATGTGGCTAAAAATAGAAAACTCAAGTACTTGATTTCAAAAGATCCCTAATTATCTGTTGCTTCTAGAAATGGAATCTTAAGCCAGGAGTGCACAGGAAGCAGAGAGGCCCTGGAAATGAGTTGGCTTCAGTTTATTTAGAACAAAGGCACAAAAGAGAATTTTTTGGCAGAGAAATCTGGCATGTTTTTCTTTATTCAACAGGTAGGAAGTATGTGACCTTGTTTACTGTTTGTCTACCTTGAGGTCTATTTCTGTCAACCTGAGATATTTTAATAAAAGTAATCCTTTAAAATCTGTCCAAATCTAAACTTTCAAACATGTATTTGTAGTAAGGCAGTGCCAGCTTAATTACATATTCCTTTGTCAAGTTGTAAATATGCTAATCTTCTGGAGATTTTTTGCTAGCCTTTCTAATCCATGTAACCCTTTCTGTGTTACACTGATTCCAAAATGCTTAAATTTTGATATAAATCTTAACAGGTCTAATAAAATAAATGAAATTTCTTAGGCCAGGAGAATTATTATAATTGTTTAAATTATCCATTCAGTTTAATATAATGCAATAAAGCAATAAAATAAATGGAGAGAATTAAGAATGTGGGTTGAATTACAATGCCTGCAAGCATTCCCAGACCTAATTTTAATAGATTACTCACTAGCAGTTCAGTGTAAGGTATTGGTATATAAAATCAAGGCTCTCCAGTAATTTTTGTAGAATGACTAGATCACATGGCCTTTTTCTACATAAAGTTGAGACTGGTTCTGTAAGAGGTTTCTGTGGTCAAGATAAGTACTCTTCTGACTCATTTCTCATAGGCATTCTCTAATACCTGCTTTAAAAAGCAATGTTTCTGCAAACAGTTCAGTTGCTGGAATTATTCATTGCAATAGTGAGTTGCTCAAGGGATGCCTGGTCATAGAATCATAGTATCAACCAGGTTGGAAGAGACCTCCAAGATCATCCAGTCCAACCTGTCACCCTGCCCTATCCAATCAACTAGACCATGGCACTAAGTGCCTCATCCAGGCTTTTCTTGAAGACCCCCAGGGACGGTGCCTCCACCACCTCCCTGGGCAGCCCATTCCAATGGGAAATCACTCTCTCTGTGAAGAACTTCTGTTAGTAGCACTACCTGAAGTTAAAAGGGGATTAAAAGTATAATGACAACTATTTTGATGGTCTAGCAACATTTTACTTCATGCTGAAGGAAAGAAAAGATGGTCTATATAGAAATATGGTACAACTTCTCGGTAAGTAAGGAAGGAGGGAATAGATGTAGCCGTTCACAGAAATTACCTCCACTACAATCTCCTTTTCATTCAGCACATTTGAAGTTCTCTTCTTTGCCTCATCTACTCAATAAACTCCTATTTTCTATTTCAATACCCACTTAAAGTATGTTCCAAGTGTCATACTAAAGAAGAACAAAACATCTGTGCCGTTTCCAGACTAAAAGCTCATTCACACAATGTGGTAGCTGATCTATGCTGCAGGAACACACCAAAAGCACTGAAGGAGTTTGATTTAAGCACCTTGTTTTGTGTCCTGCTAAACAGAACATGCTTAGAAGAAAGTAAGCAATTAACAGGATATTGCTAATAATATTTTGTAGTAACAGAAAACCTAACTTAGGGAGGACAATGAGAGTTTTGCTACTGTCTTTGCAAGTGCCAAGACTTTCCTCACTACAACTGTAATGGAATTATGCTGGCTGATGCTTTAGAATGCTTGTAATTATCACCAGATCATATGATTAAAAAGCTCAACTCATGAATCAGATTATTTACAGTGCAGTTAGCAGAATCTATGTGTTTGCACATACAGAGTTTGTGTATTTGCACATGTGCATAACCAAATGCACTGATACTGGAATATTAAGCTTTGTTAACCTTAATGTTATATGAATTGGTAGTGACCTTCCACTAACACAAACTCAAACTGCAGCTACTTTGTGACTGCAGTTTGAGAACTTTGTATCCCTATTGCTAAGTCAACTTGTCCTGTTTCTTAGGCTTGTGGAGAAAGCAGTCCATGCCTTCCTCAATAAAGCTTGTAAACATCTAAATCGGTAATCACCTGAGACATCCCAGGGCAGCTTTTAACAAGAAGGGAAAATGGCTTAATATAACCAATACATATATGTTTTAATGCTTTCAGGGCTGCACAAAGGAAAAGTCCCAAACTATTTTCCAGATGTAGACAAACTAGCTTCTAACAGCACTTAAGACATGATGCACTACCACAGGAACAGTATCTGAGACTAGGGAAGTCCTCTCCAGTTTCTAATTGCTACTAAAGAATATATGTTTTTAGCTGATTAAAAAAAAAAAATCTTTCTTCAATGATTTTACAGATGTATAGTTATCAAACCCTTTTTCCAGTCCCATGGGAGAGCAAAAATCAAGACTATTTATGAAATAGTTTTAAAAGGGACAGGACCTTTGCCATGCTTGATGTAAGTTGCAGCAAAAGAGGTTCCACCTCAACACAAGGGGGAACTTATTTACTGTAAGGGTCACAGAGCACTGGAACAGGCTCTCCAGGGAGGTCGTGGAGTCTCCTTCTCTGGAGACTTTCAAGGCCTGTCTGGATGTGTTCCTCTGTGATCTGTGTTAGATAGTATTGACCTGCTCCAGCAGAGGGGCTGGACTCGATGATCTCCTTGGGTCCCTTCAAACCCTTAACATCCTATGATCCTATGATGTCACTTATTTCAACAGGCAGATTTGTAACCCTTCAGAGATCCCATACATACTTCAGGTTGATAGGTGATTTATGTTTGCTCTGTCCTACATATGAAAGTATGGTGTGCACAACACTGGCATCTGTTTGGAAAGTAATGCACTAGAAAGTAGAGCCAAGGTCATATTGAAGGAGTAGTACATTGGCAGGTAGAGATGGGAATTACAAAGCTGCATTTTTTGTTTGTTTCTTTAAAACTCTTTCATTGTTTTTTCCTCAATAATGTGTTTGCACTGTGATGGCACCTGGTTGTTTACTGAGTGAACCTGGCATCTACACTATAGCCTCAGCAATCTTTCCTCTTGGGCAACTTCACATATTTATTTCTGAATCCTTGTTTCCAAAGTATCATCAAGATCTGTAAGTTTTTTTCTGCAGGCTGAACAGCTTATTAGACCTTCTTGTCCCCTTAAATTTGTTGCATTACCAAAGTTTCTTATAAATTGTGGATCAAATATACAGGCAACCTATGCCACCTGGACCCAAGTCTAAGAAGAAACTTAGAGTCATAAAGTCACAGAATCATGGAATTGTTTAGATTGTAAAAGATCTTTAAGATCATTGAGTCCAGCTGCTAACCTAGCACTGCCTAAACTGTCACTGAGCACCACACATATGTATCTCCAGGATTAGTGACCCTAACCACTTCCCTGGGCAGCCTGTTCCAGTCCTTGAAAATCCTTTCAGTTACTTTTTTTCCCCTAATATACAGTCTAAATCTCCCCTGACAAAACCTGAGATGGTTTCTTCTTGTCCTGTCAAGTGTTACTTGGGAGGAAAAACTGACACCTTGCTACAATCTCCTTTCAGGTAGCTGCAAAGAGCTATAAGGTCTCATCCCAGCCTCCTTTTCTCCAGACTAAACAACCCCAGTTCCCTCAGCTGCCTCCTCATTATGACTTGTTCTCTAGACTCCCCCATCAGATTCATTGTCCCTCTTTGGGCATGCTTTAGAACCTCAACATCCAAAACCCGATCACAGTATTCGAGGTGCAGTCAGACCAGTGCCAAATACAGGGGCATGATCACTTCACATGATGCTGCTGAGGCTTTTGCCACTTCAAATCTGGGGCTCAGAAATACCCAAACCAGCAAGTGAATGTAAGAGGAGCAGTGCCAGTGTGTGATCCAGCAGACTCAAAAAAACCACCTGTCCAAAAAAGGTAAAGCATTCTGCAGTTGTGTCTCAACTCCTGCCTATATCATAGTCATAGCCCTCTAACTGTAAGCATAGGTTGGATGTCAGAATGAAGCACATAATCAGAAATCTGAGGTTTTTAGGAATGTAGACAGGTATGCAGAGTTTTGGGCTGAGAACTGTGAAACTAAAGGAACCAGATTATGTGGTTCTATCTTCCTCAGGAGCACTGCTGACATCAGAGATGAGTGTGGAGGCAGAGTGGCACTCACAGCTCCTAGGAGGGAGTTACAACATTGATATGTACATCAGGGACATGCTCTGGAAGAGGAGGATTGAGGGCTCAGAACTGGAGATCAAGGACCAGGGTCCAGTAGTCTCTTATAAAACAGCCCCAAAAAAATGTGGTTTCTTCATTCAAGGCTAAAATAGATACACTTTGAGGAGCAGATCCTTCTACGTTGTAAAACCATCTAGTCAAATCAAATTTTTAACACTTCAAATTGTGAAAATTAAAGTTCAAGGAAATTTTGATCAAACCTTGAATCATGTAGTGATGTTGGACACTTAAAATAGCCCTGAAACTTTCTTCCCTTCTTCTCCCTCTGGCAGTATAGCAGGGGCAGAAGGAAGGAATGCATGGGTTCAGAATAACACTGTAGGAAAGGCAGTAAAGGCAAAATAGGTGCACTATGTTCAAAATTGCTTTTATATTTACCTATAAGTTTGGAACATAATCCCAAACAATTTTGAGGCATTTAACATAGTCAGTGCCAGACAATAGGAAAGATCTATTTAGTTTTTCATATAAAAATCTTTTTAGCTTCATTTTTTCACTCATAACCCTAACACATTAGACAGTCTGACCTAAAGCCATGCATCTTTTAGTTCCAGGTGTTGCAATTCTCATTGACAGCCTGATTCTAAAGATCCACTCTGTAGGCCTGTGTTTCTTAATTTCTTTTAATTGAAAGACTGAAAGAATGTTTTTAGGCAAAAAAAACCACAATCCATCTCTAAAGTATTCCCACAATTGTCTTGAATTACAAGCAACTAAAAATTAGGCTAAAGTTTGAATGTTCATTTATTACAAAATGAAAGAAAATCTCTTTGCTTGGAAGTATGGGGAGTATGTGTGGTTTCTTTTTAAACTTATTAAACTCTACCAGTGATGCATGGTGCATAATTTGAGAAACATGACACCAAAAAAAACCTATTAAAGATGCTGTATTGCATGCAGATTGCATGGTATCTTGGTTCCTAGGATGGCTGTCTAGTGTTTTCATACCTTACAAAAGTCCATGCTTCATCATTTGACTGTTTGCCTTGATGCATCTGCTAAAAAGTGAGCAGAGCTGATTGCAGTAGATAAGAAGTTTTTTCCCATTGCATAAAACCTGGCTGTTAGCTGTCTTGTAACTTGACAACTGGAGTAAATACTGGGCAAACTCTAAAGTTTACACAGTTGCCATTGCCTGCTTGGAGGACAGAAGAGAGTTTCATAGGAACTATGTGAGGGAGTGCACAGATTTATTTCTCTCTTGCCACCCTGCCCAATGCTCTAAGGACAAAGGAAGCTTTTCATGGAAAAATGAAATTAAGAAGTGGTGATACAGTTCCAGTGTAAACCCAAGAACCCAACACAAACTCCATACCTTTCTGAATCCACAGAACTTTAAAATTTAGTCAGATGACAATATACAAAGAAAAGCATTCACCAGATGAAGAAACTATTGCTTTGACACAAAATATCCTCCGTAAGGCTCTAAGGTTCAAATGCTACAGACACTGTCCATGGCTATCTTGTATTACTAGTTTTCTTTTACACTGCTTGTTCAGAAACTGATTTACAATTTCCCTTTCCTTGTTCAGGAAATATATATCTGGAATCATCATCAGCTTTGCTGTTTCAGTCTTGTCAATGGGTCTCAATCAATTTTATTTTATAGAAATACTGATAATGCACTAAATGTGCATATTATTAGAACCTATTTAAAATCCTTGGGACAGCTGTTTTACAACATATTTCCTTGAGAATAATTTGCAGTCTGAAAAGCAGGATTAATTAGCTTTGCAATGACCTACATAGATTGTTCAAAGTGTCTGATTGCTATCAGCCATCAAAGGAAAAAGCTAAGCAAATTGCACTTAGCTGATCTTTTACAGAGAGCATTGAAAGCCAGAGCGCATTATTTACAAGGGGGAGGGGGAAGTGGGTGGAACAGCATGGTAGAGACATCAAACAATCTATTGACATCACCTGGCAACTCATTTGAATTTATATTCAAGGAAGAATATATTAGAACCTGAGGACCAAGGCAATATCAGGGGGAGATGACTGTGATTATTATGATCAGTTTTCGTTGACAATTTCTAGAGCATCTTTTATTTTCTGTCTGGCATTACCAATGCAGTTTGTAGTTTCTAAGTATGCACAGTGTGAAGATGGCAGGAGAGAATGCATCAAGTGTATTTGTGAACTGGACTTCAACCTCCTGCTGCATCATCCCAGAAAGAAAGCCTAGACAGGGTCACACTAGAAGATTAACTGTGAGAGCAGCCCTCGGAGATGCTCAGTAACTGATACAGAGCCAGCAGAATATATCCTTTCAACACAATGAACATTAGGGCTTATGTTAACAATAGGAGGGAGGAGGAAAAAAAAACAGCTTCAGGACAAACTGAATGCAAGGTCTGCATAGAGCAGTGGCCACTTGAGAGTTTTTTCTATATTACATTTCCTTCTTCAACTTTCTCTTCACATTGAAAAGCCTCCATACAGCAATTTCTCCACTCTCCTAGTCATTTTGTTTGTTCTTTTCTGTATATTCTCTAACTCCACTATGTCCTTCATGAGACATTGAGTCCAGAACTATGTACAATACTCAACAAGCGATGCAAAGTGATGCTCTGCCTTGTTCTCCGTTCCCTTTCCAAATGATGCTTAACATTGTATTTGTTGGGTCTTTTTCAAACTTCTGGTACAAACTGAGCTAGTGGTTGCAGAGGGGTTTTGATGAACTCCCTCCAGAGTTGTAGCTACCTGTTCAGAGCTCAGCACATCACATAAACATAGTTCAGACTGATATTCCTTTGATGTCTAACCTGATGCTTTCAGCACTCTGCTGATTTGCGAATTGCCACCTCCTACCTGACCACTCATTCAACTTGAGGTTTTTCTGGGGTTCTTCACTACCAACAGGGCATCTGATGATCTGAAAAAAACCCTTAGTATCAGCTGTTAACCTAGTAGTTTCCCTGAGGGTTTCCTTTCCCAAGTCATGGATGAAGATGTATACAGTACATATCAGTCCTTTAGGGACTCTTTTTTCAATAAGGGTAAATACCTATCAAGTGGGCTGACATGCCACCTAATGCATGCTCTAATGCAACTAGATCAGAACCCAAACATTTTTTTTACTTCCTTATTGAATACTTATTGAATCCAGGATGTATACTTCATGTGCAGCAGGGAGGAGTAACAGATGATACAAGAGAATATCTTTTTCAGGACTGTTCAGAAGGCAAAGGCTCATCTATCCAGACCACAGAGATTTTTCAGTACATCTGCCTTCCTCCCTCATGCAATCTGCATAATTTGTTAGTATCACTACTTCCAGAACCTGAAGGTTGTTCAGATGATTGGAGGGCACTTACAGAGTGCAAAAATGGGCTTTGTTTGGTGATTAAATCAGCAGAGAGTCCAGGTTAGGATGGGCTCTGTCACCAAATTCTTTGCACCAATTTATCCTTTAACTCCACTCTGTATAAAATGTTGCTAATACTGCACCTCTTGGGGAAATCAGAAAGCTTTACTCTGTAACATTCGCAGAGTTGAGAGCTGAAAATACAAACGGTATTACGTTACAAAGTAAAATAATAACAGCAATCTTTCACTGAAAAGCCAAGTCTAAACTGGATCCAAAATATGTCATCTCCCTTGAGCTCTGTGTTACATCTGTGATATCAGATACAAAAGCCTTGGTAAAGCCTCTCTGAGCAGCTAAGAAGCAAGCTGAAAAAGCAGAGGCTAAAGACGATACAAAAATGATTCAAACATACAGCCAGTTTGTAACAGCATGGAGACTAGAAGGAGTACAAGCTTTAAAGGCTTGGCTGTGGCAACTGCTATAAGCACCTAACTTTAGGTATATGACCCTCCAGGGTGCCAGAGTTTCTGTCCCAGCCATATCTGCCTGCTTTATGACTAAAGCAAACTTTGCCTTGCTGAAAAAGGAGAAGGGAGTTGCTGAGAGAAAGTGACTCTGAAGCACCAGGCTCAGAGCTCTGTCAGAAAGGCACCAGGAGCTGGATTCTGCAGTCAATAATATTAATCAGTTGGGATTCGGGGCAACGATCTTGTTTACACAGGTAAAAGAAATAAGCGTTCAGCTTTTGTACGCCACAGCATTTTCAGGACAAAAGACAACTGATCCCATTTCAAAACTGGTGTAGGTGAGGAAGACTAAACACAGGCAATGAAGAAAACAATTTATGCAAGCTGCAGAGTCCCTATTCATGTAAGCCAGATTTGTAGATGAAGAAAAGCTTCTAATCGATGGCAGTACAAAACTTCCTCTTGTTTTACTGAGACTATAACAATATGAACAGCTTCATCAGGTAGAACGCCTCATGTTTTGGCACAGAAGAATGTCTCAGGACAAGCTTTATTCCAGACCCATTTTCCACTGTTGGATTTGAGAGGGCTTGCAAAAGACCTTTAAAAAAAAATCACTCAGGAAAGCGAAGTGTTTCTGTAGAATGTGTTAAATTTCGTAATAAGATGAGCGGCGAGAAGAAGCTGCAACTCTGTGTGGTAGGACAAAGGCTAACTGACTGTTGTTCATTTGGAAATGTCCTAGAGGGCATGCTATAATGTAAATTGGTTTATGGCATTAATAACGAGAGAATTTAAAGGATGACTGTTGGCAGAGGAGAACTTAACCTGGCCTGAAACCTTCAAATTCCAAAAAAAAAAATGAAGCAGTACTAAAAAATTACAAGATCTGTGAGTATAACACAGAGACAATCAAACTGCTTCAGTAAACAAAATATGAAGCCAGTTGGAATGAACTCACTCTCCTGAGGGTTGTTTCCATGTGGAGGAGCTCATTTTACATCAGGTTGTCAGCATAAAATGGCCCAATGTCATAAGTGCCTGAAGACAAAATCCTAGGCCAGAAAATGCAATGGTGGCTGGCAGGCAGCATATTAAACTCACTACAAACCTTGTCAAAGTGGAGGATAAGGAGGCAAGTAGAGAAGGGTGAAAAGGTTTAGCCCTGGGGGGGAAAGTGCATGTCCTAATACATAAAAATAAAATCCAGTGTTAAGGCAATATCAGTAGGTACTCTTTGAAACAGATCTAGTTGTGCTGAGGGAGGTCTGGGCTGGATGTTAGGAGCAAGTGCTTGCAGAGAGAAGTGATTTGCCATTGGATGGAGTCACCATCCCTGGAGGTGTTGAAGAAAAGCCTGGATGAGGCACTTAGTGCCATGGTCTAGTTGATTGGATAGGGCTGGGTGATAGGTTGGACTGGATGGTCTTGGAGGTCTCTTCCAACCTGGCTGATTCTATGTTGTCTGTAGCAGTGGATCTGTATCGACAACCTTGGCAAATGCCCTACCAGGTGGAGGGCTGGCTGCTTCTGCCTGTGAATACAGTAAGTCTTGATGGTCTGAAGTCCAAGGCAAAGTCTGCTAGGCAGTGAGAACCCCAAAGAACTGAGACCCAGGTTGTTGGGTGGGGAGCTTTTGCTTGGTTGGTTGGTTTTGAGCACAATGTGCATAATGAAAATATTTAAGTTTATGGAAGGTCCTTCTAAAAACTATTTTCATTGCTTTGAAATTCTTGTGTCTCCATACTCCTATATAAAGGGAAAGGCTCAATGTCCATGCTTTTATAGATCTTTCCTTTCCAAGTAGAAAGTTCCTTTTTTTCCTTTTTTTTTTTCAATTTTTCTTTGTGTGAAAGTTGTTCCAAGCATCCTAGAATAGAATAGAATCAACCAGGTTGGAAGAGACCTCCAAGATCATCCAGTCCAACCTAGCACCCAGCCCTAACCAATCAACTAGACCATGGCACTCAGTGCCTCATCCAGATTTTTCTTGAAGACCCCCAGGGACGGTGCCTCCACCACCTCCCTGGGCAGCCCATTCCAATGCCAATCACTCTCTCTGGCAAGAACTTCTTCCTAATATCCAGCCTATACCTACCCTGGCACAACTTGAGACTGTGTCCCCTTGTTCTATTGCTGGTTACCTAGGAGAAGAGGCCACCCCCCACCTGGCTACAGCCTCCCTTCAGGTAGTTGTAGACAGTAATAAGGTCACCCCTGAGCCTCCTCTTCTCCAGGCTAAACACCCCCAGCTCCCTCAACCTCTCCTCATAGGATTTGTGCTCCAGGCCCCTCACCAGCTTTGTTGCCCTTCTCTGGACATGTTCCAGCACCTCAACATCCTTCTTGAATTGAGGGGGCCAGAATCATAGAATCAGTCAGGGTTGGAATTGACCACAATAATCGCCTAGTTCCAACCCCCTTGCCATGGGCAGGGACACTGTACCCTAGATCAGGTTAGCCAGAGCACCCAGTTATTCTTATTCTTCTCTGTACATTTCCTAGATCTGCTTTATCTACATTAATTCTAGTTCTACTTTATGGAATTACCAGGTCTACATACTTGTGCTAGTTTGAAGCGGGGTAGAATGTTTTGGTGAGAAGAACTAGATCACAGGCTGTGAAAGGGAAACAGTGGTGATGTCTACTCCCCTCAGAGTCTTGCTGAAGAAGAAAGGAAAACATTAGATAACACTTGCCATTTTGTCGCACTCTGCCTCGGGCTGCTGGCTGAGCAACATCTTACTCCCTAACCTCACTTTCCATTTGGCCTAACTCACCTTTGCTTCATAACCTCTTGGCTGAACCTCTATTCTACCTTGGGACTGGGGTAAGGTTGAGAGGGGCAGGGGGAAGGTGAGGGGTGGTTGAGAGCCCCTCCTGGGGACTCAGGTTTCTGGGAGGGGAGTTGTGTTTCTGTATTAGCTTTTACCTTGTATATTTCTGTATCTAACTGTATATATTGTAAATATCTGCTTGTATATTGTGCTAGCTGTAAATAAATAGCTTCATTTATATTCCCAGAGCAGGCTGAGTCTAGTCTGGGATTTCTAAAGTGTGGGGGGGCAGGGAACACCCAAACCATCACAACACTGTATTCAATATACGCAACCTTCACAGCAGTATTTTGTCTGCTCTCAAAACTTCTCCAAAGCAGTTCCTCTAGCATGGAAGCCAATGGCAAAATTTCAGAGTACTTTTCCCCTATGCCTTCATACTATTTAAGTGTTCCTGCTGCACCTCTGTCATTTGTAAAAACAGAGAAATTCTCTTGTCAGATTCTCTTTTCACTTCCAGAAACACTTTTTAAGTTGCTTATCATTTTTTTTCCACCTTTGCTTTGCTCTTTCTTTGGTAGAGTAATAAAGTTTGAACCATCTTACATTTATCCCAACTACAAACAATTTCCACCTTTTTGGGAGAGTGCCATTTTTAGAGTTATTTTACTTTTTCATTTGGCTGTTTCATGAAGTTGGATCCTCTTTCTTTCATAGTTGAGTTTGCATTGAATGATTTTGTTTAATTAGCACTGTTCATTAACTATGATCCTCCAATGTGGTGGTGTTAAACACTGACCGTGCAAGCTGTAAAAAGTTTCTCCTTCTAGCTGTGTCTTTTCAGCTTACTTTTAAATAGTTTTCTCATGGAAATTTGATTGCATATTTTTAAAAATAAAATGCAATTGTGCTGCATTTTCCTTTCCTACCAAGGTCAACATACCTCTGAGAGCATATCATGGTCATTTTGCAGTATCATTTCAACAAAGTTTGATGCAGATTAAAAAGCAGTTATAAAGATGTCAAGACTTTTTTTCCCCCCTCAGAAAAAAAAATTCCTATATGGATAAAGACAAAGTCTACCTGCCATCATTCTTATACATTGAATTGACCTTAAGGAGAACCAAACAAAACAAACTTGGGCTCAGCTGCCAGAAAAATTACAAAGATTGAAAGGCAGATGATGACTGTAGAGAACCACTGTTGTTTCTTGTGGGCAGGAAGAGCTACAGTGCATCAGTGGCTCTGGCATTAGGAGGCCAGGTGAAATGACTGATATCATTGATCTACAGCTACATGTAACTGGTTAGACCACACCTTGAGTACTGTGTTCAGTTCTGGGCCTCCCAGTTTAGGAGGGACATTGAGATGCTTGAGCGTGTCCAGAGAAGGGCGACGAGGCTGGTGAGAGACCTTGAGCACAGCCCTACGAGGAGAGGCTGAGGGAGCTGGGGTTGTTTAACCTGGAGAAGAGGAGGCTCAGGGGTGACCTCATTGCTGTCTACAACTACCTGAGGGGTGATTGTGGCCAGGAGGAGGTTGCTCTCTTCTCTCAGGTGGCCAGCACCAGAACGAGAGGACACAGCCTCAGGCTGTGCCAGGGGAGATTTAGGCTGGAGGTGAGGAGAAAGTTCTTCACTGAGAGAGTCATTGGACACTGGAATGGGCTGCCCGGGGAGGTGGTGGAGTCACCATCCCTGGGGCTGTTCAAGGCAGGGTTGGATGTGGCACTTGGTGCCATGGTCTAGCCTTGAGCTCTGTGGTAAAGGATTGGACTTGATCTATGAGGTCTCTTCCAACCTTGGTGATACTGTGATACTGTAATTCTTTTGACTCAGAATGGGGGACTTTGCTATGCTTACCTAAACCAGATCACCTGTACTTACTATATGGATGTTGTAAAGGAGAAAAACTAGACATTTCACATCCCTGCAGTCTTTTCTGGACAGTTCTTTCTCTACCAGCATTCCCTTCAATTTGCAATTCAATGATACTAAAGTAAAATTACATGTCATAATTCCTATCCTGATTTGAATTTTGTCACATGTGCTGAGTATTTTCCTAGGTGTCCTTATTTTACAGCCCAAAATAAGGAACCCTCAGTCTGCTATGAATACATATTGTCCATCACTCACATTTTCCTCTTGAGATCAGGTTTTGATATACTGAGAAACATTGGCAAAGAAGTCCATAATAAGCAGAAATAATGCTCAAGTGAGAACTGCAGCAGCACCTTTTTACCAGTTTTATCATCTACTCACTGTACATTGTTTCTCCATGTAGAATGTTTCCTGACAACCTATGACATCAGGGCCAAGACTACCTTGTTTTCTGGCAGCAAAAGAGGCATATGATTAAAATTTAAACCAGAGAGCTTTCAAGGATTTCTTTTGGATGGACAAATAGACCAAGAGGTATTTGAAGGTCACTACAAATCCATCTAACACACATCTGTGATGCAATAAACGTAGCAAGGAGCTTTTGCTAGTGACCTACATAGGAAAAGATACAAGGGATCTGGATCTTAACATTCTTGGTACTTGGAAATATAAAGAAAAGACTTAGTCTATTGCACATATGATTTGAATGCTATTTAAAATATAGGATTGAAGAAAATGATGGAATTCAGTGGGAATTCCATATATTTTAAAGTTTCTCTCATGTATGTTATCAATAATGACCCTGAAAACTTTATCTGTGACTAGCTAACAACTTTCTATGATAACTATCAGATACTCTATATTTCATACAGTCAACACAAGTTTGCTGTATATACTAAAATCAGTTGTGACAGCAGGATCTAAAAGGCTTAAAAGTAATATCTCTCAGAACTTGCATATCTAAGTAATGAGCAGAATTAACAGAACTCACAAGATTACTGAATTAAACATTATGAGCAGTGTGAATAACATGGACAATTCCTGCCAAACCAATTTTTACTACATATTCTCAGGTGCAATGGCTACAGTAGATGATCAGATAAAAAGATAAGTAATCTTTACCTTGTACTATAGAACGGCGTGCCCAGTCTCTTTATGTCTTCTCTCCAGCCTCCTTCTCACCTGTTTATAAGGTAAGATGACATAATAAGAACTTGGTCATCTGGTAATTAAAGAGAATTTAGATATCCAAGTGAAAACCACAACCCCATCTTTGCTACTAAAATATCAAATCTTTGCCTAAGTTTCACAATTCATCCAGCATACATGATTGTATCTGCAAACATGCAGAGTACCTTCACAGAATCAACCAGGTTGGAAGAGACATCCAACATCATCCAGTCCAACCCAGCACTCAGCCCTAGCCAATCAATTATACCATGGCATTAAGTGCCTCATTCAGTCTTTTCTTGAATACCTCCAGGGACAGTGGCTTGATCACCTCCCTGGGCAGCCCATTCCAATGGCAAATCACTCTCTCTGTGAAGAACTTCCTCCTGACATCCAGTCTATAATTCCCCTGGCACAACTTGAGACTGTCCCCTTGTTCTGGTGCTCGTTGCCTAGGAAAAGAGACCAACCCCATCTGGCTAAAACCTCCCTTCAGGTAGTTGTAGATAGCAATGAGGTCCCCCCTGAGCCTCCTCTTCTCCAGGCTAAACACCCCCAGCTCCCTCAGCCTCTCCTCATAGGGTTTGTGTTCCAGGCCCTTCACCAGCTTTGTTGCCCTTCTCTGGACACGTTCCAGCACCTCAACATCTCTCTTGAACCGAGGAGCCCAGAACTGGACACAGTACTCAAGGTGTGGCCTGACCAGTGCTGAGTACAGGGGAAGAATAACCTCCCTTGTCCTACTGGACACACTGTTCCTGAAACAGGCCAGGATGCCATTGGCTCTCTTGGCCACCTGGGCACACTGCTGGCTCATGTTCAGCCTACTATCTACCAGTACCCCAGTGCTTTCCTATCCCTCCTGCCTGCTGTCTCTGGTGGGAGCTACTTACCTGGTTTCACCATATATTGAAAACTCTATAATAATTTCATGGTCACTGGACCCCAGGCAGCCTCTGACCCCTACATCTCCCACCAGCCCCTCTCTGTTTGTGAACAACAGGTCAAGCATGGCTGCACCCCTGGTAGACTCATGTAACAGCTGAGATAAGCAGTTGTCCTCCACACACTCTAGGATCCTTTTAATCTGCCTCTTCTCTGCAGTGTTAAATCCCAGCAGATGCCTGGCATGTTAAAGTCACTCACAAGAACAGGTGCAGGTGATCTTGAGGCAGCTTCCAGCTGCTTAAAGAATAATAAATCAACCTCTTCTTCCTGGTTGGGTGGTCTATAACAGGCTCCAACCAGGATGCCAGCCTTGTTGGCCTTCCCCCTAATTCTCACTCATAGGGACTGAACCTGATCATCCTTAATCTCTACTCCCATGGCATCCAGAGCACCCTTAATATATAGGGTCACTCCTCCACCCTTTCTCAGTCACCTGTCTCTCCTGAAGTCTGTAGTCATCGATTACAGCACTTCAATTGCGTGAGTCATCCCACCACGTGTCTGTGATGGCAACAACATAGTAGTTTGCCTCTTGTAGCAAGGCTTAAAGCTCCTTTTGTTTACTGCCCATACCGTGTGCATTAGTGTACATGCACTTCAGCTGGGCTGCTGGTTTTACCCCTATCTCTGGCATACCACCCTTAGCCTCCTTCGGTTTGTCTCTAGTGCTGTCATGTTTAACCCTCTCCCTAGTCCAGTGTTGTTTAAAGCCCTTTCAACAAGCCCTGCCAGCTCAAGTGCCAGGATCTTTCTCCCCCTCTGAGACAGCTGCACTCCATCTGTCGCTAGCAGACCCAGGGCCATACAAAGTTCCCCAAAACCAAAGAAGCCAAAATGTTGTTGGTGGCACCAGCCTCTGAGCCACTTGTTAATCAGGCATGATTTCCTATTCCTCTCAGCATCCCAACCTGCGACTAAGGGTATAGGTGAAAAGATTACCTGTGCCCCCGATCCCTCAACTGCTTTTCCCAGTGCCTTGGCACTATGATTCAGGTTTCTAGACCTCAGACTTTAGTAGAGAAATCAGAAGAAAACTCTTCCAAAAAGTTTAGTCAGATGATACAGTCAGATCATATTTGGATATGCTACCCAGCTGCATTACTTCCAAAAATGCAGTTCTAGCTCCTACTTTCTTGTAAGGGTTTCCTTCAATATTACTCTTCAGAAGATTTATTCAAAAGGAGGGAACACTAGGAGGAGAGGGAATGGAAAGGAGTTTAAAGAATAATTAAATGTGCAAATTCAGGATGGGTTAATGAGAAGCAGGCAGCAGTCTTGTAGAATAAGAGCTAACAGTGGGTTTGGATGACATCAGCCAGAGAAGAGCGAATGCTATCAAAGTGAGTAAGTGTTGTATGTACTTCCTTGTTTCTCACCAACTCACCGTGCTTGGATAGCAGCTGATGGAACAGGACCTGAAGTCTTACCTCTGAGAACAACTGAACGAGCAGCTTTCATACTGAACCAATGTGTAGTTCACAAAACTAACCAGCAGAGAGCAACATTTAAATTTGAGCTGAGCGTGATATCTCAGCAAACTAATTACTGCATTACTGTGCATAAAACTCTATAATGCACTATGTTAAGTGTAAGTCTCTGTTACATTAGTCACAACTGCTCGCTGCCAATGCATTCCGATGTAATGTCTAACCCAGAAAAACATCTATGCAAATCATCTGAACACTTACTGCTAATTTGCATGATGTTGGTGGGTTCTCCTGAGGTTATGATGTATGGTAAGCTTGTAAAATTAAACACAGATGTACTTTCATTTTACACAAAATTTAGCTGCAAAGCCTTAACAAGGAATTTGCAATTATATGACTCCCTCTAGCCACCTGCAGTGGTCAGCTGACTCAGAACGAATTCAGCTTGCAGAAGGTATCACACAGTATCACAGTATCATCAGGGTTGGAAGAGACCTCACAGATCATCAAGTCTAACCCTTTACCACAGAGCTCAAGGCTAGACCATGGCACCAAGTGCCACGTCCAATCCTGCCTTGAACTGCCCCAGGGACGGCGACTCCACCACCTCCCCAGGCAGCCCATTCCAGTGTCCAATGACTCTCTCAGTGAAGAACTTTCTCCTCACCTCCAGCCTAAATCTCCCCTGGCGCAGCCTGAGGTTGTGTCCTCTCGTTCTGGTGCTGGCCACCTGAGAGAAGAGAGCAACCTCCTCCTGGCCACAACCACCCCTCAGGTAGTTGTAGACAGCAATAAGGTCTCCCCTGAGCCTCCTCTTCTCCAGGCTAAACAATCCCAGCTCCCTCAGCCTCTCCTCATAGGGCTGTGCTCAAGGCCTCTCACCAGCTTCGTCACCCTTCTCTGGACACGCTCAAGCATCTCAACGTCCCTCCTAAACTGGGGGGCCCAGTACTGAACACAGTACTCAAGGTATATTGGGCAAATTAAAATCAGCTACTTAATCTGAAGGTTCTTCTGTATCTTTTGGTGGGGAAAATTTATCACTATTTTTCCACTGAGCTTCAAACAAAAGGTTACAAAAAGGCACAATCTCTCCCTTTGTTTAGGGTGAAATTTTTGTCTTGGATCACGTTCCAGAAAGCAACAAAAAATGGGGGAGAAAAAAAATGTTTAACCCACAGTGTTGTGCTCTATACACTTAGAAAGTTAACTGACCTATTGAGCATCTTAGAGTAACAAAGCCCAAACATTATGGTGAAGTAGAGGTAGGGAACAAACTTTCCATGAAAACCTTTCTGGTTGACTAAATTAAATGATCTGATCTGTTTCTGTTTAATTTATTCCAGAAAGCATTCTTATAGTATGGCCTGCAAAAAAAAAAAGGGGATGCTCACTGTAAACTTTCATTAAACAATGCTAAATACTTCCAGAAAAAAAAAATGCATTTGAAATTAACACAGAAACTTCACAGCAGCTGTCAGTCCAAGAAGTTGTGCTCAGCTAGTAAGGGAAAATGAACTGTAATATGCATCTAGGCAAAATGTTGGACCAGTTACAAACTATCATAATTCAAAACAAATAGTGTACAGAAGATGTAGAGGTCAAGCACAGGTCATTTTGGCTTATTAGTCAGATTAATTTCCCAAACCATGTGAAAGACTATGGAGATCTCTACAACCCAGAAAAATGGAAATGTTACTGAGTGTATTATCTGCTTGAAAAGATTCTCCAAACTTGCCTGTACTCCCAGTCATGGGCATGTATCACAGTGGAGTGGATGTAATAGAAAGATTTAAAGAAAGAATATGGGTCTTTCTGTTCTCAGAGCTGTCAAAAAGTGCAATAGCACCAAAAGGAGGTAAAGAAGTATTAATTCCTCTGTGTCTTTGTGTTTGTTCCCTAGTCTGCTTCTCCTGCCGTGGTTGAACATTGAAAGCTAACGTTGAAACTCTCTGATGTAGCAGATGATGCTTGCAGTAGAAAGAATGAGTGGAGGTGTCTAGAATGCTTGCATTTACAGCAACTAATTGAAGTCCCATAACACCAGGAGCCACCATACCTTGTGTATGAATGATCTAGAAAACCATTAAACCAGCTTTCTCCTATGGCCCTTTAAAGTGACATATCATTCACTTCACTCGGACGATATATTCGGTATGCTTCCATCATTACTAAATGCTGCTGTCATTGTGTAACCAGGGTCCAAGGGGTCAGATGACACAGTTCCAACTGGAAACTCAGGCCAAACAGTAATATTCCTTTAGGAGAAGGGAACCTCCAGAAAGGAAAGTCTCCTTGCAAAAGAAATTACAGATCCCATCTGAATAGGAAGGATTAAGAAAAAGAGCTAAAACACACGATTTAATGAATAAAGTGTGAAAGACCCCCCTCTTTGTCCTCTAGAAGATTATTCAATCCCATTTCATATCACTTGTTCTTGCTGGCAGTCTGGACAGCCAGATTTGACTTTCTGAGTAACAAGCAAAGTGAAATGCATCTTTTCCATCTCACTCAGTGTCTCCTATTGTTCTTTATCTTCTTGGTTTTCGTAAGAGCATTATTTAAACTGAAGAACCAGGCACAAGACAGGCTGAGGATTCACTTCTGTGCCACATTAGGGAAGTGCACTTAGCATTCCCTCCTATTTGTGCCCGAATACAGCTCTGCCACAGCTTGCTCAATAGCTGTGTGATGTGTCTGCTTATAAGTTATAAACTGCTAAAAGAGCCAGCAGATTAAATCTAACACAAATTCATTCCACCAGCAGCTTTGGGGCTAGAGAAACATTAGGTCTATAAGACAGCACACAAGGTGAAGGCATAGCTTCTCCAGCATTACAGCCTAACGATTAAAGGTTTTGTGATAACATGGACTTTCCACTAACCTGCATCATTGTGGATTTCTCCAAAACCAGTCAGACAGATACATGCCCTCAATGGGCACAGATGTGAATTGAGATGAACAGTGTGTAAGAGAGAGTCTGTGTCTTACCAGAACATAAGAAAGAGCTCCTATGCTCCCACCATTTCACACTGCACTTTATTTTCTTTTCAGTTATTTTCTGTGCCAGGATGACTGCAAAACCTCAGAAGTATATATGCACATCTGCATCTTAGTAATGCTATAGAATCACAGAATTGATTTGTTTGGAAAACACTTTAAGATCATCATAACCAACCACTATCTAACTCTACCAAGTATGATGATGAACTATGTCCCTTAGCACCTCCAGGGGTGCTGACTCTATTCTTTCAGGATCCAATCTAACCTCCCCCAAGGCAATTTCTTTTTGTCCTACCACTCATTCATTAACTACCTTTCAGGCAGCTGTAGAAAGCAATGGAATCCTCTGCAGTTTTCACTAGAGGTGTACCCTGGCTTTCCTGCTTTCAAGTACATCACTGTACATTTCCAGGAATTGTGATACTTCTGTGTCTCATACATTGATGTGCTTCTGACTGGTCATGGGTTTTGACACCATCAAGATCTCCAGAACCATATCTGAGGAAGGTGTTCTGGTCCCAGCAGTCACGTCCAAGGACATCAAAGAGCATTCCTCCCTGGGGATCTGGAAAAAACTTGACTCAAACAATCATTGCCTTCTTAGCAGCCCAGGTCATCCCTGTCTGGAGCCTTGGCCTGGTGGTTGAGGTTGATAGTTCATCATGGCTGACCTCTTCTTTTCATGCTTTACAATCCAGCCTTCTGTATTGTCTATGTAGCTACCTTTCTGCCTTTGGTGCCTTTTCTGGCTGCTATCTGAGATGAACTGAGAGTCAAACAGAATGGAGAAGACTCATAGAATCCTAGAATGGTTCGAGCTGGAAGAGACCTCTAAAGGTCATCTGGTCCAACCCCCTCTGCAGTAAGCAGGGGCATCCTCAACTAGATCCAGTTGCCCAGTGCTCTGTTAAGCTTCGAGTATCCACAGGCATGGGGTCTCAACCACCTCCCTGTTCCAGTGGTCCACCACCCTCATGGTAAAGAACTTGTTCCTGATATGCAGTCTAAATCTACTCTTCTCTAATTTGAAACCTTTGCCTCTCACACCACTAGAGGCCTTTGTAAACAGTCTCTCGCCATTCTTCTTGTAGGTCCCCTTCAGGTACTGCAAGTGCCCAGATGAAGAACTGCAAGGAAAGAGTGCTATATTTTTTTCCCATAGGAAAGTATGGACATATCTTCTCAGAACACCTCAAAAATCACTGTTCATTATCTCTTAATCCTAATCAACCTGAGAAAGTTCTGGGTATTTTCTGGATAGGGCTACTCAAACACTCTCTAAGGGTTTGAGCCTCTTCTTAAAAGACACCCATAACTTAAACAGAAGTGTGAACAACACCTAAACCTAGATGTATAGGGAAGATCATAACAGTAGGACAAGTACACAGGAATACTATTAGTAATACTCTCACAGCTGTCAGCAAGTTGTAGTCCAGGAACTTCCTGATCCTTATTTAGCATCAACAGATAGCAATATATAGATTATTCTTCCATGAGCTTGTCTAGAAGGATTGCATATGCCTTTTCATGACTTGGAGAAGACCCACCCATACTTTGCTTTTCCTTAGCACCACTGCTGTGTAAGAGAAGATGACATACTTATGCATAATCACATCTTCCTTGTCAGTACAATTCTAAGTTCTAGGTAAGTACATTCTTTGGGAAATTTCCCAGTTACATATTAAAGGTTGTTTTTGAGCACTGGGCTTTGATTTGAGAAAATCAATAGTTCAGTATCCATCATTTCATACATGACATCTTTGCACACAGAAGAGGTTCTAGGCAGCAAATAAATCCAATTTAGAGAGTGTTCTGAATAATTGAACTAATTCCTCTTTTGGACATTGGCTTTAAGTAACATGAAAGAGTTATATGAAAGTTTTCTTTGGAAGATGGCCTAATCTTCAAAATCATCTCAAAGAGTACATCTCCAGGAAGTTATTCAAACAGAGCTACTAGCCTATCATATAGATTTTATGAATGATCTTTCCCTGGTATAAGACATTTGGCTGCAAGCTAGTCACGGTATGCTGTATCTTCACCTCTATTCTTTGACTGGAAACCTCAGGATAAAAGATATTACCCTTCTTACATGACAAGTTCTTGAATTATGGAGAAAAAATACAGTTTTCAAGCTGATTATTATTATATTATGCAGCTACTTTTGCAATAGTTAAAACCAAACAACCTCAAGCTAGGTAAGTTGGAATACCATTTGCTGAACATAAATGTCTAGATGTTTGCCCACAAGGGAGAGAGAAGTCACTTTATGCATTTGTTGAACAGAAAATGTGGCATTGCAAGGCCTATGAATTACACAGTGTTCTCCCTGAAAAATAAAATTGCATAATATGTTGTTTTACTACTGCACGTAGTAAAAAATCATTCTTAGGTCCCAAAGCCAGAAAAAACAACACATGAAAGGACAAACTGACTACAAGTTCACTGCTTTGGATATAAAAAGGTATCTGGCATGATGAAGTCTTTTTTAGTCCATGTGTTTTTCATTTGAATTGGTTCATGTAAGGTTCTTTCAAAAGGAGGGGGAAAAAAAGTGATAAATCTCCTTAGGAAAAGAGCTCTGCAAGCTTGGGAAGCTCTCTGGGCAAGCCAGCTCCTTTTGTCTGCCAAATTCTAGGGGCACAAGAGCCTAATGAGAGCTTAATTAAAATTGATGTGAAAAAATTAAACACTTTAAAGTATTGTTTTGAGGCTTGCAATGCTCATGCCAGTGAAAGTTGATCATTTTGTGGCTTTGGAATTTAGTTCAATTAATTTATTTTTTTTTCTTTTCATCTGCAGTCCTCTCTTGCTATCTCTTGTCTTTCTATCTGAAAAGAAACAAACTAGAGAAAACACTGTTAGGAACGAGCCCATTGGACTATTTTCTTCAGTTTTAGCCTAGGAGAGTGAATATTGAAGTATTCATGACAGAGTTTAGATGCTCTCCTCCCTTCAGGACCTTTTTCTATGTGGTCTTCTGTAGACAAGCATGAAATCAATTCCCTTTGACCTCTGAGCATATGTGTGCTCACTCTACTCATCCTTGGATGGAGCATGCTTCTGAGAACAAATTGATACTTTCTGTCTTTCAGCAGGGCCTTTAGTTTGGGGTCTGCACTGTAGATGCAGTACCATGGCTTCCAGTTTAGGGCTGTCATCCTTCCAACTGGCTCAAGTCTTGGAGAGAGAAACTTGTATTCTGCCTGCAATACACTGTGTAGACATAGTCTGATGCTCATTCAAACTGGGCTTGATCTGATGCCTGCTGGAATCAGTATTAGTCTTTATACTTCAATAGGTTTTGCACTAATCTTTTTTCAATGCCTTGCATGAAGTGTTTATCACTCAGAACTTCTAGGTACTTCAGCAGCCCTTGGGATGTCCAGTATCTAGAAATTGTAAGGGTTTTGTCATTTCACTCCAGACATCCCTTTCACATAAAAATCAATGCTCTGATTCCAAGTGAATTTCCATTTTGGTGACAGATTTAGTGAGCACAAGCATCATTCATCAGTTATACTGTTTGGCACCTCTGCTTGGAGAACTTTGAACTCCTGTAAGTTCAGGGACACAATTTGGGCTCACATTATTTATAGCATTGCCTGATGAGGGCTTCTGTGCACCAGTGGAAATAAGGGCTAGGAATCAGAGGTGTTACAGTCACCTGATCAGTTTGAATAGTCAGGATTTATAAGGGTAATGGTTGCCTGAAAGACAAACAGTACCAGAAGCTAATGTATTTTTTAACTAGAGCAGTTTTCTCTAGCCTCTTAGAACTAACACTCTCCATAGGTACTCTGACAAGGTTACAGTGCCAGGCAATTAATTTTCTGTTTGTTTTTACATCAAACATATTTACTCAAGCTAGAACAGAAAAGTTTAGTCTATCAGCAATGATTTTGGGGGGGCTTGATTGTTTTTATTTTTCAGTTGGCAAAAGTAACGAAAATAAACATCAGATTTCTTTTTTTTTTTAAAGGCTTCTGGTTTTGAGGGGAAAAAAAAAAACAAGTCCTGAAGTGGTTACTCTTGAAGACAGCATTTTAGGACCCCTCTGTTATAAATTTGCATTACAAACCGAGTAGAAAAACAAAACAATCTGAGTGATGGAGCAACATGATCAGCTGGAGTTTTTTTGCTAAATTAAGGCTCTCAATGAGCTAGGCCAATGGATATCAGCTCTCTCTGGACATGAACACATTTGTGTCACAAGGGAATATTATGGGTATTTTGGTGAATAAGTCAAGCCTCTAGACGGAACAACAGGGACTATTTCTTACATATCGTTCCCAGGGAAACCAAACTGAGAGCAGAACTTTCCAAAGGGGAAGCAACCATCACAAAAGAGTGACCAGCTGTAGATGGTCACCGAAATACTGTTTCTAGGGGTTTATTTTCCTTCTTTTTTTCTGCTTTTAACAGTGAATAGATCCTTCAATCCCATTCTTTCTGCAGGTGAATTCAACGGAATAATGAAGAACATGCTTTTATAGAGAGATGTTGAGATACTGCAGTGTGTCCAGAGAAGGGCAACGAAGCTGCTGAGAGGCCTGCAACATAAACCCTATGTGGAGAGGCTGAGGGAGCTGGGGTTGTTTAGCCTGGAGAAGAGGAGGCTCAGGGGTGACCTCATTGCTGTCTACAACTACCCAAAGGGAGGCTGTAGCCAGGTGGGGGTTGCTCTCTTCTCCCAGGTAACCAGCAACAGAACAAGGGGACACAGTCTCAATTTGTGCCAGGGGGAGGTCTAGGCTGGATGTTAGGAGGAAGTTCTTGCCAGAGAGAGTGATTGGAATGGGCTGCCCAGGGAGGTGGTGGAGTCGCCATTCCTAGAGGGAAAAGCCTGAATGAGGCACTTAGTGCTATGTTCTAGCTGACTGGCGAGGGCTGGATGCTAGGTTGGACTGGATGAACTTGGAGGTCTCTTCCAACCTGGTTGATTCTATGATTCTATAGCCATACTAGTTTTACATTTATATGAAGTCCACTACAGTCAGTTCAGTAAACGAAAAATTGAGTCTCTGGGACTGAGAGACATTATGACACCTAACGAAAAGCCCAACCAGAAGCATTTGTCCAACTGAATTTTCACAACAAAGACATTTCTTCAAGTCAATGGCAACAAAACAATCAAGTTGAAGCACTGTAAATTTATGCATAGATTTGTTTTGTAATAATCATCCCTACCTCTGTACTAAAGCTAGCTTCTTATATTGTATGCACTCTTATCTGTGATTCGTTCTTTTAGTACTCTCATCACTACAAAGAACTTTTAAAGAAAGTTATGCCATTATTAGTCAACCTTGAATCTTTTGATCAAATAATCAAATTATATATCAAAAGGCAATTAAAAATGAAAAGATTTCAGTCTACTTCCATTTCTTATTTGAGCATGATGAAAGCATTATCATTATTTTATTTCTGCTCACTTTCTGGGCCCTGCTGTGTGGCTCAAGTGATATGGATACACAATTACTGAAGCAGGTTTAACTTAGATCAAAGCATCAAGGAATTCAAAATTTTACCACTTTCTCTGAGGTGCTTTTCTGTGGGTTCTTTTCTGACCTCTTCCCTCATGGTACAGCAAATTCTTCTTTCACACAGCACTTCTAACATCACCAAAGACACATCACAAATAATTGCTATTGCTGTTTTCATGCCCTGTCAATTGTTTTCCTTATTTTCAGTTAAATGTTCTTATCAAGAGGTAAATAGATCTTTTTTTTCTTATGACCCTTATACATAGCATTTTGCTGTATAATGTGAATAATATACTGCTGCTGTTATTATTATTATTAGTGATAGTTTTGTTATGTCTTATGTACTGGGTACTTTACACAACATTAAAATAAAGCAAGTTCCTGTCACCAGAGTATTTATCATATAGTGATATATGTTGCACTAGTTACACCTGTAGTAACTGCAAAAGAGAACAGAAGAGTGGTTTTAAGAGCTCAGACATGTTATTAGTGGGATAACTATGCTTTCCTTCCTCTGTGTGACTAGCCAACTCTGCTAGCTGCATAGCAAACATCTGGCCCTTGGAAGACAGGGAGGTGATTTAAGGCATTCATGGCTTTGTCAATTGCTTGACCAACCTGGTGGCCTTCTATGAAGTGACTACATCAGGGAAGAGCTATAAATGTCATCTATCTGGGTTTCCATAAGGCCTTTGAAATAATCCCCCCCCCCCCCCCCCCCCCCCCCCCAACATCCTTTTCTCCTAATTGGAGAGAGATGGATTTGTTGGGTGGACTCCTTAGTGTGTAAGGAATTGGTTGGATGTTCACATCTGGAGTGTAGTGGTCAATGGCTTGATGTGCAGATGGAGATAAGTGACAGTGTTTCTCAGGTGTCCTTATTGGAACCAGTACTGTTTAATATCTTCATCAGTGGCATAGACAGTGGGATTTAGCAAACCCTCAGCAAATTTGCACATGAAACCAAGCTGACACACCTGAGGGATGGGATCCTATCCACACTCTGGAGGGACATTGTTATGGTCTTTCAGTCCTTAAAGGAGGCCTGTAAGAAAGATGCCACAAACATTTTATCAGGATTTGTGACAGGACAAGGGGTAGTCATTTTAAGCAAAAGGATTCAGACTAGATATAAGGAAGACTTTTTTTTTTTTATGGTGAAGGTAGTGAAGCATTGGAACAGGTTGCCCAGAGAGTCTGTAGAAGCCCCATTTCTGGAAACAATCAAAGTCAGATTGGATGGTGCTCTGAGCAATGTGATTTATTTAAAGATGTCTCTTGTGATGGATGAATTAGCCCAAAGAGTGGTTGTCAATGGAGTTAAATCTGGCTGGCAATCAATCACAAGTGGGCAGGGCTCAGTGTTGGGAGCACTTCTGTTTAACATCTTTATCGATGACCTTGATGAAGACATAGACTACGTGATCAGTAAGTTTGCAGATGACTCCAAGTTAGGTGGCAGTTTGACCTGCAGGATGATAGGGAGGCTCTACAGAGGGACCTGGATAGGTAGGATTGATGGGTCAAAGTTAAGGTGATGAGCTTCAATAAGGCCAAATGCCAGGTCCTGCACTTGGGTCACAACAACCCCAAGCAACACTACAGGCTTGGGGAAGTGTGGCTGGAAAATTGTCTGGCAGAAAAGGACCTGGGGGTTTTAATTGACAACCAACTGAATGTGTGCAAGCAGTGTGTTGAGGTGGCCAATAAAACCAATGGCATTCTGACTTGTATTAGAAATGCTGTGCCCAGCAGGAGTAGTGAGGTGATTGTCCCTTTATACTCTGCTCTGATGAGGCCACACTTTGAGTATTGTGTTCAGTTTTGAGCATCTCAATACAAGAGAGATGTGGTGGTGCTGGAGAGAGTGCAGAGGAGGGCAACAAAGCTGCTGCAGGGCCTGGAGAATTAATCTTATGAAGACTGAAGGAGCTGAGGCTGCTTAGTTTGAAAAAGAGTAGGCTGAAGGGAGACCTCATCACTGTCTACAGCTACCTGGAAGAACATTGTGGAGAGGTTGGTGATGCTCTCTTTTCACAGGTAAATAGTGATAGAACAAGAGGAAATGGCCTCAAGCTGTGACTGCATAGGTTTAGACTGGACATTAAGAATTACTTTTTTTCACAGAGAGAGTGGTCAGGCACTGGAATGGGCTGCCCAGGGAGGCAGTTCAGTCAGCAACTCTGGATATGTTTAGAAGTTGTTTGTATGTGGTGTTTGGGGATACGGTTTAGGGATGAACCTTGTAGAGTAGGGATTATGGTTGGACTTGGTGATCCTGAGAGTCTTTTCCAACTTGAATGTTTCTGTGATTCTGTGATTCTTTGCTTACTGAGTGGGGAGAGGGTTGGAGTAGATGATCTTTAAAGTTCCCATCCAACCCAAAGTGTTCTATAATTCTATGATAAACTCCCAAGAGTTTTAGGGTGCCAAACAGGCATTTGCATCAACTGACCTGAATGAGGAGGCTGACCTTAGCCTGCCCTCCACACACAGAGTGGATGGAAAGACATTAATTACTTAAGAAGCATTCTAGCCAGTTTGTTTCCTGAACCAATATCTGCAAAGGTAATTTTGTCTTTCTGGTGATCTCAGGAGGAGTCAGAGAAATCTTCTATCTTGGGCACTTAGATATTAGGCAATGTGCCCATTTTTTCCATTGCACTTCCACAGTCTTTACAGCAAGAGCTGTGTCCTTTCTGCACCCTTCACATTTCCCAAAACTCAGTCAGGATAAACAAAGACACGTGGAGAGAGGCAAGTTGTGACATTATTGTGTGTGTGTGTGTGTGTGTGTGTGCATCTGCCACTATGATTTACATGTGGTTTGATACTGATATATCCACAAGTAAGAAAGGATATTGTAATTTAAAAAAGGTAGAACAGCAATGAGGTGATTTTGAGGGAAGATAATTAAATAGATATGCTGCTGTAAGTGCTGATACTATGGAACACAAAGGGGAAGGAAATCAAAGACATGCTGGCTACTGTAGGCTTTTAGAAGCTGAAGCCAAGAATTTGACTACATAGTAAGTACATTGGGAGCCCAAGGATGTGGTCTCCTCCAGTAGACAAAAGCCAGACACAACAGGGCTTGCTATGCTGCTTTGTGTCCCTATTTTATGGTTGCATATATCTGTCTTCATCAAGTATTATTAACTCATCATCACAACAGGCTGTGTTTTTGTCATGTAAAGCTTTATACTCTGAGCAAAAAGTGGTTCATTGCTTATAGTTCCCCTCAAGCAGCAGACTGGTACCTTTATGGGTGGAAGGGCAGTCATCTCAAGTTGTGCCAGGGTAGGTATAGGCTGGATATTAGGAAGAAGTTCTTCACAGAGAGAGTGATTTCCCATTGGAATGGGCTGCCCAGGGAGGTGGTGGAGGCACCGTCCCTGGGGGTCTTCAAGAAAAGACTGGATGAGGCACTTAGTGCCATGGTCTAGTTGATTGGATAGGGCTGGTTGATAGGTTGGACTGGATGATCTTGGAGGTCTCTTCCAAGCTGGTTGATTCTATGATTCTATGATTCTATGATATCCAATTGCTAGAGCACACGGAGGAAGTGTGGCAAATCCTGCCAGTGATTTGGTGACTCAATGGAGGAAAACAAAGCAACGGCTCCATGCTAATCCTGTTATATCCCCCAGATGCATCAGAGTACGTAGCCAAAATTTCTTCATTGTCAAAAATTGTTAGGATTTGGGACCCAAATAAAAAGACAGACAGCCCACCTGAACCTTCATTCGATTTAAATCAGAAAACCTGATTTATCTCTAATTTTTGAACAAAGGTCTGAGCAGTATTTTTTTTTAGCATGAGGAGTTGTTTTCAGTGTCAGCTATCTAAATATCTGAAATGTGCCACTAAACTTCAACAGATTCTTCAGCTTTCCTAAGAGCTGCAACTGCCATTTTGTCTGTGTTTACATTCATATGCACAGAAGGACAGATTTAATCAAATTAGATGCCACTCTTCATGGAAATATTTACAAATAAGTTATTTGTTACCTGTGATGGAGACACACACACAGACACAATTTTCTAGAGAAATTTCCTGGCTCTTTCTGGGGCTTTTGTTTTGTGACTTCGTTATTAAGCAATGCTGTTTGTTCCTCAGTAAGACTCTAATGAGGAAATCACCCTCTCATGCTTTGGATGTCTCTCTGCTCTAGTTTAACTTGCAGCAGATTTAATCCTGTCTCTTGCACTGAGTTTGGTTGCCTGTGACTGCCTTGTAAAGGCAGGTGTTTTCCTCTTTGTGAAGAACTGCTGCTTCTTCAAGATATTAATTAGCTTTAGAAGTCACTGTGCAAACTGCTGACACTCAAAGAGGATGCTCAGCAGGTTTCTTCTGTAACTTACAATTACAAATACAGGCACCTTCTAAGAAGCTCATCTGTTCCTTGGTAAAGAGATGCAATCCTTATCTGCTCAGATTTTAATTTCTTTCACAGAAAGGCAAGGCAGAGACTTCTGTTGGTTTTAACTTCTCCCTTCTTGCCTTGCTGCCACCTGAGGTTATCAGTAGACTGAGCAAAATAGCGAAGGTGGCTTGTTTCCCCCAGCTCACAGAAGTGTAGCATCATCTGACCCTCAGAAGATATGTGGCCCCTCTTTAGCAAGCCAGCCACAAAACACCTGTTCAGCACATGACCACATCAGCCATTTTGCTCTGTTGTGCACAGAAGGTGCTCTCACACCAACTGGATGGGTGGCAGAGCAGATAATCACAGCTGCAAGCTGAGTGAGAAGTACTTCACTTTACCTCGGGTATGAAGCTGGACACAGAGCCTGACATAGCACCACACTCCCCAACTTTGTTCCCATTAAAAGGCTCCATGCCTTTTGTGAAGCCCATTTATTTTAGGGAACATCTGTTAGGTTGCTGCAACTGAAGGGCATGCTGTGCCGGTGTAAACAAGCCAAGGGGAAGCTTCATGACACGTTTCCACCATACCCTCTTTGTTATGTTCCTTTTCCATCTCAGTGGCAGTTGGGTCCTGGGTAAAGTTTTCCATTCATGTGGAAAAGTGTGGCATTTTTAGCATGATTTCCTAACACTATGAGAATTCTGAGTCGATGTCCTCCATGTGACCACGGGGGTATGTGGAGAGAAGGGTCATTGTGTGTGATAGCAAATCACTCTTCCTCATCACTTTTTACCCTGTTTTTCAGTGTTGATGAAATATGCTTGAAAGCCGAAGATGTCTGCCATGTCAAATGTCTGGCTTGTGCTCTGCAAAAAAGGTGCTGCTAAAAGGAAAGCACTCAGCATATTAATAGAAGCATACCAAGTAATAGATACCAAAAAATTTGCAGGCTTTCTCTTCTCTCTCCCCTACATCCATAAGACAAAAATTTGTAGGAAACCAACCCTCTTCAGTCTTGCTGCTTGTTAAATTACTTCTTCCTTAAGGCTCAGTGTAAACAAGGGTCATATCACTGAACACTTTCCAGCCTCATTTTGGCATATAGACAATACTGACAGACAAGAACTGCCTCCTGCACACTGCAATGACTGAAACATGCAGAAAAGCATGTCAGGATGGTACCATTTTGTGTGTCTTCTGCTCCCAGTTTGCCAAAGCTTTGATCCTATGAAAAAGGTTAAGGCTAAAGGCTTGCATAAATATATTATTTTTTCTTTTTATAGTGTCTATCTTGGTGTTTCAACACTTGCTGATGTTCATGGTAGGAGAGGCATGAACTGACCACAGATTTATGTATATATATGGGTCACTTGGCCATTATATTATGTACATATAATGGGTTGCTTGGCCATAAACAGGAAGTCTGACGTCCATTGACAAATACATTTTCTCTTTGCTATTTAGAAAACACTTGGTATCTATCAGACCAAACACTCATCACTGCCACAGGCTAAACAGAATCACAGAATCATTTCAGTTTGAAAAGGTTTTTAAGGCCAGGTTGTATGGGGCTCTGAGCAACCTGATCTAGTGTGAGGTGTCCCCACGCATGGCAGGGGGATTTGAACTGGATAATCTTTGAAGTCACTTCAAACTCTGACAATTCTGTGATCACTGAGTCCAATCAATATCTAATTCTACCAAGTCTGATGCTAAACCTTGTTCCTTAGTACCACGTCTCTGTGTCTTTTAAACACATCCAAAGATGGTGATTCAATCACCTCCTTGGGGAGCCTATTCCAGCATTTGATAGTTCTTTAAGTGAAGAGGTTTCTTCTGATATCCAATCTAAACTGTCACGAAGTAAATGGCCTTGCTGCACACTGTAAAGTAAGAAATGCCATAAATGATTGCAGACAGTATGCATAGGTTTCACACTACAAAAACCCACATAAAAAAAAAAAAAATGAAGGGCAATGGGCAGCTTGGTCCTGTTGTGTAAACTTTTGCAATTTCCTAACCCACAGTTCTGTTGCAAAACAGAATTTTAAAAGCATTGTAAAGGCATTTGCCTTCTTTTCTCTTGTCCTTACTCTGAAACTAACTTTGCAATTAACTTCAGGTTTGATCAACTAAAAGACTTATTTGCTAATAGCTACTGGCAATAGTGATGCAACACTGTCATTAATGTATCTCTTGATCCACATTTGAGAAAAAAAGAAAAGAAAAAGAAACAATGATAGCTTTGTACTATGCTAGGATCCTTCGAGCAGGCTATGGAGTCTGCAAAAGATTCTCAGTAAATCCTGGTTTTATTTCTAGATACAGCTTTGGAAGATAATAGCTGCATAATTTTTCACAGAGCCACA
This sequence comes from Pogoniulus pusillus, assembly GCF_015220805.1. NCBI lineage: Eukaryota > Metazoa > Chordata > Aves > Piciformes > Lybiidae > Pogoniulus > Pogoniulus pusillus. Next base: position 12,643,504 of record NC_087264.1, on the reverse strand, counting down.
GCAGCACAAATTCACTTAGTCTCAGTACCATGCTACTCCAGTTTTACAGCTTTTGGATCAGAGCTCTGGCATATGGATAAGCACTGGTAGTGACCTGAACCACAAACAGTGTAAACTGATGCTTTTCTGCAAGGTTTGTGGCTCAGAAAAGGATGGACTTCTTTGCTTACCACCACTGGGAGAAAGGAGAAAAGCTGGCCATTGCAATGATGTTTCCTTACTGACTGACAGTAATGTGGACTCTGGGAATTCAGAGAGTAGAGAAAAATGCATTTTATAGAGCAAGAGTAATCTCAGTGTAGATTCAGTTTTGAAGCAACAAATTCAGCTGGGAAGATAATGAGCTGATGAAAAGCCACCTCTTGCTGTATTGAAGTAAAACTGCTAGGGAAAATACAATAGTATCATCTCGCTTTCAGACATCTGAGTATTATTCTTGGATCCTTTTCTGTGGGTTTGGTATGTTTTCAAGCATGCACAGCTTTATTTTATTCAACACAAATAGGGTAGTGTATAGTCCACCTCCTGTTAAGGTCTATGGAGAGACTTAAAAGACATGGAGCTGGCAAACAGCCCTTGTCCATACTGCATTGTTTGAAATGGTTACTCAACTTCTCATCTTTGACATTGTTTTCAAACATAAAAGCATATTTTAATGAAAGGAATAAACTGAAATGTCAAATCTTTTAGATTTTCTTTTATCCTGGGGAAGCACAACTGAAACAGCCAATAGCTCTAAAAAGATCCATAGATCTGCTATAGGGGAAAAAAACCATAATGAACATTAAAGAAAGTAGAAAAAGGTTAAAAAAGTACAAAGTAAATATCAGGACTGTAGATGAGATGAGATGAGATGGGATGAGAGCATGAAAGAGGAAAAACTAGTTAAGGAGAAAAGACCAAATATGGTGTAAGTTTTATTAGTGTGCAATCTCATTAGAATGAGTCACAGTTGAGAAATTTTGCCTTAGAGAAGTTCCTTTGATTCATGGTAAGAAACTGGAAGCCTCTAGAACTGAAGTAAACCAAGAATTAGTGACAGAAAATACCAAAAGTTTAGAATTTCAACTTTAGGTGTTTATTCCAAATGTTCTGAATCTTGTAGCATTGTACTGTTAGATGTTAAATTCCATAACAACATGCAAAAATGGATGGTCTGTTCTAAGACTGCTGAGACCATTTCTCTGATACTACAGCAGGATGAATTATAGCTGCTTGAGTTCTCAGAGATATTTGCCTAACTTGCTCTTAAAATTTTTCAGGGAAGCATGTTCCATAAATTGGAGAGATTCTGTTGACCAGGCGTACATTCAACTTGAATGAAAAACTGCTGGACTACATTTTCATAGCTTCCTTGTATCTCATTTTCCAACTGTGCAAGTAATTAAAATCAGCCTTACTGTCCCAAAGGTTCTTTCCCCTTTGTTATTGTGATCAGATAAATGTAATGAAGGCCTGAAGATAACCTGGGTGATAGGTTGGACTGGATGATCTTGAGCTCTCTTCCAACCTGGTTGATTCTATGATTAGTGTTACTTCAATGGTACTGGCACTATTTTCCTTTCTTTGTTTAAGGCATTACTGACAGGGGAAACCAAAAATGAAACAAAACTTAGATAGAGTAGCATGGAAGACTTCCACAAGGAAGTAGGATTCCATCTGAACTTCAGGCAAGCATGCAGAAGTAGAATGGCAACACTTGTAGCCAAAGCTCTTTTCCTGCTTCTGGGAGATGTCATAAAGTACAACAGGGCTGGACTGTGAGTCAAGGAAATGTTGTGTGACACAAAGAGTGGCTGCCAGATTGAAACACCTTCCTTTCCCAGCCACCCTTTCCACCAACAGTCCAGATTCCCTAAAGACAAACCTTAAAATATCCTGACAGGTGTAGTTGGTGATACAGTGGAGAATTAACACTGTGTCAGCGTCACAAACACAGGGCCATGAGAAAATGACTGCATAATTGCATTATCTAGCCAAGTGTGGTGTGTCCACCAACATACAGGCCTGCAACACCCATTTGTCATCTTCCCAGAAAAACCTTCCCAACATTTTAAACTTTCCTGCACTTATTGGAGGTTTTGGGGTTTGTGACATTTACATCCATTTATGTAACTTCTGTAAATCTGCTGCTAACTGTTGCATTTGCTTCTTTGTTCTGTTTCTGTGATGCCCTTTGAGTGGTTTTAATAAAATAGCATATTATGACCAATGTTCCCTGTCCCCCATCGGAGAGTCCTTTTATGTCTCAAATAAAGAAGGTCTGCTCAGTAATGCCTGAGCCTTTATTCCTTACACACCCATACCTCCCATCTCTCTCAGCGAGATTCCTTCAGCATGGGGCAAGGTGATGCTCACAGTGTGTAGGCCAGAAAGGCATTGCATTGACATGCCAGTCAAACTTCTCAGCTGGAACAGTCATGAAGCAGTAAGAGCCAGCCCTCGAGATTTGCAAAGGAAATTAACTTAGAACATAGTCAGCAGCTAAAGTGTACCTCGGCATTCTAAATAAATATCCATGATGTAAGAAATGCATGAGAAAGAAAACCCATGGATGGCTTACAGTAGATGCTGCTGCAGGGTTCTATAAAGAAATTACTCTTTTGGATAGATGACTGCATAACTTGGCTGAATTAGACCCAAAGATCTAATTCAGAAATAACACTGTGTATCACCATCTACAGTGCTAATCATTTCAAAAGCAGTTCTACTGAACAGTGGTAGTTTACTGGGACTAGAAATGGCTCTGTACTGGATAATGCTGTTCCAGGAAAAGTTACTTCACAAGTAGCTACTTCCCCCCCCCCCCCCCCCCTCCTTCATTCTTTGTCTAAAGCCAAATCTGCTTGGCGCTGCAGCAGCTGGCTTCCAAGATAAAGCTATAAGATCTCACACAGGCATACTATGGTCTCTGCATATTCACAAATGTCAGCAGCTTTTGTGTAGTGTTGGGCTCCCTCCATACTGGCCCACAGCTACTTGACGATGCTGCGTGCTGTGTGCACAGCCTCCCCTTATATAAACCCAGACTAATCACACAAAGGTCACAGAGATAAGTTTGAAAGGCCAATGCCATCAAATCCCACAGTTTCAGCAGCTCCTAGTACAACCGTGAGCAGTGAGAATATATTGATCCCAGCAACAAGTTTGGGATGCTGGTCCAGATTACAGTATTCTTATTCCAAAGCATATCATCAGAATATTTCTGTACTAATTCAAAGGCAAATTGGTAACATTTGTCAAAAAAAGTACTTTAAAATTACTATTGCATCAAGGAGGGTGCATGGCAAACTCACTGCTCTGGACTTCAGAAGAGCAGATTTCAACCTCTTCAGGGACCTCCTTGGCAGAGTACCATAGGAAAAAAAAACCTCTGGAAGGAAGGGGGGCCCAGGAAAGCTGGGCAATGTTCAAGGATCACCTCCTCCAGACCCAGGAGCAATGCATCCCAAAAAAGAGGAAGGCAGGTAAGAACACAAAGAGGCCTGCATGGATGAATAGAGAGCTCCTAGACACACTTAAATGCAAGAAGAAAGCCTACAGAGAGTGGAAGCAAGGACAAGGGACCTGGGACAAATACAAAGAAATTGTCTGTGCTACCAGAGCTCAGGTTAGGAAAGCTAAAGGACAGCTGGAATTAAACCTGGCTAGGGAAATTAAGGGGAACAAGAAGAACTTATTCAGGTGTATTAGTGAGAAAAGAAGGACTAGGGAGAATGTGTGACCCTTCCAGAAGGGAAATGGAGAGCTGATGACAAAGGAGATGGATAAGGCTGAGGTGCTCGGTGACTTCTTTGCCTCAGTCTTCAACAGCAAGGGCTTCAACCAAGATGTCCAAGTCCCAGAGGGCAAAGGTAAGGACTGGGAGAAGGAAGATCTGCCCACTATAGTTGAAGATCATGTTCATGAGCACCTAAAGAATCTAAATGTGCACAAGCACATGGGGCCTGATGAGATCCACCCACGAGTCCTGAGGGAACTGGCAGATGAAGTTGCTAAACCACTGTCTATCATATTTGAAAGGTCATGGCAGACTGGTGAAGTTCCTGCTGACTGGAAAAAGGCAAACATAACACCCATCTTCATTAAAGGAAAAAAGGAACTACAGACCAGTCAGTCTCACCTCTGTGCCTGCAAGATCATGGAGCAGATCCTCCTGAAGGCTCTGCTAAGGCAAATAGAAAACAAAGCAGAGGTGGTTGGTGGTAACCAGCAATAGCTCCACCAAGGGCAAATCATGCCTGACAAATTTAATGTTTTTTTTATGACAAAGTCACAGCAACAGTGGACAAGTTATAAAAGATTAAAATGTCAAACCAAATTACACATTTCATACAGTACTGGTGGTTACTTTACAGAGAAACACACATTATGTTGTGCAAACACATCTTTTTACAACAAAGAAATAGCAGGGCTTTTTCTTTTAATCCCTCAACAAATAAATTCTCTCTGCTTGTCCTGGGGTTCTTTGAAGGATGATGATCTGAACACCCTGATCCTGACATTTTGCAAAAATAACTGAGACTCATAGAATCAACCAGATTGGAAGAGACCTCCAACATCATCCAGTCCAACCTAGCACCCAGCCCTAGCCAATCAACTAGACCATGACACTGAGTGCCTCAGCCAGGCTTTTCTTGAACACCTCCAGGGACGGGGACTCCACCACCTCCCTGGGCAGCCCATTCCAATGGCAAATCAGCAATAGAACAAGGGGGGACAGTCTCAAGTTGTGCCGGGGTAGGTATAGGCTGAATGTTAGGAGGAAGTTCTTCACAGAGAGAGTGATTGAGTGATTTGCCATTGGAATGGGCTGCCCAAGGAGGTGGTGGAGGCACCATCCCTGGAGGTCTTCAAGAAAAGACTGGATGAGGCACTTAGTGCCATGGTCTAGTTGACTGGGTAGGGCTGGGTGCTAGGTTGGACTGGATGATGTTGGAGGTCTCTTTGGTTGATTCTATGATTCTATGATCACTGTCTATGGGAAGAACTTCCTCCTAACATCCAGCCTAGATCTCCCACAGCAACCTGAGACTGTGTCCCCTTGTTCTGTTGCTGGTTGCCTGGCAGAAGAGACCAACCCCCACCTGGCTACAGCCTCCCTTCAGGTAGTTGTAGACAGCAATGAGGTCACCCCTGAGCCTGCTCTTCTCCAGGCTAAACAACCCCAGCTCAAACAAACCGCTAGGCCTCACTCTAGCAGAGATGCAAGCTCTTCAAAACATGAGTAAAATGAAGGTAACAATCAAAAGAGAAACAAAATAACATAAGGTGTTTTTTAAAAAGAAAAAAAAAGGAAGTGATAAGTGCTTACTCCATAGCCTGGATCTTTCATTGAAATGCCTGCCAGCTGGAAAGGAGACTCTTTCAGAAGTAATTTTTCATGCAGTTGTGCATCTTACTCTGAGTGCCATTTTCACAATTTTGTTATGTTATAGTATGTTTGACTTTAAAGTAGTGCCTGGAGGCAATTAGGTCAGAAGCCAGTTAGAAGTCTGTTCTTTAGCTATCTCAGTTTTACTACTCGTCATTGGATACGCTGGAAAATATAACTGTATCACAGCATGTTTGGGGTTGGGAGGGACCTCAAAAGCAACCCCAACTCTCTCAGCCTGTCCTCACAGGAGAGGTGCTCCAGACCTCTGATCATACTCATGGCCCTTCTCTGGACATGATCCAGCACGTCCAGATCTTTCCTGTAATAGGGGTTCCGGAACCGGACACAGTACTCCAGGTGGGGTCTCACCAGAGTGGTGTAGAGGGGCAGAATCCCCCCTCTCGACCTGCTGGCCAGACTTCTTTTGATGCAACCCAGGATATGATTTGGTTTTTATCTACCACCACCCCCAAGCCCTTTTCTCCAGGGCTGTTCTGCTCTCAAGCCAGTCACTGCTCAGCCTATATCAGTGCCTGGGATCATCCCAGCCCAGATGCAGGACCCTGCAGTTGGTCTTATTGAACCTCATGGGCCCACCTCTCCAAACTGCCAAGGTCCCAGTACAGCAAGAGAGTGAACCAAGTGCTCGTTAACATTAATAAAGGCAGAAATCTGACACAAAACTGTCTCACTTGAGAAGACCTAAATTGCCAGATAGAGGTCAGAAAGCAAGTACAGCTTTCTGCCAGGTGCAGTAAAAAGCTCTGGAGTCAATTTCAAGAGGCTCTGAAGAAATATAAAGAAGCAAACACAACCCAAGTTTTTAATGACCCTAGCTGAGCCCTCTCAGAAATTTGTGAGACTAGATTAGCCACTTGGGCACTGAAGAATGAGCAAGATTTCCTCACTCACAAGCCCTAGCTTTCACAATAAAAAGGATTTAAAGAAACAGATATTTCTTAAGAGAAAAAATGTAAAGCAGTAAAATCATGATTGGCAAATCCCAGAGCTACTGTCCATTCAAAAACAACTGCAGTAGTCTTTGACTTCAGGTATGACCATCTCCTGAGGTAAAGAAAGAGAAATCTCTTCTCTTTCTTATGCCATCGGTCAGTTCCCACTGATTCCAGGTCACACGGTATGAACCCAGGCTTGGTAGAGCTCTAATATATTCATCCCAAAGGTAAAAAACAGGCCTCTGGGCTTTAGTGAAGAGGCCAAAAGATTTAACTGCATCCTCTAAGCATCTACTCCTGGTGATAGGTAGCCTTCATTTGTCATGGCATTTGGAGCAGGGCACTGCTGTCATCCTGCTGCTTGATGTGGAAAATTATTTTCTAAGCAAAACTATGAAGTGTCAGGATGTAAGGAAGGACTCCAGGAAAAACACATTATATTGAAGTAGAAATATTAATGATCATTCAAAGTGGGGCATAGAAAGCAGGAATAGGACTTAGTACAGAAACTATCAGAAAAGGAGGCAATTAATGATTGCAAAATCCAAGCTCAGTGAAGCTTATAGAGGGTTCTAGAACTTCTAATGCTTATCTGTGTAAAACATTTGAGGAAAGAAGATTATCAATACATGATGAGAATGAATAATGTTGAAGAGTTATCATGCTGTGAGGTGAAACCAAGTGAAATCAATTATGTTGACCACTGAAGAGAAACTAGGGTGAGTGGGAGTGGTAAGGAAAACAAAACTCAGAGTTTAAAAATTCCAGTTACAATATCACATGTCCTGCACTCCAGAATCTATCAGAAACAGATAAATTAAATACTAAAATACATTTAAATACATTAAACAATCCTATAGGAGTTCCATTTAGTGATCAGAGTATCTCTCTTTGAAGTCAATATAAAAAATACGCAGATTTTCTAAAGATTACCTCAGGGGTGACCTCATTGCTGTCTACAACTACCTGAAAGGAGGCTGTAGCCAGGTGGGGGTTGCTCTCTTCTGCCAGGCAACCAACAACAGAACAAGGGCACACAGTCTCATGTTGTGCTGGGGGAGGTCTAGGCTGGATGTTAGGAGGAAGTTCTTCACAGAGAGAGTGATTTCCCATTGGAATGGGCTGCCCAGGGAGGTGGTGGAGTCGCCGTTCCTGAAGGTGTTGAAGAAAAGCCTGGCTGAGGCACTTAGTGCCATGGTCTAGTTGATTGGATGGGGCTGGGTGCTAGGTTGGACTGGATGATGTTGGAGGTCTCTTCCAACCTGGTTGATTCTATGATTCTATTATTTTGGAAACCCTTTAATATAGTAAAGAGCAACTTTTTGTATATCATATTTCATGCACAAAGCCCAATATAAAGTCTAAAACACTGAAAATATGGGCAAGAACCAGAGAGACCGGAACTTAGTACACATTGTAGACAGAAAGATTCAAGCTGCTGAATCAGAACAACAGTTTCTCTATGTATCTGCTTAAAATATTTTTAAGGCTTTTATCTGAAGGTTTTACAGGAAAGAAAAACATTGGACATCAGAAACGTCCAGTCAGGAAAACGATTTGCAAGATCACACTGCAGATAAACCAGAATTCAGCTTTTCTCTCTTCTCTTATTACTTTCAATTTGGACTAATGCAAATGGGAGGTAAACAGTGCCTTTTATAGATGGCTACCTTTAAACACATTAATGGTATTATTCTTTATTTTTTTCCCTTTCAGCTAAATTCTGTAAGAGATGTTATTTAGCAGTTACTGTAGAAAAAAAATGTGAAGTTATTTAACAGATGCTGTGAGCAATATGATGCTGAAGCTGCATCTTGAGCAAGAATATAAACAAGCTGGATGAAACATAATAGTGTCCCTATTTTGTGGGTTTCAGCACTGGCTTGACTGGCAGATGCATACCTTGCTTATGTGCAGAAGCAGGAGTTTATTATCCATTCTAAGTACAAAAGCACTTGAATTAGCATGCAATCAACTAAAATTTCATAAACAACACAGACATTCTGAAATGCAAGACAGGCATGTAATTTATAATAGGTATCTTCTCCATGGTGATGGTTTGTTTTGATGTCTTAAACCACTTTCAACATTCAATCATGAAGTCTTGTATAAGTTTTGATTTCCTGATTATTATATACCAAGTGAAATGTGATGCACTAATAAACTTAAAAATTGGTCATTTATTTACATAGACTGAAAATACTGTAGTAATTATAAGCATATGTCAAACCTGATAATCCTCACTCAGGAGAAAGTAGGAGAGCAAGAAAGAAATGTGATATCATGCTGTATTGGTAATGCCTCAGCTTTGGATAATTTGGATTCCTCTTAGCATAAGTCCAAATGGATAAATGGGTAAATGTCTAAATTAATAAATCAAATTGACAACTTTAAGAAAGATAAATCCCCAAAGAAAAAAAAAAGAATAAACTCTCAAACTGTAGCCAATAGAACTCTTGCCAGTTCAACAGTTAACCTTTCATATGTGCCTCTGCAAGACAACTTCTTACCTGCCTTGCAGTTCCTGCAAAAATGCTTAAATCCGGTGTGAGATAGATAAAATAAATCTGGTAGGCAGTACATTAAAGTATTAGGCTAGTTAAACATATCTATCTTGGGTAAGCTTAGGTTGTGCTTTCTACCTTTCTCTCTTTGATTCCATCTCTTTCAGATTCCAAATTAAATTCAAATAATGATTCCCCTTAGGCTAAGAAGTACATTGATCCAGCTATGTCACCTTGAAAAACTAAGTACCTGCAGACAGTGCTGTACTGTATTTTGCCATGCAGATGCAGTGGTCCATTCAGAACTGAAGGCTCTTTACATCTGCACACAGTATATAAATGTTTAGGCACTTCACAGGAAAAAGGGTGGCAGTTAGACATCTAAGTCAAAAAAGGACAACCAAAAATCTTTACCTGTCTTTTGGATAACCCTGGGATTATGTAACTCAAGCTAAACAACAGTCTGATATCATGCCAGAAGTGTTTCTTGAGTTACACCTATAATTCAGGACATCCTGCTCCCAAGGGAGGGCTGCTGGCATTGCAGTGCAAAGGCTAATGGTGCCTTGGATCCATTCTGTGGTGGAATGAACCAGAACTTCTTTGCTGTTCACTTTCCCTTCCTTATATTTTTAACAGAAAATTTTCCTTAGTAGTATAATGCAATCATTTGACTCAATTTCAAAATATGCCTTACAGGGAACTTTGTTTGGAGGGGCAGGGTATGGCTGATGGGAGTTTTACTCCACTGTAGACATTATGTTGCTAAGTGACATTTGGTAATGAATATTGCATGTTGCTCCTGTTTCACTGAGCCAGCAGCATTTTGTTGCTACGTTCCAGATGTCAGTGTAGTGAGATGTCATCCCTATAAGGATCTACATTTGAACTGGGGGAGAATGAAGAATTGGCAATATCTCCAATGGCATAATCACTTTACTGATATCAAAACTGATATATTATTACTTAAGAGACTCATTTTATTGCCAGCTCCTGAACAGAATTTCTCAAAGCCTTCAAGATTTTTTCACGTTTTGAATAATGAGTCTAATACAAATATACTTTTAAAGATTTTTTTTCTCAAATAAAAGGGGAAATTTATCTTTTTTTTTTAAATCCTCTTTTTGCATGAAAAATATAGGTTAGAAATTCATAAAAGAGATGTTGTTGTGAAAGATACACATGCCCAGGCATGACCCCATGGTCCCTTCCCTCTGCTGTGTTGGGGGGAAGCAGAGCACAGGGAGAAGACAAAAGACAGGAGACACCCACTTTCAGCTGAAGATGAGCCAGCAGTGTGCCCAGGTGGCCAAGAGAGCCAATGGCATCCTGGCCTGCATCAGGAACAGTGTGGCCAGTAGGACAAGGGAGGTTATTCTTCCCCTGTACTCAGCACTGGTCAGACCACACTGGGCCCCTCAATTCAAGAAGGATGTTGAGGTGCTGGAACATGTCCAGAGAAGGGCAACGAAGCTGGTGAGGGGCCTGGAGCACAAATCCTATGAGGAGAGGCTGAGGGAGCTGGGGTTGTTTAGCCTGGAGAAGAGGAGGCTCAGGGGTGATCTTATTACTGTCTACAACTACCTGAAGGAGCATTGTAGCCAAGTGGGGGGTGGCCTCTTCTCCCAGGCAACCAGCAACAGAACAAGGGGACACAGTCTCAAGTTGTGCCAGGGTAGGTATAGGCTGGATATTAGGAAGAAGTTCTTGACAGAGAGAGTGATTTCCCATTGGAATGGGCTGCCCAGGGAGGTGGTGGAGTCACTGTCCCTGGGGGTCTTCAAGAAAAGACTGGATGAGGCACTGAGTGCCATGGTCTAGTTGATTGGTTAGGGCTGGGTGCTAGGTTGGACTGGATGATCTTGGAGGTCTCTTCCAACCTGGTTGATTCTATGATTCAGGCCCCAGACTTGCCCAGACTTGTTCCTCCCAAATAAGAGAAAGGACGCTCCTGACTTCACCCAATATGGTCAGGTTCAGCAAGTGCCATCCTGATAGGTGAATTTGGGTGGCCAAGGCAGCCATTACATTCAGGCAAAACAATACATAGGCCCTGCCACATGCTTCTGGGCTTTTGCTTTTGCTGTGCCTGCTCTGCCCTGCCACATTACGCCCTGCTTCACCTGCAATGGCTTTCAAGACACCAACAGAATTCCCTTCAAGTTTTGGGTACTGTCTGATGCTGTTTTGTGAGTTAATATTCAAAGCTTCTCTCTAAGAAATTCTCTAACTAGATTCTATTGTGACTTTCTACCTTAGTAGCAGAAAGGAGCCTCTCAAGTCTCCCCGGTGGGCAAGAGCTATAATCGAAACTAAGAATCTCTTTCCAGTTTTAACTTTAATGTTTGCATTTGCTAGTTAGTTCTTAAAGTGTTCTAGTTTTGCCTGTTCCCTGTATGTGTAAGTGTCCAAACCATATATTTCAAACATTGTAAATAATTTTTCTGGTGAGATTTAATGTTAATAAACAATTTCCACAGTTATTAACAATCTTCGCTTGGATATCAAAATTAGTATTATTAGCTTTGAATAATTTGTAACACATGCACACATTGCAACTATTAAAGGCATTGAAGACAGCTTATATTTTGTAATAATGCCCTGAAAATCATAGAATCATAAAATCAACCAGGTTGGAAGAGACCTCCAACATCATCCTGTCCAACCTAGCACACAGCCCTATCCAATCAATTAGACCATGGCACTAAGTGCTTCATCCAGGCTTTTCTTGAACACCTCCAGGGACAGCGACTCCACCACCTCCCTGGGCAGCCCATTGCAATGCCATTCACTCTCTCTGGCAAGAACTTCCTCCTACATCCAGCCTATACCTCGAACTTCCTCCTAACATCCAGCTTGTACCTCTCTCAGCACAATTTGAGATTGTGTCCCCTTGTTCAATCAACTAGACCATGGCACTAAGTGCCTCATCCAGTCTTTTCTTAAACACCTCCCAGGACAAATACATATATATACATATATGTACATATATATATATATATATAATTACCTTGTATTGTAAATTTGTCCACTGATGGAGATGCAAAATATCCCATATTTCCAACTTTTAAGCAGTTTGGGGCATGTATTATAACTTGTACAACTGACATATCTCTTTAAATACATTACAAAACATGTCTAGAGCCCTAGGACCCAGTGTGGATGATGTGATTGTAAAAATGCTCATGTCAACATTGTGACATAAACAGTAAATTAAACAGATGCTTCTCCAACATCTGACTTCTTTTTTTTTTTTTGCATTACAGCTGTGAGACCCCAAGGTAAGACAAGCACACACATGAGTTACTCAGAAGCAGAACAAGTTATTGGAATGTTACTCAAAGTCTTAAACTGAGTCCTTATCTCCTATACCTACATTGGAAGGGAAAAGAACTCTACACTTGGGTAGGTCACTTCATTCTTCCAATTACATGCTGGTGAATTCAGCACCACTGCACTTTAACTCTTTCACAGGAGGAGGTACATCTTCCCTCAAGCTTTTTCACGCCATACTCCTAGTGCATATAATCCAATATTTGCTGCCTGTCATCTACAAGTGAGTCAAAAGTGCCAAAACTTTTGCTGAACTTTAGGTTTGATGTCAAGAGACAGGACACTCAGACTAGTCTTAGAGAAGTATTTCAGAACTTTGAAGTCTAAAACTTCAGGTGGCCAGCGCCAGAACGAGAGGACACAGCCTCAGGCTGCGCCAGGGGAGATTTAGGCTTGAGGTGAGGAGAAAGTTCTTCACTGAGAGAGTCACTGGACACTGGAATGGGCTGCCCGGGGAGGTGGTGGAGTCGCCGTCCCTGGGGCTGTTCAAGGCAGGATTGGACATGGCACTTGGTGCCATGGTCTAGCCTTGAGCTCTGTGGTAAAGGGTTGGACTTGATGATCTGTGAGGTCTCTTCCAACCCTGATGATACTGTGATACTGTGATATAACTAACTGGGCATTTGGAGAGCAAGTTTTGTGGAGACTGTCTTACTGTTTGTAGTCATGAAGTTGAGTATATGAAGATGACACTTTTGCTAGCCCAGGGCTCCTTAGCTGTAAACTATCAGAGAACAGATAACTAGGTGGAAACAGTTCCAGGCAAAATGCACTGGGGAGCCCTGTTTTCTTTGTATTGCCTCTAGATCTGCAACAAGCATATCCATATCTCTTTGATCACTACAAAAATAAATGTTTGTCTAAAATCTACTACGGGGCAATAAAAGATTATTTAGATGTACTCAATCCAAAATCTTATCAGAGAGTCTTTCTATTTAAAAATCTTGTTTCTGGAAAGAAATTGTGCTTAAGAGAGCATAAAGGTAAATAAATTGAGCAGTTTAGCAGAACTGGGCAGTTTAGAGACACAGTAAAACAATCATGTTCTCCTGATTTTGTAAGAGATAAAATGGTCTGTCTTCCCGGAACAGCAAAAACACAATTAAGTGAAGCGACTGGAAATTAATGGGTTTGTAAGAGAAAGAGAAGAAAAAGTATTTCTGAAACTGTGCAGCTGTGCTTGCAGACCAAAATACTTTTAAAATAAATGTGGGTAAGGGATTGACATTGCATGGCTTACTGTAAGGAGCACATCATAATTTGTACAGGTGTTACAATGCAAAGGGCCAGGCTGCACAATGTGAGTTGTTGCTTGACTTATTTTTAGGTGACTGGCCAATGCTTACTTTTTGAACATAAACCAGGGAAAATCACTGGCCAACATCTACTTGTTCTTATGCACAGCTGTGTGCAGAGCCTTTTATGAAAAGCCTGGTTTCTCCAGTCACAGAGATTCTCACTTTCTACTAAGGGCTTAATGTGTTTAGTTACTGGCATCAGACAAAACATGATTCACTTCTGAAAGCTCACTGTTCCAAAGGAAATCTGAAATAATTCTCTCCCCATCACAGGCAAGAGTGGTCCCTACTTCACCCTGTAGGAACGAGATTTGTTTCCTTTGGTGTTTTTTCTGGTTTAGGAGAAATTTCCTTTTGCTATTTTGTCAAAACTTCTGCTTCCTAACTCCATTAATTGCAAGCCACAGTACAAATAAAGGACAAGTCTTAGCCAGCCTCTTTGTAATCTTCTATTCTGCTATGTGGATTACCTTTACATGGCAATGGAGCAAACTATTAAATATTTGTAAATGCCTGTAGACAATGAACAAAGTGGTAATATTAGACTATAATTGGGTTGTTGAAGTCTTTCACTGTTGCTCTCTGTACACAGTAAATATTTAGATCCTGACCCAAATGTTTAAATTCTAACTTTGATGTAGAGTGACTCCTGGGACTGGAAAGCTAATATAATCCCAAGTATGCTGTGGGGACTGGATGAGTTAAGCAACCTGTGGATGTTCTATGGAGAAAGAGCATGTCTCATGTATCTCAAGGGTTAACGCTATTAAAGTCCTCAAAGAGGAAAAGGTAGTCAAGAACCGCCACTGGAAAATAACCTCACAGTAAACTAACATGACCTACACATACAAAAAAATCAATTTACTCAGGCTTTGCACCCACCCAGAAATCACACAAGTGACCAAGTGATTCTGCATCTGTTTTTAAGAACTGTGGTAAGCTAAACTCTGTCGAATGTCTTTTCTAGATATGAAAGCTAACATATCACACTCTAATATAATTTAACTAATGTTATTTAAATAAACACTGAAAGAAAACTTGTATAGCTTGTAATTGTTATAAATACTGTTGCATTGTAAACAAATTCCCTCTTCCTAAATAGAGATGTAAACGTACCAAAGCCCATATGAGTCAGTGCAGTACCTCCACCAAGCTTTAGATGGTCATTATTTTTAGAATTCAAGTTTTCCATCCCTTGAGAACCTTATTCCTACATCCTAAATAAAAATCACCAAACACATCCCAACAGTTAATTCTTTAAATATACCCTTCATTCCTTCAGTACTGACAAAAAGAACATTGCTTCAAAGCTGAGCCAAAAACCAAAACAGTATGTATTCCAAAAGTGAAGTGAGGGAAATAGATTCTTGTTCAGGAATTTATCCAAGTAGAATTGAGTGCAGTACAGCTGCAAAATAATAAAAAGCAATGCTGGAATCCATGCCTAGCCTTTCCTCTGTACTACAGATAATGCCAGAGCTTTTAACTCTTCAGAGACTCTTTGGGAGGTGCACCACAATGGTCAATGGGTCACTAAATTCTAGCTTATGTATGTGGTTGTGTAAATCCTATGTAAAGCAGCTCTACAAGAATTCCAGATGAGATCTACAGACTAAGTACACAATAACTCAAATCCAAAGATAAGGGCGATGGAGAGGGAAGATGGTCAAGGATAAATGTAGACATAATTTTTGTTTGACTTTACAATTATGAAAGAAAATTACTTGGCATGTTTGGCCCATATCATCACACAGAATGAAATAAGATAGGTCTTCCCATTAGGGGTCTTCATAATTTATTTCTCATTTGGTAAAGCCCTCCTTGAATTATTTTAGTATGTAGTAGTGACTATGTTCCAAGGCATTTTGGGGGGAATAAAAGGGCAAAGAGAAAAGGAAGAAAATTTGAGGGTGGTGGTCAATATGTATCAAAACCACAATTGAATGAAAGAGCTTCATCACCATCATGACTACATGATAGAAATTACATTATGATCAGAGGGCTGGAGCACCTCTCCTATGAGGACAGACTGAGTAAGTTGAGGGTCTTCGGTCAGGAGAAGAGGAGGCTCCAAGGTGACCTTCTTGTGGCCTTCCAGGATCTGAAGGGGGCTTACAAAAAAGCTGGGGAGGGACTTTATAGGCTATCAGGAAGTGACAGGAGTAAGGAGAATGGAGTAAAGCTGGAGGTGGGTAGGTTCAGGCTGGATGTGAGGAGGAAGTTGCTCAGCATGAGAGTGGTGAGAGCCTGGAATGGGTTGCCCAGGGAGGTGGTTGAGGCCCCATCCCTGGAGGTGTTTAAGGCCAGGCTGGATGGGGCTCTGGCCAGCCTGATCTAGGGCAGGGTGTCCCTGCCCATGGCAAGGGAGTTGGACCTAGTGGTCCCTTCCAGCCCTGACTAATTCTATAATTCTATTCTATGATACCGAAAAAAAGAGACGCAAGAGACATTTTTACTCCAGGTATTCACTACTCAGATGTCCTATGTCAGTCACAGGCAAAATGTAGCAAATACATAGTCTTTGAATATCAAAGACTAAGATTCAGAAGTCTTTAATTAATTGGAAAGTAGTGAGACTTTCTGGGAATAGCTTTCAGAAATTGGTCATGGAAGTAAAATAATATGGTAAATAAATAAATGGAGTTTATGTAGCTTGAATGCAAGCCCAAACTTTGATTTTTCATCTGTCATAGAACTGTGATAGTAGGTCAAAGCTACACCAGGCTTTCTGGGAGTTTAACTTACTGCTTTTGGAAGTAGTATTTGGTTTTGATCCATGACGTGAGTTTTGGTGAAGAACTCAGACCATCAGATATGTAAGTCTTGTGTGCAGTAACCTTACAGCTTTGTGCGTCAGAAACGTCCTTGAGTTTAATATCTCCTACTGATTAGACTGTAGATTGTCTGCTCTGTAGCAGCAGCTTTGAGCAGTGCTATGTGTCTGCAAAGAAAACACACACAGAGTTCTCAGACTAATAAAGGAAGAAATACTTGAGGATGAAAAAGACTGAACTATGTAAGGACCAATTTCTGTGGAAAACCAAGAAGTTTTCCCTGCCTGCCCATTGCAAAGAATACATATCAGGTTTACTTCCATCATTGTTGCTACTGTTATTACTAGCACGTTACTATGATTTCAACTGTGGTTCAAGGTGATAAAAGTCATTGTTCTTGTCCAAGACCATCCATAAACTGGGACACAGGGTTCAGCAACACATCTACAAATAGCTTAAGGGGCCTGTCAGGTTCAAAGAAGTAAATGAGCCAGCTGAAAGCAATGTTATGCCTGAGTGCATTGTAATTGCAAGATTAAGAGACTAGATGATATGAAGACATCTATATACAGTACTTTAGTTTATGAATTTCATTCTTTCCTAATCAGGACAGGACTTCGCCCTGAGCTTAAGATCAACTCAACACAGGACATATTAAGTGGATGGCATTATGTGTGCTGACTTGAATGGGGGACTCTTCTAAGGATAGACTACAGATCCAGTATGAAGGAACGGCAAGAACAACAGTAACAAGAAATAATATATTGAAGGCACGTTTTTCTCTTTCTGTCAAATGGCTCTAAAAGTTATGTTTTCCTTCTAATTTTCTTGTGGCCTTGAGCAATACCAAAGTCTTTTTAGTAACACAGGCTATACATGATCTGATGATAGATCAGTTAGACACAAACCATAGGTGCAACAGGCAAAGAAGGAAGGAAAGGAAAAAAACCACAACCTTCTTTCTACACAACCACGCTATCCCAAATCCTATCTTACTGTAGTACTTTGAAAGCTGGTTTAAGTTAGCTGTAACTACGCAGCTACAGTCTATGAAATCACTAAATTATTTAACACTTTCTGTAAAAAATGCTGCATCATTTCTCATTTCTCTTAAGAACACTCAAAACTGATTAGACATTTCCCCTGAGAAGCTACTTTATTTTGTATTTTAATTTATTTCACTGCATGATTAATTTGTAATCAAGACTTGATTTGATTTTCCAAACTGTATTTTAAAACCAAATGTGAAGTAATAACTTGTGGATTGCTTGCAAAATAGCAAAAATGTGTTCCATTAAAGGAAAAAAAAATATATTATTTTGCAAATGTCACGCACCACAGAACCAACTACTCCTCAGTAAGCTTTCTGAAATTATGATCAAAGCATCCCAAAGGTTAAGTGCTGTGGGACGATGGCAAAGCTTTAGGGCCCACAAAGTCACTCGATGGCTGGATAGGCACAAATGATCATCTTATTGTACATAATTGTGTCTTCAAATTTTGGTTTACAGCTTTACTGTAATTGTGCTTGCCAAAATTTTACACTAGTGGCGAATTAATTTCCTCCAAGAATGCATGCTTTTGTTTGGTTTTGTTTTGTTGGTTTGTTTGTTTTTTTTTCTGGAGTTGGGATTTTTCTGGGTTTTGTTTTTAATAAATATGTATATCTCGTTCAATTTAAGATTATGCAATCAAATGTCATCACATTTATCACAGCTCCTGTCCTCATTTGGTTGGGTACACGGGCAGTGTCTAATGTTCATCTGAGTTAAAAATAATGAGAATAGAAAACCAAACCAAAACATCACCACAACTTTTCACTCTTAACTTTTGTACGGTTGATTCTCACCAGAGATATAAAATATTGGGAAGTGCATCTCTTCCAAGAATAAATGTTCGGTGCCATTTCTCCATTAGGCTTGCTGGAAGTGAGCAAATATCAGACCACTGAGTCAATGGGCCAACAGAACAGTTCAGACTGTTCCAAAGAGATAATTGACCAGCTGAAATTGTAAGGCAATGCTAGAACTGAAGTCACTGAGTAATGTGATCTCACTCTGAATGTGGGTGGTTTATTTGTTTGATTTCTGGAGGTGGGTTGGAATCTGTGCATGCCAAGATTTGATTACCAACAACTATAAAGAGTGGGAAGAGGAAGTAGAGAAAGAGGCCCAAAGAGTGTGTTTAAGCAGAGATGAGTTGAAATCAACCATTTTTATATGACTTGTAGAGAAATCAAGAGTTTAGAAGTAGAAGAGGGAGGATAGAAAAAGGTCAAGTCCCCCAGTAGTATGTTTAAAACTTTTTTCATTTTCTCTCATAGTATTTGGGAAGCAGAGTGAGGGCAAAGTCTTCACTGCTTTTATTTAGGTTCTTCCTGGCTTCAAAGCTTGGCAAGTTCTCACTATATTTTTACAAAGCAGACTGCTTTTCAGGCAGGTTTTCTCAAGTTCTTGCTTTATGAGTTTTGGAGAAAGATTCTGGCCAGAGACGTTCAGAAGAAAAAGTGTTTGCAGTCTTTGGAGGTTGTTAATTCCTGGAAAAACTTCTGGCAAACTCCAGCTTACCAAAATTTCACAGAAAATGTTTGTTAGAATTTGACCAGTTTAAATAAGTTTCTTGTGTTGGTGTCTTTACCTACTGGAAGTTCGAATCGTGCTTGGTTTTACACACAAAGTCAAGCAATGCTGCCAACATATACAGCCCTCTTCTCTCTGAAATATTTTATTTATTTACTCTGGAGTCTGAAGACAGCTTGGAGACAGGTCTCTTGCCAGTGGTATTTGCAGTGGTATTCATAGAGTTATCCTCTAATTTTTAGAGTCAGTTTACACTTATTTCTTACTCATGTAGAGATTCAATTTTTAGTAATAACCCTCCTAACTCTATATGAGGTTGCCATGATCATTGGGCTGGCCATCAGCCTCCAACATTAGAAGATTTACTATGCTGCCATGTAAAACCACCTTGTACCTAGAAAGTAGAGAAGAGATAAATACTGCAAAATATCTATTTTAAAATGAGATCAAGAATATACTGTTTGATGTGCTGTAAGTTATTATAAGGGCGGAGGATAGGAAAAGGTCTTTTGGAACATCAAATCCCCACAACTACTGTAGAAGCAAGTTGGACATACCATCTTTTTCAGGACTGAAATAGGTTCCATTGTGAAACTAAACAGAAGAAATAAATAGAAGAAATAGCATTTAAGTTTGGCAATTTGGCATGATCATTTTGTAGCTAAGGTGTCATCCTCAAGTTCAGACCAGTCTTCTATACCATATGCAAAAGGATGGCAGAGATGGTTCTGTGTACGTTTTTGTCAGCAGTATAATACATGTCGTGTTCTAAAAAAAGCTTCCTTTAAGCATCATAGAAGCAGTCAGGGGTGGAAGGGACCACAAGGATCAATTAGTTCCAACTCACCTGTCATGGGCAGGGACACCCTACCCTAGATCAGGCTGGCCAGAGCCCCATCCAGCCTGGCCTTAAACACCTCCAGGGATGGGGCCTCAACTGCTTCCCTTGGCAACCCATTCCAGGCTCTCACCATTCTCACCACTTCCTCCTCACATCCAGCCTGAACCTACCCACCTGCAGCTTTACTCCATTCTCCCTAGTCCTGTCACTCCCTGGTAGCCTATAAAGTCCCTCCCCAGCTTTTTTGTAAGCCCCCTTCAGATCCTGGAAGGCCACAAGAAGGTCACCTTGGAGCCTCCTCTTCTCCAGACTGAACAGCCCCAACTCTTTCAGTCTGTCCTCATAGGAGAGGTGCTCCAGCCCTCTGATCATCCTTGTGGCCCATCCCTGTATAATAAGGTAAGATAAGATATAAGGTATAATTTAGTCATAAATGGAACTGAAATGACATTAATTTCTGATGGGAATTTGTGAAAATCAGTGAAATTGAAAATAATAATTAATCTTTAAATAATAAATTACTCCCAGCTTTGAATTTCTGTGAAATACACATGTATCATTGTGAAGTTTCAAATAAGCCTCACATTCAAAATAGCCTTGCCAGTTTATAACAGCTGATGATCTGTCCCATTCCTACTCTAACACATAATACTTTACAAAACTTATAATCCATAAGACAACAGCTCCATACCAGGAAAATTAACTATCCACCAAAACGGAAAATGAGAAAGAAAGAAGGAAAGAAAAACAAATCTACTTTACAAGAAGAAAATGAGACATTCCTAAAGCATTTTAGGGTGACCACACACCAAGTGAAAAAAAAAGGATGGTTCAAAACACCTTCCCAACACAAAGGATAACTCCACTTGGCAGAATAAAAGACTATCTCCTTTTACTAAGAACAACTCACCAATCAGTCAACACCACTTTAACTACTTTAAGTACTTTTCCACCTTTCACAGAGTACATCAAAAGTTCAACACATACTAGCAGCCAAGTAGAACATCCAGTAAGCTGTATATATCCACATATATGTCTCTCTATATATACATGTACAAACACAAACACATACAACATCAGGTATTCCATTTTGAAAAAATAAAATC
This sequence comes from Pogoniulus pusillus, assembly GCF_015220805.1. Taxonomy (NCBI): domain Eukaryota; kingdom Metazoa; phylum Chordata; class Aves; order Piciformes; family Lybiidae; genus Pogoniulus; species Pogoniulus pusillus. Next base: position 12,622,736 of record NC_087264.1, on the reverse strand, counting down.
CAGCTATTGGCAGGAGCTATACAACATCTTCACCCTGTCATTCATTAAATATCTTACTCCTTAAATCGTTCAGTAAAGAGCTAGGAAATATTTGCTTTTCTTGCCTCCTGTTGCCAGACACATACATATACAAAAAAAAATATTCAGGCAGCCTTGAAATCATCAAAATTAACTACTGTGCAATGGCAACTGATTTGTTATTGTTTCTGTTTTGCACAGATGTTCTAGTTATAATCAGAACCTAGTGAATACCGATTGAATGAAAGAAGTGAAAAGATCTGAGGGAATTTACACTCCTTGTCTAGAGTAAGCAAAACTAAAATGGAAGAGGAAAATGTTAGATTTTTAGTATCACCTCTTTAAGCTGCTTAACAGTCATTTCCAAGGGAAAGAATCATAGAATCAACGAATCAACCAGGTTGGAAGCAACCTTCAAGATTATCCAGTCCAGCCTATCTCCCAGCCAATCAACTAGACCATGGCACTAAGTGCCTCATCCAGGCTTTTCTTGAACACTTCCAGGGATGGTGACTCCACTACCTCCCTGGGCAGCCCATTCCAATGCCAGTCACTCTCTCTGGCAAGAACTTCCTCCTAACATCCAGCCTGTACCTCCCCCGGTACAACTTGAGACTGTGTCCCCTTGTTCTGACACAAGAGATCAACCCCCACCTGGCTACAACCTCCCTTCAGGTAGTTGCAGACAGCAATGAGATCAGCCCTGAGCCTCCTCTTCTCCAGGCTAAACAACCCCAGCTCCCTCAGCCTCTCCTCATAGGGTGTTCTTGGAGGGGAATTTGAAGCAAGGCAATGAGACAGCTTTACAGATACTTTACAGAAGTTCTCTCCAAATTTCACCATCAGAAACACAAAGGGTTTTGTCTGCAGAGTTAACCAGGGTAGTGTGACAAATAGAAGTAGGCATAAAGAGCTTTGATTCTGAAAGCTGGCAGTGCTCTTACTTGGTGACATAAAGGTGGATGCAGCACAAGGGTATCAAGGCAGAGATACAGAAGAGATATATGAATATCCCTAAAATGAGAAGTAAGGATATCTCCTTCCTGCTGTTTCCTGAATGAACTTTAGGGCAGAAAGAACGCCTCTACAAGGGCTGATGAAAGGATATATAATGCATGTGCAAGAAAAAAAGAAGGGTCTACAGAAAAAGACACTTTAGTAAAGACCATAGCAATGGAAGAAGGAATATTAAAAAAATATAAAAGAGTAGATTCAGACTGGATGATGAAGATAAGGAAACAGTGGGACAGGTTGCCCAGAGGGGCTGTGAATGCCCAATCCCTGGAATCGTTCAAGGTCAGGTTAGACAAAGCTCTCTCTATGTTACCTGATTAAATTGAAGGTGTTCTTGCTCATTATGACAAAGGTTGGATTAGACGATCTTAAAAGGCCTCTTCCAAGCCAAACAATTCCATGATTCCATGATTCTGTCACTCTATGATAAGAGTTTCAGTAACTCACATGGCTAGGAGGCACTATGTGTTGGAGGTGCTGTTTGTTATATTTGACATTGTTTGGATGTGAGGATTTATTTACCAAGAGACAAAGAGGTAAGAGAAACCTGAGCAAAGTCAGACCTGACAAATTTCAGAGAGATTTCAAAGAGAGCAGAAGCAGAGAGGCCAACAGAAGTTACGGTTACAGCAGTGAATCTGAGATCAGGCAAAGCAGATGCCATGAGATGTTGTGGAAAGAATGGTTTCATTTAAGGGCAGAGGAGGGAAGTTGGACTGGAAGAGTGCTAGGAAGAAAACATGTAAAGAGCATTGAGAAAGCTTAGAGATGAAAGACCAGCTGCAGAAGGGCCAGTACCTAGAAATGCAAGGAGTCAAAAGTGGTTTATTTATGACATGAGAGACATAACATGCAGCAAGCAGAACAACAAAGCAGAGAAGACCAAGAGATTAAGGACGGGAGTAAGTGGTGCAGAATGGGCACATAGAAGATGAAGAGCTGAGAAGAGAATGGGTAGGAGGAAGCAAGCAAAAAAAGGAACTGAAAAGAACACGTGAAGAATGTCTGTATCTGTGCCCAGAAAGAGAAATATGAGGAATAGAGAAAGGACCCCAAGACAGAAGGAAGAGAAAGGTCATATAACGGGCAGGGCAGTCCAAAGGAACACTCACTAAGACCTTCTGCCAAGAGAAATGGGAGAGTTTAAGCTGGGACTTAGAGGTGGAGAGGAAATGGGTAGAACCAGAGGATTCAGGGCACAATTAAATTTAAGGTAGTATAGCTGTGCAGCTAAACCAACAGCAAAAAATGAAAAGGCAGAGGGTTGAGTGGTAACGAGGTGACTGCAATATGCTTTGTTAGATGCAGTAAAAATTGTGCTCTTCATACTCCTTAATTTCAAACATCTCCTTCTAGAGTTAGAAAGGACCATAACAGGAGGGGCATTCTTCAGAACAGAATGAATGCTTCATAATAGTTTCAAAACAGAATTATAAATCTTGCTAAAAGGCAGTGCTATATAAAAGTAAATCATATAGTCACAGAAGTCACAGAAAAGTCAGAATTTAACACATGTATTTTTATGACATGCACATTTTAGTCACCGAGCTATTTTGTGTAAGATTAGTTTGAACAAAGGCAATATACACATTTCCAGTAAAATAATTCCAGTTGAATATAGTGATATTTCCCCACATGGATGATCCAGCCTTCTCTTTCCACAGCATAGTGTTCCTTTGTAAGGTCTGAAAGTCCTACAGCACACACGTGCAGCAGCTGCAAAGCTAATGTAAATCACAGAAGGTAAAGACTACAACCATAGAACAAGATACAGACACTGTTAGCCATGTTGGCTTCACTATGAAACAAATCAGGAAACCAATCCAAGCTAAAACTAACCTAGCAGGTCTATTTTCAGTCTGATTCATTTCCCAATCAGTTTCACTGACTAGATGCACAAAGGCTTGTACTTGCAGAGGAAAGTGGATGGATGGAAGGGTGACACATGGGAAAAGAGAGGTCAGTAGACTTGACTTTTTTCTCTCCCCAAGGAATAAACTACCCTGCAGAGAGGATATAAATAAATAACTCATTTAGTCCAGTCTTAGATGAGTAAAATTATGTTGTACAGGCACCTTACTTCTCCACCTACACTGGACTCTTCTCATATGACATCTTAGACTTATTCCCTGCACCCAAGGAGACAGTTTATACCTGGCACAAGTGAAAGTGAGCTCAAGTCCCTTAAATAGCCAGCTTATAGTCATAGTCAATCTTTAGTTTTTTAATTGTTTTTAATGTTCTTAGCTTGCTTACAGCGCTCTGAACTGGCTGTGGCAATTAATGAGGGAGGAATTATAAAAGATGAAGTTATTTTACTTCCAGAAAGCCCTGCCCACAAACTCTATACAAACTAGATAAATTTGGGTTCTAATTTGGTCAGGGAAATCTTCACAAGGATGCTTATGGGCAATTCATTCATTTAGGAGAATCAGAAAGTTGGAAAAGTATAGCCACAAAATGGCTTTGCCCCACTTACAAATAAAAGGCAGCCTGGAGCCCTAGGGAATGGCAGTGGAGAAGGAATTTCAAGATAGGCCTGGCTCCTTTGCCACAGTGTTGAAACTGCTCAGCTGTTGAGAGGCTTCTAGATCTTCCTAGGCTCTAGCTGGGTGCTGGGAAAGAAGCAGATGATCTCTAATCTGATCCTAGTTCCTCTTGGCACAGAGGTTTGCAGAGGTGCAGGCAGGATCTCCTGCAGATGCGCAGAGAGCACAATGTTGGTGGCACTTCTTGCCACATCATGAGGCACTTGATGCCTTCTCCTGGTAAACTTGAGGCACTTAAGTTTCCAGGTTATTCAAGCCCAAAACATCAGGGCTACACTGGTCTGAAGCACAAGGCAGAGCGGAACATGTTGTGCAAGCCAAGAGCACTAAGGCAGAACATGTTGTCACAGTATCACAGTATCACCAAGGTTGGAAGAGACCTCATAGATCATCAAGTCCAACCCTTTACCACAGAGCTCAAGGCTAGACCATGGCACCAAGTGCCATGTCCAATCCTGCCTTGAACAGCTCCACCACCTCCCCAGGCAGCCCATTCCAGTATCCAGTTTGAGCAGATCAGAACACAAAGCAGAGGTGCACATGCTGAGGCAGAGCAGTGAGGCAGAGGCAGCACAACTGCTTGCAACTTAGCTCCATTTATATTATTCTCCCAAATGTAATTGCTCCTTTGGCCACAGAGATTCACCAATCGGAATGGCATTTGCAAAGCTGACCATACTAGGTGAAACCAGGACTTGCTTACCCTTATTTGGGCAAAACACCAACAAGTATCTAAACAAGTGTGGGTACCTGTTTATCACTTTGGGAGGGGACATAATGGCCCAAGCCTTTCTTTTCCTCCTGCCCCTGCTTCCCCCATCAGCAGAAGGGTGGGGCAAGCCAGGACATGTTTTAGGCCTGTTCGCCTTCCACGACATGTTTTCATTGTTATGGCATCAGATAATCGCTCTCTTTCCTCAATGTTTCATCTGCCCCTTCCAAAATTCAGATCACATCCATGCCTCCATGCTCTTAGTCTTGTCTAAGTGCCAACTCTGTTTCTTTGTACTGAACTAGTAACCTTACAACACAAAGGCACTCAGGAGCAAACACATTTTTTTCTACTCTGCTGTACGTAGGTTCCTCTATATCTTACCTCATCTATAATTTCTTTCATCCAATTCTCTGCATTTTGTTGAATTATCTGAATTTATAAGCTATTGCTTAGCCTTTCTTTGCAGGCAAAGGAAAATCAAAAAATATTGGTTAACCCACGTCTTCCAAGAAGCTTGAGGTCAACAGTTGTTCTCCCTCCCTGTCAGTGAAAACAAGCAAGTGGGGACTGCTCACATACACACACACAATCTACACCTCTGGAGAATGTTGACTGAAATGTGCTCAGATAGAAATTCTTCTGAGGAGCACTGAATCTGCTAATGCACTAAATTCTGTGTAACCAAACCATCACAATGACCCACAGGAACATGCTGGTTTGCACCCAAAGCCATCCCAGAGTCAGGGCATAATGTGAAGATGGGATGAAGAATAGTTGACCTGTAGTACGCTGTGCCTGGTGGTCTGAATGGGTTGAAGAAGGGCTCAGATTGGTTTCCACACTTCCTAGATATATCTAGATTGAATATCTCTCTCTCTCTCTCTTTTTTTTTCTCCCCTTCTTCCATCAACACTGTATCTTTTACACACTGCCAAGGAGAGATTGTGAAAAAGACTTGTTCAATAATTCAGTGGACATGGAAGGTACTTATCCAGACCTCCTAAGTCCAAGATCTAACCATTTATCTGTTAGACCATCCTGGATATTGCCTTTTCTCTAAATCATTTTCCCAGAAAACAGAAAAGGGACAGCATCATTTTTGTTCTAAGTTCAGATCAAAATGAATGTTAGAACTCCTAAAACTTTAACAAAAAAAAGAGAGTCTAACTGTATTTTAGTAAGCCCTGCCTGGAAACCTCAGTCTGGAATCTTGTCTGAATATGCTGATCTGTGAAATTGTCTGTTTCATGAGGTGAGCTCTGTAGACAAAATCAGTTATTGCTGGTAAGTTTAATAAAGATTTAAAAGTTATATAATTTTGAACTTTCAATAATTTAAAATGAAGGATCTTAACTTTCACATGAGAAATGGCTTGGATTCATCATACTTCTCAGAGATCCCATTTCCTTTCCCAGCTTACAGCTCCAAAATGCTCAGCAACTTCTCTGTGCCTTTGCATATACATTGACAAGTGAGCTGTAACTCTTTGCAAGCTGTGGAGAGCAGACATATGGGTCTGGACAGCGCTTTTCCTAAAAAAGACTAGAGGGAAATGGCCTTCCAGTTCACAAAATTAATGAACAGGCAGAATGATTTGTGAAAAACAACTATTTTATGAGACCACCACCTGCACTATGAGCTGGATTCCACAACGTGGAAGAAATCCAGAACATCATGTCAGATTAATTTCTTGACATTTCAACCTTGTCCTGCACCCCATCCACCAACACAGAGTATATTCAAGAGTAACAAATATATTTCTGGCATCACACTGCAGCCCTGGGAAACGGAATTCAAGTCATGCCATATCAACTAACAGTTCATAAAACACTACAGAGCAGTGCAAAAGATATATTTTTTTATGTCTGAAGATCATGTAGCTTGGTCTGGGTTTCACTAAATAATACTAAACTCTTGGCTGTTTATTCCCAGCTCTGTGATGTAAGCTAGCCTCCCTGGAAGCCAGACTCCAAAAGTGCAGCAACCATCCTGTGCACATACAGTGCATGGAAAGAGTTACCTAGTAATAAAAAGCATATGAAGCTCTGAGATCGGTTCCCCTTTATCCCTTCCCAGGTGTTCCTTTGCGGTTGTGATTTGTGCACAAGCCTATAGAAAATACTGCATATAAAAGCCAAGATACACAAAGACTTTCAGGCTCCCAATCCCTATCTAAGCATCTAACTTCAAGTTTCTAAAAAAGAATGGAGGACCTAAATACCTTGGTAGGTTTGGCATGCAGTGAAAGCAGTGAAGTTTCATATTGCTGCTCACTGTCCAGTAAGCACCCTGAACTTTCAGCCAAAATAGTTTCTGGAATCACTTGGCAGCCAGGTAGCTCTGGCTTATTTCACAGATGCGTTCATTTCATGTGCAATTAACATCTTAACGTGATTAAGGTTTGCATTCACTGTAATTCTGAACGTCTCATATTCCAAGATATTCTTTAAAATATTTCACTTATCATTCTTATCACAGAATTCCTTTCTCTTATGGTCTATGCTATTTTCTTTTGCAAAGCAAAACAAACACAGGTGCAAGTGGTGGACTTTGGCTATATTCCATTGGCAACAGTGTAGCTACACTGCTATGCACCAGTTTAGGATTAAAAATATTCAACACCCAATTACACATTGTTTTCTGAGGAAAGTGGGTTGCTGCATTACAAACTGAACTATGACTATTTGCAGTATCTTAGAAGTGCTCTCCCAAATCTTCATTTCCATTGGAGCTTTATGAAGCTACTTATCACATTCATCCTTACTCATTTTTACTTATTTCTACCTAACAGAAAATTTTTTTCTCACTTTCTGGTCCTCAAAGTTCTCTTAATGCATTCGGTTCTTATCTCTTCATGTATTTCTTAGCTCAGATTTCAAAATTATTTCCAATTTTATTCTTATTTAAAACCACAGAAACATTTTTGCTCCCTTTAGATTGATTGGAGTTTTTCTCATTAATTTTAAAGAGCAGGAAGAGAGATTTTTCCTTTGTCCTTACCACGTTTGTAGAAGGTGTGGATGCCTACATCAAATGCACAGAACCTAAGCTCACACTGGAATAAGAGCAGACCTTTGTGTCTGGGGAGCGTGGCTGTCACACAACCTTGGCTAACCCAGACAACCACAGCTGCTGCCAGAACCATCTATCTGCCAACATCTCAAAAGATTTTTGTTCACACACTGCCTCACAACAGCCTTAGGTTACAGCAGTGCTGTGCTATGTCACCAGCAAATAGTTGGGCCCCATGTTTGTTTTTAAACTTCTCTAGACCACTACCAGAGGATCACAGGATGTCAGGGCTTGGAAGGGGCCCAAGGAGAGCATCGAGTCCAACCCCCCTGCCAGAGCAGGACCACACAATCTAGCACAGATCACACAGGAACGCATCCAGACAGGCCTTGAAAGTCACCAGAGAAGGAGACTCCACAACCTCTCTGGGGAGCCTGTTCCAGTGCTCTGCGACCCTTACAGTAAAGAAGTTCCCCCTTGCATTGAGGTGGAACCTCCTGTGCTGCAACTTACATCCATTGCTCCTTGTCCTATCACAGGGGCAAGTGAGCAGAGCCTGTCCCCCCGCTCCTGTCCAGCCCTCAGATGTTTATAAACATTTATTAAATCCCCTCTCAGTCCTCTCTTCTCCAGACTAAAAAGCCCCAGGTCCATCAGCCCCTCCTCATAAGCCATGCCCTCCAGTCCCCTAATCATTCTTGTAGCCCTCTGCTGGACCCTCTCCAGCAGATGCCTGTCCCTCTTAAACTGGGGAGCCCAAAACTGAATGTACCTTACAGACACAAGAGTTAAGCAGAAAGGTGAAAAGATGTCACAAATTAATTTTAAATAGTATTTCATAACCTATATCTTGTCAGCAGATGTTGACCATTATGTGACTACATAAAAGTTTATTCATAGAATCATAGAATCAACCAGGTTGGAAGAGACCTCCAACATCATCCAGTCCAACCTAGCACCCAGCCCTAGCCACTCAACTAGACCATGGCACCAAGTGCCCCATCCAGTCTTTTCTTAAACACCCTCAGGGACGGTGCCTCCACCACCTCCCTGGGCAGCCCATTCCAATGGCAAATCACTCTCTCTGTGAAGAACTTCCTCCTAACATCCAGCCTATACTTCCCCCAGCACAACTTGAGACTGTGTCCTCTTGTTCTATTTCTGGTTATCTGGGAGAAGAGACCAACCCCCAACTACAGCCTCCCTTAGTACTTTGGAAGGTAAATGTATCCCTCTTTACCAATTTAATGGAATTCTATCAAAAGATAGAAAAGGTTTTATAAAAGGTGCATGCTTATAATTTCTGCGTACTCTACTCATATGTATCCATAAGACATGCAAGATGTTTCAAAGAAGAAGTGATTTAAACTCCAATCCTAACAACAAATAAGCATAACAGCTTTGCCTCTAAAATGCTTGGCAGAACAAGGCCAACACAAAACAAAAAAATCAAATTAATTCTTGAGACTAAGAAAAAAATCAAATACATAATTCCATCATTTTAAACTGCCACATTTTTCTGTCTGTGTTTCTTTCTATTACAATGTAACTAGATGCCTGGGATAAAGAAAAAATATATGCTAAGGAAAGGATATTTTTGCAGTTACTGCTTATTTGTATTATGGTATTGCCTTAGTAGCCCCTCCACTCCGTCATTAGTATCTCACTGGGTTTGTCACTACGCAGAGGAGCACAAGGCAGCACCAGCTGCAGCAAATTCCCATCTTGGAAGCAATGTTTCCTTATGATTTCTTCCACCCTAGTACAATGGAGTGCATAAAAACATTGGATGCTTTAGAAGGATATATCATCTGCTCTGATCTTCAGCAAGGTAAAGTCAGAGAAGAACATTTATTAAGTTCTGCTTCCCAGAACAGGAGGTTCTGAACTCTGTTAAGAGAGGAGTATTTCAGAGATTGCCCTGTGTGATGGTTTTGGCGTTACCTGCCCCCCCCCCCCCCCCCCCCCTTTTTGGAAATCACCCAGACCAGACTCAGCCAGCTCTGGAAATTGAATGAAGCTTATTATTTACAGCTTAGCACAATATACAAGCAGATATTTACAGTATATATACAGTTATAGACAGAAATAGACAAGGTAAAAGGCAATACAGAAACACAACAGCCCTCCCAGAAACCTGAGTCCCCAGGAGGGGCTCCCAAACACCCTTCCACCTTCGCCCCCCCTCTACCTTACCCCAGACATTGACTTGTGCCCCAAGGAAGAATGGAGGGTTGGCCAGGAGGGTTAGGAAGCAAGTGGATTAATCAGAGAGATGATAGGTGAGGTTAAAGAGAAATGCAGCCCAGAGCCCAGGCAGTGCTGAAATGCCTTATCTATGTTTATACTCTTGTTCTTATACATCTCAGCAAGCCTATGAGTGAAGTAGACATCACCATTGTTTCCCTTTCACAGCCTGTAATCTAGTTCTTCTTACCTAAACATTCTAGCTAGCTTCAAACCAGCACACCCTGCAACAGCTGCTGTGAGTCAAAATTTCAGCAGTTTGGACTCAAAAGAACATCACTTTTCTGGTAATTTCAGGAGATTTTTGCCTCCCTTACTCTCATTGACCATACAAAAAACCCAAGCCAACCCAAGGCATATTTTCTAGCTTGCCCTTGTAGGTGACGGAGGTGATGGGAAGGTCAGTGCAGTGTTTGGGATGGATCAACCAAACTAAGCAGCTTTGCCCTCCAGTGCTTGGACAAAGGGAGCCTGGTGAAGGCCTCTCATGAGCTGTCCCAGACTGGGGGCTCAGCAGCACTGAGGAGCCCGTGTGCTCCTGATGCCTGCTGAGAACAAATCCAGTGTTTAGCCAATTTGCTGTGCTATTTTCAAGGCAAGAACCAAAGCCAAAGGTTTGAATCAGACATATTCAGTGTTCTGTGTTTCTAATTAAAGCCTGCAGTCTTTATGTTTTGTTTCCAGTGTTTATTTTTACCCAGATGATGGGTCCTTTTATTATTAGAGAAGATAATTTTGATTAATTTTTCTTTTCTTTTTAATTTTTTTTAATTTTTTTTATTCTCAGAACAAACACAGAAGGAGGTTTCAGTGGAGCTTTGTGTTCTCAGTGAGCGTGGGAGACTGTCAGGGCACGCTGCTCTTCTCCACAAATAATTTTCAGTGTCATTAAATGTTGGCCAACACGCAGGGGAGGGAGGAGGGACATTTACATCAACTAGTGTAAGCTGTTCCAGGTTAAATACAGGGGTCTAGCCCTGAGATTTTAAAGCCAAAAAAACTTCTATCACATACAGAGACATGCAAAGACCCAACCAAGTACACTTGGCATGTATTTATCTCATGATCCATGAAAACTTGTCAAAGGCTTTGTTTGGTTTAGGCATGGGTCTTACCTGTTGAAATCTGTATTTTTTAATTGACTTTACCAGGAGATGAGACAGCATACTATTCCCCAGAACTAGCTGTGGTTTCCTAAAGCATATTTTAAAATCCTGCAGCTCACTGAAGGAAATTAACAGAATCTTAAATTCCATGTTACAGGCAATGCTGTCAATCAAAGGTGATTCATCGCTGCTACTACTTGAGACCTACCTCTGTTACTTTTTCATTCTGCAAATCCATTTGGTTCATTTTCATGTTGCTTGGCAGTTCAGAAGTTATTTCTGAGTCAACCTACTGGAAAACACATTGGTGATAATTACACAAGCTCATGGTGCTCTGCCTGGCTGCCCTGCGAGCTGATTTGCTGCATTTCTAATGCCCACAGGGTTTTGCTATCTGCTGTTCTGCACTGAATATCTTTGCTTTCTGGGTTATTTATCACTCTCTAAATACATCTGCTGAGACTCCACTCACTTCTGTGTATTTCTACTATTTCATTAACAATGCCTGTTTCATGTGTTTATTCTTTCTTTACAATTATGAGATGAAGTCTTGGAAAAGATTTCTATAGGCAGAAGTCTCTGCTGACTACAGAGCACCAGTGAAACTACATGACTGTCTTCCTAGAATGGGAGTAGGGAACAACTGTACTTAGAGGATACACAGGACTATTAGCATATAACTTTATTTCTATCATTTGTTTCAAACACCTTCAAGCATGCAATTAAATTATAAGACACTTGAATTGACTTTTGAAATTATGCTTATTGGTCTGTATAATTTCCCTACATAATTGTTTTACACTCTTTGTTGTGCATAGCTTAAATTAATTTTAATCTGTAGCTCAGCCACATCAAAATGTTTCTCAAATAACTTCTGCTTGATGTCTATCTTGGGGAGAACAATCTTTTGATTACAGTATTGAAATAAGAAGTGAGCGAACAAGGATTTTAGTAACTGAAAGCATTGCAAGTAGGAGATGGAATATTTAGATGGCATTTCTGGTATAATAGCCTAGAAGCACCCAGATGCACTACCTAATCTTTCTATGCACAGTCCCTCATACGGGTGAGAATCAAAACATGCAGTCTGATACTTCTGAGCTCCAATAAGCTACTGAACAAAAATCCTTTCTAGTGTACTGTGCCATGCCTCTATTTTACATTTCATAGAATCAGAGAATCATAGAATCAACCAGGTTGGAAGAGACCTCCAAGATCATCCTGTCCAACCTAGCACCCAGCCCTGTCCAATCAACTAGATCATGGCACTAAGTGCCTCAGCCAGTCTTCTCTTGAACACCTCCAGGGACAGTGACTCCATCACCTCCCTGGGCAGCCCATTCCAATGCCAATCACTCTCTCTGGGAAGAACTTCCTCCTAACATCCAGCCGATCCCGCCCCCGGCACACCTTGGGACTGTGTCCCCTTCATCTCATCTTGCTTAGAGTTTAGAGAAAGCCTCTTTGCAATACCTATCACTCATCTGAGAAGTTTCCCCTTTTCCAGCCCCACTGGCAGGTCAGAAAGTGCTGGCATGTTGCACTTCCCAATCCTTCATGATATTCACTGAAACTTTGCAAGAAGCTAACCTGTATTGATAAGTAGAAAACACTTGCTGTTTGCAGAGCCATTGATGAAATGTCCTCAGGAATGTTCTTTTGTGCTCTTTACCCAAGGCATATCTATAAAAATAAAGATATGAATGAGTAAACTTCTTTTATTCAAAAGGAGAAATCTACAATCAAGACTAATGGATGAATTCCTATTTCAGGTTTGCAAAAGTGAAATCATCAGGCAGTCCAAAAGAAGATGCTATTCTTTGAGGGAAGGAGCTTTGTGGGGAGGTTTCACTTAAAGGCTGAATATCTTTTGGTTGAATTCTACAGCGAAAACAACACTCAATTTAAAGTTTTCTTAGTTTCTCTGCAAAGTCATTCTGTTATTGTGGCAACTAAAGAATTGCTATTGCCTTGAAATAAGTTCTTCACTGAGAGAGTCATTGGACACTGGAATGGGCTGCCCGGGGAGGTGGTGGAGTCGCCGTCCCTGGAGCAGTTCAAGGCAAGGTTGGACATGGCACTTGGTGCCATGGTCTAGCCTTGAGCTCTGTGGTAAAGGGTTAGACTTGATGATCTGTGAGGTCTCTTCCAACCCTGATGATACTGTGATACTGTGTGATACTGTGGATCATCTCCATCTGAATGTACCAGTATTTTGGTCTTGACACAACCAACAGCAGCCTTTACAAAGGTCAAATAGGATACTGCATTCACCCTATCCAAACCATTTCAGATGCAGATCTAAACCAACTAAACACTACCACAGCACAGTTTTCTGGACTCAAGTTCACCTACAAATCCATGACCTACAGACTCAGACTCAGTCAACTTTCTACAGCAGAAGCTTTTTACCTACACTCAGCTGTAGCTCTTTAATCATGACTTTTTTTTTTTTAATCAAGTTAAATTCAAAGGTAATAAAACACAAATTAAACAAAACAATTTTTTTATGCTATGCTGTTTGCCTGGCAAATCTTCTGAAAGGAATATTTGAAAGTTTACCAAGGAGCTCAAGTAATGATACTTCCCAGACGCTGGTTTTATCATCGTGTAGTTTCAGCAATGACAGATGGCTTTTGGCCATTATTGGTTAGATAAGCACCTTTGAAAGGACTCTAAGACTGTAGCAGTGGTGTTGATACTGTTGTTGCTATTTTAATTCTAGTCTAAGTTGAGCTGTGTATCTTGAGATGGTTTCCAGTTATTGAAAAAATGCTCCATTTATGTTCCTTCTACTAATAAAATCAGACGGGTCCAGTTCTCCTAAATGCAAAGGTATTGAAGACGGTATCTGAGGGTAAAATGTTACTTTATGCTACTTTATGTGCTAGTTTGAGCCGAGCTAGAATGTTTTGGTGAGAAGAACTAGATTATAGGCTGCAGAATGAAAACAAGGCTGATGTCTACCTCACTCATTGGCTTGCTGAGATGTATAAGAATAAGAATCAAAACATAGATAAAGGTACTTCTCCTGCTGGGGAGCTCCAAGCTGCATCTGTCTCTAACATCTCCAACTAATCCACTTTGCTTCCTAACCCCCTGGCCAAACCTCCGTTCTTCTTTGGGACTGGGATAAGGTTGAGAGGGGTAGGGAGAAGGCGGTTGGGAGCCCCTCCTGGGGACTCAGGTTTCTGGGAGGGCTGTTGTGTTTCTGTATTACCTTTTATCTTGTCTATTTCTGTCTATAACTGTATATACTGTAAATATCTGCTTGTATATTGTGCTAAGCTGCAAATATAAGATTCATTCAAATTTCCAGAGCTGTCTGAGTCTAGTCTGGGTGATTTCCAAAGTGTGTGGGGGGGGAGGAGGCAGGTAACACCCAAACCATCACACTCTACAAATTAACTTCTATGTTCCTTAACATTTAAAAATATGTATTTTCTATCTTTTCATAAAAACATTTAAAAGTTCCATTAGATATTTTAAATTTGTAGATGTACCTAAAATGGAGACTAGAATCTTGTATCTTCTGCACATATGAAAGATTCCCTTTCAATTCCCAGAATTCACATTAAAAATAGAATATTTTACTTACTAGAATAATCTACCCATTTTAAAGACACATTATTGATATTTGACAATCTTCCACGGAACACATTGTCATAGGCTGGGAACTATAAAGTTAAAAATCCTCTAGGGAGTGGAGGAGTCTAGGGGGTGGACACAGGAAAGTGTAAAGTTGTGATTTGATCCCATAAGGCTGCTATCTCTTTAAAAGCTAACAGCAAGGCCAGCTCATCCTCCTTTCATAGAATCAACCAGGTTGGAAGAGATCTCCAAGATCATCCAGGCCAACCTAGCACCCAGCCCTAGCCAATCAACTACACCATGGCACTAAGTGCCTCAGCCAGGCTTTTCTTCAACACCTCCAGGGATGGTGACTCCACCACTTCCCTGGGCAGCCCATTCCAATGCCAATCACTCTCTCTGACAACAACTTCCTCCTAACATCCAGCCTATACTTCCCCCAGCACAACTTGAGACTGTGTCCCCTTGTTCTGTTGCTGGTTGCCTGGCAGAAGAGAGCAACCTCCACCTGGCTACAACCTCCCCTCAGGTAGTTGTAGACAGCAGTGAGGTCATCCCTGAGCCTCCTCTTCTCCAGGCTAAACACCCCCAGCTCCCTCAGCCTCTCCTCATAGGGCTGTGCTCCAGGCCCCTCACCAGCTTTGTCACCCTTCTCTGGACATGTTTCAGTACCTCAACATCTCTCTTGAATTGAGGAGCTCAGAACTGGACACAGGACTCAAGGTGTGGCCTGACCAGTGCTGAAGTGCTTTCCTACCCCTCCTGCCTGCTGCCTCTGGCAGGAGCCACTTACCTAGGTGAATATGTAAGGAGTGGGCCTGTTTGTGGGCTCCAGAGGCCTTTTTTGGGGCCTATGGGTGTCAGAGGCACTGGGGGAGGGAGGAGAGGAGCACTGAGGATTGCAGATTAGTTTTGGGTCAGAAGAAGGTTTAAGGGGGTTTGTTATGCATCCTACATATGCTCTGTAATTTTTTCTGCATCTTTCTTTTCAAATCTAGTTTCAAATATAACTCTTTCCAATTCATTTGAGAGCATCTCACTCTGTCTGCCCTTTATGACACACATACCCACAACCCCTTAGTTACGGCTTTCAGGAATTTCAGTGGTCATGCCACACCTACACACGTTCATAACTATTAGAACACAAGGCCACTACTGCTTAAGTTCTCATCCTGCTACAGAAAAAAGTAATATCCTAG
This sequence comes from Pogoniulus pusillus, assembly GCF_015220805.1. Taxonomy (NCBI): domain Eukaryota; kingdom Metazoa; phylum Chordata; class Aves; order Piciformes; family Lybiidae; genus Pogoniulus; species Pogoniulus pusillus. Next base: position 12,607,285 of record NC_087264.1, on the reverse strand, counting down.
ATTGTGTTTCCAAATATACCTCTCTCTTGAGCAATTTGTGTATTAATTCAAATTATAATAAACTATAATAGTGTATCTTTTCTCCAGAACTTGGCTATACCTCAGGTCTCTCCAATGGCTCCTTTTCTTTCCAGCTTCCCTGCTCTTTACTGGTACTGAAGCCTCTTTACCATTGAAGTCAAGCTTCAGCAAAGAGTTAATTTTGCCAACACACTCAGATACAACTTTTCTTTATAGAGGACTTTCAAGTAAGATCTTCTAAGCAAAGATTCCCTAAATGAATATATTGTTGAATTTCTGATTTCTTCTACAATACATTAAAAACAAGACATGAAAAAAAGACAACTGCATCTGAGGCAACAAATGTTACTTATACCTTGTCATAGAAAAAGTATTCTGATCATTGACAGTTTAAATTCTGAAATTATGACATGATATTAAATGTTTGCAGCATTGAATTCAAATTCAGGTTCTAGTCCGGCACTGGTTTCACACCAGCCTAAGTATACTCCAGAAATAGTGTTTCCACACTCATTTTCTATGGCTACTTATGGTGAATATCAATACTAAAATGAGTAGAAATGATCCTTCCCGTAACCAGCAAGAGTATGTACAAGGAGTAATTTACTCTTCAGCTATTGGCAGAAGTAAGTTTCCAGATCAATGTTTGCAACAAGCTATCATGATGTCATAGTATTTCCAAGAATCTCATCCACTTAAAGGAGATTGTTTTGAAGGAGCTGTTATTTGGTGCCTTTGGAAGCCAAAGTAACTAACTGCCTTAGTATTCAAATTTCATTTTCAACAGTCTCAGCTCATATTTATAGGAGACAATTTGACTAGTATTGCAATGCCACTCCCTGGAAACATTAACTCAACCCTACGGATTAATTCTTCTAAGATATAAGACCCATTGTAGCACATGGTCAGTTGCAATATTACTCTTTCTTGGGACAAAAAAAACAAGCAAAAGCACTATCACTTTATATTATCTAATGAACAAGTAAACAAAAGATTCTAGAAACTACTTTATTTCTATTCAGAAAAAAATAAAAGGAATTCTTGGGGGGGGGGGGGAACCTCAGAGATATTGAGAAAAGGAGAAGGAAAAAAATACTTTCTTCTATTAACTAGATTGCTGCCTTTGATCTTAAGTGGCAAAATTCTGTTTTTCTTTAAAGAATATATGTATTCTGGGCACAAATGAGCTCAGGCTCCTAACACTCTTTAAAAGTTTTATTCTTTCTGAGATGTACTCTCTCAGTTTGAACAGATTATTGCTGGTCTTCATTTTCTGTCACTTAGATGTCTAGGGAAATGTATTTATTGTTACATACAGGTCATATACGAGATGGGGCAAATCAATGCTTGCATTTTGCAGAAGGAAGAAAAGGGACTGGATTATGTTTTGGATTCTAACATCATTAACACCTAGGTTGATTTGGGTATTCTATCTATCTACGTGAAAGTACTGTTTAAAACTAGAATCTGTGTAAATTCTCTTCAAATGCAAGCTAAATCATTAACAATAATTACAGTGAGCTTTTCTATTGCTTTTTTAAGACCTTACTATATATGCATAGTATTATGAAAAAGTTATTTTACTGGGGCTCAATTAGCTTATGAAGCACTTAGAAGCCTCTCAAAGGAGTAAGAGAATCCAATTCTGGCTTCGGCAGAAGGTTTCCTGGAGCAAAACCTGTGGCACCCATTCTGTCTTCAGCCCTCTCACATCAATTGGGCTGCCAGCATCCTTCCCTGTACCCAGCTGCCTTATCAAAGTTATGGTAGCTCACTGCCATTGGATTCAGACTTCACAAGCCTCGGTCTTCTAGAGGTGGACACAAGCACTGCTGTCCTTACGAGTAAGGAAACTAGAGTCAGAGGACGGTTGTTTTATTTGCATTCGGCCACACAGCAAGTCGGTGATAGAGCAGCCCAGGAGCTGGGGAGCTGCTGGCCTGCAAGAGGCTGCGAGCATACCATGTTGCTGTAGTGGTCAGGCCGTCCGCCAGTACAAGCCGAGACACTCTAGGATAAATTGGCAGTATGTGCTCTGCAAAGCTTTCCCCCATTTATTTTATTATGTAGTGAGTGATACAGCAAAATACCCTATCTTAAAAGGGTATAAAATTGCTGTGTGCAGTCACTGAGGCTTCGTATCATTGAATGCGAGCCTTACGAAATGGAAGCTGGAACAAGCTATTAAAAGAGTAAAAAGATAAATTAGCACTTTGAAAAAGAAGTCCCTTTGTAATAAGAAATTGATATAAAAAACGTGTGTAAGTTCAGAATTTTCATATTTTGGCTCATATTTGTTACAGCATTTTTAATGTGCACAATCTACTAAGCCGCTTTAAAATCCTCAACAAAACATACAGCAAATAGCTTGGATAGCAAGGAAAGTGATATTTTTTTGAAGCTCCATACAGAAAGGGAAGAGGCTGAAGGAATTTTTGACATGGTCATTCACTTGTAGAATGAAAGCAGTTCATTGATATCTATTCCATGTGTTGGCTTCTGACCCTCAGGGAGCCAATAAGACTCTTCAACTGAAAGCAAACATGAGTTTTTTAAACCAAACCAAACCAAACAAAAACCACCCAAAAGGAAAGGGGAAAGGGAAGGGGAGAGGAGGGGAGGGGAGGGGAGGGGAGGGGAAGGGGAGGGGAGGGGAGGGGAAGGGAAGGGGGAAGGGAAAAGGGGGAAGGGGGAAGGGGGAAGGGGGAAGGGGGAAGGGGGAAGGGGGAAGGGGGAAGGGGGAAGGGGGAAGGGGGAAGGGGGAAGGGGGAAGGGGGAAGGGGGAAGGGGGAAGGGGGAAGGGGGAAGGGGGAAGGGGGAAGGGGGAAGGGGGAAGGGGGAAGGGGGAAGGGGGAAGGGGGAAGGGGGAAGGGGGAAGGGGGAAGGGGGAAGGGGGAAGGGGGAAGGGGGAAGGGGGAAGGGGGAAGGGGGAAGGGGGAAGGGGGAAGGGGGAAGGGGGAAGGGGGAAGGGGGAAGGGAAGAAAAGAAAAGAAAAGAAAAGAAAAGAAAAGAAAAGAAAAGAAAAGAAAAGAAAAGAAAAGAAAAGAAAAGAAAAGAAAAGAAAAGAAAAGAAAAGAAAAGAAAAGAAAAGAAAAGAAAAGAAAAGAAAAGAAAAGAAAAGAAAAGAAAAGAAAAGAAAAGAAAAGAAAAGAAAAGAAAAGAAAAGAAAAGAAAAGAAAAGAAAAGAAAAGAAAAGAAAAGAAAAGAAAAGAAAAGAAAAGAAAAGAAAAGAAAAGAAAAGAAAAGAAAAGAAAAGAAAAGAAAAGAAAAGAAAAGAAAAGAAAAGAAAAGAAAAGGGGAAAAAAGTACTTCAAAAATTTCCACAGAAAATCTATTTAATGCTGGCAATATTAAAGTCATGGGCATAGCTCTGTGGCTTGGGACTCTTGGAGCAGTAGAGCTTGAAACTGGGCCTCTGGTTCCCTGGTGACAGAGTTAGTGTAATGTTACAGGAATGCTTGTGTTTTTTTGAACACAAGACTTCAGTGAAGACTTCAGCAGTTGGTCACTGCTCCTTTTCACTCCCCATTCTTCTTTCCTTTGCAGAAATGTCATTTATGTAATTAGAATTAATGGGCTACTCTAACTATTTGAACCAAATCTGGGATGTAGCAATATTTGGATGTGCCCTCAACCACAAACTCAGCATGCCCGTGCCTCTACAATGTTGACTTTGGATTCTTGGGAACCCAAGCACAACTGGGGCACTTGGGGCAGGACAACTGGAGAAGAAGAAGAAATTTGTGGGCCAAGGAGCTTGACTAAACATTATGTTCCAGAAGGCAGTTCTGTACACAAAGAAGAAGGAGAGCAATAGTTTATTGAAGTGGCTCAACACAAAACAGATGGTAAGATTTCAACAGAGCAAAGGACTGATGGGACTGATGGGTAATTTGGGTAGTTAAAGCAGACAAGCAAACTCAGGCAGGCACCCTCTAAGGCTGAGATGCCAAAAGTGAAATGATTAATACTATGATACTCTATGAGATTAAGACTTTTGAAGCCAATTTTGGGTTTTAGTGTTCACACAAATATAAAAGAAGCAGTCAATCTAAAAACGCTCAATTCCTTTTGTGGGATTTCCCCACCTCCTGGCAAGCTTCCTGCACTAGGAGGGACTTTTTCCTCTAAAGTTTAGACAATGAATATCTATTGACTTAAAACGTTGTCCTTGCTTTCACATTCCTGAGAACCACTTCAAAATGTCCCTTAGGTACAGAGGAGGAAAAAGTAAACTAGTGAGCCACAAAGGAAAAAGGAAAAAGTATCAGAGGTACGACTTTGGCTCCTGAATACAGGAGTAATGGGACTTTTCATATCGTCAAATTTAGAACAAGCTCTAAAATCATGCTCTTTGGAGACAAAATAGAAACTACTAAATTCAAAATTGCTAAGCCTAAATTTCCTTTTGCTTCTGGTAAAATTCAAGTTCTAGGCTGTAGCAGGGTTTTTTTTTTCCTGTTTTGTTTTGCTATAATTTTATTCCCCAGAAGCAGTACCAGACTAATTTCAAACAAGGATTTTTATTGTTTGCATAACTTAGTACTCTGTTAAATTACAAAAACGTGTTTGTTGCTTTTTAAATTTAATTTTCTTTGAGAAAATGATGGTTTAAACTAAGGGGAAAATGTTTTGCAAAACTCAACAGTTTTGTGAAACCTTAAACTGTTTTTCTTTACATTATCTAAAAGTCTGAAAGACTCAAAATGTTACCAGTACTTTTTTAAAAGATCAGAGAACTAAATCAGTCATTGATTATAGTCAATCAATCCCAAAAATAAGTAGCAGTGGAAGAATTTCTTATTCATATTATCATGTTTTGGGGTTGTTCTCTTTTTTTTTTTTTTTTTTTTTTTTTTACATTTACTGTAGGTAAACATGGAGGTCAACAAATAAACTATTAGTCACCAAAATTTCCCTTGCAGCTCAGGCTTCCATGTTACAATGAAGAGCCTGTAGACTCTCACTGAAGAAAACATCTACTGAGAAGGGAAGGAAGGTTTAGTCAGCTTTCCTTGTGAAGTAAGAAAGCAAAATCATAGAATCAACCAGGTTGGAAGAGACCTACAACATCATCTAGACCAACCTAGCAACCAGCCCTATCCAGTCAACTAGACCATGGCACTAAGTGCCTCATCCAGTCTTTTCTTGAAGACCCCCAGGGACGGTGCCTCCACCACCTCCCTGGGCAGCCCATTCCAATGCCAATCACTCTCTCTGGCAAGAACTTCCTCCTAATATCCAGCCTATACCTACCCCGGCACAACTTGAGACTGTGTCCCCTTGTTCTATTGCTGGTTACCTGGGAGAAGAGGCCACCCCCCACCTGGCTACAATGTCCCTTCAGGTAGTTGTAGACAGTAATAAGATCACCCCTCAGCCTCCTCTTCTCCAGGCTAAACAACCCCAGCTCCCTCAGCCTCTCCTCATAGGATTTGTGCTCCAGGCGCCTCACCAGCTTTGTTGCCCTTCTCTGGACATGTTCCAGCACCTCAACATCTTTCTTGAATTGAGGGGCCCAGAACTGGACACAGTACTCAAGGTGTGGCCTGAGCAGTGCTGAGTACAGGGGAAGAATAACCTCCCTTGTCCTGCTGGCCACACTGCTCCTGATGCAAAAAATAAAGTGGAAATAATCTGCAAATTTACTTCACAGTCCTGAAAGTGAGGATATGTTCAAAATTACCAAAGATCAACCAAAGCCTGCGTATCACATGAAACTTAACATTCATTGGAAAAAGTGTAAGTTTATTTCTACATGATCTACAGTGTCCCTCGTTGCAGATCACTATAGAGTCTCCCACTGAGTACTAGTGAAAAAGCTGTGAAATCTCACCATGATCTTAACTTTAACACAAATTATCTGACTTATCTGAATTTTAGGTAAGAATATTTTGTTTCCTAGTGATATTTTAAAACAGTATTACAGTATCACCAAGGTTGGAAGAGACTTCATAGATCATCAAGTCCAACCCTTTACCACAGAGCTCAAGGCTAGACCATGGCACCAAGTGCCACGTCCAATCCTGCCTTGAACAGCTCCAGAGACGGCGACTCCACCACCTCCCCGGGCAGCCCATTCCAGTGTCCAATGACTCTCTCAGTGAAGAACTTTCTCCTCACCTCCAGCCTAAATCTCCCCTGGCGCAGCCTGAGGCTGTGTCCTCTCGTTCTGGTGCTGGCCACCTGAGAGAAGAGAGCAACCTCCTCCTGGCCACAACCACGCTTCAGCAATAAGGTCTCCCCTGAACCTCCTCTTCTCCAGGCTAACCAACCCCAGCTCCCTCAGCCTCTCCTCGTAGGGCTGTGCTCAAGGCCTCTCCCCAGCCTCGTTGCCCTTCTCTGGACACGCTCAAGCATCTCAATGTCCCTCCTAAACTGGGGGGCCCAGAACTGAACACAGTACTCAAGGGGTGGTCTAACCAGTGCAGAGTACAGGAGCAGAATGACCTCCCTGCTCCTGCTGACCACACCATTCCTGATGCAGGCCAGGATGCCACTGGCTCTCTTGGCCACCTGGGCACACTGCTGGCTCATGTTCAGGCGGGTATCGATCAGCACCCTCAGATCCCTTTCTGTTTGGCTGCTCTCCAGCCACTCCGACCGCAGCCTGTATCACTGCATGGGGTTGTTGTGGCCAACAAACATTATAGTCTTCCAATAATGAAAAGTAAGGAACATTTTTTTTTTTACTAACCTTGCAGAAAAAGAGACAGCAACATTTTTTTTCCAGTGTCTCTGCTAATTCCATTTCTTCCAATTGTGGCCTATCGAAGACAAAGGGAGAGATATCCAAAGTTTAGATTTGCTTTCATTTTTTGATGACCATGCAAAAATCTTCACTTGCTATTCAGGAAAAAAATAAAAATACTGGAAATAGAGTTACATGAACATGCAAGATCTCTGGATTTTTACAACAGAAATGTCCAATGACATTTGACTCAGATACATGCTCACATAATCTACAGAACTGCAACAAAGTCATTAAAAATCAGAGAAGGCAGGAAAAGTACTACCCTTGGGAAACACTTCCCATTGGTCCCATCATCTTGTTTCAGAAATTGATTTTGATGCTTCCTCTAGCATTTCATACATCTGTTGTGGAATATAAGTGTCCTGGCTTGGCCAGGCATGACCCCATGGTCACTTCCCTCTGCTGGGTGGGGGGGAAGCAGAGCACAGGGAGAAGACAAAAGGTTTGGAGACACCCACTCTGAGGCCCAAGACTTGCCCAGACTTCTGTACCAATATCCCAGAAAGAGTTGCATGCAGCTTGTGTACTCTACCAGAATCCAAAGGTTGACCTGTTGGACACAAGGGAAGTACCTGTACACTATGATGTATACAGTCTTATCCTCCACTCTGGTGAGATCCCACCTGGAGTGCTACATCCAGTTCTGGAGCCCCTATTACAAAAGATATGCCCAGAAAAGGGCCATGAGGATGATCAGAGGGCTGGAGCACCTCTCCTATGAGGACAGACTGAACAAGTTGGGGCTGCTTAGTCTGTAGAAGAGGAGGCTCTGAAGTGACCTTTCTGTGGCCTTCCAGTATCTGAAGTGGTGTACAAAAAAGCTGGGGAGGGACTTTTTAGGCTATCAGGGAGTGACAGGACTAGGGGGAATGGAGCAAAGCTGGAGGTGGGGAGATTCAGACTGGATGTGAGTAGGAAACTGTTCAGCATGAGAGTGGTGAGAGCCTGGAATAGGCTTCTTAGAGAGATGGTCGAGGCCCCATCCCTGGAGGAACACCTAAGTCCAAGCTGGATGAGGCTCTGGCTAGCCTGATCTAGGGTAGGGTGTCCCTGCCCATGGCAGGGGGGGTTGGAACTAGATGATCCTTGTGGTCCCTTCCAACCCTGACTGATTCTATGATTCTGCTCACCTCTCCCATGGTTTTCAAATATACAACATTTAATAAATGCAAATAAATAAATAAACTGAAGTAAATCTTGAAGGAGATACACTACAATCTGTATGATGCACATTTCAGTAATGTATGTCCAACTGCCCAGATGCCAGGCAATGATTCACTATGTACAAATCTTTTGCTCTTGAAACTCAAGTATGATAGTGGTGAAATCTCATCTCTGCTGAAGGGTGTGTGAGATTTCTCTTTAATTGCTAAATGCCTGGGTTTTACCATAGGCACATTTTCTCTTCTAAAAGCACAACCACATGGAATTAATTGAATGGACATATTATACCAAAAAAGTGATTTGTTGTCTGTTTCTGCCTTTAGACATGCATCATGTACTGTAGACTGATTTAAATTAAAGACTTTCTTGACTTCAAAGTGTCAGTAACATAAACTCAGACTTCTATTTATATGTGTTTATGGTATTCAGAAAACTAATCACTTAGAGAACATCACAGAATAATTATCCTTGCACACATATTTTATTTCGGAAACAAAATTAACCTGTCTCTTACTAAAGGATTTTATTATAGAGAATACTTGGGTACTTTATTTGAAAAATGTCCTAGAAATAGTTAAATAAATTAATTGGTCAGGTCTGACAATTATTCCCACTGAAATATTTGTGAATTCTGCATTCTAGCTGCTTTAACCAGAGAACTAAATGAGAAGCTAGGGAATCTTTACATAACTCTCTCTAATTGTATTTATTTGAATAAGTGTTTAGCTAAGTAGCACAAAGGCATCACTTCTGTAGAGCCAGTATTAGGTCCTGGCTGAGCCTGGTCCTTAAGTATACACTTAAGATATGCTTGGCTGCAAAAACAAGAGTACTGCTGTCAGCATCAGAAGCAAATCTTGTGTCTTAAATTAAATGTATCCCCAAACTCTTGCTGAATTCTGAGGTTTCTGATTAATTATTCAAAACATAATGCTTGAATGATGAAGTTTTTGACAGGAAGAACATCTCTTCATTTCTTTTAACTTCTGAGAGTGAACTGTGAATTCCTCCATGAGCTTCCCTTCTCTTGCTGACCTGAGATGACCTGAATTAACTATGATGTACTGTGTGGAAAACATTCTCTCCAGTCCGTCCTCCCCCATTTCTCACTTCTAATTTATTTGCCATCCACCACTCTTTTTTCTTTCAGTTGTTGTCCAATTTTTCCTATTTCCAGCACATGTTTTAAGATTAAAAAAACTCTTATTTGGCAGGCAGTATAAACACTGTACCTCAACAGATGTTTTTAGTGTCAGTGCAAGAAACGGCCACACGCTGTTGTGGTTCTGCTTGGCACCATTTGTTGTCTGGAGAGACTGACTACATGAATACATTCGTTTTACTGCTAGGTTCTTTTTGTCATTCTTTTCACCCTCCTTTCCCCTCTCATGACACTGTGGCAACTTCTGTGTTTCTCTGTTTATTTTCCCTCTTTGCATATGACTTTGTTTATAAAATCATCCAAGACTTGATTTTGAAGACACCAACTAACCTGAATTTACCTCTGAGTACCTCTCCCTTCCCTTTAACTGTGCTACCAGGAATATGTATTCGGGTTAACTTGCAGCTTTTAACCGACTGTTTTCATGTTTCTCAGTATCACTATTTCTGTCCAAAATGTATTGCTATGCAGGGACATGTATCAAAAGAGTTAGTGCCTCAGTAAGTACTATCCACAAGTTCAACAGTTTTTTTCTATTTACTCAGCTGGTCATGTTCTTGTACAAAGAAGGTTTTTTTTTCATGCTGTATTTGAAACAGGGGACAGGTTATGTAAGGGCATAATAAAAATATGGCTTTTGTGAAAGCACAGGCATGATCCAAAAGAGACTCTCGTTCTAAATCTCCTTCCGTCTTTTAATCTGAACAGATTTTTTTGGCTTTTTGATGGCAGAGGAGGTCCTTCTGTGCACATTCAGGCCAGGCAATAGCTGAAAATCAGGACTGGAGCAGTGGGCAAGAGTAAAAGAGTTTGAAGCAAAAAACTATCAATTTAGAGAGCATTCTGAACATCTCTGCTGGATAAATGCTACCAAATGGTACCATACGAGACACCACAACATTTCCCTAAGCTTGCGAAAGGCCATAATTGTGGTGCTCCAGATAATCTCATGTGGTAACTGCCTATAAAAATCAACTCTTTACTGGCAGTTTCTGCACCATATCTTTTCCTTTGTCGCTTCTCTGTAGGAAAAGCGAACACATTGAAGTGAAGCAGAGCGTAGAATAGAAGAATAATCAAGTGATACCATGATTTTTAAAGAACAAGCACACCTGTCTGCTGACCAGCATGCTCTCTGGAATTCAGAAAAGGAATCAGAAAAGGCTTTCCCAACTGATGGTCTTAGCTAGCAGCAGTGCTCTGCTGACTCGTTTACTCCCAGTGTTTTTACCTCCCCAGCTGCTCAGATAAGGAATATACTCTTTTGGATCACCTTCAAGAAAACTGAAAACTGGATTGTAAGCCCACTCAAACTGAGAGGGAAAGGGGGCTGTAACTAATCAGGAATGGTGTGGTCAGCAGGAGCAGGGAGGTCATTCTACCCCTGTACTCTGCACTGTTTAGACCTCACCTTGAGTACTGTGTTCAGTTCTGGGCCCCCCAGTTTAGGAGGGACATTGAGATGCTTGACCATGTCCAGAGAAGGGCGACGAGGCTGGGGAGAGGCCTTGAGCACAGCCCTATGAGGAGAGGCTGAGGGAGCTGGGATTGTTTAGTCTGGAGAAGAGGAGGCTCAGGGGTGACCTTATTGCTGTCTACAACTACCTGAGGGGTAGTTGTGGCCAGGAGGAGGTTGCTCTCTTCTCTCAAGTGGCCAGCACCAGAACGAGAGGACACAGCCTCAGGCTGTGCCAGGGGAGATTTAGGCTGGAGGTGAGGAGAAAGTTCTTCACTGAGAGAGTCATTGGACACTGGAATGGGCTGCCCGGGGAGGTGGTGGAGTCGCCGTCTCTGGAGCTGTTCAAGGCAGGATTGGACGTGGCACTTGGTGCCATGGTCTAGCCTTGGGCTCTGTGGTAAAGGGTTGGACTTGATGATCTATGAGGTCTCTTCCAGTGTTGGTGATACTGTGATACTGTGATACTGTAATGTTGCCCACTTTCTGGTCAATACTTTTAACTACTAAGCCACTACACAAAGCACCATTCTGTACTGCTCAGGTATTTTTAAGAATCAGCTAGTCTAGAAAAGCATGGATCCTTTCATGGTTAGCATACAGAAGCAGATGTAGTCCCGGGAGGTCACTTTCATTGCCTCTCCTTTTCAAAAGCCATCTCCTGGAGGTGCTTATCTCCTCCCCAGACACGGGCTGTGAGCTCCCTACTGTCAGGCACCTGATTTAGGTACAGATACTTTTACACTGAAGTCATCACTTTGGAGTTCTTCCAATGAACAACCATCAAATTACACTGGCCAGAGGTGACTGGTGTGTCCTCCTCTTCATCACAATGGCTTCGGGGGAAATAATGATGCTGTTGGAAGGAGCAGCACAGAAAGCAGCTCCAAGGGGCAACCTCATTGCTCATTTTGCTTTTCACTTGTTACAGAACCCTGCTGGACTCCCTTCCTCTGGGCCTTCCTTCTCACTCTGTTTTGTGTAAGCAGCTGAAGACACTTCAAAAGTTCGGGTGATGGAGCTCAGCCCGACCTTAGATAGCACTCAGCGGGCTCTCATAGCCGTGCTGCAGCCGGCACAAACACACAAGCCTTCAGTGTCAGGGGTACATGGCTCATTCTTCCAGCTACTTTTTTCACAAACAAATATTTATTTTGGAGGAAGCAGGGAAAATCCAATTCTCTACTTGTGGTTTCGATTCCTTTTGTCTGCAGCATGTTCTGCTGGGGAAGTGATGCACAGTGGTTTCTTTTTCAAATTCGCTTCTGGCTCAGCAAGAAGGTGGGTGGCAGGGTAGTTGGAAATGATCAAGCACAAGCAATAATGTTTAGTAACCTTTTGTATAACTCTGCCTTCCAAACACTGCAGTGGCATCCTTTTTCTGTTCTTACTGGGGGACAGATCCTGGGAGGTTCTGAGTAACTGAATTTAACTAAAGTCCTAAACTTAAGCTCATAAATAGAGCACAGGAAAACAACACAAAATCTTTCTTTTCCATCCTGCAAAAAGGGACTCAGCCGTACAAGTTGGGGTAAAGTGCAACAAGTCTCCTAAGGGCATTAAAAGACAGCAACGGGGCAATTAACATGCAGGCCATAATAACCCACTCACACTAAGAGTCAAATCCTAATCTCCTGGGCACCAGCTGAGTAGATAGGATCTTTATGGACTATTTTATCCAAGATGGAGCAGGTGTCAGATTTTTCTCACCCTGGTGACAAGCATAGCTGCCTTTTTGTCACCAATTAAGCAACTGTCATCATGAAAGACATGTTCAGGAAAAAATTGCCTCTAGATCCCTGTAGTTGCAACTGGTTACTCGCTAATGACAGTGATGATTAGTGATATTTATTCATGTGGTAGGCTTTCAAAGCAAAAAGTGGAGCTCAGTATCCCTGGTTAGTGTTTTCCCAAAACTAATATGATGGCCCATTCAATGTGCTAAGGCTCAGTTCTATTAGCATTTTTCAAGTGCAGATTTTGGAAAGAAGGAGAGACAACTTACCAGCAAATGGAGCTTTTTTTCATGTATGCAGTGCACAAATTCATTCATGTCACAGAAGATGTCAGGGGAAATACCTGCCTTCTGACCATTTAATTTTTCCTTCTATGGTAGTTTCTCTCCCATTCCTTTCTCTAGAAGAAAAAATTATTCTCTGTCTTCCTTTATGTCCACTGCAGGGAGAAAAAGTAGGGGACACATGCATATTCTGAAGAAATCCTACTTTTAAGTGCCCTACCTTTTATTTTACAGCAATTGCACATATGCATATTGATACCATAGGAGCAGAGAGGAAGGCTGCATATTTACCACAGAGAGGAAATGAAAGTTCTTCATAACCAATAGAATAATTGAAAGAGCACTGTCATGTGCCACACTATGCACAGATACTTCTGAGATGGCACAGGGTCTCATGAAATTGAAAAGAGCTCCACATGAATGCTCAATACATGACAGTAAAGGTCAAATTTCTCAGGATTACCACCTGTTTACCTGAAGACCTAGTAGCATTCACCTCAGTCATTGACGTAGCCTTGACTGAACTCTCAAAACAGCCTCTTATCTTCATAAATAGTTTGCACACAAAGATGCCAGTATCCTCAGATCACTCAGTTGTTGACAGAAAGAGACTTAGAAAACATCTGGAATTTCTGATCCTGTCAGAAATAAGAACAGAAAAAATAAATAAGAGCTTTTCTGCATCCAGAGTATGTCAAAACCACATGAAAACTAGATATAGTTTAAGATTCTGACTAAGATGGAATTCAGAGCCAGAAATAAGGATGACTCTTTAAAGAAATACCTTACGAAGAATAGATGTGATACACATAAAAAGAGTCTCCTACCCTCCATAAGAAAGCAATATTCAGTAATAAAAACATTGTCAGATATATCAGTGAGGAAGTTGCTACACATTCACAGGAAGGATGCAAGTGAGGATCACTGGCACCAGATTCAAGTCTCAGGAAGTAGTTCTTAAAAAAAGGAAACAATCTGATCAACCCTTTCAGAAATGTGAGCACAATGATCAAGAAATTCTTCTGCAACAAATAGGGAATAGTGCTGATTGTGTAAGTAGATTTCCTCTTAATATGGCCCAACATATGGAAAAAAAAATAGGTAACTCAATCAGATCTTAACACACACACTGGTCTTTTCAACAATATCCAGGCTTTGCTTTGAACCTGGGGAATGATAACAAAACAGCCACAGAAGCAGAATAAGACAACACTGAAGTCTGAAAGAAGTATGACTATTCACACTGAGCCTCTCCACATAGTTCTAGGAAATACTAGGCAGTTATCATAAAGGGCTGAGCACTCCTACTCTTGTGCTCTAACTCTGAAGTCTATCAAAAGACTCAGTAGCAATTGAGAAAAGCATTGTCTCTGCATAAGGACAAGGTCTCTCCAGCTTCCAACAGACTTTTTGCCCATCCATACTTATTTGTATTTATAGCCCCTCATAAAATGCACATTTCATTCCAAGAAGAGGAACAAAAAATTATTTTGTTGATTTGGATCTCAGGGATAATGAGATAAATGTACTCCTAACACCTCAACTTCAGACAGTTGATGCTGCAGATAGAATCATAGAATCAACCAGGTTGGAAGAGACCTCCAACATCATCCAGACCAACCTAGCAACCAGCCCTAGCCAGTCAACTAGACCACAGCACTAAGTGCCTCATCCAGTCTTTTCCTGAACACCTCGAGGGACGGTGCCTCCACCACCTCCCTGGGCAGCCCATTCCAATGCCAATCACTCTCTCTGGGAAGAACTTCCTCCTAACATCCAGCCTATACTTTCCCCAGCACAACTTGAGACTCTGTCTCCTTGTTTTATTGCTGGTTGCCTGGGAGAAGAGGCCATTCCCCACCTGGCTACAATGTCCCTTCAGGTAGTTGTAGACAGCAATGAGGTTACCCTTGAGCCTCCTCTTCTCCAGGCTAAACAGGCCCAGCTCCCTCAGCCTCTCGTCATAGGGTTTGTGTTCCAGGCCCCTCACCAGCTTTGTTGCCCATCTCTGGACACATTCCAGCACCTCAACATCTCTCTTGAATTGATAGACAGCATAAGGACTGTGGTCACTCAGTGTTAAGTGATGGAGGGTTGTGGCAATCAATTGCTTTTCAGAGAAATGGTCATTGACAAGGTGTTTTATCAACTGTTCCCAACCACTTAGTGCTATGGGCATATTACTTGAAGTGGACTACAAGAAGAGTGGCACAGATAACTTCTTTGGGACAGAGATCTGCTGGAATAAAGCCACAGAAGATGGCAAGTATCACTTTTCCTTGGAATTCTTTTGCTCACCAGCACCTGGAATCTGGGATTAATGGCCTAAAAACCAAGTAAAAATGTAAGAAAGATTTTCAGGCCAAAGGAATATCCTTCCAAGCATTTGCAAATTTTGGCTTGTGAGATCTCCATTATTGTTGAAGCAGAATGGCACAATCTGACCTAGCACATATGGTTTCTGAAGACCTAAAGTCAATGCAGAAGCACTGGCAGAGACATTTCTGAAGATTAGGTTCTCTCTTACTTTAAGAATGAGACTTGAAAGGTGAACACTTTAGAATAGTCTGGAATATGCCTTTCCCCTAAACAAACAAACAAAAAAAGGCATCTTGTCCACCAGTTGCAGGAAGCAAGAAGGAATCCAGTCATCTTCTTGGGAGAGTTCAAATAAAAAATGAAGAACTGAGATAAACATGAAGAATCTATATGCAACTCCTCACAGACAACAAAGAAAAGAATTGATCAGAGTTTACCAAAGACTGTAACCCAAGGTAACACACTGATGAGAGATGTCAAAATGCAAAGAACTCCAGCACCACTGTGTCATTGGGAAGTGAACCTCTGCTACGAAGACAGGCTACAAGAGTTGGAGCTCCTCAGCCTGGAGAAGAGATGGCTTCAAGGAGACCTTGTAGTAGCCTTCCAGTATCTGACTATTTACAACGTCTTGTAATGACAGGATGAGGGGTAATGGGTTTAAACTGGAAGAGGGGAGATTTAAACTAGATGTTAGGAAGAAGTTCTCTACAGTGAGGGTGATGAAACACTGGAACAGGTTGCCCAGGGAGGTTATGGATGCTCCCTCCTTGGAGGTGTTCACTGGATGAGGCCTTGAGCAACCTGTTCTAGTGGGAGGTGCCCCTGCCTATGGCAGGGGGTTGGAACCAGATGATCTTTGAGGTCCCTTCCAATCTAATCCATTCTATGAAACAATATGAGGAATGTCTCACTGTGCATAAATCAGAAGGCTCACACACTAAAGATGTTGAAGGAACAAAATATTTGGTCTCAAGTGACAGGGTTTACATATATCACCTGTTTGAATATATATGTTGCTTATACTTAAAGCCAGGAGATAATCTTACCCATCTATTTTTATATAGGCCATATTTTCTGAATAGATTTCACAATGTTAAAAAAAAATCACTGTGGGAACTTTTAATTATTCCTTTCAATGGTGTAGCAAAAAAATCAGAGCTGACCTTAGTCTGTAAACTGACAAGCCAAATCTTAATGTTCACCACATGAAAAGGGGCTTTATAAATTCTTAATTTATATTACTATGACTTGGAAACCTTTCTCTTTTTTTTTTTTTTCTTTTTTAAATGTTATTATGTTGTAGGTCATGACCATCCAAATATTGAAGTACTTATTTATGGTTTGGTGTTTAAGTGCCTTTAAAAATCAACACCTTCTGCTCTACATTTACCAGTTCTTGGATCTTAAGCGAATTCTCTGCAGAGTGCTGCTCCAGGAAAATACTATCCCAGCTCTAATTACAGATTAACTTGGTTTATATTTTTAAAGCATTAATAATTTGCAATATTAGAAAAACACTGAAAATGGGTAATTAATTACTATCATGAAGTAAAGCCTCAGATAGACATTCACTACAGCTGTCATACTAATCCCAGATTTATGTTTCACATTTATTTCTCTCCTTTATTATCTGCTTTTATTTTAGGTTTACATGTATACCAAACAGAGGTGGTTTTGATGGACAAGCCACAGTATCACAGTATCACCAAGGTTGGAAGAGACCTCACAGATCACCAAGTCCAACCCTTTACCACAGAGCTGAAGGCTAGACCATGGCACCAAGTGCCACGTCCAATCTTGCCTTGAACAGCCCCAGGGATGGCGACTCCACCACCTCCCCAGGCAACCCATTCCAGTGTCCAATGACTCTCTCAGGGAAGAACTTTCTCCTCACCTCCAGCCTAAATTTCCCCTGGCACAGCCTGAGGCTGTGTCCTCTCGTTCTGGTGCTGGACACCAGAAGAGAGCAACCTCCTCCTGGCCACAACCACCCCTCAGGTAGTTGTAGACAGCAATAAGGTCCCCCCTGAGCCTCCTCTTCTCCAGGCTAAACAATCCCAGCTCCCTCAGCCTCTCCTCGTAGGGCTGTGCTCAAGGCCTCTCCCCAGCCTCGTCGCCCTTCTCTGGACACGCTCAAGCATCCTAATGTTCCTCCTAAACTGGGGGGCCCAGAACTGAACAGAGTACTCAAGGTGTGGTCTAACCAGTGCAGAGTACAGAGGCAGAATGACCTCCCTGCTCCTGCTGACCACACCATTCTTGATGCAGGCCAGGATGCCACTGGCTCTCTTGGCCACCTGGGCACACTGCTGGCTCATGTTCAGGTGGGTATCAATCAGCACCCCCAGATCCCTCAAGCCATTCCCAGAGTAACAAAAAAATGTCAGCTCATATTAGATGAAGTTATGATACTGGACGG
Organism: Pogoniulus pusillus; assembly: GCF_015220805.1. Lineage (NCBI taxonomy): Eukaryota > Metazoa > Chordata > Aves > Piciformes > Lybiidae > Pogoniulus > Pogoniulus pusillus. The sequence goes on along the minus strand of NC_087264.1, from coordinate 12,589,967 downwards.
TGCTTACCATATTTGGCTGTGGGTGTACTAAAATCAGGCACACAATTCCCATGTAGCTACTTGAGTCATTCACATCACTAAAAAACAGGGGATGCTTGTTTAGGTGTCTTTAGTTAAGTGAGAAGGAAGTTGTTCAGCATGAGAGTGGTGAGAGCCTGGAATGGGTTGCCCAGGGAGGTGGTTGAGGTGCAGTCCCTGGGGGTGTTTAAGGCCAGGCTGGATGAGGCTCTGGCCAGCCTGATCTAGGGTAGGGTGTCCCTGCCCATGGTAGGGTGGTTGAAATTAGATGATGCTCGTGGTCCCTTCCAACCCTGACTGATTCTATGATTCAATGACTAAATTGAAACCCCTACTTTGCATGCATATTACAAAATAACAAGAGCCTCTCGTGAAAGCTAAGGGGACTTTAGCCTTAGAATTCAAGGGGAATAGACTGCATCCAACTAGTGGATTATGTTATGTATTATCCACTAGTTGATTATGCTATAACTTTTATTTTATGTCAAGCTTTTGATACTTTTTCTCAGTGAAAAGACAGAAAATACAAGTTAATAAATCTTCTAATTGAACCACATACTAATATTACACCACCACTGCTAGGATAAAAACAAGCAAAAAGCAAGACAATTATGAAAGCCAAAGAGAAACAAAGACAAAGGAAGAAAAAGGGACAAATAGGTAGATTTTGTCTTTGGCTGTCAGTTTGTCTTTTTCACTCTCTCCAAGGAGTCCTCTGGGGAACTAGCATAGGAAGCAGATTTCACAGATGTTGACAAGGCTGGCAGAGCAGCCACTTCAATTTGTCCCTCAGCAACAATGCCAGGCAGCTGTGAATGACTCTAACATTCTCTGCTTCATGATGGTTGCAGGACTAAGGATAGGTTTTTACTTAAAGTCTGGTATGGACCTGCTAAGAGGCTCAAGCTTGCCTAGACAGTGAATGCTTTCAGCCTACAAACCACAAGCCTACTTTGGTTTTCCAAGATAAAAGTGGCATAATTACTTTTTTTTTAAGGGCATAAAAGCACTTTGGGAAGAAAACAAGAGAAGCAACAAAGTGACCCCCTCAACCACTTTTCTTTCAAGGGCACATATGTTCTGAAATCCCTCAATAGTTTAGGAACCTTCCATCATTAATTTGAAGGCATGTAACAAATTTTGTTCTTGTACAGTGGATAGACAGAATCATTCCATGTTGGACAAAAATAATAATAAATTACTTAGATTTTTTAATAAAGAGTAGGCAATTTTCCCAAATGCCTCCACAGCAGCTTGTGGATGTCTCTTCCAACAAACCAGAAATTATTTATCCTTTCTCTTCCTGAGCTCTGCATCAAGCTATGAACAGAATCAGCAGCAGGACAGTATCTATGGCAACATCATGGGCACCAGTGTAGAGGACCTTTCAACCTAGTGAGAGGCTACAATGCAGTGTAATGGTATGGGCAGGTTCTATTCCAAAATTAATATAGTTTATTAATTTTGATATTCAGGAATTTTGCCACAGACCATAATTTTTAACAACAATAGGTTCTTTGCATGGTCATGGAAAGTATTATATAGAGGGGAAAACAGGGAAGCTAGAACACTTCAGAAATAACCAGTAATAATACAGGAAACATTAAACTATTCTGGAAAGAGAATCTTGTGGCCAATATGCTGCTTGCCCTTGAAGGAGAACCAAGAGACTCCTTTCTGCTAGGGCAGAAGGCACAACACAATTCAGTTATAGAGAGGCTTATGAATATTTACTCACAAAATATTATCTCCAGATTCCCGGAACTGACTTATCGTTTCCAGACAGTACCCAAACACTTGAAGAGAGTTCTGTCAGTGTCTTAATAGCTGCTGATTAGTTTCTCAATCTTCCCAGGCTCTAACAGGGTGCTGGGAAAGAGGCAGACAATCTCTAAACTGACCCTGGTTCCTCTTGATCTCCAGACTTGGCACAGAGTTTTGCAGAGGTGCAGGCAGGATGTCTTGCAGATGTGTAGAGAGCAGAGATGATGTCAGTGGCACTTCTTACCATGTTGTGAGTCACTTAATGCCTTCTCCTGCTAAACTTGAGACACAGCAAGTTTCCAGGTAGTCAAAGCTTGTACATCAAAGCTAAGCTGGTCTGCAGCATGTTGGCAGAGCAGAGCACACTGAGGCAGGGCAGAGCACACTGAGGCAGGGCAGAGCACACTGAAGCAGGGCAGAGCACACTGAAGCAGGGCAGAGCACACTGAAGCAGGGCAGAGCACACTGAGGCAGAGCAGAGCATGTTGTCAGAGCAGAGCACACTGCTTGCAACTTATCTCCATTTATATTACTTGCCTGAGTGTAAGAGTTTCTTTGGCCACAGAGATTCACCAATCAGAATGGCACTTTGCCAAAACTGACCATATTAGGTGAAACCAGGGCTTGCTTACCCTTGTTTGGGTAAGACACTAACAAGTGCATAAACAAACACCTGTGGGTATCTGGCCCAAGTCTTTGCTCCCCTCATCAGCAGAAGGTGGGGGGGCACAGTACAGGACATGGTTTAGGCCTATTAGCCTTCCATGACATGTAGTCACATAAGCATGCTACTCTCTAGTATTTGTGGTCACCCTGCAAGTGGTCTAGACACCTAGACACTCTTTTTCTTATAACTCCAGTGCCCAGGATTGCTAAACTTTTGTTTGCAGTGTGAGGAAGCAGAAGGGGCAAGAATGAGTGAAAATCAGGCTATCTTCACACACTTAAGAAAAGAAGAAAAAGAGGACCTGCATTTTCAGCACTGCAAATCTGCAGAATGAAAGATGAGGTTTTGGCTTGAAACCAAAAGCTTTTAACTTGTAGTTATGATTATTACACACTTCACCCCGAACCACTGAAATAAATGGAGTTTTGCCAGTGGCTACACTGGAAACTGGCACCAAGCCTTCCATGGGTAATTTCAGCTTTAGTTTACAGCTGTAAACCAATGCACAAAGCATATGGTTTCTGATGCACCACAAGTTAAAACTGCCTAATGAACATCATCTTAGAAGATCACTCTCTTTTATGTATAATTTATTTTCTCCATCAGTGAAACCAACTCAAAACACAAATGCAAAACAAATCTATTGAGGTTGAAGTTACAGATACAACAGAATACACAATGGTAAATATGCAAAACACTTTATCTTTCTTCAGTGGTTCTAACAGAAGTCTTCTAAGATATAAAGAAGACTCTACTGTAAAGAAATACTGACTTCTTTTATCAGAACTTGAAAAGTTAACATAGCAGGGAAAACAAGTTAGTTTCAACACATTTTCAGTTAAAAAAACCCAAACCCTACAGCATCTTCCCTCCCAGGCTTATCCCTCAACAAAATCAAAATAGATCTTTATGTCAGTACTGCAGAAGGAAACAAAAAGAATTACCACTCTGGACAATATAAAGAGAAACAAGATTTTTTATATTGCTGTTTTGCACTGCCACTTTTCTGTCCTCCCACCAGGTGCCAGTAACAAAAACTGCATCCAATGATTCTAAAACACAGTGTTCTGAAACACATGTGTCTGGCTGACAACAAGAAAATCTTTTCTATCTTATTCCTTATTTCATGGTCTGAATTATTAACTTGCAGCGTGTCACACATAACTCACTTAAAGCATAAAATTATCTCCAGATATAGCATTTCCAAACTGCTGCCAAACTGGTCACTTAAAGTTGTTTTTCATCTCACAGGCTGGGGACAGAGTGGCTGGAGAGCAGCCAGGAAGAAAAGGACCTGGGGGTATTGGTAGATAGTAGCTGAAATTGAGCCAGCAGTGTGCCCAGGTGGCCAGGAAAGCCAATGGCATCCTGACCTCTATCAGGAACAGTGTGACCAGTAGGACAAGGGAGGGTATTCTGCCCCCGTACTCAACACTGGTCAGACCACACCTTGAGTGCTGTGTCCAGTTCTGGGCCCCTCAATTCAAGAGAAATGTTGAGACACTGGAATGTGTCCAGAGAAGGGCAACAAAGCTGGTGAAAGCAGGAGAGGCTGAGGGAGCTGGGGGTGTTTAGCCTGGAGAAGAGGAGGCTCAGGGGTGACCTCATTGCTATCTGCAACTACCTGAAGGGAGGCTGTAATCAGGTGGGAGTCATTCTCTTCTCCTAGGCAACCAGCAACAGAACAAGGGGACACAGTCTCAAAGTGTGCCAGGGGAGGTCTAGGCTGGATGTTAGGAGGAAGTTCTTGCCAGAGAGAGTGATTTGCCATTGGAATGGATTGCCCAGGGAGGTGGTGGAGTCACTGGAGGTATTCAAGAAAAGCCTGGATGGGGCACTTAATGTCATCATCTAGTTGACTGGCTAGGGCTGGGTTGTACTGGTTGATCTTGAAGGTCTCTGTCAACCTGGTTGATTTTATGATTCTAAAAGAAACAGGGATTGCTGTTTACACACAAATATTGGGAGAGGCTGGGCAGCAGCAGGAGGCAATGATATCAACAGAGTATTTCTTAGTCTTCCTACTTACTCTTATTTTTGTCTGAGCAGCTTTTTGCCAACCTTAAAATTCATTAACATGGGAAATACTGAGCTCATTGGCTGCAACAGCTCTGCTGTAGAAATTAAAATGCTTCCATCCGCCACATGTTCTGGCACAACACCAGGTACGTTCTCTTCCTCTTGAATCTCCTCCCTCAACCTCATTAAAGCCCCTCAAAATTGCCTATGGAAACAAATGCTTTTAGAACAAGTTCTGTCAAGGACAGTCCCTAATGCCACCACGTCAGAGTCACAGCAGGAGTGCATGGGCCCTCATGGAAGCCACGGGGGCTTTCTCTGAGTGCAGGGACTTTTGCACATGGAAGTTATTATAGAAGCAAAAACTGAGGCCAAGCAATTTGCTAATCCTCTAAATGATCATCTATTTTGCCTATGTAGTGCAGCAACACACCTTTCAGTTGGGACCAGTTATGTTATGCTGAAGCTCATCTTACGTAATGATGATCAGGCCACAGATGCTGAATTAAGTGGACCTTCAGGAGTTGGCCTTCATGCCCCTGTGTGATTACAGAACCAAGAACAAAGCCTACCTGGGGTAAAATAAATCAAGAACAGAAGAATGACAGTTTAAAAAGGGCTCTATATGGACTCTTTCTCTCCAACTTTTCTTGGTTTTCCCTGCCATCTGAGCAGATTTTGGATTATTGCAGCTTGTATCCAGGTTTTCTTAGAGTTCTGCCAGAAACAAGAGCTGGGGCATGTTTATTTCTGAGGGCAGGTCCAACAGAATGGATAAGTTCAGCCAGCTAGCAGGCACTAGCATCCAAGAGAGTGAAAGAGGACATGGGGAGAGCTCATAAATCAAACCTTTAGAAACAGAAACAGGCTTGTTAGGAATTGCTCCTACAGACATGCAGATTTGGAGTGGGAAGGGAGATTGATGGGATGAACGCATAGATGGGAAAGGATTTGAATGCAGACAGAAATGGGGAACTTGCACATATTACTATCCAGAGCACAGTGAAGGATGGGAAAGCTTCAGGCCACAACATGACAAGTCTAGGGTGGCTTGCCAAGTTGGAAAAAGCAATAACACTGGGGAAGACTGTTCAAGGGTGGAAAGACCTTGGTACAAAGAGGTCAAGGAAGACAGGATTGCTGAGTGAGATCTGGTGGGATACAGTTTTGAGGCATTTGAGAATTTGGAGACTAGGGATCAGGAAGCAAGAGATTATTGTGCAGAATTCTAGTTTGGCATTAAGGACACAAGCATAGCATGATCCTTTCACCACAGTAAGTCACCCGCACTGATGCCAAGTATTGCACTCCTTCCTCCATGCTCCAACAAGGACATCTGCAGGCACTTTTTCTAAGGTTCCCTTTTCTCTGCTGGAAGTACAACACAGCCCTAAATCACAGTCCTAAGCAGAGTTTAAAACATCCAGAAACATGGGAAAAAACACTTAATATTTCCATAGACCTGAACAATGCCTGAGGAAGAACAGTAATTAGTAAAAGAAGATTGGTCAGCAAGGTAGTCATGCTCTTCTCTTTCACAGGGGAGCTGAGGCATCTGATATTCCTGATATTAGGTACAGCAGCATGGTGTAACAAAAAATGAAGGACCTGCAAACAGCACAAAATGATGTTGAGCTGTAGCTTTTAGCATCAAGAATAGAAGTGCAATGACAGAAGAGTTTGAGGGAAGTCTGAACAATCCCACTTGTCATTCACAGGCTAACCAAATTCTCACCTCAAGATAAGACCATGTCTGAGATAAAAAATTCCAAATAAAATTGCTAGAAGACTTTTAATGCAGCTTTGATTAGTGTTAAATCAACCAGCTCCAAAAATCAGGAATCCACAACTACTTGTCAATAGACTCAGTTCAGAGGTCTCTCACAAACCAAACTGAAGACTGACAGTGTATGTCATAGGTATGTTTTTCATAGAATCACAGAATTAACCAGGTTGGAAGAGACTTCCAAGATCATCCAGTCCAACCTATCCCCCAGTCCTATCCAGTCAACTAGACCATGGCACTAAGTGCCTCATCCAGTCTTTTCTTGGAAGACCTCCAGGGACGGCGACTCCACCACCTCCCTGGGCAGCCCATTCCAATGGCAAAAGCATTGTCTCATTTTCTGTGTGGTAGTGCTGTGGAACCCTTGTTCATGTTAGCACATGTGCATATGGCACATTGCCACTACTGCTAAAATATTGCAGAGCCTAGTTTTGGGGGCTTTTGAGTAACCATTTCTAACTTCAGGAATGGATGTAATTACAGCACAGCAAGCTTCCTGCAGCCTACAGCCTGCCCCCTATCACCAAGATATGCTTGGCAGAGATTGTTTGTTAACCTGCTACCACCGAAACACTTGCATGTCCAGTAGTCTGAGAAGGTAGGAAAAAAGTAGCACCTTAACAAGAAGAATCCTGTTTTGCTCTATGGATGGATTTGGGACTCCTGCTTGAATTGATGTAGGTGCCCCCAGGGCAAAGAGCTGCCACTCAGGCAGGGGAAGAAAGTGGGCAGCTCCTCTGGGGCACATGTTTATGAGAAAGCACCTGCAGCTTGTGGTGAAGAATATGTGGTACCAGTTGTCTGAAAGAGCTGAGGCAATGTGCTGCAGGAAGAACTGAGTGGTCACTTGACCTGGAAGGACAAAGGACATAAGATTGCTCAGTCTGTGGTGCAGAGATGCAGGGGCAGAGTTTTCTGTGTGGGGCAGGACAGGTTCACTGCGCTCATCTACAGGAGCCTGGAGACACACATATTCAGTTCACACCAAACTTTAGTTTAGCTTTTGTAGCTAAAATATCCTGGCTTTCAACAACTCTAGCAAACAACAGCAACCTTTGAGCCCTGGCTGCTAACCATGGCAGTGAGTGCTTGGTGCAGTCCCAAAAAATAATGGTGCACACTTGCTATAAGCCTGGTGTCCTGCCAACACTGCATGAACTGGTGTGATTTCAGCATGGTGAGTGGTGGGAACTTGCTGAAACTGGGAACTTTGAGATGTTTAAATTAAGAAGGAAATCTGTTTCTCTTCTTTTCACACTCTTAATTTTCAACTAGATATAGATCTGTCTAGACAGAGTGAAATTATATGAACAATTTCATTACTAATAGTACTATAGCTAACAAAACAGCCTAAGTGCTCTAAAAATAAGTAATTTCTTATTAGTGGGAGGAAATTTCATGTCCAAGATATGACTGAATTGTCCTTCTCTGTCTAAGTATGGGAAGGCAGTAAGTGTTCTCCCACACCTCTTTTGATGTCTCCTAAGAAAATCCTTTGTTAGTGATTTACTCCCATAACAATAAGTGGAGCACAAACTAATTCCTTCCACCAGTGTTCATTTTCAGGACAATTTTGCAGAGTTTATTTTGTATAGCTTCAGCTAAAAAAAAAAAAGAATGTCTGTCAGATTCCAGGACAAAGCTAACTGGTCAGAGATACTGGAAGTACTACTCAGAAATCGGATTTTATCAGATGGAGATAGCAAATCAGCATTTATGTAGGCTACTTTTTGGAGGCTATAAAGGTGCTCAGCTCACACTCAAATGGTCTGGTCGTGAGTAATATCTAAAGTTTAAGTTCTGGTGGTGAGACATTAACTCCTTGAAATGCCTTAAATATTCAGGTTGAACATCTGATTTTGGGGAAACTGTACTGTTCTTATATCAGCACAAAAATCAAAGAACAATACCTTTTTTTTTTTCATTCCACAAATGTTTTAATTAAAAAATCCTTCAAGAGGATAGAAGGAAACTGAAAAGCTCTCTGAAGCAAATAGATTTATGCTTAGATGCCATTTCAATATCTGCATCTCCTTTCTTTCTGCAGTGTTCTCCTAGTTCAGCTTCCTAAAGTTTATACTGAAATATGAAAAACCCAAATATATCAACCTCTTAGAAGCTGCAGGTTAGAGAATGTCAGCCACAGCTGTATGGACTGCAATTTTCAGACTACTACCATTAGTGGATTATTTTGGGGGGGGGGGGGGGGGGGGGGGAGGGGGGGGGGGTTGGGGTGGTTTTTTTTTTTGTTGGTTTTGTTATTTTTTTCCTCTTCCTAGGGCAAAATATAGCATTTACTAATTGATATCACCCAGGAAATTGAATTAATGTTTCATAGAACTGAAGAAGATCTGGTCAAAGAATTCAGATTTGAAACTCTGAATAGTGCTATCATTTTATCCAGGTGAAGCACATGGGTTTATAGAAATCTCTTACATAAAGAGAACATTCTGCAAGCAGCACTACCAGTGTTAATTAAGTCAAACCAAGAGATTTCAGATTGAGCTTGGTGTAGGTACTTCTAGTATCATGTTCTGGGAGATGAAGAAAAAATACACCACTCAGAATGATCCACTACTCTGGGTATTTCACAAGTATTCCTAACCCACCTTACTGAGTTAGCTACCTAAGTTAGCTACTTGTGACACCTTCTGTAACTGTTAAGTGAAACAGATTCCCTCAGCATGAGAGAGACTCAATGTATCTTGATTAGATTTTTGATCTCAAGTGTTCCAGGAGGAACCTCTCAGCCTCCACTGTTCAGGAAGAGTTTGGTACATACTTCCAAGCATCTTTTGAAGGAAAGTAAGCTCTTAAGATATTTTTAGTTGAAACAAGAGCTCTACCTTATCCAAAATATTGCAGTTCCAAGGAACTTGAACTTTTCTTTCTAATGCTGCCATGGTTTCTGTCAGCTGACTCTGCAAAGGCATGTCTTTAATCTTACCAACCCTAGAATTTCTGAAACATTTAGGACAAGCAGAAGGTATCTATAGAGATGGACACTGACTGCAAGAGCAAACTACCTTGTCATGGACTCCTCAGCTCTACACATTCTCAAATCAAGGCTCCATGCCCTTCTGAAATACAAAATCTAATCAAATCAATTTATGGGGCTCAAGCCCTCTGTAATTGGTTTAAATAATGTAACCTCTGTTGTATAGGAGCTTGGATAAAATCTAATTTCCTGGAAAAAGTTGATATTATAAATAAATCTTTGAATTTCAGCTCATGTTCAGCGGTTTGCTATGGAGGTCAACAGAGATTTATGAGATCTGTTTGAACTTCACATAAGTATGGAAGACAGTCAAAGTCATCAGATAGAATGTGAAGATAAAAACACAGTCAGTTATGAAAAAATATGCTCAACAACAACACAACTACTTCAAGAAAAAAAAATATCTATGGTTTTGCAATGGATTTTGGCCCAGATTGCTTTTTTGAGAGAAGCTGTATGGTTACATAAAATGCTACTGAGCTGAGAACCACTGAAACTAGAATTTGCTGAATTATGAAATATTGATGGCATAGCTACCAACCAAATACACCCATGAAGTTAGAAATCTCATTTGCAAAGGCCAATATTTAAGATGGTCTTCCTTTGACAATTGTGTTACACTTTATCTATTTACTTTCTAAAATCTTCCATAACACTGAAGGCTCAGATCATCTATGTGTATGACAATAATCACCAATTACATTCTTTATGCTAAGTAAAAGAACATAGAATCATAGAATCAACCAGGTTGGAAGAGACCTCCAACATCATCCAGTCCAACCTAGCACCCAGCCCTAGCCAATCAACTAGACCATGGCACCAAGTGCCTCATGCAGTCTTTTCTTGAAGACCTCCAGGGCCGGTGACTCCACCACCTCCCTGGGCAGCCCATTCCAATGCCAATCACTCTCTCTGGGAAGAACTTCCTCCTAACATCCAGCCTAGACCTCCCTTGGCACAACTTGAGACTGTGTCCCCTTGTTCTGTTGCTGGTTGCCTGGGAGAAGAGACCAACACCCACCTGACTACAAGCTCCCTTCAGGTACTTGTAGACAGCAATGAGATCACCCCTGAGCCTCCTCTCTCCAGGCTAAACACCCCCAGCTCCCTCAGCTTCTCCTCATAGGGTTTGTATCCCAGGCTTTTTATCATCTTTGTCACCCTTCTCTGGGCCCATTCCAGCACCTCAACATCTCTCTTGAATTGAGGGGCCCAGAACTGGACACAGTACTCAAGGTGTGGCCTGACCAGTGCTGAGTACAGGGGAAGAATAACCTCCCTCCTCCTACTAGCCACACTATTCTTGATACAGGCCAGGATTCCATTGGCTCTCTTGGCCACCTGGGCACACTGCTGGCTCATCTTCAGCCTACTATCTATCAGTACCCCTAGGTCCCTTTCTTCCTGGCTGCTCTCCAGCCACTCTGTCCCCAGCCTGTAGCACTGCTTGAGTTTGTTGTGGCCAAAGTGTAGAACATAAAGTATTTAGTGTGCATCGCTAACTTCAAAATTAAAGCTGTATATATCCTCCACATTTAAATTCAAATGGAAAGAGAAAGACAGTTTTTCCAATGTACAATTCCTGCTAATTTCTCAGCTGGTTTAACACATTTTTTTAAAATTCAGGAACTGGAAGGTGTGATTATCCCAAATCATAACCAACGCAGGCTACACCCTTCACCAGGAAAGCTTCTGCCCAGATGCATTTTTCTTGAGAACAGGGAGTAGTCACCGCAGAAACAACAATGTGCAGATTTTTTCACTACATAGAAATAAAATACAGACAAACAACTTGGTTTTCAAAATGAAAGGTAAAAGCACAGGAAAGCTATTCTAAAGGACACCTGTCACTTTAGAAAACTTGTAATAAAACTATAATTTTTTTATACCATAACAACATGCAAGAAAACTACCAGGAGAGTGGTTTCAATCAAGGCATTTCTGTCCACAGCTGTTCTGCATTTAGGCTTTTTGAGTTCATATTACTCCTATCTGTTTGTCCAGGGCTAATTCAAACTGAGAAGAAGCTCTATGTCACTCACTAAACAGCAGTATAATTAAAATTCTCACTGATACAGCTGGCTGGAAGCATTTGAGAGCTTGGGAATTGCAGAACACTCATATTAAAAATAAAAAGGATGTAATCACAGCCTCCTGTACAGTTTAATGGGCAAGAGTAATTTCATGATTGCAGTTGGTTTGAATGAAGCACATTGCTCTAATTATGTATATCATGTGTATACACGCAAAGACTAGAATCTACCCATATAATCAGGGTGATTTAAAATATTCCCAACTTTCATGATTATAATTAATCTGGGCAAACTATTTACAAATCATGAGATCATTTCATACCACGGCATAAGATAGCAGCATCTTCTTTAAGATAGTAGATCCCAGGCACACATTTAAGCTATCCATCTTTGCATAGTGTCTAGTCTCCTGGATGGCTATAGGGAAGTACACTTGTGTCTACAGCGGTTTCTTTCTTGAAGCTTGGACAACTAACCCACATTTCATCGTTCAGCATACCACTGTTGGGGATGTCTACAATTACTCTTTCCAGGACCGTACTATTCCTTCTGAAAAAAATCATTCCAGACTGATGTCAACTTAGGTAGACTTGTTCTAATGGCACTACTAAAACATACTGTGCTTGTGGTAATACTTTCCATATTGCATTTGAGTCCACAGCAATTTGTGCTTGCATATGAGCAAAATCGGTTCTGTCAGGTTTTGTGTTATGAGAACCATACTTTTCCCAAACAATTCTTGCCTCAAAACGCTTCAGATAAAGCTGAAACTAGAAGCATTAAATGCTAGCTATTTTGTAGATTACAGAAATCATTCAGGAAACCATCCAAGGCTGAAACTCATCATCTTTGTATTTCTAAACTACAACTATTTTATGTTACCATGTTTAGATTACTCGATCTTAGAATGATGCTTTATAGAGGAGGACTTTTGCTGAGAAGGACAAGATTTCCTTTTCAAAAAAGCCTCAATTAGAAATGCTGTCATTATGCAAATACAGGTTTTAAATGTCTTTTGAAAGAAAGTGTCCATTTTTTTCTGTCTCCTTTTGCCTCTTTTCATCTTTCTTTTCATTAAAAGAACACTGGGAATTGGGAATTAGAAGGAAAGGGGAAGGCAGGGGAAGGCAGGGGAAGGCAGGGGAAGGCAGGGGAAGGCAGGGGAAGGCAGGGGAAGGCAGGGGAAGGCAGGGGAAGGCAGGGGAAGGCAGGGGAAGGCAGGGGAAGGCAGGGGAAGGCAGGGGAAGGCAGGGGAAGGCAGGGGAAGGCAGGGGAAGGCAGGGGAAGGCAGGGGAAGGCAGGGGAAGGCAGGGGAAGGCAGGGGAAGGCAGGGGAAGGCAGGGGAAGGCAGGGGAAGGCAGGGGAAGGCAGGGGAAGGCAGGGGAAGGCAGGGGAAGGCAGGGGAAGGCAGGAAAAGGCAAGAGAAGAGAAGAGAAGAGAAGAGAAGAGAAGAGAAGAGAAGAGAAGAGAAGAGAAGAGAAGAGAAGAGAAGAGAAGAGAAGAGAAGAGAAGAGAAGAGAAGAGAAGAGAAGAGAAGAGAAGAGAAGAGAAGAGAAGAGAAGAGAAGAGAAGAGAAGAGAAGAGAAGAGAAGAGAAGAGAAGAGAAGAGAAGAGAAGAGAAGAGAAGAGAAGAGAAGAGAAGAGAAGAGAAGAGAAGAGAAGAGAAGAGAAGAGAAGAGAAGAGAAGAGAAGAGAAGAGAGAAGAGAGAAGAGAGAAGAGAAGAGAAGAGAAGAGAAGAGAGAAGAGAGAAGAGAGAAGAGAGAAGAGAGAAGAGAGAAGAGAGAAGAGAGAAGAGAGAAGAGAGAAGAGAGAAGAGAGAAGAGAGAAGAGAGAAGAGAGAAGAGAGAAGAGAGAAGAGAGAAGAGAGAAGAGAGAAGAGAGAAGAGAGAAGAGAGAAGAGAGAAGAGAGAAGAGAGAAGAGAGAAGAGAGAAGAGAGAAGAGAGAAGAGAGAAGAGAGAAGAGAGAAGAGAGAAGAGAGAAGAGAGAAGAGAGAAGAGAGAAGAGAGAAGAGAGAAGAGAGAAGAGAGAAGAGAGAAGAGAGAAGAGAGAAGAGAGAAGAGAGAAGAGAGAAGAGAGAAGAGAGAAGAGAGAAGAGAGAAGAGAGAAGAGAGAAGAGAGAAGAGAGAAGAGAGAAGAGAGAAGAGAGAAGAGAGAAGAGAGAAGAGAGAAGAGAGAAGAGAGAAGAGAGAAGAGAGAAGAGAGAAGAGAGAAGAGAGAAGAGAGAAGAGAGAAGAGAGAAGAGAGAAGAGAGAAGAGAGAAGAGAGAAGAGAGAAGAGAGAAGAGAGAAGAGAGAAGAGAGAAGAGAGAAGAGAGAAGAGAGAAGAGAGAAGAGAGAAGAGAGAAGAGAGAAGAGAGAAGAGAGAATAGAGAAGAGAGAAGAGAGAAGAGAGAAGAGAGAAGAGAGAAGAGAGAAGAGAGAAGAGAAGAGAGAAGAGAGAAGAGAGAAGAGAGAAGAGAGAAGAGAAGAGAAGAGAAGAGAAGAGAAGAGAAGAGAAGAGAAGAGAAGAGAAGAGAAGAGAAGAGAAGAGAGAAGAGAAGAGAGAAAATCCAGAAAAACCTGATTCCACAAAGTTTTGATTGCCTCTTGCAAAAGCAAAACCAATGGAAGGTAACCATGGTCAGCGCCTGTATAAACAGGCTTACTTGCCAAATCAGAAGAAATACTAAGAAATATTGAGAAATCAAAAACATTAAAGAGCTAGTGGAAAATCTGGTTTATACTTAGTGGAAACACTTTTATTTTAGCACTTTGAGTTAAACTCAACTGAGAGAGTAAATGACAGTATTTATTTAATGCCAGTATACAGAGTATACAGCTGAAAGTGTTTCTGCTGTCCAGAGTAGGTGACATAGAGTTTGCAATAGAAGCCAGGAGTATTCAATATGCAGCAGTTTGAATCATGGAAGTTATCATAGAATCAACCAGGTTGGAAGAGACCCCCAAGATCATCCAGTCCAACCTAGCACCCAGCCCTGTCCAGTCAACTAGACCATGGCACTAAGTGCCTCATCCAGGCTTTTCTTGAAGACCTCCAGGGATGGTGACTCCACCACCTCCCTGGGCAGCCCATTCCAATGGGGAATCACTCCCTCTGGCAACAACTTCCCCCTAACATCCAGCCTATACTTTCCCCAGCACAACTTGAGACTCTGTTCCCTTGTTCTACTGCTGGTTGCCTGGGAGAAGAGGCCACCCCCCACCTGACTGCAATGTCCCTTCAGGTAGTTGTAGACAGCAATGAGGTCACCCCTGAGCCTCCTCTTCTCCAGGCTAAACAACCCCAGCTCCCTCAGCCTCTCCTCATAGGGTTTGTGTTCCAGGCCCCTCACCAGCTTTGTTGCCCTTCTCTGGACATGTTCCAGCACCTCAAAGTCCTTCTTGAATTGAAGGGCCCAGAACTGGACACAGTGCTCAAGATGTGGCCTGACCAGTGCTGAGTACAGGGGCAGAATAACCTCCCTTGTCCTACTGGCCACACTGTTCCTGATGCAGGCCAGGATGCCATTGGCTCTCTTGGCCACCTGGGCACACTGCTGGCTCATCTTCAGCCTACTATCTATCAGTAGCCCCAGGTCCCTTTCCTCCTGGCTGCTTTCCAGTCACTCAGTTCCCAGCCTGTAACGCTGCTTGGGTTTGTTGTGGCCAAAGTGCAGAAGCCTGCACTTGGCCTTGTTAAATGTCATCCCGTTGGTCTCTGCCCACCTATCATAGAATCATAGAATCAACCAGGTTGGAAGAGCCCTCCAACATCATCCAGTCCAACCTAGCACCCAGCCCTATCCAATCAATTAGACCATGGTACTAAGTGCCTCATCCAGTCTTTTCTTGAAGACCCCCAGGGACGGTGCCTCCACCACCTCCCTGGGCAGCCCATTCCAATGCCAATCACTCTCTCTGTGAAGAACTTCCTCCTAATATCCAGCCCATACCTACCCTGGCACAACTATCCACATGATACACTAATGTTGCACATCTCAGAGTTTTTGGGTTAGTTTGGATAAGTTCCTGTAACTTCAGAAATTGTTCTATTTTTAAGATTTAATTACAATTTACACTAACACATTTCATTGATCAAAATAGTTCTGAGCACAAGTGAAAATGCACTGTATTTATTTGGTGTATTTTTCATCTGCTTTATCTACATCAGTTCAGGTAGCTGCTTAGTCAAATGCTTTCTGAAAGCACTGTGTTTAATTTACAAAGAGCTCTATTCAATTAAACAGCAGAATATCCTTTTGGCTTGCCCAAATGAATACCTAACAGAGGCATCTGGAAAAATACTTTAATTTCACACTGTAAACACAGAAAAGGAGATCTTCCTCTGTTTTCTTTTACTAAGAGTTGTATCATGTAGGCAACTATAACCCAAAAGAACATCATTTCATATACTACTGATATTATAATTGTTTTGGGGTCTGGAGTACAGCCCTATGAGGAGCAGCTGGTGGTGTTTAGCTTGGAGAAGAGGAGGCTCAGGGGCCACTTTATCACTCTCTACAACTATCTGAGAGGAGGTTGCAGCCAGGTGGGAGTTGGTCTCTTCTCTCAGGCAATCAGTGATAGAACAAGAGGACACAGTCTCAAGCTGTGCCAGGGGAACTTTAGGCTGGATGTTAGGAAGAAGTTCTTCATAGAAAGAGTGATTTGCCATTGGAATGGGCTGCCCAGGGAGGTGGTGGAGGCACCATCCATAGAAGTGTTTAAAAAGACACTGAGTGTGGCACTTGGTGCCATGGTTTAGTTGATTAGATAGTGTTGGGTAATAGGTTGGACTTGATCTCAAAGGTCTTTTCCAACCTGGTTAATTCTGTGATTCTGATTACTGTTTAAGAAAGTACTTTTTTTTCACTGACATCTGACCTATCTTTGTTGTTATTGTGACATGTCCATTGAATTCTCTCCTCCAAAAGCAAGGAGAGCCTCTAAGGTCAATTTTAATTGTTAATTTTGTACTTATTACAGATATAGAAAACAGATCTGCTTGAGGTCGTTTGCTTTAAAGCTGTCTTGGGCTTTATCCGATCATAGTGCCCCCACTCTGTGGGGTTTTTTTATTTGGTTATATTAAATTTTATTCTCTAACCTTTGTCATTATTTTTTCCTTAATAGAAAAAAGATGATGCACTAGTAATATGACTACATTTTCCATTTAAACAATTCTTTCTTGGTTCACTTCAATGCTTAATGTATTTGAAATTGCCTAAGTTTTTCCCCACATCAAGACCAAGAAGAAACACATTGGCAAAATGAGCAACCTAAAGATGACAAGCTTACTGTCAGTATTCTGCTCAGCACGTAAAGTTGGCAGATGTTTAACACTTCTTCCACTTTCATACTGATGGACACTGGAAAACGAAGTGTTTTTCTCTGTCAGCCTTTCTTAATTCACTCCATATGTAAGCAGAACTTACTTCATGCACCCAGATTTCTAGCAAACACACACTCCACTCCTTCCACTTAGGGGCAGGGCCTCCAAAGAGAATAAATAACTAACTAAATTTAAATTACCTTGGTGGTTTGTGGATTTTATACACACTTTCAGTCACACTTACTCAGAATCACTAAATCTCAGCAATTCCCTGGATAGCCAAGATTTAATTTGGATCACACCGTGCAGGCCAGACTAGAGAGTATCTTTACAATAACAATATTTACTTATATTCATCAGCAGGTGGTAAAATAGCACAGGGAGAGATGCTTGAAGAAAAGTGAGCAGCTTTTTGGTTTGCTTTTTTTCACAGAAATCATGGCCACAATAGACATAGATTGTCATAAAAGTCAAATCAGACATGCATAGAATATTTAATTCTTGCAAAAGCATCACTTGGGGTTTTGAAATTAGAATATAGATCATAAATTTCTTCCTTATATGTCTAACTGAAAATTAAAGTCAAGTTTATACTATTTTTTCTCTGATTCTCTGGTCAACACCTAATTACTATGAAAGACAGAAAATAGAAACACAGCACTAGCATGAAATTTAATATATTTGAGCCAACAGTGTGCCCAGGTGGCCAAGAGAGCCAGTGGCATCCTGACCTGCATCAGGAATGGTGTGGTCAGCAGGAGCAGGGAGGTCATTCTGCCCCTGTACTCTGCACTGGTTAGACCACACCTTGAGTACTGTGTTCAGTTCTGGGCCCCCCAGCTTAGGAGGGACATTGAGATGCTTGAGCATGTCCAGAGAAGGGCGACGAGGCTGGGGAGAGGCCTTGAGCACAGCCCTACAAGGAGAGGCTGAGGGAGCTGGGATTGTTTAGCCTGGAGAAGAGGAGGCTCAGGGGTGACCTTATTGCTGTCTACAACTACCTGAGGGGTGGTTGTGGCCAGGAGGAGGTTGCTCTCTTCTCTCAGGTGGCCAGCACCAGAACAAGAGGACACAGCCTCAGGCTGTGCCAGGGGAAATTTAGGCTCGAGGTGAGGAGAAAGTTCTTCACTGAGAGAGTCATTGGACACTGGAATGGGCTGCCTGGGGAGGTGGTGGAGCTGTTCAAGGCAGGACTGGACGTGGCACTTGGTGCCATGGTCTAGCCTTGAGCTCTGTGGTAAAGGGTTGGACATGATGATCTGTGAGGTCTCTTCCAACCCTAATGATACTGTGATACTGTGTGATATGCTGCCAGAACCAGAGCATTTTCTTTTTAGAGATTCTTCCAAAGAGCTGCCTTCACTGGCCATAGTTACATGTGGCCATGTGTACAGATAACAGTGAAGGACACATACAACAAAACAGAACATAACTCCCATAGTTGTTAAGTTATTTTTCTAAATCACCATCACTGGTTTGTTTGATTTTTTTTTTAATAGTTGCACAACTAATATAGTTTTTACTTTGGTTCATTTGTCCCTTCCAAAAAAAAAAAAAAAAAAAAGGTATTGTCCCAGATGAATATGTATTTGCCTCCCTTTTTAACAAGGCTGGTCCATATTGGGTTATCCTCCTCAATTACACTGATATGCCTCACTTCCTTCAGACCCTAGTATATAATATGGCTGTTCAATTTGGGTTCTTGCTCAACTTTCTGCTGTGAGGTAAAAAAAAGACCTGCCACACATACATACCTTGCAAGACAATTCCATTAAATATGTCCTTTTGCAGTGGATATTATCATAGAATCAACCAGGTTGGAAGAGACCTCCAAGATCATCCAGGCCAACCTCACAACCAGCTCTAGCCAATCAACTACACCATGGCACTAAGTGCCTCATCCGAGATTTTTTTTAACACCTCCAGGGACAGCAACTCCACCACCTCCCTGGGCAGCCCATTCCAATGCCAATCACTCTCTCTATGAAGAACTTCCTCCTAATGTCCAGCCTATACCTCCCCTGGCACAACTTGAGACTGTGTCCCCTTGTTCTATTGCTGGTTGCCTGGGAGAAGAGCCCAACCCCCACCTGGCTACATCCTCCCTTCAGGTAGTTGTAGACAGCAATGAGATCACCCCTGAGCCTCCTCTTCTCCAGGTTAAACACCCCCAGCTACCTCAGCCTCTCTTCACAGGGCTGTGCTCCAGGCCACTCACTAGCTTCATTGTCCTTCTCTGGGCACATTCCAATATCTCAGCATCTCTCTTGAATTGAGAGGTGCAGAACTGGACACAGTATTCAAAGTGTGGCCTGACCAGTGCTTGATTATCTTTATTTCTATCAGTGTAACTCTGTTCTCCTCCACTACAAGGAAGACAGCTGTAGCATCTAATGTTCCCCCTCTCCTCCACAATACATATATATATATATATAGAGAGAGAGAGAGAGTAATGATTCAGAAGGAACGATTATTCATGTAGCTTGGAGAGAGAATCATAGAATAGAATCATGGAATCACAGAATAATTTTAGTTGGAAAAGACCCTTAAGGTCATGGGATCCAACCCCAATCTAAATCTACCAAGTCTGGTTCTAAACCATGCCGCTTAGAAGTCTGCAAGAACTCATAATACATGATCCATTACTCATATAAGGGGAATTTGTTCACTAAATTGCATCAGGTAACATGAAAGTTACAAGCTGTAAAAGTTACTTAGAGTTAATACAGGTAATACAGAAACTTCAACATGCTGAAAAATTGTCTGACTAACACTTAGGTACATATACTTCTACCATCTCTCTATTTCAGAGCACTTCATGCACAGGATCCTTTCAGGCATAGAAAACAGCCTGTTAAAGCTATTCAAACAAGTTAATGAAACCAGATCCTCTTGCTAAAGATATTAATTTTAATGTCTTTTACTTTCTGAAATATAATACACAAAACCTTTATTTTTCTTATGGCCAACTCTAGCAGTGATATTTTTCACAAGCCTCAAGTTGTGCCAGGGAAAGTATAGGCTGGATATTAGGAGGAAGTTCTTCACAGAGAGAGTGATTTGCCAGTGGAATGGGCTGCCCAGGGAGGTGGTGGAGACACCATCCCTGGGGGTGTTCAAGAAAAGCCTGGCTGAGGCACGTAGTGCCATGGTCTTGCTGACTGGATAGGGCTGGGTGCTAGGTTGGACTGGATGATCTTGGAGGTCTCTTCCAACCTGGTTGATTCTATGAATACTGACCCTAAGCATCCATTTCTTTTGACTCAATGTTCCTTAGGACAATTTACTATGTGGAAGGAAACCTCAGCCCAGCATGAAAACAAGGACTTGTTCTATTAATTATTTTTTGCAATCCTGTTACTTTATAGAGCGCATTTCTGTTTGTAAGCCATGCAAAACTTTATTTGCAAGGTATGTGAATGTTTAAGTACACGTTCTGCTTCTGACAGATTGCTGATCCAAACTGTCAAGTGGTCAAACCCACATCTTTACAAAGATGTAGGAAACTAAGACTACTGTGGTCATTTTTGCAATATGTGTTTGCATTTAGCTGGAACACCTCAGTGGAAAAGAAAGACTGATGCTTGCTATAAATGAAGAGTTCAGTTATCACAATTTAGTTAAGAAGAATGGAGTTCTGGGTAGATTAGTTAAAAGCTTTCTTTGCAACCATGTTGTGGATACATTCTATCTAAAAGTGAATTACTGAAAAACATACAGAGCAAAAACCTGGTCTGGTGTAATTCCTGAAAGAGTGGTTATCAAAAATGCAATGTTGCATAAACAAAGTGGCAAATATTTCTGTTCTCTGTCTTTTTCATAGAATCATAGAACCAACCAGGTTGGAAGAGACCTCCAAGATCATCCTGTCCAACCCATCCCCCAGCCCTATCCAGTCAACTAAACCATGGCACTAAGTGCCTCAGCCAGTCTTTTCTTCAACACCTCCAGGGATGGTGACTCCACTACCTCCCTGGGCAGCCCATTCCAATGCAAATCACTCTCTCTGGCAAGAACTTCCTCCTAACATCCAGCCTATACTTCCCCCAGCACAACTTGAGACTGTGTCCCCTTTAAACTCAGAGCAGGGTCACTGTCTCACTGTGTACACTGGAGCTTCTCAACAGAATAGTAATTTTGTCTTTGCATGGAAGCAGAGGGAGGGTGGGAATCTTGTCTGGTTTCTTGGATTTTTTTCCCCATCAGTGGTTACTTTCCCTGCCATCATTATGTTGGTTAGCAACCAGTGACTGAAGCTCTTCATTGTTAAAATACATAATGGAAAAGGAAAATGTTATCTACCTTATCATAACAATCAACTTTTCCTGCAATACAAGTGAGTGTTCAGTTATACCTGAGTATACCTGAGGTTCAGTTCTCTGAGACCAGTCCAAAATAGTATTGCTTGTCCTAGCAATGGAGTTGCCCTTAAAACTAGCAGCTGCTAGCCTCCAAGCAAGCAAAATTAGGCAGCTTCACCATGACACACAAGCATGCAGTGGAACACTGTGCCGCAGGTGCAGCTGACATGGATTAAATGGAGAAGTATACAAGCTTATGGAAGAGGAATCCACTGATACAGATAACCCAATGCTATATCTTTGGTTTGGGAAGTCCCAACCTGCAAATAGTTGACAGGGAGAATATTCTAAGGAAGTATCACTGCCTGCTTCCCTGTCCTTTACATGCCTATGCAGAACCAGCCTTTTCTGACACTGTCAAAGACTAGCACTAGCAACACAGCCACTCCTTCTGCAAGCTTTCAGGAGTACATGTAGATCAGTGCTGCTGGAGTGAAAAATTTGCTTCAGTGAAAGCTCTAATAGATTGTTGACAGAAAGCAACCTTTTGAGATTTATTGTGGACAGTTGATGCTAAAAGAAGCTGTAAATTACAAAATAAGCTTTCCAGAACAGAGACAGCTTTCATTATGTGTACGATGTCCACAAAGAAGTCCTATGATGAAGACAAGAGGTTTACTGGGACAGTATGTCCCAAAAATTTCCAGTCACAGCCCCCACTTTAAAGGGCGTCTTGACCTGTCTAAGATTTCTGGAACAGTCTCAAAAATTCTCGTTCTTGTGCCTTTTATATTTCTGTGATTATAACTGCAAACAGAAATGACAAGCCCCTGTTTGGGAATTGCTGTCTATGATTACTAGCATAATACAACAAATAAATAAAAAAACTACACCAAAAGAGCGGTTTGTTAACAAACAGAAATAGACTTCACAGAGACTGAAACATAATCCTCTTCAATAAAGCATCTGCAATTGTTACTGCAAAGCAACTGAAACAACAGACTAAACAAAGACAAGAGCTAAACAGAGCTTTGACAATCTTTAAAAGAACAAGCAGTCTAGGCATAGACACTTGCCATCTTCTGTTGCCATTTAAACAGTACCAAAGACAGAAGTATTTGGAAGAGGAAAGCTGAACATGAACTAGCCATCCTGCAACAACAGCACTCTTTCTGTGGTGCAATAATATGAACAAACAGGTACAATAAAATCAGTTTATAAGGTCAAAAATAGCAACTTGCAGTAACTCTTCAGCTTTTTTTCTCCCCTTAAAAATTCCTAGTAAACAAAATATAAAGATGCTAAGAGTTTTTCTTTCCTTGTTTTCTTTTATACATCTGTTATCTTCCTGCAGCCAATTTTCTCTGAAAATCTGATGTTTTGTTGAAACAAATCCAACAGCAGTACAGCTGTGCTGCTGTGCAGAACAGCAACCTATTACCATCCTGAGAACCATACAAAACTTGGGAAGAAGCCTCTTAATTTCAAGGCTCTTCATACATTCTTCCCTCTTACAGAATTCCAGAGAGTAATGGGTAAAATACAGCAGTAATTTTATAGCACATCAGCTACTCGTGCTGTGAATGTAGCTTCTCACACCTTACCTCAAGAAGTTACTTTTCAGTTTAACTTCTGCTGGGCAACAGCCTACATATGGACAGCCACCACAGCTGAGCTACTGCAAGCTCACATTCTAGTTTATCACGTTCATATACACTCACCTCCAGAAAAAGAAAAGAGAAGGTCATCCTTTTTCAATAGTAAAATGATGCAATTTTAGACTTTTCTTTTTAACCTTACATACAAGCCAGGAAAACCAGACAACTAGGTCGTTTTTAAGTAGTTTTGCCAACAATCATTGTCTATACGGCAAGTAAATTTGCTCTGTCTTCATATGGTAATGCCTGGTCTGAGTTAGAACAGAACCAATTCTATTCTCTGATTTGTGTTTTTCAGCTTAGTCTCTTCCAAGTAACTTACTGAAATAAATGGCTGCTAGATCTTGTGTTCCACATTGGGGGTGCAAACTAAAAGGCATTACGTGCAGGGAACATAAGTATCTCTCCCTCATTGCCCTTCTTTTCCCCCTTAGAGAAAGAGGTTAATAGAGAACACTATTCACTCACAGAATTCTATGATTCTGTGATCTAGTGGCCAGCCCAGCATTAATCCTTGACACTTAATATACAAATTTGAATTTTAACCATCTTCTATGCAATTATATATAAACCAATATCACTTCATGTGGAAGATAAGTATACTGTAGAATTTGGTCCTTAAAGATTGCATTTCATAGAATCAGTCAGGATTCGAAGGGACCACAAGCATCATCTAGTTCCAAAACCCCTGCCATGGGCAAGGACACCCTACCCTATATCAGCCTGGCCAGAGCCCCATCCAGCCTGGCCCTACAAGGAGAGGCTGAGGGAGCTGGGATTGGTTAGCCTGGAGAAGAGGAGGCTCAGGGGTGACCTTATTGCTGTCTACAACTACCTGAAGGGTGGTTGTGGCCAGGAGGAGGTTGCTCTCTTCTCTCAGGTGGCCAGCACCAGAACAAGAGGATACAGCCTCAGGCTGTGCCAGGGGAAATTTAGGCTCGAGGTGAGAAGAAAGTTCTTCACTGAGAGAGTCATTGGACACTGGAATGGGCTGCCTGGGGAGGTGGTGGAATCACCATCCCTGGGGCTGTTCAAGGCAGGATTGGACGTGGCACTTGGTGCCATGGTCTAGCCTTGAGCTCTGTGGTAAAGGGTTGGACTTGATGATCTATGAGGTCTCTTCCAACCTTGGTGATACTGTGATACCTCCAGGGACAGGGCCTCAACCGCCTCCCTGGGCAACCCATTCCAGGCTCTCACCACTCTCATGATGAAGAACCTCCTCAGGTCCAGCCTGAACCTACCCATCTCCAGCTTCGCTCCATTCCCCCTAGTCCTTAGGACTTAGCCCCCCCTAGCACTTAATCACAGTAAGATATTCCAAAGGATTTCTATCTGCCTTATCCCTAAATTCTTCATCTGTAAAATAAGAATATGTGTTAATCTCAAATGGAAGAACTTGATAAGCATTGCATCCAGAACTGGATACAGTACTCCAGGTGAGGTCTCACCAGAGTGGAGTAGAGGGGGAGAATCACCTCCATTGACCTGCTGGCCACACTTCTCTGACACAGCCCAGGATCTGGTTTGCCCTCTAGACTGCAAGAGCACACTGCTGGCTCATGTTGAGCTCGTCATCCACCAGCACCCCCAAGTCCGTCTCCTCAAGGCTGATCTCCAGCCACTCACTGCCCAGCCTGGATTTGTGCTTGGGACTGCCCTGAGCCAAATGCAGGACACTGCACTTGGTCTTGTTGAACCTCATGAAGCTGGCTTGTGCTCACCTCTCTAGCCTGCCCAGGTTCTTCTGGATGGCATCTCTTCCCTCCAGCGTGTCTGCTGCATCACACAACTTGGTGTCATCAGCAAATATGCTGAGGGTGCACTCAATGCCTCTGTACAGGTCACCAACAAAGATGTTGAACAAGACTGGTCTCAGGACTGATCCCTGAGGGACTCTGCATTTCAGCTAAGTGAATTTTTCTCTTGCCTGACCAGGTTTTCTATGTATATTTTCACAGCTGTACTGGTCCAAGCAATCTAGATAGATGAAAAATCACAGGTGTATCAAGTGAATATTGAAAAAAGATTCACTGCTCATACTGAATGTATGTCCACTCCTCTAGAGGGAGATGTTCTTCAGAAGAATGTATCATAGAATCATAGAATCAACCAGTTTGGAAAAGACCTCCAAGATCATCCAGTCCAACCTAGCACCCAGCCCTAGCCAGTCAACTAGACCATGGCACTAAGTGACTCATCCAGGCTTTTCTTCAATACCTCCAGGGACAGTGATTCCACCACCTCCCTGGGCAGCCCATTCCAATGGCAATCCACTTTCCCTGTGAAGAACTTCCTCCTAATGTCCAGCTTACACTTCCCCCAGCACAGCTTGAGACTGTCCGTTCTTTTGCTGGTTACCTGAGAGAAGAGACCAATCCCCATCTGGCTACAGTCTCCCTTCAGGTAGTTGTAGACAGCAATGAGGTCAACCCTGAGCCTCCTCTTCTCCAGGCTGAACAACCCCAGCTCCCTCAGCCTCTCCTCACAGGGTTTGTGTTCCAGGCCTCTCACCAGCTTTGTTGCCCTTCTCTGGACACACTCCAGTATCTCAACATCTCTCTTGAATTGAGGAGCTCAGAACTGGACACAGTACTCGACCCAGAGAGTGGTGGTGAATGGTGCCACATCCAGCTGGCGGCCAGTCACTAGTGGCGTCCCTCAGGGATCTATGCTGGGCCCCATCCTCTTTAACATCTTCATAGATGATCTGGATGAGGGCATCGAGTCAGTCATCAGCAAGTTTGCAGATGACACCAAGCTGGGGGCAGATGTGACTGAGTTGGAAGGCAGAAGGGCTCTGCAGCGGGACCTTGACCGCCTGGACAGATGGGGTTCAATAGCTCCAAGTGCAGGGTGCTGCACTTTGGCTACAACAACCCCATGCAGAGATATAGGCTAGGGTCGGAGTGGCTGGCGAGCAGCCAGACAGAGAGGGATCTGGGGGTACTGATTGATACCCGCCTGAACATGAGCCAGCAGTGTGCCCAGGTGGCCAAGAGAGCCAGTGGCATCCTGGCCTGCATCAAGAATGGTGTGGTCAGCAGGAGCAGGGAGGTCATTCCGCCTCTGTACTCTGCACTGGTTAGACCACACCTTGAGTATTGTGTTCTGTTCTGGGCTCCCCAGTTTAAAAGGGATGCTGAGATGCTTGAGCGTGTCCAGAGAAGGGCGACGAGGCTGGGGAGAGGCCTTGAGCACAGCCCTACAAGGAGAGGCTGAGGGAGCTGGGATTGGTTAGCCTGGAGAAGAGGAGGCTCAGGGGTGACCTTATTGCTGTCTACAACTACCAGAGGGGTGGTTGTGGCCAGGAGGAGGTTGCTCTCTTCTCTCAAGTGGCCAGCACCAGAACAAGAGGACACAGCCTCAGGCTGCGCCAGGGGAGATTTAGGCTTGAGGTGAGGAGAAAGTTCTTCACTGAGAGAGTCATTGGACACTGGAATGGGCTGCCCGGGGAGGTGGTGGAGTCGTCGTCCCTGGGGCACTTCAAGGCAAGGTTGGACGTGGCACTTGGTGCCATGGTCTAGCCTTGAGCTCTGTGGTAAAGGGTTGGACTTGATGATCTATGAGGTCTCTTCCAACCCTAATGATACTGTGATACTGTGAGTACAGGGGAAGAATAACCTCCCTTGTCCAATTGGCCACACTGTTCTTGATACAAGCTAGTATGCCATTGGCTCTCCTGGCCACCTGTAATCATGTGTGATAGCTTCTTGGGTTATCTTGTGCTCCTGTTAAGAGGCCCACAAGTGGCTCTTAATGTTTATTCTTTTATTTCATATATGAAATCAATGCTATTTTCTAAAGATGATGATGAGACATGGTCCAGTTAGTCCTAAATTAGAAGTAGGTGTTAAAAAATGCCTAAGTGTTCCTGCCCTCAGATGCTACAAATTCCGTAGAATACTTGTCTTGTGTGTAAAGAGTATTCTATCAGGTGCTCAAGGCAGTAATAAAGAAACCTAGTTAATGACAAATAACAGGACACAAAAAAGGTCTATGAGATCAGAAATTTTCTCTTCATCTGACAAAATGTTCTGCCTTCCAAACACTGGAGATTTATCAATTCTGAACTGCAATAAGCAGTGAAAGACACTGAAAAAAACCCACATAAATTAGTGTGAAAGGGAAATGATTTGCAAATACCTCAGTGCAGCCATTCTTTTACCTTGTCTCCCCTCATCTCCTTCACTTTTCCTTGCATGCTATTCAGTTCCATAATAATGGAATTACACTCTGGTTTTCTCAATTCATTCCATTCTCTTCTATCATCTCTAGTGAAGTATTATAGCTTCACTTTCACATCATCACTTTCACCTCTCATTAGCTCATCTTCATCACTCTTCCTTCTTGCACTAATTTCTGTTCTTTTCTTTTGTATATTCCTTACATTTCCTTTCAGCCTCTCTTTTTACAATACCAAAGAAAAGGTGTTTGACCTTTTTTCACAACTAAGAACAGATTTACTGTAAGTATGTTTTGTTTTACATTGCTGCAAACATCTTCCCACTCACTCGCATAGATATCTCTACACTCATTTTTCCACTCCAAAGTGAAGGCTTTGCCAGCAGTGTAATCACAATTTATCTGCCTCTCTTCATAGAGTCATAGAATCAACCAGGTTGAAAGAGACCTCCAACATCATCCAGTCCAACCTCACAACCAGCTCTACCCAATCAACTAGACCATGGCACTAAGTGCCTCATCCAGGCTTTTCTTCAACACCTCCAGGGATGGCAACTTCACCACCTCCCTGGGCAGCCCATTCCAATGCCAATCACTCCTTCTGGCAAGAAATTCCTCCTAACATCCAGCCTAGACCTCCCCTGGCACAACTTGAGACTGTGTCCCCTTGTTCTGTTGCTGGTTGCTGGGCAGAAGAGACCAGCCCCCACCTGGCTGCAGCCTCTCTTCAGGTAGTTGTAGACAGCAATGAGGTCACCCCTGAACTTCCTCTTCTCCAGGCTAACCACCCCCAGCTCCCTCAACCTCTCCTCATAGGGTTTGTGTTCCAGGCCTTGTAATGCACTGCTCCAAATATAGAAGGCTATAACTATCTTTCTGTAGAAATACTTCGTTTTTCTGTAAAGATTTCTTGTGCATTTACGATGTCACAAGAGTATCTTTACTCTGGTAAAAATTCTCTTGTGTTTTCACTATTAGAATCATAGAATCAACCAGGTTGGAAGAGACCTCCAAGATCATCCTGTCCAACCTTTCACCCAGTCCTGTCCAGTCAACTAGACCATGGCACTAGGTGCCTCAGACAGCCCTTTTTTTAACACCTTCAGGGACGGTGCCTCCACCACCTCCCTGGGCAGCCCATTCCAACAGCAAATCACTCCCTCTGTGAAGAACTTCCTCCTAACATCCAGCCTATACCTTCACAGCTGCAGAGTACAGCTTCCTTAAGTCTAAGTCACAGCGTCCTTTGTCACAGCAATTTAGTTTTTGAACACAACATGATTTAGTTTTTGAACACAACACGATTTAGTTTTTGAACACAACACGATTTAGTTTTTGAACATGATATCCCAAAGTCTTCCCAAGAACACCTCATCTCATGCAGACACATACACCATTTACTAATGACATAAATAAGCAATGTGCATAATCTATGACTCACAAAAGCTCTATTAATGGGATAAATCAAATGGTGTCTCTTTTCTATGTGTCTTACCTTCGAGAAGTAGAAATTCCAGTTCATACGTGTGATACTCCATGTTTTTAGAATTAGAGCCCTTAGAGATTTGTTTGGTATTAGATTAAAACCACTAACAAATTGCTAGTGGTAAAACATTGCATGAACATTGTTTCTTGCAAAATTTTGGAAATAATTATTGTAGCATTACTCAACAGTTAAGCAACCTCTGTTTACTGTAAGTACTAGCTCCTTGAACAATGTGTCCTGCATACATAAATTCATCCCCTTTGGATCCAAACTCCCGACTCCTAACAATTTGATCGCAAAAGTAAAACAAAAATACATGAATGAATCTTCTTGCTGAGTGGTCTAATGTCCCTAGCTGGAAGAAATAGCTCACTTCAAATAAATAAAAAGGTATGTAAATAAATAAATAGGATGTGGCTAAACAGAACCATATTTATTTTTCAAATCTTTCCCTGCAAACAGCTCTAAGGGCACATTTCATTCAGTAAGCAATGCAATTTTGTCTTGCTTGTTGTATACATCTGATGATCAACTTTTGTAGCAAGTTCTCTTAGGAAAAGTAACTGGAACACTGCCTATCATACATCTCAGCATCTCTTTGTGGTCACTACAACTTTCATTTGAGCAAAACAGGACTAGCATCCTCCCATCTCTCTCCACCCATGGAGGGAGATAGGAAGATCCACCCTTGGATGGAAAAATCATACTGGGAAAGGAACTGAAAAATTCAAAATCTCCTCAGTCATGAATAGGTTTAGCACTGTGATGGGAAATTATAATCTCATTATATTTCTCTCTTTTTCCCTGGTATAGAACTAGACTCATCAAAATAAATGTTGACTCTTCTTGAATGGCAGGATTAAAACTAAGATTGCTTCCATACTCTGTCTGGCATAGTTCTGTAGCCATGTGCTGTAACTGGAGACAGGCTTAACTTTTAATCTTGAATCCAATTTCCTCATTTTCCTGTCTCAGGTTTTTCAGGCTATTTCGTTTTGGTTTTGTGAAGATGAGTTGGAAGAAGTCTGCTGGACTGAAATATTTGCAGTTCAAAACCAGACTTACTACAGAACTGACACTGTCTGAGTTTCAGATTTGTTTCTGTCCCAACATGCATTGTGACAAATAAAAAAAAAGAAGAAATTGTGATGTTTTGTACAGGTATCTTCTCATCTTATGTCTTTTTTTTTCCCTTCTGTTTTTGACCATCATTATATGTAACTTATCAAATACAAAAGCACAAATCTTAGAGGAGTGCTTGTTATTTAACTGCTTCTACTGTGGTTGAAAACTAACATGCAGAAAATTAATTTAGATCCTGCATTAATCCCAGAAGTTTAACAAAACTGGAATTTGGGAAGGAGCACAAACACCTTCACTGCAAACTGAGAGAAAAGAATGTCACAACACATTTAGCGCATACTATGCCAACAGTAGTAAAGCAGAGATGGGAGTTAGCACCTGCTTAAGAAGAGAACAAGCGTACTAACACTGAGCTTTGGGGGAATCCACCGCCAAACTACAACATATAGAAAGTAGGTCACTTTTACTCTTTTGAGAATGAGGAAAAGAAACAAAATTCTGAATTATATGTGAACCATTACATCTAATTTTCTCCGTCTCCAGCAGCTCCCAAGAGTCTTGCAAACAGAAAAATCTGGATTTTACGACTCTGGCAATTATCAGAGTTAATACAATACAGTTCTCCACAACCATTTTCATTATACTTAGGAGTCTGACAACCTTTCTACTTACTCTCTTTTACACTTCTTCCCACCCGTTTTTGCCTCTGATTTAGTGTTTGCCTGTAAAAGTTTAGTCCAGATATGACTTTGCACACAAACATCTTACAAACAGGCTTTAGCTAAAATAAATCTTGAGTATATCTGCAATTTAACCTATTTGGCAATCTTGCCGAGTGTTACTGGCAGGAATAAGGGTCAAGTTCAAACGTCTGAGTGGTCTTGTTTAAAGTAATAAGTGTGATTGGCTCAAGTGCTACACACACACAAACCTGAGAAAACTGAGTATCCTCCCTGTGTAACCTTAACAGATAATCTTACTATATTCTGAAGCATGGAGTTTATGTACAAAACCAGCAACATTCTTTTTGTGGTGAAAAGGAGAACTGTAGCTTGATAGCATACAACAAAAAAGAACCTGTCATCTATTAGCAGGAAATGAAGTCACATTTTGTTGAGCAGTAAGTAGTAAGCTAAATGTAAAAACTAATTACAACACTTCCATGGAACAGAAAAAAAACTGAAAGTCAGCACCTGAAACAAAGTCCTAGAAGAAGAACCAGCCACTCCAATGCTCCGTGGGGCTAAGTGCAAATTCTGGGCAATGATCTCTGTTCAGCAGAGATAAACAAAAATGGTGAAAATGGGTGAAACAGGCATACATAAAGCAGGCAGCAGGAAAGTCCTAGAGACAACTAGAAAGCATGTAAGATGATTTTCATAAAAGAAAGAGGAAGTTAGGGTAGACCTCAGGCTGAGGAGAGCATTAAAGCAATGAGCCTCTAATGTTTACTTCTAATGGCATTCAGGGAAATAGGAGTTCATGAATATAGACATTTCATCATCAATTTGTAAAGGCATTCTCTCAGATAGCTCCCCCAGTTAAGAGTGAAAACCACTCAAAATAGCTCAGCAGCCTTGCACCTGATTCCCACCTTTCCCAGTGCAAACATCTTTGTAACAGCATCTCCCCTTCACCTGCTGAGCACCAGCACCACATTACTGCCAGCATAGTGCTAAAGGCATATTTTTCAAGTCTGTTTCCATGAGAAGTTTCCCTGGTCTGATGCTGAAACTCTGCTCTGAAATTAAGCTAGGCAGATGTCAGAGGCACTGGTCTAGAACAGTTAGGTCAGGTCTTGACTCTCTCTCCATCCCTGTAACACTCAGGGCTCACTCATATTTTCTCCACTCCTTGAAGCCTTTTAAACTTAATCGTACCAAAGGCCATAGTCTTTGCCATCTGGGGACACTGACTTGCCACAAGGCACCAGTTCTGTTATAGCTCTCTCAATCTTAAGCTATTTTACTCAAGAAATACAGTGTTTTCTAATGTTACTACTCAGCATGTGGCATATGGTAGATAACAGCGGTGGTTATTCTTGTGAGATTCACAAGAATAAAGAGAACACAATTTACAGTGAGACAAAATATGGGAAAGAAACAAAGGAAATCATCAGCATGGAGTGATGCCAGCTACCAAGCATGGTGGATGTCCAAACAAAATCCATGTACAGGCATTAAAACTGTAAAAGCAAGAACCAAGCCTCCATGCATACACAATTTACGAAGGAAGTTGAGAAAAATCAGCTATAACATTTGGGGTTAACGGCTTAGATAATAGGACACTCCAGCTGGAATAATGCTTCAGATGCTGGAACAGATCATCAAAATACTCAATGAGGCCAGAAAAAAAAACAAAAAACAAAACAGCAGTCACCAAAGTGTTTTGTTTTCCTTTTACCTGAATAAATATTTGTATTGAATGGTGAGGAAAGAATTGTTTACACACTGCAAAGCGCACAATCTTGGCTCCCACATATAAGCTCAGAAAGAATGAAAGCAAGATAATTTTCAAGGCAATAGACCCAGCCTCATGTGGTGGAGGGGCAGCAGCCCCAAAACTGAGGTTTCTCTATGCCTCTACATGCCTGGACATGTTTTTCTGCCAGCACCCATGGCAGTAAACAGGTTGTGTAACACACACACGCCCAGTCCGTGTACCCCGGGGGTCCACCCAGGTAATCTCCTATTGGGAGGGTCCAGGCAAACATCTACTGCCTATTGGGTTAAGGTTTGGCTTACTGCCAGCCTGATTGGTCACTTTAGATGTTCAGATGAGCCACGAATCTCAGCCCAGAGTCTATAAAGAGGAGTGCAAAGGAGCACCACGTGGTCAGACGGTTCAGACTGTTCATTAGTTCAGAGCATTCAGACTCAGCTCTGATAGCAGCACCCTGCTGCCCTGACCTGCTTGCATGGCCTCGACACAGGATCAGGCCTTACTCACTTGCAAGCATTACTGAGGCACAGACCTCTTGCACTGATCTCAAGGCTCAGTTAAGCTGTCTGCGAGCCCTTTGAGAAGCAGAGCACCTGCACGCCTGCACTCCATACATATATGGGGAGCTGAGAGCCCCCTGCTTAAGCCTAGAGCAGCCATACACACTGGCTTGCTGCCTTGCATTTATCTACAGAGATCATCTCCCTGCAGCATGGCATAGACCCTGCTTGCCCGGCATAAATACTGCTTGCCAGCTGTCCTGTAAGTCTGGAAAGATCCAGAGCCCATCAGACCTTCAGACTGTCTGCAAACCTGCAAACACAGCCTGCTAGCTGTGAGACCATGTCAGAAGCTACACAGACAGATCCTTCTCCTGCATCTGGAAATCCTGCCAGCTGATCATCCCTGGACACAGCATCCAGAAGAAGCAACAGCTCTAAGGCAGAGACCACTTCACCCCAGGAGAGAAGGTTAGAGAAAATCCTATTCAACCCAGAGACTGGAATCCTTATCATCCCTGCAAGCCAGGACAGATTCTAGCCTTCACCAAAACCCCAATACTGGGCACATGCTGTGACAATCCCGGGAGGATGATTAATAATTAATACTTAAGAGCAACACATCTAAGCAAGCTTTAAATCCTTTGTAATATAAGTTACCTCTGCCTTTAGAGCAGACAAGTTTCAGCCCTTGCTGGGCAGACAGTATAGTTGTTAAGAGGCATTAAGCCTAAGGGAATCTTTCTCTCTGTCTATAGTTGTTGATAATTTGATATTTCCATTTAATAATCCAATCCCTGTAAATATATCCCAGCTGTTTTCATAACTTTACACAAAGAACTTGATTACATAGTGGTTGGGGGTGGCACAATTTTGTAAATATTGATTTTAATAAATAATTTTATAAAAAATGAGTACCACCTCAAATTAATTTCTCTCCTCCCCCTAACAGGGGCAGCATAGAGAAAACCCCTCCACAACACCTCAGAAACATGCCACTCACTGAAAAAGCAGCCCAAGAGAGCAGTGAAAGGAACATGGCAATAGTGTATTGGTACAGAACAAGTGCTCCAACTTCAAACTAAGCAAACAGTACTGAGAAGGCAGGTGCCCTGTATTGTGGATGCCATCTAACATATGTGCTTCAGACAGCAGTTTGACATAAAAATTAATGGCCAGCCTGTAAGGTGCAGTGAAAATCACAGAGGAAGCAGCACCAGACTATCTTCAAATACCAATTATATGCCTGGAAAATGCTGTTTCTGAGAGCATTTGGAAAGTCTTCCACAGAAGGGAAAGCAACCTGTGGTGTCAGTTAGCAGATGCAGAAATTATGTATATTTATTACAGAACAAGGCAGACAGACACTCAGTTGACATTTTTACTGTTATATTATTAAATCAGCAATCCATCCAAATCAAACTAGATGGCAAAGCCACCTGCACTTCAGCTCCAGATACATCACAGATATGCAAGACCAGGTGGTGATAAGCTGCAGTAAAACTGCTTCAAAACCAACAGGCAAAGTAAGATGTTGATAAGCCCATGAAACAAGTCATAATATCTCTTGGACTCAGTAGCTGATAATAAGATTGAATTTTATGTAAAAAGGGTGCTAATCCCATTGGATTCAGCAGATGACACCAGGAAACAGATAAATACATCACAAGTGAGAAAATGCATGCCAGGCATAACTCATATTATGCATGTCCTCAAAGGATGGAATTTTAAAGACTGGAAGATGTGTTATACAACTCACAATAAAGATAATGAATTAGCAGCTCTAAAATCTTTAATTTGATCTGCCTTGTTCCTGATTTAGTATTTTAATCTTGTACCACCTCCTGTTTATTAATAGATTAATAAAACAACCTTTTTTTCTGATACAGTCACTTTATTCTTGAAGGCACTTTCATGTTTTCAATCACAGCTTGTATAAGACAAGAAGTAGAAGCAACATATTTTTACTTTTCTAAAAGGACAAGAATACAGGAAAGGATTGGGATGCAAAGCTGTGATCCATTTTCCTTACATAATTATCTGTGGCAGATGACCACCATATGAAAATAACCCATAATTCACTCGTGGTTTAATTGCTCTTTATTGAATTGATTTATGATACTGGCAAAGCCCTACAAGCAATAAATACTGCCCATTACAAGCAGATCAGAGCAGCCAGATAACTGTTAAAGAAACCCCAGTTAAACAATCTCAGAGATTTGGTAGATTAGAAATACTTGTCTATTACACAGAATGGTTTCTATTAAATCATCTTAGAAGCTCCTTCAGACTAAACCTTTGAGTATCAAATGTGATGTTGGCACCCTGCAGTGATGAATTACTTTGCTTCTCAATGCAACTCCAATATGCCAAAAGGAAGATAGGAGTTGTCATTCTCTCGAACAGCAAACACATAAAGCAGGACAGGACAGTGTAAACAGAGGTGTAACACTGCTGTACAAGCACAGTCCACTGTCATTTTGCTTCTGAGCTCTTTGGTCGAAACGAGATCTGTTTTGAAGTCATATGCTGCTGTATGCTTCTAGTATTAGGTTCCTTTAGCTTTATGTACTGAAAAAATCCAATTAGCAGTTTAAAATTAGCAATAACAAATAATTCTGCTTTATTTCAGTCTGATGAACACTGTATAATGCTCACAGCACCACTGACACCCACACTTTCTGTTGTCTGTTTTACACAGCTGAATACAGATGGAGTGACTCACGACAGTCGAATTCTCAGATCGCTCTAAGCAGCTATGACATCAGCTGCTGCCAAAAGGCATTTGATTCTTCTATTGTGAAATGCCAGGTTGGTTCTGAGACATGGTAAGAAGCCAACTCTAGTTCAGAAGACGCTATAGTGAGCTATTGTTTGCTACTAAACACAAGATCATCACTCCTGCTGCTGCTGCTGCAAGTCACAGGGCATCCAAGGACACATTTAACACTATCACTACTATCTGCTGTGTTTGCAAAATATGGCAACAAAGCTTCATGCATCCAGACTATAGAAAGTGTTTGTGAGAGAACAGAGACCCAGAAGTCAACTAACAACTAATAAACTGAATCTTGTAAGGCAAATTCACCACTAAATACTCATAAGAGGAGTTTTGTGATCTGCTGTCTTTAACACATTGGTTACCCTATACCAAGTAATCAAGTAATCACCATGTCTCCAAAATATTTTCTCCTGCAAACTTCTAACCCTGGAAAAGTTAAAAGACACTGTAATTTGAAGGGTCTCATTATCATCAAAGAAAACCTAGTTCACAGATACATTGACTTTGTTCTTCACCAGTGGTCCCAAACAATAAGAAACCAAATTGACATGTCAAAATCAAAGGAAAGGTGTGGACCTGTCAGAGCAGGTCCAGGGAAGTGCCACAAAAAATATCGAAGGGCTTGAACACCTCCCCTGTGAGGAAGGAGTTGGAGTTGTTTAGCCTGGAGAAGTGAAGGCTGCAGGTGGGACTTTGTCACCGCGCAGCACTACTGGACAAAACAAGGACAGCTTTCAGTTTCATGCAGGAGCTGCTTTATTTTCCTCTCAGGTGCCTTTTTACCTCTTCTACAGTGATCACATGCCTCAGAAACACATATGACTGGCCATCTACAGTGCCCATGTGCCCTTCTGCTTCTTGTCATTGGCTAAAGAGTGCTCTTTGCGTGCACTGGCAAACTTGCTGAAAATATCTGCCTACATCCTGGTTTCTCATTGTCTTAATTCCTCCCTTAATTGTTTACATTCTGGTCAAGGACAGAGCCATGTTTCACCAAGATTGAAACTGCCCACAGTTAGATTCAGATCATCCACAGGACTTTATTGCAGCCTTTCAGCCCTTAAAGGGAGGCTGTAGGCAAGATGGAGAGAGAGTTTTCGGCAGGACCTGTCATGGTATTCCAAGGAGTAATGGTTTTAAACTAAAAGAGGAGCGATTTAGACATAAGGAAGATGATCATTACTATGGGGGTGGAACAGGGGAACAAGTTGCCAAGAGAGCTGGTAGTACCCTCATCCCTGGAAACTTTCAAGGTCAGGTTGGATGGGGCTCTGAGCAACATAATCTGTTTAAAGATGTCACTGCTTATTGCATGGAAGGTTGGGCTAAGTGACCTTTAAAGGTCTGTTCCAACTCAAACTATTTTGATTCTATTCAGAATAATTTAGGACTGCAGACAAACTAAGATACCTTTAGACTTTCTCTCTTATTTCCAGACCATTTATTAACATTTGGAACATTGCAAGCCACATGACAAGAAATTTTCCTGGTAACCTCTCTCATCAGTGAAAATTTATCATAGTAGGTTATATCAACTATAATTCATTTATCCACAAGTCTTTGGCTTGTCTGAAGAATGCTACTAGATTTCTGAGCCATGACCCTTCTTTGCAAATGCACACTGATTCTCTGCCAACATGCAATGTTTATTTCTGTGTCCATTGGCTTCTCAGAACAAGTCTTTATCTACCTCAGTAACAAAAACCAGCACCATGGAATCTAATAGAACCTTGGAAACAATCAGCTTTGAGTTCCCAAGTCCTTACAGGATCAACAAAATTGTGAGTATAGCCAGGTAACCAAGAGCCAGAGTGAAATCTAATACAGATTAATGGGATTTGATGAAACAGTTATTCCTATCCCTGATGATCATGAAGTACCCAACAGGACACTGAATTCTTCAAGCCTTATTTTCTACACTCAAATGTTAATCTGAAATATAATCATAGAACAAATCCCTACAGAAATCAAAACATGAAACTTCAACTGCTGACATCATCCCTCATCCTAAACGTTCAGGTCAAACCTTTTGCTTTCTCAAACATTAGATAAAACACCAGCCACAACACTATTCAATGTATGGGCAGTGAATTAACTCTTGCAGTTAAAATGCAGTAAAGGTGCTAGTTGTACCATCACCATAGTCTTTCTAAATCTCCATTTTTTCCACTTATGTGAACAAACTCCACAAAAAATCTGAATAACATCATTTGTCCTTAATGATACTAATCTTCTTCCTATTCCTGAAGCCATTCCAGACCCAGTGACAAGCTAGGTTCAACAACCAATTTCTTCTTAACTCTTAACTCTGTTTTTTACCAAAACCTGAAACCTAATCAAGTGACTACTTCATAATGGAAATTTGAGATTCATTAGCAAACAACATTCTTTCTAATCTCTGTTGGTCTAAAATCAGAGTGAGATTGACTTGAGGAAGCCTCTGTCTTTTATGTCATAATGACACCATAAACCTAAGCCTGAAAGTTACTAGTTGGGAGCGACCAGTCTGTATAGTAAAACTGAGCATAAGACATTTGCTCTCAATTATGCAAACTCTCATCCAGTCTTGCAGAATGCACAAATAAAAAGGCTTTCTACCTTCTTTTTTGAAAATCTGATTCTAGCCCTAAAATTAACACGTACTGTAGAGAGAAGATGAATCTGTACTGGAATACCTAATAGGAAGCATATGCTCCTGCCTACGCCATACTACTCTCTCTGACATGTTTTTTCCCAGTTCCTTAGCCTTATCCCAAACTTCACTTAAATGGAAGATGTGTCCAGGAATACTGAAAATAAGATGTTTGCTTAGGAATACACCAGCCACCAGATGAACCCTTATAAATTCAGCAATAAATCAAACTTTACAAAGCCTTTTCTGAAACTCTAACCCTATTTTTTACCAGTTCCTACAGAAAATTTAAAGAAATTCATCCCCAGTGTTATAAGCCTTCTTGCTCCTGCCAGTCACATGTATCTGACACTGAAATAGGTTTTCAAGCCTTTTTTTTTTCTTTAAAAAATTCAAATGTTACCATATGGTTACCTATACACAACAGTCCTATAGGAAAAGTGAATGTTATGCATTACCTTTTTGTTTCCTGATGGTCAGAAAAACATCTTGCTACAAGATGATCTTCTCAAACCTTATTTTGATATTTTAATCCAAATTTACTATTTAAAAATCATCACTCAAGAATAACGTTCAAGAATTGGTGAATTAAACTGTAGAAGCTATCAAAAGGACTCTTCCAAAAGTTAAAGAACAATACTAAGGCACTGGTCTAGGCAAAGCTCTTACAATAAGCACACTACCAATGTTTATGACTAACCTTTAAACACTGAAATAGCATTTAGCACTGAACAAGCCATAACAAAAGATAATGCTTGTCCCATGAAAGTCTTAATCTAAAAAAGAGCCTTGAAAAAGACAAGATGCTGTAGAAGGCTTAAACCAGGACACTAGCAATGTTCTTTTCTTCAAGAAAAGACTGGATGAGGCACTTAGTGCCATGGTCTAGTTGACTGGTTAGGGCCGGGTGACAGGTTGGACAAGATGATCTTGGAGGTTTCTTCCAAGCTGGTTGCTTCTATGATTCTAATTTCATTGAAGGTCTGTCTGACCAACTCAATTAAATAAATGCTGATAGTAAAAAGAGTATTTGACTGATATAGGTGAGTATTAACATGCTTTAGAAGACATGGCTTGAAGGAGACAGCAGGAAATGATATATCACATTCAGAGGTTAGTTCACAGCTGACTCACATGGTAGGCAGTCCCTGGGAATGTGAGATAAAGTGGGATGTAACAACCTCCATGTCCATCTCATTAGAAGGAGAAAAGGTACATTATGCTCCGCAGTAGATCTGTGGTTCTGGCAGATATGTGGTGAACCAGACTCTCTTATTTTGCCTCATATATCCCACAATAATGCCATAAAACCACTGATAAGGTGGATGTAAAATATTAGTCAGTCTTTCACTGAAAAATTCCAACTAAGTATCTCTGCTGCTTCCATCTGTCATCTCAGAAATACCTGGTTTAAAAGGGGTTTTAAACAGCACTAAAGATTGTGCTACACATTATCTGCAGGCAAAACTGCAGGTGAAATTTTGGAATTTTCTTGTTGAGACTACAGCTACCAGGATGCCATCTAACAATTACTCCATGCTAACTCAGGTGGCAATTCAGTTGTGAAAGGCAGATGAACTGCAGAGAAATATGTATATAACTAACGTTATGTTTGGATCAGGATCTTTCTTTGTAGAACTAACATTTTCCCCAAGAAACATGCATGTGTTTTATCACACATCCAATACTTCGTAAGACTAGAAAAGAGTAAAGCGAGATTCAACTGGAAAGACAAAACCCCATGCAAACCACTTGCACTGAACAATAAGAATGCCCTGCAAGAATAGCATGCATGGTCTTGCAAGGAAGAGAAGCAATTTATTACTGGATCACTAGGTACACAACTTTTTATTTCAGAAGTGAGCTCTCTGACTTTCTTTCACAGGTTAAAAATACTTGTTAAAGCCATCCATACCGTTGCTAAGAGAAAAGGCAAGAATTTGGCAAGGACATGCAAGTGATAGCTGGATATTCTTGAAAATAAAGTAGATTTGGCTTACAGGTTGTTTTTTTAATATACTTCAAAATCTTCAGTAATAGTTACCAAAAAAAACTATATGTAGCATTACATAACACAAATTCAGTACACACTCAGCAAAGAAGTCCTGTATCTTCTTCAGAATCTACCTATGAAGCTCCATCAGCAGAGGCAGAAATACATGATTTAGATGTAACTGTTTTAATCTTTGCAGAAATGTAAAATAAATATCTTCTATTTTATATATGGATTTAAACACAGCTTTCCTCCCACAATAGGGAACACTGAGCCAGATTCTCAGCTCTTCACAACTCTGTATGCCAGGGTGCCTTGTGTGTTAGTCATTCGGATTGCTCTTAACGTACACTGGAATAAGTGAGATGGAATTTAGGTCTCATCAGGCTCAGTTGGTGGGAGAACATGACTAGAAACCAATTCCATGGATTATGGATTTCTTTTAAATCCATAACCTGTGGATTTCTATTAACCCTGTAAGAAAAAGTCTGTTTTTCTGTGCTGTTTGAATGGTACTAAAACACTCTGTTGTTAAATAATGCTACAGAAATATACAGACAATGAATTAATATCAGTGCTTTGAAACTCTAATCTCTGAAACACTGAAGTTCTAAACTATTTCTTGACTAGAGGTACATGAATATTCCCATTAGCGTCACCTGGGTTTCCTCCAGCTGCCAGATGAGGTAGGCCATGATCATATACAGTACTCTGAGGCTCAAGAGCAGCCCTGTAACTAGGATCTTAGCACCAATGCCTCAGACAGCCCTTTGCACTCTTTATGCCTTTTTTTCCTAAAGAAAAAATAACAATAATGATAAAAAAGCCTTGATAATGTTCTTTAAAATTGTTGTCAGACCAAAACAGCTGCAAAACCTTGAGAAGAAATAGTGGAGTATTGCTTGGGATTTTCCTGCCTTCGAATGCCTTCTTCTTTAAGAACCTGTGTGTTAGTTGTAGACATGACCTCAGCTAACCCAAAGAAAGCCACAGGCATGTCTCCTTTCCCTGTTGGCAGCTACTTTAATTGGCGGGTTCACAATGAGCACTTTTGTTTGCAAACTAAACATGCAGAACACAATTAAAATGTTTCATACTTTCATCCTGAAAGTGCAGCAATTAATATGTGTTGTTGTTTTTGTTTTGGGTTTGTTTTTTGTTTTTTTTTTAATAGGCCAAGTCATTCCACATTTAAATAGCATCATTCAAACACTTAAGGAACTTGCTTTACAAGGACTCAAAAGGGTTCCCATTTAAAATTATATGGATTTAGCTCAGTTTAAAAATAGACTTTTTGTTTGTTTTCCATTCATACACTCTGCTGTTTGGTGCTCTCTCCTTGCACATGTAGTCTCTGAGTATTTTACTACCCCCTACAGCATGGAAAGAAAACTGTACAATACTTTTGCTCACACCTCTTGAGAGCTCCCCATTAGCTGGAACACCAAGAGAATGCAGTCAGAGTCATTGGAGCTACAGGATCCTGTTTGGGTTGTCACATGAAGTTTCTTCTGTCTAGGATGTAGATAACAGAGAACAAACTTTTCTTGACAACTTTGAGATAGCAGACTGCTACTGGAGCAGCATGGTTACTGAGTTTGCATAGTGCATATCATCATGTTTCCAAAGCAACTAAAAGTGCTTTGCGAAGCAATGAGTCAGATTCTGGTTGTGCAGTAACCTCACACAGGGATTTATGTTTTCAGGAACTATGTGTCCAAGAGTAGCATGCTGTTAATAGGTCTCTGGCACTAAACACATTGAGTAGCCACTGAATCAGACTGAGCCCCTCTAAAGACATGGAAGTAACACTTGGTGTACTACTGCTACTAGCAGGGCCCATGTAGTATTTACACACAATGGTTGATATGTAACATGAAGAAACTCCTCCCTCTCGACTGAGCTGAATCTCACTGCCTCTCTTGGTAAAGGGCATAACACTAAATTGTTTACCACATTTGCACAAGAAAATGCACGTGCCACATGCAGTTTGTAGGCCAAATAAAGATCACACTCACACCTTGCTCACTCATCATCAGAAGCCACAGACGATAATTTCTCTGATTTTATTCAGTAAATCTGTGTTCTTCCACCATCAATTCCCTGTTCTGGAAGAAAAGGGATTTAAGTTTGTGCTAAGTGGCATTTCCTTTGCACTTCACACTGGGTTAACCTGATGTTCACACTGTGTAATCCTATTTCACAGGGCATTCCCTGATGTAGAGGCTTATTGATGGATGGTTCACAACAGCCCTGCTCCACCTGCCTTGCTCAGTAGCAAGGTGGCCTGCTCCCTGGACTGTTTGTCCTCACCATGTCACCTGGGAGGTAATCCTGGCATCTTTGGTGGGATTTTTAATGCAACTCTTGAAGAAAATATGACACACTTGTTTTCTTTTCAGACTATTATAATAAATAGAACTTTCCAAATTGCTGTGGAAGAGAACACAAATGTCTAGGAACGGCACAACTATTTGCCATTGCCTGCAATGGTAGTTCTTACAGCTTGGTTTATAGCCTTGAGAATAATATTTTAGGAATATTTTTTCCCACGTTAAACTGCAGCACACTTAAAAGCTGGGTTTTTATAGGTAGTATAGGACTGTGTTGGTTGGACTGTGACCTACTGTTGAGCTGCAATAATGATCGTTTAATGTGTATTTCCCAGCAACAGAACAAGTCTTAAATGGGAAGTCTCAGAGTTTTAATCCAATCTTAGTCCACTAGAGAAATGACCTGCTCCAAAACTTTTGCTGGCACCAGTCATTTCCTGCTCTGTGCCAATGCTGATTACATGGGCCACCATTTTGCAGTGATAGATAAATACATGCCAGGTCCTCAGCCCTGTTTGCAATCTAACATTGCCTGCACATAAGAGAGCAAGCAGTTTGGCATCATCTCTTCTTCCCCTCCACCTCTGACAACAGGCTTAGACAGAAAGAAGACCATTGCAATCACTTCGATAAACACATGCCAGGTCCTCAGCCCTGTTTGCAATCCAACATTGCCTGCACATAAGTCAGCAAGCAATTGGGCATCTCTTCTTCCCCTCCACCTCTGACAACAGGCTTAGGCAGAAATGAGACCATTACAATCACTTCCTTCTTCAAGTGAGCATGGACCTCAGTCTATAAACTATTTCTATTGGTTTGTCTTAGGTTGACTCCTGTCTCTGAGTAAGCCACCACTCTCCCACCCTCTTTGCAGAAGAGCTATTTGTAAAGCATACACAGCAATAAATGCATAAGATTTCAACCACTGCAGCAAAATTGGTTCTGCAGGTAGAGAAAGTCTCTGGTCCAAATTCCCTTTCAGGCTCTAAAATAGAACTGATAATCTTTGGATCTTCAGTTTTCTGATGACATTCACCACCTGGTGACTCTGCAACAGGTAGAGGCTATGTGGTACATAGTATGAAAGCAATGGATTAGCCAGACCATTTCATGCAAATATGGCACAATCTACTTCTCTAAATTTATACTAATTATTCATATAAGAAATAATGCATTTCCCTGTATCATGACATCAAATATATTATTTCACAAATTCTTTTTTAAGTTTTTTTTTTCAAGCTCTTCAATTGTAGTAATGAAACTGCCTTATTCTATCTTCACTTCATCCACATCCCATTTTAGGAAAAGAAAAAAAAAATCAAGTCTAATCATCTACTAAATGTTACTCCTCTTCAAATGGTCTGAGGACTACATAAAAAAATTAAACAAAAAGTGCATTGTTCTCTTCCAGATTTTTCAGCTGGTGTAAATCAGCAGAGCTTCACTGATGCCAAGTCGCAGAGATCTACATCTTGCCCTTCAGAGCAAGATGTTTTCCCTACAGATTAGGTTCTCTGCCTTTCCAGACTCAAGAAAACTTTGCAGTCCACTTTCCTGCCATGCTCTAAATGTCACCATAAATTGTCTCCATTTTGGTTAAGTTCATTTCTGCTCCTAATCTGATAAGAGGTTCTGTAGAGAAGGCAGAGAACAGATGTAACTGGTCAGCCACTCTATCTCAGACTCTGGCTGAGATTCAAGCATCATAATTATTTAGTGTTTCACTTTCTGATTTGTGAAACAAATCCTTAGCAAAGTTCACCACTGCTTGTCAGCTGATCTGGTCCCATGATGCTATAAAGCCCATAAAAAATACAGTATCAAAATGAATTCATTTTAGCTTAAACTAAAATGCAGTATCAAAGGGACTTTTCCCATTCAGTTTGATCCTTCTATCCTCCTAATATCCTCTCTCTGAAATCCAAAGGAGACTATCTGTGGCAGGAACCTGTTATCCTTTTCTTACCGTGTGGGAAACTGCAAGTATGAAAGGCAAAGAGCCTTTACAAGGTTAAACCTCAGGACTGTCAGGTTCCTAACACCTCTAGTTCAGGCTAGTCAGCCTCAGACACAAACATAAAAGTACCTGCAGCCTAGACTCAGGAACGCATTTGGATCATCAGTCCACTTTTTCAGTCCTCTAAGGAAGCTGAAAGGGGGCCAGATGTCATTCCTCTCTGAAATGCCGCATCTGGCTTTTTTCCCTTTGCTTGCAGCAGTACCACCGGTTGTTTGTCTTCCTTCATCCTTCCCTGCCTCCCCTCCCCATGATCCTTTTCTGTCATTCCTCTTCCTCATTTTCAACCACAATTCCTCCCAAGCCAGGCTAATGAAAACTTTGTTTTCGTTATGTAAGCTCAGTGTATAATCAGATACATTCAAAAAATAACAGAACTGTGGAACTGACAGGACATGTGTCTACCATCACCCCATATCCACTTAGGTTTCAGCTTGGCTCAGGTATCTCTGAAAACGCCAAACGCAGATTTCCACCAACACAGAGAAATGGATCCATAGTTGCTGTAAGCAGAATAAAGGTGCATTGTTTAAAGTTCCCTAGCAAACACACAATAAATCATAGATGCCTTGAGAAGAAAGTTGCAGACTTCAGCCTAAAAAACACTTATGCACATGTGTGCTGGTTTTGGCCGGGGTAGAGTTAATATTCTTCATAGTAGCTAGTATGGGACTATGCCTTGGATTTGTGCTGGATTTAATACTGAGGATGATTTCAGTAGAG
Organism: Pogoniulus pusillus; assembly: GCF_015220805.1. Taxonomy (NCBI): domain Eukaryota; kingdom Metazoa; phylum Chordata; class Aves; order Piciformes; family Lybiidae; genus Pogoniulus; species Pogoniulus pusillus. Next base: position 12,545,235 of record NC_087264.1, on the reverse strand, counting down.
TCAAAGATTTTTCTGCACCTTATTTGACCCTGTGAGCAAGAAGGTTGGAGGTTCAAAAGAAGGTGGAAGGAGACACAGTGGGGACAGCTGACCCCAACTAGCCAAAGAGATATTCCATACCATCATGCTCAGCAATAAAACTAGAGGGAGGGTTGGCTCAGCAGTTGCTGCTCTGGGATTGGGTGGGCATTGGTCAGTTTCTGGTGAGCAATTTCCATCACTTAGCTTTCTTAGGGTTTGTCTTTCTTCATTTGTTTTTTGTGGTTTTTTTTCCCATTACATTTTAGTAGTAGTAGTAGTATTTTTTTTAATTATTTTTATATTAATCCATGTGTTTTCTCACCTATGACCCTTCCAGTTCACTTTCCCCCATCCTGTCATGGGAGGCAGTGTGCAAGTGGCTGAAAGGAGAAGCCATCTCAAAAAAATGTGGAAGTCACTATAACATGCTTAAGACATATTTAATCCCAGGTGAAATAGCAGAGAAAGTTCAGCATATATGGTCCCTCATTAGGGTATAAACCACAACAGTCCTTTTCTGGCACCCAACATGGGACTCAAAGGGCCTGAGACAGTAACAGGTTGATCACAGTGTATTAGACTCTCAGAATTCATTGGGCTGGAAGTGACCATTGCAAGTCATTTTGTTCAACCCTCATGTAGCAAGCAGGGATGCCTTTAGCTAGATCAGACGCTCAGGACCACATCAAGTTTGACCTTGAATGTCTTCAGGGACAGGTCCTCCACCACATGTCTAGGCAACCTGTTCCAGTATTTCACAACCCTCATTGTGAAGAACTTCTTGCCTTTATTTAACCTAAATGCACCCTGCTCTAGTTTAAAAATCATTGTCCCTCATCCTATCACTAAAAGCCCTTCTAAACATTCCTTCCCCAGCCTTCCTTTATATCTCCTTCAGATATTGAAATACCACAATAAGGTCTCCCAAGAGCCTTCTCTTCTTCAGGATAAACCATGCCAATTCTCCCAACCTGTCTTCAGATTTAAATCTGTTAACAGATAGGTCACACTATTGATTCATCTGTTTTTAATATTAGTTTATCTGCACCACACTCTTCTCTTTACTGTACATAGCTTTTTCGGTTTGCTGTGCTCTGTAGTGATTAGTGATGATTTGTCTGGGAAATTTATTATTAAAACACTGACCTTGAGCTTAACCTGGTATTTGGACTCTACTGAGGCCATTACTGTATTTCTGTTACCTTCCCACAAAGATAATTAATAATTATACTTCTTCCTCCAATTTGTTTTTAAAGGAAATATAGAATAATTTTACTACTTTCTTTTGTACTTTCTCTCTGGCTACAATAACATCAGAACACCCTTGGCAAGTTAAAATACTTCTATTGGTATGTCTTAGGACTTTGAATGGGTCCTTTATCATAGAATCAATCAGGTTGAAAGAGACCTCCAACATCATCCAGTCCAACCTAGCACTCAGCCCTATCCAGTCAACTAGACCATGGCACTAAGTGCATCAGCCAGGCTTTTCTTGAACACCCCCAGGGATGGTCACTCCACTACCTCCCTGGGCAGCCCATTCCAATGGCAAATCACTCTCTCTGTGAAGAACTTCCTCCTAACATCCAGCTAACATCAAGTTAACATCCAGAAGCAAGCTCTTGAACAAATTACACAGGAGATAGTTAATGCAGTAGCACTTCAGCCAGTTTCCACAGGGCAATATGTAAGATACAGCTCCACCTGAAGCCTATGGCAGAAAGTGTCTTGAGAAATTTGAGGTCAACTTCTAGTGTGCAGGCACTAGGTACATTGGAGTTCTGAAGTCTGATATACTTCAATTGAAAAAGAAATATTAGCAGCATATGCAGGAATTTGAACCACTTCAGAAGTAGCTGGTACTGAAACGTAGCTCCTTTGGGCATCTTGATTATCTGCGTTCAGCTGGTTGTTGAAAAGGAGGGTTCCCTCTATGCTTCAAGCAACTAATGATATTATCAATGAGTTGCACTGATAATGCAATGGGTTTAAATGGAGAAAACAGACCACTCTGGAACACTGGAAGTGATCATAGAGTGGTCAGAGAGCCAAAATTTCTGAGTGTCACCAGAGGAGGATCCTCTGTGTAATAAAATATCAGAAAGTCAAAAGCAATTTGCCCTATCAATGGATGGATCATGCCACGTTGTGGAAAAACACCAAAGGTGGTAAGCTGCTGTGTGGAGTTGTACACAACAAGTTGCAGAAACTGCTGAAGGATAAGGTGAATCCAGTTAATTTGGAGATGAAAGCCATCCAGCTGGTTTTAAATACTGCTGTACAAAAAAAAAAAAGGAAAAAGGACAGTACTTTATAGCTGTACTGACTCATAGATGGTGGCAAATGCTCTGTGGGGGTGGCTACAGTGATAGAAACAGACCAACTGGTAGCTCAGAGGTAAACCCATCTGGCTGCTGAAGTATGGCAAGATAATGTTGCAATCAGAGATCCTAGTTGTAAAAGTACATTACATAGACGCTCAGATATCCAAGAGTTGTGCCACTGAAGAACATCAAAACAATGAGCAGATGGATCAGGCTGCTAGAATGGACATGACTCAAGTGGATCTGGATTGGGAACATAAGGATGAGCTATTTACAGCTTGATAGGTACACAGTATATAAAGACATTTTGGAAGGGATACAGCATACAAATGGGGTTGTGATCAAGGAGCAGAATTAACTACAGATGCCATCGCAGGGGTTATCCCTGAATGTCAAATGTACACTGTAACTAAACAAGCTAAGTGGCTAATGCCTTTTCCACACAGAGGATGATGGCCAAACTATTAACATAGGGAAGCCTGGCAGAATGACTTCTTCATTCTACCATAAACTTGTCAGGGTAAGCAGCACGTGCTCAGAATGGTGTCAGCAGCAACATGAGTTTTCTCACACCCTTTCAGTTCTCTTCCCCCTATGCTGCTGCAGGGGACAGTGAGCGAGCTACTGTGTGGTGTTTAATTGCAGGATGGGGTTAACCTACGACATGTTTAATAACCTACGACATGTTTAACACTAATCAAGTGAGAGTCCTGCCTTCAAACAGGACACTGGTAAGCTTAAGCAGCAGCCCTCATACCTGAATGACAGAAGTCTCAGTCTCATAGGCTCTTTCTGTATTGAAAACTGATCCACATTTAGACCTTAGGTATGTCTGCAGTAATTAAAATCAGGCATTTCCAGAGGGACATTGTTTTTTGTTTTAGTTGCTTTTGAGGGTAGCACTAAAGACACATCTATGAATTCACAGAATCACACAGAATCACAGAATGTCAGTGGCTGGAAGGAACCTTGAAAGATCACCTAGTCCCCTAGTCCACCCCCCTGCCAGAGTAGGATCACCTATACCAGATCACACAGGAGCCACCTCGCTGGGCAGCCCATCCCAATGCCAATCAGTCTCTGTGAAGAGCTTCATCCTAACATCCAGCCTGTATCTCCCCCGGCACATCTTGAGACTGTGTCTCCTTGTTCTGTTGCTGGTTGCCTGGGAGAAGAGACCAACCCCATCTGGCCACAACCTCCCTTCAGGTAGCTGTAGAGGTAGCAATGAGGTCTGCCTCGCTGGAGGGCCAGCACTATGCAGCACACACTCAGCCCTGCTCCAGGGTTCCTTACTACACACAAAATCAATAGCATCTCACCTCTCGTGCTGAGGATCTGACAGAACTGGTGGCCTAGGTTTTTGTGTAAGAGTGAGACAGACTAAGATTTCTCACTTTACTCTTCTTCTAAGGAAAAAGGGCAGTAAAATAATAATGCTCTCACTGAATTGGAGAATAAAATATGGAAAAGTTGTGTTTAAGAATGTAGAGGAAAAGATATGATGTACATGTATCCTTAACACCCAATACAGATACAGGATACAGAATCATAGAATCAACCAGGTTGGAAGAGACCTCCAAGATCATCCAGTCCAACCTATCACCCAGCCCTAGCCAGTCAACTAGACCATGGCACTAAGTGCCTCATCCAGGCTTTTCTTGAACACCTCCAGGGACGGTGCCTCCACCACCTCCCTGGGCAGCCCATTCCAATGGGAAATCACTCTCTCTGTGAAGAACTTCTTCCTAATATCCAGCCTATACCTACCCTGGCACAACTTGAGACTGTGTCCCCTTGTTCCATAAGAATTCCTCCAAGCCAAACCAGAAACCACCAAAAGCCCAGTGTTCATTTTCTCCCATCCCCCATTGTCTCCCATCAGGCCCAAGCAGGCCATGGCCCACAGAGTACCCTTACATAGCTACCAGATAAGGATCCCTCCAAAGAGTTGAATGAAAAGGGAGAGAAGAGAACGGCTTGACCTTGCTGCTTACTTTTAAATTGTCTGCAGGATTTATGGGATTGAATAACACAATTTCAGTATCCAGGGCAAACAGTTTGTCCCCTGGTGTGGATCTTGGTCTCTGTATTTCTTTTAGGGAGTCTGGGATAACCTGGAACCCCTCAAACCATGACAGTTGGACCACAAAATACACCGTTAGGCCCTCAAGAAGCCTTCAGGTATCTTCACACAGGGCAAGGTAGCATCCAGCTTAGACATTAGCCAAAGCAGAGAGGTTGCATTTCCAACTGCAGAAGCGCCCAACGTACGCTCAGCTCTGGCTTTATGTAGCTGTACTGCTCGCAGACAGTGATGTGGCGAGTTTGCAGCTAGCCAGATCGTGTGTTCACCAGAACTGAAGACTGTACTGCAAACATGCCAAGATGAGAAGAGGCAGTGCAAGAGAAATTTAGTAGTGCTGCTGCTGGTGGTGATGGTGGTAAAATGAATAGAGAAACAAGGAAGCAAATGAATGAAGAATAGATGTTTAAAACATCAGCTTTCTCCATTGTTTTAATTACCACAGTTCTCTTTTGAGTTTGGGGTACCACTGTTGGTTTTTCATTTGGGAAGGAGGGTGGGGTTTAATGCTGCTACATTATTTTGTTACAGTATTTTCTCCAGAACAATCTTCTATCTGGTAATAAAATACTTCTGTGTTGTTCATTCCTGAAAATGCTAACTTGATTTTCATGGAAGAAAAGGGACAGCAAAGATTACAACTCTTACTTCACAATAATATACTACAGGGGAAAAAAGGACTACAAATATAATACTAGGAGCATAATAAATAGCCTGTGAGAAATGTACAGTAAAAGTAAATACACTACAGGGACTACTTATAGAGTTTCTTCCACTCCATAATCATCATCAACTGTCTTCTGTGGTTTGGCACATCAAATATTTGCTATGTACTTTACCATTATAAGAGCACTACAAATCCTTGGCTGGACACCAAACAAATGCTGTACATTACTTTGTCAGTTGTTGCCTTGTGTATTCAACATCTGACCTTATCTCCCTCTACAGTTCAATGTGTAGAAATGCTGATAAAATGCATTATATTTATTTCCAGTGACTTTTATTATTCAGTGGCTCTGTTACACTGACAAACCAAAGGATTTATCTTTAAATGGAAGTCTCTTAGGAAATTGACACCATTAGGAGACAAGAACTTTGCAATTGTATTTGAGAATCACTTCTGTTAAAGAACTGGTTTGCAAGTTATGCAAGCACATAGAGCTCCATTATTTAAAGAATAGCATAATACTTCCTGCACTGCTGTGCAAGTGCAGGCATACAAATGATCCTTACATGTTCCTGAAATCCATCACTGAAGAAAATCACATTATGTACTAATTAGTAAATACAATACTAATACATATACATATCCCAGATAGAGCCATCTGCATAGGCAAGGGGAAAGAGAGAAGTTGTAGGCAGGCAAGACAAGGATACACTTGCTTGACAGTGGAATAGGTGGGCCAGAAGGTCACAGAAGCTGAACTTCAGAGGAGGTCCAATATTAAAGGTGAATCAATCTCTCTCCTAGCAGACAGCCTGTAAGGATTTTCTCCCTTCTGTCTGCCTCAGACTCAAAGGTACCAACCATTATCAATTAAAGAATGCTATATTTTATCCAAAGATGAGTAGAAGAATAATGAAATAATGAAAGGAGTCCAGATAAACACAGAAGCAAAAGATAGAGATCCTGCTTGTACATGTACTTAAAAATGGGACTGCCAACAAAGTTGCAAATTACGATATCATGCAGATGCCAGGAGAAGAAAGAGTGATTGCCAGTTTACTGAGTATAACCTAGGTGTCAGGAGCAATCCATCACAAGTAGGAAGCAGATACTGAGATAGTGTCAAGTGGCCCTGTCTCTGATTAGTAACAGAAGATTAGAAAATGTACTTGAAACTGGACATGGTTCCACCCACATGTCCAATTACTTATCAGTATATTTGACATTTTCTAACCAATTCTAAAAGAATTCCTCTGATAGGCTGGTCTGGATTCATGCTGGAATCTGCAATAAGAAGATTCCTCAATAGCACAAGCAAATCCCAAACTTTTCAGCCCATACTTCTTTTTAATGAAATTTTCTGTACATAATAAGACTACATTTCCAGAACGTTAAGGAATCATAGAATCAAGCAGGTTGGAAGAGACCTCCTAGATCATCCAGTCCAACCTAGCACCCAGCCCTAGCCAGTCAACTAGACCATGGCACTAAGTGCCTCATCCAGGCTTTTCTTCAACACCTCCAGGGATGGCGACTCCACCACCTCCCTGGGCAGCCCATTCCAATGCCAATCACTCTCTCTGCCAACAACTTCCTCCTAACATCCAGCCTATACCTCCCCTGGCACAACTTGAGACTGTGTCCCCTTGTTCTATTGCTGGTTGCTGGACAGAAGAGACCAATCTCCACCAGACTACAGCCTCCCTTCAGGTAGTTGTAGACAGCAATGTGGTCACCCCTGAGCCTCCTCTTCTCCAGGCTAAACAACCCCAGCTCCCTCAGCCTCTCCTCACAGGGCTGTGTTCCAGGAAGAGGCATGTCTGAAGTGGAAAAAACACAGTCCAAGTTTTCTTCTGAAAAATAGTATCAGGATATCAAAACACATATAGCATGCACAAGGATGATACAAGAACTATTATTATTGCTATTATATGCCAGTCATAATGTCCCTAAAAAACCTTGTCAGTTCTCATGGACTGAGTTCCTATGGAAACTGCTTTTATTAAGTACTGATTTTAAAAAAACTTTTGTTTAGCATATTGCAGTTCCTCCTAGGACACTGAGGTTTTTTCTGAGATGCATTAACATCTAGTAATAACAGCTCACAGAGTTCAACACAGTTAAGATTTTTTCCACTCTTTTAAAAGAGGGCACATCTAAGCATGACATTAGTAAAGACTTTACCTCACTATGATGAATTGGTATCAGTGAAGAATACCTGGAGATTTTAAACTACCTCTATTCAATTTGACATAACCTATTTCATAAAGATTGGTGGTGAAATGTAGTCTCCCCTTCCTCTCCTGTCAAACTGCACTTACTTTGCACAGAATTGCATGCTAGTTGAAATAGCTCCTGTAGAAATGTGGCTCACTCTGTTTATAGATTGATAGACTGACCCCAAGTCTCAGTTTCAGTTACTTCCCTTAAGGAAAGTAGCGACTTCAGCCCTTGTCTTTTTTTAGCAGATTGATTACAGTTGGACTCTCATCACACTAAACTGATCCAGTCTGAGGATGGATGTTAAGTCCAGACACTTCTTTCTGGAGACAGTTTTCCTCTGTGCAGGAGCTAAGCTTCCATCTCCAAAACACATGTGAGTGTCCAGAGTTCAGTGCTGCAAGTATAAGTTATAAATTTAGAATCTAATATTACCTGCACTTCAATGCTTGACTGAAACTGTAAAACAGCTCAAATAGGTTTTAAGAAGCAGAACCTGAAAGTCACCTCAAATCATCTTAGCACTGTACCACAATGAGGGACCATATCTACTGAACATTCTCTGCTATTTCACTTAGGATTAAATATGTCTTAAGCATGTTATAGTGACTTGCACATTTCTTTGAGACGGCTTCTCCTTTCAGTGCCTCACTATGTCAGTACCTGTTCAGCACTACTATCAGCAGGAAGGCAGCCCTCAGCCAGTTAGTAGCCTTTCTACAGTCCTAGAAGCAATTTTTCAAAAAGGCCTTTGGCTCCCCAGAAGTCAACCAACTTAATTAAGATGCAGCAAATATAAGCAACAACATCAGGCTGAAAAAAGAAAACTGAGACAAAGAAAATTTTGAAGACCACTAGATTTTGATGTCCAAAAATGCGTCTGATTATATGATACAGGCCACAGAGTTTCATTCAGGTACATTTCTACTGAGACATATCACTCCTCTTTGAGTAAAATATATCTCCTATAAAGGCATTTATTCTTACTTAGAAATGTCAAGAGAGAAAGAATTCACTTCTCTCCTGGGTAGTTTGTTCCAGCAGTTTACACTACTAACACTTCCAGAGCCTACAGAATCAAGAGATATTTTCTGCAGTTATGTCATTCCAACCCCCATCTAAGCAGATGTAAATTTATTAAAGCAAACAAACCTCAGTCATCACTGATTTAAACCCAAAATACTAAGTTCAGTTGATTGACGCAGAGCATTTTCTTCAACCAAGATGCTCCAAGACGCTCGCTTGCTTGACAGTAAATAGGAAGATGCTAACAGTTTCTCACACTACACTGACTTTATTAGACAAGGACTGAAGAGGTGTGAACAGAGCACAGTAAATGTGGATCTTTTAAAATGACCAAAGACAGCATGGTCATGCCTCACTGGCAAACAAACTCACGAGTATAGCTTGGAAAGAATTCAGCCATTTGTTAAACAACTGAATGATCCAGATGTGGAGGTTATCATGGAACAGTGAACACAGTGGAAGACTGTTTCCAGTGCAAGATCATCCTTCTCTTCTGCTTTGAAAATCTCTTCCCATCAACTAACTTATCTAGGTGAACAGACCTCCCAGATTTCTTAAATACTTTCCTCCTACCACTGTCTTCATTCATTACATTATAAATGTGGACGCCACAGTCTCCTCAGATATTTGCTATAAAGCTGTTGCAGTAAATATACGTATGGGATGGATTCATCATCACTGCACTTGGCAGGAAGCATTAGGCAACAACTCAGAGCTCCTGTTACTGCAACTACCTCTTGCCAC